>NC_057937.1:31554401-32953151 GCF_018555375.3 Anguilla rostrata
CGCACTGCCGCCCACTTCTCCAAACCCTGTCTCTCAGCAATCCAGAGATATTTTGGCAGCAGGGGAAGGCTTCTGGCCTGGTGCCCATCTGTCGCGGTGTCCCAGCAGGCGAGCAGGACCATTGGCGGGGTGTGGTGACCCATTCATGGGCTGTGTTTTCTCACCAGGAACACTCCCGTCATTGTCTTATGGCTTGCCTTCCTACAGTATGCCATTTTCCCCAATGGAGAGCCCATTTATCCCATTTGAGCATTTTCCGTTCTTCTCTCATCATTATTTTAAGTTTGAAGATCCATTTAGTACTCAAGCACAGCCCTGAGAATGTAGAGTCACTCTCATTGTGCTCCTTGACAACCTGATTTGAATGTTGAAATTTCTTTCACCACACCCCCCTCTTTCAAATCTTGCTTCACCCCCACTCTTCGTGCTTGAGCTCATTCCCTTTCTTAGCATCCATCTGTTTCCTGCATGTACCCTGAAACCCTGAAGTTGTCATTGATGGAGCACGACTACATTTGAAGCAAGCCATGTAGGAGTATGCTGTGAAATGTGATCCTCATCCTGTCAGAAGCTGTAGCCTGCCAGTGGGAAGAAAGATTAATCCTCTATGCTCATGTACCTGTGGTCTGAATTGGTGGTGCCTAAAGCTATCCTATTTTTTGTATGTGAATTTTGTACATTAACTGTCAACTATTTGAAAATGAACATTCAGGAAAGTGCTTATTTGGGGAATAACGATACATCAAAGATAGACTCATTCAAATGTATAGAAGTGAATACTGTGAATTGAAGAGTTCACTCCTTAGGAAATTCCAGGACAGTGCAGATTACAGGATTCCAAATCCCTTGGGGAAATGCTCAGAATATTGTGTGATAAAAAATGTTTATTTATAGCCTAATCTTTTGACCACATATTTTCAGCAACACCTTGTAAAACAATGCACTTACACATTCTTGATAAATGATCCACAGCTGTACTGTACATCATTTAAACAACATACCTGATGGTTAGTCAGTGTTAGTAATTATTATATAGAGGAAGTGCAGCCCAGAGAATTCCACACAAGGTTACTATACACCAGTGGTTCCCAACCCTGTTCCTGGAGATCTAACAACCTGTAGGTGTTAATTTCAGTCCGAATTTGGAACACCGATTCTACTCATTAGCAGTTCAAGATAATCTCTAGCTGAGAGTTGAATGAGGTATGCTTTGTTAGGGTTGGAATGAAAACCTACAGAACCTACCTGGTTTTCATTCATGGTACAGCAGATCTCCAGAAACGGGTGAGAACCACTTTGTATTTAATTTAGCTATAGCACTGATTTTAAACTTATGTGGAATATGGAATCTGGAATTTAAAAAACTTCTCCAGAATATCATGTCATTCATTATTTATTTAAACCTGGATCAATGGTTTTTAAAAGCAACACTATGAACGCATATGTCACAGCATGCTCTAATGTTTTTTAGGTGCTGTGACCTCTAAAGTACTATTGATTTTCATAGTGACAAATTCACAAGAGGGTGACAAAATGTTTTGTTTGGTTTCCTGCCAAGAAACATTCCAGCAACATGGTTGAAATCCTGTCTGCACTAACACAATTTCCCAGGTAGCAAACCCTTTTGCTGAAAATGAGTGAAAATATGAAGTCCAATTTTCCAATTTTACACTGACTTGACTGTGTAATAACTAATTCATTCGGGCTAATTAATGCTATTTCACGTGGAGTACAGGAAAACTTTTAGATTGCTGCATTTGTGCGTTTCTTAAGATATTCTCATCTTGGTGTGAATCACTGCCCTTCCGCAGTACAACACCATCAACTGAAACATGATCATAGAAGTTTCTGGACCCAGCAAAGCTCCTCAAGAATTGTGAGTGCTGTATTGCTGCCTCATATGAAACGACTCAGTAGGTCCCTGAATTTTCCTCCACTGTATTTCCCCACTAAGCACTGTTGTCAAGGAACTGAGTGTAAGTTTGTTGTTGGCTCCTGTCCCACATTCTTGCCTTTTCCCCATGTTTTCTGGTAATCTCAGATGCACCTTCATGAAACAGAATTTCCTATCATCCACCTTCCTTCATGTTGTCCGCCTCCCTTGTGTCACAAAAGCTCCTTTAGCTTTTTTTTTTTGAAAAGATGGGGAGAGGTTTTTTCTGTTTGTTTTCTGAGAAGAAAAGTGTTGCCTTTGGGGAGAGTGGCACAGTTCTTGGTCAAAGGAGAGCTTTGCTTTTCTCAGAAGAAGAAAGGAGCCGCTGCGGAGTTCATGTAGCAGGAGGAATGGGAGGGCCAGGAGCTTCAGGTTGCATTGACTTTACTCGCCCCATCCTGTCATGGGGTTAGTAATTGTGACAAGTACTATACATAACACTAATTGAGATACCTCCCAGTTTAATTATTAATGTGGACATGACTGATAGGATATCAGACAATAATCATTCCTGCGCATTTGCTACCTGTCCTGCGGCATGCATGTGTATGAGCATGCGTCTGCCTTGCGCACGTGAAAATAGTGCCGGTGCGTCTGAGGTACAGGAGCGTGCAGAGGAGCAGTGTGGTAACTGTGTGCACTGAGCATCTGTACCCGGCTGTTCGGATGCACTCCGGAGATCAGAGCCTTTCACACAGAATGCCCAGGGACTAGCAGCCTCTTTCTTTCCAAACTATCCACGCACTGGTACAATCAATAGTGGAGTGCAAAATGGCATCACCAAACACCTGGACAGTGCAATTCCAGATCAAGGGCAGTGACAGGGTTGGGCATGTTTGGGGGTTCGATTGTGTTTGAGCTTCTGAAACTTTCTTTCGGATACATTTAGAATAATTCTGACTCTTGGAAAACAAACTCCCTGGGTTACTTTTCAGAAGAGAAAAGGATTGTGCCTCTAGTCTAAAGGGTTCAAGAATAGTAACTACTTTATGTTGGGTGTGTAATTTTCAGGCTGGTGTTTATAAAAGGGGGCAACACAGAAGGGGTTAGGGATAACTGTAATCCACATGCTCTGTTTCTTAGTTAAAATTAAAGCACCAGATAATTTTCAAGCTCCAAATGTGTAAGTAGGTCAGGTGTTGAGCGATCTCAGCTCCTTTCAGTCTTGAAAATTACTTACTATGGATAAGAAATTGGTTGTATGCTGATTGTTTTATTTTGATACCCATATTATAGCCTGCGGATTTTGCCTTTTTTGTCGTCTTGGTGTTCTAGATGTGGGGGATATTTACCTCTATCTTTTGAGAGACTGAAGAGTATGAAGGCAGTAATGGGTGGATTTTATTGTAATGTGATGAAGCTTTAGCTGACTAGTGTGGTGCATTTGTGCAGTTTTTAGCTGTAGCAATGACATACTTAATACCTAGCTAGTTACTAGCTAGATACGCCCAGTGATTGCATTGGGAAATATGTAAATTAATAGCATGCATTGTATTCATAACCTGCTAGCCTACTACAATGTGAGACGCAGCCATGCCAAACCATGACTCTTTTCAGAGGTTTTTTGTCTGTTGTGCTGTGTAGGCCTTAGAAAGCTATAGGCCTAGCTAGTTGGGGTGTTGTTTGTTTCAGTGAACATCTCTTTACAACTATCAACCTTGGCCTCTATTCTTGTACAACCCAATAGTGTCTACTGTATATAATGGTCCCCTCGCCTCCATTCCCCGATAGCTACCTCCCCCCGCCCGTATTTGGGTTTTTTCTTTCTTAGCTATTCTGACATTGTTGAAGACATGCATACATTGAAAATGTGTTCGAGTTTAATATTTAGGCTTATGTTTCTCTGCTAATGTTACAACCTCTAAGAATGGTCTGTCAGATCTTTGATTGGTTTTGTTGTCTGCTCACAATGCTGAAATCTAAATTGAAGGATAACGTATTACATTACATATGAAAAGGAAACCCAACTGATATTTCAAAATGCCCACCCTGTCAATGCATTCTTGAACTGCTCCTGTTCCGGGGAGGTTTTTCTCAATAACTTGTAGTTAAGTCAAAGTTTGTTCATCATGTTCTAACAATTCCTTTCTTTCGGTGGTGTAGACCTTTTTTAATGTATTTAAATGTTTTAAAACTTATATTTCACAATTTTATTTTGTTACATTATATTTTCCTACCATTTTATTTCACTATTTATTTATTTTTGCAAATTGCGATGTTCCTGAAAGATGGATTGTTTTTGCTTTGATTTTAAAACTTAAAACTGGACTGTGCACCATGTACAATAAGTTTCAACGAAAGTATGGACATAATTAAGCAATTTTTATATTTTTTGTCACTGTTACTTTTAAAGTATATGCTTTTCATGTGTGTGCATGTCTGCATCATGCAAGTGTGAGGATGTGCAGTACAATGTTAGAGTTTATATGAGTCCAGCAGGGATGAAATGTAGCTACTCTTATCAGATGCACTGTAATGTTACAGAGATGATCCAGATCATTTTACAGTGTGGGTGATTGCCTGGTTTTCTGAGTTCCCTACATTCACATTCAAGGAAATACACAGGGTTTTACTGAAAAGGGAAAAATCTGTCATAGCTCCGGAGGATACTTCACAGAATACTGTTGCTGTGAAGCAAGTTCTGAGGCTTCCTAAAAAGAACAGACTAGGGTGAGGAAAAAGTATGCATGCTTTGTTGGGCTTTCCTGTATGGCTCATTCAAGAACTTATATTGAAGGCTCTGCTGGAGTGAGCATTTTAAGTGTTCAACCTCTTTGAACACTTAAAAAGAGTTAGAAAGAGTAATTCTTTCTTCTTTATTTGTCTTCCCAGGGGTTTGATCACATGCCCTTTATCTCTACACAGCTTAAGTTGAAAGAGTCACATGTAAAAATCTGGCAGGATTTCTTATTTATAAAAGTAACTTAACAGGTGTAATGATTTTTATTTTTCATCCTATTGGCCTTTAGTTTTTTTTGTTTTTGCCAGGTCATGCAATTTTTAAAATTGTATTAGAACTCGACTAAGCAGATTTTTTGACAACACACCAGCATGTAGAAGGCTCAAACTTTGTAGCTGGGTAGAACAGCAAGGGCCATAGACCTACCTGTCAATGAAAGGAGGAAGCAGTATGCAAACGAACTGAAGTGTAGAAGCATTTTGCTTCCCCCAGCTCTGTTTACCTTCCTATTGTCTCTGGTGTTGGAGAAGTTGAAGAGGCTGACTTAATAAATGGGGTTTTTGTTCATGGATACCTATAATGTAGAGGCCAGGTTGCTGAAACGGGCACTCCTGTCTTCAGGTGTGTTTACTCTTGGCAGGTGCAGCCTGTGTGGGGAGGGGGGATCATGCCTTGACATCAATCATCCAACAGGTATGTGCAGTGGATGGAGGGTATTAATGCAACATGCATGGTAAAGTTTTGACAACTTTGCTTAGTATATTGTGGAATGAAGCTGCAGTAGCCTAGATCTACCATTTTCTTTATCTCCTGCTCATTACATGCAGTATGAATTCTGCATACTCTGTTCTAGATGGCTTTTGGCTATCTGTTGCCTGGTTGTAAGCAGGCTACACAGACAATGTTTCTGATGTTGATCAGAATTTAAAAATATTAGCCTACTTGCCTGTACCTGTATTTCATTTATGAAATGGCATCTGTGATTTTTTCCTTCAGATTTCCCCATTAAAACCAAGTTTAAATTCTTTGAACACACTTTCTGAAATGCAACCATTTTTTTCACTTTTGTTTTCTATAGGAAACTGCTATGTCCTATAGTCCTCCTATGTTGCCAGACATGTTTCATATCTGCAAATTAGCCTCTGTGCAAGGTTTCCATGATCAGAGACATGCTCATGTTTATGCTCTGAAGTAGACTCAGAAGGCTTTACAGATACCTGAGCTCATTAAGAAACAGTCAAGCCCACACGCCATGAAGTCAGGAACGATTATCTCCCGTGCAATTAAGATTGTTGCCATTAGGCCAGTTGTACATAAATATTGTGACAGAGGGTTGTATTTTTAAAAAGTCTTTTGGCAGATGTCACCCAGGTTTGTGTTTTCCACCTGAAAATGCTGGTATTGATTGTGACATCCATTTCAGTTTCGAGTTTCGAGAAATGTATAGATTCGCAGGTTAGATGCACAGCTGAGACTGCACAATAGGGCACTCTGTGCTTTAAAAACCCAACGAGTTCAATGAAATTTCCATTTTCCAACCGGTTCTTTGCACTGAATAAAGATGTGTTCACATGGCAGTGGAGGTCTGGTGTTTGCATTAGCACTGCTTGCTTTGAAGCTTGGACTAGCATCAAAAAAAGTTCAGATCGGGTTTCTTTTGAACTTGCCTTCCACACTTGGAAACGACTTGCAGCCCATCATAAATGAGAATAGATGGGAAAACCTTCATTTTCAACAGAATATCTGCACAGAATTAAAAAATGGTGGATGCAGTCGCAGTGGCCAGAAATTCAGATATGTGGTAGCGAAGTAACATTAGCTAGAAAGCTACAGAATAAATCAGGTATCTGGCTGTCATTTAGATAGAAAGTTGACTAGCTACACAACTACAAGCATATTGCAGTTTTGATAGAAATATTCATTAGACGGAACAAACCATATGTAGACTAGTAATACAGTTTGCAATATGTCAAGGAAGCAGGCTAGCTAGCTAACTTTTTTAAAAAATTTAACAGTGGTGTGTAGCTAAAGTGAGCTACATGAAATGGATACTAGCTGTCTAGTCAGCTTGCCCAGCTAGCTTCATTTCAGGTGGCTAAATGTTAGGTTCAAACAACCAGTTCCCAGATCACTGACATCCCAAAAACAAAGCATTGCTACAAGCTTCACATCAGTGCAAACACCAGATGGCAGCACCACAGGTGTATTCACGAGTGTTCTTGACAGCCCAGCATTATGGGACTGTGCTACTGCTAACAGTTAGTAATGTCATGCAAGCTTTCTGCTTTGTGCTTCTGTTTTAGTTTAAAGGAGCCACTTTCTCACTGCCCTGGATATTTTTATGAAAGAGGTTAATGGCATGGCAGATTCATCTGTTGATATGTCATATTTGGGCAGAAATTAGTGCCAGCCAAACCTGAATTATACCACCATAGTAGCAAATGAGGATATAAAAACTATTTGCCCCGCTTATGGTGCTAACCGCTGTTTGCCGTTTATTGCTCATTTTCTTTTTTTTTAAGTTCCCAGATATGCATTAAACAAAACTGAAATTGAATTGTAAAAACTGAATTTGAAAGGGTATTGAATTGCTAACTTGAGATTAAAAGTGAAAATTGAATGAAATCAAGTTGACATTCAGTTTAAAACCATTGCATTCAATTTCAAGTAGTGAAATACAAATTAAAGTTATGCAATTCAAATTCATGCCCATTGTCATATTATAAATCAGCGGATGAGAGCATCCACATACCTGAGTCTGAGCGCTCATATTCTGACCAGTTGGAATGCACTAAAGTGCTCATATTTTAAATGAATTAATTATTTAATAAATTCATTATTAGCATTAAACATTGCAGGATTTTCCCACATTATCCTGGACTAATGTTTGTCAGAAAAAATGTCAGATTCTCACAATCCCCTGCTGAAATTCCATCCCGGAATAGATAAATATGGACAACATTATCAGTTTATTAAAATACTGAAATGGGTCAAAACAGAAATTTTCATTGCTCACATTTTGAAAATTAATATTTTTGATGACTAGTGTGAGTTCTGGTTAGTCATTTCACATTGTCTTATTGGACATATTGTGGAAGGTGTGCCGTTTTTGGATTTTGTGTTTCTATGTGCTGTGACAAGGCTACTCTGCGGTCCTCTGTCTCGCCAATGAGCAGCTTTTTTGGCAGTGCACGGAGGGAGGCCTGCACTTGAAGAGCTGGTTAGGCTTGTCCTCAATGGTAGAAGTGTTTATTTCTGTGCACTGTAGGAAACCCTCCCCCTGGCCATGAAGGAATTCCATGGGATGGAGAGAAGCCTGTGGAGTTGACCTTGGCTGCATGTACAAAAGCAGGCGGCTTTGTGGTTTCATTTCATTTGGACTGAGACGAGCGAACAGCTGAGCCTACCCACTAAACGACACAAGTCAGATTTCCCTTCTGGGATGGTCCAACTGTTTGTCCAGCATGATGGATCTGGAATTAGGCTATGACGTCTGGCCAGTTCCTTCAAATTAGGGTAAAGGTTTTCTTATGCATTGAAAGCAACTTGGCTGGGTGCTTCTGGTTTGGTTATTCTGTAAGTTTTTATGGAAATGACTTCAAGTGGACAATTGCAGACATTGTTGAAAAGAAAGCCAATTTTTTCCCCCATTTCCAAATTTTATCTTTTTTTAGAATACTGAATAACAGTTATAAGTCTGCTCCATTGCTGCAGCGTTCTCAACTCAAGTCAGTTAGCACACTTGCTTTCTGAAGTTTGTGTAGCTAGACCACATTTTACTACACCACATTTTTTCACTTTGCAGTCCACTATCAGAGATGTGCAGCTATTGTGCTAGAGGTCTGTACTTTTTCAGCAGATTTTATCCCCAAGAGAACAATTGATCCAATGTTTCCGACCATTGTTTTCTTTTTTAGCAAAGCGTATCAACCAGAAGTTGGATTCCTTCTCTCAAGGCTTTTTTATGTATTCAATGAATTTTAAAAAATGGCACTTTAAAAATGTGCTGTTATTTTTGCACAATGACACCAAAATACATAAAAAATACACTTTAATAAGAGCTGGGAATCTGCACTTTAACCACATAATTATTTGATTACAAATATAAAATTATGGAGTACAGAGCTAAATCAAGAAAAAAAAATATGGCTTTGTCCCAAACATTATGTTGCTCACTGAATATGAGTCTGGAAAGGCCATTTTTGAATAGTTGGTGGGATTGTTGCATTTGACACCACCAGTGGAAAATAGCATAAGAGGAAAAATTTCAAAATGTAAACACATTGAATCGGTCTTGCTACAAATATGCCATGAAAAGCTATCACATATCGCATTTTGTGCAATTTAACTGAACTTTAACATCAGAGATTGAACTGTATTTATTAAATTACTGTATTAAATTATTATTATTAAATGATATGAATTTAACAGATGTGCTTTTCCAGATTTGTAAGTGACATACTTACATGCACGCAATAGTGATGCAAGAGCAACAGTTACTCTAGAAAAGCCTACAAATGTACACAAATCAGTTATATCATGAGAACAACTGGCTATCCTGTCAGGCACAGTCAACTGTTTATAACATGAAAGAACCAATACCTCCAAAGTGTTTAAAATTCAAGAGAAAGCAGTGGGGTCTACATTTTTCAGTTGTTTCTAGGGGTAAGGAGATCAGTGGGAATAGGTTGGGGGTGAAGGGAAAAAGCAACAGGTCTGCCCTGCTGCAGTCTTCAGTTTTCTTCTTCAGTGCTCCCAGAGTTTGAAGGTCCCTTCAAGACCGGCCTCCCTAGGTCATTAAGAGGCCAGTGTCCAATTATCTGGGTCCAGTTGAGTGCAGTGCACACAAGCACATGGGTCAATGCACCACTGATATTCTAATCCTCCACACAAGCCCAGGTGCTCAAACTACATGCTTTGATACTCAGTTTTTACAGGTCAAATGTTTGCACCATCATGATCCTCTCTTCAGCTTAAACAAGTGTGAACAACAACATTGACGTTTTATCGCTGAACATGCAGTAACTGAGGTGCAGGCTTAATCATGTTCATCTGCGTATGCTAAATTCAGTTCAAGACGCCTGATTTTGAAGCTGCTGTGTTTGAGTAATCCTCTGAATATATCCAGGTGCTTCTGTAGACTAGACAGGCGTGGCTCCCTCTTTGGAGTTTCCCATACTCTTTGTTTGTCATTGGCAGCATCGGCTTAAATGTCAATCTGAAAGGTTTTTTCCAGTCATCAAGAAAAGCACAAGGCACCCATTGCAGGTCTTACTCTTCTAAATGGGTTTAAATCGTGGGAAAGTCATGTGCCAGCTAAAATATAGACCTGTGTTCAGCAAGCATTGGCTCAGGATCAGTGCAAGCTGTCGTCGGGTATGTAAATTGTCAGCCTGGGTGGTGTAGTGGGGAAACTAGCTGACTGACACACTGTGTGACAGCTAGGTAGGGTCAGGATTGGCTCAGCCACTAACTTAACCCTAAACACCCTACAGTACTGAGCAAAATTCAGAGACCACCCTTTCTTCTATTTACTTTCCAGTGAAAACAGCCAGTAAGTGCTAGTTATTTTTTTCTGTGTCAAGCCGGGCACCCACCGCACGCGTATCGGCCGCGAGCGCACTACGCGCGTATTACGCGCGTAACTGAAGCGTAGTTGAAGTACTGTTATTACAACGGCAGCGGGCGACGTCGTCTCCACCAGATGCGAACGCGTCGCGTACCGGCTGCGAAGCTCGCGCGACACAAGCGAACTGAAGCGTAGTTTTTCGCTTCAGTTCTATTTTTTCGGCTTGTCGCGCGTCACGATGGCCTGTTTATACACAGAAATATGCTCTAAAATGCTAGGTATACATGCTCTGATTTATATTTCATCCTTATATTACTGGGGGTGTGTCCCTAGTTACCTCCCAGATATTTTATAAGCACCAAAAAAAAAAATACAAGCCTTTTCGTTTTGTAAAAATAAATAAATAAATAACTGGAACCTGGGGAAAAGGCAAACTTAGTTTCGCTGTCTTATTTTGCGGAGGGGGTGGGGTAAATTTGAAAATACACCACAGAAAGACGTAGCCTATCGCACTTGTACTTCAAAGCTTCCGGTGTTCATGGCGTTGTGGTGTTCATATCTCTTCAAGATTAAACTGTTACTGTCTTTTTCATGATTAGCTGATTTTACTAAATATGATCCTATAAATGTTTTGACGTGAATGACAAGACAACACGGGAATTCCCAATGGTTGATTACGGATTATTTATTATTATTATGATCATTACATATTCTTCATGAAATTGGCACGCTTGTTAACCAAGCAAATAAATTAATACAGTTTGAGATTGATTGTTATGCAGGCTACGTTGCGATTTAAGTTTATGGTAATTCTTGAAAGCGTTTACTTTCTCACGTATTTACGAGTTAACGAAATATTACCAAATTAACAAACTGAAAAAGGTCTCTCACCAAAGTATTCACTTAACCCATAATCAACAGTCCTGAACAAACATGAAATACACGATGTAATCCCACTGTAGACTGCGAGAGCTACTAGGAATATATAGCTTTTACGCAAGCCTTTGCGCGACACAAACGGAACCAGTGGAGACACCCTACGCGCCGCGTCGTGCTGCTTCGCCGTGCTGTTTACGCGACGCATACGCGACGCGTGCGGTGGGTGCCCGGCTTCAGAATGTAATGCAGCAAATGTATATTTAACACACAATTACACACAAACATCCTGTATCCAACTATGTACATTATCTGATAATCTATGAAATCTGCTAGGATATTTTTACACACTTCTTGTAAACATGTCCTAAGTTCAGTCTTATAAGTTAGTTGCATTTTATGCTGTTCTCTATCCAAGTAGTCCCAAACACATTCAATGATGTTGAGGTCTGGACTCTGGGGTGGCCAGTCCATTGTTCTGAGAACACCAGCAGCATGATTTTCTTAGCAGTGTGCTTGGGGTCATTATCTTATTGTAGAATGCATTTTCTCCCAATCAAACATTGTCCAGAGGGTATTGCATGATATGTTAAAATGTGTTTGTATTTATCAGCATTCATGATTCCTTTAATCAAAATGAAATCACCAATTCCAGATGTTGTTATATAACCCCAAACTGGCATTTATCCTCCATCTCCACCATGCTGAACTGATGGTTGTAAACAATGGGCCTCATTCATGAAAAATCATATTTGATCGTAAACTGTGTGTAAGAACGTTTCCACAAACAATTCTGTGTCAGCTTCATGTTCTTTCAGACCCATGGCATTGAGTTGTCTTCTCACAGTGGAAGATTGACAGAAAAACTTGTGGATTTGTTCAGATCTGAAGCAAGAGTGGAGCTAGATTTTTTCCTATCTTTCAAAGACTTACAAAGTACTGTCTATTTTATGGTGATAGGTTGTTAGGATTTGCATTTTCCCATTAGCTTGCAATAATCACCAGTTTTGGAAACTGTGTTTTCACTTATTTTCGTTCGATTTTCACCTTCCATATGCAATTCCGTATAGCCTAAATCTAATCCCATCAGAAATATCTCTTTTGTCTCAGTGTTTTTCAAAGGTTGAGGACTTATGTGTGGTGGTTGATTCCATGTGAGTTTTTTTTTTTTTGGGGGGGGGGGGGGGGGGGTGCGTGAATGATTGTGTGGGGATTGTGTGCAACAGAATCCTTGTGGCTTGTGATATTGGTACATATGAACAAACAGTTGAATTATTTGACACAGGGAGGGGAATGGGGGAGCTGGCTTGTTTTGAAAACACAACAGCCAGTGGCATTTCACTTTTATCTCAAATTGCCAAACAATAAAGCCCCAAAAACATGCATGAACTAAAACAAGCCCAAAAAACCACGAGCAACTCTTTAAGTTTAACAGTGACTTTTTGGTTAAAAAAAGAAGCCCATAGTGGCGTATAATAAACGTACTTGGAAGGAGAAGCGATGGGCAGTGCACACAGCAAGATGACGGATGTATGAAACTTTGACATTTGAAAAAAGAATACAATGTATAGTGTGTTGCGTACAGAAATAATCAACTAACGTGGGCTCACGGTGTTCTAAACAATACATGTGGAGGCGGCTGCTTCATACAGAAGTTGATATCCCTTGGCAGTTTTTCTTCTAATGAGTGATGTTTATGATTGTGGTTGCCTATTGGCTCTCAGAGACAATAAACATTTTAATTGATGTGAATTTGACCAATAGTTTGAACTGGCTAAGGTTAAGCAACTCCACTAGTTCTGTGTGTACAGATCGCCATATATCTCACGGTGTTACAAATACTGCAAATTCCGTGTTTGGAAATCGGAATACCATGCATTAAATACAAAACATCTTTTTTAGCGGGGGCAACTCTATTTGGGCAGGCTGTCCAAATAAAGTCAATGCATGGGAAACACTGTTTAGCCGTTTTAGATGCACAACAAATATAGATGCAACAATGCAGCTAAAGTGTTTTTTGACAGTTGTTTGAAGAGTCACTTCAGAAGTCAAACGGTTCTATCATAATGCTATTGATATGTTCGGTAATAACTTCAGCATTTGTTGGGAGGACAGCTGTAACATGTTTGTTGATTAGAAGGACGGAAGTATGGTGCCCAAAATGAAACAATGGAGTGGACGAAAACTTATAGATTTGATATTATGTGTAGCGATGGATGGTTTTCTGTAATTTTCTGTTAAGTATATGTTTCCTGCATTATTGTCTGAAGCTGAAAAAATGCACTGAATGGCTGATTTTACTGGAAATTGAATAAACAAAAACTTTTGCACAGTTCTGTATATAAATGGCTGCATGCCCCAAACCATGACAAGCTCCTTTTGTTGAGTGCACTCATCAAAGAAACATTTAACACCTCTTGGAATCGGCTTATTCCCTTGTTGGCTTTGATCCTTTATTTGCTAATGTGGGGCATGGTTCTCTTTTATTAGTTATGTTCATGTCACAGGCTTGATTTATTGTTTGCTGTAACTGCCAAATCGAACAGTGCAGGAACTTTGCCAAGAAATGCTGTAATGATGCGCATCACATTCTGTTGAGAAGTAAATTCCTTTTTGTTTGTGAGGAATGTTCTTATGTTTTAAACGCCAGAGGCACGTACACATGTACCTCAAGCTCTGAAGAAGTTCTGGAGATTCTGGCATCCACTAACACTGAAATACCTGGGCTTACAAAGAACATTAGATGTCATGACTGGAAAATTCTTTTTAGTGCTTCCTGATGTTGAAGAAGGTGTTTGCTTGTGTGCGAACAGCCTTTAATGTTGCAGTAAAGATTGCAGCCAAAACTAAGACTTCATGTCTTTCCTTACAGTGCAGAACGGAGTTATTGAGTTAAAGTTCACCCCAAAATAACACTTTTAAATTCCTTTTCCTACCTCAAATATTTTAGTTTGGCCTGAGGTTGGCAGCTCTTCACAGCCTGTGGTTGCAATTTCCACTGTGTCTTTTACAGTTTGACCAGCTTGTTCATGGATTTAATCCGTGCCCCAAATCATGGTGAGTTTTTCGGTTCTTTGGGGACTTTATTTTCCGTTTGTTACATAAAAAGGTGAATAAAATGCCCAAGGAGCCAGTTTAGAGTCTGACTTGGATATTTGCTATTATTCAGTCACTACCTGACTGGTGACCACACACCATAACACAATTTCATTCATCAGGAAGTGATCCCCGTTGTCACCGTAGTGAGTCATCACCATAGTTGCGTACCATAGAAACACTTGCCTCACAACTAGTAGCTGCTATTTTTAATGACTGCAATATTGGGATAATCTCCACGATCTGCCAGCTCTCATCACGTAGCCCGACAGTGTCTGATTATTTAGTGGGGGTCATGTTGGAGGGAAAACTTGGTAGTTGTCAAAAGGAGCACTCTAAAGTCACAATACTCACTTTATAATGTTAGTCTCTCTCTCCCTCATGCCCTAGGCTATATAGGCCAGCCCCCCCGCCAACCCCCCTTTTCAGTTTCACATTACGTACAACACATCCACAGCCACGCAGCCTGTGTAGCTGACTCATTCTGTTGCTGCTATCAGCAGTTACATCATAAAATAAAGACAAGTGAGCCAGTACCTGTGGCATCCATGCATGCCCAAACCATAACACCCCCGCCACCTTGTTTCACAGATAAAGGGGGTGCTTTAGATTTTGAGAAGTTCCTTTTGGCCTCCACACTTTACTCTTGCCATCACTCAGATACAAGTGAATCTTGGTCTCATCTGCCCACAAGACCTTTTTCCAGAACTCTGCAGGCTCATTTAGGTACTTCTTAGCAAACTGTAAGCTGGCCATTCTGTTTTTGAGGCTAACTCATGGTTTGCTTCTTGCATTGTAGCCCCTGTAGTTCTGTTTGTGAAGTCTTCTGTGGACAGTAGTCACTGATACATCCACGTCTGGCCTCTGAAGGGTGTTTCTGATCTGTCAGGCAGGTGTTCAGGGTTTTATTTTCATTATACTACTATATATATATTACTGAGCTCACCAGTGCTCTCTTTCTTCTTAATGATGTTCCAAACTGTTGATTTGGGTAAGCCTAAGGTTTGGCCTAGTCGTAGCTTCCTTGCCTTTCATTGGCACAACTCTGGTCCTCATGTTTACAAATTCCAATAATGGGCTCCAAAGGCAATAAAAAGCCTAGAATCTAGACTAGATATGGAAAGCTCTCTTATACTTGCACTAAGGAAGCAAGTGAACAGACCTGACTAATGAGAAACATATGTAAAGCCATTTGTCCCAAAATTTATGGTGCCTAAAAACGGGGGGGGTGCTATGTATAAAAAGTAAAAAGTTCTGTAATTTCTGCATGGAGAAACCAAAATGTATACTAGTATGCTTTAATAAAAAAAATATGCTTTTACCACATGTGAACAGTCTGACTACAAAAAATTGTACTGAGTAATGGTAAATGGTAAATGGACTGCATTTATATAGCGCTTTAATCCAAAGCGCTTTACAATTGATGCCTCTCATTCGCCAGAGCAGTTAGGGGTTAGGGGTTAGGTGTCTTGCTCAAGGACACTTCGACATGCCGAGTATTGAGCCAAATCAAGCAAAAAATGTGTCTTTGTTTCAAACATTATGGATCTCATGGTATATAGTTGTCCATATTCTGACTGATATTTTGTCCAGCAGACTGACAGGACAGTGGTAAAGTTCACTCAAAGTTTACCACTCAGTAACCACCCTCTTTTCTCTTTATTTAGTGGCAGTGCTCGTCAGTTCCTTGTGGCGAGATCAGAGTTGAGCAGACCAAAATGACAATGAGAAGTTAACTTTCTTGAGGCCCCAGACATATTTACTGTGTGTTTTATTCAGCTTCAAATAGGGATGCCAGGAGTCATTTCAGGACCAGAAATGATGCTAATAATACAGCCACCATCCATCACTGCAGACAGCAACCAGTTGGCACATTCCT
This sequence comes from Anguilla rostrata, assembly GCF_018555375.3. NCBI lineage: Eukaryota > Metazoa > Chordata > Actinopteri > Anguilliformes > Anguillidae > Anguilla > Anguilla rostrata. The sequence continues at coordinate 31,570,435 of NC_057937.1, forward strand.
GTTTCCAAAGCTTTGTGGGCTTGGCTAACCCTTCATACTGTGAGGTTGTTTATCCTCAGCAGAAGTGTGTGTGTGTGTGTGTGCGTGTGTGTTAGTGAGATAGAGCGTATATAAGTACATTATGTATGAGTGTGAGAGGTTAAGCTCCGGTCCGGTGTATTAAGGCCCCAGCGGTAGACAGAAGGAATGATAATTGATGGTTGAGATTTCGTTGGGATTAGTGGGCCTGGTCGAGGCTTTACCCTAACCAGTCGTTGCGGTGTACAGTTGCTCTACACCACAGTCAATTGTAAGGACAGAAAGCTATCCAGAATAAGTTGTTGGTTTGTTGCAACGGTTTCAAAGGTGCAGAACTCAAGTTTGGAGTACATTTTCAGGGTCAGAGTGGTCTGTCGCCAGATTGCAGGGTTTGATGTCTGACCTCAGGCGCCCATCGTTGTGTTCAGATGGAAAGCCACAGGTTATGCAGCTTGCAGCCTGTTTAACAGTGTGTTGTGACGGTTGGCTAGTCACTGCTGCTTTATTAATGCTGCCTTATTCCTTAGGGCATGGTACTGTGTACTGAGGTATGAGGTGTGATTGTTATTTCCAGGCTCTCTTCTCTGCACCTGCCTGGCTTAGTCAGGGAACAAACAAATAGTAATAATTTTTTATACAGTGTATTTTCTTTTCAAAAAAGGAGAGCAGCCTTCTGATGTATTTTTTTTATTTAATTCAAATGGGGGAAAGCAAGAGTGGGGAAAGAGAGGGTAATACTGTAGATAAAGATGGGATCACAGTAAAGAAAGAACTGTGGCAGAGAATTGAACCCCCAGCTGCACGGCAGGATTTGTATTTGGCTTGAGACTGAGCCACCCTATGAACTGCACCACACAGTCTCCCCTGACATAGTATTCCTAAGAAAATAATAATCATAAAACATATTTCATACAAAAACTTCATAAGATATTACATTTCGGTATGTAGCAGATGCCTTTATCCAGTGTAACTTACACAGTTTGTACGTTAGCATACTCTCTGTTTACGCTGTGGGATATTTCACTGAAGCGGTTTAGTTTAAGTACATTGCTCAAGAGTATAACTGCAGTGTCCCAGCTGGGATTTGAATCTGCAGTCTTTGAATTGTAGGACAAAGTCCTCCACATGCTCGTACTCTGCACTGATAATGCAAAGGAGCGCTCTACATTCTCATGTAGAAATCCAACTGGCAACCTTAGAGTAGGCTATATAACTAAGAGTAGGCATTACAAATATGTGCAGGCTTTACTAATCAATTCTGACATTTCTGAACTCAAAACTGAAGTGAATGTCATGATCAGTGTACCTATGTTTTCAGTTATTTTCATTTTTTGCGTAAAAATTGCTGGATCCTGCATTAATGTGAATTACTCATACATTGCATTGATACTGGCAATAGTTCGCTTGGAAGCGTCTTTATACTAGACATGTACTAGTTACTAAATTCATTGAACTACAAGGCTAGGTTTCATAAAATTGATTAAATTGTACCTGTGTCACCTGACAGTTTTGCCCTGTAATAATTTTGCTAGATAGCTTGTTCTGGCTTTGTATTAATTGAGGAATGGGATGACTGGCTATCAATAGCTTGCTATTGTTGTGAATTTTCAGTTGTCTGTTCAGTTCAAAGCACTCATGCCCCTGGTATAACCAATGGTGTTAACCTGACTTATGCATCCAAAATGTGCTTTTAAAGACAGTAGTACTTTTCTGGAGCATGGCCAGGGCCATACCCACTTCAGTCTAACTTACATGAAAAATATACAACAACCAAAAAGAGATTAAATACTGTGAAACTAGAATTTGCAATTTCATTAATGGGACTTAATATGGTGGGAAATGGAGTGCAAAGAGATATTTATTATTGCTGTCAGTGTTTTCAAATTGTATCACTGGTTTAATTCCAAATTAAATTTTATTGGGTAAGCCTACTTATGTCAGCTGCTAGTACTGCACGTTGCAATAATGTGTATTATTTTAATAATGCAAATGCTTTTTTTTATTAGACTGTTCTTGTGTTCTGTGTTTTTAACTGCTGTTAACTGTACAATGCTGGTTTTTTTCAGGCATAGCCCTGATGTGTAACTATGGGTGCCTTCTACAGACAGGATAATAATAAAAAGACAGTCCTTGTTTATTTTGGCAGATCGTTAGATTAGTTTATAGTTAACATAGTCACTTTTTATGTTTAGTTTTTCCTCATTTTTTATTTCTTCTTTTTGTCTGTGGGGAAGAAAACATTTCCCAGATATCTATTGTTAAATCACATCTTATTTTTCATTTAGTTTAATATTTAACGAAATGTTCAGACATTACAAATGTACTAGGTTCAATAAAGTTTTAAAATAAGGACCTTAACCTTTCAAAAAATGCTATGTTCATGCGGGGTTTAAACATGCTCTGTATGTGGAGGAGGATGGAGACCTGTTTTGACATTGTCGTGGTGGCAGGTGTGATGGGTGTGGGTTCAGGGCGTACAGAAAAGACGTCATGTGAGCCTCACTGGAGGAGGGCTTGGCAGCACTCACAGCCTGCCTGTGCCATCCCGTAGCTTTCATCTCCCTGCCAACCCAAACGGAAAACGTCTGAAGGAAACATGGGGCCTTATTTATTTACCCTGTTATTTTGGTATGCGCAGATGGTGCCACACGCACATTGCATATGTTAAATAGTATTCACCACTGAAAAGCACGTTCAGGCCCTCTTTTGGCGTTCAGTTCTGCTGCAGAAACGCACAGTCAGCTTTTGCTGCTTTTAAGCACCCTTTCGGAGTTTCATTTTATTGGATACATAAAACAAAAGTAAGCGATTTGTGCTTTCTTGAGGAAGTTTTGGAAGTTCTCTTGTCTGTTGATGTATATTTTCCTGACTGGGAAAACACAATCAGCTGCCTACCTTTCTGATGTGCTGTGAAACAAAGCTAAAATATACTTATTTTTAAAAATGTTTTATGTATGATTTTGAAAATCATACATTGTTGGGATACAATATTTCGTATTTGCTTTAATTTGTACCCCCATGTTTTGTAAGGTATTTTTAATATTAAGGTGTAAAGAAACATTTAAAAAAGTTATATGTAAACAAAAAAAACAGCTAATATTTATTTTGACTCACATTTCTATTATGGATAAGGTTAAACCAAATGGGTGTGAGAGCTTGATTGTGCATTTGTACGAGAGGGGTTCGCAGATTCACATGCAGGTTTTTGTTACAAGAAATCTCTTGTTCAGTTAAGGTTGCTGAAAACAAGTTTGCCCATGATGTTTCACATTGACTTAGCCCCTTAGTGGCCAGGACCCCAGTGTCCTGAGAGTCTACTCGTAATGAAACCTGTTAGTGTTATAGATATATTAGTAGATGATACATGGCAAATACACCATATAGCCTACAAAGTTTATGCATGCCACCATTATTGTGTAGCTTGTCCATTTAACAAACACCCCCTCCCTGCAGTCTCACCTGCAACTACACCCTGAAGCATGACACACTGGAAAATAGCATCTGTCTGGGAGTTCCTTCACCACCAAAAATTTGTATTTCGTTGTAGCAACAAGATGAAGCTAACAGTCGCCCAAAGTATGCCAATAAAGCTGTGAAAAACTAAATAGCAAAATAAATATAAATTTTTTTTGGAATTATACCTTGTCATTCTACTGTCAATATCTGCGACTACCATTGGTTTTACACATTTTTCATGATTCAGTGGCAATTTATTGTTTTAAGCAATCTGTTTGAGAAATAAACACGCAAATAGAAAATGAGGTAGGTATTTACATCGGCCATGTGGAAGATCCCACTTGCTTTTTACACCATTATAACTCTTTTCAGTTCATATTGGTTTGATTGATAACTCTTATCAGAAGAAGACAGTATATACATTCCACTGGTAGATGGCACATTTTATTTTTTAAATTTATAACAGCTATTGAGAGCCAGGTGTAACGGCTGAATATTTGCTTCAGCAGAGCATTGTGCAGTCAACAGCAACGTTATGCAATAATATACAAGCACTTGTTGAGGTGTAATTGTTGTTTTATTTTAGTTTTTGGAAGATTTTACTATTTTCACGAACACATCAGTGTGGCTAAAGCACATATTTAGGGAGTGGGTCAGAACAGGAGGAGGAAGCATGAAGCAAGGATATATGTGAGCATGGCTAAAATGTACATACTACTGCTTATAACATCTCAGTTATTAATGTTGTGTCTTATTTTTGATGTATTCGCATTGGTCACAATAGACAAGTGTTGCAACAGCCTTTGCTTATAATGCTTAGCATATTTGTATTGGGGACTTACTAATAGATATTAGTATGGAGGCATTGTTTATGTACCCTGGGTAGAATTACGGTAGTGGCTCATTGTGGCCTGTTTTGCTTGAATTCCTACCACTCATAATGAAATAGAGAGTCTTTAAAGAGGTTTGTGCTATTCTCTAATGCTGGAATTTCACATAATGTAGTGCAAATGTTCATAGGTGGCTCAATCATGTGTTATGTTTGATACATCAATTTACTCTGATGCTAGAACATCACCAACATTTTTCTGATGGTGGAATATTATTTAATTGTAATCTTATTGTAAATAATGTGGGGTATCTTCATGGGCTATACTTAGGACATGGAAAATACTCATTCAAATTCACTGTGTGCTGATATGTGCTACATCAGTGGTAACCAATTCTGTTCCTGGACATTGACCATCCTGGTTTTAATTTGGCACATCATCCCTAATCTGGCACATCTGACTCCACTATTTAGCAGCTGAACACAATCTTCAGCTATTGAATAAGGTGTGCTTTGTTAGGCTTGGAGTGAAAACCTACAGGACGGTAGATCTTTTGGAACAGGGTTGGTTACCACTGTGCTAGATGAACATTAAACGTCCCTTGGAGTGATCATAAATAGTAACATTTGCAAAATGTCATCCTATCCCCATCCAACGAAAGACTGTGTGCCACTTTTTTCTACCTAAATTGGGAATATAAACAAATCTATTGTATTGTAAATGGTACATATGTCTTGCTTCATTTAAGCCATTTTGAAGCCTCTGCAATGCTCACATCTGGAGTTATAAAGCCTCAAGTAGAGCACCCCCTAAATGGATGAGGATTTGCCAGATTTGGCATCTGTACTAAGGGGTTAACAGCATTAAATGAACACAGTGTAGATTAGGACCATTGCCATTTGCTTTGTCTTTGCTTTGTTTAGTCTCAGCAACCAGGTGGACCCCTTTCAGCAGTTACCACCCCACTGATTCAACCTGTCAGTCTTGTGAATTAAAAATGAAACCTGCTTATAATTGTCATTTTCTTACAACTCATTATAGAACATGAAGCACTGATGTCCTGGCATACCCTGAGATGTCCTGCATAGCTATTTCTGACATAATGCAGCCTTAGCAGAGTAATAATCCGAAAGTACACACTAAAAGTGCCTAATTAAAAATAATGATTGTCACAATCAAGGGGTTGCAGTTTTGGTTGGGATAAAAACAAGCAAACACAGATGGGCCCAAGACTAAGGTTGTGAACTCTAGCCATCAAAAGAAAGGCACGCTTCACCCACTCCTGGGACCAATGCTGCTGCTTGTGACCAATCACAAAAATAACTTTTCTGTCTGTTTCTCAGAAGGGTTCTCGGTAAAGAAAATAAAATGAAAGCTGTCCCTAAGACACCGCCGGCACTAGGATCTGCCACACGGCTGCCCTATCCAAATGCTGACCTGCACCCTTAGTGATGATTGTTTTCTGCCTGTGAATTGGTTGCCGAGGTTAACACAGGCCTCACCAGCTTGCACGTTGCAACCTTCTTTTCTTCCCCACAGGTCCCTCCCGAAGAAGAGTATGGAGAGCGGATTACCAAAGAACACTACCGTCTAGAAGGTAGGCCGCCTGGGTCGCTCCCCGCCTAATCCCCAGAATGTGTTGATTATATGGCTGTGAGCCAGGGGAGGAGTTTGAGGTGGCCGGGGAAGAGTCAAGCCCTGCCTGTGGACTAGGTCCTGGAAGGCCACGTGTCTGTTTTTCCTCCCCTGCTTAACTGTTTGATTATCTTCAGTTTTCTCAGTTTGACATTTCTTCCATTCTGTTCTTCAAATAATGATCTTAAGCTGAAGCTTGCGCTGGCACCCCACATTCAGGACATACATTTCCGCTGCACGTGTCAGGAACCTCATGTGTGTAATTCTAAACAGAAAATTGAACTAATTAAGATAATGGGTATTGATTGAAAGAAAATACAGCATGCATCTGGTGCTGCAGAAATATGGTTAGCTCCATGCTGTTAACTCTTGTATTAGCTGTTATGCTGAGTCCCATCTAGCCTCACTGTTGTTCCCATTCACTTATTCCCATTATTATTTTCCCATTTACTGTACCCCACCCCCCTCCATCTTTTAAATCCCTGCCATTTAATCTGGATTTTCTCCCGTGTGCTTTGTATTAAAGGCTCTGATGTGAAAGATCATCAGGCCCCTTTGGCTTTTCTTTGTGGCTTTCAGCAAAAAAAGGACAGTCCAGTGAAGGGATTTTTTACAAGATGTTAAGGGGGCTTCTTCCTGGCTTCTCTCTCGCAAAGGTCTGGTGGTCATTTTCACTCAAGCCACCATCTTGATCTTAGGCTCATTCAGAATGTTAGAGTGAAAACTGCCGTGACTTAAGATGGAAGTATAATCACAAGAGCAAGATCTGGTTTTTTCCAGGAATCTGTTCCAGTGAAAAACAGGAAGTGATTGGAATAGCAGGTATGCCATCCCGCCAAGTTACGCCTTGGCGGGGGCATGCCCCATACCTATACAGCACCGAGAGTTTGGCACTTTTCAGGGTTCCCCACAGAAATAACCACAACAGCCACAGACAGTCAGCCCTTAAAAACATTACATTCTGTACATTCTCACCCCATTTCAACAGACAGAATTCATAAACAACTTCACATGTCCACACAATAAGCCCCAAACTAAGGGGATTTTGCGTTTTCTCCTTGTTCTTCTTCTTCTCCTTGTTTTTCTTCTTCTTCTTCTCATTCTTATTTTTCCTGCCGCCTATCCCACAAACAAAATGTCTCCCCATTGGACATTTTACCAACACCAGCCAAATCTTCACCTACACGACCTAGGCCTGTGGCCTAGTGGGCAAGGTTACAGTCTTGGGAACGTGGGATCCTAGGTTCAAGCCTAGCTAGGAACACATTTCTTTAACCTGCTTTTACCCTCACTAATAATTGTCTACTACTTCTCAATTATTGCTTTTGCACCATATCTACCCGCCGTTCACCGAACGTATACACTTAATTATGACGTACCGTCTGCACGTTCAGTTATTAACCGGCTTCAGTATTGCAAAGCCATATGGATTCAACGGGAGCTCTTCTGTGCTTACTGGCCTGTGTTCTTCTTTAAAACCAAGGACAGGTTTGCTTATGATATTTCACGCATTGCATAGCTATGTCATGGTGCTGCACTAACAAAGTCACAGACCGGTAAACCTCCAGTTGAAGGATTGAATCCCGCCTCGCCCTCAGGCAGATAATTTCCTCTTTTACACTAACGTTTTCTTACGCTTATATTTGCCTTACCAAAACTCACTCACGGCCACCCATATGAATTTCATGACGGCAAATGTATTCATTTTATTAAAAAGTTACACCAGTTCACCACTGTGCCATTTCTAACTATATTTCTTTACCTGGCTACCGTACAAAACCTTCTTATCAGCAAACACCACGTTTCTACATTCATGTTACCTCGCCCTGTTCTCTATCTAGCCACATACAAACAATTACTATGTATGCACGTTCTGCAACTCCCCATTATTATCCCATAATTATAACTACTAGTACTAAACATGAGAAAAGCACATCAGTGCAATAGATTTCACACGTTACTTAACCCTCCACTTTAAAGACCAATGCTTTATACCGACTGTTATATATACCGTTCAATAAGGAAACTAACCTCGCTCATGGTCACTTCATTTACTTCGCACTATAGTATGTGATCATGTCAACCTTCACCTACATGCCCATTCTGCTAAAAACATATAGTTTCAACTACGCAATTTCATCATTTCTCCTAATTTCTCTCACACTGTTGTTATTTCCTCATATGCAAAGCCTGCTGGGACATATGCGTCTGCTCCTATTCTCCACTATCAAGTTTTCCGGTTCTAGCTTAGCAAAACAGCGAATAGGATTCCTACCTGTACGTTGAAAACTTGTTTTTTATGAGATCTCAATATACATCAACTACATTTTCACTCTTATTTGTAATGTTTCCAATCTTCCTCTCTCTGTTGAAGTATCTGTATTCACTTTCTGGTTATGCAGCTCCAACACACATCCATGCCATCTTATTACACCCCCTATGACGCTTGCTCTGTCCCTGGGGCTGAACCTGACACACGGCCAGCAGGATATTCATGCATCTAGTGATTGCTTGGCTATTTGAACTGTAATACTAGTCTGATAGATGCTGTATTTAAGATCCATTGGAATGCATGACCTGTGACAGAAATTAATTCCACAAAAAGCTGAAAGTGGCTCTTTGAAGGCCAGCACAGGTCAGGCAGGTGATCATTAAAGTCCTGTACTGGTGGGACATTATATGTGTAAGGCAGTTTATAGAAGTGTGCTCCTTATCTCACCTCCAAAAGAACAGGGAGTCAGCAAGTATGATAAAAAGACAGTGCTCAAATGCAAAACATCCAATTGGATCAGCATAATGTAAAACGTAGGTTCTCCTTAATACAGTATAACCATACAAACTACCCTGTGGCATAGGTCCAACAACTAGACACAATTCCAGCCTGTTCATCGATAGTTGCCATCCTGTTCCTCCAACCTGCCAGCAAGAGTGTTTGTCTCATTCATCTCCTTAAATTTGGCAAATTAGGTTGTAATTTCTGGCCAGGCTCATCACTGCAGCCACGGACACTCTTGGAAAATACCCTTCAGAGCCATACCCTGCCTCCCTGGTTAATCCTATGGCGCTATAACTATACCTCGACCTCAATATGCAGACTTTAAACCTTCTTCATGGCTTGCATTGAAGTCACCTGGCAAGAGTTTAAAAAGTCTTTATTCCCTCCTCCCACGTTCCAACTTGTGCTCTGAAAGTGCAGTGGGAATTTATGTTTGGGCCCCTTTCCAGTTAGTGCCTTGAACTGTAAATTATGTATGTCTGAAGTGCTAAAATTCCTCAGAGAACCATTATAAATATTAGTTGTATTGAATTTCTTTTGGTCTCTGAGGAACAATATTATGTGTAATACTTGTGTGTATTACTTGGAAAATGGCATACTGGGTCCATGGCAACAGAATTGTCTGTCTAGAAGGGAGATTATAGGCTGTAGGTGCCTGTGAAAGGCTATGTGCGCTGGCACGGTTTCAAAGCCAGGGTTACTTTAAAAGTAGAACTCCTTCAGCGGCCAAGTCTATGGTCATTGGTGTCCAGTCTCACATGACCATTGATAAACACATCTGATGCAGAGCTCCCTTCATGCCGACTGCCTTCAAAGTCAGCAAGTATTTCCCTAAAGGGATGTAGGGGTGACTGTTGATTAAAATATTGTGTCTTTCATTCCTCTTGTGATAACCATCTCCAGGAAATACAGCTTTGTACATAGCAGATTGACCGTCCAACATAAGATTGACTGTGTGCAATGTCAACTCTGATTGGCTGTGTGCAATTGCACCTCTGATTGGTTGCATGCAGTGTTACCTCTGAGTCCCTCAGATGATCAAAAGGCAGAACTGATGTTATTTGCTTCAAACTAAGCAAAGCTCCCCAAGACCTTTTCGTTTTTTATCCTCCCCATTTTCTGCTGAGTGAAGAGATGAGTCTTCTTTGATCTGTCGAGAGCAGCGGGGGTAAAGAGAAAAAAAGGAGGCTGTTGTTTTTGGCCTTTTGGCAAACTCAACAAACAGTGTTTTAAAATTTAACTCTGCTTAATTAATTACTAATTCTGTTTTAAAGCTGTCTGATCCTTATTCAAAAGGCATCTCAGAGTCAGAGAGGGAAACTTCAAAGTGCGGTGGGTGGAAGGTTGGCTTTTAATGTGCCACACACACCTATGGGAGAGCGCCATCTCTGCGACTCCACAATGCCGAACCCCATCTGTATCGTTTATCACCGACATGCCGGATTTGATGGACAAAGGCACAAACTAAACAAAGCACAGAGCCTTTGAACCCAGTGGCAAACAGGATGACGGCTGTTTGTACATGCGGTTTTGCCGTCAATCTTTTTTCCTCTCTGTTCAAAGCTGATCGTTTTCCAGAGCATTCATTTCCATAAATTTCCTGTGGGGTTACGGATGCAAAAATAAACAAATGAATAGCCAGCAGTGCACGTCGCATGTAGGCTTTGAAAAGCAAGCATGGCGTGGCTTTGGTGGGCCCACCGGAACGATGCCTTGAAGTCTTAATGCAAGGGTTTGCTCTGGAGTGTAGGCATCTATGCAAAAGCAGACAGGGACTTTGCATAGCCTCTCCCTCCTCACATGGGTATTGATGCCAACAATGGTTGCGTGCTTTGGGCGAGCAGATACTGTCTTCATATTGAGTATCACCTCTTTAACGCCTTCTTCAGCTATTCTACGATCGCACTGTACTCTCTGTCTTTACCCATTAGCCCTGGAGAAAGCGGATTCATAGCTGAAGCTTATGTGATTTGTACATGGGTTTTATACTTTTTTGTGATTCTGTAACCCCCCCCCCCCCACAAATACACACACATTAATTTTAATGTGTGCCCTCCCCACCCCCCCACAGTGGCACTGCCTCCAGAGAAGACGGACAGCTGCTGGGCTGAGGACAAGATGCAAGAAAGGGGGGGTCAGGCTCCTGTGGTGGCTAAGAAACAGCTCCAGTTTGAAGTGAGTGTGGAGCAGCGGTGGGGGTGGGGATAGGGGGTTGGGGGTATGGGCAGATGAAAGGGGGCTTGGTGGATATTCATGCATCCCTGAAGAGTTCACATAAGCAGCTATATAAAGTAGAACTGAATTTGGAACTTGATGGTATTTAGATTTAGAATTGATATCATTCATGTGGATAAATCGGGCAACTTTGAACATTGCGTTTGTGCTTTAGGAGCTGGAATGCGCTGTCTCTCTGGAGGAAGACAGCCGCCAAGAGTGGACGTTCACTTTGTATGACTTTGATAACAATGGCAAGGTCACCAGAGAGGTAGGGATTGGTGCCCTCTTGCATCCTTTCAGAGTTGCATGCTGGCACTAATGTATAGTCAGGGCTGGACATCAAGGAATTTTTTAGCTGGCAAGCTTACAAGCTGGCGAAACAATCTAGCTAGTTACAAAACAAAATTTATTGCAACTAACTTAGACCTGCTTATTACATTGGAAGTAATGTAATATTTTTCTGTCTGTTAAAATAAAGGCAGAATGTGAATTTTGCCTCATAGTCGCTGTTTGACGTGAAAATACAAATTTGTGCGGTACAGAGGAAAAACAACCAAATTGATACAACTATCCCAATACTTTTGCCTTTAACTAGTAGCCTACAGGCCAGGTGCATGCTCATGCATATGCACATATGCACGTACCCCCAAACACAAATTCACAAGCACGCACACACACTCGCTGTTTTCCATACGAGCTCCCCAGTTCTTTCTTATACGGGCATTCACATATCTCTGTAACCAGCAAACCCAATTTTGTCACATCAAACTCCCTACATCTCTATGCTGTTATGGGACCAAAATCCAAAAAGTTCAGCATTTCTTCCGAGCTGCTTAGATGCAGAATTCCGGATTGTAAAGATCTCGAGGCCTTGTTACTTGGGAAGGAGTTGAAATGGCACGGAGACATGGAAGCAGTCCTCCCCGGCAGTGCCGCCGGCTCTGCCTCACGAGACAGCAGGCACACTTTCTTCTCCTGCCGCTTTCATTTCTCTGCACAAATAAAGGAAGCACCGAAAAACCAAAAATGACAGAGCCCTTTTCATGTTGGCGGTTTGAAACTGTATCTCGAAGTAGCCTCTGAAGAGCACCTAATAGTCCTTGCCAATGTGCAGTCTGGAAAGGGGGAAGAAGCAGGATATATCTTCTAAAAGTCTCTAATAGGAACAGAAACAGCCCCATTTTAGACTCATTTGCAGACCTCGCTCTCAGCAGCATCAGTCAAAGGAGCTGTAATTACCTTCAGAGGGAAAACGCTAATGAGACTTGAAACGTATAATTAAACCAAATGGTTTTTTTGATCTTGGGAGGTCAATGTCATGCTCTTCCTGAACATGCTTTTAAGCCAGAAGGATCTACAGATTTCAGACATCTTGTGTCTTCACACAAGTGCGCAATTTGAACAGTCCCCTATGGGATAGCCCTGAGTCGACAGGCGAACAGAGACATTGCCTTCAATGTCGCTCGCTAATGCAATGACATGCCCAGAACACCATAAATGGCATCTTCATATAATTATTTATTATCTACACAACCAGGATATCACCAGCCTGCTGCACACCATATATGAGGTGGTGGACTCTTCAGTGAACCACACCCCCAGTGCCAGCAAATCCCTGCGGGTGAAGTTGTCTGTGTCCCCCGACTTCAGCAAGAAATGGAGGAGCTCTCTGCAGAGCGCCACTGGTATGAGAGCCCCATCTGCGCCTCGTGCTAACACCCCCACTGCCCATTCATTTTCACACCAGCCAAAGAATGCTCTGGCACTCACTTCCCCAGTTTCTTTATTGCAAGTTGAGTTTTTAATGATTAGAGTGGCAGCACAAAGAACCACCCTACACACACGTACAGAAAGCACACTTCCCATCAAATTGTTCAAATACTCCAGAATACTTTGGAACAAACGTGTGCCTTTTGATATCTTCAGCAGTTCTTTCCCTCATCCTAGCTCAGAGCTAGTTGGGGGAATATATACAGGTATGCTTTCACATCTAAATGTTGAAATAACTTTTTCAAACAAGATAAACTCTTTAAGCAATACTGGCAAACAAGTGAGTTTGTTTTTTACCTCACAACCCTATTTTTCAACTATTTTTCACAGAATTTAAAGTAGTGACTCTTGAAAACATTGTCGTCATGCTAATTTCCAACCACATTAGCCCTCCTCCCAGTAATACACTCCTTCCAACTGTTTTCATGCTTTGATTGGGTGGAAAAGTTTAAATTGGAAAACAGGTATTGTTCAGTTCTCAATAAATCTTTGAAGTTAACTTTCTTCAGACTTTCAGGCTTCCCTGACTTAATAACGTGCAATGAAGGTCAGTTTCATAATGGCGTGTACTCCCACAGAGACTCCCCGCTGCAGGCTAAAGGCATACAAGTGTGCCGAAGACTCCAAAAACTCTGACAAGAAGTCCCGGGCCCCTCTCAGGTAAAGAACATCCCACAGCCTGCGTTTTGCTCTGTAAAATACAATACAATAAAATAAATAAATAAATGAATAAATAACTGAACATAAATATTAATAGATATTAATTATGCATATGTACAGGCATATATAATAATTCATTAATTCATTTTCCCAAAGTCTTTCTACAACTAGCAGAATTTCTGCAAAATAAATCAAATACAAATTTGTTTACAGCAACTTATTAAAGAACTTAATTACATAAAACTGCTTATGATCTTTATGGAACATGGCAGGAAATGGCTTCTTGCAGTGTGGCTACCTATACCTACATCCAGTCTGCCAAAATGGTCATTTAATGGGTCAGCCAGATCAAATACATTGGCCATTTAGGCCAGTCATCATACTGAGCAGTTTGCCATTCATTTCTGCTTGAAATACCATTTGTAAGTGGTCTAAATACATATTTAGTCTGTTGCTATGTGCTCAGATGCCTGGATGCATGATCCTTGATGTGTGAAAACCAAGTTGGGACAGAGCAAGACAATGGGAAATGCTGCAGACAAAAAAGCAGTTGTGTGCTTCTGCAGTGCATACTGGGATCAGTGCACCAGCAGACACATCTCACATACAGTCCATGAAAAAAATAAAATGGGAATTTAATAAATCAGCAACCCTTGCAGTGACCTTTCCTAACTGGATAATTGCCGTCATGGTCACAGATGGAACGCTCCCTAAGCATATGGGAGTTTTTTTCCCCGTCTCGAGGCACCTCTCCCTGTGCAAACCGTCGGAGTGTTGAGCCCGAGGACGCGACTGTCCCTTGTTAGATCTCCCCTCCTGCTGTGAGCGGGTTCAGGCGTGAAAAGGAAACCTGCAGGAGCCCCGCTGCCTGTCCCGCACAGCTGCACTTTGATCTTGCCTCCCACGCATCGGGGCTTCTGCCGCAGCGGAACGCGGGGCTTTTATCCCGATCCGGAGGTGCCGGGGCCTGTCTCGTGCCTGCAGCAGCTGTTAGATAGGGAATGGAAGCTATCTGCTGTCCTCCTGCCCAACGGCAAGAGCCTGGGACTTGTAGCCCACCTGTGGCTGGTGGACAAACCGCATGATTGGTTGCTCTTTCGATCTTTACTATTTACGTGTACCTTACCGTGTACTTTGTGTGATAATTCACTGCTCAGTGGAAAGTAATGGCAATTGCTTCTATATACTGCAAGTACAGGTTTGAAGGTATATGGAAAGAACTGTTTGATGTAACAACTGATGAAACAATTTTGGATGACATGTTGTCTGACATTTAAAAAATAAATTACTGGTTTAGTTTTGTGTTCTGGTAGCTAGACAGTTAGGCTAAATTCCAACTACCTGACCTTACATTACTGCCCAGATTGATTATTTTTACTTCATAAACATAAATTCACATATTTAGATCATTACAAATGTATATTTTCTTTTAACCTAATGGCACAACGTAGACCATGCTTATTGGTCCCACTCTGTTTTGTGACTTACATTACTGTACATTATTTGTTAGAAGGTTGTTAGAAGTAGAAATTGATGAAATACTAATTTTAAGTATTAAAATGAACACAATGAATACTGTGAACATAGTGCTAGCAACACAAGTATAAAGAGACATCATGCATTTTCTGGTCCTGGAGATGCAGATATTTCCAGATGTTATATCAGGACCAGCACAAACAAATGCATATTTCATGAACTCTGACCTTCCAGAACAACCCCTGATTAGCACAATGTGTCAGTATTGTGTGTAGCATCAGTTAACATCAGAAAGGATTTGCATAGGCTTTATGTAGTGTTCTGTTTTCAAGTGTAGACTGTAAAATATGGACAGATTGCTTTGTGTATGTTTACACTTTCAGAAATTTGTGATGTGACACATGGCAAGATGAAGAAACACTGGGTTAAATTACACAAATGAATGTAGGAAACGTAGGTTGCATCCCTTTGGAAAAGTGCTTGTTTAGTTTCGGTAAAATATATTTGTGAAGTATTTTATTGCAACTTGGCAGTTTTGGTATTCATAATTTAATGTGCTGACAGTTTTTAGGAAGTGTGTTTTTAAAGATGAATAGCGAACATATGTTTTGCATATGAGTAAATTAGCATACATGGAAATCCCTAGATTAAAGGGATCCATTAAAATCCCTCTTCTCCCAGACGTCACCATAGCGATCATCACACCCAGCAAGGCTGCCAGCGTCACTGCGTGGATGAAAACCTGGAGCGCAGGAACCACTACCTTGACCTGGCTGGCATCGAGAACTACACGTCACGCTTCGGGGCAGGTGAGCCCACAGAGAAGGTCGCTCAAAGTCACAGAAAAAAAATGCATCTTACAAAAGGTCTGTGAAACATGTTGACTGAAAGGGGGATGTTTTCAGCACTCTCCTTCAAACTCTCCACCCACATTCATTGCACGCAATGCAGGGAGAGGGTAGACTTTTTAATTCAGTAGTATTTGGCAATTTGTCAGGACTTGGCTCATATCACATATTGCATAATGTAGTTGTGCATTTTGTATATGTAAATAGATACATACTTATCCCTGAGGGGAAATTATTTGTTTTCATAAAAAAATATAACACATAATATCCAGTATTGCAGCATAACATATAAAATACAGTCAATATTAATACAAAAAAGACGCCTTAATAAGATGTTCCTTCAGAATAGGGTTTCCAACATGATGAATGAAAGGAGCTAACTGTACCGCTGTTTTTCTGTGCTGCAGGCCCCAGCGTGGATCCAGTAAAGGCAGAGCATCTGACACGGCCGGTCAACCAGACCAGGTCTCGCTCCCACGAGCCTGAGAACGGGCACTCTCACCCACATCACCGCCGGCCACAGGCCAACGAGGGCGTGGCCCACCGAATCCCCGTTCTCGATGCCGCCTGCCTCCAGCCCCGGGCCCAGGAGCCAGGGAAGCACTCCCTGCGCTCCCCAAAACCCCAGAGCCAGATGCCACCCCCACCGGCTGCTGGGAGAGCTGTTAGGAGCAGGGGCGCTCCCTCCCAGCCAGTGCTGCTTGGCCAGACCGTGCCATACCAGTCCTCCGCGCCCTACAGAAGGCATAAGCCGAGGGCCAAGGAGAGTCAGCAGGCCTACCGGGCCCCCAGACCTCCAGGGCCAGCACTGGAGAAGGAACAGGTGCGGGACCTGCCCAGCGTGCTGCTCTATGAGGGCGGGCTGGGTCAGGTGGTGCAGAGGCATGAGCATCACCACCACCACGAGCACCACCACCACTACCACCACTTCTACCAGTCATGAGCTCTGCCGCCAATCCTTCAGGACACCACCCACTGCACACAGACCCTGACGACTGCACAAAGGCCCTTCCTCCATCCTCTCCTGGGGCAGAGCCTCAGGGGGAGGAGCTGAAGCAGGCCCCACCCGAACTGGGAGACTGTGGCTTGTGTGTCTCCAAAGCCAGTGAGGACTGAGACATGGCCCGGTTCAGGTCCACCAGGAGCCATGGCACGATGCGGGCTTGGATGCATTTGGCTGGTGAGATTGGCGACATAGGGGGTGGGAGAGGGGAGTTTGAAGAAGGGCTTTGGTTCTCTCTTCCTCAGGACCGAAAAACACTCCTTAGCTGGGCTTCTCTGTCCCTCCTCCCAGAGTAGCTAGAGGAAGCCAGGAGGTCACTGGTGGGGACGGTCCGCAGTCCACTGGCTGATATTCATGAAGGAAGGGATAGTTTGTGGTGTACCTGTGTGGAAGAAGGGTGTTGTGGACCACGTAGCTCTAGGACCTGGTTCGCTGCAAATCTACTTCTGTCACTGAAGATCACTCAAAAAGCACTTCCTGGAGCAATTGCTCTAAAAATGACATTGCTGTTAACATCGGATTAAGGCATTCATAAGAATATCAAGACATTGAAGAAAATTTAAAAAGGAAAAAGTGTATGTGTGCTGAGAATGGAATACCCCAAACAGCTGCTAACTCTAGTGTTATGATTATTGCAACTATAATTTTTTATTCAGGTTTTATTTTCAACTACATGTATTAAATTTAGCCCATGGGATTTATTTTTCTATTCTTAAGTGATGTAACAGTAAGCTCCTCACATTTTCTTACTGTCAACAATTGTCAACAATATGAGCTTTACTGATGCTGTGTTTTTTATCCACATTATGAAAGCAAAGCTTCTCTCTATGTTATCTGGTATGTTCTCACAATATGTTTTTTGAAGGCCTCACCCTCACATTTGGAGTAACTGAAGTTCTTGTCCCAAGGCTACCTTATCGGAGTGAAATTCCACGGTTAGGGACAGTCACAGTCATACAAGCCACAGACAACAGGATTATTTATAAAATAGATACTCTTTCAGGTAAATTTCTATTCGCTCGATAATAGTGGTTTAACAAGTAATATTCGAGGCACTGATTGTGGGTATGTAGAACTGAAAGTTTCAGGCCAACAGTGATGCCAGTAGCTTATGGTATAATACAGTCACACTGAAATCAAATACACAAAGGTGGGTTAAAACCAAGATATGTTTGTAATATAGATAATTTCAGTCCTTAGCTGTACATTGCTGTCACCTTATTTAATAGGCTACTGTCATTTTGTAGCTATAGACAAACTATAAAATTCCCAGTAATCACTGTATTCCTTAGCCATAGAGATGTCCCATTTTGTCTCGTATTTCAATTTATCCCAGCAACCTTTAGCTACTTTAGTCAGTTGATTAGATAACCAAGTAGTCATAGAAGCCTCATGTGACAGAACAACTAGCACTGACTGTGAGATGAGAGAGTGAACATGAGGATAATTAGAGAGTGTCACTTAACCACGAGTTGACAAAAATCACAGTCAAATCTGAAAATGGCAGGGTTTCCAATCTTGTAAATGTATGGACTGTAGAAATTAACAGTGAAGTGTTCATGATTGCATAAATGTAGCACAATATGCTTTCAATTATGGAATCAACATGTATGCTA
Organism: Anguilla rostrata; assembly: GCF_018555375.3. Lineage (NCBI taxonomy): Eukaryota > Metazoa > Chordata > Actinopteri > Anguilliformes > Anguillidae > Anguilla > Anguilla rostrata. The sequence continues at coordinate 31,588,740 of NC_057937.1, forward strand.
GCTAACTGTAATGTTGATCATAATTGGCCACAGTCACTTTGTATTGCAAATAATGAGTCATTATGTTATCTGATATAAGACTTTTGTCATCTGTCAGGATCATTTCTTATTTGTGGTTTACTGTTTCATATTCCAAAATAGGTAATTTTAGCAACACTATGCAGCTATTCCAAGTGCAGTATTTTATGCTATTTGCTACATCCACCGAGCTATACGCAATTAGGTAGTATAACTGGATTTTACAAAAGTTTCATTTCAGAGCAGACACTGGTCAAATTGAGCGGTCTTTACAATATATCATTCTTATAGGTTACCCATGTAAGATTAATGTATCTGCACAGTGCCCACTCCAAATGAAAGGAAATGCACTTATGGATTTTTATTACTTGGCTTTATTGATGTGTGGTATGTGGTCAATCAAACTGACTTTGCAATTTGTTCAGCTAAGTTGGTAAGTTCCGTGTAGCAACCGGCTATGCAGCGTGGTGGACATAGCTAGCATCACAATGTGTAAGATCAATAGGTGGCTGTATTTGAAACAAATTCCAATATCACCTCTGCATGAATTTCTAACTTGAATTTAGCAGCCTACCATAGCTAAAGAACAAAAAAAAAATGCTGTGGAACCTTTATCTCAAGTGCTTTTATTTTTGTAATGAATAGATTGACCCATTTCTTAGTTTATTAGACTGAAAATTTATTGAATACATTCAGGATGAACTTGAGAGACACCCATTTCCAAATGTTATCTTTTGGTCCACTTGTGGCTGGACCAAAGTAAATACAATGTATTGTTTTGTTGCGTCTGAATTAGGGATGTGAAAAACTCTGAAAACCATTAAACATTTACACGGTGCAAAACACGGCTTCCACATTTAAACAAGTTTTGGGGAGGGGGGGATTTTTTTTCTAAATTTGCTGCATTGCAGTTTAAACCGGCACACTACCCGAACTATAGCCAAGATGTGCTTTTATACACTAAGCTGCAAAAAAGCAGCCACAGAGAGGACATCAAAAGGAAATATGGAGGCCTATATAAGCAGTGCAAAACACAGAAAGGTGCCATATGATGAGTAGTACAGAAAGGATAACTTAAAATGTCTTGATAGGATAAAACAGTAATAAGGTGTTGGGTTTACTGAATCTTAAAAAAAAAAAAAAAGATATACAGTGCCCTCCTGAAGTATGGGAACAGTAGCCTAAATGAGGACTGAAGACAGAAATCCACCCAACACGAATATCAATTTAAAAAGGCTGCAGTAAAGGTCAAGAAAGGCATTTCCAGAGAAGATACACAATGATTGGTGATGTCAATGGGTCGTAGATGCAGCTGAAAGTGAGAAGACTCAACACAAAAACAGCTGTTTCTGTAAATTGGTAAATATGCCCATGTAAATAAAAGCTATTGTACTTTTGTCTCATATTTGTATTTTTATCTGAAATCAAAATGCCTTAAATATATAGCATAAATAACAATTTGTATTTTGCATGATTTTGCTTTTTTCCAGTGCTGTTGGAGTGTCAGCTCAATGTCGTAAAGATTACAATTTGACTATTTTCTGAATTTTGCTCAGTGAGACCAAATTGCATGTTTTCTAATACCATTCTTTGCGAAGCATTTTTAAGAATGTCATTTTGATTTTCACCACGTATACAAGCAGATGCCTACGTTATCACTTCAGAACTGATCAATGAAAATTTCCCAGGGTCTATACCACAACCTCTCTCAATTTTAAAAACTGACTCCAGATCAGCACTAATACTTTCAAAATTTGAGCCTATGACAATCTCAGGGAGAATACAAGAATAATTGGTTAGAAATTATTTAAATTTTGAAAAATATGTTTTTTTATAGAGAATTTCCTAAATATTAAGCATTTTTTTTACTTTTAGTGATGAAGCGTTTAGAAGTCACACGCCTAGTCTGATTAAAGTTTTGCGGCAGTTTTGCAGTTTTAATCTAATTGACTTATTGTTAATGTTAACTGCAACTTTGCTTATCGTTGCTTACAGCTGAAATTTTTGTTTATTTTGAATCAGAACCAATATATTCACGGACTTCCAAAACTGAGAACCAGTTCTGGAATCAAATCTCGATTTCACATCAAATGCTCAACCTGATTGCAAGTGAGGTGAGTCTCATCTGAAATGAAATATACATGCTTCAGAAGGTGTCCGGTGCCTGTGGATTCATCCGCATTGCTGACTCACTAAAGGAATATCCGACACATTCATTCAGGAGCTCACAGCAAACCCCAAAAAAACGGAATTGCAGTCGATGTCATGCCTTTGCGGTGCGGATGGATAATGTCAGTTTGCCTGGAGTCTCAATGGTAACATGGGGGAAAGTATCCGCCTGGATGGTAAATGGGAGAGTATCTGCCTGGAGTCCTGCTGCCATGTCTTGTCCTCAGCTGTCAGCGTTGCTGTCAACAAGCAGCCACATGCTGGGTGAAACCAAAGCATCTTTTCAGCCAACAGGACACACTGATACTTGGGAGGGTGGACAAACTCAGCTGTCTCATTCCACTCGTACTAAACGATACCCGTCCAGGCCTGGAGTCTCCTGACTGCTCATAACCAAATTCTGTAGGCGCCCTGTCGAGACTCATGCAGATCAGAAATGGGTCTTCCATTACATTACACTACTTCAGCGCCACCAGAACTGCTCATGTGGTCATTACAGGATATGGCTACATTGTAGCACCTTTAAAAAAATTGGCGATACAACCATGCTAAAACTTATTCATATGTGTGGTTATAGAAAGCCATTAGGCTTTTCTGTAGAACAATGAACTAAGAATGGGACAGTACAAGTTGTATCTCTTTTGGTTTATTAGGCAGCACTAGAACCACACAAGTTCCAAACACTAGTCCATCTCCATAATGATGTTCCTGTTTGTAGGCATGATCTAGACTATGGTTACCTGAGTCATGTAATGTCAATTTGTCAAATTTACTGGGGAGTGTGGAGGGTGGGGGTTAGAGAGAGGGTGGGGTTTTGGGGGCTGTGCAAAATGCTTACTCTGCCTCTACTTCTCACCGATACACTATGCTCAGAGCACAATTGCAAAACGAAAGCGCATTTTATTATAAAGATAGAGCTGTGACAAAGAAAACCTGAGAGGTTCAATGACAGCAATTACTGTGTCTACACGCAGCACCACTTCTGCTTGGCTTGAGTTGTAACTGCAGTGGTTTAATCAAAATGAGACCTGAACCACAAATGTGTTTTATCACAGCATTTATTCTTCAATGGCCAATCCTTGATAGTTTGCAACCCTAATCCAGACACCATGGGAAGATTGTTCAGGCAGATGTAATCAGGTGAAGATTCTGAAATTTCTTGGTGTCTTCCCAGATTAGCCAGAAAGTCATGGTCATGCTTAGAAAAACAGTTCCACTTGAACATTCACTACTGTGTCAGCTTTTTTTTGTAGTTTTTAATTGACTACATTTCTTTTTGCCAAATTGTACCTGTTCCATCATTGCAGTTTTCTCAGCTCAATCTCAATTCAGTAGAGCGGAAACAAGCATGTTTCCCCTCCAAAGCATTACTACTCAGCCAGCATTAAGGGTCACTGCAGTCTCTCGGGTGAGCTGCACAGTCTTTTCATTGGAGTAAAGGCATGCAGGCAGACTTGGTGGCACCAAATTGGCTATAGGAGTCACTCATAAATAGGTGTTGAGGAAACTCTCCCTAAATGGATGACTAGTAAACATCACATCCACAATCTGCACCAGCACCACCATAATTAAATTTCCATGTCACCACAGAGAGAATGAAGTGATTTAGCTCAATGCGTCACATTGGAGGCTGCTTATTTAGTACAGAAAAATTGCTTTTCTCACCAGTGAATCACTAAGAAAACTAAGCTCGCTCATGGTCACTTCATTTACTTCGCACTATAGTCTGTGATCATGTCAACCTTCACCTACATGCCCATTCTGCTAAAAACATATTGTTTCATCTATGCAATTTCATCATTTCACCTAATTTCTCTCACACTGTTGTTATTTTCTCATATGCAAAGTCTGCTGGGACTTAAGCATCTGCTCCTATTCTCCACTATCAAGTTTTCCGGTTCTAGCTTAGCAAAACAGCAAAGAGGATTCCTACCTGCAGATAAGCCTATCACAATGCCTTATACACCATACAAAAACTAAAAGTGGATCTCCACGAAATAACAGACAACAGAGCAGGACAGAAGGGTACACAAGTTGCGACCTAGGGCGCTCTAATTCTACGGGCTTGCTGATTCTTTTGTCAATCAAGGTTCGCTGGATGGCCGTCAAATCCATGAGTACATACACTGGCCATATTTCACCTGCGTTTCTGATGCGTTTACACTCACTCCACCACACCCTTTGTCACAGCCACTGTTTTACATATAAAACTGAAACTGCTCAACGGTACACGCTCATCAGACTACAAATTCACACAAGGATAGCCATAATCCACTACCGTTTCTTACAGGGTCACTTCGCATTTCTCACTCTCATCATAAAAACGCTTTGCAAAAAGAAATCTCATAAAAAACATGTTTTCAACGTACAAAAATGCCAAGTTATTCACCCATACAAGACATACACCGTCTATAACTCATTCATTCAGACTGCCAAAATCCAGGCCTGCCATTAAAAGTGTTGATTTCAAAAATGAAGCCAAGTTACGGTACTTACTGCAAACAATATAGGCTATCTTGCCTCACCGAAATTAAATAAGATGTATTCCAAAGCAATGCTACCCAATATTTCTTCAATTCTTTCAAGTCACTTGGAATGAATTAGTTATAGACGGTGTATGTCTTGTATGTGTGAGTAACTTGGAATTGCTGTACGTTGAAAACGTGTTTTTTATGAGATGTTTGTTTACTGTGAGTTTGCTACAATGGCAGCCGCTCAACCTGTTGCCACTGCTGTAAACAAGGTTTTCGCTGCTGCTAGGACAATGGACAGTGGAGATCTAATGGACTTGTTTATCTTGGAGTACATGCATGATGGTAATTACTCTGATGCTGAATCTGACCATGGCGAAGATGACGACAACATTTCTGATCTGGATAGTTTGTCTTCTGGCGATGAAGAGGACAATGACCATATCTGTGACTGTTGACATTGAAAAGGTTTTAAGATCAGTTGATGCGGTAACAGTGGACACCGATTTTACAAAGGACATGGACAAAATACAAAACTTTGATTGCAAGTCTCAGCAGAGGCGAAAAGAGGATATGCAACAACCCGCCGTCTCGTGTAGCCAAAAACCATTGTTTTTTAACATGCAGAGAATCGACATGGCTGTTTCTGTTACAGCCATGCCTTTTATGCCTTTGTTAGCTAGCCTTCTTTGTTAGCCAGCTAGGTTGTTGGCTAGCTAGCGTTAGCTAGCTAGCGCAGTTAGTTGGACCACAGTCTGAGACCATTGTTTTTTTTTGTTTTTGTTTCAGGATCAGCAAAAATCTTCTCCAGTCCATACTCCAATCCTACACGGAGCATGGTGCATTATCTCAGAACAAGACTGTCCGATTTTAGATTCACTTCAACTGCATCGCCCCAGCTGTTTTATTCTCTTGTAAATAAATGTTTTATTCTCTTTGAAAAGCATCTGTTAATGGTGTTATTTAAAAAATAAATTACAAAAAATTTGTATCCTTTTTCTGTCATTAATCACATCACAATTGTGCAAGATTTTTGCTGACTATGTCTATGGGCTTAAAAGCTTAATACATTAGGTTCAAAAGCCTAAGATATAAGATATAGATTTTCACATTTTATGGTGCTTACGTTTGCGATTAAAGTTTATTTTAATGTACATTTAGCAATTTAAACATATCAGCCCTGCAAGTTTGTTTCCTGAGGGTAACCCACTGACAGATAATGACAGGTACTCTAGTGGGGGAGTGGTTGGGGGTGGAGTTAACCAGCTATTGTTCCCACCCATTATCTCCCTGTGAGAAGTGTGAAAAGTTCAAGATCTTTCAAGGGGATTTTCTCTGATACTTTATTTTTAGGAGTACCAACATTCAAATAAGCATATCTTCTTCAACTATTTTCAAATTTCAATGTATGACACATCATTTGAAAGCTGGAAAATGATCTTGCTCTACTTGAGGACCAAAACACCAGCACCTGTCACATATTAGAGCTTAATATTAATTATATTAATAGAACCTTAATATGTTAGGGTTATTTTGTGATATGTATTCTTTTGAATTCTTTTTGACCAACTTTAATTGTAAAATTGTTTTTCCCTCTTGAAAATAAATTAGTACTTAACATTGTAAAAAAAAAATGTAACAAAAACATGGAGTAAATACGACATGCAATGCTACAATTAATAATGCCAATTCAAATAAAATAAATACATTTTCCTTTGTATCTCTTTATTAATATAAAAATTTGCTAATTTTATTGCCTTTGAATTTTTACAAATTCCTCCCTGTTGTGGTAGTATCTGCATTATACTGATTTTTAGCAAAACTCAATCTCTAAATTCTAAAAACCTTTCAGATTTAATTGTGATTAAAATATGAATTGAAAGACAGAATTCAGATCAGAATGATCATTCTCTTTATTTGGTTTTGTAAACCCAGTTTTGAGCATTTATGTCTAAACCTAAAATATGACTAGGTGGTTCTGGCACTGAGAAGCCTTTTGGTTCTAGTTTCTCACATCTGTGGTACCAATATACTCATGTAAGTCTCCACTGTGGTTTGCTGGCTGGTCTATGTGCTCTGAATTGAAGTAGGCTATTTGACAATGGTATGTATTGGTGTAAACCTGTGGACAATTTCTAACAATGCAAACACAAGACGTAAGATTAGTTTAAAAAACCTCAAATCCATCACCGCCTCTGTAAGAAATGCATTGAATTTTAGCCCCAGATATGTGTGCACTGAATTTTAGCCCCAGAAGTGTGGAGCCAGAGTGTCGTCTGGTTTCTTCTGTGCTGTCAGTGCTGTGGAGGTAAGATCAGCTGTGTATATGTATCCATGAAATGGGCAATACCTCCAAAAAGGTCTACAGATCTACATTCTTTTTTAGTCACTATGAGCTAAATTTTAGTAGTCGTTTGCATGTGCAGACAACTCATTTTGTTCTATTTTTTTATTTAAATTTGTTCTTTTGTTCTAGGCCTAAAAAAAGATGCTGAATGCAGGACCTTGAACTGCCTTTTAGTTTCCTTCTCTAAGACGGGCATTGCCCACTCTTGCTTGAACAAACGGCAAATTTTCAGGAATCCCCTGAATTTCAGATCTTTCCTGAGAGACTGAGGCCCCTCTCACAGCTGCAGGCTGTCCGTTACAAGTGGACTCATTCATATAGCACTCCCACCAAGACTCTGGTCACCCCCTACAGGGGTCCATACAGCAGGCTGTCACACCCACTAATGGCATCTGCTGCTGGAATCTAATTGCATTAATTAATGGCAGTCAAACAAACTCATCATAACTTCATGGGTGTACTGCCACTATTACAAGAGTTGGTATTTCTTCTGTATCTCATGGGTGAGAGCCTCTAGCCTTTCCAAGGGACATGAGTAACTGAAAACAAGTAAGAAATGGGCAGTGAATTGCACTGCATTTCATGTATTATGGATATCAACGTGGGTAGAACATCTTCCATATCTTAATTTAAAATGAAGTTTTCTGGCTTTAGCAAACAATTTATCAAGTAGAAGTAATTAAGCTGTATGTTAGGCCATATTTATATTCATGTACAGTGCTGTAAAAAAGTATTTGCCCACTTCCTGATTTCCACTATTATTAAATATTTGTCACACTGAATGGTTTCAGATTTTTTGATAAAATGCAATATTAGCAAAGGGAACCTGAGTAAACACAAAACATATTTTTTTACATTATTGTTTCATTTATTTAATGCAAAAGGTTATCAAACACCCATATCACCCATGTGAAAAATTAATTCCCCCTTAAACTTACTGTAATAACTGGTTGTACAACCTTTAGCAGAAATAATTGCAGCCAAATGCTTCCTATAATTTGATATCAGTCGTTCACATTACTGTGGAGAGATTTTAACCCACTCTTCTTTAAAGAACTGCTTTAATTCCATCAAATCAGAATATCAGGGCACTTTTTAATAGACTGGAGTCTGCATAGTGTTATGCTGGCATGTAAATATTTCAGTGGTCACCATACTGGAAAAAACATTGCAAGTGTATATGAAGAAACCTTTACCATTTCCAAAAATAAATAAATACTGTTGTAACTGACAATACAAGCAACACAGTGACTGCCTTTGGTCACAGTGAAGCTGATTCTTTCCCCGAAGAACACATCACTGATGATCAACAGAAAGATTGGCAACCTGTAAGTTCAGCTGCTCTGGACAAAGCTTACTTTCCCCAGTATAAAATATGCTTTGCTCATATGCTGCAGCTTGCCATTAAAATGACCAGAAATTAACTCATCACCTCAGCAAGGCCATTTATAAAGCCTCAAACATTGTTTCTCACTGCTGTAATGTTTTGTGCAGGATTTCTTTGCAAGCCAGAATCATCTTCTGCTGGAAACTCTGACATGGTGGAACTTACCTAAAAATGCTTCGCTCTGTTCTCAGTGTTGATAAGATGTTGGATGAGTTGCCCCTCACAAAGCTTTCCACATCAGAAAAGCTGTTACTCACAGATGCTGTGGGTATCTTAACACCCTTCAAAATTGCTGATTCTTTTCAAAGCTTAGATGTTGCCACTGCCAGCTACATTATTCCATGTGTCAGAGGACTTAAGCTGGCTGTGTATGAGTAGAGCTCTACCAAATTGCCTCAGTTCTTGACCCATGTTTCAAAGTTGCATGGTGCAGTGAAACAGAGAAGAATACTCTGAAAGCAGAGGTCAAAGATGCTGCTGCAAAATTAGTCACAGCAGAGGATATCCCACTTACCCAGCTGTGCAAAAAGAGGCCCTCAGCCCCATACATCTCCCACCATCTACCAATACACTGTTATTCTAGAAGACACACAACAAAATAGCATCTGCATGTTCCTGCATCCTCTTCTGCTGTATAGATTCTTTATAGCATTGGAGGCCTTGTATTTCACCCAGGCCACTGTTCATTGCCTGATCTTTCTGAAGCACTGATGTTCTTAAAATTGGGATGGCAGGTATGCCATCCCAATGCCAAAAAAAACGGTTCACATTCACCGCTGCCCCTGTTATCATACCTACTTCTTAACTAGGGTAGGCTACTGCAGCTAGCTTTAACCCTGCAATGCCACATTTGTAAATTCATGTTAGCTAGCTATTGCCTATACAGCCTCTACCGACCTACAAAAAATTAGTTGGTCTGTCGTGCGCAATAACCCGTTAAAACACTTCCATTTATAATATGACATGCACTTTCATTTATTTGACCTTCATAGTAAAGGAAAACGTTCGTAGGCTACACATACAGACGCCTACAAAATTGCTGTGGGTGAGCAGGTGAAGCCTGGTGATATCATGTCTGCTTCACGTATGAATAAAGCAGTTGTTTTGTTGAACAATGATAAATTAGTAAATAAATTTACTGAAACTGGTATTGTTATTAATTAAATTTTTGTACAGGTGACAGTGTCATAAAATTTTTCCTGACAGTGAAGGCTGCTGGACTTGTTCACATTTTGTACAGATATGGCTGCTGGGAAAATCTACCGCTGTTTTCGTAGCAGCACTTTCGCCATATCGGAAGCGTTGTCCTAAAATTTCGTCTTACCGTGAAGAATACCTGACTTGTTCACATTCTTTGACTGGTGTTACGTCTAGCGTAGAACTGTGTTACTGAGAAATACCATCTTTGAGGGAAAAAGTCTACACTGTCACTACATAGCAGTTTAACAACCAGATTAAAATGAGCATTTACATGAAGCATTAAAAAATGTTAATCGCCTGCTCAGTCTATATTAATGCTGTCGTAGCGCGGAGCGTTAAAAAGCATAAATGCCTGCACCCCCTTACCAAAAATAAATAAAAACAAACTATAAGTTTCATGTCAAATTTAAATATAGCGCCACTAGTCTGACTTTTACAAATTTGGCATTGAATTGGCCCACTTTTCAGTTATGTCAAAAGTAACTTAAACATCCACTGAGCACTAGTGGCTTACTACCAACTCAGTATCATTTTCTGTACTTGAGTGTACCTACTTTATGTACAAAAAGCTGCAAAGTTAAAGTATAAATGTAAGTATATTATTAAGTACTTTATTTTAAGTTGGTTGTATTACTGTGCTTACAAACCTTTGTTAGGTCAAAGTTCCCTTCAGACTAAAACTGGTTATTCAAGTTGTGTTATTTCATGAAAGACACCACTACATCAATTTGGGGGAACCCTGATAGCGCCTAGGCACTCAAACCACTACAGACTAAATACCAAATAAAATTACAACATTATGGAAAGTCAATAGATTTATTAAAAGTCAACCAAAAATCCACATTAAAAAAAAGTCATCACTGCAAGCGAAACAAATGTAGTCCCCCTCCACCTGAGGCCTCCTCACACAGTCCAAATAGTACCGATGTCCAGAGTCCTCCCTGGTGCACTCAAAAAAGGATCTGAAAAAGAAAATGAAAATTTGCAATATAGCCCTTTGATAGTGTGGATGTAGGTAATTATGGCAGATGAATCATATATAATATAGATATAAATGAGCCCCTTATGAAGGTTTAAGATGAAACATTGCTATCAGATTTAAAAACAATGCAAAAATATTGTCACACAATGCGGTACAGTATCTAAATGTGCAATTATCTCTTGTATGTATTTCTGTGCTCTACAGTATGTAATGTTTTCTTGTATGGGGATGGGACGGCATGAAAACAATTTTCAACCGTCCACCATGTTTTGGCAATGTTCCAACTCTCACATCATCACTGTTGCATGCATCACACAATCTACTAAGCTACCAAGGAACGCTTACATTAGTGTGAAATATCCTCATTATAAAATACCACTAACCTATTTAAAGACACTCAATTTCAAAAATAATGTATATAACCGAAATATTTTGAGCAGTAATACTTACATAGCGATGATAATCTTATATGTGTTCAGTAGATAGAAACAGAGACAGTAAATCAATGATTCAGTTCCCTCTGCTTCTGTCTTACAGAAAACGATGTCAGCTAGGTCTATCAGCAAACGTATGGCTTAGCTATGCTCAGAAGTCCTCAAGAAATTATGAAAAATCGTTGACAACGTTTCGCCAGGTGCAGTGTCTTTTACTGCTACCGCAGAGTGAATGTATAAGTGATTGCAATGATGAGAACTTTCGGTTATGCTGAGCTATAAAACGCTATTCCAAAAGAAAAATTAGGCATGTTATACATTGTTAGAAAGCTTATACTGTCACCGACTGAATAAATTAATTTTCAATCAAGCCAGACTGTACTAAAAAAGGCCACAATGCTGTAAACAACACGTGTGGTATTACGCACAGCTATTTTGGAAGGTACCCAGGCATCAGAAATGCACGTATATTTCACAAACAGATTGTCCAAGACAATATGACCACTCAGCCTCAAGAGGGACATAACAGTGAGCAGTGTTTTCACTGCTGTTTTGGAATATCTTAGTTGTTGGGTTTATCTTGTTGCTATGACGGAATATGATTTTTGAGTGGTGAAAGATTATTTTTATGAATGCCCAGATAGACAATGGGCCTCATTCACCAACGTTGCATACGCACAAATCTGTGCTTAAACCATGTGTACACACATTTTAGGCACAATTGTGGGATTTATCAGTATCTTCTTACTTGAATTTGTTCTTATTGTGCAAACAAATTTAGAGCTACCTCAGACCATGCGTACACAGAAATCATGAAGGCCCCAAGTCTTCGAAAATTATTATTGTAAATTCATAAAAAAGTGTAAATTCAAATAGTAGAAATGGGTAAATATTCAATATTTGAAATTGTCAATAATATTTACTAATAATACCTAATAATGTACTTAATAAAAAAATTTACAATATTATCATAAGTATTACCTGTAATAATAATAATTAACTGTATAAGAATAATAATGATTATATCATATTTAATAGTAAAAATTTGTATTGCTCCCACTCATAGCCAACAACAGGGTACTCCTTAACACCCCCCCCTCCCCCGCGCCATCCCCCCCCCCGCCAAAAAAAACAAAAACATTAGCACTGTCTAGCTTTACACCAGCATTTCAGTATTGAGCTTTGTAGAATGCAAGTATTCCTAAAATTGAGCAACAACCAAATTATCGGACTACACTTTCCTTCCTGGTGCTAAAGAACAGCACCCTAGCCGAGATTTCCCCTGTCACTGCATTCAGACACGAGTGTAATGAGAGAATACACAGGACTGGGAACTCTTGCAGCACGCTCTTCATCGATTTCTGGACCCTGCACAGACAGACCCTACATCACTGCAAATCAGACGTGGGACTTTTCCCAGGCAATAACGAACGGCCCGCCTGATAAGGGGTGATACATCGCGGGGGAAACTGTAGAATACGCGGAAAATGCAGCAGTGCCGAGTGAAGGATTACAGAAAAATTGAAATTATTCTTGTCAGAGGACAGTCTTCAAAATCTTAGCGGGCTGAATGATAACATGAAGAACTGCTGAAGTAACTCCGAAATCTGTTCTACTCAGCTGAGATTTCATTTGGTATTTACAGAGGAATTACCCGAAGCATTTGTGTTTAGGCTATTTATGCAGGGAAACCTGTATTCATCTGAAGTAAGAAGCAGCGTTTACCACAGTTGTAATTTGTTTGTATGGTCAGTAAAGTGTGCATATGCTGTTTTGAATATTGTGGAAAAAAACATTCAAGATGAGCTGATTTGTTTTGTACGGCGTCCCTCAGCAGACACAGCATTCACTGCCTCAATTATTGCAGCTCAAGCCTCATTTTTCCTCGCATCAGTCACTCCAGTGGAAACGCTACAAAAAAGAACGCCTTTTCTGGCTTCAACTTTTGAAACAATCACTTCTATCTCTGCATTAGTAAAATGTTTCTTTTTTTACCACTGGGGCCATGGTTCATCTTTTCTCTTCACTTCTCTATCTCTCAGCCATGCTCTGAGCCTGCAACAGGACCGTCCTTATGTGGAGAAATCGAGCGTTGCATTATGCAAATAGAAAATTGCGGGCACGCGCCTATCAATTAAGAATGATCCAGATTCACCAAAATACGCACGTGGGTAAGAACAAAAGTGGCTGGTCCACAAGTGTCTTGAATCTGGCGGTAATTTTGCTGCAAACTTTCTCTGCGCACTAAGTAAGAACATTTCTACACACATATTAGTGAATGAGGCCCAATATTGTCCATTATGTCATGGGTTGGGTGTGTAGTTGCAGATGAGACTGCAGGGAGGGGGTGCTTGTTAAATGAATGACCAGAGTGACAATGGTTGCACTGCAAAATTATTCGGCATAGTTGTCGTGAATCGTCTACTAATGAAACTAAAACAAAGCGTTTCTGTTTTCAACTCATACTTTGGTCACAGGAGCAATGAATGTCTGAGTTGAACAATCTTGGCACGCCGGTGTGCCGACCACTGGGTGGTATACGCAAAGAGCTTAATACAATAAAGTACCATAATAGAATATTTAACACAATGGTATGTAGTTGTCAAATGGGCAAAACCATACAGGTCAAGGTCATTTAAGTGTCAAGTCCAAATTACCTTGTCACTGTCCCATTCATTCTTCCAACCCATCCGTTGGTCTGCGGTTGGTATGGCACGCATAAGCTCCTCTGAATTTGAAGCTTTTGGCAGTGAGCCATATTCAGCTGAATTTAATGCATGACAGTCATATTTAGTACATAAGAAATCTTAAGTTAGCCTCAGCCATATCTTTGGGTTAATGAAACTTACTGTACAGGCAAAGATGTTATTGTGAAATCATTGAAAATGCATGGTAAAAGGGCAGCACCTTATTCCTGAATTCCCCTCCTTGATCCGTGATTCGCTGTGGAGCCCCAAACCTGTAGAATAATTCTACAATGCACTGTGCTACTTCGTCAGCTTGCTTTGACTTCAGTGGATATGCCTTTATAGCCAATCATGACAGATGTATAGATATTGCCTCTTGGAGTTGGCCTCAGTTCCCCCACCAGGTCCATTCCATCCAGTTCAAATGGTTCAGACACCTGAGAAGTTATATAAGATTTAGAAGTGGACAATGAAATATGGATTGGTAACTTTATGTGCAAAGAGGTATGAAAGGCATGAAGCTTACTTGAACTGGGATGTACTCCTTGTGTTCTTTGATGTTCTTTTTCTGGCACTGAATACATAGTGCAATCTAAAGGTTATATCAATATGTATGGGGACCATTTAAAGAAATTTGAGTGCCCATGAATTAAAAAGAAGGAGATTGTGATACCTACCCATTTCCTAATGTAAATGCTGTTACCAGGCCAGTAAAATCTTCTGCTAATGCTATCAACTGTTTTATTAAATCCCATGTGCCCCAAAATTGCACTGGCATGCAAATCTTTAAAGACTGTATTTGCCTCCACAGCAGATTTTATGACCTTCACCACTTCAGTGCCTTTGTTCCTTTTCTTGAGGAGGTACAGCTCTCCATCAAAATCATATAGTTCAACATCATATATTTAAGATTCATATATTTAATTTTAACATATCACACTGGAAGATATTGCAGTCAACAAATCTTATCAACTTCACCTTTGTGTAATTAAAGCTCTGCCTCTTCAGATCATGTTTCTGCTGCTTTGTTAGAGCAGCAGGGTAAATGCCAGTTTTGGCATTTACAATGTCCCTGTATGATTTAGCATCAATTTTTTATATCTTCCTCTCTCCCTCTCTCGCTGGCTCTCTCTCTCTCTCTCTCTCTCTCTCTCTGAGGTGGAGGGTGTTGTGGGAGTGGGTGCTGGCTGTGTGCTTTTTTGCTACTATTTCTTGGTTTCTTATAACCTTTCTTTACTATTTCTTATTGTTAATTATTTGTTTCACTTTGGTGTTTATTTTGGGGTTCTAGTTAGGGTTGGGGTGAGGTTTTTTGGGGGGTTTAGTGTGTTTTTCTGAGTCTCAGTCGGAAGGTGAGATGTTTTTTTCAAACACAGGCAGGTAGATATGGTTGAAACAAACAGATGAGTCCCTGTAAAAGCCCGAAATTTGGGTGTAGCAGGCGGCCTCCGCGGAACAAGGGTCAGAGCAGGCGGGCCCTCCGGGGCTCGGGGCGGCTCTGGAGGCCTCTCCGGGCCTTGGGGCGGCACTGGAGGCCTCTCCGGGGCTCTGGGCGGCTCTGGAGGCCTCTCCGGGGCTCGAGGCGGCTCTGGAGGCCTCTCCGGGGCTCGAGGCGGCTCTGGAGGCCTCTCCGGGGCTCGAGGCGGCTCTGGAGGCCTCTCCGGGGCTCGAGGCGGCTCTGGGACTCGGGGCGGAGCAGGCCGTGAAGGCCCCTCCGGGACTTGGGGCGGAGCAGGCCGTGAAGGCATCTCCGGGGCTCGAGGCGGCTCTGGAGGCCTCTCCGGGGCTCGAGGCTGCTCTGGGACTCGGGGCGGAGCAGGCCGTGAAGGCCCCTCCTGGACCTGGGGCGGAGCAGGCCGAGGCCCATGCCGTCTGGGCTGGGCAGGGGACAGGAACACAGACCCCAGCCATAGGGAACCCGGCTGGGCAGCCGGACGGGACCAGCGGGACCCCCGCGGGCCGGACCCCGGAAAAATGACCAGCCGGGACCCCTCAAAAGGGTCAGGATCCGCCGACTGATCAGCCGGAGGTCCAGCCGACCGGGAGGCAGCCCGACCACGGCGCCTCCGCGACCGCCCGCCCCGGGCACTGGGAGGCTCAAGCTCCCACCACCCCGATGGCATGTTAAACAAACAAACAAAAAAAAAAACCTCTGCTGGGTCCCAAACTGACTGGTTCCTTCTGTAACGGTACGGGTGCTGGGACCCAGGCGCAGAGTGGAAAAAAACACGAAACTCAAAAAGGGGAAAATTAACAAAGACTTTACTAACAACAGGCAAACAAACAGGGAACAAACAAGGCCACAATGGGCAAAAACACAAACTCATAAAAAATCGAAATAAAACAGAAAACAAGAGGAACTCACAAACACGGGCAGGGCAGAACACGGACAGGGCAGAACACGGGAAGGCAGAGCACAAGGAAAGGTCAAACAAAACACAGGCATGGTAGATATGGTTGAAACAAACAGATGTCGGGAACAAACACAAGGAACCAGCACCCGAGTCAAGGGAACAGAGAACTTAAATAGACAAGGGGTAACAAGACACAGGTGAACTCAAAAAACAATCAAACCAAAAAAGGAGGGGATAGCCGCCATCTGGCGGCCCAACAGGGAAAACGCAGACAGGAACACTGGAACATGACAGTGCTGGGAGCATGCAGGAAGAAGAGGGGGAACTTTCTGATTCTTCGGTAGTCTCTGACACAACCGTGAGTCAAGCGGGGGATGGGACTTTATATAGTTTTGATGAGATAAGCTATTATCTTGACACAACGAAGGGGAAAACCGTTAATCTACTGAAATTTTTTCCTGATGGGGAAAAATTAGTACGTTCTGTGAAGCACTACATGAAGACTGTTGGCGTAGATCTTATTTCTAGCCAGAAGAGATTTTGTCTTAAAAAACATTGTACTACTGTTCGGAAACTGTTGTCTTCCTTAAATTTTTGATAAAAATGTACACTTTTCATGATGCACAAGTTTTTCTACCATTGGCATGTCAGGAAATGGTTATTTTTTACCAATTCCTTAATGGAGACGCTATCTGTAGGTTCCCTTAACATTAACGGTGCCAGAGATGGGGTTAGAAGGGCTGCGGTCGTAGAGGTCGCAAAACAAGTACTTAAATGTTTTTTTCTTACAAGAGACCCATAGTGATGTGGGTAACGAAATTGATTGGAAACTTGGGTGGGAAGGGGGATTTTTCTTGAGCCATGTTTCAAATATTAGCGCAGGGGTTGCCATTTTATTTTCTTCTATCTTGGAGGCAGGGGTGACAGGTAAGGAGGAGGTGGTGAAAGGACATCGGCTGATTGTGCATATGAAAGTAAGGGGAGTGGCGTATGTTTTTTTGAATGTTTATGCTCCAAACATTCTGAAAGAGAAGTCTTTTTTTTAAAATTACATCAGGAACTGACTCGAATTTCTGACTCTGATGCTTTAGTGGTGATGGGGGGGGGACTGGAATTGTACTTTAGACTTCACAGTTGATAGAAATGGGGAAGAACCCCATATGAAATCAGTAGAGGCTCTCTCACGGCTGCTATCTAAAGGTGGGTTGTGTGATGTGTGGTGGGAGCTGCATCCTGCAATAAGACAGTACACCAGGGTTAAATGTGCTGCTGACCGCGTGAGTGCAGCCAGATTGGACAGGCTGTATACTTCTAAGAATGTGAGGAATAGAGTCCTTAAAACAGGGATTTTTCCTGTGGGATTCACAGATCATCATTTGGTCACATTAACACTGTCCTTGCAGGAGACATTAGTGAAAAAAACCTATTGGAAATTTAATGTCCAATTGTTGAAGGACATGAATTTCTGTGCTAAGTTTGAGACCTTTTTGAGAACTATGGATGGGTGAAAAGAAAAGCTTTGACAGTCTTAGTCTTTGGTGGGAGGTTGGCAAGGCACAGATAAGGCTTTTTTGCCAACAATACACAGCTTACACTACGGCAAAAATAAGAAGGGCTCTGAGTAGTTTGGAAAGGGACATTTCCAAGATGGAGGCTGAAATGATTAATGACAAAAATATGAGGCTGCTGCAGGGGTTAAAGGAACGGAAGAAAAATTTGGGGGGTATTTTAAATGAGAGGGCAAAGGGGGCTCTTTTAAGAGTGAGATTTACCTCCCTAAATGATATAGATAGAGCACCAAGCTCTTTCTTTTTTAATTTGTGGCCCAAAATGAGTTGCACTGCATCAAGACCCATGGGGGGAGGGTGACTACTGACCCTGGGGAAATCCGCGATGCAGCGGTGGAATTTTACACAGACCTGTACAAAGCAGAGGAGGTGGACAAGGAGCAGCTCTCTGTCCTCCACTGAGGCCTACCAGTGCTCATTATTGCAGATAGGGCTGCTTTGTACTCAGCCTGCAAGAGTTTATGGAGGCTGTGGGACAGATGGCACCTGGGTGTTCTCCTGGTATAGATGGGCTGCCAGCGGAATTTTATAAGAGGTTCTGGTCTAGTATTGGGAGAGATTTTTATTTAGTGATAATGGAGTGTGCGATAAAAGGTGAACTGCCACAAAGCTGTCATCGGGCTGTGCTCACACTTCTTCCAAAAAAGGGGGATTTGTGTGTACTAAAAAACTGGAGACCGGTAGCACTTATTTGTAGCAATTTTAAGGTTCTCTCAAAAGCTATTGCGAACAGACTGAAGAAATTTATAGCAGCACTGGTGCACAAAGACCAATCTTATTGTATCCCTGATCGTACAATCAGGGATAATTTGTTTTTAATCAGAGACATTATGGATTTGGCAGAGATGGGGGACATGGGCTTTGGCTTGCTTGCGATTGATCAAGAAAAAGCCTTTGACCGGGTTGATCATGGGTACTTTAAAGGCTTTTGGGTTTGGGGAGGGCCTGGTCTTATGGGTGAGTTTGCCATACAATAATGTCTCCTGTCTGGTAAAGGTGGTGGGGGGGCTGAGTAGGCCGATAATCGTGCATAGGGGTATCAGACAGGGATGCCCTCTGTCTGGGCTTCTGTACACTTTGGCAATCGAGCCATTGCTATGCCAGATTCGGCAAAGGCTGCAGGCACTCGCGGTGCCAGGAACGAGTTTGGGTAAAGTGGCATTTAAGGTCTCAGTATATGCTGATGACATCACAGTGGTCGTAAGCAGTCAGGAGGACTGTGGCTCCTCTCGCAGGTTTCGTTTAGAGGGAGGGTGCTGATCCTCAACAATTTAGTGGCTTCTGCTCTCTGGCATAAGCTTGCGGTTTTGTCACCACCCAAGGGTTTCTTGTCTACATTGCAAAAAGCCATTGTTAATTTTTTTTGGTCGGGGCAGCACTGGCTCAGGGCAGTGGTGCTATATCTGCCCTTGCTGGAAGGAGGACAGGGTCTCATAGACCTAGAGAGCCGTGTGATGACATTTCGCTTGCAGGCCGAACAGAGGCTTCTCTACCAGGTCGATGTGAGCTGGAGGGAGACTGCATGTGCCCTGCTGAGGAAGGCAGGTGGCTGGGGGCTGGACCGGCACCTTTTTTTGAGACAAACACTGCAGGCCTTCCAGATTTCTATTCCTCTATGCTGAGGGCATGGTTGGCCGTTTTTATTATGCAACGGGGCAGGGTTTACCCCAGAAAAGTTGTTAGGCCCGGTAGCAAGTATCTTTTGACAGGGCCCGGCACGAGCCGGCGGCCAAGTGTCTTTTTTGACGGGGGCCCGGCGCGGGCCAGCGACAGACTGATGGCAGCATTAAGGTAGGGCCCTATAGTTTCTGTGATAACAGAATCACGGACAGAATCGCGGAATTGAGAATTTAGAAAAGCTATAACACAGATTCCATAGGGCCCTACATTAAGTCAGGGCTAAAAGCTGACTGGAGATTTGAAAATATGACTACGTAATGTGAATGTTGTTATAAATAAGTCATTTATTCAACACACATTTTAAAAAATCAACAACTATTTACAGCATAGCAGAGTCTTACAAAGAATCTGACAACAATGTACAGTCTTGTTCAACAACAACAACAAAAGAAATTAAATTAAAATAAATAATATCAATGTTTTTGCACTCTACAAAAAACCTGAAAAAAGTCCTGATCGGCTACTGATTCTTACAGCCTTGGAATGCTGGGCACATTTCAACAACAACAAAAGAAATTAAATGAAAGTAATATCAAGGTTTTTACACTCTACAAAAAAACTTGTATTCAAGTCCTGATTGGCTACTGAATCTTACAACAAGCCTTGGAATGCTGGGCACATTTAAACATTTAAAAAACTGTCTAAGGTTTTTTGGCTTTTACAGTAGGCTACCTTTCCTCCTTGACATTATCCCTAAATGGCACCAAGGAAGTATAAATGGTAAATGGACTGCATTTATATAGCGCTTTTATCCAAAGCGCTTTACAATTGATGCCTCTCACAGTATCTGTGTTACTGACTGTTTGGCTAGCTAGCTAAGTTAGCTACATGACCACGTTGTCATAAAATGTTTCCCGACCATGAAAACTGCTTGACTTGTTTACATTTTGGACAGATGTGGCTACCGAGTAAATCTATCGTTGTTTCCGTCGCAGCACTTTAAACAAGCAATATCAAAAAAATCCTGAAATTTCCAAGGGTCAGGCACTCTTACCGTGAAGAGTGCCTGACCCTCAACCGTAGCGTTTTTTCCCCAAAGATGGTATTTCTAGATATAGCCTAATTTGCCGCTGTGTTAACACATTTCTTTGCTGGTCAGGCACTCTTCACTGTAAGAATAAATTTTAGGATTTTTCCGATATTACTTGTCGAAAGTGCTGGGACGGAAACAACGATGGATTTACTCTGTAGCCACATCTGTCCAAAATGTAAACAAGTCAGGCAGTTTTCACGGTCGGAAAAATTTTTATGACAACGTTGTCGTGCACATCAATGTCATCAAACGTTATTAATAAACAAGTGAAGTCGTTATTTCGTTGGCGATTAATAAGTCATGTAATGTTACAATATATTGAACGTTACATTCATGCTACTAGTTTAACGTTACCTACACACTGCTTAAGTTAATATAAAAAGAATGTACTTACCGACGAGATGAAGTGATAACGCAGTTTGTAACAAGGTTAGTTAGCCAACTAAATTGAATGCAGAGACTGTAAAAAGGTTGAATGTCACTACGCACAAAGAGGTAAAGAACACTGCTCTCAGACCTGCTGTTTTCCTATTGCGTTCACGTTTTAATCAACAGATGTCGCTGGTGAGCTTTTCAACCGAGCCGCCCCACTGTAACTGTAGTTTAAAAACATCTTAAAAATACATTAAAAAAATAAATAAATAAAATTTCCCCGATGCGTAAGCCCGGCGGGGGGTCAGCTTAGGCCCGGCGGGCCGCTGGCGGAAACCCTGAACGGGGGGACCTTTGGGGGCTGGAAGAGTCTCTGTTTGACAATCCTGTGTTGAGACTGTCACCGCAAGACTCTGCTGGCCTCAAGGGAAATTTCATGAGGGCTGGAATAACAAGGCTTGCACATTTGTGCAGCTTGGAGGACAATGGCTGGAGATACGCAGTGGACATTCGGGCACAGGTGGGGATACGCTGAGTGTAGCTGGTAGAGAGGATCCTCGTGGGAATAAGGTCTGCTCTACCCATGTCATTTGAAAAAGACGGTGCTGTGCGTGTGTCTGTTTTCCCTCCCATCTGTGTGCAGGCAGCGGCAGGGGACTGGCAGGAGGAACAGGGGAAGCTTTTAACTTTTAGGATGCCCTTGCTGGGGGTTTTTAAGGCTGTGAGCAAGAAGGCATTGTACACTGTTGGTGTGAAGGTTCGGCACCTTCTTTCCCTAGGGGAGGTGAGGGCGGGTGTCTGGCAGGGTTGGGGATCAAATTTTATGCCGGCTTTGAAAAATTGGAGATTGCTCTATAAAGCACCTATACCAAAGCGGTCAGGAGACCTCCAGTGGAGGCTTATCCATGGAGCCATAGCCACTAATAGACACCTGGCACATATAGACCATGCTCCAGCAGAGGGCTGCCGTTTCTGTGGGGAGGGTGAATCTGTGCACCACCTGTTTGTGAAATGCAATTGGCCATCATCATTGTTTGCTTTGTTGAGTGACCTGTATGCAAAACTTGGGGTGGATTTTGACATGGGGGTCTTCATTCTGGGTCCAGGGTACAGTGTAAAACACAAGTTTGCACTCTCCCTGGTTAATTTCCTACTTGGGCAAGCAAAGCTTGCGATTTGGATTACAAGGAGGAACCTGATAAGAGAGGGGGATGTAACAGATTTTTAGTGCCTTTTTAGAAACATTGCAATGGAATGAAAGTTACTGCTTATTTATGAATTGTGTGATGTTAAATGGGACATAAAAATAAAATCTCTCTCTGGTGAGTGGGTGCGTGAGTGAGAGTGGCTGGAGCACAATTCGGTGAGCAATTTACAAACTTTTCTTTCCCTTCCTTTATTCTACACTGGTGAGCTTTTTCCAAAAATTGCTCTGTTTTCTTCTGATTTTCTGTTCAAACACCGTTAAAAGTAGTTGGGAATTTAAGAGAACAGTCAGCCAGCTTTTCTGGCTGATATGGCGGCGGCGGCAGCTGCAGGGGGTCAACAGCGAACGCGGCGGCATGGCATCAAAGCCGCCCCGCGTGTACCTTGTTCAGTAGAGGAGTGTACATTAGCTGTTGTGGAGGTGGTTGGACACGGGTCTATTAAGTTTGCATCGAGAACGAATAAAGGCATTGTGATGTTTTTAGATAACATCGACAAAGTAAACACCGTAGTTGAACACGGAATTGTAATTAAAGAAACTTTTACCGTGGTACTTCCTCTCGTCAATCCAGCGAGAAGGATCACGTTGTCAAATATGCCGCCGATGGTAACAAACAAGATGTTAACACTGTCAGGGTGTGTGCGTGGGGGGTTAGGACCCAACCGCAGAGTGAGGGGGGAAAAAAAAAACTAAAAACTCCCAACAGTAATTGAAACAGACTTTACTTAACAAAACAGGACAAAAGGGAACAAGGCCTCAAGGGCAACTCTTCAAAAAAAACACAAATTAAAATCTACAAAACTCACAGGAAACACAGAAAATCCAAAAGTCCAAAAGCACGTGGAAAACAGAACCTGGGCAGGCACACGATCCGAGGCATACACCAACAACAACCAAGGATCCAGCATCTAAGTCAAGGAAGAAGGAACTTAAATAGAACAGACACTGACGAGACACAGGAGGGCACCATGAACAATCAGGCCACAGAGAGGGAAGGGAAAACGAGACCACCAAGAACCAATGATTGAACAATTGAAAACAATAATACAATTACACAGGGTACAAGCAGGACACAAAACAGAAGTGCCGCCATCTGGCGGCCCAACAAGGAAAGACAGAGACAAAACACAGAACCATGACAAACACAGGCTTTATCTAGGCATGGAAAATGAGTTACGCCGATAAAAACACTACAGAAACTACAGAAACGCCTGAGCCGTCTGTTTTAGAAGCGTCTACATCAGACACCGTGGGGAATAACCACAGGGAAACCGAGGAAATGGTGAAACCTGGACGGGGAAGCAATGCAGAGCCTGACATTGACGCGTCTGAAACATCGCGAACGGTTGTAGCGGAAAATATGGGGGAGGAAGAAGGGGCAAATGAACAAGAAAAGGCAGTAGAATTAATAACAGATAATACCGTTAGACATGAAACCGAAGATGGTGAGTCTATAAATAATGGGGTAAGTTTTAAAGTACCCGCTGTAAAACGGAAACACAGGCGCACAAGCAGACGTAGTGCAAAAACAAAAAAAGTTGACCAATCACCAGCGGGAACGGGAGACGAGGGGGAGGAGCCAGTTTCTAGTGTGGTAGACTCCAGTGATGACGAATATGCCTCTGATTCCACTACAGCCAGTGGGATTGGGGTTAAAGACGGCTACAGTGTTGAGGAAATTATAGCTTTTTTGAAAACAACAAAAAAGGGGGTTAAAATTAAGGATCATTTCCCAAACCTAAAGTTATTTGTAAACTCAGTAAAGGTTCACATGAAAATCAAAGGGGAATGGGCTTTCCCTCACCCTGAAATATACAGGCTTGTAAAACTCATGCAGAAGGCAAAAGACCAACTAAAGCAAAATGATGATGAACAAGAATAAGCTGAGCCCTCTCATGGTTTTTTTTATTTTTGTTGTCGTCACAAACACTTTTCTATCATTAATGGCTGAGGCTAGGATAGCAACCATTAATCTAAATGGGGCACGGGAGAGTAAAAAAAGAGGAATTTTCTTACAGTTAATAAAACAAAAGCATATTGATGTTGTGTTCGCCCAGGAAAAACATAGTGACTCAACAAATGAGGTTGATTGGAGAAAAGAGTGGGAGGGTGACATATTTCTTAGTCATAAGAGCTCAACCAGTGCAGGTGTGGCTATTTTGATTTCAAAATCCCTCTCTCCCCTCTCATGTGATGTGGAAGAGATGGTGGGCGGTAGACTTTTGAAGGTGGTAGCAAAATTTGAGAATATGATAATTGTTTTTATTAATGTCTATGCCCCAACAAATGGGCCAGAGAGAATGCTATTTTTAAATAAACTTAAAGGAGTACCATGGTGATTTTCACACTTTCTCGGTTTTATGTGCTATTTGCACAAGAGGCATTGAAGAAACACAATGAGCAAAGTATTAAATATGTCCGTTCTGTATTTTTGGAGAAATATGCGTTTTAAATTCATCATCCTATTTTCAACCGGTTGAGAAAGTTGTCATTTTTCTACGTCACGAATACAGTAACCACTCCTATTTCCACGCCCCGTAAAGAAATCTGACAGGACACACCGTCCTGCTGTTCAGACAATGTAAATATTTGACTAACGTTAGGTTCACTTAAATTAGAGTGCCTTTAGATTATTTCTGGTTATATTCATTTAGCTAGCTAGCTAACGTTAGCTAGCTAGGAGGTTTGCTTTCATAAGGCAATGCTATCGATAACGTTAGCTTGCTAGTTTGCTTTTATGAGGACGTTATAGTTGTGCTTTCATCTTAACTTGGCTAGCTAGATAGCAAAAATTATAACTGGATATAAGTCAACGTTCTTACCTTAGCTATCTATCGATACTTGATATACTACTAAGTTAGCTAGCTTGTGAAAATTCAGTCTCCCAAAGAGAGCGCATATCATGGGGGTAGCTATGGTAACCGGGCACGGTCTGTCAATCATAGCTAACTGACAGTTCTCATTACCACGCCCAGACGGTTCGGGTGAATTTTTATAGTGGAAATTTAGGCTTAGAAAAATACGTTTTAAAGTACATTGAAATGACTGAAGAATAAAAAAATTATGCACATTTGTTTTGTTGTTGCCTGAAGACAACTGGGAAGTGTCACGTTCAACCACCATGGTACTCCTTTAATGATATGCTAGTGTAACAGGCGTGATCTTGCATTGTGTTGTGTAAAAGCACCACAAATCAGGATTCCCAGTTGAGCTGATTTATTCTGATAATAGACAAACAGTGTGATCACTGGACTGTTCTCAACATGTATCTTCAGCAATGGTGATCGCTTGCATGGGCAAGTTAAACTGGGCAATATAACCAACAATATCAATTACAGCATACATATGTACCTGATGATAGACAAACAGCGTGATCACTGGACTGTTCTCAACATGTATCTTCAGCAATGGTGATCTAAAAATGTAGAAACACTCATGTTACCACACACACACACGGCCTGGTAAGTGGCTATCTTAGCTAGCAACATAGCCTACATGCCGTTCGCTGCAGTTCGTAGAACAGATATAGTGGATATACAAATCTACAAATGCACAAAAGCCTTTGTCCATATTTAAACTCCTTTAGGTACATATGCATTGATATAACTATATAATTGTGAACAAATATGAACAATCTCTTAAAATAATTGGCACAATGTTAAAACGTGACCTACCGCTTGCATGGGCAAGTTAAACTGGGAAGAATGTAACGTGCGTCATTCCCTTAAAGGCAACTACACAAGTATTTTAAAGTGACAGAACACTAGACCCAAAATACACACATACACCTCTGGTACAATGGCAAGTGTAATCATTATTAACCATGTTACACTAGCCAAATGTAGCACTGATGACTTTTTGTATGTTGCTGGAGATTTTAATTGTACAGCACAGTACACACTGGATAGGAATCACAATGAGCCACATGTACCATCCAGTAGAATGATTTGTAAGATTATTGAGACTCATGAATTATGTGATGTCTGGAGACATGTCCATGGGCAGCAGAGACAATATACTAGGACACACATGAGAGACAATGTTATTTCAATGGTGAGGCTGGACAGAATCTATGTGTTTGGACATCAAGGTAGTGCAATTAAACAGTGTATTATTACTCCTGTGGGGTTCTCTGATCACAGCCTGGTATCAGGGACATTCTCATTGCAAGCAATTAAACCTGGTAGTGCGTATTGGCACTTTAACACCACACTCCTGCAAGATGCTAATTTCAGGCAGGTTTTTGAGTTCTTTTGGAGGACATGGAAAAAACAGAAGCAATGCTATTCATCTTTACAGCAATGGTGGGACTGTGGGAAAGTACAGATCAAACAGCTGTGTATGCAATACACTCTGGGTGTCACACAAGACATCACACAATCTACGAAGGCTTTAGAAATTGAAATTGAAGCCCTTCAATCTTTGGTTGAGACCTCAAGAAATAGAGAAACGTTTCAAGCTCTACAGGAAAAAAAAGCCTCCCTGGTTCACCTGCTACGCATACGAGTTCAGGGGTTTCTGGTTCGGTCAAGATTCCAAAGTATAGCAGAGATGGATGCCCCATCAAAGTTTTTCTTTGGATTAGAAAAGAAAAATGAATTCTACCACAGGGCAGGAACTTTTAGAACCAAGTGCAATTAGGAAAAGAGCAGTGGACTTCTTTTCTGAACTCTACATGAGTGAGTGGGGAGAACAGACAGAAGTGGCCCATGTTTTTTATGATGGACTTCCAAAATTACAGGCAGACAGAGAACTGGGAGGACTTCTGTCCCAACAGGAGCTCCATGCAGTGCTACAGGGCATGGAGACTGGAAAGGCTCCTGGGATTGATGGGCTGCCAGCAGACTTTTATAAGACCTTTTGGCATGTGCTGGGTGAAGACCTGTTAACAGTATTGAACACCAGCTTGAATCTGTGGGCAATTGGGAACTGATATTGGCCTCATCTCCTTAGACCAAGAGAAGGTATTTTATAGGGTTGAACATCCTTATTTATGGAAAACCCTTATGGCCTTTGGTTTCAATAATAGTTTTATTGAAAAGATTAAGGTGCTGTATCGAGACATCGAGAGTGTGCTGAAGGCGAACGGTGGTTTGAGTGCCCCCTTTAAGGTGAGTAGGGGTATAAGGCAGAGGTGCTCACTGAGTGGGATGTTATACTCCTTAGCCATTGAACCTTTGTTGAGCAAGATAAGGGCATAAATTAAAGGGTTAAAAATTCCAAGTAGCACGGCACATGTTAAGCTATCTGCTTATGCAGATGATGTTGCTGTTGTTATTACTGGTCAAAGAGATGTTGATGTGCTGAACAGCACAGTTAAGGATTTCAAGGCCATCTCATCTGCAAAAGTTAACTGGGGTAAGAGTGAGGCAGTGCTAGTGGGGGAATGGAGAGGAGGGCCACCTACTCTGCCAGGGGGTCTAGAGTGGAAGCAGGGGGGCTGCTTTCAGGCTACAGTTTATTCAGAGACTGCTCTATGGCTCAAAAAATGTAGTCTGGAGACCTTTAGCCTGTGCTATTCTGCGACGAGCAGGCGGGTTGGGCATAGACAAAACAATTTTTTTCATGAACTGCAAAGGGCTTAGTCTGAATGGGCTACCGGATTTTTACAACGGACTGTTACGTGCGTGGGGACTCCTGGTGCACCACCGGACAGGTCCGGCTACATCTACTTACTGGCTCCTTGAAGAACCAATAGTGCATGGGTCCAGACTGGATGTGACCTGCGCAGCTTTTCCACAGCTGACAGAACTACTCTGTGCCGCAAAGACAATCAAGTTGCGGCAGGTTATTGACACAGCTGGGCCAGAGCTGGACATGGTGGAGAATATAGGACCAAGTCTTGGGGTCAGGTCAGCAAGATATGCCTCCAGAGTCCTGGAGGGGTGGAGAAAGGTGTTGTCTGAGGAGGAAAGGCAGCTGCTAAGAGACTCTGCTGCTAAATCAGGCCCTCACAATGCAGGGGACCTATTCCCAGGGCTATTTGTTTCTCCCAGGCTTTCTGGACCTGTAATTTCAGGTCCTTTTTTTCTGTTCACTTCTGTTCTACATTGTCATTCTAGGTTGGGAGGCGGCTCATCAGAGCTGAGGGCGTACACCTGGATCTGGGCATGGCCTCCAGCATAAAGGCTGCTGCCAGTTCCCAGTGCGGCCTCTCTCCAGTCCGCTGCACACTTAATTAGTTTGGTTATTGTTTGGGTTCACTCCTTGCAACACACACAACATATTCTACACACCCACACTCACTTACACCATTGATTCTACTGACGCTCATATACATAACATAGTTGATGTAGTTCATTTCATTACCTTTGTTAATAAATTATTTGATTATTTAATGGTTTCATGTGTCCCCCATTCTTTGTTGCAACCTGAGAGCCAGGGGTTGTAACAAAATGGGGGCTCATCCTTTAGATTAATTTCTAAATTTGGGTAAGCATTTCTTTGTAATTTGTTAATTTGTTGTATTGGTTTAATTGATAGCACTGTTTGGTCACTTTCAGCCTCATATGAGTTCTGTTGGAAGCGTAGGCTGGTAAGTGTATTGGCTTTTCATTTGTTTGGCTGTATAGTCATTTTGGGTTAAGTTGCGCTATTTGTTTGGGGGACACTGATTTTGTTAAGGTCTGTATGTCCTAAATTGGATTATTGTTTGTGCGCCATGTGTGTAGTGGGGAGAGCCTGTTGCTAGGGGTATTGTGTTATATGTAAAATTGACCAAGGTAGGTAGGGGCTGCCACCTGTGTGCAATTAAGTTTCAGAATTCTTTCCCTGTTAGGAATAGCGGCGTGTCTCATTTGGGGTACGTCGGATTAAAAACTGTAGTGTTGTGGTGAAAGTGATTAGTAGCAGTTGTCTCGGGGGCACTTCCGTGGTGTTGAGAGGGTTGCTGATTTCCAGTCGCTCCCTCGCCCCATCGGGCTTTAGGTGCATAAGTACCCGTCGCCGGTAGCCACATGAAGACTAGAGGAGAGTTAGTTAGCTTCATGGTTAGGCACTTAGTGGGGGAGTTCTGATTTTTTGTTCTTTTGCGCACTTTTCCCGTTTTCTCTGTCCTTGTGTTAATTTGCATAGAGTGGTCCAGCATGGCAAATGTTGAGGAGTTTATCCGTTGTCCCTAAGAGGAATCGTTAGAGCAATGCACCAAGGAACAATTGCTTAAGATTGCGGAACATTACTCGCTTGATATTGGGGATAAAAGGCTTAGTAAAGAAAATGTTAAGGCTATGTTGAAATCCAATTTATGGGACATGGGGGTCTTGTCAGGAAAGTTAGATAAGAGCCCTGGTCAGCTTCTCCAGTCATCCGTAGGTGGTAACTTCACTTTTGAACAGCAGAAAGAGTTGCTCTTGTTACAGCTGGAACATGACAAATCAAAGCGTCACGCCGAGTTAGAACTGGAGAAAGCCAAACTGGAGTTACAGCATTTCAAACTGGATTTAATTAGGCAAGGTAAAATGGCAGGGGATCTAAGCGGGGATTGTGCTGCTTCTCCTGGTGCTTCTCCACACCTGTTTGATGTTCGTAACTTGCGTCTTCTGCCGCAGTTCAGTGAACAAGATCCAGACACTTTCTTCGCTCTGTTTGAGCGTGTTGCGGACTCAAGGGGGTGGCCTGACGCTGATCGCACTTTGTTACTGCAGTGCGTCTTGACGGGTAAGGCACAGGAGGCATATGCTGCTCTCAGTTCAGCTGATAGTTGTAGCTATGTGAAGGTGAAGTCTGCTGTGTTAAGGGCGTATGAACTGGTACCAGAGGCTTACCGACAGCGGTTCAGGTCGTGGAGAAAGGTAGAAAAGCAGACGCATGGTGAGTTTGCTAGGGACCTGGCTACTCATTTTAATCGGTGGTGCGCTGCTTTGGAGGTGGAAACATTTGAGGACCTGGCTGATCTTATTGTGCTTGAACAGTTCAAAGATTCAGTCCCTGGCTACATAGCCACATACATAAATGAACATAAAGTTAAGACTGCTGCAGAGGCTGCTGTCCTAGCCGAGGAGTATGTTTTAACGTACAGAAGTACTTTTGGAGATGCGCACGCTCACGAGTTGTGTTGGTCTAGGGCAAATGGTTCACATTCCGCGAGGCAAAATGTGTCAAAATCGGAATTCAGTTCATTCAATAATGATCGTGGGTCAAGTGGGAAGTTTGATCCCAACAGAGTTTGTAATTACTGCCAAGGGAAAGGCCATTGGAAGGCAGAATGTCCTGTTCTTAAAAATAAGGCTAAGCTCTCAGGAAGTAGGGGGCAGGTGAAGCCTATGGCGTTGGCTGCCCCTATCCAAATTGGTAGTCCTTTTGCACAGTGCCCAGAGCAGTTGCAACCGCCAACATCCTTGTGCCACTCTGATAGCCCTGACTATTATTCTGACTACTCACCATTTATTACAGAGGGTTATGTCTCACTTGTGGGAAGTAATGTGAAAGTCCCAGTGAAGATCTTGCGAGACACTGGAGCTATGGATTCTTTTATTTTGGAATCAGTGCTTCCTTTTTCTCACAAGTTTGATATAGGTGACAGCGTCTTAGTACGGGGCATAGGCTTAACCACATTGTCTGTTCCACTTCATCAGATGGTGCTCATGTCTGATCTGGTGCAGGGGGAAGTTGTGGCCAGCGTCCGCCCAGCGCTACCAGTTGAGGGGGTTCATCTCATCTTAGGTAACGGACTGGCTGGGGGACGTGTTTGGGCTGATGGGCCGCCATCTCCAGTTGTTACCCCTTCACCGATTCTCCCGGGGGAGTCAGAGGACAGTGCTCAGAGATTGCCAGAGGTTTTCACGGCCTGTGCTGTGACGCGCACTATGAGCCGTGCCACACCTGAACCAGAGCTTGAGCCTAGTGGTAAAAAAGAGGACTGTACAATGCCATTGCTGCCCTTGCCAGATTTGTCTGTCTTACCCTTCCCTGTTTCTTTAGAGGACGTGGCTAGAGAACAGCAGGTGGATCCCACCTTGAAAGAGCTCTTTGACAGTAACCTCCCTGCTAGCGAGGGGATCAGCCTTGCGCGTGGTTATTTCATCCAGAATGGGCTGTTGGTGAGAAAATGGGTGCCCTATGGGGAGAGTTTTGTTGGCGACGCCATGGTGCAAATTGTAGTACCAGGGAAATTTCGTAGTTTGGTGTTGGAGCTCTCATGATCAGTCGGGACATTTGGGGGTGAGGAAAACATACGACCGTATTCTGAGATTCTTTTTGGCCTCGTTTGAAGAGGGAGGTTGCCACTCATGTCAAAACATGTCACACTTGTCAGCTGACGGGGAAACCAAATCAAAGCATCAAACCTGCACCCTTGCATCCCATTCCAGGCATTGGTAAACCATTTGAAAATCTTATTATTGACTGCGTTGGTCCCCTTCCGCGTTCTAAATCTGGTAGTAGCTACTAGCACTCGCTACCCCGCTGCGTACCCATTACGCAACATTACAACTAAGGCTGTAGTGAAGGCATTGTCACAATTCATTTCATTCTTTGGTATCCCTAGGACCATTCAAAGCGATCGGGGCAGTAATTTTTCTTCTCACGTTTGCACAAATTTTGAAGCAACTTCGTGTTAAGCATAAGCAGTCTACAGCTTATCATGCGCAGAGTCAGGGCGCTTTGGAACGGTTCCACCAGTCGTTAAAATCGCTAATGCGTGCATACTGTGTGGAATTGGATCGAGACTGGGAAGAGGGGCTGCCTTGGTTACTCCTAGCAGCCAGGGAGGTAGTACAGGAGAGTACTGGGTTCAGTCCGAACGACCTCGTGTTTGGGCATACTGTGCGAGGGCTGCTGGCTGTCCTGCAGGATGACTGGAGGGCTGAGGACCCTCCTACAAACCTTATCAGTTATGTCAATGGTTTTAGACACCGACTCTATGCAGCTGGGGAATTAGCTAAACAAAAATTGGCAACCTCACAGGTTAAGATGAAGCATCTTTATGACCGCAGGGTTGAGAGACGTCACTTTTCGGAGGGGGACCAGGTCCTCGCTCTTCGGCCTATAGTGGGTTCACCTTTTGAGGCCAAATTTGTTAGCCCATACACTGTGGCCCAGCAGGTTTCAGAGGAAAATTACCTTATTGCCACTCCCCATCGCAAAAAATCAAATCAGCTTCATCACGTCAATCGGTTAAAGCTCTATTATGCGCGCTCGTCTGCTCTGACGCCACCAGAGATTGGGGCATTCCCATACAATGCCTGTCCGGCTCTCGCAGTGGGTACCACTTCTGTCACCTCCGCTCATGTGAGGGGAGTGGGTGGAGGGGAGGGGAGTATTGAACCTGATGACTGTGTTCTGCATGGCCGGTTGGAAAACTCAGAGTCCCTGGGTAAGTTGGAAAGCTTGCTCAATCATTTACCTGAACCGAAGCGCGTCGAGTTGGCCAAATTAATCAGGTGTTATCCTGTTTTGTTTGGAGATACGCCGTCACGCACACATTGGATCGAGCACGATATAGATGTGGGAGACGCTCAACCGATCAGGCAGCGTTTTTATCATGTTTCATCAGAGAGATGTAAAACGTTAGACTGAGATAAAGTATATGTTGGATAACAATATTGCAGTTCCCTCGTCGTCCAGCTGGGCCTCACCGTGTTTGTTGGTGGATAAAGTGGATAAAACGCATAGATTTTGTACTGACCTCCGAAAGGTTAACAATGTCACCAAACCTGACTCGTACCCTCTTCCTCGAATGGAGGACTGTATAGACCAAGTTGGCTCCGCTAAGTTTGTTAGCAAATTCGATCTGCTAAAAGGTTACTGGCAGGTTCCCTTGACGGTATTCATATACAGTTATGTGTTTTGGCTTGCGAAATGCGCCAGCGACCTTTCAGCGCCTCATGAATCGTGTCATTTCTGGTCTCGAGGGTTGCGCCGTGTATTTGGACGATGCAGTGGTCCACAGTGACTCGTGGGACTCGCACCTCAAACGAATCCGTGCGCTATTTGACAGGTTGGCGGAGGTGCGCCTCACAGTCAATTTGGCGAAGTGTGAGTTTGCCAAAGCGACTGTGACGTACCTTGGTAAAGTAGTCGAGCGAGGTCAGGTGCGACCGGTACAGGCTAAAATATGGGCCATCCAGCAGTACCCTCCTCCTATCACGAAGGAGTTGATGCGTTTCCTTGGCCTTGTGGGCTACTATCGTAGTTTTTGCCGCAATTTCTCCACTGTCGTTGTCCCGCTCACAGACCTGCTTAAAGGCAAAGCTCAGTTTGTTTGGTCGCCTAGCTGTCAATCGGCCTTTGAGAATGTCAAGTCAATTCTGTGTTCAGAGCCTGTGTTAGCTGCTCCTCAGCTTCATCAGCCTTTCACACTGCAGGTGGACGCCAGCAACGTGGGTGCTGGTGCTGTCCTCCTGCAGTCAGATGTACATGGGATTGGTCATCCCGTCAGCTTCTTCTCTCGCAAGTTCAACTCGTATCAGTTAAACTACTCCGTGGTTGAAAAGGAGGCACTTGCGCTTGTTTGGGCCTTGCAACATTTTGATGTTTATGTGGGTTCAAGTGTGCCCACAGTGGTTTATACAGACCACAACCCCTTAACATTTCTGAACTCTCTACAGTGCCCAAATCAACGGCTAAGCCGTTGGTCTGCAATGTTATTGCCTGGATATTTGCCACATCAAGGGCTCAGCAAATACCGTCGCTGACGCCCTGTCTTGGGCTCCTTGCCCCTAGTAACATGTTTTTCTTTTGTCCTTCTCTTGTTGCCCTCTCCTTCTATTTCCTTAAATTGCTTCCTAGGAAGGCCTACTGGGTTGCTGAAGGTGGAGGGAGAGTGGCAGCCAGAGGATGGACAGCGGAATCAGGTGTTAATTTATGCGCATATATATTTAATTAGGTTATTTGTATTTTGGGATTTCTGGAAGAAATTCCGTCTTATGGGAGGGGGTGTGATGACCCGCCCCCTTTTGGGTTGTTTCTGTTCACTTCTGTTCTACATTGTCATTCTAGGTTGGGAGGCGGCTCATCAGAGCTGAGGGCGTACACCTGGATCTGGGCGTGGCCTCCAGCATAAAGGCTGCTGCCAGTTCCCAGTGTGGCCTCTCTCTCCAGTCCGCTGCATACTTAATTAGTTTGGTTATTGTTTGGGTTCACTCCTTGCAACACACACAACATATTCTACACACCCACACTCACTTACACCATTGATTCTACTGACGCTCATATACATAACATAACATAACCTGAGAGCCAGGGGTTGTAACAGGGGCAAGCAAAGATGGCAATCTACATAAGTCGCAAAAACACAATTGGTGGAGGGGATAGGCAAGATGTGGTGGTTGTGCTAAGGGGTATGATCAGGCATAGGGTGTTGATGGAGTTTCAGTATCACAAAGTAATGGAGAGTTTGAGTGTGTTTCAGAGTGTGTGGTGTCTTAAGGGTGTCTTATGTTCAGTGGAAGGAAATGAATTACTGTTTGCAGATGGAATAGGATGAACTTGACTATGTTATTTATTTTTTTGTGGTAGACTTGTGTTTTTGTTAATGGTTTTTTTTGTGGTAGACTTGTGGTTTTGTTAATGTTAGTTTTGAACTTTGATTTCTTGGTGTATTGTTTTTTTGTGTGATGTACAGTATGTAATGTCAGTGGTGTGTTGAGTGTAGAAATAGAGGATGGATAAAAATACAAAAAAAAATCTCTCTCTCTCTCCCCCTCTCCCTCTCCCTATTAGACCTGTACCTCCACTTTAGACCAGAGAAATGCAATAAGAAGTAGGGCACCCTCAGGCACAGATGTAAAGTCCTTCCATGTGTTCCTTCCACTTACATACTCAGTCAGCTGATTCCACTCATTAGTTCTACCACTTTGTTCTAGCACTTTGAGTTTGAAAGGATACAATGAGACAATGAGGTTGAAGTGCAGACTGTCTTTAATTTGAGGATATTTTCATCCATATCGGATGAACCGTTTAGAAATGACAGCACCTTTTGTACATGGTCCCTCCATTTTAAGGTACTACAAGTATTTGTTGAATTGGCTTCACAGATGTGTTTCGTTAAGCAGGTGTATTCATTTGTGTCGTTAGTGAATGCAGAAGAGAGCTGTGGATGTCTAGTCTTGATTTTTGACTTTGCAATTGCCTTTGGAGATTGTTGTTGGGGTGTGACAACATGAGGAAGACAGCAGTGTCGATCTAAATTAAGCTGGCCGTCATAAGGATCAGAAATGAAAATCAATCAATCAGGAACATTGCAAAAAACCTGGGCATGCCCAAGTCAACAGTTTGGTTCATCATTAACAAGAAAAAAACAACTGGTGAACTCAATTATGTCAAAAGACCCGGTAGACCGAGGAATACCACTGTAGTGGATGACAGTAGAATACTCTCTATGGTGAAGAAAACCCCCCTGACAACAGCCCAACAGATCAAAAACACTCTCCAGGATGCAGGTGTAGATGTGTCAAAGTCTACCATACGTAGAAGACTACACCAGCAGGACTACAGAGGGTACACTACAAGATGCAAACCACTGATAAGCCTGAAGAACAGAAAGGCAAGATTACAGTTTGCTAAAAAGCACCTAAAAGCCCCAAAAGTTCTGGAACATAGTCTAACACTGAGACAAAGATTAACATGTACCAAAGTGATGGAAAGAGAAAAGTGTGGAGAAAAAAAAGGAAATGCCCATGATCCAAAGCATACGACCTCATCCGTGAAACATGGTGGAGGGGGTGTTATGGCTTGGGCCTGTATGGCTGCCAGTGGAACGGGCTCACTTGTCTTCGATGATGTGACTGCAGACAGAAGTAGAACAATGAATTCTGAAGTCTACAGAAATATTTTATCGACTCAGATAAAACCAAATGCCTCCAAACTCATTGGATGGCACTTCATCATGCAACAAGACAATGACCCGAAACATACTGCTAGAGCAATGAAGGGGTTTTTGATGGCCAAAAAGTGGAAAATCCTTGACTGGCTGAGTCAATCACCGGATCTGAATCCAACTGAAGCGGCATTTTACATGCTGAAGAGGAGACTGGAGGCAAAAAGTCCCCGAAACAAGCAGGAACTGAAGATGGTTGCAGTACAGGCCTGGCAGAGCATCACCAGGGAAGATACCCAGCGGCTGGTGATGTTTATGCGTCGCAGACTTCAAGCAGTCATTGCATGCAAAGGATATGTGACCAAATATTAAAAATGATTACTTTGTTCTATATTATGTTAAACTGTCCAAAATGTTTTGATGCCCGAAAAAGGGGGGGATTATGTACAAAAAGTTCTATAATTTCTAAACAGTTCATCCGATATGTATGAAAATACCCTGACAGTCTGCACTTCAACCTCATTGTCATTGTATCCTTTCAAACTCAAAGTGCTAGAGTACAGAACCAAAATAACAAAAAATGAGGCACTGTCCAATGAATTATGGTGCTCCCTGTAAGTCATTCATTGCCCAGAAAAACAAGACAATTTCTTCACTTTATTTATTAATTTTAACCTTTATTTTCCAGCTGAGTTAGAATGATTTCTCTGGGATGTAAAAACCTCTACCCTTGATGTCTTTTAGACGTAAAGTGTTCATGTTTTTAGATTCACCAGCCCAAATGCTTGATATTTCGCTGCGCATTAAGCATGAAAACAAAACTTACATGATTTATGCGACCACAGATAGTCCCCGATGTTTTCCCTGTGGGGTTTTTGGCCATATCAGAATCCAGTGTCCCAAACAAACAGTAGAAAGCACCGTGGCCGAGAACTCTGTAGCTGGGGGATCCAAACGGTTGCTGCTGAACTCTGGTCAACAAACCGAGAATCCCTCTGAACAACAAGCAGAAAGCGCAGAAAAAAAGGGAAAGATATCGCCGGTTGAGGAATCTGAGCCGGCTCATAATGTTGGGCAGCCGCGGCAGCTCAGTCGCATGTTGAGGGTGGCGACATTTCGATAAACAACGAAACTGATTTGACAGAAGTACCTTCTCCTGTAATTAGTGACCCAAGGCCAAGCATGAGTACAGAGGGAGAACTCACTGTACATGCCAGCTGTGCAGCTGATACAAACTCGCAGGTAGTTCTAGAATTTAGTGAAGAGGATTTGAGTGAATGCGAGTCACTGACAGATGTGCCTTTAACTCAGGGCGACTTGGTGACAGATCCCTCCCTTTACACTCTAAATGAATTGAATGCATTTTTAGATGTGTCAGAGTGAATTTGACAGATTTCTCCCCTGATAGGGAAAAATTAATTAGGTCAGTGTCTACACTTCTAAAGGCTGTTGGTTATGATGAATCAAGAAAAAGAAAACATCTTTGTCTCAGTAAATATGAACGATGATAAGACATGGTCGGACTGCTGCTAAAAAACCACTGGCTTTATTCTGTCCTTTAAGACCCCTGGACTGGGGAACTTTGAGTGAGTGGGGAAGAAAGCACTGTACACCAGCTGTGTTAAAGTACTGCATGCAGAGGGGCTGGTGGAGATGAGGACAACCAGGTGGGCTGAGGTTATTGGCTCAGACCCTCCACCTAAAGGCAATTGGCGGTCCCTGTATAAACCTCCCATTGAAAAGTGGACAGCTGACCTCCAGTGAAGGGTAATACATGATTCAATAGCTACAAACAGACATGTGGCCCACCTAGATCCAGGCATTGGGGTTGGGTGCCCCTTTTTATTCAACTCCTGAAAGTCTTCATCACCTGTTCGTGCTGTGCCTAAGGCTGGGAGATTTGTTTGAACTACTCAAGAGATGGTTCTCCTCATTAGGGGGTTATTTTCACTTTTATAATATTCATAATGGGGCCTAAATATTCATTTAAGACCAAACGAAAAAATGATTCTGATGAACTATTTATCTGGCACAGAAAAACTTGCTATCTGGAAGACCAGGAAAAATCAAATCAGGGAAATGGGATCTGTAGATGTTGTACAAATGTTTAAGGGCCTAGTTGCCATAAGATTGAGGGTAGAATATTTACTCTTACTGTAAACTGGTAGGGAACCTGTTGCAATTTGTAAATACCTGGGGGCTGCAAAGCACTTTGTGTTCAATCGATGACAGCAGATTAGTAATTCAGTTCTATGTATCCTTGTATCCTTGACCCTTTATCCATTAATGTAATTGAACTATTTGACTGTCATTTTTTATTGTAATATTATTTATTTTTTTATTTTTGTTTTTGTTTGCTTGTTCATTACTATTATTTTTGATAATTTGTTATAATTTTGTTAACCAAATAAAGGGGGTTTTAAATTTAAATTCTCTCTTTACCTCCATTATCCTCTCTCTTTCTCCTTCTCTCTCTGTGCACCACCTGTTTATGCAATGCAATCGTCTGTCATCATTGTTTGCTTTGTTGTGTGATCTGTGCGGGAGGCTTGGGGTGGTTTTTTACTTGACCGTCTTCATTCTTGGTCCAGAGTACAGTGCAAAACACAAGTATGCACTCTCCTTGGTTAATTTTCTATTTGGGCAAGTAAAGCTTGCAATTTTTACATTACATTAGGATTAGAGCTTTATCCAGAGCGATACACAACTTTACTACATTTACATTGGATCCATTTTCAGTGGATACATATTTGATCACAGAGAATAGCATATAAGAGGACACCATACTGGTTTTCAGATGTTTTCATAGCTTCATTAGAGCCAAGTATTTTAGTTTGTTATAATGTAAAGTTCAATTTGTGTATGAAATTTGTGTGGTGGATGATGAAGGGGGCCACAATGTATGCTTCTAAACAACAGTATGTAAGACAAGGGTGGAATTGGAATGGTTTTGTTTTTTGCTCTGGTTTTATTGTATTTTTACTTATTTTATTTATTGATTTTACCTTAGTCATACTGGCGGTCTGATTTTCTGATGGTTTTATTGTTATGTATTTTTTTTTATTGTGACTGCATTTGTTGCTTTTAAAATCTCTCTTGGCTTTTTTGTCCTTTTTTTAAGTGTCTTTTAGAAACATTGCAATGGAATGAAGGTTACTGCTTATTTATTTGTTTCTGCAATTATATTTAGTGTGATGTTCAAATAAATGGGACTTAAAAAAACTCTCTCTCTCTGTATCCCCCCCCCCCCCCCTCTCTGTCTCTGTCTGTCTCCCCCCTGAGAGTACTCCAATTCCCTCTTCTAGACCAAGCCCTGCCACAGTTGCAAACATTTCAGGCCTATAAACCTTGCAATTGGTTAATTATACAAAAAAGTAGCATTAACCACATCTGGTTGTGGCATTTGTCTTGGTATTTTGGGGCCAAGCCATGTAATCTATAAGTGCATTTTGTCAGATGTGACTGATTTTTTCATAACAAATCAGACAAAAAGTGTCATGTCTTGCTTGTGCCAAAATAGGAGGCGATGGTAATGCCCTAAATGTGGGAAAGTGAAATACGGCCACGTGTTTCCAGTGTGCTTTGTCTCCAGTAGATAGACACGGGGCTTTGAAGTGCGGATTGGCACAGTGGGACACAAGCTTCTGTAGGTGCTAAATGCTAAGGATGAGAGGGACACAAGCTACTCTATTACCAGTACAGTGGCAAGGAGAAAAAAGCTAATCCAGTCTTAATGTACATCTGTTCCAGGGTATTTACAATATATTCTTTGAACATTTCTTTACGGGTGGATAAGTAGATCCGTTTTTTTACACCATCTTAGAACTTCAAAGCAAATTCACAGGACGTGCAAATAATTGGGAGTGTGCCTGTTCCTGCCAAATCAGAGCATGAAAAGACAGAAAGAAGGCTAATTGGTGTGATAGTCTTTTATGTGTAAAAAGAAGAGTAAAAGTAAAACACTTCAACAGTGGTCAAGTTCATTAAATGAAGAACCGAACTGACTGAACATGAAAGATCCAATCTCCCACTCCAGCAGTCACTACCAGGGAATCATAAACCTCACTTTTGATATTTGTGTCTGCTATATGAGTTTCATTGATTGGTAACACTGTGTGATGACAGAAGGTAACTACACCTTTCTGTCATCACACAGTGGTGTACTGTATTCTGTTTCAGGGGCATGACCTTCAGAAGATGGACACATGGTTCTGATTTTTTTAGCCAAGTGCTGGATGTCAGCCTGACTATCAGTCAGTGACAGCAGTACATCTTTGATTTTGTGTTTGGCCTGGTCACACCTTTTATATTCACAACAGATTTTGCATGATGTAGTTTGATTGCAAGAGTTTGGCTATTCAAAGAAAGTAAAAAGAAAAAAAAACTACAGAAAATATTAAATTACCCCAACAAAATTGTCTCTTGTATTTGGTGCAGGGAAAGAGAAATCTAACTCAGAACAAATCCATCACCTCAATATTCATAGAACGATTGTCATGGTTAGGTGTCAAAGAGCTGGACAGATGTGATGGGTCTTTTTAGTACTTACACTTTCATGTGTTACATCTGTGCTTAAACCATCGAACTGCAAAGGACATAGAAATGTTTTCAGCTGGATGAAATGAATGGCTAATGAACCCGGCTAAATTATTTAGAACTGGGATGAGAGGGGGAGGGCATTGAGAGCTGGGATGCTACCGGCATTTTGTAAAGGCTTTAAAATGGGAAATTTCTCTTGATATTAAAAAGCAGGGGTTTCTATGAAGTGAAAAATAAATGCACTCTATTTAGACGTCCTGGTCTAGCTTTTTTTCTGTGGGGTTGCCAGTTTCATAAGGTGCGTCAGTATGTAAGTGTTTTTCCAGTGATGTTTTAAATTAGGGAGAGTCAATAGCAACACATAAATTATACTGTAAATATTTTCTTCCAAAACAATCCTTCTCTTTTTTAAACTGCCATCTGATTTATGGACCAAAGTTTAATTGCCCTTCCATTGTAAAATCCAGGGGAAAAACGGAAACACATTGGCCATTTGTAAATCCAGCTGAAGATAATGAGAGAATGGAAAGTAAAACAACTGGATTCGATTTGTTCCAGATGTTTTTTTTCCCCCTCAGTGTGCAAGCATGTGTGTCCTTGTGTGCGTATTTGTAGCATATGTGTACAGAAAATGATTAATATGGTATAAACCGTAATAAACTATATAAAATAAGGGGTCAAATATAGGATCATTTTAGAGGAAAAGCCGCAATGATGAATAGACTTGTCCTGAAGGTGAAGCTGCTTGATAGCCAGCACCACAGTCACTATCTTCCTAAACAAAGGCATTGGTCCTGAAGGAACAGGAAGATCACTCCAATTTTGTCAGGGAAGAAAACACCATTTCTCTCTTTTATTCATACAATTAGCCTTTTTGAAAAATGTACCCAATGGAGACACCAGTCTCGGGGAGGTGAAAGAGTAGAGTGAGATGGGGAAGGATAATTCTCAAGGTGATGGGACGGAGAGTAACAGGGTCAACCAAAAAACTTCTATTGGTTTTAGTAATCATTGGGTTTGTCCTTTTTTGTAACATCAAAGGCCATTCTTGCTCTTTGATGTGGCAGCATGCTGTTTAAGGTACAGTCTGAATGGAGAGATGTCAAGCTGCAAGGTGCCTGTGTAGTTTATGTTGAGCACTGAAGAGGGGTGCAGATGAAAGGAGAAAAGAGGTTTTGATAATGAATGTCCAACAAGTAGGCAGCACCCAC
Source organism: Anguilla rostrata (assembly GCF_018555375.3). Lineage (NCBI taxonomy): Eukaryota > Metazoa > Chordata > Actinopteri > Anguilliformes > Anguillidae > Anguilla > Anguilla rostrata. Next base: position 31,630,155 of record NC_057937.1, read on the forward strand.
ACAGTGGGAGAAACCGATAACCTTGAATGCCACTCCCAAAGTCTGCAAAATGCTGGAGAGAGAAATTCTCACTTGGAAAAAATTAATTACGTTTCACACTATTGGAAGGCTTTACACAAGCTTTAATATTTTGCCACTTAACCTCAAAGGCCATGCACACTTATGTGTTATATGTGCATACACTGTCTTGCACTGTCACCTTTTCCATTTATAAAAAATGGTGACTTTAAGCACTCTAAATCTGCCCTGCATTTATGGTTACCTCATAAGTAGGGCCACCACCTCCCCTTGTTTTTTTCCATGGTACTTCAGTACTTTGCCAGATATAGGTAGCGGTAGTCTCTTTGTGAAGCCACTTCTCAAACTGTTATCCCAAATGCACCACCTCAGTAATCAAAGTTGATAAAGTAATAGCCACTAGTTAAACACAGACAATGATTGACATCTACAGTTGAGGCCAAAGGTTTACATACACCTAGACTAACGATATTCAAACTCAGTTTTTCACAACTCTGCACATTTCATGTTACCATACATTTCTTTTGGCAAGTCAATTAGGGCATCTACTTTGTTTACATCTGAGGTCATTTTTAAAACAATCGATTAGAGACAGATTTATTTAAGCTTTAATTCACTATATCTGAATTCCAGTGGGTGAAAAGTTTACATGCACTTTGTTAGTATTTTGTGGCATTGCCTTTTATTTGCTTAACTTGAATCAAACGCTGAATCCACAAGCTTCACACAATACTTTTCCGGAATTTTTGCCCAATCCTCCTGACAGAACTGGTGTAACTCAGTCACGTTTGTGGGCCTAGGTTTTTCTTTAGCCTCGGTGTATGTAAAATTTTGGCCTCAGCTGTATATTTATAAGTGACACTCACATGTTAAATTCAGTTTGATTACTTACTACAATGAACATGCTACATGTTAGGTTTTGTAAGAAGCAGTAAGAAATGCCCAAATTAAAAATGAGAGCAGTTATGTAACATTTAACTTTTAACAAAAAATGTTAGATAAAATAAATTAATAATTCAACTAATTAACTAGTCATAGTCTTCAGTCAAGACCTTAAGTGCTGGGCTGAATGAAAAACCTGCTTTATATGGATGCATTTTTCTTTTTGCTGCAGTGGTACTCAGTCCTGGTCCTGTAGAGCCAGTCTGCTGGTTTTTATTTTTAAGATCAGTGACTGATTCAGACCCAAGAAACCAGTTGACCTGGATTAACTGTGTAATCATCTACCTTAACTGATCAATTGCCGCGCTACTCAAGTCCTGAGTAACAACGAAAGCCAGCAGACCCTGCAGCTCTCCAGGACCAGGACTGAGGAACACTGGTTCAAAGACATATTTTTCGCAGCATTTAAACTACCATCCATGTTCACTTTATTTCCTGACTCTACCATCATTAGATTAACTTATTGTTTAAAAAAAAAAAAAAATGTCTCAATAGAAACTCAGTTGTATTAGTCAGTCTTGAGTGTGCTGTTGGAGTGCCCATGGGGACCACTGGAGGATAACCATTGAAATACAAGTTTAAATCCCTGCAAGTCACATGGTGGAGACTAACTGGTGGCCCTATAGACAAGAGAGGGGGAAAAGTCTCTACCCTATCCTAACCTATGATTTTGTTAACCACTTCTGTTAAAGGTCTATTTGAGCCAAGAAAAATAGAATGTCTCAACCATTTTGTTTTTTCTCATCTCAAGACAACTTTGGAAAGAGAATATGTCCGTCATGGCAACTTTGACTCAGAGAACCCATAAAAAAAGTGGAATTAAAAGTTTCAGTCAAATTTTCCAGGACTGGATCTAAGCAAATTCCCTTTCAGAGCTATAGAGCTGTTTGTATACAATGTTTATGGGAAACTACCAGTAGGCCTGTAAAACCCTGCAGTTCAATGACCTTGGTTAGATCCTGCTCTCAGCCAGGCAGGAACAGTCTTCGAATGCCTTCATGACTGCATGTGTCATCCGTACTCCTGCCCTAGATAGCCTTACTTAAGTGCATTACAAACTGCTTTTACTTACTGTGCCCTCCTAACAGTATATTGAGAAGGCATGTACTAGGAATATATGAGAAATTACATCAACCTCATTTTCAACGTATGATCCAACCCCTTATCTAAAAGTAAATTCATGGGGTACATGCATACAGACTGTAAGATAACAGTATTGTGTCTTATAAGTAAACTATGTTATGAGGTTTCTGTATACAACATACACCTTAATAATAAACATTTCTGCACTTCTGTAAGTAACAAATTATACTTTATCTCTGAGTGCACTTGTATGATCAATATGATAATTTGTGAGGCTCGAAGAGTGCATTCATTCTGAAATAAAGCATTACAAAATCCCTCAATGAAACAGAAAATATTATTATATAAATTAAATACATTTTGTTTAAAATCTTAAGAACTGTAGGTGTGATTTTCCATGTGAAATGCAATGCAGATTCAATAAAGGAGAACAGTTACATAACCTAACTCTGCTAAGACAGAGAGTGTAGGTGGACGGAAATGTTCCAGTTATGCCACAAACTTTCAATGGGATTTACAGCTGGTCTTTGGTTGGGATATTCCAGACTACTGACCTTCTTGTTCTTGTAGTTTTTGTAATGAGCTCTGGGTCATTGTCCTGTCGAAACATGAATCTTGCAGAATGAAACAGGTTCTCCTCAAGGATTTACTTTTATTTGGTTCCGTCCATCTTTCTCGTATTGGAAATAAATGGGTTGCTTTTGTTTTGCACCAAAAAGTTAAACTTCAACTTCATCAGACCACAAAATCTTCCAGAAGGTCTCAGAATGCGCTGACTTGTCTTTATCTTCTCAATTTATGAAGTGCTGGTGGAATATTGGATAGTAATTATATTACAATGTAAAATCATCAGACTGGTTTTGCAGAGCATAATGGATTAGTTGTATGTGTAGCTTTACAATGAACGAAGCCAAATTGGGCTTCTTACAATAAAGATGAGTAACAACATATGCATTTAATGAAATGGGATGATTTCCCGCTTTTACAAGTTACATTCTCATTCTAGGACAAGTATTTGATTAAATCCAGTGTTCAGTTTGACAATTGGGTGGCTTAGCAGATAGGTGGGCACATATGCCTGGGAAATCCTCTGGAAAAGTATCTTTCTTCAAGTGAAAAGATTTACATCCCAACATTAGAGGATTGTTTATCCCAGAAGAGAACACTGCTCACCAGCACTTCTACAGTGTTTCTACTGTCCAGATTCATGCCAGATAATACTTTAAATGTGACCTTTTTGTATTAAATACTCATGTTTCCTTCATATATTACAAATGTTAATTTTAGAGTTGGATGTCTGCTAAAAAGGACAGCAATGTTATAATTTGGGTTACACAGAGTTAACTAAACAAAGGGAAAGAAGTGAACAGTGTGGTTGGATTTAAACTGCTAAGAAACGATAGAATACGTGAGAAATAGATTTTAGTATACTGTTGCTTTAAGGAAAACTTGCCTAAATGTGCAAATTAATTCAGTGACTGATCCTGTAAACCATACCTGGATTACATTTCTGTGGGAAATGGGAAGGCTTTATGATAGGAATATACAACATGCTACCAGGAGCATAAGACAATTTTACCACTAATTCCTGTGATGACAGCATAAAAGCATGTACGGAAGGGGAAATATTAATGATGGCTTAATTACACTTTTGTAAACTAGAAAATGCATCATAAAAAAGACTCTGAACACCCCTGTAGATGAGGAAATGCAGGTCTTGTCTTGTTTTTAGTGTGTTAATGCTCATGTACATTGTACACTAAAGCCGTGTTTCCACCGCAGGAACTTTCCCCAGGAACTCGGAACCTTTTGAGGAACTCAGTGCGCTTCCACCGCAGGAACCAGAGTGTAAATTAAGTTCGAGGGACTTTATTTTACCCCCAAAAAAGTCCCTGCTCGGGGGTAGTACTTTCCAAAAGTACCGGAACTTTTGGGGTGGGGCGCAAGTGCTGAATATTTTTGATTGGTCGACTACTCACAGTATTTTATTTCAACCGCCATTTTTAAAAATCTGCGGCCGCTAACCGATTTATTTTCATAATAATAACTTGAATTCAAACTTGTATGTTATGCGGCGCAGTAGCCTACTTTTGGTTATAGCCTGCCAACGTCTTGGAACAGATGAGAAATTAAGATTGAGGATTATAATGTGTGCTCTTATGTTCTTTTCTTGCTTTAGTATTCGTTTTATAAAATATTAAGCATTCGTACAGCAAATTGTTTATGACGTGTGCATGTTTTCTGCTGTTGTTACCAGTTATTTGTAGAATGTGAATGCATTCTGTCGTCTCGGATGTCAAGACATGAAAGTGAATGGTCGCATGAAAACATAATGAATGTGTTTGGCCTGTTATATCCTGTTTGTTGCATAACAATGGTCCAAGTCGAACTACCAACGAGAGTTTTGCTTGACAACGGTAAAATAATATGCCCAAACGGCCGCGGAAGAATATTATAATTTCAGGTGATTAAGTCGATAAAAATCAATAAATACTAAAGTAACCATATATAGTCATTGTTGGTAACCCGTTGTATAAGTGGAATAAACCCCATCCGGCTGTCCCGGTTATTGGAAAATAATGTACTTCAGTGGTAGTATGGGGTTACAGAAGAAATCATAGGACAGATGGACCGACGACGACGTCGCTTTTATATACGTCAGTGGACTAATTTGCCTAATCTTCGCTGGTCTTTAGACCGCGGTGGAAACGCAGACAACAATGGGCTGAAGGAACCTTTTAGTTCCTTGAAAAGTAGTTCCTGGGACTAAAAGTTCTGGGTACTTTGGGTGGAAACGCGGCTTAAGGCTTTCAATTTAGGTTGGTGATCTTTTTATCATTTTCTGCTTGGGACCAATAAAGTGAATGGAATTGACTGTCTAAGCAATATATACTGAGCAGAATCTTAGACAGTGGACCAGTGAATGCACCTGGAGCAAATATTGCAAGGGAAATGACAAATGATAAGCTTAGTAAAATGTCTCCACAGTTTGTAAATAAAACGTTACAAAAGTATTAGTAGCATGAAGGAAAGTTTTGCATTAAATAGACAGCCTCTAAGAGTTACAGGCTAGCAGTGAATTTCAGATAAAAACATTTACAGTGGCAAACTAAGCAGAACACCTAATTTTCTATAATGCAAATAATTCTGCTCTTTTTCTGATATTGCAGGAGTAACAAAAATGGAGGCGTCTGGAAAACTGGAGGAGATTCTTCTCTTTAGTAAAGAAGACTACAGTGACTAACCAACTACTTTGTACGTACATCAGTGAAAATTATGCAGAAATGGCAAAAAAAGAGAATTTAAAGAGAATTGAGAATTGTCCACATGAGAACTGATTAGCAGTCAAGGTAATTGCACAAATGTATGATTTGGTTGCAGAAATACCACTTATCAAAATGCATACCTAGAGTATGTTGTTCATTTTGTAAAACCTGACTGAGGCTTTCTCTTTAATTCCATTAGCCTAACACCCAGTTGAGTGTTTATAGGTATAAAATTGGCAGGTATAGGTATATTAATTTACTTCATTCACTGTAAATACTCTTTTTACCGAAAAAACAAGAAACACAAAATGTTCTGTAATTTGCTGCTTTCAATACCTCCCTTACTGGCCACCATGAGTATTCTCTTGGTAAGGTCAATTTTTTCTATCTTTATCCATATTTTGTAGCTTCTTTTGTTTGGAATTGAATTTATCTGATTAAGATTTATCTAGCTTGAGTCAAGAGTGTGAACACTCTTGAACTGCAGATCTGGGAAAAATAATTTTTGTTTCTTTAATCTGACACATTCTAATAATAATATAAAAATTAAGCATAAAAACAACTTATAAATGTTTATACTCTGCAAAATGATGGTTCAATGAAAACATCCAACTGTCTCTTGTGTAAAATGTGAAGCTCCTAGATCAGTGGTTCTTAACCTGGGTTCGGTCGAACCCTAGGGGTTCGGTGAGTCGGTCTCAGGGGTTCGGTGGAGCCTCCGCCGCAGAGGTCCACCCCTCAGTCTAGTCTGCATTATTACACTATTTTTTACTAAAGAAGGGTTCGGTGAATGAGCATATGAAACTGGTGGGGTTCGGTGCCTCCAACAAGGTTAAGAACCACTGTCCTAGATTAATAAAATTGCAATAGCTCCCTCAAGTGGCGGTTTTAAGAATCAGATTCTTCTTATCAACTTGCATCATATTGGGTTTAACAAAACATTTTCTGAGGACCTGTCTGGGTGCAAAGCTTGAGTGGTATGACGCTTTTTCTTATGGCCTAGCTCAAAAATGAAAGTTCTCACTCCTCAAGCCTTAACTAATGTACTTTTTGCACAGCAACATAATGTTTTGGTATGTAGGTGTAGTATTGTTAGAGGCTCATACTAAATAAGTTGTCTGAGAACTAAATGTAATTAATTAGAAATTTAACTGTTAGGCCATGATTTTAGGAATGACCAACCATGTGTATATTTAAGAGGAATAAAGAAAAGCCAGTATTTGCAAAAATGTTCAATCTGTGTTGATCTTTTTCATGTTTTATTTTCAACAGTAACACAGAAGTGGGAACCCAGTGAATCTTCTCCTTCATCTGACTTGTACACAGACTGAGCTGTCCAGAGAATATTGCAGTGTGTACTAAGTGCACAGATTCTTCCTTCATAGCATCAGGAAGATCCGACCCTTCCTTACCCAGATTTTGGTCAAAGCAGTAGTTCTCTTCCAACTGGACTACTGCAACGTGGCCTCCCTGCTTCTGCCATCAGGCCCCTCCAGCTCATCCAAAATGCTGCAGACTCTCAAAGTGTTCTCACGTCACCGCCTTCTTACATTAATCTCAAAACCTTGTTGCTTGCCTACCGGGTTGCTAAGGGGACTGCTCCAATTTACCTTCATGGGGTCATCAAACCTTACAGACCAGCTAGATCCCTTCATTCTGCAACCTCAGCACACTTGGCTCCTAACCCCTCTGTGTACTTGCACTGCCAGGTCACACCTGCTGTCTGTCTGGCCCTCCCCCCACATCGTGAAATGACCTCCCCTCATCAGTCCGATTCACAGAAACACTTTCCAACTGCCACCACACTCTTCAAACCCCACCTTGCCCCACTCCCAAAAAAAACCTCTCTAGCACTGACTACTGTGGCTGTGGTTAAAGATTGCACTTCTATTTTATTCTCAGATTGTGCATTTGCATTGCATTGCAATCTTTTTTTGCAAAGCTGCAATTATTGTTTTGTTAATGTGTAATCTTATATCTGTATTTTCCCAAACAGGCTTAACTAATTTACAGTCAATCTTCTGTTTTCGTATTTCTGGTTTCTGTAATTTTACCTTCCCCCTGAACTGAAACCACTATGCAATATGTAATAGTGAGTTCTGATTGGTCATATTTGAAGGAACACGATAAGAGGGAAATGAAATCTGTAACCGAAACAGGATGGGTACAGTCAGAGTTATTTTTTTAGTTCAGAATATAAAGGTATGCATTGTACAATATGACTATACTGTTCTAACAGTGCCAGATCATTCAATAAAATACATTATTTTTTAAATCAACACATAAACTGTATGGACATGTGAATAGGTTTTATAGATTAAATCTTAAAATCTTCAAATTCTAAATTGGCATTCTGTAGTAAATTATATGTTGCTGCTTATGACATCCCATGTGTTTTTCAGTGAATTCCATCTTTTACAATCGAGATGTAGCCTTTTCAAATCCAGACATGCAGTTTGCCACTCTCATTGAGTTGTTTAAAAAAAATCTTTTATGGAAACTTAGAAAGAATGAGGAAGTAGACGTAGCTGCTGTGAGACAATGGTTTGTGTGAGAAGTGACACTATTAGCGATCCATACAGTTTGGGCAGCATTGTGGATTCCTTCTCTTCCAGATCAATAAATGTGACCTCATTGTGAAATGTGAGTATGCTTTTACAATGGTCCATGGTCTGAGATTTACTTGATAACATTCTAATACAGACACCTGTTGATACATTATAGGCATTTTTTGATGATAAGCAATCCAATAGTGAATATACCATGCAAACTGCAATTTCAGTCAAGTTGTTGTCTGCTGGTGAACAGTGGATACAGTTTTTCTTCTAAAAGGTGTCAACATTATTTTCTGACAGGTTGTGTTGTACTCCAAGTGTTTTTCTCCAATTGATAGACTACATGTGCGTTTCTAATACCTACATTTATATTAATAAAACTGATTCTCAAATTAGTTCTTGCAGCCTCCATGTGCAAGTGTAATTTTAATTTATGAAGGGTAACAGGCTGGTACTAATTTGCGATTAGAGACTTGTAATGTCTTGTGTGGGGTGTAGGATTTGCTCTGATAGATTATGATAGATTATGAGTTTATAATAATTTATTATGATAAATTATGTCAGAAATATACAGTGTGCAAGAAAGAATATCCAGTATTCAGGGATTTTTAATGAGTCAATCCAAAGGCAAAAGGCTGTTGTTTTCTGTTATATTTACTGAGACAAGATTTCTTTATATTGATGTTTCTATTTTGAGTTTATTGATAGATATACAGGAAATCAGTGAGGTCTGAAAGTGTGGGCACCTGCACACTGAAACAAAATAATTTGTAGAAATTGATTCTGATTATGCATTATGTTAAAATCAGTGTAATGGGGGACATTTCTAAATATCCTTGATGTGCCTGTTTTTGTATCTCTCATTTCCTAAAGCATTCAATGGAATTATTTGGTAGTAAAAAGATATTCACACAAATCTAGGATGGTATGGTTTTTGTTATATATGTTAACATTTTTTACTACCCCTGAAGAAACACCAGAACAGAAAACACCTGCACACAAAGCTATGGTGTCAGGCCCCAGTACAGCCACACCATATGACAGGGTCATTATTTCTTTTCATAAAGTTTGAATGTTGTGAGATTTTACAAAAAAAAAAAAAAAAATGCTGAGCTGAAAATAATGATTGAATGTCTTGATCCCATGTGAGTAATGTTGCTGAAGCCTTCCAGTTTGGAATGTAACTTTTCAAGTCACACCAGAAAGAGGCGTTAAAAATACTAATAATCTTTTGTTAGTAATATGGTGCTTACCTTTGCTTTAGGAAACTTAGAGCTGCTTTAACTAATTGTCATTTTGTCAGTTCTTAGGCTAGTCCTTGACAAAAATGACCCACCCCTTCAGTGTTTTAACTGGGCATCACCCAATCAGGGTCAGTGTTTTCATGCAGTCCCCTGTTGGGAAGTCAAGTGTTCATAACAGCTGAGGAGAAGGTTAGATTTCTTTTGTATGATGTTTTCAGTTACGTTTTGGAGCACAAAAAATGTTTCTTTAGTTTTCTGGTGGTTCCTTAGGGCAGGCGTACATTATACGAGTTGTGGGCTCCCGACGTAACGTCAACTCGCAAGGTATGAGAGACCATTTCGGACTGATCCGACTGATCTATGTGCTCCCTGTTGTTTTTGACATGTCAAAAAAATTTGGACACAGTTGGCTTTAATTTGTTAGGTGTGAAAGGTCACGTGAGTCAATTATGTATTTCATTTCCCATTGACCACCCAGCAGGTGGCTCCATGTATGATGTTGTGCCCGCTGTGCTTGGGAGCTCGTATAGTCAATACTATCATCCAATCGGTTGTCACAATCAGAACCTAGTAAGTGTGGCAAGGAATCCGAGAAAATCATATAATGTACACCTGCCCTTAGTTGTGTGTTTGCTTAATTATTGCTTTCAAGCTGGTTTATTTTATTCTTGTTGTAGTAAAGTTGAAAGGGTAATACTTTGACAAAGTCTGGCATGCACACACATTAATTGCCCACATAATAAGCCCACCCCCCCAATCATATGGTAAGACAATTAAACTTTATTGTATCAAAACTGAATAATATTTATCCCAGTTAATGTCTATCACTTGAACATCTATGACTATTAAAAGAACTTAAAATTTATGTTCCCTTTGTACACTACAAGCCCACACAATTTGTCTCTTTAGGTCCAATTTGTTGAGACAAACATTTAGGTCTCACAAGAAGGATATCTGCCAGAAGTACACACAGTAAATGCAGGTTGTGTGAATGTAGGAACTAGTGCTGTCCCCTCCAATGTGACGCAGGGTTGGCAGACTCTGCAGAGGATGAGGAATGGGTGCAATGCAGCTGGTCCAGGGGCAGAGGGAGGAGCTGCTACAGGCCCTGTGCTGCGGAGGGTCTGCAGAGGGGCTAGAGAGCGTGATCGACCTGCTACTGGCCTGGGACCTGCTGACATGGGAAGACTACCAGGGCTTGTGCGCGCCAGTTCAGACTTTGAGCTCCAGAGCCAGGGGGCTGCTGGACCTGGTGTGCATCAAGGGAGAGTCCGCCTGTGCTCTGCTGCTGGCGGCATGTAGCCGGGTCTTCCCAGAGGCTCGGAAAGTGGTCCTGTCCTTTGGGGGCTGCAAGCCACCCCAAGAGGAGCAAGAGCCTCACCCTGCCACCGCAACCCAGGCCTTGAGGTGCCACAGATCCCTCCTGGTGAGGCGCCTGCGAGGTGGCATCACTGCTGCACTGAAAGCCCTGCTGGAGTCCGGCGTCTTCACGGCCTACGACTGTGATGAAGTGCAGCTGCTGCTTTACACCCCATCACAGCAGGCAAGAGATACAGATGTTTTTCGTATTTTCTTTTCAGTTTTTTTTTCAGACAGGAAGAAAGCAGAGAAGGGGATTGCAGTACAGAAAGGGTTGTGGCTAGAAATCAAACCCCCGTCCACACGGGGAATTCGTATATGGGTGTGTTGGCTGTCCTTTGGACTGTGCCACAGTCTCACTCCTGTGACAGAATAAAAAAGCTGATCCAGCATGCCTACATCAAGACATTGATGGAACCATATTCTAGTCATTCCCATGAGCAATTACTGTTCTCCCTCTTTGTATATAACATCAGCTCTTTGACTTCCACATGAATATAACTAGTCCACCACATCAGTTCTCTGCTTCCTTTGAATGCTTCTCTTTTTCAATGAGACTCAAAATCATGATGGGATCTGTGTCAAATGCATTCCCCACCAGCCTGTTATGTATGTTAGGATTAAAGTGTGAGAAACAGTTGCAACGTAAAATGATGTGTCCTGCAGGGTTTTAGCTAGAAAGAAAATTAACTAATTGGTGCTGGCATCAAACCCGGTCCTGAGGGTGGGGCTTTCCTGGGACTTCCCTGGCCAGTCCGACTTCGCCACTTAGGCGGACAGCTCACGCTGGTTATGGTTACGCTTAGTTCAGTTTTGTTTCTCTTTTTTATTTTTATTTTTATAAGACCAAGTCAGTCCCAACGTCCCATGCCAGTGCTATTTGGTGTTGCGCCGGTGCGATAATAAAAAGAACCCCAAAAATCCCAAGGGAGGCTGCCGGTGCTTTGGTGGCTATGTGGCGTGGTTATGGCCATGAAGATAAACTCAAAAACAGCCGTCTTCCTCTTAAGCCCACACCGGAGCTCTTCTTGACTCCGGGACTCCTCGAAATGAGGCAAACTCAACAAAATGCCACCAGCACTGCGCCTTACAGCAGAACTTGCACAAGTTTTGAAAACCCTTTCACATTAGCCTGCCATTACACCTGTCTTCCACACCCGCCATGTGCATTTCCCTGAGCTAAAAATAAATCATATGGGTGTAGCCCCACCCCCAGGACCACCTGGTTCACATCACTTGACGCCAGTTATGAAAGAAATGGAAAGAGTATAGGTGTGTGTGTGCGGATGTACTTGTGACAGGTCTTACAGTAAACTAGCCAAAGGTTATGTTACTCAGCCTTTATAGATCTTAGTATTATGTGGTTCAAAAAGTAATACTAACAGTAAATACAAACTTTTGTTTCTCAGGCAAGGCGTCTGCTGGACCTGGTACAGTCAAAGGGAGAGTCTGCAGCAGCCATTCTGTTACAGCACACCCAGACGTCTGAAGAAAACCCCACAACACCTGAAAATGAGGAGCATCCTGCAGGTGAAAATGAACTATCCTTGAAATATCCTTTAATTGTTGGACACAATACAAGTGTCCTGTATGATAAAACATGTTGCAGTGAAAATATTTTCAAATATTTCAATATTTTGAGTGTCCATTGTACTCTAGGTTTCGTCATCGTTCAATATATGTATAGTTGGGGAGATTAAGAGACTCATGTGCTCTACCACACTGGTTCTCAAACTTGGTCCTGGGGGACCCACTGTATATACTGGTTCTCATTCCAATTAGAATTACAATCCCAGAATTTTAACAGGGTATTTTTTTTTTCTTAATTTGGTGCTGTTCATGTTTATAGGGATTATTTACCCTCTCAAGCCACATTGTGTCAGACATTGTCATGCTTGCCGTGAAGAATAAACGTCCCATTGTGCTTATTGTGATATACTGCAAACAATCACATAAAGAGAAGTAACACAATTTTTTACCTGATCAAATTAAAGACTGAGGTGAATCAATAGGCTCCTAATTAGTTTGCTGAACATAGGTGTCTTAAACTTATTAACATCATACAGGTTTGGCATGTTATAATTGACTTTGAATTCTTGATTTTCTACCAAATGGTTACATTAATGGCCTGGTGTTTTCAAACGACGACTGAAGACTCACCTCTTCAGGCTGCACCTCTCCCCATCCCTCCCTTCCCCCCTGTAAATGACTAAACTTAGGGTTGTAACTAGGCAGCTGTTTCGTAGGTGACTTAGTTAATGCACCTGTCTTAACGACTACTTGTATTTTTTTTCCATAGATTGCGTTGTTGCCGTTCTCGTTGTTAGTGTTAATCAGTTTAACCATCAGGGTCCAAGTTGAACTATGCGGTTGTTCCCTGCACTTGGACCGGTACTTCTCTCTAGGGGTTTCATCATACTTGTTCCTGGTTATGGTTATACACTTTGTTGTACGTCGCTCTGGATAAGAGCGTCTGCCAAATGCCTGTAATGTAATGTAATGTAATGGTGTCCACATTTTCATCAATCAGGAGTCTCTTGATTCAGTCAGTCTTTGCCGATTAGGTAAAAAGTTTTGTCTTAATGTAATCATTTGCAAAATAGCATAATGTGACAATGGGACTTTTATTCTTCATGGCATGTATAGCTTTTTCTGGCATAATGTGGCTTAAAAGAATAAGTGTTCTCTCTAAACATGAATATCACCTTATTAATAGCTTGTTTAAATTGCAATTATGGTTAGAATGAAAACCACTGTACCGTGGTCCCCCAGGACTGAGGTTGAGAACCACTGCTCTCCCGGGAATAAAAATGAATTGCTGAATCTCAGGAGGATATGCCGTCTTACTATATCTATTCCCGCTTGTTGGATACTTGTGTAATTTGCTGTATTGTACCATATCCGTACCATTGCAGAATGCCTGCTGTACCAGAAGAAACTGAAAAGTTCACTGTCTGCTCAGTCACACTTTGTCAGCACTTATGGCGGCACGGGGAACCTGTCTTTGGATGACATCTACACAGAGGGGCTGCTGGAAGTGGCTCAGGGTTCCGGTGAGGCCCAGCAGCCCCTTGGCCTGGAGGACATTCTGGGGCATGCGGGCACTCTGAACGAGGAGGCGGACACGGTGCTGGTGTCGGGCGAAGCTGGGAGTGGGAAGAGCACCTTGCTACAGAGGCTGCTCCAGCTTTGGTCCCGGGACACGGCCCTGCAAGACTACCTCTTCCTCTTTTCCTTCAGCTGCCGTCGGCTAAGCGCAGAGGAGCGAGAGGTCTCTCTCAGGGACCTGCTCTTCATGCACTGCTGCTGGCCCGACCGGGGCCAGGACTTGATTTTCCAGTACATACTGGACCACCCGCACAAGGTGCTCTTCACCTTTGATGGAGTGGACGAGTTCAGGCTTGGCTTCTCAGATGAGCGGAGGCATTGCTGCCCAACCCAGTGCGCCCCAGTGTCCGTGCTGCTCTTCAACCTGCTGCAGGGCTCCCTCATGAAGGGCGTGCGAAAGGTGGCAACCAGCCGGCCGGTGGCAGTGACCCCCGTGCTGAAGAGGTACCTCCGAAAGGAGGTCTCCCTGCAGGGCTTTTCCACTGAAGGGATAGACTTCTTTGTCAGGAAGCACCACAGCGATCCCGCCGTGGCTAACCGTGTACTGGAGTCCCTGCAGAGCAATATGGCGCTGTTTGGGCTTTGTCACATCCCCGTCTTCTGCTGGATCGTCTCTCAGTGTAGCAGAGAGCTCCTGGGGGGTGGAACGAGTCCTCAAACCATCACAGACATTTACCTTATGGTCCTGCAGCACTTCTTTCAATGCCGCTCCTCAAGGCGGCTCAGCCCGGGTTTGGGGTGGGTGCAGGAAAGTGTGGGTGCGGTCATTCGCTTGGGCCGGGTGGCTCTGGGCGGTCTGAGGTCCTCCTGCTTCATGTTTTCTGAAGTGGAGCTTCAGAGATGCGGAGTAACAGAAGAGGACATCTGCACTGGGTTCCTAATTCACACCAAGGACCACTCATCCTCAGAGTGCAAACACTACGAGTTCCTTCATGTCACCATGCAGTGCTTCTTTGCCGCTCTTTTCATTGTCTTGAACGACAAAATTGGACGCTCTACCATCCAAGACCTCTTTTACCCTCAGTATTGGCAGGATTCAGTTCTGGCCAAAGTATGCTTAGGGCCTTGTCTGTCTGCTGGCTCCCAGAAGAGGGATCCTGACAGAGGTGCCCAGGAAGCTGAAAGGCCAAACCTGGAGATAACCGCTACCTTTGTGTCTGGGCTGCTGTCTCAGAGGCATCGAGAACTTCTCCTGCAAGCTTGCCCTGCCCCCACCCTGGACAGAAAGTGTACGCAGGTGGTCAGGGCCCTATCCAAGGGCATGCAGAAGCACTTCAAATCAATCCCCCAGCCCATTGAGGGTGAGAAAAAGAGCATGCACGCTATGCCGGAGTTCATCTGGCTAATTAAGTGCATATATGAGATGCAGGAAATTTCCGTTGCTAAAGATGCCCTGGCTAGGCTGGAGGTGGAACACCTGAAGCTGACC
This sequence comes from Anguilla rostrata, assembly GCF_018555375.3. Taxonomy (NCBI): domain Eukaryota; kingdom Metazoa; phylum Chordata; class Actinopteri; order Anguilliformes; family Anguillidae; genus Anguilla; species Anguilla rostrata. The sequence goes on from NC_057937.1 coordinate 31,645,159, forward strand.
TACTGCAACATTGGGCCGGTGGAGTGTACTGCCCTGGCATATGTGCTACAGCACCTGAGGACCTCAGTGGGACTTCAGCTGGACTACAACTTTGTGGGCGATGTCGGCGTGGAGCAGCTGCTGCCCTGTCTGGAAATCTGTCACTCAATATAGTACGAGTAGAAATACCCGGGTTCTGCTATATTCATTTTTCATTAATAATAACTTTAACATAAGAATCTCTATAATACCCATTACATTAATATCCATAATAGGTCCATTAATTCAATCAATTAGTTGGTTGCAGGTTCATATCTGAGTTGTGGCACTGCCATTTCAAGATACTTAATCATCATTTCTTCAACACTTGCAGTTTATAAATGGATATTTGTATTAAAATATATGCTGTGTATGTCTACGAGCATCTGCTAAGCAAGTAAATTACATGAATATGCAGAATCTAATTATATACTAAAATCCACCAAAATTGGATTTGTTTTAACTTTCTTCTATGATTCACCAGTCTCAGGCACAATAACATATCAGATGAGGGAATCCGCAAACTGATTGACAAGGGTATCCAGTGTGAGAATCTCCAGAAGATTGCGTGAGTACAGCTTTGTGAGTAAATAATTAAAATTCCAAGTACAGGGAGAGGTATACAATGAGCTTTAAAAAAGACAAGTGGCCTTCACATACCTGTTTGACAGTGTATAGTTCATTCTTTCATGCAATGTACGGTAATATTATCAAGACAGAATCTTAAGCAAGGATGACTTACTTCCATTTCGCAAGGGTGTCGCAAAACCTGTCCAACAACTTCACACAAAAAAAGACTTGCAGAGGCCCAAGAGAGGAGCAATAGTCCATTGTGAAACAGATTCAATTTTGTCATTTCTTGCAGGCTCTTTAATAACAAGTTAACTGATGCCTGCACAAAGCACTTCGCTGAACTTCTGAAAAGGAAGCAACATTTTCTCTCATTAAGGTAATCTATAAAATGTTTAATTAATTTGAATGAATTGCGTAAGCAACCTCATTTTGACACACCAGGAAATATGACATTACACATTAATCATACCATAAGCTTATGAAGAACAGGATATATAGGTAGCAGTGGCCTCTGAGTAATGAATTGCATGGAAGTTGGCATGTCAAAAGAATTGGGTGTACCGAAATCATTCTTTTACTGGTCTTTCCTGTCTATCAACTTTAAACTGCTGCTTCTGCCTCACACAATATTTACAAAAGCTAGTTGGCTAACTCACCAACCCCATTTTGTGAAAACATGCTCTGTCTCCTGTATACATTTACAGCATCCTCAAGACATGAATTTAAATGTCAGAAAAAATGTTTTGTCTGTAGAATTGGTATGCTACATTGGCTACTTCATTAGCTATTAAGATACCAGACATCAACTGCTTATGTTTTACCGACCTATATCTGTTCCGTTTGTTTTCTTGGAATTGGTTAGATATTCATTTACCCTAATCAGACTTCTGACAAATGCAAACAGTGATCCATCACGTTAAACCAACAAAAGCGCCTGCCAACAAATGGCAACAGGCTTTGACACATAGTGCAAATTGTACACGTTGTTTGTAGGTGTTATTGTTATAATTGCTTTCATCAACAATGTGCCATTCTTACTATTGCAAGTATTAACATATTTCTTACTCCACAAGGGAAACTGGCAGGACAACTGAACAATGGCATCGTTTCAAGAAGAGAGTATCAAGCACATGCTCATTTGGCACACCCACTTTGAGAATAATCAGAGACTACTTTATGAGCTATAAGCACAGCCACTTCATGCTCACTTTGAGTGTCTCACCAATGACTGTGTTCTTTTGATATGACCAGCGATCTTCCTGAGGCTGTAGCTACCTATACCTGGAGAATATGAGATATAAATAGCCAAATTCCCATTGGCTTTCCTGATTGGCAAGATTTGTGTTGCAGGCTGGGAAACAATTACATCACTGCTGTGGGGGCAGAGCAGCTGGCAGATGGCTTGAGATCAAACAGATCACTGCAGTTCTTGGGGTGAGACAGTATCAGTGTTTCTAGCTTTGTTTTTTTAAGCCAAATTGACTGAATTTTGCATTGACTTGTGGGGCTGAAAATCCAATTGATATTTTTTGTTTATTAAAAAAAATGTATTAAAAACACAAGAGATAAGAATAGATGCATTCCTGAGCTGTCATGGCCATATATGTATTACCTTAATTTCATTAGTTTGTAAGAAGTGAGTTTTTGTATTGGCAGTTATGATAAGCCTTTTCCAAAAACAGTGTTAGCATTGGCTTATATTTTGGTTGCAAACCACCATGGCATCTTCTTTGGTGCCAGATTATGTGATTTTGGGCTGGAATTTTGAACTCAACATAGTAGCTCTAGAAATTATTGTTTCATAAATTACCCTCTATACTTTTTATTCCCAACCAAAAAGAATTTGGTATTTCATCCAAATGTTACTGTTAATTATTTAATTTAATTTTAATTTAGAATTTTATGAAGCTGGCTGAGAGTGGGCCAATTCTGGATTTTCGGTTTAAGAAATACATAAATTCTTTTAGTTTATTTTGTGCATCAGCAGTGTTGTTCTTGTGTGTTTCCTAGGCTGTGGGGGAACAAAGTAAGAGACCGGGGGGCAAAGGCACTGGCACAGGCTCTGCAGGAAAGCCCCAGTCTGGTGTGGCTCAGGTAATTATGGGTCTTTTCTGTTGTGACTTCCCATAATTTTTCAATAGTAAAAATTATGCATTTCCCCATGTTTATGGTATACTTATATAGCTGGGTGAGCCATGGAACAACTTTTCAAAAATGGCCAGGTCACAGACATGGAAAATCCATGAATGTGTTTATTTTCATGAGTAGTCTGTGGCTTGAACAGGTTTTTCCTTTTCCAACCGTACAAACCATGGTGATAACTTCTGAATTTACGCAATAGCTGTAGGTGTCTTTCAAAAAACCGTTGCACCTTTCAAAAAGGAAGTATCGGTAACCACAAAAAATACCATTTAATAGCATTGGGTTTTAAACCATCTGTTACTTGTTGAGTTATGAGACATTTACAAAATGTGTAGGAACTGGATTAAAATGTGAGTATATGTGTAAAGAAGCTTAATGACAATTATCATAAAGTTTTTTTTTCAAAACATGAATTCACAGTATAGTTTTTCATTGTTATTACATCTGTGTGCAACATTCAAAAATTTCAGTTCACTTTGTGGAAGCTGCACTTTCCCAATTTCACTGCTTTCTGTGTCCAAAAATGTATCTGCAAGCTGTAGGTCTCAATAGTGTGATGATCTTTGAGGCTCTTCAGTACTTCTTGTGTGTGCTGATCTTGTGCTGTTTCTTATAGTCTGGTAGACAATGGGATTGGTAGTGATGGAGCGTGTGCTCTGGCTGAACTCATCAGGAGCAGTAAGACCCTTGAGGATATGTGGTAAGTGCCTGAACAGTCTAAATGCTGACAGTGCAGTCCCAAGAGTAACGCAGGGGTCATTAACCCTGGTCATAATGAGCCACAAGTTCTGCTGGTTTTTGTTTCCATCCTAAAATCAGCAATGAATTCAGAACCAAGAAACTAGGTAGTGTGTGTTTTCTGTGCAATTCATATCATTCCAGCTGCATTTATTTGATTTGAATTGATTAAGTGCTTAGTAACAATGAAGACTAGCAGACCCTGTGGTTCTCCAGAACTTGAGGGGGGGGGGCATGTTTTAGTAATTATAAAATTTAATTCTTACTAAACCATAACCACGCTTGGTATGGTGTAATCACTCTTACTTCTGCTGCAGCTGAGCTATTCTCATTTCCATATAAATTCCTTTGAGCATTATAAACAAACTTCAAATTGCTGATTTACTTCCCTATATGCATTTTTAAATGACACTGTCACGGTACGGGGGGTGGGAAAAAACACGGAACTCAAAAAAGTTGATACAAACAAGACTTTACTAAAAAAAAAAAAAAAAACAGAACAAAGAGCCACGAGGGGCATAAAACGAAAACTAAAAAAATACAAAAAAAAAAACAGAACTACACCAGTGCAGAAAATAAACGACAGAAACGCACAGAAACACACAAGTGGAAACAAAGTAAGAAACACAAACAGGTCAAAAACACAGGCAGGTACATACGGTCTGAAACAAACTCAAGTCAGAAACAAACACAAGGAACCAGCACCCGAGTCAAGGGGACAAAGAACTTAAATAGACAGGGGGTAACAAGACACAGGTGAACTCAAAAAACAATCAAACCAGAAAAGGAGGGGATAACAAGACACAGGTGGGAACAATGATAGAATAACGAGACAACAATAATACAATTAACAGGGGGGAGCAGGACACAAAACAGAAGTGCCGCCATCTGGCGGCCCAACAAGGGAAACACAGACAGGAAAACACAGAACCATGACACACTCACTCAACATCAGTTAACGACATCAAACAATAGCTGCTGAAATAAGTTGTAGCAATACGGAGTACACCATAAAGCACAATGAATAATAAAAAATATTAAATTGTGAGATTGCAGGCAGGAGATTAATGAAACCTAGGAGTATACAGCAGGAAATTTAGTAAACCTTTCTTAACAGACCTCTATATGGAGATTTAGTAGAAGAGATATGTTTAGGGGACAAGTACAGTAGATTGTGCTTCACATTTTACAGTCTTACAAAAATTTAATGTGTGAGTGATTTGTATTGCTTTCCATGGAATATCAGATATGCCACTCTGTTTTAGTAAATATTTGTTACTTTAGAAGGCATATGGTTCCTCTTCATGATCCCTTGATCAAAGTATGAAACCCCTTACGTGCTACATTGTGAACTGTTGCTGTTCCCCTTATTCCTCATCTGCTCTCTCTTCACAGGTTAACCAAGAACTGCATTACTAGAGAAGGGGTAGAATATCTACTACAGGCACTGGAGAAAAACACCAGTGTGAAATCAATCTGGTGAGAAAACCTTTAGTTTAGAGACATGAGATCAAAGACCATTTAGAGGCAGCCAAAGGCTATTTTCAGACTACAGCTAAAAATAAACATTTAAAACAGCTTTTTAAAACAGTGTGAACAGCAATAAAATAAAATAAAAACGTGGAGTCACATCTTTTCAGTTCCGATTTGTACCATATCTGGATGTAGACATACTGTAAATGAGACATGTAGCCATGCAGCTTGCAATAGTTAGGGAACTAATTATATTCTTGTTCCTCTTCAGTTGACCATGCTTACATGTTTCTAAACTCTACTACACTTGCAATATTGTTGTGATAGCAGAACTGACTGCATGCTTAGAACTGGCTGTCAGCTAGATATATTTGTGAAAATATATGGACTGAAAATTTGACAGTGTTCCCTTACATGCAGCAGAATGACTTTTTATTACATAGGTTTTCAGCTAGCTTGAGATAACTCTGAATGTGAAGCAGTGCTGTTTTCATGCAGGTTGAGAGGTAATGAGCTGAGCCCAGAGGAAGTGGAGGAAGTCACCCAGAGAGAGAGCCGAGTAGTCTTCTGATGACATCACATCCTCTCTGACTTAGTCATAACTGCGGCTTCATGAACTCACTAATGGGAAGAGCTTGAACTGTCAGTTATCAGCTTGTATGATAGCCTCACTCATCTAGGAGTTCATGCACAGTGCGACCTTCACACTTCCAAGAACATAACCCACTAGTAAAATGTATCCTATCCTTTGTGTATTACTTAAAGAAATATTTTTAAAAGACTGTTTATATTTATAATGATTTATCTTGGAAAGGTTCTCATTTTGTATTTAACAGTATGATTAGGGATAAAAGCTCCATGTTTACATTGTGCAAATGATTACATAGAGGTAAGAGGTAAAACATTTATTTTGAACTGATTAAATTAAAATGAATCAGTTGCTTTGGAAATGATAATGAGCAAAATCTGCATTGTAGGTTTGACTCATTATCATTGACTTCTTTGAATTCTTCATTAAACCAAATGGTTAGTTTTAGTGCCCACATGTTCACCAATTGGGAGTCTGTTCATTCACCTCAGTCTTTAATTTGATCAGTTAAACAAACATACCTCTCTTTATGTAATCATTTGCAATGTTGCACAATTTGCAATATTGCACAATATTGTACTGTTATTCTTTATGACATAGCTATTTCTGACACAATGTAGCTTAAGAGCATGAATAATCCATTGAAACATGAAAAGTGCAAAGAATAAAAATGAGCAGCTTGTTAATTCTGGGATTGTAACTGTGGTAAAATAAAAAAACTTGCACACACAGGGCTCCCCAGGATCAAGTTAGAAAACCACTACTCTAGATAAAGCCTTCATATTTGGCAAGAAGAGGTTAAAATTGTGGATACATATCTTCAATCTCCACACTCACACACGGAGAATATTCATGACAAGATGTTTGCATAACAGTTGATATTTGGTGCCATTGTAACAGGAATCAAGGGGACTAACTTCCCTCAGGTTGATTTAGATTGTTTCATGAAATCAAAAGTTATGTCACAGTTAGCCTGCCTAGCCATTAGCCAGGTGATATTTCTGGTTGTCACATTTGGCATAGCATGTTGCATAAAAAGGTTTAATGTCACCCTTTTAGGAACATGACATTTGCTAATGTAGGATCTATGAAGCCATTATGTTATGTTTATGAAGGCATTAGGATGGCAGGTATGCCACTTTGCCATGTTATGCCTTGGCAGGGCAGCATTCCCCATACCTATAGAGCACATAGAGTTTGGCACTTTTCAGGGGTTCCTACAGAAATAACTCGACCCTCAGCCCTTAAAAACATTTCTGTACCTACTGACCTCACTCAATAAAGCTCCAAACTTGGGTGATTTTCAGTTTCTTTTTCCTTCCAAATACATAGCAAATGCTCCAGTACCATGATAAACAATTCTCCCCATTTAACATTTACTGTAGCTAAATCTGCTAATGACATTTCATCTTGAAACTAGCCAATGACAGTACACTTGATACCAGGCAAAATGACATTGCAGAAACTTTGTGGTCACTATCTTGGTTTTGTGTGGAAGCAAGCTTGCCAACTAATAACTGCCAAAAAATTAATAGTGTTTGCTTTTATAGCTTGTGAGGCAGAGAGGAATTCACAAAAAGAAGTGTTTGGCTTACCGGCTTTTATTGACCCATAAGCCTAACACAACAGAAATCTTAAAGAAAAGAAGAAAGAATCAATCTGGCAACCAAACAGTTCAAAGAAAACTTACATAAAACCACACAAAAACTGGCACAAACCCACCACACTGTGCATAGCTCAGCTTCCCCAAACACTGTCCGAATGCCGTCCCTTTAGGCCAGTGAACCAGGCCTTTTATTTGGCCCGGAGGTTAGGTAATGGGCCACAGCTGTCGTGATTATAAAGCATTGCAGCTGTGGCCATATCTGTGTGTGGGGCCAGTGCTGCCCCCTGGTGGACAGCACCCATACTCCCTTCATGGCACCACAAGATGTATAATATTTGTGGGAAGCTAATTCATATTTAATTTAAATGCATTCTCAATCAGTTTACATGTAAACCCCACATAATATTGTTTCATGATACAGACAGCTACATTTCTTCAAGGTAAGCCATAAAAAACTTGGACTTAAATTGTAACTGTTATTGTTCTTATTCTTTGACCAAAACATGGTGTAGCTATTAAGAGTTCTTTCCATTTTTGACTTGACAGAGTGTGAAGTGGCTTCCATTTTACTGCAAGCATTTAATTTACTGTAGCAACAGTGGCCTTGTTGAATCCATGCTGTTAAGAATTCAGGATTTTCTTGAGGCAAAGGTGGGACCTACCCAATACTAGTTAGGCGTACCTACTAAACATAAGTATGCTATTCCTTTTAAGTCTACAGCCAAAATATCCAAAGCCTCTTCAGTTCAGTACAAATGTCAATCTAAACTTTTTTAAATTAGTGCATGCATTTATTATACAGATAACAAAAATTGAAAGAAGCTGTTTTGTGGTCATTTTCTAATTTGAACAATGTGATTTTTATTTAGTAAAATGTGAACATTATCATTTAATGCATAATTTCCTGATTTTCTTAATCATCCCCAGTGTTTACTCTGCAGAAAAACAAAAAAGAGCTTAGAACTTAGTGCTATAGAAAGTAGTATAAATCTCCCTTTTGTCATTCACAATGGCATCAATAGTGCAGTTTCCATATGAAATGCCAACAAAATTGCAACCTAATATCAGTGTTGATTCAATGCCGTGCTTAATGTAAATTCGATTTTGAAAAACCCAATATAAAATCAACATTGATTCTATACTGTTCAATACTGATTCACATAATATATGACATATCTACCCAAAAAACAATGTTGATTCAACGGTATATATTAATTGATGACTAATAAAGACCAATACAACCTAAATTCAACATTGATTCAACATTCCTTTGTTATCTGGGTAGTTACATAGGAACATTTATTTCATTTATACAACTGGCTGGCTACTTAGCGACACAGCTTCATTAAACTAGCTGCATGGCTAGCTTCAGCTCAGTTCTGTTAAAATACAAAAATCCGTTAAAAATTTTAAAAAATCAAGCTGTAGCTGGAGAGCTAGCTGCCTGCTTATAAGGTTAGCTACCTAGCTATTCTTCCAATGTTTCATTACAACACTGCACTAGCTACCAAACTTCTGTGCTGCTAACTTGCAATTGGAACTAAAAATACTGAACAATAGGTAGCTAGCCAGTGACATATAACTATAATTAAAAGTACACTACTGTTAACCAGCTAGCTGCTAGCAGTTTCCACTCATCACCCATAGTGTTCAGGTTAGCTAGCTATCTAGCTAGTGAACAATCAGCTACAGGTGTTGGACCGGTGGGGAATTCCTCTTGGAACCAGTGTTAGACTGTACCCCTCCGACCCAGGAGAACCCCCTAGAACCCAATGTCAGATCAGGGAGTCACAGACACACAAATTAATTGAAAACTACCTGTAACTTTCTTCCATCATTTACTCATCATTTATGTACCTCCTTATACGTGAGCTCTCAATCACGGTTGATGGCACCACAGTGACCGCCTCTCACTCTGCCAAGAGCTTGGGGGTGGTCCTGGATGACCAACTGGACCTCAAGGAGCACATCAAGGCAACAACACGGTCCTGCAGATTCCTTCTGTACAACATCAGAAGGATTCGACCATACCTGACGACGCACTCCACCCAGCTGCTCGTCCAGGCTACGGTGACCTCTCACCTTGATTACTGTAACTCTCTCCTTGCAAGCCTGCCAGCTTGTGCCATACAGCCACTACAGATGATTCAGAATGCCGCTGTCCGACTCATCTACAACCTTCCCAAATTCTCCCACGTCACTCCTCTGCTGCGATCACTCCACTGGCTACCGGTTGCTGCCAGGATCCGGTTCAATGCCCTGACCCTTGCCTACACTGCAGCCAACAGGAAAGCCCCCATCTACTTGCAGGACATGATTCAATCCTATGTCCCTGCTCGACCACTCCGCTGTGCGGCAGCAGGGTGCCTTGTAACCCCTCCCACCCAACCAAAGGGATCGCAGAGCTTCTCCACCCTAGCTCCCCAGTGGTGGAAGGAACTCCCCGTCCCTCTCCGAACCTCCCCCTCACTACCCATCTTCCGCCGTGGCCTGAAGACTCATCTCTTCAGACTATACCTGGACTAACCACAACCATGCTGTATATGCTTTGATAGAGCATTTTCCCACAGAATATTTAACAGCCAAAGAACCAAACACTTTCTTATCCTATTTTAAATAAAATGTTTTCGTATCGATTTTATTCTAAACAATGTAGTTTGAAAGAGTGTGTTTGATATGGCCATTTTATTTGACAAAATTTCCCAAGATGGGTTGTATTAGCCCTACATGCTGATTTCTTTACCGTGATTTGTTTTAACGGCTGCTTGAAAGAGAAAATGCTGATATACGTTGGCTACGTAGATAGATTGTTATCTCACAAAAAGTAGTTGATACAATAGTAGCCTTGGCTAGCCTACTTTGACACATGTTTTAAAAAAAAAGTATTGTTATTTCATTGAAAATAAACAGCACACTTGACAGTGATGTTCGATTATTATCCATTTATCATCCATTATTCCATACTGTACCCACTCTCCTCCCCAGAGACTCCTCACTTCTTGTATTCGCTACAGCAAGAGGAACGAACTAGTGTTGTGTCGTTCGCGAACGATTTGGGCTAGTGTTGTGCCGTTCGTGAACGATTCAGGCGTACGTCAGTTCAGTGTACCGTCACATCCCTAGTACGTTCAGTGAACGAATCAATGAACTGATAGTCTGCGAACGATAGTCAGTCAGTGAACGAACCAGTTCAGGTTCGCAAACTAATCATTTCAGGAAGTGATTCAGTTCAGTTCGTTCACCCAAAAGATTTGTTCTTGTGAACGAATCATTCGTGAATGATACAACACTAATGACAAAATTATCATTATCATCTGTTGTTACCGATCACAAAATTCACCCACCTAAGCTACAGTTGTAAGTTAACCAAACCCCAACTAACAGTTATAGTCTACAGTTTAACTGCTTTAAATGGACCATCATTACTGTAGCTACCTTGCAAATTCCACAATTAATGTTTTCTAGGCTATAGATCATCTACCAACAATTAGTTCCATCGTGTACAGTGCCTTCGGAAAGTATTCAGACCCCTTCAGTTTTTCCTCATTTTGTTACGTTATAGCCTTATTCTAAAATGGATTGAATTCATTTTTATTCTCTCTGTTTATTCAATCTACACACAATACTCCATAATGACAAAGTGAAAACAGGTTTTTAGAATTTTTTGCAAATTTGTTAAAAATAAAAAACTGAAATATCACATTTACATAATTATTCAGACCCTTTGCTATAACACTCAAAATTGAGCTCAGGTGCATCCTGTTTCCATTGGTCATACTTGAGATCTTTCTACAACTTGATTGGAGTCCACCTGTGGTAAATTCAATTGAATGGACATTATTTGGAAAGGCACACACCTGTCTGTATAAGGTCCCACAGTTGACAGTGCATGTCAGAGAAAAAACCAAGCCATGAAGTCGAAGGAATTGTCCATAGACCTCCGAGACAGGATTGTGTACAGATCTGAGAAAGGGTACAAAAACATTTCTGCAGCATTGAAGGTCCTGAAAAACACAATGGCCTCAATAATTCTTAAATGGATGAAGTTTGGAACTACCAGGACTCTTCCTAAAGCTGGCCACCCGGCCGAACTGAGCAATCGGGGGAAAAGGGTCTTAGTCAGGGAGGTGACTAAGAACCCGATGGTCAATCTGGCAGAGCTCCAGAGTTCCTCAGTGGAGATGGAAGAACCTTCTAGAATGATAACCATCTCTGCAGCACTCCACCACTCAGGCCTTTATGGTACTCGTTGGCCACAATGCCCAGCGTCATGTCAGGAGGAAACCAGGCACTGCTCATCACCTGGCCAATACCATCCCTACGGTGAAGCATGTTGGCGGTGGCATCATGCTGTGGGGACGTTTTCAGCAGCAGGAACTGGGAGACTAGTCAGGATCGAGGAAAAGATGAATGGAACAAAGTACAGAGAGATCCTTGATGAAAACCTGTGCCAGAGCGCTCAGGACCTCAGACTGGGGTGGTTCACCTTCCAACAGGACAATAGGCCTCATTCACCAATATCTTCATTTTTTTCAGTTTTTTCTTAAATTTGTTCTTAAGAAAGGTCCTAAGAAAAATCTCACCAGAATTGTTTGCACATGTATTCTTAAAATGATGAATCCCATCGTCCTCGTAAATGTAAAGCGCGTGCCAGTTGTTCCTAATTAGCATAGTTAAACTAGCGAACAAAGTCAATAATGCCCGAACGAAAATCTAAAGAGGGTGGAGCACCGGACTCCAAACTTAAGAAAAACTTCAGTAGTTCTGAAGTGGAGGTATTGCTGCGGGAAGTGAACAGCAAACGACTTGTCATATTTAGTAGCGTCAGTAGTGGATATAAAATAACATAAAAAAGATGCACGGGATGCTATTACCCGTTCAGTGAATACTGTATCCGGAGAAGGGCGCACAACTGATGAAGTAAAAAAAATGGTTTGATGTCAAATCTGAGGCAAAAAAAAAAAAATGCTGGTGGGAGTGGGCGCAAGGGATTGCGTGTTATGCATTCAAACAACAAAGCGCTTCTCGTCACATTAATACCGCTAATTAAATCAACCGGCAGTAAACTGCATCGGAGTAAACCCGTCACTGCACAAAACACTGCACAAAAAATGTATTACCAGTCATTTTGGTGTCACCCCCTAGTGATGCCTCTGAATAAGTGTTCTCTTCTTCAACATACCCATGTGTTTAAAAAGTGTTACCTAAGTGCTTAGTTTGTATTCAAAATTTAAACATTTGCTTTTGCAGTATAGACAAAACATTGCATAATTGAAACTCCCAAAAATAAAAGGTCACTACAATGGTTGGTTTTTTATCATTTACTTACAGATGAACTCCCGCTGAGGCAACCACCCTCTGAGGTGGAACCTGAAACCTTAATGCTTTGTAAAATAATGAAAATAATTATTTAAAAAATATTATAAATGATAAAAATATTATTGTAATTTAAATCCTATAATATTATACAATTGTAGAATTGAAGAAACGCAATAACTAATTATTTTGCACAAACATGTCAGCACTCAAATGTGCATAAGTGTGCTCTTGAGTGTGCGTAGATTCTGCTCTTACCTAAGAACAAATCTCAAATAAGAAAACAGTGGTGAATGTCAGAATCTTCGTGAAAACTGCATAAGTGGGTTTTAAGAAGAAAATTCTTCTTAAGAACGGTTGGTGAATGAGGCCCAATGATCCTAAGCACACAGCCAAGACAATGCAGGAGTGGCTTCAGGAAAGTCTGTGAATATCCTTGAGTGGCCCAGCCAGAGCCCGGACTTGAACCCGATCAAACATCTCCGGAGAAACCTGAAAATAGCTGTGCAGCAATGCTCCCCAGCCAAGCTGACAAAGCTTGAGAGGATCTACCGAGAAGAATGTGAGAAATACGCCAAATACAGGTGTTCCAAGCTTGTGGCATCATACCCAAGAAGACTCGAGGCTATAATCGCTGCCAAAGGTGCCTCAACAAAGTACTGAGTAAAGGGTCTGAATACTTGTGTAAATGTGATATTTCAGTTTTTTATTTTTAATAAATGTGCAAAAATTTCTAAACCAGTTTTCGCTTTGTCATTATGGGGTATTGTGTGTAGATTGAGAATAGAAATTAATTTAATCAATTTTATAATAAAGCTGTAACATAAAATGTGGAAAAGGTAAAGGGGTCTGAATACTTTCTGAAGGCACTGTATGCAATAAAACCCATTAAAAAATGTAAGTACTCCATTTAAAAACATACATATCATTTACTTCATGGAAAAATTATCGAATCCACACATATGTGTATGCATTTCAGCTAGAATGTATTTGTGTTTGCACGTATTTATGTATGTATGTATGTATGTGCATGTGTCTCTCTCTATGTGAGGCTGATTAGGCCATAAATCATGCTTCCTTTCTCACACACCATTATACGCTCCCACACAAACCATTATACTTTCTTACACATGTAATATCATACTCATAGACACCACTATACTCTCTCACATGCACCATCATACTCTCTGACATACACCATTATACTGTCTTACACACATTATCATACATAACAGTAGTATGTATCAGAGAGAATGATTGTGTGTGAGAGAGAACAATAGTATGTGTGCAAGAGAATAATAGTATGTGTGAGAGACCATAGTAGTGTGCGAGAGAGTATGATTGTCAGTGTGTGAGAGAATAGTAGTATGTATGAGAAGTGGCCGGGAAGGTGCAAGCGCGGATCATGCTACTCCGCCTAGCAACCCATGTAACTGAAGACATCCTGCCCGAATCCCATTGTGGCTTTAGGCGTGATCGAAGCACTGCGGACATGATCTTTGTTGCTAGACAGGTACAGGAAAAACGCAGAGAACACCGCAAAGACTTGTACCTAGCGTTCATTGATCTGTCCAAGGCCTTCGACACAGTAAACCGGGAACTGCTGTGGGAAGTACTCGGGAAGCTGGGGGTTCCACCAAAGTTCAGGAACATCCTACGGCAGCTCCATGATGGGATGCAAGCCTGTGTGAGCATCGGTGGCCAACAATCCCCATTCTTCAGTGTGGATGGGGGGGGTCAAGCAAGGGTGTGTTCTAGCCCCAACTATTTTCAACATGTTCCTCTCCACTTTCACCCTTCTGTCTTACAAATCCCTGGATCCCACAGATGGGGTACAGATACAGTACAGACTGGATGGAAATCTTTTTAATATCCGGCGACTTCAAGCCTTCACCAAAACCACCACCCAACACATCCTGGAGCTACAGTATGCTGATGACTGTGCTCTCCTCGCCCACTCACCAGAATCCCTACAGCGTGCGTTGAATGTGGTTGCTTTCATATACAGCGCCATTGGTCTCCAGATCAACATCAAGAAAACGCAGATAGTCGTGCAAGAGTCCATCCCCCAACCACATGCGCTTACCTTCACCCTTGATGGTCATCCTCTTGCCATCGTCCCACATTTCACCTACCTCGGTAGCATTCTGTCCCCCTCCTGCAACATCGACGATGACACCCAGGTTCGTATTTGTCTGGCCTCTGCTGCCTTCGGCAGGCTCAAGTCTAGGGTCTTCCAGAACAGGAACCTAACCATCTCCATCAAAGCAGCTGTGCACAAGGCAGTTTACCTCTCCACACTGCTTTACGGTTCAGAAACCTGGACCCCCTACCAGAGGCACATACAAACTCTAGAGGCCTTCCACATCCGCTGCCTCCAAAATATACTGGGTGTGTCCTGGGAAGACAGGGTGCCCTATGTGGCAATGCACGACTGGACTCATACACCCAGCATTGCCGTGTTCCTTGCGCAAAGACATCTGCGTTGGGTCGGGCATGTGATCCGCATGCCTGCCCACTGCCTTCCTAGACAGATCCTCTATGGCCAGCTCTTGAATGGTCATAGGTCTGCTGGGGGCCAAAAAAAACGCTACAAGGATCACCTAAAAATCCTCCTGAAGAAGAGAAACATCAAACCACGAGCACTAGAGTCCCTGGCTACTGATCGCCACACCTGGAGCTCCACCTACCACCAGGGAATCACTCACCTTCAGGAGCAGGCTACAGAGAGGAGAATGCAGCAGCATGCACAGAGGCACTGATGTGCTGCAGAGCCCCCCCTTTCCTGTGCCATATACCCCTGCCCCTCATGTGGCAAGACTTGCGGATCACGCATTGGCCTGCACAGCCACATGGCTATGCACAGGCGTAATACACCCCAATAAACCCCCAACAAATGAATTTGGAGCAACGCCATCATCGTCATCGATGGACTGCCATAAGCAAGTAATGTATGAGAGTATGATTGTGTGCGAAAGAATGGTAGTATGTGTGAGAGAGTATGATTGCCAGTTTGCAAAAGAATAGTACTATGTGTGAGAGAGTATGATAGTCTGTGTGTGACAGAATAGTAGTATGTGTGAGAGTTTGGTTAAAAAACAGAAGGTAGTTTGATTGAAGTGTAATGCAGTTCAAATGACCAGGGGATTCGCTGTGGCGTGCGCAATTATGTATCTCATGCACAATAAACATTGTCTTTCTCGTGAATGATTGTTGTGTGATATTTTTAAAACAATTGCCTTGCAAAATGTTACCCCTGATGTTTCTGGTTTTGCTAGCTAAACTGTTCGAGAATAAAGCTGAGCTGGGTATTAAATTAGCAATCAAAACAAGAAGAATAACACAAAAACAAAGGAGATTTCATCAAAAAAGGGCGTCAAGGCTGAAGGAACATATGAGGAAGCGTAATAAAATTATAACAATGCTAATCCACACTGCCGTATTCTTTTATTTAGTTTTTGTTTCTAATTATCAACAGCTCCCTCACCTCCCTGTCCCCCCATTTGTTGCCCCTCTCACGAGCTCCCGCGTTTTTTATCAGTTTTTAATCAGTTTTATCTGTTATCTATTCTATCCATTTTGCTTTTACTATTTTATTATAATTTTACTATTATTTTATTTTATCAGCCTTCTTAGCTTTTTACTTTTCACTTTTATCTTTTAATTTTTATGAACCTTTTATCGATATTGAAAATCAGACAGCGGTTGTAAAAACAATTACACCCTTTAAATCTTGGTCATTTTAACTGTATTTTTTACCCGGACAAAGGCTTTAAGTCATCGGACATGGATTTTAAGTTGTTTTTATGAACTATTTCATAGCGGTGATAACGCTGCTTGGCCTGGCTGGTCTTTAGCCCAGCGGCCAACATAATTAAACATGCCGGGTGAGGTTGATCCACTACTTAAAAAAGCGAATAAAGAGATTGCTGACCTGAAAGAGGATATTCGTCGGCTTTCAGATGAGCTACAGAGGAAGAATTTGCTTTTATCCAGCTACATAGACCTGGCTTCCGAACAGTCCAAGCAGATCTCCTCCCTTGGATTAGCTGTGCAGGACACAGCTCTGTGGGACCCCCCCACTTGTCCTCGGCCTTCATCCTGCTCGACACCGAACCACCGGTCGTCCTGGGCTGAGGTGGTGGTCCGTGTTCCTAGGGGGGTTACAAATGGGATCGCCTTATCCCCTCACCTAAACCTCTCCAACCGCTACGCGGCCCTATCTGAAGATGCTCCGATCTACCCAACTGATGCTCAGGTCCGCCCAGCTGATGTTCAAGTCCACTCAGCTGATGCCCAGGTCCAACCAGCTGTGGCTCCTGCGGCTCTGACTTAATTTTCAACAGTATATCTCTCCTCCCATCATTCCTACCCGAATCTCTGTTAGATATCCCACTCATTATCCAATCAGTGCTGTTACTGTTTCCAATTTAATTACAATTCCCCTTCAACCCTCCTATCACCAGCTCTGTTCCCACTCTATTTAATCCAACTACCTTCAAAAACAGAAAAGGATTAGGAATTATTACCTTAAATATTAGAAGTTTACTTCAGAAATTAGATCATGTAAATATACTAGTCATGCAGACTGACCTTGATATACTGGTTTTAAGTGAAACTTGGCTTAAAAATAGTTTCAGTGGTAGCTCTAATGGGTTACAACTTATACAGAGTGGATAGAACTGGTAGGGGAGGAGGGGTGAGTATATATGTTAAAACAGGTTTCTCTGTAACAATCTTAAAAGCTGTCACAATTCCAAGAAATTTTGAATTTCTTTCCACTGAAGGTTCAGCTGGGGCCTAACTCAGTAATTGTGGTTGGGGTCTATAGACCCCCATCTGCTGAGTTAGGCTCCATTGATGCAATAGCGGATCTACTGTCTCATTATTCCGATGCTGAATTGATTGTTATGGGTGATTTTAATTTGAACTGTTGTGTTAGTGTTAATCAGTTCAACCTTCAGGGTCCAAGTTGAACTATGCGGTTGTTCCCTGCACTTGGACAGGTACTTCTCTCTAGGGTTTTCGTCATACTTGTTCCTGGTTATGGTTATACACTTTGTTGTACGTCGCTCTGGATAAGAGTGTCTGCCAAATGCTTGTAATGTAATGTAATGTAATGAACTAGCTGAATGATACTTCCAATCATTTCGAGGAGGTTAGTGCTGGCCTTAACTTATTCCAACTAATAACAGAACCCACTAGACCAAATCTGAAAGACAGCTCAAAATCTACCCTAATTGACCTTATTTTTTCTAATAGGGTTGATAATATCACTGCCTGGGGTGTCTTTGAGCTTGGAATCAGTGATCATTGCCCTGTTGGATGCATTAGAAGTACTCGGCTAATGAAAACAAAATCTCACAAGGTTATAAGGAGAAATCTAAGACATTTTAATGAGCAAGCCTTTTTATCTGACGTTTCCCATGCTAATATACAATACACATCTGAGATTACTGATGTCGATTTGGCTCTGGATTTCCACCTGAGCTAGCAGCTTTATTTAAAGAAAGGAATAGAGCCTGGTCTCTTGCCAGACACTTCCGATGACCCTTCACATTGGGCAGCTTTCAGACAAATCAGGAATAGATGCACATCTTCGGTAAGAGTAGCCAAATCCAAATATTACCTAGGTCTAATTACCTGTTCCTATGCTAACCCGGCTAAATTCTGGAAGGCAGTGAACTCCATCAAAACAGACCCACTACTTCCCTCACACATTGATTCTGGTGACTGTTTGATCTCTGATCATAATGAGGTTTGCCTAGCTTTCAACAAGCACTTTGCCAAGGCTGGGCATTTATTCGAAAAGGAATATACAGGGCTACCTCTTATTAGTGATGATTGTGTATATACTATGAACCAGGCCTTTCAGTTTTCCTTTCAGCCCTTCTCTGCTAGTGTTGTTTTTGAGACCTTGCAAACCATTGATCCCAGGAGCTCTACTGGAGAGGATAAATTAGATCCTTTTTTTCTAAAAATGGCTGCTCCATTCATTGCAGAGCAGTTAACACACATATTCCATCTTTCTATTTCAACAGGCATACTCCCTAGTATCTGGAAATTGGCACATGTATTTCCACTGCACAAAGGAGGTGATAGAAATGATCTAAACAATTATAGACCAATCTCCAAATTACCATGCCTTGCTAAAATTCTGGAATCTCTGGCAAATAATCAACTCAAAGTATTTCTTTCTAGTCATTCAGTTCTAAGCCCACATCAATCTGGATTTAGAGCCAAGCATAGCACTATCTCAGCTGTTACGCAAGTTACAAACAATATTATGTCTGCTCTAGACAGTAAGAAACACTGTGGTACCCTTTTTGTAGATCTGTCTAAAGCCTTCGACACAGTCGATCATACTTTGCTTTTACAGAAGCTGTGCAGCATTGGTTTAGATGGTAAAGCTTGTGATCTTGTCAGCAAACTGAGACAAAAAATTGGCTTCCTTTATAGAAACAGATCTTGCTTCCCTATGATCAGTAGGAAAAAAATTGTTGAAGCAGTTTTCCTTTCAGTGTTGGACTATGGTGATATTATTTATAGAATTGCTGCTCCTTCTACTCTTAAGCTCTTGGACACAGTCTATCACTCTGCCCTCAGATTTATCACTGGCGATAGTTATGGTACCCACCACTGTGTCCTCTATGCCAAGGTGGGCCTGTCTTCTCTAGCAGAGGGGCGTGATAAACACTGGTATTTGTTTATCTTTAAGGCCATTGTCGGAATGCTTCCACCTTATATTACAAGGATGTTAGAGTGGCGCTCTGAACCCTATTGAACTTGATCAAATGGCTTGCTTATGCTTAAGGTCCCTCGGGCTCGATCAGAAATTGGAAAGTCAGCATTCCATTTTAGTGCCCCATCCTCCTGGAATGAGCTTCAACAATTGCTGAAAATCAGTTCTCTCCCAACTTATGGGCAGTTTAGATCGCTGGTTTTGAACATTCCTGTCTCTGATTGTATCTGTTTTTGATCTTATCTGTGCTTGATTTTATTTATTTTATTTTTTTATTATATTATATTTAATTTTATTTTATTTGAGTTATTCTATTATAGACTATGTTGGTTACTGTTGCTATATTCTGTGATCTTTTATTATACTTATTGTGTCTTAATTGTTTTTGTAATCTCGGCTGCATTGAAAATGAGGGCCTGGCCCTCAATTGTACCGCCGAGAATTAAATAAAGGTTCTGACTGACACTGCTGGCACAATATTTACAATAGTATTTACAATACTCGCTGCTTTACAATATTATTAGCAAGCTAGCTCCAATTTATTACGGTTCTCCGTCACTTGAATTAATGCCAAGTGACTGTTTTGCCAGTTTCCCGCTGACAGCCCAACTTCCATACGCTGTTATGGCTTGTAGTGTCACGCGAGATGGTTACCATGGCACTTGCTCCGGCTATTCTCCGGCTCTACTTTACACAGAATAAACACCGGGTCAGCTCTGGCTTTTCTCCTAGGTGGTGAGCGGTGGGTCAGACCCGGCTTAGTTTAATCCTCCTTTTCTCCAGCTTGGCATCTTTACACAGAAATCAGACCCGGCTCTGCTCCACCTATTTCCCGGGGTTAATGCTCTGTGTAAAGACAGCTTTATTCCGATCATTATAATATATTGATGACCTTGATGGCAATGTAAATAATGGTAACGTTAAGGCCAGTTCAGATCAGTGGTTCGCAACGAGACAAAATGGTTTTAGAATGTTGCAGATAAAATTGCAGCGGTGTGAACTGGTTAGTTGCCGAGCATCTGAAGCCATTGCCTGGGGTCTCAAAAGACCCACCTTGTCAAATCGCCAAGTGCAGTTTTAGAAGGTTTACAATCAGACGTGTTGGAATTTTGCAAGTTGCATTCAGTCTCTTTGCGAATCATTGAACTGGCCTTTAGTTAGCTACGTTGCAAGGTAGCGTTGAATTTGGGAGGCGGTTTGCAAGGTTGGTACCCGTCGGTAGCGTTGGCTAGCATTTTTTCTAGTTGTTAGCTGACATTAGTTATAGTTTCCAACGTAAAATATGCCAAGTTACTCACAGATAAAAAGAACTGTTTATAAATCATTCATTCAAACTGCCAAAATCTAGGCCTGCCTTTAAAAGTATTGATATCAAAATTACGCCAAGAAACAATATTCGCTGTCTTACTTCACAACAATTAAAGAAGCTGTATTCCAAAGCAATGCAACCCAATGATTTCCTAAATTGTTTAAACTTGCACATGACAGACCTACTAACTGTTTCTATATAAGTAAGGATCTACAGGAATAGCTAACATTCATTTGGAAATATGGCATTGCAGGGTAGCTACATTAGCCTAGTTAAAATGTAGTAATCAGTACAGGCGCAACGGTGAATGTGAACTGTTTTCGAGTTAGATAAAACCGATATACCTGGTGTGAGGAATTCATTATCTTGCAGTTTCTATACCTTCCGGACCGAATCACAAGGCAGATGTTTAATTTCGGAGGCATTTGTATTTGTACTAACGTTATACACTTGCTCTGCCAACTCGTACAGGCATGGCAGCAAACCAGCTGGACCAATTTGAGCCAAACTGACCAAGCCAGTCAGTACGATCACCAAAGCTAATCTACCAAAAGCCAGCTTGACCTAGCTGTTTCATAGGGTTGGGAAAGCTTCTCTACCAGCTAAGGCCAACTTGCCATACTGGTACGCCAGCTCAGCTCAGCTCAACTGGGCTGGTACACATTACAGTTTAAAGGCTAAGTAGATAAGAAAATCAACATATTTTAAATGTACCAAGACAATAAATGCATGTAAATGCATCTTTTACTGAAATGATTGTGCATATTCTATTATAGTCCGAAATTTTACATGCGTATCTTTACATGGCTGTTAAATAATTAACAATTTATTCTTTGGAAATAAATTAGTTAAAGCTTCAAAACAAAAATGCACACATTAAGGATAAATGTGAAAGTAATTTACTTTTCTTTCTATTATATTGGGGCTGATTTTTATCCCCCAAGGGGAATGGAAATGCATAATAGCCCATGGTGATAGCAGTGAATCCCATCAAGAACAACTGGGCTAGACCTATCCTTTAATCTACATGCCTCCGGAGAGCACACACAGATTGTCAACTGCAAGAATCCTTGAGGTAATCCTTGATGACCAGTTCTCATTTTCCCAGCACGGCGGGCATCTCAATTCTTTCTATGCACATTTGAAGAGTCTGTCCCTTCCTTCACCACCTATTTAGTCCCTAGTTCATGCCCTGGTATTCTTACAGCATTCTCCCTGCTTAAGACGCGGAATCCCATGCAGGTAATTCAGAATGTAGTCACAGGATTTGTCTTCAATCTTTGCAAGTGTGCTCATGTTACACCCCTCTTCGTCTCACTTAATTGATTACCTGTTACAGCTCACTTTAAGTTTAAAACCTTGGTGCTAGTCTACAGGTCAATGAATGGAATGACTCTATCATACCTCCAAGAAACCTTCAGACCCTACACCCCAAGCCATATCGTTCCATTTTGCAACCTTGAGGTGACTTGCTCTGCCCTTCCTCAGTGGTCTCCTTGGTCCCCCACCACAGACTGAAGACCCACCTTTTCAGACTGCATCTTGGTTCCCCTCCCATACCCACCCCATAACACTCCCACCTTTAAACTAATTTAGGTTATGGTATTTAAGTTGTATTGTTATGGTTGTATATCTCTCTTTTAGGCCTCTTTGTTGATTAAGTGTTGATTAAGTCAGTACAGATTAAAATGTATTTTTAATCTGTACTTTGGTTCTTGTTTAGCTTAGTTAGCTTGCATTAGAGCTTTTGTGATGTTGCATCTTTACTTGCTTGTTTGGGTTAAATATTTTTGTAAATGTAAAAATGTTTTTTTAATGTTCTTGAATTTTTTTTTCTGCACCATAAATGTGTTGAATTTATTGTGTTGGTGATGGCGGGGGGATATTTCAATGCATTCACATTTTTAAGCGTAACTGGAACAGGACAAAATGTGAAAAGGTTCAAGAGGGTGAATATGTTCCGAAGGCACTATATGAGAAACAAAACCAATTGATTTATTGTAGACCTGTTTCATTGCTTCAGAGTCCTGTATTCATTTAAGGGGAGTGCAAGACACACTTGTGCAATACTAGCAATGGCCACTTGATGGAGACTTGCCATAAGCAATTGCAGTATTTCCTAATTCCAGTCAATCTGCCCACTGCACGCACTGGATGTCACCAGCAAAGCTAAGTTTGTGTAAAATGCACATTTATCTTTAGAGTAATTTTGCCAGTGGTATTTAAAAGGTTTCACTCAATAGATTGATAGCCATCCCAAGCGCCTAATGCACTATCCTTACTGTGTCACTGAGGATGCTACTGATTTACTGATGTGATAAAGCTTGAAAAGTTCTAGGGTTTGAGTTTTTGTTTTATACTTGTCTATATGGGGGAGGGTTCTGCCACCCATAGTCACCATCCGAGGTGAGCCACACATTCAGCTGTGCTGACGTATGTGCGCAGCTTACTACCTGGAACTTGATGAGAGATTTTGATGACAAGAGCAAGCTATTTAGCCCACCTAGGCTCAACATTTTGCCTACTTACTTTTTCAGCATTCAGTGCCATATTGAACCTAGTATTGAACCTCCTCAGGGTCTCTGCTTAATTTTATGGATGACCGCAGCTGGGCCCAGAGCTTAATACAGTTTATTTATGTGACTGGATGACATGGCCATGCACACGTTTAATGGTTCATGAGCCAACACAAATAAAGCTGCTGTGTACACCTCTGCAAGACCAGCACCCTTGACAGGTAGACGAAACAGCTCAGCTCTAAATTCTCAGCCCACTGCATGCACCTCTGACTGCACGCTCAAAATAAGAGTTAAAAGTTCTGCATTATGCATTTGTTCAGGTGCTGTTTGTCCATGTTGTCCTCGGCAGCGAACGGAACGGTGTCGTGTAGCTTCTCTCATTTCACGGTGGAGCAGTGCAGCGAGCAGTGGCACACAGAGCAGCCTGATGAATATTCACACCGGTCGGACAAGGGAAATGTTTCGGTTGACTAGGTTTCTGTGGTGAAAAAAAAAGGCTCACTTAATGGGAGAACAGAGGGGGCGTTGTTCTCTTAGCCTGTCCCATGCACCAGCGAGCCACTGATTAACCAGAGGGCAGGGGTGCGTGGCCTTGGAGTGGGAGTCTCCTTTCCACTTATGAGAGTCAGTTCAGAGTCAGTCTAAACACAGATCTACAGCCAAGCAGGGGGGTCTATTATTAAACCCAAAATATAATGCAGTAACTAAATCTTTAAAGAATTCGACTTTATTTAATTTTATTTTAGTCAATATGGGTTTCTTATTTCCCTCCACTTGAACAATGGATTCCAATGTTTCTGTGTTCAGTGTTATATCCATTCAAACTGTTATTATGCTTTGAAAACTGCGTAAATTACTGTGATCACCGAAAGGCACACAAATCCTGCTTGCCATCTTCTCAGTATTACTACAATGTGGTTTTGTATCTGACTACAGCTGTAAAGAGAAAAGAACACATTAACAGTGTTCAACTAACTTCAAAACAATATTGTGGGGTAGACGTTGACACCTTCAAACAGTGACACCTTCAAACAGTATCTGAATAGCAATGACAACGTTATTGATTATTAATAGGTTAACATTAACAGCAGTTCACATTACACTTTGGTCAACTAACAGAACATATTTCCAGAATTTTGGGGAAGGTTAGATTCCCATTTTTCTTTTTGAAATTTGAGATTCCCATTATGAAGTGAACATTCCCCAGTGTCAAATAAAACAGCAGAAAAATAAAAATTGTTCAAAAAGGTTCTGTCAAAACCACAGAAAAGCATTCTAGGATACAATTTTACTGGCAACAACCCATAATGGTTATTTTATCACTGATTAATTAAACATATTAAAGATATGCATCAAATACAATTTTAAAATGTTCAGATGTAGAATTGAAAACACATTTGAAAGTCATTTGAAGAACAAACTGAATATGTTCTAAGGTCATGCCTGCTGTGCTTCTTGTGACTTAATGGTAATGTTCAGGGGACAGCCAGGAAACTGGACATGTCTTCATTATGGGAACATTTACCTTGACTGGCGTGATGTTCTGGGAAAGATCTGAGAACAAAGAATTATTAGCTTGACAGACACACTAAAGAAAAAGGAACCTTCCGATTAATGGCCATGAAATGCTTCCACATACAGTGCCGTGAAAAAGTTTTCGCCCCTGCCTGATTTACTCTATTATTGCATATTTGTGACACTGAATGGTTTCAGATCTTTAGACAAAATGTACTATTACACAAAGGGAACCTGAGTAAACACAAGGCACTGTACTTGCCTTAGGGTTTTTGTCATACACTAAATATGCGTTTTGTATAGGAGTAGATGGAAATGGCTACATGTAGCTCAGGAAAGTGAGAAGATAAATGTGTTTTTGGAGAGATTTGTCTGACCCCTAGACTGAAGCCGCACTGCTGTGAGCAGCAGATAGATTTTGTTTTATGGGGTAGAAATGAACAGGATGGAAGGTCGATCATAAGTGGTGAAAGTAGCATTCTTCACTTATTGGGCCCCATGGTTGGTCTTGAATAGCAGCGCAGTGCCTGTCCTACAGTGCCAGTTTTATAGGCACTTGTGAACTTCGCTGACATGCAAATACATGATGTTACTTTACATATGTTAGGAAATATTTAAACTTCTGTCTTCCTCTGAGGGCACTGCATTTTATACATTTTACATTTTAAAATTTCTATTTGCTTAAAGCGTACCGTGAAGCAAGCTGACGTCACAGCAGCCAGACATGTATTTTTCAGCACAGCAGCTGGTTCACAAAGCTGTCTTGTAGCTTTTGCCGCAGCATATGCCACTGGAGTGCGGCTGTGTGATAATTTAGCCAAGGCTGGTGCCATGGGGCAGATGGGTTGAAGTATCGCTGTTCTCACTTCAGTTCACAGTCCTTGGGGGAATGGCTGATTAAAATAATAGCAGATGGACTTCCCTGGGCAGGGCTATATTTACAGCAGACAGCCAGTGCCCCCATGTTGCTTGCTGCTCGTCTTACCTTCCTGACAACTGGGAGTGGGGGTCTGCCAAGGGCAACATGCTGTTGCTACAAGTGCCCTGTGTTCACAATGTAGGAGATTGTGTTTATTACAGAGCTGCATTACTTCTTGGGTTGTGGGTCAGAACTGTAACTGAGAGGTTGCAGGTTCATATCCATGGCAAGGTACTGGTGTTGTATCTTTGCGCAAAGATACTTAACCTGAATTGTGTCAATGTACGTTACATTGTGTACAGTATACAGACAGTATGGTAACACTGAATGTGGTGTAATTGGCTCTATGTGTCTGCTAATGAAATGCATGATACATTATAATGTTAAGAGGAGGGAAGTGGATGCAGCTTGCGATGCAATGTGAGACTTTAAATAGACACTCCAAAAGATGCCATAGCAGCGTGACATTAACCATGCCATTGAAAGTCCCTTTTATGAACCAAATCCTTGTGCCTTAATAATTAAAGTCTGTATCTATAATGATATGCTTTTCCCATCTAATTCCAAGCTGAAAGTGAAAGCTATTTAAGAAGCCATTGGATTTTGAAGAGCTAAGCTTTTACACGGTTGGAGGGAATCCCCTGTAGGAGGCTGTGTTACGATCAAAGGCCAGCATATTGGACATATTGATGGAGAGAGGAGGCTTTTCTGCGTATCTAATCCATCTGACCTGATGTGCTCACAATGTGACAGCACAGCTGAAATCTATCTATGGCTCTACATATCTAGTGCTACTGTTAACCACTACATTTGTTAAATGGTGCTGCAGTTTCCTCTGTTTACTTTGTAATTGAAAATGAAATGCTCATATGAAAAAGAAAAAAAACACAAATATCACTTTTATATTCGTACCCAGGGCTATTGCAGCCCTTTCACTTCAATTAATGACTTAAATTAAGGAGTTTTTCACTACTGAAATGTAAACTGTGAGTTAAAGTGTGTGTGTGTTTGTGAGTGTGTGTTTTAGAGGGACAGAGACAGTGAGATTGAGAGTGTAATGTGCTTGAATAAAATTAGAATGTTCATACGTTGAGAAAATAGTTTTGTACCCTGAATATGTCAAACTTTATAAGCTAATGAAGCCATGAGAATTATAAGGATTTAAGTTTATGGTTTTCTGGTGACAAAATCCATTGAATCTATCAACCAGACAGACCTTTTATCTCAGGCTGATGATGAACTTGCTATCACAGAGGAGGCAATAAACCACAAGCCCATTATCTCACAGATCCTTACAGCCATATATCAAAGGAAACAATGCTACATGAATCAATGCATAATCATAATTAGATAAGATTTCATTGCTAACAAATGCACAATTAACAGATATTCATTACACAAACATAATGACTTCCTTTGTATTTACAGTTTGAGGGAAAAAAGCCATCCTTTTGAAGTCTAGCCATTTTTCCCCATGACCCAACCCCCCAACCCAACACACACGCACACATGCACACACACACACACACTCACACACACACACACAAAAGTGAACCTAATACATGGAAGGTACCCATAATTTTAAAGAAAGACAGAAGGACTTTCTTTAAAATGTCTGTATATTTCTCTCACACAGGAAAATAATGTTGACATTTCAATCTCACATCCCATTAGTCAATAACAATAAAATGGACTTATTTTTATAATATATAAAAAATACATATAATACAAATATATATTCACAAAAATAAAACAAATAAAAATATGTAAATAATAACAGAACAGATTATTATGATTCTGTCCTAGTCTGGAGGTAATAAAGATCAGGTTTGCTCGATAGTATCAAAGTGTATCTGTGCCATTATACTAGAATGAATCATTGTTGTAGATTTTCTAAACTGACAGAAAAAATAGCTTATTTTTGTTTAGTTTCTAAAAAGAATCCAACTGTCAAACACAGCGGGTTGTCTGCATGACTAATTCCATTATTAAAGATGCAGCATATACTTCAAAGCCTCCGCAGCTGTAAATTAATTCTTCGGAGTCAGTATACAGCATGCAATTATGAACTAAGTTGTTGCAGTACAGCTTGCAAGCATCAAGTTGTTGCCGTCACCCTGTCTGACTGCCACTTCACAGCTGTCTTGTGCAAGCATATCGCGAAGATGAACGAGGGATGAATCCATGAGAAATCTGAAGCCTCTTAAAAAGGTATATCACTTTTTTAAGCTGTAGCAAACAAAACTAATACTGCCATCTATGCTGACTGAACTTGGGTGGCATATTGGCTGGTGGCCTTTTTTTGTAATTCAATTTTTATTGAGGGAAATAATTATGTCATTCAAAACATCAAACTAAGTAATTTCCCCATTAAATGCCCCCTCACAACCCACCCATCCCACCCACACCCAGGGTGGTGGCCTAAACTTCACTGAAGAAGGTTAATAGTGCATTGGACATCCACGTGCCATCAGAACAGCTAACATCCACTGTGGCATAGAACCTACCAGTGTCTGGTATTCTGAATTCTGCTGGAGCCACTATTCTTCCATGATAAATTAAATCAACTGAAGCCTTGATAGAGGTGGAAAACCTTTGGAACTCCAGAATCTTCCACAAATGCTTGATTGGGTTCAGTCAAGCGACTAAGAAGTTCACAGCAATGGATAACATTGGTGTCATGCTAATCAAGCCATTGGGTGGCCACACATGGAAGACACCCCTCCCAGCTGGAATGAAATGCTCTAACATGGGATGAAGGTGGGCACTCAGAATCATCCAGTAAATATTAGCATTGACCTTGGGGGTGAGTGCTCTCAAAACATGCCAGGAAAATGCACACCACACCATTAAGGAACTGCCAGAACTCTTCAATATTGGAACCAAGCACTTAGGCCTGTAGGCTTCTTTAGGTGTGCACCACATGTGTGCTCATCTATTTGACAAGAACATGGTGAAGTATGATTCACATGATCATGCCAGTGGTGGCTGCTGAGCTGAAAACTGAGGAGGCTATTGGTCTCAACCTGTTTTCAATCTTTTTATTTAATTAACATGTGTGCCAGCAATATGAATAATCTACTGGCAGGTAAACACACAGTTTTTTTCCACATGCTTGGTAGATTAAAAAATAAATTCAATAAAAAAAAATACCTTTTAATCACATGGTAACATACACAAAAAAAGATACACCACTCTTAACTACTTCGTTAGCATTCAGCACAACCTGCAACAAAGGTTATCTAACAAAACCTTCTCTTCGAGAATGTTTAAATGACAAAATCTGTGCATTGCAGATCTTTGCTATGAATATTATCCAAGTGTGAGTCAGAGAATGAAGAGTACAATCCACAATTTTAAATAATCTTGATTAAAATGTGCACAGTTTTGTGATTCAAAAAGAATTTAATTACTTGCCTAATGGTCAAATTGAGGAGAATGGCATTTTTTGTGAATTATTCACTGTATTGTTATTCAAAGTAAATGACTGGAAACAGGCCGAGACCAATAATCAGTTTAAGGGGAAGTTTTCTGCCTCCTCAATTGTATGCTCAGCAGCCACCACTGAGGTCTACTAAGGGGTTTGTGCACTGAAACCTGGTATCCTGTTAGATTCCTGATTTCAGTGCCTGTGCACACCACACCTGTGCAGAAACACCTCCCTTAATTATACTTTGTATCCCTCATTTACCCACATTTCCACTGTTTTGGGCCACTACCTATAAGTATGTACATATGTACACATGCGTTTAAATCTACTCTCATTATTATGAAACTTTTGTTGAGGGAGTGTTCGTGAAGAACTGTGGTACTTCTTATTTACATTATGCTATGTGGTTACCGGCTAATCTTGATTACTGTTTGATAGCTTCTCTCTTGGAGAGGGGGAAGAGCCATCTTTTTCTTTTTGTGGTAGCGGCCAGATATTAATACTGTGATGGAAAATCTGATTTGATTCTTTCTGTAGTTACCTTTGATTAGAAATTAAATTCAATTTGATCTCAATTGTTCAAAAAAAAAATTAATCAATCACTACTCTCTTTTTATTGCTGGTATGTTCATGTAGCACAACCGTGATACAGCATATAAAAATAACAATCTAATGCTACTGTCCTTACTAAGTGCAAGATATTTCCCTGACTTGAAAAAGCAGATTATAATGGAGCATTTACTCTGGAAAGGGGAAAAGTGAAGTGGCTTGTACATATATTGAGTTAGCAATGTCTCAATTAAAAGCAATTTTGAACTGAGCAGACAAAGCAGTATGCCAAATGATCATTTGGAAATAATTCTAGAGGCATTATTGCTACTAAATCAACACACACCCACATAATTGACAGAGAAAATTCACGCAGTCAACTCTTTTTTCGAAGCGGTCTTCCAATCCGCAGTGAAGAGAGCCACAACCATGTCCATCTGCTACCTTGTATAGCAGCCACCTCAATTTGAAACCCCCTACAAACTGGGAAGAACGGGCTCCATTTTAAAGCTACAATGCTGTTTCATGTAATTTTCTGTGCAACAGCTGTAGAAATTTTCTATGTTAAAATGTATAATTAAAATGTGTATATCATTGACAGACACATATTCTGTTGTTGTTAGTATAATATTTTGATGTTTTCGTCACATTTTAGTTCTAGAATAAATATGTATATTTGAATTCATTTATAGCTTTTAGTTCTACCTCTGGTACTTAAGTTTCTGATAATTAACTGCAGTATTACCATTTAAATGCACATTGGCCATTTGTAACTGTCATTGTCACCTTGTGCTGACTTCCCTCTAAAACCCTAAGCAGCACACACCTTCCTTCAAATTATATTCAAAAGGAGGGTGAGTGCTCAATAATTAATTGCGTAGTTAAGCAGCTGCAACCAGATGTTCTTAAGAGTCAGGTGCTGGCAAATTTTATAGGCAAAATGCCTGCAAAATATTCAGTCGTCTCTCTTGCTTTGTGTGTGAATCATTTTTCTTGTTCATCATCACACCATATGGGAAGTGGAAGGATTTGTTTCTCCCCAGCCAGACCACGCAGGGACAGCAGTTTTAAGCGAGAGTGTGAAAAACGCAGTTTCTCCCTTTGGAGCAACTGTGTGTACACTACGCACACTCTCTCTGTCTTCTCTCTCTCACCATCTCTGGCTGCCACCTTTACCGCAGTGTTATTTGCAGATGTTCACTAGAACTCCCTAGTAGCTGGATGCCAAATTATGGGGCTTCAAGTGCTGTTCTACAGTTCCTCACCTCACATGCATATCATATGTTCACTAACAGGAAAGGCTTTGACTCCATCTGGTTTTTTTGGAGGAAGTGGGGAAGACAGAAAAAAAAACTTTTGTGTGCCAGCTTGGTTCAACGCAGTCAATATTTCAGACATTCCAAAAGAACAACTACAAATTTCTAACTAGTACATTTAATAACTCAGTTTATTCACAAATACTTGTGTTCAGCAGAAATATAATGGAACAAGTGTAACTTTTTCATTAATTGAGTACAAAATAGAAAACAAGTTTGCATGTTTTGTAATCTGCAAAATAGAAAATGCAAATCAATGAACTGTAGACGGTACTCCTTCTCTCCTTCATTTTTCACAGATGAGAAGAAAATATCATTTGTAGCATGATACAAAATTTACCAAGTAAAATATGCTTTATTTCAAAAATAATTTTTTGTTTTGGAAGAAAAAGAAAAATGATATCACTGCCTAGCACAGCCCCCATATAAATTAATGGGAGAAAAAAAACCCAAACATATTCTATAGAATAAAGCATAATTCAGACACAGATGTTCATGGAAATGTTTCCACCGATCATTCTTATTAGATGGGAATTCAAATAAAGTATCTTCAATTGTTTTGAGCAACATGAAGGTTGTTGGTGACCCAGGTAGCCTGTAAAAGTAAATTTTGTACATTTCATGTATAATTGCCAAATTCACAAGATTATTGATCAGAAGATTAAAAACTGATCCAAATGAAATAATTGGAACAATCTTGGGATTTTTGTTAGTATAATCTGGTTGTACTCATGTCTCATCTTTCACATTGGGGTTCATGGCATGTTTGTCTTGGGGTAGCAAGAATGTTTGGTTATTACTGTGTGTTTCTTTCCAGTGAGCTTGCAAGTAAACCGTGGAACCAAACAAGAAATTTACTTGTCTAGTTTTTGGCATGGCAGGCCACTTGTGAATTTCTTTATTAGTCTGTGTCACAGATTTTTTTCTGTCCCAGAGTTGTGGGTAATGCAGTTTTGTTATGCCCCCGCTGTGTGCCATGCTTCTTGTGCCAGCTGTCATTGTCAATGCTGTCTTATTGTGATTCCCTGTCTGCCAGCTGAATTGCTAATTAAATTAGCCATTTTACATGCACAGATTGCTATAAATAATGGGACAACGGAGCTGGCAGCATGTAGCGTACATGCTCAACTGTAACCATTAATAATGACTTTAATTAACATGCATGTTTGGCACCATTGATTATGATGTTGCCTCCCTAAATGATGACCTATCCCTGCTGTTCCATTAAGAATGGCACAGGGTGGCGGTATGGATTGTTATTAATAAATTGCAGCTCCTGTGAAGAGAACCTTATCAGTAACACAAATTAGCAGGTCCTCGATAATCGACTTAAACCTTTATAATGTGCAATAATTGATCTAATTTTTACTGACATTTCCTGTTAGGTTTATTCAAGCACACCACAGAAGAGAAATGGCCTCATTAAGAAAAGTTTAATCTGGATCATAGCTCATAGCCCTGCTTTAAGGTCATATCAGAATGTCAGAACCACTTGAAATTGACTGGAGCTAAATTGAATCAGTGTGATGTTTAGGAAAACGATATGGCGAATAGATGGGGTCGTGCTTGCCCAAAATCAACTTGTTTTTCAGGAGGCTTAAAGCGAGATGGGAAACAGCCTGGTGACGCTTGTAACTCATCATGTCTATGAGAGGAGAAATGTCAGGAACTGGGCAATTAGTTATGTCAATGACCTGTTGCTCGTTAGACCTTAAAGTGAATAAGCTGTTATCCTGGGGCGATGAACAAGGTCAGGAACAGACAGAAAATACAATTTAAGGACTTTTAATATAAAATAATTACATCTAGCTGTTGACCATGACAACATATGTATTAGAGAGTGTATGTATTAGAGAATAAAGTGAGGAGTGTAAAAGAGGATACTTCTATTGCTACAAATCAGGGGGAAATTGTAATTAATTTCAAGCACATTATTTCATTGTCAAGACGTTCATTTGAAATGCTAATTCATAATTTAACAGGATTAAGCAGAGCACAAATTAAACACAATTATAATATAAAATACTGCTCTGAACTTAGGTCTCCTGTGACCAAAGGTCATTTTAAGCCATCTTTCCATCCTTTTTCCGCATTTCTCCAGGTAACTGGGGAGATGCAAGTGGAAGAGGAGTCATATTCCAGAAAGGGACCAAATGTTATCAGTTGAGAGTTAACACTATTACAGTTGTCTTAACACTGGACATTTTACTGTATAACTGAAAACAATGGAGTTCTAGAAATAACACTGACTTAGAAA
Organism: Anguilla rostrata; assembly: GCF_018555375.3. NCBI lineage: Eukaryota > Metazoa > Chordata > Actinopteri > Anguilliformes > Anguillidae > Anguilla > Anguilla rostrata. Next base: position 31,678,170 of record NC_057937.1, read on the forward strand.
CAAGAAAAAAAAAACACTCCAAAAAATCTACTCTGCTAAGGGTTAACTACACCTCCTTGAATATACTCTGCACTTTATTTCAAAATGTATGCAATCCCTTTACTTCCATCCATAAACATAAATTTGAGTCATTTTGTAAAGAGGTGGTGGGGTGGGGGTAATGATCATTTTCATTGAACAATTCATTCCCCTAAGAGGGAAATTGCTTTCAATAGGCTATAACCTTTCTCTGAAAGATATTAACAAAAAGCTAGAAATGCAAAGACATTCTCTCTGTATATGATTAGCCAGAGTCAGGTTTTCATAGAATTTCAGTCAGACAACTCATGATCTGAATTATGCTGTATTTATTGAGATTTAATGTGGATTCAACGTAGGCCTCTTATCACTCCCTGTATATAACTTATCCAAAATGATAACAGGGAGTAATCACTACAACCCCCCCAAAACTACTCGACACAGCAGAGCCTGACCCGCTATGCAATGTGAATAGTGGAGCGCCCATTGTACAACTAAGTAGATATCCTCCCTCGTTTTGAGAGGGTATGACAAAATACAAAGGTATTGGATTTCTAGATCAACCTATTTATTCAGATTTTTTGTGAACCCTGCCATGTGAAGCCAGGCTGCTCTATGACTGTACGGATTTACTTAAGATGTGAGCTATTGGTGTTGACTTTGGTGTTAGAATTTTATTGCCATTGAATGCTTAGCGATTAATTCTTTGTCATTAGAAATGCTTGGCTGCTACAATAAGCGATTAACCCTGCAGTCCACCAGACATGCAATATGAAGCAGCAGGCTTTACAATAGCCTACATGGGCTCATGAGCCTTTGAGCATGCATGACTTCATTTTTGTTCATTCGAACACAGCATTAGACTTGCATGTGGAAGGCAGGGTTAACAAACCAGGCAATAATGGAGGGAACTATTTAACGAGAGTTGGGTTTGCTTTTGACAGGCCGTAAAATCACAAAAAAACAAGAAAGTTGCAGAATTAGCTAACTGCTTAAAGGAGGAAAAGTGGAAAATTCCCTCTCAGTCCCTTAATGGCAACATCTTAGGAGAAAATCCATCTTTGCTTGCTTATATATTGGATTTACAAACTCTAGAGCAGCAATTCTTTGTGCAGCAGCTGTTTTTTTTAGCAGCAATTCTTTGCGCAGCAGCAGCAAATTTTTTGAGCAGCAACAGCAGTAGCAATAGCCAGAGGAGTAATAGCAATTCTTTGAGCAGCAGAAGTAGCAGCAGCAATTCCTCTTTGGGCAGCAGCAACAGCAACAGCTGCAATTCTTCAGCAATTTCCACAAGTTGACTGCATAGCTTATTCCGATGTCAGAAATACAAAATGTTTAACATGAAATACTAAGTCTGCTAACAGTAGTAATGTGTGCGGTACAGTGTGAATGCAATTATACTAATAGCAGTATGCACCAAATTCAGTGCCATAAATACCTGTTAGCAGTAGTAGTCTCTACGTATACACATATCAAATACAAAATATGCAATCAGTAGTAATGCACAAATCCATGCCAAACTACAATTTGGCCAAAATAATGTACAAAATACAATACGCATATTCAACCTGTTAACTGTATTTGTGTACATATGTGTAGTCCCAGAGCAATTTTCTTGGCAATAACGTGCAAAATAACATGCGAGTCACAATCAAGCTAACAGTAATGAGTAAGATGTAAAATGCAGCTGGTCATCTTTGAGCAGCTGAAGTTCTTTGTACAGAAGCAATTCCTTCAAGCAGCAGCAGTTTTGATCATATACAGTAAACATCAGCAACACTGATAAGTTCACAAACGTCCCTCTCATTAAGCAGATCAGGCACTGCACTAAGGACTGCACCTTCTTGCCCAGAGCCCCGTCTTCCTTCTTGTCTTCCTTTTGCAGCAGAAGCATCAGAAGGTGCCAATATTTTGGGTGGGCCCCCAAATTATTTTTTTGCCAAGGGCCCCAAAAAGTCTAGGGAGGGCTCCGGATAGTTGACTAAGAGAGTTGGCGTCACTTAGCTTTGCACAGCAATTGCAGGATTCTGCTTCTGGAAAAATCTGAGAACCTCCACCTTGACAAGCATAAGACACAGAACAGGAACGCCATGCTCAACTACCCAACATGTACACAGGTTTTTAGAGCAGCAGTAAATAAAGCACAAAAAACTTTTCTGAAAGGGATAAATATGGAAGTAAGCAGAGCGAGCCTTGAAAATATCCCTCCAATTAGGCGTAAGCATTATGGCACCTGACGGTGATTTGGCACGCTTCTCGAGTTGTCTGCCCGAACTAGCTCCGCAAGCTTTGCATCATATTACTGGTGGCGGGAGTATCTTTAACAAATTGAGTCATGCTATATTGCTGCAAGTGAATGTTTTGATAGCAACAAATGAATTGCGCTTTGAACATTACAGGCTGCATTGTCTGAAAATGACTGTGGAACACAGCTCTTGTCAGATATTTTCTTGCTATCTTGATCTCTGATTGTCATTTATTATTTACTGTGCCTTCATGTGTCAGTTGCTGCTGACTGATTATATTGATTTCTGAGTATAGGGAAACAAAGGTCACTTTGATCGGCGCTATATGAAATGCAGGAATCACACCAATGTGACAGTCCACAATCTGGAAAAAAAGCTTCAACATAAATTAATATATGTTTGGGGAGACAAGGTTACAATATGGCAATATGACTATAATTAACCACAGAAATACTTGGTTTTGAATGTTGAATGCCCCAGATGTTGAATGCTCCAGTCCCTGTCTTCTCCCTTGTACCACTGCTTGCAGTAACCAAGTGTGATGTTCCTCCAATATTATATGGTTGACCTTTCTGGCCCTCCTTCCCCTTGCTGCTGTTGCAGGCTGAATTTATTGCTCCTTCAAATCAAATACACTTCTCTTCAGGGCTCAGAAAACTGAATGTGATTGGATGCATCGCAACTTAGAGGGTGGTCCAATGAAAATGCTTTGTTTTGTGTATTGTTCACTTTTATGATTCAAAATCATTTGATTCCTACAGGGGGATTTTGACCCACTAACAATGCAAATATTTTGTGTTCAAGCCTTTTTTTAATGTATCGACTAACAAATTGTAAAAAATTAATTAAGAGCACATTGCTTGAAAAAGCTTGCATTTTTGTTTGACACAAGAGATTGATTTTTTCTTTCTGTTGGACAAATAATCCAAACTCCTGCTGAAGTACGACATCATCTTGGATCAAACTGTCTCTGGAATTTTTTAAAATCACCATTAGATTAAAAAAAAATTAAGATAAAGTTATACTTCAATTCCAAACAGTTATAAAACAACAGTTCCATAAGAAACACACTGACAGGCTTAGCATATCATATCACTCTGTGCCGTTTGTGCTTCAGCTCTCTGGTGAACATGGTAATTTTTTGTTTTCCTGTAGTGTAGCCTAATGCAGTTATGAAAGTTGGCTGAGCAAAACATACACATTGTTGGACTTTTGCTAAACTGACATACTTCCATTTTGGTTGATTGATGATGCGGATTGAATCAACATTTGTGGTTAACTCTGAATAACAATTAACTGCAAGCAATAGTTCTTTGTGAAAAGAAACATTGTTTGGCTAGTTATTTTTAAGTGAAAGGACAAATGTTGATTGTATCGAGGTCAAATTGTAGAATACTATTGTATAAATAAATTTTCCCATAAAACCCGGAAGGTGTGCTGATGTCACCATATTTGCACATTATTTATCATGGCAGAAAAAAACTGTGCACAGAATGGGAAGAAATAGCACTCATATGGCAGTATGCCAAGTGTTTACTGCAAAGGATCACTTCTCAGCTTATCTAGGCACAGTAGGTCTTTCAGAAAGGAGTGACAGCAAAATTCCTGAGATGATGCTGAATAATGTATTCTTTGTGTTTCTTTTATTGGAATATATCTGCCTGACTTAATGTGTTTGTCATGCATGTCGGGAAAGAGACATTGCTGCTTGGTTTAGCTGTCCTGTCTGAATTAAGTGTGTGTCTTTGGAGCAGAAAGAAACAGTCTTTTATAAACAGTAGTTTATTAGTGGTGGCTATGGCTCCGTCTGTCGTGTTTGAAAAGATCACTTCATCATCATCTGTCTATGGGCTGTGTGTCACAGAGCAGACCTCATTTTTCTATAGGGCTGTGTCTGACATCCCCCCCCCCCCCAAACTTAATCCAGCCCAGTAGACTGATGCCTTCACTGTCCTAGAATACGACGGGTTCATCAGCACACTCCCACAGAAATGTGTGCCAATATGTGAGTCTTGTCTACCTTTTGGCATCTTAATAGCTATACTGTCTTTTGAGACCATTGTACTGCATTGTAGGGGCTTAATGAGTAATATTCTGCTCCTGGTTTGAAACTGTCCTGGACTTAATAATGTCGGTGTCTTTAAACAATAGATTTGAAGCAAGGACCAGACTAGGCTAGATATGGTGCAGTGCCTGTATTAGCATGTGTGTGTGCGTGTGTCCAAACATATATATGGAAAAACAAACAAACCAAAACCAAACAAACAAAACAAAAAAACAGACCAAAAAATTAAAATGACTGAACTTATATGTCATGATTTCATGATTTCTAGAAAAGGTGATTTTTAAATTTCTTTTTCTCCTCATATAATGATGTAGTAATTTCACAATCAAATGTATTCAAATAAAATAATTAATTTCACAATAATTGTAACACCACTGCTGATCATTTCCTTGCAGCATTTTGTTACCACTGGTGCACGATCTTGATACAAGATCAGATTTTTGTTGGTTACACAACACACAAGTATTCAGGAAAAAAGTCTTGAAAACAATTCCTTAGTCAATTCAAAGAGTATGAGTAAGAGCACCTAGCTGAATACCAAAAAAGGAAATCATATCAATTTCTTGACTAGATGACACATACCTACATTCAGTTAACAAGCAGTGATACAATTTTTATTAATAAATTATTGCAAATATTTATTTTTTCCAAGCAATTTAGAAAGTTAATTTTGGCTATCACTGAACTCTGTTTTGGATGAAAAGAATGCTTCCATTTATTTATGTATCAAAGTTAAAGACATTTTTGTTTAATTCAGGTGACAGTCACACACTGTAATTTTTAGATTTTTAAACCCCCCACTGGATATAATGCTTTACCACACAGCCAAAATAAGCTATACAATTCTTCAGTCCTTTACAACCAGAAGTGATAGCTTTTTAAATGAAAATTATTTATTTATTTATTTATTTAGACAAGAAACCAGAGCTGAGAGTTAATGTACCACCATTTCCCACTGAAAAATAAGCTTTTTGTTAGGTCTTCACGTCACCAACCAGAAAGGTGTTTTACAAAGTTGCTACAAAAAGTAAGATCCATTGTGATTAGCATTTATACAAATTAATTTGGTGAAAACATGTATAGAAAACATTACACTCTTCAGAACTTAGCACAGTGGGTTTATCACTACCTTTATTATTATTTTTATTATTATTATTATTATCATTATTTTATTATTATTACATGCATCCAAAATAATCTTCAGAACAAGTTTGAAAGTGGGGATTCTGTATTTTTTATGGTATGGTATGGTAGCATATGATTTCTTTGCTGAGCCAAATCTTTATATGAGTTTAAAAACAGTATGATTTTGTGATCAACCACAAAAATGATTAACATTTGGCTTTAGACTGACACATTAATGTTTGGCTAAAATTTCAGTTCAGATGAATACTATGCAATCCATAGCTGTGGCTATGTATCTTAGATTACAAGTTGAAAAAGTAAGAAAGTAAGAACAGCAAGTGAAGCAGTAAGAGCAATGAAAATAGTTTCAAATAAGTATCATTTCATCTTTAAAACACTATTAACTATAAATATGAGAAACATAAAAAAAACAAATAGCAAAATAATTTAATTCTGTGTTTTACTAAACTAGTCAATTGTTTCTTGTCTATGAGTATACTAGATCTGCTCATTTTTATAACCAAAACTGTAATTGCATACACTTTTTGGGTAGCAGGTGAGTCACTTGAGATACTGCTGCTTAGATAGAAAGGGGGAGGGGGAGGTGGTTGTGGTGGCAGTTACTGGACTTATACTCAAGAGTACAATATCTGCTTTATGTCCTTTATTCGTTGGAAAATAATGAAGGTTAAAATTGTATGCCTATGATAATTCTGAAGTTGTTTTGTTATTGAGGCTGCACACATATTTTGCAAAAACTAATGCCTCACTGACCTACACTTTAAAGTCACATTGCTAGTTAGCTAGATCAAAATCAAATCAGATTAGCTTGCTAAATTAAATGAATGTGACTCATCACAATGCATCCTGAAACACAAAATTGAACATTAAAAACTAATGAGCTGCATCTCTTAGCTGCTTAATTCTACTTAGCTACTTAATTATTTGCCATCTTTCTCTTGCGCCTTTGGGGATACAGCAAGTTAACTGATCATCTCAATGAGATGAAGACGACACAATCAACTTCAAAACTGCCATTATCTGTGAATGTCTTTACGATGTACCCAGCAGACCTGGATCAAATACGTATTTGTTTTCGATTCAAATACTTTTCTGTGCTTTATTGTTCTTGTTTGGTGTACTGAAACCAAAGAAATACTCTCAAAAACGGCAAACCCTGCCTTCTGGTCATATTGGCAGTCTCAATTACACCAGGCAAAATCAATAGAGCACAGAAAAGTATTTGAATCCAAAACAGATATGTATTTGACCCAGGTCTGGTGCGCAGGTAGCACACCTTTCTATATATTTTTTTCTTAGACGAATTATATGCTTTTTTCCACTTCTTTTAAATGTCATATTTCTTTTTTTTTTCCAACAGAATTCTCCAAAAATGGCTGTATGATAGTTACATTTTTATATCTTAGTTGGCAAACATTTATTAAATGCCTCCTGGCAGTAAGACAGAAGGGGGCCCAGTTAAGGATTATCAGACTTAACAGGGTTATGCTTACCAACAAATTGGACATCAGCATTACATAGTGATAATATGTACCACAATGTACCGTGTTTTTGCTTACTCGTCTAAGCTCAGCAGCTTAGTTTGTATTTAGATGGAAAATCTGCGGAAAGTACGATGCTGCTGGAAATAGTGTTGGTGGTCCAGTAGGAGCAGTCTACCCTCCGAACCAAAGAAACTCCAACATCCCACTCCAGTGATGGGCACACTGTAGACCTGACTCACTGTGTACATTAAAGATACCATGGCATTTATTGCTCAGATCGGCACAGGGCAAGAAGACCTCATCACATACCAGGGTTTTAAAAAAAAACATTTTTGCTACATATTAAACAGCTTTTTGTCTTTATAAAAACATTAGCACATATTATGGCTGTATTAGAGCTTTTCAGAGCTGTCCTTCTCTGAAAGGAAATAGAGATGATGATGAATTAAGGACCAATAAATTGACAATAAACAATGACTATGGACATAAAGGAACCATTACTTCAGTTCAGGGTAAATAGAAGAGACAGAAGCCAATTTGTAGAATTTATGTATTTTTCTGGCCTGGAAGATGAATAAAGAGTGCACAGATCCACAGTGATGATAGCGCTCAATCTAATCAGAGAGTGAAAAATTATTGTTAAAAGGCTTGGTATCATTTTAAGCTTATACAACGCCATCCCTCATTCTGAATCAAATCCTTTCCTTGGGAAAGCTGAAGCTTACTTGTATCTTATGAAGGGGCCCTTTGAAAAGTGTTTTTTTCCCTCTCTGCAGCTCGACTGAGAGAATTATGCTCTGTGACTATAATAAACAATGCAGAAATTGCATTATGGTTTCCCACAAAAATTGGGTTAAAGGAAAAATGCAAGCAACATAATAATAAACCATAAAAAAATGGATTGAAAGCAGTATGCTAGTCATTGGTGGAACAGAGTGTGGCCTGTGAGACTGTCTCTGTTATACGCTTTAGGGTGGGGCTCACTAAATCACTCACAGGCTGCCACGCACATGCTTATACAAACACAAAAACATACTCATACCTAAAACCACATATAAAGATACATGCCCAAACACAAACACACACACACACACTGGCATAGACACACAGACTGATTCATACACAGACTAAATATGGCAACAGTTAATTCACTTCATTAATGACGTTTAACGATGTTAAAAACATAAAAAGTTCTTGGAAATCATCCCTTTAAAGTAATCCTCCAATTACTAAAAGCATTTTCTTTTCTTTCTTATCTATATTGGCACTTTTTTAAAGCAAGTTAAGGCTTTCTTTCTGGGAAGAAATCTTTCTTTTTGTCAAATTTGAACTTATAACCTGGATCACATTGGGCCTCATTCACAAAACTTTTCTTAAATTATTCTTACTTTTGTTCATAAAATTTTTCCTACGAAAAACTAATATGGAGTTCATGACGCTTGTGTAGACCTTTATTTTGCGCACATCCCAGGTGTATGAGAGGATGAATGCTGACAGTAAATTTTATGCACAAACCTGTTCATGTGATTAGCATAAGGAAACAGCCATGAACACAGATGATGAATGATGAATGCCGTGGAAACGTTCTTACACACAGTTAAAATGTGATTGTACGCATGTTTCGCCAATGAGGCCCATTGATTGCTTAGGACTCTACTTTCTGGAATCACTGTCACATGGTGTATGGGCGCAGTCAGTGGTGCAGCATGCGGACACACTGGGCGTGGATAGTGAATGTTGGTATTTTCATGACCAGAGGCAAGGAGCACAAATCTCTGTGGGCACACTGGGCATGGCTAGTGAATGCTGCCATTTTCCTGACCAGAGGTGAGGAGCACATAGCTCAAAACGTGCGGCACAGGTGGCAAATGGGCTGGATTATTCTGAATATATTATCTGTGGTTGTGTTGCAGCTGGATAATAGAGTCCGTGCTCTGAGCAGGTGGGAGACAAGGGTGCAAATTGCAGACTAGACCAACACCAAAATTGCAATGCACCAAAATTCCAGTTCTCTTCTCAATCTTGACTGATACACCCCTAGCAGTGGCTCTCCTCCCACTTCAGTACATGGTAGGTCACAAAATTATCAAATGGCTCAGGTGTGTCAAAATCCATGAAGAAAACACCACCGACGGCTCGGAACACCCATGTGCCAACCAAAAAGTAGAGCAATGTTTCTTTATAGTGGCTTTGAATTCTAAATAAATATGATATGCATCTTGCAAAGACAGAAAATATGAGTAGTATATAATTAACAATATCTTCCATACAATAAATATTCAACCTTTCACTCTCTGTTCAGTATCTAATTTTATTTGTTGGACCTTTAGTAAAGACTGAGAATGGGAAACAAGCTTTTATGCACATTGATCATGGAACAAATTACAGAACACTCTTAAACTAGATAAACTGGTTTCTTCAAAGTCTTTTAAAATTCTTAAATGGTCAGATTGTGGATGATTGCAAGTGCTTCTGAAACTCTGAGAATATTTGGTATTGTAATACTCTATGTACTGTGTGTGGTGTGAATTTATATTAAATGTTGTGAAATTGTTCCGCTGCTCATCACGCCATGTCCCCCTTGCAAAAGACAATTTTTGTCAATGAAACTAACCTGGTAAAATAAAGGTTAAATAAAATAAAATATGCTTGTAGACTAGCACTAAATATGGAATTTTCAATTCAATCATTACAACCATTCAGTTTCAAGCATTGTGAGAGAATAAATCGATAGTGCAAACAGATTGCAACAGAAGCAATTAAATTACTTAACAGGATATTAAGTTGAGAAATGGTCAACACATTTGAAATGGCATAGCTGCCAACACATTTTACACTTACTAGACATGTGAGTGATATGAATTGATGCTGATTGAACTTTTACAAACAATTAAATATTCTAAAATGCCACAGAGCTCCAGCAGGATCTGCAGGTGCTCTCAGAATAGAATTACAAGGCTCACAAAATGGTGTGAGACAGCTGTGCTGTGTGCATCAGGAACAACTGCATTCTTGAAATCGGGGAAGGGTGGGGGACGGGGGTGAGGTTGCATGATCACTGCTAAACAAGAATTTCTTTTGTAAACAGTTGTGAATGAAACCCACTCTAAACATGCTCTCATAACCACACACACACACATGCACACAAACCCACAGACACCCAAGCATGTATAAGGACTGACCTTGTGCATTGGCGGTGGGTAGCAGCAGTCAATGGACTGGCGTGGAGGACATGCTCTACTTTGTTGTGTGTGGTGTAATGTGATAATATTAATCATAATTGTGTTAAATGAAATCTATCTGACTCTGTGCACTGGGGTCAGGGAAGAAGGCAATGCCCTACTTGCCATCAATTACCCAAAAAAAAGAGAGTGCTGGATTGAACTTCCCCTTTTAAAGTGTGCCTCTATAAATAATATTAAGAGGCCCAGGGCCGGCGATCGATGCAATACAGTTCTACTGTCGTGGCTTTAATGGCAGCTGGCTTTCTCAGGAGGCAGATCAATAGCGTGTCTCCTCGGCATGAGACAGGCTCCAGGTCAGCCTGGTGACACGGCCTAAAACGACACCTCTCGTGACTGAGAAACCACACACCACCTTTTTTGTTACGCGTTCATACTCCTAGCTGCCCTGTCCCCCAGCTCAGATCAGACCCTGTGTCAGAAACAGTCCCAACACCTCTTCTGAATAACTGATTGAATGGAGAACAGCATCTGATGAACATTCATGATTTTACATGTACTGCTGAGGCAAGTCTGCGTGAATGGGGTGTGAAAATAAGAACTCACAATGGATGAGTCACTGATTTTTCCAGGTGCCAAATAATGCTGCATAGAAAAAAAATTCCTTCATATCTGAAGAAATCCACAGGTGTTTCTGCAAATCCTTCCACTGTGAGAAGACAACTGAATGCTTTGGGTCTGAAAGGATGCATAGCTGTCAAAAAAAAAAAAAACAATACTGAGAATACAAAATAAACAAAAGAGAGAATATCATTTTCACTAGTACCCCAAAACTGGACACCTGAGATGTAAGGGATAATCTCCTCAGAGGCAGTAAGTTATTGGGTAAAAATGACCACCTGCGGAGGAAAAGAACCTCCGAGAAGGTCGCTATTTCCTGATAGCTGGAGGAGATTACCCTACTTATTACAAGGGTAATTACTTTATACAATGGTTACCAAGAATGATTATATATTAGTTACTTTTACCTTTATTGATTTTTATTGATTTAATCAGCTGAAATTGAAATATTTTTCTATGGCCCTTCGGACATATTGTTTTAGTGTTGTTAAGCAAAAGTCAAAAACCTCTGGTCGTTAATTCTATGATTCCATGAAAACAATGATTCTATCAAGAAAAAAATGTTCCTTCTCATTATACAAGCAACAATTTTGGTTATTTTTGTCATGAAATTATTTTTTTTAAACGGCATAACTCAATAAAATTTTGTAGTAAGCTACTTGGAAGTTTTGTTACATTTTATTACAAGAAAAACTGCAAAATGTTTTAGTTGTTAATTGTTATTTATCAGCTATTTAAAAACCCAGTTGGAACAACGGCAATTTTACATGTACATCTTCACAAAGATCTTGTCTACAGTGTGGTATCTAGGTGTCTACATTTTTACTTCAGGGGGTAATATTCAGGGAAATTATGACAATGTCATTTTCTTTATCACCGATCATGACATTCACCCACCAAAGTTATTCTTGTAAGTTACCCAAACCCCAACTAACAATTATAGCCTACCGTTTGACTTGTATGTATTTAATTATCTTTTGGTTCATACATTTACAGAGGTTACTGGTTTAATTTGGCGCTTCTGCCTCGAGAGATCTTCCCGGCAGAGTGAAATTTGCATATATTTTCTTTGTATTTCCACAGGAACTACTTTTGTTTGCAAAACCACCACCAGGCGGGAAATGTGAGCACTCAAAACCATATCTGACAGTTAATACTTAAACTGTGGGACTCATGAGCAAAGTAGAATAGTGTTACCACTGATCTTATTTTAACAGGAAAGGAGAGGACAATACATTTTAAAGACAAGCTAACAATAGGGACATGCTTGTTATTCATTGCTTTTTTTGCGTGTATTTGAGTGAAATGTACATCTATGAACAGTTATTAAACTACCTTTGTGGTCAGACTGTGAAACTTAAAAATAGTCAGATAGTTTTGAGCACAGTCTAACGTCATCCATGTTAGTTTCACTTAGGATATAGAGGATAAATGTAATGCATCATAAATGTAACACAGTAAATTACTTTTTGTTCACTGCTGCTACAGTCATCATTTGAGGATTGCATAGGTGCAATTCTGTCCTATACCAAATTATTAATGGAAAAGAAACAGCATTTATCATATGCATTTATTATAAGAAAACACCAGATTGGTCTGTATTAGTAGGCTTTTGCTATTTGGTTTTGTGTTTGTTTTTAATGCAAAATGAATTGTTTTAAATTAGAATTTATTCAAGGCAAATTAAGTGTTACAGTGATTATGTCTTTTTGTAGGCCAACTCGGGAGTTAGGGTTTCCTCAGCAAATTTCCCATTCATTTTTCCCATAGGCATTTAGTTTTCTGTCGAAAATAAGGTCTGTGGTTAACGTATGTCAAAGAGAGTTTCACGTTTTGTTCTACGAGATAAATTAATATCTCATGAATTTAGAAGCAGTTATGTGCTTTAAAAAAGTTGCTAACAAGTTCCTATGTTGAAATGAGACCAAGTTACAACATAAAATATCTTATAGCTATATAGCTCATACAAATTAAACAACCTCTAATCTGAAGCAATGCTACCCAATTTTTCCTCAAATATTTAATGTAACTAATTAATTGATTAATTATAAATATAATAATACAATAAATTAATTGTAACTTTTCTAATTAATGAATTGAATAATAATTAAAATATGTGCTTTTTGTTTGCTTTTTGTTTTTTTTGTTTACCTTTTGTCTGATATTACATTTTGTCTAAAGATCTGAAACCATTCTGTGTAACAAATATGCAATAATTGAATAAATCAGGAAGGGGGCAAATACTTTTTCACAGCTCTGTATTTTTTTGAGTGTAGATGTGACACTGTGAAAAACTACATTCAGTGTGCTATTTATTTATGCTAGTTTATTGGCAAGCTATGGGCTTGTAATGTCCAGTCCTAGTCTTTGATGGGAGAAATTTGGTTTGTAATGAATTTGCATGTGAATGCTTCCTGGTTCTGACGGTCAACCCTATATTACATTGAACCCGATATGAACCAATATCACCAATATACTACAGTAGTTGTGCTAGCCATTGAAAAAGTAGAATCGTGGGCACCCCTGATACAGACCGTATGGGGTTCTGTTTTTAAGTGGTGCTTCAAGAAAATCAAGGCAATTTGCTCCTGCCTCCCTGTCTGTGAGGGAGGCCTGGTGCTCCAGTGAGGCTCCAGGCCACACAGGCCTGGTCTTGCTCTGGAACTAATCGGGCCTCCCCTGGCTCTCTTTTCCCCTCATATGGGCACAGCTGGGGGGGCTCTGCCACCCAGCACAAGACTTTCATCCTCTACCCCACCCCCTGCCACATCATCCTGACTCCACATCATCAGAGCTCCTTCCCCTTTCCCTCATCTCCGCTCCCCCCCCCCGGCCCTGACTCCTTCCCAAGCCCACCACCACCAGCAGGCCTATTAACACCCAGACTGGGGTGGGGGGTGGACCAGTGCTCTAAATCAACAGACCACCGCAGTGAATTGACGTCTTTTGGTCAAAGAGGTGATTAAGGGCTCTTTATGAGTGTTTCCTCCTGAAATATCCTACAGTACACAAGCACAGCAAAGAGTGCCCCCAGGGGTACAGAGCCAGGTATGCTTTAATAACTGAATGATGGTTTAATAATTGAAGGCTGAAGAGGCCCAATAAAGGTGATTCAAATGGTCCACCTTCGAGCATAATTTCCCGCCATTGCATTTAAAAGGTAAGATAAGTTAAAGGTCGGGCATTTTTATTTCTACAGTTTATGTTCATGCGCAGGCAAACAAGGGTCTGACAAATAGCATTTCATGTCCCCAGACCCAGAATCCACAATCTTCATTTAACTCAGGTGGATATACAATTTACATCTCTTTGATTTTCATCATCAGCCCAACATTTAAAAATTGCAACAGATGCAAGTCAAACAAAACACACAAATCCTTCTCTTTGATTCACTTGCCCAAAAGTACACTCATGAGTAACATCCGTGATGCATAAGTTAAAACACTTATTTAATTATCCACAGTATTTCTGTGAATATATTTGAATACCATTGTATTTCCTTAAAATATATTAAAAGGTGATATATTAAAAGGCCAACTATTTAAGATGCAGTCTCCAAGGGGAATGACAGAACCGTGTGTCTGATGATTATGTGTTAAAATTAAAAAATCAGATTTCCAGGTCATGCAACACTTCAGACAAACCTCCAGGTTTTGTCTTGTGATGTGTTAGTGGTTCTAAAAATGCTTCCTCCTACTGTTGTTTGATGAGGTGTATGACAGTGAGTTTGACATACCACTTAAGAACAGCAGGATTTTATAAAACATTGCAACCTACATAATTGCTGCAGCCAAACAGCAGTTTTACATTAGCACTCTTATCTACTAATTATATTCCTTACACATCTGCATTCCACAGTCTAAGGCCGCTGTCTTTTTAGCATAACGAGCTCTTGAATTAAAAAGATTGCTCTGTAACTGAACCTCTTCACGGGTCCCTTGGCAAAGAAAATATGCTACGTTACCGGTGTATTAACAAAGCATCAATCATATTTGATCAAACTGTAAACACAGCCAATGATCTCCGGTGATTCTTTGTTACTCTGAGTAAACGGAGAATTAATTGCCCTAGAAGGGCAGGAGACTGATTGAGAAGGCAGGGCCTGGTGTGTTGTGGAGGCACATATTGAGAAGGCAAGGCCTAGTGTCTTGTGGAGGCTAGCATTTGGAACTCATGACCTGGCCATGTTTTGGATGCTTGTATAGGGCCACTATGGGGCACTGTGCTCCAATTCACAATCTCTCTCTTTCCCATGGCAGTGCAATTTCGACATATACCCTGCTGACAAGCCAAACAACCAGTGAAAATGTTCCCTCTGGCTGATGGCAAGAAAAGGAAGCAAAACAACTTAGGTGGATGTAATGACATGTCAAAATTCAAATCTAACGCACAGATGAGTTTCTCAAACGAAGGTTATTGATAATCACTTGAGCAGACCTTGACACGGAATGCCTAAATTAGGAAAATCAAATAAATGGAACACCAGCCCCTTTTGTGCTTTACTCATTGTTTATGAATGTCACCGCACAAGGACTTGTTCTGCCATCACCGGATTTCTCTTCTTTTTGCTAGCATGAACCACAAGGTGCACATTCTTATGCCTCTCTTAGTACCTTCCTTGTATTCATAAAGCATCTTGGAGTAGGAAAGGTTAGTTTTGCTGATACTTTATAAATACAGGCCAAGTTATACATTGAAGATTGTCCTAAGGTGTTTGCGTAGGGCTACTTAACAGTACCTACTTGGCTTTTGTTTTTATTTAATTACCAGTGTCCCAGTATATAGGCTCTATTTTCCGGCTGGCGTTAGGCCTATTGCAAGCCATCGCACTGGCAATATGGTCTTTATATTATGGAATTTAACTTGCCTGAGCCATTGCTAATTTTGTGACTTGCCCTGCACTGAAGTGGGAGGGGAGCCTCTGCTGGGAGTGTGCCAGTCAATATTGCATAATGCAGTGTAATTTTGGTGCGGCTAATTGGAATTTTCAGGTCAGTCAAGTCTGCCATTTGCAGCATTCACCGTGCACCTGCTCAGACCGCATCTACAGTGTAAGGCGCAGGCCATTATACAGTGAATTGTTAATTTTGGGAATTTCCCATGCAATGGGCCACATGATCATAGCCTATTCAAAAGCCAATCAAAGGTTTCTGTGGATCATATGCTGTCCAATTTGACTTTGATGTAAATCCCAGAAGCTGGAAAAATGTATATTCATTGTCTTCTCGCATTAAGTTTGAGGCCATCACAAATGGTTTGTGTGAAATTTAAACAAACATTAACATAGTTAAAGATGTTTACATCTGCAAAGTATTTGCGGGACCGTTGAAACAGAGGTGCGGTACCATTGTAACAATGAAAAATAACTGCATAGATCTGCAATATGTATGGGACAAAACACAGTTGGTTCAAATGAGCATACTTTGCTTGGATGGTTTTATTGCCAAAAACGGTGCATATGCAAAATTGGAGTTATGGTTTCATCAAGTTATAAATTCACTTATTTTGTCCAATCTTGATTTGCTGTAGGCTTTACGACATTTGTTGGCAAGTTACTAATCATATGAGGTGCAAATCACCTCTTCTATACCTGTCTATATGTATGTTCTATTTACAGTCTATATGTACATGTTAAAACCATGCTGCGTGGGAATAGACTTGATATTTTGTTGCTTAACAATGTCTGTGAGTAAGCAATACAAGTCAAACCTATGCTCATTTGGAACCGGGAGATAAATCATTTGCAATCATGTATTAAAACTAGGGCTGTCAATCGATTTAAATATTTAATCGCGATTAATCGCATGATTGTCCATAGTTAATCGTGATTAATCACAAATTAATCGCACATTTTTTATATGTTCAAAATGTACCTTAAAAGGATATTTTGCAAGTGTTTAATACTCTTATCAACATGGGAGTGGACAAATATGCTTGCTTTATGCAAATGTATGTTTATTTATTATTGGAAATCAATTAACAACCCAAAACAATGACAAATATTGTCCAGAAACCCTCAAAGGTACTGCATTTAGCATAACAAAATATACTCAAATCATAACATGGCAAACTCAAGCCCAACAGGCAACAACAGATGGGCATATTGACCTGCTAAATTTGAAGTAATAATCTCAAAAATTTTCATAAAAACAAATGTCTGTTAAGTCACTACTATCGCCGAATTAGGGAACACAATGTTGATTGAGCCTATTATTATATTAATTTATATTATTATTATTATTATTATTTATGATTAAAGAACTGGGTGTCTGTGGCGACATTCCCGGGAAAAAATCACAAGCGGCGCATAGTTAGTGACGCGTTTTCCATCACCCATCAGTGGTTGGTCCGCCTGAGAGGGTAGGCGGAACTAACGCAACAGGCTCGCTCTTCAACTCACTTGTGTGTGAGTGGTGTATTGTTTTTTCCGGTGTCTGCATGTGTTACAATAACAGAGAAGGGGGGGGGGGGAGGGGGTTATGGAACCCTAAAATGTTTTTGTGTAACATGAGAGGTCATATTATTTGTTGATGTAGATTTCGTATTACATTTAATGACAATGTAACTTTACTAAATTACATAGCTATTTGCACAGCTAACGCCAGCTACCGGACCATGTCTAGAAAGACACAACATTAGTTCAGACAACGTTGCACACAGTATCCATCTCTCATATCAGGTAACGTTGCGTTAGCTAGCTAGCTAATGTAATTAACACAATCTAATGTCAGCAAACAATTAGAAAAAACGCTAGCTAACGCTAGCGACCGGTACCGACCTCGCAAACCATCTCTCGAATGCAGTGCTACCTTGTTGCAATGTAGCTAACTAAAGGCCAGTTCAGATCAATGATTCGCAACGAGACTGGATGCAACTTGCAAAATTCCAAGACGTCTGATTGTAAACGTTCTAAAACTGCACTTGGCGATTTAACAAGGTCGGTCTTTTAAAACCTCAGGGCAGGCAATGGCTCTGCTACTAGCCAGTTCACACCGCTGCAATTTTCTCTGCAACATTCTAAAACCGTTTCGCCTCACTGTGAATCATTGATCTGAACTGGCCTTAACGTTACCGTTATTTACATTGCCATTGAGTTCATCAATATATTATAATGATCGGAATAAAGTTGGGGTATGTGGAGCAGAGCCGGGTCTGATTTCTGAAGACGTCACGCAGGAGAAAACTAAATAAAAGAATATGGCAGTATGGATTAGCATTATTATTTTATTACGCTTCCTCATATGTTCCATCAGCCTTAATTTAACACCCAGCTCAGCTTTATTCTCGAACAGTTTAACTAGCAAAACCAGAAACACCAGGGGTAACATTTTGCAAGGCAGTTGTTTCAAAAATACCACACAACAATCATTCACGAGAAAGACTGCTTATTGTGCACGAGATACATAATTGCACGAGCCACAGTGGATCCCGCAAATTCTTCTCTGCAGTGTAAAGATGTTCATACCGGGCAAAAGGTGGATAAAGAACGTTCGCAGAAATTGATCATCACTAATTCTACCCCAGGTTTGCTATGGCATTTTAACCCGGCCCGGCAGTGTAAAGACATCTTAAGTTATCCTAATGTTAGACAACGAATGAGTATGTACATAACGTTACTTTTATGACAACTGTTTTTTATTCAGTAAATAGTAAGTTGGCGTGCCAACTGACTGACGTCACACAGGCGACACTGGTTGGATCCGGTTGGATCTATGGGAAGTGAGGTCCAAAAACACACCTGCAATTACCGCTTCTCGCCATTGGTACCGCCAAAGAGAACGAAACGGAAATCTTTGAGATTGTAACTTTAACATTACTTAGTAATATGAGTACTCACACAATGCAGTGTGTCCAACTTTACGCTTATAAAGGTTCACTAAAACATCCCATTTGTTTAAGCATTAACACAAAACGATGGAACTCAATGCATCACAACCACTGACACATTGTACAACAGGTAAATTGGTCAGCCAAATTTTCCATTACTCAAAGATCATTCCCTGGATCCCTCGCACTTCTAAAGCAAATCACACAACATAATTGTTTCCAACCTCACATGGGGAAAATAAAGGCTCACAAAAACATCCCCTTCTACTATGTGTGATCAAAACAGGATGATACAAAATAAAACAAACAATAAATAAAGTGAGCATGAAACAGTGGAAAGGGAGTATAATACAGAACTAGGACTCGAACTAGGATATTGCAGTTAGGCTATACTTCCATTTCTTTGGATACAACAGTTAGGCTATACTTCTATTTCTTTGCACCGAGCCAGTTGCAACAGACAAGCCTGTTTACATTGTCGGATGACAGGGCAGCTCAATTCTTCTGAACAATATGCCCAGACAATTAAAAACTGCGTTTACGCTGTTTTATTCGGGAAAACATGGTTTCCCACAGAAAATGCTGCTTTATTTTATTGTTAAGGAGTGTATTAAATGAGTAAATAGAGTGAAAACGCGAAACTAGTTAGGCTGCAGTAGTACTGAAATGTAAATATGGTATCACTGTCAGGTGTTTTGTTATATCATTTGCAGCATTTATTTCTGAGCAAAATAACGTTTTCTAGCTAAGCTGGCTAGCGAAAAAAGTTTCTGATGGATATCGTAACTTTTAAATTTCACATATTGCTATAATGAATGGGAAACATAAACGATACTAACGCATATCACATAATCACACACCCAAATGAAAATGCATGAAAAGCCTAAATTTTTCTTTCTTACCACAAACTACAAATGTCGCCATTTATCTTAATGTGACGTCACCAATCCGGAAATCGGAAAAGTCGGAACTCAGAAATGATGCTCGAATTTCCGACCTGTAATTCCGAGTTCTATGACCCTTCAGTTGCTTTTTTCACAAGTCGGACCTCGTTTTTTTACTAGTTCCGAGTTGTCTTGAATGCAGCATAAGGGCCGGGAAAACGTTCATCATAACAGAATGTGCGTTAACTTGCGTTAAAAAAATGAGTGGTGTTAAAACGAATTTGCGTTAACGCGTTATTATCGCGTTAACTTTTACAACCCTAATTAAAACATAACAAAACCACAACTCATCCAATCCCGCTCAGTTCAGTTAAACCATGCCATTGTTATGAATAAATGACGCACTCGTGTGTTTTTATTTTTCATTCATTTGATCAACACCTGGTCATTTTACTGCTGTGAATAGGATCACTGACATTGTATGATCTTCTCTGGTTTTATTTTTTAATAAAACTACAAAATATTGTTTTTCTTATTTCTCATTTACAGCATGGTGCATTTAAGCTATTTAGCTACAGGTTTAACAGGAAATTGGCTCACAATAAACATTTAGCCAGTGTTTTCTTCTGATGTAAGAAAATTCAAACAAATGTCAACCAAATATCTCTTATATATGAGATTTGTTTGAACTCTAGAAAGATTTTCTCTGCGGGGTGCGTGGCCCTCTTTTCTGTGGTGGGAGGATCCTAAACGGCCAAAATCCTAAATGGCGAAGTACGGGAGAATATGGAAAAGGGACTGCCGTATTAGGCTGAGGTTAGCTATGTCTACCCAATCCCAGTGCACCTGGCTATCCTACATATACATGTTCATATATCTAATTGGCTGGACAATAGTGCAGGAGATTTTACATGCACAGATCTCAGTTAAAAGAAAGGTGGATATATATAGCAAACTAACAAGTAATGTGAAATGATCTAAACACAACATTAAATACAATCTATAACATACTTCTTTTTAAACAAAAAAACAAAGTTTCTTATGTCATGTTTCTTCTAGATGGCAAGCAGCAAAGAGAAGTGTATTTCAACCTGCTACTCTGACTAATCTTCTTATTATTATCTATGTATGATTTGGTCACCGCCATTTTGAATTGGTGGCCAGTTGGATTTTTTCACCTGGCTGATTTGCATACAAATTGCCACACTGATACATGGTACGTCCAGACCACTACTCATCAAATTGGTGCAGATTGCCCACATGCTGGCACTAAATTTGTCTCATAGACCCATTAACCTAGGACTGTGGATTTGCTGCCATTTTGAATAAATGAAAAAAAACAAAACATGAAAAACATCTCCTCCTAGATGGTTTGACAGATTTGTGCTATAATAACTTGAATTATAGCATGTACTCCCAAATATATTTATTAATCCTTCTATTCCAAGAGTCATTCAAGAGTATTAAAATACCAGAAAGTGAATGCACTGTACTGCATTCACTTCCATTGTGTTTAAAGCTTTCGTCATAAATATGATTTGATAATTAGCTAATGTAACCAGTATAATTAGTAACAACAAGAACCTGCATAGACACCAGCCTTGCAGGAATGGATTTGACCACCCCTGGTGTCTGCTTGGACACTGTGCAGCGCTGCTTATAGCTATTATTATTATTATTACTATTATTATTATTATCCCTAGCCTACTTTGAACTTTTACTCTTATAGCTTATCCTTCTAGTGCTTTTCCTTGTCAGTAGGCTTCATTCTTCATAACATTAACTTTGTTAATGTAACAAAATTGTGTTTTTAAGAATTCAAGATGAATGGCTGTTTTGTTTTACTTTTTGCTTAACTGTCAAATATAGACAAATTATTAGTATGCTGCGTCTTATTATACTGCCTCTTTTCAAATGCCTACATTGAAAAAAGAATGTTCAAATCAGCTTGTTTGATTGTTTGTTATTAATCGATCATTTGTAGCAACAAAATAATAGCAGCAAAATGGAAGAAACTATTCTAATGAATGTCTCAGATTAAAATTGGGTACTTCACTTTAAATGTTACAAATGATACTCATTCCCAAAGGGTCCATATCTCTGACATTATCTTTCAACATGTGTATTTCTAAAGGAGTCTTTCTTCCAGACTTTAAGCTATGGCCATAATGTATTCATTAAATTTGATGTCTGAGATTTTGAACTATAGAGTAACGCATAGGTTCCCCGTGGTGGTGCTGAGCACTGATTGCTGTTTACTGAGGGCAGCCTAAACAATCATGAAAATAATAATAATTACTGTCCACCTAATTATAACATGCTACCTTGTTCATTCTTACACATAACAACGCAACAGGGTGGTATGCTTGCTGCATTGCTACAGGGAAAGAAAGATTATCCACTGTGTTACAGAACTGATTGAGTCTGTTTCCTCCACCCTCAAATTATCTTCTCAAATTATTAGAGCCATTTCACAGGCTTATAATAATCATCAGATATGTTCAAGAAAAAATAAAAACAAACCCACAATGTCTGTTGACACCAAAAGGTTTTAAGATTGTCATACTGCCGTTCATGATTGCAAAGCATTGTACGTCCAGTTAGGAATTTTAGCAGCTTCTGCATATGGGGCAACATTTCATTACATTACATTACATTACAGGCATTTAGCAGACGCTCTTATCCAGAGCGACGTACAACAAGTGCATTAGTTCAAGGTGCAGAGGTGCAAAAGAAACACACTAGAGTGAAGTAAAGATCGTAGTGCCAGAAGTGACCACATAGATCAGGACTCCAACCCTGTAGAGTAACCTGTTCAGCAAACAACAATCCTGCCAAGTACAAACTAGCACTGAAATCACATTTGCCTAATCAGAATCAGACAAAAACAAAAACAATCCTGCCAAATAAAAACTAACATAATCGTATTAGCCTAACTAGGTACATTGAGCTAAACTATAGGCTAGGGAGGGGTGGGGAGAGGTGCAGCCTGAAGAGAAGAGTCTTTAGTCTGCGTTTGAAGGTAGTCAGGTTCTCTGCTGTTCTGACCGCCACAGGGAGGTCATTCCACCAGCGAGGGGCCAGGACAGACAGCAGACGGGAGCAGACTTTTCAACAAAGTTCTAAAACATAAGTAAAGTTGCTTATTTACTGGGGGCAAAAATGTATAAAACATGAAAGAACTATCACTATACTGACCTATTAATATCGCAAGTGATAGTAAGTACCATCATGCTTAGCTTGAATGTAGTATTAAATGCCATGGTAAATAAATGTTTGAGGATATAGTGCTTTAAGTAGTATGATTTTTGAGCCTCTTCCCTCTTGGGTTTGGTTATACACTTCGTTGTACGTCACTCTGGATGAGTGTCTGCCAAATGCCTGTAATGTAATGTAATGTTTTACCTACAGTTGAGGCCAAAAATGTAGATACACCTAGGCTAAAGATATTCAAACTTTACAACTCTGCACATTTCATGTTACCATACATTTCTTTTGGCAAGTAAGTTAGGGCATCTTCTTTATTCACATCAGAGGTAATTTTAAAACAATCAGTTAGAGACAGATTTATTTCAGCTTTAATTCACTATATCAGAATTCCAGTGGGTCAAAATTTTACATACACCAAGTTGACTGTCTCTTTAAACAGTCTGGAAGATTCCAGAAATTGATGTAATGACTTTTTAGAATCTACTGATTGACTAATTGTCATAATTAGGAGTTAATTGGGAGTTAATTGGCACATCTGGCTGTATTTAAGGGCCTACCTTTAGAGCTACTGCCTTTTTGCCCTTGATACCATGGGGAAATCCAAGAAACTCAGCCAAGACTGAGTCCAGTTCCTCCTAAGGAGCAATTTCCAAACAACTAAGGTTACCACAAGCATCTGTACAAACAACTGTATGCAAATATAAAAATCTTGGGACCGCACAGACACTGCATCGTTCAGGAAGGAGCCACAAATTAACTCCCAGGGCTCTACGACCTTTGGAAGGTTCAACTGAACCCCAAGACAACAGCAAAGGAACTGGTGAAGGAGTTGGAGGCATCAAGTACCAAAATATCTACATCCGCCATTAAGAGAATCCTACATCGCCATGGCCTGAAAGGCTGTTGTGCAAGGATGAAGCCCCTACTGCAAGACAGGCATACACAAGCCAGAATGAAGTTTGCATGTGATCACCAGAACAAAGACCTAGCCTTTTGAAGGAGTGTTCTTCAGTCAGATCAAACAAAAATGTAACTATTTGGCCATAATGATAGCGCTATGTATGGAGGAAAAAGGGTGAGGCTTTTAATCCGAAGAACACCATTTCAACCGTGAAGCATGGTGGGGGCAGAATCCTGTTATGGGGGTGTTTTGCTGGAAAAGGGACTGGTGCAATTCAGAAAATAGATGGTATCATGAGGAAGGAGGATTATCTAGAAATACTGAAGCAACACCTCATGACATCAATTAGAAATTTTAAACTTGGTAGCAACTGGGTCTTCCAGCAGGACAATGATCCTAAGCATACCTCCAAAGTTGAAACAAAATGGCTTAAAGACAACAAAGTGAAAGTACTGGAGTGGTGATCGCAAAGCCCAGACCTGAATCCCATAGACAATTTGTGGACTGAACTGAAAAAGCATGTCCGAGCAAGGAGACCCTCAAACCTGACTGAGTTACACCAGTTTTATCAGGAGGAGTGGGCAAAAATTCAAGAAAAGTATTGTGAGACGCTTGTGGAAGGCTACCCCAAGCATTTGATTCAAGTTAAGCAATTAAAAGGCAATGCCACCAAATACTAACAAGGTGTATGTAAACTTTTGACCGACTGAAAATCTGATATAGTACATAAAAGCTGAAATAAATCTGTCTCTTAGCTATTACTTTGAAATGACCTCTTATGGAAATAAAGTTGATACCCTAATTGGCTTGACACAAAAAATGCATGCTAACATAAAATGTGTGGAGAAATGAGTTTGAGAAATTGAGTTTGAATGTCTTTAGTTAATGTAACTTTTGGCCTCAACTGTAAGTCTGAAATGAGGTGTGAAATTGATTTGACTTCTGGTTGGTTGAAGACCATACCTTAGATGTTACAGCAGGGGCGTGTCTACGGATGG
Organism: Anguilla rostrata; assembly: GCF_018555375.3. Taxonomy (NCBI): domain Eukaryota; kingdom Metazoa; phylum Chordata; class Actinopteri; order Anguilliformes; family Anguillidae; genus Anguilla; species Anguilla rostrata. Next base: position 31,702,752 of record NC_057937.1, read on the forward strand.
GCTGGGGTGGACACTGCCCACCCAGAGATAAGCCTTGCCCACCCAGGGGAATCATCTGCCCATCCAATGAAAAAAACACCGTTATACCTATTTTTTAGCGTCCATTGAGCTTGTAAGTCAAATTGCCTCCAGGGGGCGCCTGGTTCGTGACGTCACAGCCCAATGTTAAAATCCTATTGACTTTTAAAAAATCGTTGATTGTAAAATATCTATAGCGATTAAAAATAAAAGATTTCTCATGTTTTTTGGGAGTCTTTCTACGTAGCAATCTTGGTAGCTATATTTATTCAATCCTGGAGAAACAGATTTGCATTACGGTGCGTGGTCTGACTACACTAAATCAATCAGTCGCACGATCCCGCACAACCACATTCTACGCAAAGTGCGGTGCTGGCCTAACTGCTGGTCTGGGATCAGAATTCCCTTCCCAGGTCCTAACTTTAACCATTAGTAGGAGAAGAAAATAACTGACTCTGGACCAGTAGATAGGGCCAACTGCACCCAACACCGGTGGCCAGCGCTATACCCACGACAAATGCGGCGTCACTGGTTAGCTTAATGCATTTTTTCAATGATCAGGACAATAATGTTAAGAAAGGAGAAAATCATTCCAAATCCAACCATGTAGAGCAGGTCATATACAGCCAGGGTAGATTAGCGGGTCTGTCAGTGCCAGCATGAAAGATATCGTTTATAAAGTTTTGGTTAGCTAACGTTAACGTTAGGAAGGGCTGGATCAGCAGGTAGCTAGCTAGCTGTCAAAGTCAGGTTTATTTGTCATTACAAACCATATGCTGTACAGTACACGATGTAACGATACTTCGTTTCGCAAGGCTTCGGTGTAACATAGACTTTCAGTCTGCTCACAAAACTTACAAAGGAACACACACATTGTGAAAATCAGAATCACAGTGCACTTAGGCAAGACAGGTGCAGTAGGCAAGAGATAGACAATTTCTATTAAATAGTTTTATTAAAACATAGTAAGTAGTAAATATATTGTCGGTAATTTATCGAAAACCATGCTGGCTAGCTATATTGTTGTTGTGTTGTTATAAAAATATATATGACGTTATATTCCATTTGAAATTATGTCTTAAGTTAGTTAGGTTAGGTTGTACTCTTTTATATGGTCTATGGTTGTACTTTATAGATCCCTGAAAGGAAATCCTGTTGTCATCACGACCGTACAATTATGATGTGAAATAAACAATATAACTTAATAGTAACAAATCTGTTATTTCCAGTAATTTTAAATTGAAATACGATATCAAAGTGACACTAGAAGTAGAAGGGCGCAAGCGTGTTCCAGCTGAGCTGTGACGATTTAAGCGTGCGTCGTGAGCACAGTACCGGTATGTGTAGTTCCTAAGCGTACTAAACGTACACAACGTTGTACCTTGTACATCTCATGGGTCAATCGTGCTGCTGATATTATATTTCATGAGTCATATATGTCATGAGTACCGCATAGCAATAGCTAACTGGTTCCCGACTTGTAACTAAAAATATTTCTTATTGAAAATTGCCCCATTCATTTTCCCATTGACAAATTTGCGGGAAAACGAGGGGAGTGGCTTGGTGACATTTTCACTTACAGGCGCTATAGTTTTCTGTAATTTTGTCATTGGTCATCAAAAATGCACTGCTTTCCTATTGGCTATTTTGAAGGTGTGGGTGTGCTTAGTCAATGCTGCTCCTTTACATTATCGCCAAACCACGCCACTTCTTCGCACATGTGGTACAGACATGATTGAGTGAACTGAAAAACCTGTTTGTAGCTAGCTGCTATCAGAAATCCAATTAAAACTGTTAATACCTTTTTATTTCTTGTTTATTATTTTCTCTGATTCTTATAAGTTATATTAGTGTTCTTGTATTGTTTCACAGATGAGTTTGCACGTTTTGCAAGCTGCGTATTTCTTCAAGTTACCAGCTCACTTGGTGGCTGGTTTAGTGATTAGCCAGCTTGCTAGCCAGCATTTTTGTATAGCCGTTTCCGTGGATAAAATCGCATTTATAATTGTTATTTTCTGTTAAAAACATTTAATTCATATTCAGGGAGATAGCCAACTACTCGCAAGTTAGATGACACCTGTAGCCGTTTACTAATACCATCGCCCGGTTTCAGACTGGAAAATAACCCGTTAAACCTGAGAATTTGCCGAGTTGTCTTAGCATCTTTATGGCAGCAGAATGCAGCAGGGCTGGGAGCGTCGGCATAGGAACGGACGCCGCAATGAAACTTCAAGCATGTCACAACGGGCGCAACAGCTGTTTTAGAATGTCATTGCATAGTTTTTGCAGCCCGGATCAAAATCGGCGTAACAGTAACAAATGAGACATTTGCATTGGCGTAGGAACCAGGTGGGACGTGTCTCCCTCAATGTTTATAAAGAATCGAATTGTCCCCTCCAGCCATAACTCATAATCCCTCTCTCATGTAAAGCTTTCATAAAATAAAGGCTGCAACAGCAATAAAAGACTACTTCAAAATTATGCGGAAAGGTCTGTAACGCCTGTAAACATAACATGAATTATTGACTCCCCTCTTCACACAGTAGCAATGGTTTACCCCACGAAAAGTTTGAGTTTACGAAAGCACTAATGGGATATGTAGTCAACAATTAGAGATGGTTGCTCAAGTCGATCATATTATGGACTTCACTTCCCATAACCCTTATAGAAATAAAAATGGTAGGAAGAAATTTTTGCTTGTGCCGAAAGTTCTGCCACTGAAACAGCGATAGATTTACCCTCTAGCATCTGTCCAAAATGTAAACAAGCCAGGCAGTTTTCATGGTCGGGAAAACTTTTATGACAACGTCAGTTAAAGTCAGTGACTCACAGCGGTTGAAAAGAATGGTACCGGTAATCTTATATTTGTAACGTTACCTATCAATATGCCAGCTAACACCAATGTTAGCTATCAAATTGTCAATGAATAAACTATGATATCTGATAGTATGATAAGTAGCTAGCTAGTTAATAGCTGTCGGTACACTGACTGAATGTGATGTTCACTTAACTTACAAAACTAGGCTACCTGGCGATAGCTGCACTCGGTTGCTAAAAGCAGGGAATTAACGTGACTCCCCATGTTGCAGTGTTAGTATTTTAGCCAATGTTTTGTGTAACGTGGACACGTCTTGTAAAATTACAAGTTTGTTTTAGCGATCGATATCTCTTTTTAACGTTAGCTCCCCCTCATTACATGTGCATTTGTCCCCCTGAATTTTGTGTTTTCCTTTACATTTTCACCATAAATTGATGCAGAAAAGGCACAAATTGGTGAATAAAAATTCACCAGAAATGCAGGAAATGAAGTGTTTGACACTCAAAATGTCCTGGGGAAGAACCCCGAGACCCCCGCTTTTTGTCCCCCCCCCCCCCCCTTTCCTCAAAATTAAACTACAGCCTTGTAGTTTCCCTATAGGAAAAGCAACATTTCCGTTGTTGCCCGGCCAAATAATCCAAATGCCCACCCAAAGATGACATCCTAGTAACACCTCTGTGTTACAGTCTCCTTCCAGGTCAACCAAGTCATATTTACCAAACAACTAAAAATCTTAATGTTTAAAAAAACAATATGGGTTATTATGAGTTAAATAATGTCAAATGTATCGCCCATTATTTCTAATTTGAGCACACATTATAAAAAAATTGAGGAAATGCCTACAGTATGCCGATAGTATACTACTATACCTCTGAATCCAGTGTTCCGAGTTCAAATCTCGGTGGACCCTGGGCTTTAAAAACTTTTGATGCACAAATGAAATACTTTGATGAGTTGTATTGTGATGTCACTATGTCGCTGAGCAATGTGCATGTATGTCACAGTATGAAGTCCTTCTTGGGTACTAATATACAGGCAATATCTTCCTGTATCGTTATGTGTGAGGAGAGGTTATAAGAAGGCCCGTATTTGTGCGCCCAGGCCCATTTCTTCTCAGAGTCTCCGTTTGAAGCACATTGGTTGCTATGGGTGTTTCAGGCCTCAAACTCTGCTTGTGGCTAACATTTTTGGGATCCAGGTTTTTTTTCTTTAATCGGTTATGCGAAGTCTACTCTAAAATGAAACTATTGATATTTTCATTCTAGTTTGTTTCAGGTGCTCTGCATGGTCATCACCACCTCCATACATGACATTGTCTTTGAAATTGTTGATCATAGAAACACGGATCATAAACAAATGCTGCTCTTGGAAAACACTAATCCTTCGAGCCGGAGTCGAAGCCAGCGACCTAAGGATTTCAACACGGTTTCCTACAGTCCTCCGCTCTTCCAACTGAGCTATCGAAGGGTACAAGCAAGGTTGTAAGCGCTGCTTTTCACAGCACCCTCCATTAGTATCCAATCCTGTCCATTCCGATTGTTCGCTGTTGACGTAGCGCAGTCTTGCTATTTATATGTCATGCGAAGAGGCCATTTTGTGACCGGTCAGATGACTGGGGAATGGTTTTAGGAAGGCCCATATTTGAGTGCCCTGACCTGTTTCTGTTAGAGATTCAGTTAGGAGCACATTGGGTGCTTTGGTTGTACAGGCCTCAAATGTTGCTTGGAAGCTAACAATTTTTGGCATTGGGATTGCTTTTTCCTTAAGACCAACGACTAATTCAGACCCTGGAAAACAGGTGAACTGAGTTAACTCTGTAATCTAGTGCTGTAACTGATCAATTGCTGTGCTACTCAAGTGTATACAAATTGTTTCTTGTTGGCATCAGTTGTTTAATTGGGTATGTAATATGTATGCTAAAATGGCTGTTGTTTCAGTGTCTAGTGTCTTTTGAACAGAATAGGGTAAAGTAACTTCTTTATCTAGCTACAGTTCCACAGATATTTGTGAACAAATCTCCCTCTGCCACTCTTGTCAATTTAGGCAGATGTGGGGTTCCATGGTGTAATGGTTAGCACTCTGGGCTCTGAATCCAGCGATCTGATTTCAAATCTCGGTGGGACCTGAGCTTTAAGAACTTGTTGATGCACAAATGAAATACTTTGATGAGTTGTATTGTGATGTCACTATGTCGCTGAGCAATGTGCATGTATGTCACAGTATGAAGTCCTTCTTGGGTACTAATATACAGGCAATATCTTCCTGTATCGTTATGTGTGAGGAGAGGTTATAAGAAGGCCCGTATTTGAGCGCCCAGGCCCATTTCTTCTCAGAGTCTCCGTTTGAAGCACATTGGTTGCTATGGGTGCTTCAGGCCTCAAACTCCGCTTGTGGCTAACATTTTTGGGATCCAGGTTTTTTTTCTTTAATCGGTTATGCGAAGTCTACTCTAAAATGAAACTATTGATATTTTCATTCTAGTTTGTTTCAGGTGCTCTGCATGGTCATCACCACCTCCATACATGACATTGTCTTTGAAATTGTTGATCATAGAAACACGGATCATAAACAAATGCTGCTCTTGGAAAACACTAATCCTTCGAGCCGGAGTCGAACCAGCGACCTAAGGATTTCAACACGGGTTTCCTACAGTCCTCCGCTCTTCCAACTGAGCTATCGAAGGGTACGAAGCAAGGTTTAAGCGCTGCTTTTCACAGCACCCTCCATTAGTATCCAATCCTGTCCATTCCGATTGTTCGCTGTTGACGTAGCGCAGTCTTGCTATTTATATGTCATGCGAAGAGGCCATTTTGTGACCGGTCAGGTGACTGGGGAATGGTTTTAGGAAGGCCCATATTTGAGTGCCCTGACCTGTTTCTGTTAGAGATTCAGTTAGGAGCACATTGGGTGCTTTGGTTGTACAGGCCTCAAATGTTGCTTGGAAGCTAACAATTTTTGGCATTGGGATTGCTTTTTCCTTAAGACCAACGACTAATTCAGACCCTGGAAAACAGGTGAACTGAGTTAACTCTGTAATCTAGTGCTGTAACTGATCAATTGCTGTGCTACTCAAGTGTATACAAATTGTTTCTTGTTGGCATCAGTTGTTTAATTGGGTATGTAATATGTATGCTAAAATGGCTGTTGTTTCAGTGTCTAGTGTCTTTAGAACAGAATCGGATAAAGTAACTTCTTTATCTAGCTACAGTTCCACAGATATTTGTGAACAAATCTCCCTCTGCCACTCTTGTCAATTTAGGCAGATGTGGGGTTCCATGGTGTAATGGTTAGCACTCTGGGCTCTGAATCCAGCGATCCGAGTTCAAATCTCGTGGGACCTGAGCTTTAGAACTTGTTGATGCACAAATGAAATACTTTGATGAGTTGTATTGTGATGTCACTATGTCGCTGAGCAATGTGCATGTATGTCACAGTATGAAGTCCTTCTTGGGTACTAATATACAGGCAATATCTTCCTGTATCGTTATGTGTGAGGAGAGGTTATAAGAAGGCCCGTATTTGAGCGCCCAGGCCCATTTCTTCTCAGAGTCTCCGTTTGAAGCACATTGGTTGCTATGGGTGCTTCAGGCCTCAAACTCCGCTTGTGGCTAACATTTTTGGGATCCAGGTTTTTTTTCTTTAATCGGTTATGCGAAGTCTACTCTAAAATGAATCTATTGATATTTTCATTCTAGTTTGTTTCAGGTGCTCTGCATGGTCATCACCACCTCCATACATGACATTGTCTTTGAAATTGTTGATCATAGAAACACGGATCATAAACAAATGCTGCTCTTGGAAAACACTAATCCTTCGAGCCGGAGTCGAACCAGCGACCTAAGGATTTCAACACGGGTTTCCTACAGTCCTCCGCTCTTCCAACTGAGCTATCGAAGGGTACGAAGCAAGGTTTAGCTAAGCGCTGCTTTTCACAGCACCCTCCATTAGTATCCAATCCTGTCCATTCCGATTGTTCGCTGTTGACGTAGCGCAGTCTTGCTATTTATATGTCATGCGAAGAGGCCATTTTGTGACCGGTCAGGTGACTGGGGAATGGTTTTAGGAAGGCCCATATTTGAGTGCCCTGACCTGTTTCTGTTAGAGATTCAGTTAGGAGCACATTGGGTGCTTTGGTTGTACAGGCCTCAAATGTTGCTTGGAAGCTAACAATTTTTGGCATTGGGATTGCTTTTTCCTTAAGACCAACGACTAATTCAGACCCTGGAAAACAGGTGAACTGAGTTAACTCTGTAATCTAGTGCTGTAACTGATCAATTGCTGTGCTACTCAAGTGTATACAAATTGTTTCTTGTTGGCATCAGTTGTTTAATTGGGTATGTAATATGTATGCTAAAATGGCTGTTGTTTCAGTGTCTAGTGTCTTTTGAACAGAATAGGATAAAGTAACTTCTTTATCTAGCTACAGTTCCACAGATATTTGTGAACAAATCTCCCTCTGCCACTCTTGTCAATTTAGGCAGATGTGGGGTTCCATGGTGTAATGGTTAGCACTCTGGGCTCTGAATCCAGCGATCCGAGTTCAAATCTCGGTGGGACCTGAGCTTTAAGAACTTGTTGATGCACAAATGAAATACTTTGATGAGTTGTATTGTGATGTCACTATGTCGCTGAGCAATGTGCATGTATGTCACAGTATGAAGTCCTTTTGGGTACTAATATACAGGCAATATCTTCCTGTATCGTTATGTGTGAGGAGAGGTTATAAGAAGGCCCGTATTTGAGCGCCCAGGCCCATTTCTTCTCAGAGTCTCCGTTTGAAGCACATTGGTTGCTATGGGTGCTTCAGGCCTCAAACTCCGCTTGTGGCTAACATTTTTGGGATCCAGGTTTTTTTTCTTTAATCGGTTATGCGAAGTCTACTCTAAAATGAAACTATTGATATTTTCATTCTAGTTTGTTTCAGGTGCTCTGCATGTCATCACCCCTCCATACATGACATTGTCTTTGAAATTGTTGATCATAGAAACACGGATCATAAAAATGCTGCTCTTGGAAAACACTAATCCTTCGAGCCGAGTCGAACCAGCGACCTAAGGATTTCAACACGGGTTTCCTACAGTCCTCCGCTCTTCCAACTGAGCTATCGAAGGGTACGAAGCAAGGTTTAAGCGCTGCTTTTCACAGCACCCTCCATTAGTATCCAATCCTGTCCATTCCGATTGTTCGCTGTTGACGTAGCGCAGTCTTGCTATTTATATGTCATGCGAAGAGGCCATTTTGTGACCGGTCAGGTGACTGGGGAATGGTTTTAGGAAGGCCCATATTTGAGTGCCCTGACCTGTTTCTGTTAGAGATTCAGTTAGGAGCACATTGGGTGCTTTGGTTGTACAGGCCTCATGTGTTGCTTGGAAGCTAACAATTTTTGGCATTGGGATTGCTTTTTCCTTTAGACCAACGACTAATTCAGACCCTGGAAAACAGGTGAACTGAGTTAACTCTGTAATCTAGTGCTGTAACTGATCAATTGCTGTGCTACTCAAGTGTATACAAATTGTTTCTTGTTGGCATCAGTTGTTTAATTGGGTATGTAATATGTATGCTAAAATGGCTGTTGTTTCAGTGTCTAGTGTCTTTTGAACAGAATAGGATAAAGTAACTTCTTTATCTAGCTACAGTTCCACAGATATTTGTGAACAAATCTCCCTCTGCCACTCTTGTCAATTTAGGCAGATGTGGGGTTCCATGGTGTAATGGTTAGCACTCTGGGCTCTGAATCCAGCGATCCGAGTTCAAATCTCGGTGGGACCTGAGCTTTAAGAACTTGTTGATGCACAAATGAAATACTTTGATGAGTTGTATTGTGATGTCACTATGTCGTGAGCAATGTGCATGTATGTCACAGTATGAAGTCCTTTTGGGTACTAATATACAGGCAATATCTTCCTGTATCGTTATGTGTGAGGAGAGGTTATAAGAAGGCCCGTATTTGAGCGCCCAGGCCCATTTCTTCTCAGAGTCTCCGTTTGAAGCACATTGGTTGCTATGGGTGCTTCAGGCCTCAAACTCCGCTTGTGGCTAACATTTTTGGGATCCAGGTTTTTTTTCTTTAATCGGTTATGCGAAGTCTACTCTAAAATGAAACTATTGATATTTCATTCTAGTTTGTTTCAGGTGCTCTGCATGGTCATCACCACCTCCATACATGACATTGTCTTTGAAATTGTTGATCATAGAAACACGGATCATAAACAAATGCTGCTCTTGGAAAACACTAATCCTTCGAGCCGGAGTCGAACCAGCGACCTAAGGATTCAACACGGTTTCCTACAGTCCTCCGCTCTTCCAACTGAGCTATCGAAGTGTACGAAGCAAGGTTTAAGCGCTGCTTTTCACAGCACCCTCCATTAGTATCCAATCCTGTCCATTCCGATTGTTCGCTGTTGACGTAGCGCAGTCTTGCTATTTATATGTCATGCGAAGAGGCCATTTTGTGACCGGTCAGGTGACTGGGGAATGGTTTTAGGAAGGCCCATATTTGAGTGCCCTGACCTGTTTCTGTTAGAGATTCAGTTAGGAGCACATTGGGTGCTTTGGTTGTACAGGCCTCAAATGTTGCTTGGAAGCTAACAATTTTTGGCATTGGGATTGCTTTTTCCTTAAGACCAACGACTAATTCAGACCCTGGAAAACAGGTGAACTGAGTTAACTCTGTAATCTAGTGCTGTAACTGATCAATTGCTGTGCTACTCAAGTGTATACAAATTGTTTCTTGTTGGCATCAGTTGTTTAATTGGGTATGTAATATGTATGCTAAAATGGCTGTTGTTTCAGTGTCTAGTGTCTTTTGAACAGAATAGGATAAAGTAACTTCTTTATCTAGCTACAGTTCCACAGATATTTGTGAACAAATCTCCCTCTGCCACTCTTGTCAATTTAGGCAGATGTGGGGTTCCATGGTGTAATGGTTAGCACTCTGGGCTCTGAATCCAGCGATCCGAGTTCAAATCTCGGTGGGACCTGAGCTTTAAGAACTTGTTGATGCACAAATGAAATACTTTGATGAGTTGTATTGTGATGTCACTATGTCGCTGAGCAATGTGCATGTATGTCACAGTATGAAGTCCTTCTTGGGTACTAATATACAGGCAATATCTTCCTGTATCGTTATGTGTGAGGAGAGGTTATAAGAAGGCCCGTATTTGAGCGCCCAGGCCCATTTCTTCTCAGAGTCTCCGTTTGAAGCACATTGGTTGCTATGGGTGTTTCAGGCCTCAAACTCTGCTTGTGGCTAACATTTTTGGGATCCAGGTTTTTTTTCTTTAATCGGTTATGCGAAGTCTACTCTAAAATGAAACTATTGATATTTTCATTCTAGTTTGTTTCAGGTGCTCTGCATGGTCATCACCACCTCCATACATGACATTGTCTTTGAAATTGTTGATCATAGAAACACGGATCATAAACAAATGCTGCTCTTGGAAAACACTAATCCTTCGAGCCGGAGTCGAACCAGCGACCTAAGGATTTCAACACGGGTTTCCTACAGTCCTCCGCTCTTCCAACTGAGCTATCGAAGGGTATGAAGCAAGGTTTAGCTAAGCGCTGCTTTTCACAGCACCCTCCATTAGTATCCAATCCTGTCCATTCCGATTGTTCGCTGTTGACGTAGCGCAGTCTTGCTATTTATATGTCATGCGAAGAGGCTATTTTGTGACCGGTCAGGTGACTTGGGAATGGTTTTAGGAAGGCCCATATTTGAGTGCCCTGACCTGTTTCTGTTAGAGATTCAGTTAGGAGCACATTGGGTGCTTTGGTTGTACAGGCCTCAAATGTTGCTTGGAAGCTAACAATTTCTGGCATTGGGATTGCTTTTTCCTTAAGACCAACGACTAATTCAGACCCTGGAAAACAGGTGAACTGAGTTAACTCTGTAATCTAGTGCTGTAACTGATCAATTGCTGTGCTACTCAAGTGTATACAAATTGTTTCTTGTTGGCATCAGTTGTTTAATTGGGTATGTAATATGTATGCTAAAATGGCTGTTGTTTCAGTGTCTAGTGTCTTTTGAACAGAATAGGATAAAGTAACTTCTTTATCTAGCTACAGTTCCACAGATATTTGTGAACAAATCTCCCTCTGCCACTCTTGTCAATTTAGGCAGATGTGGGGATCCATGGTGTAATGGTTAGCACTCTGGGCTCTGAATCCAGCGATCTGATTTCAAATCTCCGTGGGACCTGAGCTTTAAGAACTTGTTGATGCACAAATGAAATACTTTGATGAGTTGTATTGTGATGTCACTATGTCGCTGAGCAATGTGCATGTATGTCACAGTATGAAGTCCTTCTTGGGTACTAATATACAGGCAATATCTTCCTGTATCGTTATGTGTGAGGAGAGGTTATAAGAAGGCCCGTATTTGAGCGCCCAGGCCCATTTCTTCTCAGAGTCTCCGTTTGAAGCACATTGGTTGCTATGGGTGCTTCAGGCCTCAAACTCCGCTTGTGGCTAACATTTTTGGGATCCAGGTTTTTTTTCTTTAATCGGTTATGCGAAGTCTACTCTAAAATGAAACTATTGATATTTTCATTCTAGTTTGTTTCAGGTGCTCTGCATGGTCATCACCACCTCCATACATGACATTGTCTTTGAAATTGTTGATCATAGAAACACGGATCATAAACAAATGCTGCTCTTGGAAAACACTAATCCTTCGAGCCGGAGTCGAACCAGCGACCTAAGGATTTCATTACATTACATTACATTATAGGCATTTAGCTGACGCTCTTATCCAGAGCGACTTACAACAGTGTAACCAAACTCAGGATCAAGTCCACTTAAGTCCATTGAACAACATGCAGATAAAAAGCCTTTACTATGATGCATACATTAAGGAGAAACAAGATAGTCTGAACCAAAAATTTTTTTTTTTTTTTTTTTTTATAGTTATGGGAGGGGGTTTAGGGAAGAGGAGAGAGGTACACAGAGAAGAGGTGCGTCTTGAGTTTCCGTTTGAAGGTGCTCAGACACTCTGCTGTTCTGACCTCCACTGGAAGATCGTTCCACCATCGTGGGGCCAGAACTGCAAAGAGTCGAGACCTTGTTGCTGCTCGTGTTGGGGGAGGAATCAGCCGCCCTGTAGTAGCCGATCGGAGCGATCTGGCCGGCTTGTAGGGTCTGATCATCTTCTGCAGATAACCAGGAGCTGACCCCTTGACTGCTTGGAAAGCAAGCACCAGTGTCTTAAACCGGGTGCGAGCTTGCACTGGTAGCCAGTGGAGGGAGATGAGGAGGGGAGTGACGTGGGAGTCACGAGGGAGGTTGTAAACCACGCTGCTGCTGCATTCTGGATGAGCTGAAGGGGTCTGGTGGCTGATGCTGGGAGGCCAGCCAGGAGGGAGTTGCAGTAGTCCAGACGTGACAGTATCATGGCCTGGACCAGGAGCTGTGTGGAATAATTGGTGAGGAGTGGTCTTATTCTGCGGATATTGTACAGGATGAACCTGCACGACCGGGTGGTTGCCGCGATATTCTCAGAGAGTGACAGCCTGTTGTCCAGCACAACTCCAAGATTTCGGGCACTCTGTGAAGGGTGTAGGGGAGTGTCTCCTAAAGAAATGGGCAGATGAGAAGTGGGAGAGGTAAGAGAAGGAATATGGAGAAGTTCCGTTTTGCTTGTGTTGAGCTTGAGCTGGTGTTTGGTCATCCAGCTCTGGATGTCACTCAGGCAGGCGGATATGCGATCGGAGACCTGAGTGTCTGTGGGAGAGAAAGTGTAGAAAAGTTGAATATCATCTGCATAGAGATGATATGACATGCCATGGGCGGCAATAACAGGGCCAAGGGACCTAGTATACAGAGAAAAGAGGAGGGGACCAAGGACAGAGCCCTGAGGGACCCCAGTTGTGAGGGGACGAGGAGCTGATACTGCACCGGCCCAGGCAACCTGGAAGGAGCGGCCGGAGAGATAGGACGCAATCCAGTTGAGGGCTGGTCCGCAAATTCCCAATTCTGTCAGGGAAGACAGAAGTGTAGGATGGTCAACGGTGTCGAAGGCAGCTGAGAGGTCAAGAAGAATTAGGACAGATGAACGGGATGCTGCGTGTGCTGCGTGGAGAGACTCAGTGACCTGAGGGTTTCCTACAGTCCTCCGCTCTTCCAACTGAGCTATCGAAGGGTACGAAGCAAGGTTTAAGCGCTGCTTTTCACAGCACCCGCCATTAGTATCCAATCCTGTCCATTCCGATTGTTCACTGTTGACGTAGCGCAGTCTTGCTATTTATATGTCATGCGAAGAGGCCATTTTGTGACCGGTCAGGTGACTGGGGAATGGTTTTAGGAAGGCCCATATTTGAGTGCCCTGACCTGTTTCTGTTAGAGATTCAGTTAGTAGCACATTGGGTGCTTTGGTTGTACAGGCCTCAAATGTTGCTTGGAAGCTAACAATTTTTGGCATTGGGATTGCTTTTTCCTTAAGACCAACGACTAATTCAGACCCTGGAAAACAGGTGAACATAGTTAACTCTGTAATCTAGTGCTGTAACTGATCAATTGCTGTGCTACTCAAGTGTATACAAATTGTTTCTTGTTGGCATCAGTTGTTTAATTGGGTATGCAATATGTATGCTAAAATGGCTGTTGTTTCAGTGTCTAGTGTCTTTTGAACAGAATAGGGTAAAGTAACTTCTTTATCTAGCTACTAGCTACAGCTACAGCTACAGTACGGGGGCGACATAGCTCAGGAGGTAAGACCGATTGTCTGGCAGTTGGAGGGTTGCTGGTTCAAACCCCGCCCTGGGCATGTCGAAGTGTTCTTGAGCAAGACACCTAACCCCTAACTGCTCTGGCGAATGAGAGGCATCAATTGTAAAGTGCTTTGGATAAAAGCGCTATATAAATGCAGTCCATTTGCCATTTACCATTTACAGTTCCACAGATATTTGTGAACAAATCTCCCTCTGCCACTCTTGTCAATTTAGGCAGATGTGGGGTTCCATGGTGTAATGGTTAGCACTCTGGGCTCTGAATCCAGCGATTCGAGTTCAAATCTCGGTGGGACCTGAGCTTTAAGAACTTGTTGATGCACAAATGAAATACTTTGATGAGTTGTATTGTGATGTCACTATGTCGCTGAGCAATGTGCATGTATGTCACAGTATGAAGTCCTTCTTGGGTACTAATATACAGGCAATATCTTCCTGTATCGTTATGTGTGAGGAGAGGTTATAAGAAGGCCCGTATTTGAGCGCCCAGGCCCATTTCTTCTCAGAGTCTCCGTTTGAAGCACATTGGTTGCTATGGGTGCTTCAGGCCTCAAACTCCGCTTGTGGCTAACATTTTTGGGATCCAGGTTTTTTTTCTTTAATCGGTTATGCGAAGTCTACTCTAAAATGAAACTATTGATATTTTCATTCTAGTTTGTTTCAGGTGCTCTGCATGGTCATCACCACCTCCATACATGACATTGTCTTTGAAATTGTTGATCATAGAAACACGGATCATAAACAAATGCTGCTCTTGGAAAACACTAATCCTTCGAGCCGGAGTCGAACCAGCGACCTAAGGATTTCAACACGGGTTTCCTACAGTCCTCCGCTCTTCCAACTGAGCTATCGAAGGGTACGAAGCAAGTTTTAAGCGCTGCTTTTCACAGCACCCATTATTAGTATCCAATCCTGTCCATTCCGATTGTTCACTGTTGACGTAGCGCAGTCTTGCTATTTATATGTCATGCGAAGAGGCCATTTTGTGACCGGTCAGGTGACTGGGGAATGGTTTTAGGAAGGCCCATATTTGAGTGCCCTGACCTGTTTCTGTTAGAGATTCAGTTAGTAGCACATTGGGTGCTTTGGTTGTACAGGCCTCAAATGTTGCTTGGAAGCTAACAATTTTTGGCATTGGGATTGCTTTTTCCTTAAGACCAACGACTAATTCAGACCCTGGAAAACAGGTGAACTGAGTTAACTCTGTAATCTAGTGCTGTAACTGATCAATTGCTGTGCTACTCAAGTGTATACAAATTGTTTCTTGTTGGCATCAGTTGTTTAATTGGGTATGTAATATGTATGCTAAAATGGCTGTTGTTTCAGTGTCTAGTGTCTTTTGAACAGAATAGGATAAAGTAACTTCTTTATCTAGCTACAGTTCCACAGATATTTGTGAACAAATCTCCCTCTGCCACTCTTGTCAATTTAGGCAGATGTGGGGTTCCATGGTGTAATGGTTAGCACTCTGGGCTCTGAATCCAGCGATCCGAGTTCAAATCTCGGTGGGACCTGAGCTTTAAGAACTTGTTGATGCACAAATGAAATACTTTGATGAGTTGTATTGTGATGTCACTATGTCGCTGAGCAATGTGCATGTATGTCACAGTATGAAGTCCTTCTTGGGTACTAATATACAGGCAATATCTTCCTGTATCATTATGTGTGAGGAGAGGTTATAAGAAGGCCCGTATTTGAGCGCCCAGGCCCATTTCTTCTCAGAGTCTCCGTTTGAAGCACATTGGTTGCTATGGGTGTTTCAGGCCTCAAACTCCGCTTGTGGCTAACATTTTTGGGATCCAGGTTTTTTTTCTTTAATCGGTTATGCGAAGTCTACTCTAAAATGAAACTATTGATATTTTCATTCTAGTTTGTTTCAGGTGCTCTGCATGGTCATCACCACCTCCATACATGACATTGTCTTTGAAATTGTTGATCATAGAAACACGGATCATAAACAAATGCTGCTCTTGGAAAACACTAATCCTTCGAGCCGGAGTCGAACCAGCGACCTAAGGATTTCAACACGGGTTTCCTACAGTCCTCCGCTCTTCCAACTGAGCTATCGAAGGGTACGAAGCAAGGTTTAAGCGCTGCTTTTCACAGCACCCTCCATTAGTATCCAATCCTGTCCATTCCGATTGTTCGCTGTTGACGTAGCGCAGTCTTGCTATTTATATGTCATGCGAAGAGGCCATTTTGTGACCGGTCAGGTGACTGGGGAATGGTTTTAGGAAGGCCCATATTTGAGTGCCCTGACCTGTTTCTGTTAGAGATTCAGTTAGGAGCACATTGGGTGCTTTGGTTGTACAGGCCTCAAATGTTGCTTGGAAGCTAACAATTTTTGGTATTGGGATTGTTTTTTCCTCAAGACCAACGACTAATTCAGACCCTGGAAAACAGGTGAACTGAGTTAACTCTGTAATCTAGTGCTGTAACTGATCAATTGCTGTGCTACTCAAGTGTATACAAATTGTTTCTTGTTGGCATCAGTTGTTTAATTGGGTATGTAATATGTATGCTAAAATGGCTGTTGTTTCAGTGTCTAGTGTCTTTTGAACAGAATAGGATAAAGTAACTTCTTTATCTAGCTACAGTTCCACAGATATTTGTGAACAAATCTCCCTCTGCCACTCTTGTCAATTTAGGCAGATGTGGGGTTCCATGGTGTAATGGTTAGCACTCTGGGCTCTGAATCCAGCGATCCGAGTTCAAATCTCGGTGGGACCTGAGCTTTAAGAACTTGTTGATGCACAAATGAAATACTTTTGGTTGTTTTCAGACCACTATCAGCTGGAAAGGACATTACTCTAATGCGACGACAATTTGCTCTAGATAATGTTTTGGCATTTTTATGTATGATTCAAGTTTATTATGTCTTACGAGATACTCTTTGTACTCATTTGAATTCCCTCCCTTGTCATTGAATGTGGTCAGTGTAGTACCGGGTGATCGCGTCAGTTCAACGTGGCTGCTAGATTGTTATCATGATCTTCATGTGTTGGAAGCTACAATTTGATTGGGATTGTTTTCCTAGACCAGACTATTCAGACCCTGGAAACGGTGAAGAGTTAACCTGTATTAGTGCAACGATCATTGCTGTCTCTCAAGTTTAATTGTTCTTTGGCTCATTGTTTGGTATGTTATGTATGCAGGTGTTGTTTCAGGTTAGGTCTTTTAAAGAAGGATAGTACTTCTTATTTCAGTTCCACATATTGACATCTCCCTCTGCCACTCTTGTCAATTTAGCAGATGTGGGGTTCATGGTGAATGTTGCACTCTGGGCTAATCAGCGATCCGAGTCAATCTCGTGGGACCGAGTTTAAGAACTTGTTTCCAAATGAATACTTGGAGTTTATGGTGTCAATTCCGAGCATCATGTAGCAATGTCCTCTTGGGTAATATACAGCATTCTCTTATGTTATGGTGAGGAGAGGTTTAAAAGGGTATTTGAGGCCCGGCCCATTCTTTCAGAGTTCCGTTGAAGCACATTGGTGCTTGGTGTAGGCCTCAAATCGCTTGGGCTAACATTTGGATCCGGTTTTTTTCTTAACGGTTATGCAATCATAAATGAACTATGTATTTTCATCTATTGTTCAGGTGCTCTGCAGTATCACCACCTCATACACATTGTCTTTGAAATTGTTGATATAGAAACGGATCATAACAATGCTGTTTGAACTAATCTTCGAGCCGAGTGAACCAGCACTAAGATTTCAAAGGTTCCTCCAGTCCTCGCTTTCCACTGAGTTCGAAGGTCGACAAGGTTTAGCACGCTGCTTTTCAGCACTCCGGGTAGTTAAATCCTTCCTTGATGTTCGCTGTTGATACGCATCGTTGTAGTATATGTCTGCGGTAAGGCCATTTGTGACCGGGTACTTTGGGAGTTTTTTAGAGGCCCATATTTGAGTGCCCTGACCTGTTTCTGTTAGAGATTCAGTTAGGAGCACATTGGGTGCTTTGGTTGTACAGGCCTCAAATGTTGCTTGGAAGCTAACAGTTTTTGGTATTGGGATTGTTTTTTCCTCAAGACCAACGACTAATTCAGACCCTGGAAAACAGGTGAACTGAGTTAACTCTGTAATCTAGTGCTGTAACTGATCAATTGCTGTGCTACTCAAGTGTATAAAATTGTTTCTTTTTGGCATCAGTTGTTTAATTGGGTATGTAATATGTATGCTGAAATGGCTGTTGTTTCAGTGTCTAGTGTCTTTTGAACAGAATAGGATAAAGTAACTTCTTTATCTAGCTACAGTTCCACAGATATTTGTGAACAAATCTCCCTCTGCCACTCTTGTCAATTTAGGCAGATGTGGGGTTCCATGGTGTAATGGTTAGCACTCTGGGCTCTGAATCCAGCGATCCGAGTTCAAATCTCGGTGGGACCTGAGCTTTAAGAACTTGTTGATGCACAAATGAAATACTTTGATGAGTTGTATTGTGATGTCACTATGTCGCTGAGCAATGTGCATGTATGTCACAGTATGAAGTCCTGCTTGGGTACTAATATACAGGCAATATCTTCTTGTATTGTTATGTGTGAGGAGAGGTTATAAGAAGGCCCGTATTTGAGCGCCCAGGCCCATTTCTTCTCAGAGTCTCCGTTTGAAGCACATTGGTTGCTATGGGTGCTTCAGGCCTCAAACTCCGCTTGTGGCTAACATTTTTGGGATCCAGGTTTTTTTTCTTTAATCGGTTATGCGAAGTCTACTCTAAAATGAAACTATTGATATTTTCATTCTAGTTTGTTTCAGGTGCTCTGCATGGTCATCACCACCTCCATACATGACATTGTCTTTGAAATTGTTGATCATAGAAACACGGATCATAAACAAATGCTGCTCTTGGAAAACACTAATCCTTCGAGCCGGAGTCGAACCAGCGACCTAAGGATTTCAACACGGGTTTCCTACAGTCCTCCGCTCTTCCAACTGAGCTATCGAAGGGTACGAAGCAAGGTTTAGCTAAGCGCTGCTTTTCACAGCACCCTCCATTAGTATCCAATCCTGTCCATTCCGATTGTTCGCTGTTGACGTAGCGCAGTCTTGCTATTTATATGTCATGCGAAGAGGCCATTTTGTGACCGGTCAGGTGACTGGGGAATGGTTTTAGGAAGGCCCATATTTGAGTGCCCTGACCTGTTTCTGTTAGAGATTCAGTTAGGAGCACATTGGGTGCTTTGGTTGTACAGGCCTCAAATGTTGCTTGGAAGCTAACAATTTTTGGTATTGGGATTGTTTTTTCCTCAAGACCAACGACTAATTCAGACCCTGGAAAACAGGTGACCTGAGTTAACTCTGTAATCTAGTGCTGTAACTGATCAATTGCTGTGCTACTCAAGTGTATAAAATTGTTTCTTTTTGGCATCAGTTGTTTAATTGGGTATGTAATATGTATGCTAAAATGGCTGTTGTTTCAGTGTCTAGTGTCTTTTGAACAGAATAGGATAAAGTAACTTCTTTATCTAGCTACAGTTCCACAGATATTTGTGAACAAATCTCCCTCTGCCACTCTTGTCAATTTAGGCAGATGTGGGGTTCCATGGTGTAATGGTTAGCACTCTGGGCTCTGAATCCAGCGATCCAAGTTCAAATCTCGGTGGGACCTGAGCTTTAAGAACTTGTTGATGCACAAATGAAATACTTTGATGAGTTGTATTGTGATGTCACTATGTCGCTGAGCAATGTGCATGTATGTCACAGTATGAAGTCCTTCTTGGGTACTAATATACAGGCAATATCTTCCTGTATCGTTATGTGTGAGGAGAGGTTATAAGAAGGCCCGTATTTGAGCGCCCAGGCACATTTCTTCTCAGTGTCTCCGTTTGAAGCACATTGGGTGCTGAAGCATATTTCTCTATTTTAACATTTAACTATGGAATCTCAAAAAACGTATGATAGCCAAAATGATCTGTAAACGATAATGGATAATCTGTATTGCTCAATTTTTGAATTATGGCGGTAAATTGGGAATACACAGTAGAAACGGAAATAATGAACAGTTACGTGCATTAGGCTAGATGAATCTTGGCGGTTTTTCTCTTATGACAAGGACCTTCAGACGTGGTCACGTCATCTCATGCTGGGCAGATATAAGAATCAGCAGTGTGAACTCAGCCTTTTATACACTCCTACCACTTACAGGGATAGGAATACAACTGTGATACACTGTCTGTTAAGCAAGACCTTGGCTCCCGCACATACTAGCCAAGAGTGGGATGCTGGATTTTGGCATCAAACTCATGCTATACCTTTGAGAGTTTGCCAAACCAAAGCCCACCTCTCAAGTTCTGGGGACTGAAAGTGTCATGTTTAATCCTGGATTTGTTTTCTTTCATTCAAACAGATGAATCCAGACCACAGTGGAGACACTTTTGGTGGGGAGTCGGGTGCAAAGCTATTTGTTGTGTATATGTGTGACTTTGCCTAATCACAATATCGATGGCACACATAAAAGTGTGGACACCAGTCAGAGGTGCCCTCAAGCTCCTGATTATAAAATATTGTGTGAAGCACATTTTCACTGCTTCTTTTTATAACATCATGCCGTTCTGCATGTTTATTCCCGTCTCCTTGCTTCAAGGGTGACTAATATTTTTCTCTGATATATTACATATATTTTGATATGTCTTCTGTTGTGGGGCCATCTATTTACTAATGCTGAATAATAAATATAAGCAAACAAACAATGGTAAATTGATTGTTGTGAAAAAGGAGGATACCTGCCCTGATCAAATGCTATCACAAGCAGCATCCTTTCAATCAGAGGAATGCCATTTAGCATGCAAAGTTAATGGAAATGCAAGCCTTCTTCCAAATGGCATGCTAAACAAATAGCATTTGGGTAAAGGAAAGATTCAGCCACATTCAATTCTCTGACGGAGGTATTCCTGAATGGAGGTTTGTTTGTAATCCATAAACAGAATAGGCATGGCTTTTCGGAATGCAGATGGCACTTGGTGTTCTCAGTGCAGAGGGATACTGCTGTTTAAATGACATATTTTCCTGTAACTTGAGAGGTGACATGACATAATAGAATTGCCATTAAAACCTATTAAAGTCAGAAGCAGTGGCACTTACAATGGCACGAACACAACGATATGCAAGTAGAAGAGAAACCTTTGGGGAAACTGAGTAAGTTAGGACATGCTCACCGATCGCCATTATCTGTTCAATTATAATTGTAAGGGATTACCATATTGTCAGATAGCATTGTGAAGTCAAAGGGCGGCTGCAACTTTGAAATGTCAGGGTAAATCATTCAATACTGGATTAAAGTAAATCCCAGCTGTAGGAGAGTGCTGCAGTCTGGTTTAGGGAGATGATGTCTTTAAAATGCTACCCACTGAAGAATGGAAGATGTGGTTATTTAAATAAATGTTGGTGCGCTTCACGTGCGCCCAGTTACGGTATGCATGTTGCGTTGTGCTTGATGTTCTTTATCAGTGACCTGTAATGGTGAAGTGCTACAAGAATAATACCCGTGGACTGGTGGCTGATGGACAGAGACATGGTCTCTCTGTCACCTTATACCTGTCAACACCAGGGTGAGGCACATACCTGATAATCATTAAATTAAACACATAGAACCTTTTTACTTATTTCTGGTCTCTTGGGACCCATTTGTTCATGAAAAGAAAGGAAGGGAGGAAAAAAGGAAAACATCACACCTCACTGGCTTCCAGTACCTCACAGATTCTTAAGAGAGCCAGAGTGAGAGGATACAATTTCATCCAATGAGGCAGGTGGCAGAGGCAGCAATGAAATCAGTCAGCTATTGCAATCTGCGGGTCATTGACACTGTTCCTGCTATTACAGATACACTTCCTTTAGAACATTTCCTAATAAACTTCCCACTCCCCCCTACCCTTCCCACATTTATAAATTAGTATGAGCAATGGAACTATTGTGCAAGCAATGACTCACTTCATTAACACAAGGTCAGGCTTTCAAAAGAGGAGCCCAAGTTCAGGCACCTTACCATGTCCTGAATGGAAGACGTTATTTGGTCTACATCTCTGTCACTCAAGCTACCCTCATAGACTGGGTGAAGCAAGCTGTTAAAACTCAGGTAGCATGAAGCAACATTCTGTCAAGGGTTCAAATTCATTAAAGTGAACATTGTTTCATCGGGGCATGGGCCACCCTCTTGAATACGTGCACTGTTTTTGGTTGGGTGAAAGACAAATCTTGACACCCTCACAGACACAGACCAGGCCAAGAACACTCAGCCGGGTACAGAGTGCCCCCCTTGCCTTGGAGCTGTGAAATGGTTCCTGGCTGGGCAATCCTGCATGGTTAGTTCATGCTTTAATGTGGATTTTTCTGCATACCTCCAAGCCACAAGGCCTCAAGCTTGAATTTAGACCTCACTGCATTCATAGAGCATCCAGGATCTGATACCTGATGTACAGTATTTGACTTGGGCCAACCATTTTTGCTACCTCTATTTCTAATTCAGTTATTGTGTTTTGTAATTTTCATTTATGTTTCAAAAACACTATTAAAATCCTGTCTGTGAATGTGTGTGTTTATTTTTCTTGCTATGATTTATTGAAATTGTTTTATTTTTTTCTTTCTTTTGAATACCAGGTAAAATCACATGTATGACACCACTTTCACTCAGGAAGGAAAAAGTACTTTACTGTAGTTCTTCATTTTTCTGAAATTGTAAACCAACAATATTCAAGAGGGATGTATGGCAACATCATTCACTTATGTGTAAGGTGTAAACTTAATGTAATCTAAACGCTCCATTACTTGTTTTAGATAACAAAAAGTAACTAACTAAACAATTTTGTTATTTTTAGCTCACTTTAGCAAAGATGTATGATTGATGTTTTTCATCCAGGGCATTTATGTAGCATGCTGTGTTTAGTTGAAACTGTGTTTCTTTGGGTTAGACACCAAAATACAGAATGCTTTGTGAGCTTGGAACTAGTAATATTCTGTAATGCTCAGTTAAGTAATAGGCTTATAGATTCCAGCTGACATTTCTCATTCATTACAGATTATTTTAAATATACATTTTTTAATTATAAAGAAAAATAAAATTGATTTTTGGAAATGCCAGATGTCCTGACAAAATGCACTTCCCGACCAAATTAGTTTTACTGTTCAGATTAGAGATTATGCAACATGCGCCCATGTACATTGTCATACCCACACCTTTGGTGAGAGTCTGTGGGCACCAAATTACTACTGTCCAACAGATGATGCAGCTGCACATAGCACTGTAGTGCATGGATGTTTATTTGTGATTACCCAACACACAAAAAAACAAACATACATGCAACAAAAATAACAAACAACAGGAGCCAAACATTTCACTGGGTTCAGACAGACTGCCACCTACTCTATGGCTCTATCTGAACCACATTAGCTCTACAGAAGCACATAGGCGGTTTTACCATAGGCCATAGGTAGGCAATTGCTTGGGGCCTCGTCCGCCGAAGCGGCCTCATGAATTTGTGTTTCTTTTTTTTTTAATTTATAAAACATTTTTCTTTTCTTGTCACTCCAAATGAATGATAATCTGTAATAGATAAAAATAAGTCTGTCTACATGTAAATGTGGGCCTATCCAATTAAATGTCTATATTTGCCAATATTTATTATCACCCACATTTTACATTTAATGGACTATTCCACCTTGACCTTCCTGCATTTGTGCCTACTCAATGACGTAGAAATTCGAGTTGCCATAAGAGACAGAGAGTCACGATGTTTGTTACCATAAAGCGTTTTCAAAATGGATTTGAGAAGAGCAAGAGGAAGAAGGAAGATGCCCAGTTTAAAGAAAGTTTGCCTAAAGTTTAACGAAATTCTTTAATAAAACAGCCAGAGACTCCATGACTGAGGAGCAACAAGTAGAATGAGAGCACCTATTATCGACCACCCTAACCGCTAGTGTGTTTACTTAGTATTTATTAAAGAGGACTGGACATTGTTACCTATTTAAATGTAAGTCCTGTAAAAATACACATAGTAAATTGTCTAAATGTAAAAAACTAACTTCATACATATACATTTAGTTAGATTTTGATATAGTAATACAGCCTTATTTACTACATCAACTTTAAGACAAGCAACACGCTCGAAATTATCTCATCGCGACCCATTAAATCCAATGGCGCAGACGTTGCTTCATAATTTCATACTGCTTTCCTAACGGTTATTTTGCATCCTGCGACTTGGGTTACACCAGTGAATATGTACGGATTCCTAGACATGCTGATAGTGACCACCCTTTCTCATATTAACCTCAAATACGCAAGACAGGACACTTATACAGTATGCTAGCAAATTTATGTCAAGTTGCATTCGTTTATATGGGGTGGTCAATACACGTCCCCTTAGCAACCAACATCTAGCGCTGGGCCACCTCTGAGTTATTTGCACATAAAAAAATTGCAAAATTACTTTAAAAAAATAACTACTGGAGGATAACGAGGACATTTTTCCTACATAACTAGGTACAGGTTGTTAACGATATTTTGCCTATTTTTTCATATATAGTTGCAAATCAGTTTACGTTTTCCTGTCTGTCGAACGAAGTTGGTTGATAATAGGTGCTCACTCTAGCTGATGTTAAAACAGGTGTAACATTAGTTGAAGAAGCTGAGCTAGCTAACGTTAGCAGCCTTACTGGTGCCTCAGCCTGTTGTGCACCAACCGCACCTACTACAACTTCTAGCGTTACTGCCTCTGCTCGTTGAAGTGAACCAGCTACAGTGTGGGAGGAAAGTGTCAGAGGCGACACAGACAGACAGCAGCAGCCCACCACAAACCAGACACCCGCTCCGACCGGGACTTTTACCCCTAGAGAATAGTGGATGTTCAAATGCTTTATCAAAAAGCATGTACTATACTTTTGTCTCGAAAGAATGAAAGATTATATACTTATAATCTTTTTCTTGCCATATTGTCTTCTTCTAACTGACTGAAGGTCATTTGAAGTTCTTCAGTTAGAATTCTCATTTGGGTCTGTCCTTTAGTTCTGTGGCTTTGTTAACTGAAAAGAGCTGCCTTCAAATAGTGTTTGTCCACTAGCTATGATCGCGTTAAGCAAAATGGAGAGGGGCCGCACATTGGTCTTTGCCTGGGGCCTCCAAATCACTAAAACCGCCCCTGCAGAAGCAGAGACCCTTTTGGCAATGCCTATTTCTCATTTTCATTAATTAACAGTTTGCCTGGACTAAACCATCCCTGGTTTCTTCTGTGATGTTATTATATTTTTCCCTATCACATAATATACAGTCAGAATATTGTCCACCTTCCTGTATATTTACATTTACTTATTACAATTACAAATAGATGCTCCTTACCACGGAGCAACTGTGAAACTGAGAGTTTCGGGCATTTTGAAAGTCACCTAAGGGCTTGTCCTCGGTATGGATCCTTGCACTGAGGAAATCCGCAAGTTGCAGAGAAATACGGAACATGTGGAATGTAGGCAACAAACAACACCACTGCCCAGGACAAACAAAACCCTTTGCTGTGATAAGTAAAGTAAAATGTGAACTTGAGTTAAATAGTGTGCATATTTTGTTTCTAAGATGGTGACTTGTGATATGGTTATTATGTGTGGAAACTATACTGTAGACAAATGAGCCCAGGATGTGTTTTTGTGTTAGTTAGTGTGTCCATATACTAACTAAAGCAAACACAGCATCACAGCTAAATAAACTAAAATGAAATAAAATTTAAATAACCCACGGCCACTGTCCACACACACACACACACACCACACACACACACTACATTCGTGCTGTATGTGTGTATGTAAGTATTCATGCGAGTGTTGCTAGTGGATTATGCATGCTTAAGAGTGCTGCTGGAGGCCAGCGTCCAAGGCCTCGGTCACATCACGCTCCTCTTCTTCCAGATTAACTGAGTTGGTACCACTAGTCCCAGTTTACCTCCTAAACATTTGTCCTCTGTTTTGAGTTATGCTTAATTATAAGTGTCACTTAAGGGCCACTGACAAGCAAGGGCAGGCATCAAGGTGATTGGGAGCAATAAAAGCAGTGCGGGATGCACTTTTGGTCTGCTCTGACAAATCTGAATTTACAGCTCAAAATTTACAAAGAATTTGTCCCAAATATTACGGTGCCCTGAAATGGGGCGACTACATCTAAAATGTTATGCAATTTCTACATGGTGAAACCAAAATGTATTTAAAAAATACCCTTTAATATATAAATAATAGTTGACAATCTGCATTTTAACCAAATGTGAATTGTTTGATTACAAATTTTTAATTGTGGAGTGAAATCAAGAGCCAAATCAAGATTTCCTTGAAGATGAATCAATTGCCATATTATAGTGAGAACGCGCAAGGTCCCTTGATGTTGCCAAACACCTCGCCAGCACTTCATAGCTGTCCACCGGCATTGATGCTGAGATTGATCACTAAAAGGAAGTGACTGGAAAAAGAAA
Organism: Anguilla rostrata; assembly: GCF_018555375.3. NCBI lineage: Eukaryota > Metazoa > Chordata > Actinopteri > Anguilliformes > Anguillidae > Anguilla > Anguilla rostrata. The sequence goes on from NC_057937.1 coordinate 31,728,751, forward strand.
GGGATTACACTTGTCAAATGCGGTCAATAAATGTGGACCGGGTGATCAAATGTTTGCAGTAAATCTTACACAGTGTCTGTCTAGCTGCAGCAGAAAACAGAGTAATGAAAAGTGCCCCTGATGGAAGAGGGCTGTGAGCTGGAATCTCTTTTGGCATCAATTCTGGGCTTAAAGGACCAGAAGTACCTTTTCTGCAGTGTTGTTTTATCATTTTAAGAGATCAGCAATATTTTCAACAGTATTTTTTCCCCCAAGCTTCTACACACTACAAAGATATGTTCAATTTAGATGCTCAATCCAAGATATCTTTGCAGATATGTTCAAACATGTGGAATTGCTAATTACTGTGTGTTTAATTATAAAATTAACTTGATATAGAGAGCAAAGTTAATTATTTCTTTTAAAGACATATTGCCTTGCTATTCAACATATTTTAAGTTATTACTTTGAAAAACTTACCTGTGCTCTTTGCAAAAGAAAAAAATACTATACATATTTATCTGTCAAATACCCAGAAGTGCAGAATTCTTCAGAGAGTGATGAACCTTTCAGTCCTTCACCTACAAATGCCACACACGTTCCAGTCATGCATCCCATTGTTGCTGGAATGTACTAGTAGTGAGTAATAAATAGAGACAAGGTGAAGCCCGGTGGAGATATTACAGAGGTTTATGTTATCCGTCTGCTAACAGCAGAGTGTTATTTACAGCTGAGTTTTCCTTTATGGAAAAATCATGCCGTGATTGATTTGGGATAATGTGATGCTGTGGTAGTTTGAAGCTGCTGTTGAGGGTTCAGGTTAACAGAAAAACACTAACTTCTATAAACCATGATGGAGATAAATCATAGTTTTGCCGATGACTCTGACAGCAGCTTAAGCAGTGGCAATCATCAAAAGCTCCTTGGGATATTCTGTGCCACGCACCAAGCATGGGGTAAGAGGGCATTTTCGGTGGGGGATGGGAGGGGGTGGTTATGTGGGTTGTCTGGAGGCATGCGGAATCAGCCATATGAACGACCCATCAGTAGGCAGGTGTTTTACATAAATATGTGAGAGTAAATTCTATTGACAAAAAATGCAATAAACCAGACTTTCAAACGTGACTGCACCCCTACACGTTCATTTGGCATGCGCCACTTGCTTATGCTGTCTAGTGATATTATAATGTTTGCTTTTGTCTGTAAGAAGATTGATGTTTCAAATGTCCGATGAAAAGGAAGAGGAAATTGAACTGGGAATAGCCTGAAGTGCTGTAAAAAGTACCAGGCACAATTATTAAAAAACACTTAAAGAGTCAAATAGGATGCACATATAAAAAATGTTCAAAAGAGCGTCTGCAAGCCGTAATGAGATCTTTTTCTTCTGTCTTCTTTGATGCCATTTGATCACTGCGCAATGCCCACTGAACAGTGGTTCTGTGGTCAATATGCTTTGCAATATACATGAAGCCTAGTACATTAACACAGCAGTATTTTGCATGATGGGTTGATTTGCATTATTGGTATACACTCAGCAGTGGACCCAAATGGCTTTTATCCTGAAGGCAAAAACAAGACACAATGAAATCTGCAAGAAAAGGTAGATTAAAAAAACCCTTCCTTTTCAGTTTTTCTGGTTTCGCTGTCTTCAGAACCACAACCTCTTACTCTCCCTCTTATCTCCTTCGTAGTCCCCATGACCCTACTCTTCCTATACCTTTCCTTCACCCACCAGCTGGGAACAGTGCAGCAGAAGCTTTCTCATCACATCCAAACTTGTCTGATTATATCCTCAAGGCTCACATTAACTCAGCAGACTTCTTTTCTGCGTATTTGATTTACCTTCAGCAGCTATTTCATGACAGTGGTGAATACAATAATGAGTGCCTCTATGCAACTTTAGTTATTTGGTCTTTCTGTTATAAGAACAGTAAGAAAAAGCAGTACTATTGTTTGAACTACATAAAGTTCCTGTTGCTCTGTCTTGGTGTGTCATCCGAAAGTTTCTGTAAAATCATTATTTACTGTAATTGTTAATAGCTTAAGTTGAAGGAAAGGTGATCTGACCAATCAAATGGGATCTTTTGATGTTGCCACAGTTTCAAATACAATAAATATTATTTATAATAGGTTTCAAAATTCTTGATTTACAACAAACATGTGGTTTATAATACATGTACTGTATTACAGGGTTTATGGGTTGGCAAATTTAGAAAATTTCCTGGTGTAAGTTTCAGAAGTAAAATATTTGAGTTATTGGTACTGTTGATGGTACTGAGGGAGGGAAAGGAGGGGGGGATGGAGGGCCCTTAAAAATTTGTTGCGGGGGCAATACATGTTTTGATAAATTCTGGAGTTCAATTAAATTACATTTAAATATTTCATAACTGAATTGTTCCATTTAGTGTCCCTCATAGGCAGTGGATAAACATTGTAGTCAAAGATCTGAGAGATGAAAGCTTAAACAGGGCTGTGGCCTTTGTACTGTGATAGGTACCTATGACATGCCTTTACAAGTCAGCATCTAGGAACTCAGCCAGTTAAAATTTCACATCTCCAATTCCAGTGCCTTTATTGAAACATGTAGGGTGTGTCATAGAAACTAGGAAGAAACTATGAAAAACAGTGCCGCCTTGCAGTGCTACTAAAAAACACTGGGGAAACTGCACTATGACTATGGTCAGCACACTCAGCAGGGAACATGGTGGCAGAATCTAAGCACATTTCAGGACGAAGGGGAGAGACAGCTGGCTATCGCTATTCTACTGAGGCTGCTCATTAGTTAATGAGATGAGCTGTTTTTCCACTGGGAGCGGGCAGAAAGAAGGCAGGGTGTGGCATAGAGAGGTGAGAGCCCCTCCCCTTCTCCCAGCCCTGTCACTCCAGGGAACTGCTGGTCGACCAGCCCCCCAGCAGAGTTATTCAGGATGTTCGCCAAACCCTGTGCAGGTTAAGCGGGGCTGTATTACACCTGCTTCTCCAGAGATCATGTTCAGTGAGGCGAACAGCCACCGGACAACCCCAGCAGCCGCTGTACTGTGTGCAGGCTGTCAGCACTTCCCACCCCCTGGAGAGGCTCCCGGGCGGGCTTCTGCTGACAGAGATCCATTCTCCATGGCCACACAGGCATATCCCCGCGCTTACTGTCGGATGCTGTGCTTAATAATGCCAACTACATTCACTCTTCTGGGAAAACAATGAACCCACACACACACAAACACAAAACAATTTATTTTGAAGCAATGCTCACTTTATATTGTAAAAGCAATATAAAATCAAATCCTTTATATGTCCTTATTTTGATGAACAATCCATCAATATAATTAGAAAAGGTAATAACATCACACAAAACTTAAATTTCACTCAAGCAATTAAGAAACAAAATCTGAACATGGACCACTGTCTCAGTGCCCTGGGGTACTTTTATGTCAATGAGAGACATGAAAGTGACATAAAAGTGCACGCGTCTGGGAAGGGCCTCAATATGCGGCATCTTCTTAGAGGCTAACACCATGTTTCCCAGTGTCCTAATTACTGCTTTTCTCATTAGATGTGTCAAACCTGAGCCTCCCGCAAAGAGACGTGGACCAGCAAAACCAATCCTCAGAGGCATGCCAGGACTGCTGGGAAATGAAGAGAAAAAGAGAATTGCTAATAGCGCATCTTATGTAGTTCCAAATGGAAGGCTGGGCCCTGGAACAAAAGTGACTGCACTTTTGTCCTCTCCCCATTATTATTTTCAGCCACTTATTGATTATTGTCTTGGCAGCATGGGAGCAAGGTTACGTTTAAATAAAATATAATGGTACAATGGTACCTGTTTATGGAAGCTTCTTTATTGAGTCACCTCTCTTTTTTTAAAGATAAATGACACAATATTGCATCAAATCTTAGTCTAGTTCATTTATTCATTCCAGATTACTCCAGAGAATCTTTTAACCTCTTCGCGTAAGCCCTCTAGTAGCCAGGATGTCGGTATCCTGAGATTGCTCAACTCAGACATTCTGTGCTCCTGCAACCAAAATGTGAGTAGAAACAAACCCTGTGTTCTAATTTTATTAGTTGACAGTACACGACAACTATGCCAAATATGAAGTTTCTAAGTCCCACCATTGTTGCGTAGGTCATCCATTTAACAAGCAGCCCCTACCTCGCTCGCAGCCATACCACCACACACTCTGATCCTGCTGTCTGGCTGAAGCTAAGCAGGTGTCGGCTTGGTTAGTATGTGGATGGGAGACCACCAGGGAATACTGAGTTGCTGTTGGAAGTGCTTTTGGTGGGCCAGCAGGGGGAAATCTTCCCTCTGGTCAAATAAACCCCAATTCCCCAGTCCAGTGAGGGGGACACTGTGCTGTAGGAGATGCCGTCTTTCGGATGAGACGTTAAACTGTGGTCATTAAAGATCCCATGACACTATTCGCAAAGAGTAGGGGGGTTCCCCGGTGTCCTGGCTAAAATCCCAGATCTGGCTCTCACAAAAACTCGCCACCTAATCATCCTCTGATTTAATTGGCTAAAAAAAATGTTCTCTCCCTCCAGTGGAGCTGCTCAGTGGCCAAAAATAGAGGGTTGTGGTTGTACTGGGCAGCTCCCAGGTATGAGTGTGAAGCAGGGCGTTCCTGCAAAAGAGCATCTGTGCTCAGTGAACCTACCCTGGGTAAATAAAGGTTAAATAATAAATAAATAAAACCTGCAGTCTCATCTGCAACTACCGTCTCTAAGCATGACACAGTGGACAATACTGTCTATCTGGATGTTCCACCACCAAAAATTTGTATTCTGTCACACCAACAGTCCAAAGGTATGCCAACATATTAGTGAAAAACACGCTGACAGAATAGTGAAATAAACGAGTAATTTTTGTTAAATTATCCCATGTCATTCTACTAGCAATATATGCAACTAAATATGGAATAAATATACAATCATACGATTGGTTTTACATGTAAACATGTCCCTTTCAACATTCAGTGGTCATTCATAGTCCTGAACAATCAAATTGAGAAATAAATATGCACATAGAAAGCAGGGGTAAGTATTTACAACGGTCACAGCAAAAGACAACTCACAATTTATACCAGTGTACCTCAGTAATTGTCTTTTCCTTTGGTTTGTAGAAGATTGTACTTGTTTTGCCAACTCATCCGGGTGGCTAAGCAAATTCCCTGGGGTGTGGGTCAAAAGAGGAGGAATCATGAAATCTAGACGAACATATTACTGCATGTAACATTTCAATGATTTATGTTGTGTCATATTTTGAATATTGGGATGGCAGGTATATTGTACCATCCTGCCAAGTTATGCCTTGCCAGGGTGGGATGCCCCACACCTATACAGCACAAAGAGTTTGGCACTTTTCAGGGTGTCCTACTGAAATAACAACAATGACCACAGACCCTTAAAAACACAAATTTATCTACCTTCTGACTTCACGTCAACAGGCAGAATTCACTAAGAACTTCACACATCCACACAATAAAGCCCCAAATTTAGGGGATTTCACATTCTTCCTCCTTTTTGCTGCTGATGACATCATCATAAATGCTCTCTCCCATTGTACATTTAACTACATCAACCAATAAAAACATTGAATACACTAACAAAATGGACATATATATAGACATGCACACATTTTTAAAAACAAAAACTACTTCACTAGTGGCATGCTGGGTAGCGCATTTGCGTGTACGCAATACCCCTTTAAAACACTTCCATTTAAAAATATAACACTTTTAATTCATTTGTCATTCATGGTAAAGGAAAAATGACTGATTCCATGCCTATGTATTTCTTTCAGCTAGAACGTGTGAGTGTTTGCTTGTATTTGTGTATGCACATCTCTCTCGTAGCCTGCATGTCTATGCATTACTATTATAACTTAGTCATAACACAGTACAAAAATAAATTGTATCTGAAGAAAAACATGTCTTCAATGACAAAATGCAATACAAAATAAGCACTGTCTTATAACTGATACTAGAAATGACCAGACAAAAGCCACTGTACAATATTTATGTGTAACGCATGCTGGAGTTAGCTAGCTATATTGTGTAGTTGCTTGGTGTTGTCGTAGAGAAATGCAGTTAGCCCAGGAGCCATGAATAATCTCTCATGAACTCTTCCACGTATATGTCTGTTACAAAAACATGGAATACAACGGATTCCTCCGGTCAATCATGCACATTAGTTTGAGCTCCTCTCCCATGTAGCACAATAAATGAAAAGCGGGAAGCGGGGAGGGACGGAGACAAGGCGAAAGAAAGAAAAAGCGCGCAAGCTGTATTACAAGGAGCCATAGAAAAACAGAAACATACCTGTTCAAAAATATAATAACGGATTCCTCCAGTCAATCATGCACATTAGTTTGAGCTCCTACACAAATTAAATGACACAGGAAAAATATTAGCATACTACACAGTGCATTTAGCTAACACATAACCTTATACATATCATTTAATAAAGAGACCATAATGTTGCTTACCTCTCCCATGCAGTACAATAAATGAAAAGGGAGAGGTAGAAGCGGAAGACCTCATTTATAGGGGGAAGTGCACGTAGGAGCACAGAAACCGAGTCTCAGTCATTCCACATGTTGACTCTGGAGGCTTAACATCAGATAACTATTTACACAAATTTTATTTTTGTAATAATGTACATTTGAGATATTACTGCTGTACAATTTACCCTGTTACATTCAATTTAACAAGTCATTAATTCAAACCTGCAAAATCTAGGCCTGCCATTAAAAGTATTAATATCAACATTGGGCCAAGTTACAAGAAACCATATCTTAGCTCACACAAATTAAACAAGCTGAATTCCAGAGCTATGCTACCCAATGCTTCCTACATTATTTCAAGTAACTTGGCCCTGTGTGTACACGCATACAGTACATTAAGGGGGCAAACATATTTATTTCTTATTCTTATTTTAATCAGCCCATTATTTGTGTGATCCTCCCTCAATTGCGTATGCATTAAGGAGAGAAGCACACCTTGCAACAACTCAGGTAGATGACATACTTACCTCACATCCAGCCCTGTGCGCTTTGGTACATAAGACGCGTGTTTCTGGGGCAGAATGTGTCATATCAGCACTTGAAACTAGCCGCAAAAGGCTTGGTGAATTTGGCCCTTTGTATCTTGAACAGAGATTACGGCAGGATCCTTCTGCTAAGTGATGGGAATGGCTCAGTAAAATACACACAGGAGGTCGAAAGAGGGGGAATGAAAACCCTTTTTGACAATGTTAATCCTCACAGCTGCTTTGAGGTAACAAAGGCTTTTTACCAGTTTTTCAGATGTTGGATTGTAGGGTGCGAAGGCTCGACAATGTCAGAGGCTCCTGCACTGTCTGCGAAACATCTGTCTGCTTCATGAACATACTGTGATATAGTCCCTCGCAATGGAGTGAAATATCAGCAGAGAAGCAGCCCCTCACTGTTAAACAGGCCTCACCTACTTGCAGCTCACAGCCAAGGCCATCAGCAAACAATCACTTAGTCTTTCTGCCATTCACTTTCTCTAACCTGTACTGGATAGAAACGCCATCTTTGCTAAATATATATTATACATTACAGGTATATGATATATAAATATATATACATGATTTTTCATTTGGGTATAAGCAATAGATGGATCATGTCAACAATTATATACAGTGTCATTTGGGTTTGATGAGACGTTTAAGGCCCAACATATCTCATCTTTGATTCAGCAAAATTAGACTTTAAAAATATTTATGTTACATTTTTTTTCTGAGATCGGTCATGCTAACAAACCCCAGTATGTGAGTAAGCAATATATAATAAATGCATTATATATATTGCACCACAATGGATTGCTGACCTGTCCAGGGTGTATTCCTACCTCTTGCCCAGTGAATGGTGGGATAGGCTCCAGTCCCCCGCAACCCTGACTAGGAATAATTGGGTATAGATAATGGATGGACTATATATAAGTAAAATATTATTATGTTTAATATGTTTTCTTTGTAATATAATATAGAAAATAGAAAATAGATTTTCCATCTGGGCACTTGAAACACTTGGAATAATTCCATTCCAGAGACGGAGCGGGTTGACCCCAATGGACAGGTGAGAAAGACAGAACAATGTGCATAGGTCTCTGTCGTCATCATTGATTACAACTGAGCAAAGGTGCCCCTTGTACTGTCAGTATGTCAATATATATGTAATATATATTGGGTCTTGATAGAGACATTTTGTGGATATCCATCTATTGCTAGAAATGGTATTTCTAATTAAATTACAGTAATTGTCAGGACAAACACTGCTCTCGGTTTTTAATTGCTGCAAATTAGAATCTAAATGATAAAAAAAAAAAAAATTGAAGTGAAAGAGGATTGTGACCTAGGAACTAGTATGTCAGGAGCACCCAGCCACACTATTACCAGCATAGGTGAGATTAGATGAGATAGGTTACTACCGGTCTAGGAATGTAGTTTCTGGAAACCAGTACAATGTACAGAGCCTGGCCAATACTGGATTTGTGTTGGTCTGATACTGATACAGATATTTAGGTAGCTAAATTTACAGAATGCTGATATACCTGCTGGTAGAAAACATACAATTTCATGCAACTTAGTTCTGTAAAAATAACAAAGAGGTACTTGAACAAATGTACAATTCACATGCCTTCTAAGAGTGGCAGGTGTTAGTTTTTCCATTTATTCCACATTATAACCACTGGACCCACCTTGGTGTACTGTATGTCCACCGGGAACAATCAAATTTGTTTAGCTAACAGCCTGCAGAGGCCTGGGGAAATTATGAAAACCTTTAAGTTACAATGAGACATGAGTGCATTACATTATCTGTGCATAAAAGCAATGAACTGAAATCATGAATAACATTGGCTAGTTAGCTAAGTTAGCTAAAGGAGTTAGGATTGCAGGACGTTGAAATAATTTCAGGACCAGATATGTTTTACAGAGTTTTTTGTTTGCTTTCAAGCGTTTAATGAACTGCCAAGAAAATTGCCATATAATCAGCACCATGGGTTCGGCTGCTTTATATGGTACAGTTACAGCAGCAGAAATATAATGAGCTTGTGGGTAAACAGCATGCTGCGAGGATGTTTTACTGATACAATTACATTACACAGACAAATTCTCAAAGCAATCACAAATGCTTAGGTCTCATTAATATACATTTTTAAAATTGTTGTGTAGGTGCTTCTATAAAAGGTCTATATCGACAGATAATATTGATCAATTTAACAGACATATTGGTTGGACTTACTGGGAAACTGCTGTAGTTTCTGTATTTTAGATTAAATGAAGAGCCTAGCTCATGTCTCACTGCAGTAGCTTTGACTTCTATGAGGCAGCTGAGGCAGCAGCTGGAGGAAACACCAGGCAGAAATGCAGTTTTAGGCACTTTTAATGTCATTTTATAGGAGAACTCCCTGTCCCTTCGAACCTCCCCCTCACTTCCCCTCTTCCGCATGGTCTGAAGACACATCTCTTCAGTCTATACCTGGACTAACTGGCACTACTCTAAATCATTTCACTTTAAATCCCCCCTTTCATGACACTCATGTTACATGTACCCACATTCCAGCACTGTGTAATTTGTGTCCAAATATTGTAGCTTGTTCTTCTCCCTAGTTTGGCCTGGCATAAGTTAGGTCAGAATAATGTTCACTGCGTGAACTGAACTGTGTTTTTGGCTATAAATAGCTGTACTAAATGAGTATTGTACCTTATTGAACCTGTGTTTTGTAGTTGTCCAATGACCATGATATGCACTTTTGTACGTTGCTTTGTATAAAAGCGTCTGCTAAATAAATGTAATGTAATGTAATGAGAAGCCGATAGTTGTACAGAGTTTTAAAGTTTTGGTCAGGATGCTAATCTTCATAAAGATTATATAAGTTGCAGTGTGTTTTTATAAGAGGTTTTAAAACTTTTTTTAAAAATTTAATTGTATTTTTCTTGATTGTTGGGATGGTGTCATTTGATGTTGCAGTTGGTTGGTTACAAGATAAGTTGATAAATGTTTATGCATAGTACTTTTATATTTAAAACATGATATAACGTAGAATAAAAAGTTATTGTCCTCCTCCTGGCCATCTGCATCTATTATTTCCAGTGCCCCCTTCTCCTTCCTGTTCAAGGCCTGGAGGAGTGCAAAACAGGCACAAAAACAACCTGGGCACAAGGGGCCCCTTAATGAGCAATGGAAAAGGATGAAAGGGGGAGAGATGGAAGAAAGGGCATTGCTACAAACCTGCAAAATAATACTGTACAGTAAAATGAGGTTTTAGTCACATGCAGTGTTTTAGTAAAGTGAGTGTTCAATGGTTAGTCCAGTGAATATGTAATGCTATGCATGTGAGTGTTTGTGTATGTGCAAAGCTTCTGTCTGTCCTTTGCTCACGACTGTTTGTGGAAAGGAATGTATGGAATTTGTAAGTTGTTCAGGCACAGAGCTGGAGTAAAGAGTTAGTCATCAAAGTGATCACAGGCATCACATACATAGAATTAAATTATTTATGTGAGAAATACTGAAAAAATAATATATACCATACATGCAAACATGCATGAGGTATTAAATACACGCCTTTAAATGGTTGATAGATTTCTGAAAACACAATGTGTATTTGTCAGAGTGAAAACACCTTCAGGCTTCTAGCTAATTGCATAACCATTTCTTCGATGTTCTTTCTGTGTTGTTCCTCCTCCCATTGGCAGATTTATGTTCTCTGCATCATTTCCTTTCTGACGCTGAGACAGTCAGCATCCGTGAGGGATTCTGGGAGGTCAGGCATTTAAAGCTAAAAATGATGATATTGCATCACGGTGATAAATAAATTGATATCCGGACGGAATCAGAATGACAAATACCAGTACTTGAGGAGGCCCATTAGCTGTTGACAGCTTCTGCAAGCGATGCCGCACGGAGCGAAGGACCATAATTCTGTCTTATTACAATACCAATCTGTGCCTTCGTCTCTGTTGAATTCATTCATTTCTTATAGTCTGTCCTGTCTCTGCTTCTTGTTTTATTACCAACTAACTTGCACGTTATGGACTTAATTTATGGCAGGAAATTGAGCAGCAGCAAATCACAGAATATTTCCATTGATTAGCTCAAATTGTCTAATCTGCAGTGTGTTCTTAGCTCTTGATTGGGTGGTACTTACTGATTGCCTTCCATAACATAAAAATCAATCACCCCAGAAGCAAGAAGGTCAGCTTGATAAATTACATCTAATGCAGCTCTCTGTCCTCAATCAAATATGTGGCTAGTTTTATTCCATAAAATTTATAGTGAATTCAAATTTGTTTAACATGCACTAATGCAAATTTAGTTTGTGATTCCTATATGGTGGTCTTACTGCATTAATATTATGCTTTATATTGTGCTTTAAACCCTTGGAAGACATACCATGCAGGATTTTACCCTGAAAATATTATAAAATAGCCATGCTAAGGCGTATCCATGATGATGCACTGGCAATATCTGTCTTTTTGCACTTACGCTGAATTTGTGCACCTTTACCTTTACTTGTTATTCTAAAATGTGGTTGGGACATTTCTGGGTGTGGCACTCTTTTCTGTTTGAAGAGATATGGGTGCAGCTACCGAGCCTGTGGTTTGTGATCAGTGTTTGTTGCTAGCTTGCTAGCTACTGCAATGGCGGAGGTAAAGAAGCAGAAGTACAGCAAACTTAAACAACAATCATACTGGGCTCGTTAAAAAACCAGAGAAAACCTTGGAAATACTTTTCAGCGACAGCTGAAGTTCACAAAATGGATGAAAATCAATGTAGAGTTGGAGTGTTTTCTTTTGGACCTGTAAGTAATGTTACTTCTAGCTACTCAGGTTAGGTACTCGGCATGAGTGCGCAGGGTTGAATAAACAAAAATTTAATTCATCAAATAATTATCTTCCTAAAGAAACAGGCTGAAAGAGTTAACAAAGATAATTAAATTGGTATTGTAATGACAATGAAAAAGACCACAACACCGCTGTTCACATGAAGGGCTAGCTGCTGTGTGCTACTGGCCAATGAATTTGACTCTGACTTCCTGAAACCAATGAGTTGAAAGCACCTTTGCTTGTGGAGGGAAACAGATCAGGTGTTATATCTGAGATCTGAAGCTATGATGACCAGGGCTGATTTTTATTCAATGAGACAAGAACTCTTACTGGTCTCACGAGTGGACACCTGTACGCATTACTGTCACTGTCAAGAAAGGAGAAAATCAACTTCTGCATTTCATGCCAAAAGGCAGGGGATTCATCTTGCTGCTCTTTAACATACTGGATGACCATTGCTGAACTCTGCGTGGCAATGCAAAATGTATCTTTGTCAAAATGCCTTTATCAAATAATGCTCCTGAACTTTCAGTGTTTTCAATGTCATTTTGTACCAGGTGCTTCATCAAGAACTTATTGAACTGAATTATTTTTAATGCATGTGTTTCAATGTCACTCATAAAATGCATAAAATATGAATTGCCATTGGCCAATGTATTCTCAGCTTAAATCAAAAGGTCTGAGTTTAATGAAGTTCAATGAAGAGACTAATGTGTTATTTCATTTAAATCCAAGTAGCTCACAAACTTAAGAGATGCTTCAGCAAAAACATGTCTTCAGAATTTTCAGGCAGTGGAAAGAAAGAACCTGTACAGTAACTGCTCTCATTTGCTGAACTATGTTCACATTGACTCAGAGCTTGCTGTACTAAAAATAAATAAAAGATATAAATAAAAAATATTTTTAAAATGAATGGCTCATTTAAAACAAATAGAGAGGAGCACACGTTAGGATCATATGGGAAAGCACTTTACATTTAACAAACATAAGTAAGCAAAATGTTTAATCTTGTTTAAGGTTTGATGTCTTCAAGATGTAAATGAAATATATGTTAAATACATGGTAAATACATGCAAAACGTGAAATTATAATTTTATATTATATTAAATATTCACTGTGTCATTATTTTATGTTGATGTATCAAACACATGCTTTGAAAAATGGATTAAATCTATATTTATACAACACGTTTTCTAAAATCTAAGTAGAATAAAAGGGCATATTCGTATTCGGTCATACACTGGAAATGTAATTATTTTTGGTATGGGTTCTTATCCCAATATCAGTAGTGTGGGTAAATATATGCACAAGCACAATCAGTAGCACACATGTGGGAAAGAGACAGACAAGGCAGTGTGGAAGGAGAGAACAGTGTAATTACCATTCTGTAATTCCATCCCTTGCCATATGGATAGTTGGTTTCTGTTTTAAAACTCCATGTCCACAATGGAAAATTTTTACTTCATGATTACACAATAAGTATTCATATAACTCCCTCCAATCATTGTTTTAGAGTTCAAGATACTGATGACGTTGGAAGACAAAAGGACTTAATGAAAAATGCTCCATAGGAACATATGTACAGCAGAAGCTGAAACATGACACAGGGGCAGTCATAGAGTGTAGTTCAGTGTAAAAGGAACAGTACATTTTTATAATGGATCTGGGGTTTTCGGGATCTCGTCTTCTCCAAACATCTGAAGCAGCAAAAAGACAGATTTGATTCTCATACAGAGTTGGTCCATGTGCAGCATGTGGGTACAGTGCTTTTCCCAGATCCCAGTAAATCATTGTTAAACCCCTCAGTTAAATAGCCCGCCATACAGGAAAATACACTTATTTCAGTGTGCACTGTATGTTCTGTACGATATAACATTGCTGGGTTTCTTCCTAGTCATAAGGAAATATAGGGAAGCATGTCAGTCAACAGAGAGCTGGTCTGCAGGAAACTATGCCTTGGATACAGTCCTATAGCTTTCCTAAACAAATGTATTGAACATTATTATATCATTTTACTATCAACATTGCGTAAGGAAATAAAGTTAACACTTACTAATGGCCATGAACGATAAAATTTACCATCATTATCCTGTGCCGGTTCCCATATGACCGGCAATGTTACCGAATCGTATTTCCCTGCTTGATTTCACTTGTCTGTACTAATGTTATACACGTGCTCTGTAAACTCGTTAGCAAGCTAGTTAACATTAAACTCGGCCAAATGGCAAACGCGAAACTAAAGTGTGGCTGTATTTTATACCCATAAGGATTCAAGCAATAGGACGTACCTTTGCAAAAAAATTCTTTAAATCGTCATTTACTCCTTCTTTTAAAGAAGGTAGATGAATGATTCAGGTTTGAAGAGTGTGAAAGTGATAGAGAATGAATTTCAGAAATATAAATGAGTTTGCGACAAAGATTGAACTGTTACTAAAGCAACAGCTTTAAATTAAAAAAAGCTATTATTAGCTAGCAACCAGTGTAACCACTAATAAGTGATTTGCCCGAGCCCAAAGTGGAATTTGAACCCTCGTCACTTATTTGTCTGAAGGTGTCATATGCAATTGTGTTACCAGTGAGCGATACTAGCTGTGGGGGCTGCATATTTTTATTTTTTAAGTGTGTGTACTTTTATATTCAATTTTGTGTGTGTGTCCAATGTATTTATTGGTTGATGTAAGCTAAATGTTTAATGGGGAAAAAAACCTTTGTGGGCCTGGAGCATTTGTGATGATGTAGGCATAAAAAAGAAGAATGAAAAAAGGCAATATCCTTCTCCCAAAAAGTTTGGGGCTTTATTGTGTGTATGTGTGAAGTTGTTTGTGAATTCTGTTAGTTGACATGAGGTCAGAAGGTACCAAACTTAATGTTTATAAGGGCTGAGAGTCTGTGGTCATTGTGGTTAGGAAGAAAACCCTGAAAAGTGGCTAACAACTTGGTGCTGTATAGGTATGGGGCATGCAGGCCCCACCAAGTTGTAAGTCGTAACACTGGGATGTCATACACTGGTGGACACACGTTATCCCACCAGATTTAAAAAAAAAAAAAAAAAAAAACAGGAGTTACAACCTTGCTTTCTAGCTAGTTGATTGCCTTTGCAATCTCACAGCACTGGAGTTATGCAAGCCAGTTGGAGTTTGCAAGGTTTGTTATGAAGTAGCGCTAGCTAGCTTTCTGCTAACATTAGTGTAAGCAAGCAAGAAAGCCATGCAGCTAAGTTTTTGTAGGACTGTCAGTCGTATGTTTCAGAGACTAGCTTTAAAATGAAGCGGCTCCCTACAGTAGTACATCAGTATATTTCAATGTTTACATTAGTTATTGGTATATACAGGTATACAACAGAAACCCCTCACAAAACTAATGGTTTCTTGTAATGCACTGTCACATGGCCTGTCTCTCTGCTGTTATTTTAATGCCCTGTACAGGTTTACATGGTTTTGCTGTTTACATAACAAAAACACAGTTTCCAGTGTGAAATACGTTTAACGTCAGATCATTTCATTTTAAAAACGTTAGCAATGTGTGAATTACCAGCAAAACATGCATGCCAGTCAAAATTGCAATTGAGGTTGGCTGTGAAGAGATTTCAAGATAGTATTGAAATATAAATCAATGTGTCTACAAGATCATAGTTAATCTGTCAATTTCTTAACAGTGACAGTCTGGACATGCTATGCAAATGAGGCTACCATTTTCACCGACAGCCATATGTGCAAAGCAAAGCTGGCCCACAGAAGCCTGCGACAGTGGTTGGGACTAGACATGTAAGTGGTGGATAGTTTTATTATTATTATTATTATTATTATTATGTATAATTAAATAAAAAAATAATTTAATTAAAAAAATTTAAAAATATATCATTAAAAAAAAATCATGTGATGTCAGTCTGTTTTAATGTATATGTTGCTTAATGCCCAGACTATTACAATACAGACAAGCTCGTCAAGGTGGAAGGCCTGGGAAACCTAATGACAGAGAAAATCATGTATTTTTATGTGTCTTTATTTGTGTGCTTTTTATTAATGCAATCATATTAATTCTGCAGCAGTAGCTAAATGAACAAACAGACAGGAGACAAATCCATAGCCCCCTCCCCCTCAGATTTCATTGGGTGGGAGGACAGCTAGCTGCTCTACCACAACTCTGTGGGTAGCCGTGAAGGGAAAGGAGCTGCGTCTTTATACTAAGTTATAGCTGATGACTTCAATAGAAGTCTTTGCAAAGATAATTTAATATTATATCTGATAATAAATTAGAAGTGACAAGTAGAAACATGTGTGAAACAAATTTTAGACTCTGATATTCCAGAGTGATATACATCGTAGAGGATGCATTCACTCATCTCCACCCCATGCAGGCCACAATAGAAAGTGATTTGAGAATGTGTATAAACTTTTCCAACAATTTAAATATGAAAAGGAGAGAATGGTAAAGAATTGATAAAATTGTTAATTGAATTTAATAAATGCAATAAATTGGAAATGGGATTTAAGTAGGATTTAATAAATTATTTAATTTCTAAAAGATTATTATTACTGTCAGTCAGGACCTCAGTGTAACACTTTAGTTGAAGGGATGTTCACAACCATGGTATTTTTGTACAGGACCATGCCCTCATCACTGTACCATGGCATTGGAGTTTGTACAGAGCAAAAAAATGCACACTATTGGCCTAATAGCAAAACTTCCGGAAGCCCAGTCTGTTCCCTAGTAGCTATTCCAAGAGTTCACTGGGTGGGAAGGCTACAGAATGGTCTACCTGCTGGCATCTAGCTGCGGGTTGCACTCGTATATTCTTAGTGAATCTCTGAATCTGGTGTGTTCAGCTGCTGTTCTGTATCCAAGGTTTAAAGAGGTAAGTTCCTGTGCCTGTCATGCTTTAGTGGCTCTTCTCCATCTGTCAATAAATCCATCAAAGCTATTGATGCTTAAGCAAATCACTAAAAGTTATCAACTGAAGCCCTCTCAAATCTGCAAACACAATCACTATTTAAATCCTGATGCACCAATGCCGCTAACAGAGCATTAAGATGAGGGGACACACACACACACACACACACAAAGACAATGTAAAGAAGTCATGCATAATAAATTGTTGGAAAATGGCACAAGCACACACATATTAATAGTTCCTTCTTGTTTTACACCGTGAAATTAGCACCAATTTTGCCATTTTTGTCATTACATTATTGAGGAAAATTCCATTTATGTCCTTAGCTCTGTCTTGCTTTTTTAAATTGTGTGGTCATGCAGTGTGGGCACAGTGTCTTCCAAGACCCTCTGAAACCAGATTAGAATTCAAGATAGCTTCATGCTATGTTTGCCGTCACTCGTTATCTAGCCAATATTAAAATTCAGATGGCTTTTTGGTCAAAATGGTCTCACGGCATGCTTGTTATCCTGGCTAGCTAGCTTGCTAATTATATTCAAAACAGTGGTTTAACTGTAAACACAATTGTTCAGAATGATATGGCAGAAAATGCATCCCTTGGCCATGAGTTAATACGGAACATCTATTCTACTGTCCAAATAAGGGACGATTCTGTATTTTTCAGGATGGTTGAAAACTCAAAATCAAGCTACTATAAGCTTAAGTCACTAAAAATGTGATTCAATGTTGCTGTTAATTGTGAAACTGGACATTGAAAAGGGGAGGGGATGTAATTAATAAAAAATAGAAGAAAAATAATGACATTGCTGTTTACCTGCTTGACAATGTTGGATTTTGTAGAAAGTTGATTTTAGAGCTGTTGAAAGGCTGAGGTGTCCCCACACCTTTGGACCAATCAGAATTGTTTTGTGTGTGTGTGTGTGTGTATATATATATATATATATATATATATATACTGAAGGCTTTCTTTGTTCCTGCACTAAGGATCCAAAAATGTCCTAATCAGAAACACCTATGACGCCATAATATATTTTATTTAATGCACTTTTCGATGTGAAGACACAAAACAGAGTAAAAGAATAGCATACAATTAAAGTCATGTAGTCATGTAAACAGGTGAGTTTTTAATCTGGATTTAAATACGGTCAGTGACTGTGGGGGGAGGAGGGGGGGGGGGGGGGTTTCCAGAGCACAGGGGCCGCAACCCTGACTGGACCATCCCCCATAGAGCAGAGTTTAGTATGAGGGAAAAGGAGGCTGGAGTGAGCTGAATGGAGGGAACGTGAAGCAAAATAATGATGCAGTAGGTCCATAAGTTTGAAGGGCACTAATCTGTTTAGTGCTTCCTCTTTGAAAGATAGGTGTTATGTGTTCCCAGAATTCAGAATTTACTGTAGCCTATCAAGAAAAGTGGATGAAAGGCTGAACAGAATGGAATTATAGTAATCTAAAATGGTGAACAAAAATGATCTGGGTTTCTGCAACAGGATTGGAGAGGAAGGGTCTAAGTCTGGATATATTTTTCAGGTGGAAAAAGGCTTTGAATGTGGGACTGGACAGAGAGGGTGGGGTCAAAGGTGACTCCAAGCTTCTTAACTGTGGGGCTCGATTTTATTATTGACACATCAATGGGCATACTGAAATACTTGGAGGTATTTAGCAAGGCCTTTGGACCCAGCAACAAGATCTCTGTATTGTCGCTATTGAGTTTTAAAAAGTTGTGGTTCATCCAGATTTTGATTTCTGTAAGTCACTCAGTAACATTTGTGGAATCATGGTGGATAACTAGGGCCCGATGAAATCCGTTTTACTTTTTTTCTAAATTTGTTTTCTGGAGAAATATGCTTCCTGTAGTTACTGACCAGCAGTTTTCTACATGAATTTCAATGTGTTCCATGAGGCAATTCGAAATATTTGACACATCCGTGTTTACTGTTAAATTCTTTCTGGATTCTGTGTTGTTTTATGGTTTAATCCCATTTTATCATCAAAAATAGCATCTAATCACATGGATTCATAAAACATTAACAATTTAATAACAATTTATTATCCTTAATCAAATGGAAATATGACAATAAATATAAAACAATGAACACAACAACGCAAAAAATAGCTTAATCCAAAACATAACATTTTGGTCAAATAAAGTGCTACACAAAAGAGCTTCACAATGAAAACATCTGAAAAAAAAAAATCTGTTGTAGCAATGAACAAAACTTAAAGAACTGCTTAATGAACAGAGCTGTCTGTGTCTAAGTTTTCCATCTCTCAGAGACATCTCCATTGAAATATATGATTGTCAGCCTCTTTGTGTTCAGCTCAGTGAGTGTTGTAACTTAATAGGTTACACGGTTAATTTATTGTAATTCATTGAAAGCTGTTAAAAGTATATTAGAAAGAGTTAAAAAGAAATACATTTCATTTGTATTACGTTTGATTGATATAGATTTATGATGCATTTTCTGTTGTATTGGCTAACGAATTGTTAAAAAACTGCAAGTACCAGAATGACTTGCGGCTGGAAAATAGGAAGAAAAAGCGACCGTTTCTTTTCTTTTTTTTTGTGATTTTATATGCGACTGAGACGTAAATGCCAAGTGAATAGCCTAGTGCTTGTTTATTGTTTGTAAGTACAAAATGTACATCAACTGTTTTTCAATATAAAGAAAGCGTTTGTTTTCATATCCGACGTACTGCTATTATTTTGAAGGTAGTTATACTACAGTGAGTGCCTCACGCTTGTCTGTGAGGAGTTTATTTTTCTAGATTCATTGATGTGTTGAACATAGTCGCGCGCACGTATAAAATCCCGCCACACACACGCGACCCCACCACACACACAACTCCCCAAAACTCGTCATTTTATTTAAGCAATATCACACGAGAGGGAGTGCTGTTATACTGTTTACAATAATTTATAATGGCTTTTGATTAATTTAATCAGAAACATGTTAAATTCCATGAGATTTCGCGTTTTACCGTTAATTCCATTTTTATGACTGGATTCTGCGATTCCGTCTGCGTTTTCCACATCGCGGAAATCATAGGGCCCTAGATAAGGGAATGGCATGGGTATGAAATTTTGTTTTGTCTGCATAACAGTGAGAATTAAGGCTAAAACAACAAAGAATCTGACCTAGAGGAAGCATGTAAATCCTCGGTATTCAAACTCGGTCCTCTGGAACCCCCTGTGTGTGCTGGTTATCATTCAAACCACAATTGCAATCCATTTTTTAATATCAAATATTTAGAGTTGTCTAGCAAGAGAAACTGTCGTAAAACTGCACCACTACAACAGGACGAAATCAGTTAAACTAGACAAACCAGTTCCCCTGACTACAGTGGGACAACAACAACAATCTGCTGGTCTAAAAGGATGTGCTGGTAACAAGAAAAAAACACTTCAGTGGCCCAAGCACAACACCAAAAAGAGTGGGCAAAGGCATAGTTGCTGTTTCACTGTAGAGAACTGGTTTCTTTTTAGCTGCATCAAGTTCTTCCTGCAGTTGTGGTGCAATTTTACAATGATTTATCTTGCTAGACACCACAAGATATTTCTATACTGCCTCTAAGATCTTCCTGGTCTTCTCCTGTTGACATTACTGCCCACAGGTGGACTCTTCTGAGTGTGTACTGAACACTGTCTTGGAAGCTAAGCCTAACAGCTTCTTCTCTGTCAAATTTTTGTTTTTATTTTCGACCAAACATTAGAATGGGCAAGATGCGTAATCTAAGCAACTTTAATAACAATTGAGAATTATTAGAATGCGACAGCATACCTAAGAACAGCTGCTGACCATGTGCATCCCTTCATGGCCACAGACTGCCCTTTTTCAAGTCCGCTTGCAGCATGAATATGTGGCTGAAAAATCTGATGCTGAGTCAGCATGGACCAAAATCCCTAAAGAATGTTTTCGGCATTTGTTGTACCCACAGCAAGAATAATCATATACACTATATGACCAGAAGTATCTGGACACCCCTTGGTTGTTTTTAATGGTTTGGGCTAGGCCTCTTAGTTCCAGTGAAGGCAAATCTTAATGCTAAAGCATGCAATCACATTGTAGACGATTCTGTGCTTCCCCAAACGTTTGGGGAAGGCCCTTTCCTGTTTCAGCATGACAATGTATATATGTATCTCATAAAAAACACGTTTTCAACGTACAAAAATGCCAAGTTACTCACACATACAAGACATACACCGTCTATAACTCATTCATTCAGACTGCCAAAATCCAGGCCTGCCATTAAAAGTATTGATATCAAAATGATGCCAAGTTACGGTACTACAAACAATATAGGCTATCTTGCCTCACTCAATTATTTCAAGTCACTTGGCCCTGTGTGTATAAGCATGCAGTACATGGAGAGGCCAAACATATGTGTGGATGGCTTTCTCACAGTCAAGATTGATTGAATAGGCATCTATATGTCCAATTTGTATTGGTATGTATGTATTTCACTGACCAGCCTTTCTGTTACGTGAATGATTGTATGTTTCTTGGTATAAATGTCTGTTCGTAAATGTGAATGTAACATGCTGTGAGGGCAATGTCCCCATGGGGGTAAAGAAGTTCTCTATGTATGTATGTACAATATGTATTTTACATGCAGTATTTATTGTACGTAGCAAATATACAATCACTTGTACATTTACTCAAATTCAGTTCAGAAGCAAGTATAAACATATGTTTTCTGGAGAAATATGATTCCTGTAGTTACTCACCAGCAGTGTTCTACATGAATGTCAATGTGTTCCATGAGCTAATTCGAAATATTTGACACTGATCTGACACAAAGTTTGCATGAGATTGTAAAATGGTAAGATTACAAAACACAGGGCCAAGTGACTTGAAAGAATTGAGGAAATATTGGGTAGCATTGCTTTGGAATACATCTTATTTAATTTCGGTGAGGCAAGATAGCCTATATTGTTTGTAGCACCGTAACTTGGCGTCATTTCGATATCAATACTTTTAATGGCAGGCCTGGATTTTGGCAGTCTGAATGAATGAGTTATAGACGGTGTATGTCTTGTATGTGTGAGTAACTTGGCATTTTTGTACGTTGAAAACGTGTTTTTTATGAGATATCATTTCTTTTTGCAAAGCGTTTTATTATGAGAGTGAGAAATGCGAAGTGACCCTGTAAGAAACGGTTGTGGATTATGGCTATACTTGTGTGAATTTGTACAGTCTGATGAGCGTGTACCGTTTAGCAGTTTCGGTTTGCTATATATGTAAAACAGTGGCTGTGACAAAGGGTGCGGTGGCGTAACTGTAAACGCATCAGTAACGCAGGTGAAATATGGCCAGTGTATGTACTCAGGGATTTGACGGCCATCCAACGAGCCTTGATTGACACAAGAATCAGCAAGCCCGTAGAATTAGAGCTCCCTAGGTTGCAACTTGTGTACCCTTCTGTCCTGCTCCGTTGTCTGTTATTTCGTGGAGATGCACTTTTAGTGTTTGTAAGGTTTATAAGGCATTTTAATAGGCTTATCTGCAGGTAGGAATCCTCTTCACTGTTTTGCTAAGCTAGAACAGGAAAACTTGATAGTGGAGAATAGGAGCAAACGCATATGTCTCAGCAGGCTTTGCATATGAGAAAATAACAACAGTGTGAGAGAAATTAGGAGAAATGATGAAATTGCGTAGTAATGGGCATGTAGGTGAAGGTTGACATGATCACAGACTATAGTGCGAAGTAAATGAAGTGACCATGAGTGAGCTTAGTTTCCTTATTGACGGGTATATATAACAGTCGGTATAAAGCATTAGCTGTTAAAGTGGAGGGTTAAGTAACGTGTGAAATCTATTGCACTGATGTGCTTTTCTCATGTTTAGTACTAGTAGTTATAATTGTGAGTGAGTCATGATTTTAAATGTAATGTTTTAATGGGGAATTGCAGAACGTACATACGTAGTAATTGTTTGTATGTGGCTTGATAGAGAACAGAGCGAGGTAACATGAATGTAGAAACGTGGCGTTTGCTGATAAGAATGTTTTGTACGGTAGCCAAGTGAAGAAATATAGTTAGTAGAAATGGCACAGTGGAGAACTGGTGTAACGTTTTAATAAAAGGAATACATTTGCCGTCATGAAATGCATATGGGTGGCCGTGAGTGAGTTCTGGTAAAGCAAATATAAGCGTAAGAAAACAGTGTAAAAGAGGAAATTATCTGCCTGAGGGCGAGGCGGGACTCAATCCTTCAACCAGAGGTTTACCAGTCTGTGACTTTGTTAGTGCAGCACCATGACATAGCTATGCAATGCGTGAAATATCATGAGCAAACCTGTCCGTGGTTTTAAAGAAGAACACAGGCCAGTAAGCACAGAAGAGCTCCTGTTGAATCCATATGGCTTTGCAATATTGTAGCCGGTTAATAACTGAACGTGCAGATGATACGTCATAATGCAGTATATACGTTCGGTGAATGGCGGGTAGATATGGTGCAAAAGCAATAATTGAGAAGTAGTAGACAATTATTAGTGAGGGTAAAAGCAGGTTAAAGAAACATGTTCCTAGCTGGGCTTGAACCTAGGACCCCAGGTTCCCAAGACTGTAACCTTGCCCACTAGGCCACAGGCAGACTAGCTGTTTAAACTGGAAATGTTTCAGAGTGAAAAGATATGGGTATTTTGTGTGTGTATGCAAGTTTTTGATTGGGTCGTGTAGGTGAAGATTTGGCTGGTGTCGGCAAAATGTCCAATGGGGAGACATGTTGTTAGTGGGATAGGCGGCAGGAAAAATAAGAATGAGAAGAAGAAGAAGAAGAAGAAGAAGAAGAAGGAGAAAACGCAAAATCCCCTTAGTTTGGGGCTTTATTGTGTGGACATGTGAAGTTGTTTATGAAATCTCTCTGTTGAAATGGGGTCAGAATGTACAGAATTTAATGTTTTTAAGGCTTGAGTGTCTGTGGCTGTTGTGTTTATTTCTGTGGGGAACCCTGAAAAGTGCCAAATTCTCGGTGCTGTATAGGTATGGGGCATGCCCCCGCCAAGGCATAACTTGGCGGGATGGCATACCTGCCATCCCAATATACAAATATATGATAATATTTCTGTACTTAGCCACTCAGAGCAACTTTAATTGTATTAAGTCCCAATTAATTTCAGGGTTGAAATCAGTGTTTCATACTACCAATAAAGCACTTCAATAGCATCTGATTGAATCTTAGGTTCCCAACTGCACTGTTTTCAGCACCTGCAGATTTCTGAAAGATCCTTCACTCACTTAGAAACATTTTGGATACAAGCTTTTTGCTGTTTTGCATCTAATCTTTCATTTCAAGCCATGTCAAAGGTCCAATGTCTTAAATGAGGTCTAAAATGTATTTGTTCTCTTTTATCTATTTATCTTTTTTGGAACCTTAAATTGTTTAATTTTGTATGTATTGTATAGCACCTTGGGAGGTTACATGAAGGGCTTTATAGAAGAGAATGAGACATTGTATTGGACTATGTATTCTCCTTCTCAGTTGATTTGATTTATATAGTTCAATGTACTTTCCCACATTCAGAGTAATATATTGACTCTACAAAGAAAGAATCTTTTATCATAGACTATAAACATGTACACTAGAAAATCCCACTTTAAAATTAGTCGCAATTTCCAGAGCAGCAACATTAACTGCATGCTAACTGTAGACATCAATATTTATCAGTGTGATCCATGCGAGCAGGATCACACGGGCACAACGTTTTTCTTTCCGCTGACAGGTAATTGCATGTTTATGACAAAGCAGCGGCTTGCGGGGTGCTGTGCTGAGGGGGAGCTCTCGCAGTGATATCTGTATTCCTGTCAATTACAACGCAGTTCCCGCTTGCCCGCACTGTCCCCTCTGCCACAGTGCCCAACCCCATCACTCTCACACCAGCCATGCCTGGGAGCGGACTTCCCGGGACAGAATGGATACAGGCAGTTGTTCCCTGGGCCCCAGGGTCATTATTTAAAGAGAGTGGCAGAGGACAGACAGAGTGGGAGGTGCGGTGAGGTGTGTGTGTGTGGTGGTGGTGGGGGGGGGGGGGGGGGGCGTGTAGTGGTGCAGGTGCTCTATCCAGCGCAGGGAGAGCACGCAGGGAGACAGATGAATCCAGCAGGCAGTCGGTACACACCGGAGATTGCTTATCGATCCAGATCACAGCATTCAGGCCGGCCCTGGAGAAGGCTGGGAATTTTCTAAGGGAGTTAATAACCTGGCAGCTCAGCTGTCTTGTCTAATTCACTGAAGGCAGAGGCCTAATCAGAGCTTGACTCATTTTTTTGTCTATCCTCCCTCTCCTGCTCCCTTCCTTGCTCCACCTCTCCCTGCCACTGTATCCCAGGGACCAGCTCTCTCTCTTCCACTCCGCCGAAGCTCTAAAAGTGATTGAAATGACAGCCTATAGAAAGGGGCTAATCAAATTGTTTATTATCAATGTGAATCAATATGTATAGATTTTTAAAACATCTAAGTCAGCCCCTGTAAAAGCAATACTCATGGCACACTAGCAGCTGCTCAGCCAGGGCTGCCCCACACCCCCCACAATACATTTCTACATTTAAAGTGACTTTCACTTTTACTTAAGTCACGATGACCCATGGGGCTAAACTGACCAGAGAGGGGGGTAGTGCTTAGGAAGTCAGATTGGATTACCCCAAAACTATAGTATACCAGGCTGTTATACGATTTCTGTCGCAGTTGAATAACAATCAATCCATCAATTGAGCCACTGAGGAACAGGAGTCGACATTACTGAATCACAAAATCACAACTGGTGCTTTGGACAAGGAACGGACGGAGGTCTGTCTGTAGAGCCCAGTCTTTCAGTGTGAACATAAACTTTTCATTCAGCCATCGTTCATCTCTCCCCAACTCTCTTCCTAAGACTCTATGTTACTTTTTCTCATCATGCAGGGCTAACCGTTTGCTTTGATTGAGGCTCAAGCTGCTGCAAATTTTAATATCTGGTTGATAAGACTGAACAGTTAAGAGACCACAGTTAAGGTTATTGGCAACATTCATCTAACACACATTGGAACATTAAAGTGTATTATGAAAGCTTCTGATGCAACCTACCCTCAAGATAGGCTTCTTAGAAATACAATAGAGTCGGATGCTTCTTAGAAATACAATGCTTTGTGACAGCATCCTCTCCAATCCTGTCCTGCAAATAAAGACGAAGACCAAAAGTATCTGGACACCCCTTGCTCTGGGGCTGCTTTTCATGGTTTGGGCTAGGCCCCTTAGTTTCAGCAAATCTTAATGCTACAGTATAAAATCACATTTTAGACGATTCTGGGCTTCCCCAACAGATTGGGGAAGGCCCTTTCCTGTTTCAGCATGACAATGCCCCCAGGCACACAGTGAGGTCCATACAGAAATGGTTTTGTTGAGATCGGTGTGGAAGAACTTGACTGGCCTCACAGAGCCCTGACCTCAACCCCATCCAACACATTTGGGATCAACTGGAAAGCCAAATGTGAGCCAGGTGTAATCACCAAAATAGCTCCCTACCTCACTCTGCAGAAGAGTGGAGGTTGTTATAGCAGCAAAGGGTGGACCAACTCCATATTAATGCCCATAGTTTTTGATGAGATGTTGGATGTCAGGTGTCCAAATACTTTTGGTCATGTAGTGTATTATCTTGCAGCATCAGTGGTAAAACACCATGACAATCACAGTCATTGTATGCAAATCAGAAGGAACATTTTAGAACTCTCAACTACAGCTGAATTCTGCTTCATCCCTGTATTATCACACCATGGTCAAGCGGTGCCATTACAGCCATTAAATGTGTCCTCAGCGGTATGCATTTCCCTCCCACTCGCTCCCTGCTGTTAACAGACATTCATAATTAAGGGATGGAGGCGATGGAAGTTCAAACCTTCCTCACCAATGAATCATTGATGCTCCTCTCAAGAACACAAGAACACAAGTCAGCCACAGGCTCCTCCTACCCCACACCACGGGCATCCATTTCACCCCTGAAACCAGACACCCTTGCCAAATGCTTCGATATCAGGCTTAAGCCTTCAATTCCGTACTCTATGGCAACCACGCTTCTGCATTATTAATGGCCTGGAAGGCTTGCTTAGAACTCACACAGCACAGAAACAGGACATCAAGTCCTTTGTAATTAAACACCAATTAAACCATGTCAAAACATACCAGCAGGGCACTCTGAACAATAAGGGTAAATAACCCCATACTCTACTGACACGCATATGAACCTTGAATATAAGATAAGTGTGCAAATTACCCAAAGTTTGTGATGAGATGGCAAATGGTAAATTTGAAATTATAATGACTCAAGCTCTTATACAGTAACTGTGAAATTATAAGAGTCTTTTGTAGAGTGATTGTAGCATTAAAGCAGCACGTCTTAAGAGTGCATATAATGCATCACTTCATGCAGAGAACACTGATAATGAGTGAATGATGAAATTAATTCGAATTTCATTCAATATGTGTACTTGAGCATGTGTATGTTTGTGCGTGCGTGTGCGTTTGCATGTGTTTGTGTATGTGTGTTGAGAGGAGAGAACTAAGAAAGGTTTGTCTTCTTTTCTCTCTTGGTGCATATCGCAATCAAAGCTACGATGCCGTCTCTGGTGGACTCATTACTTGACTATTCAGTAGTGTGGGGCTCCCTGGGGCCTGGCCTATAGCCGCCATGCAACTGCCTGACCTGACAAGTCAAGCAGAGTCCCATCATCTTACTGTTCATTAGGACTGATGACAGCCACAGCTTCGCACCGTCTTCATCCGCTGCACAATTAATCACACCCTTTCACTATCTTAGCTCTAGCATCTCGCTACCCACCTTTAAAGTGACAGGGAGGTCTTCCTTCATCTCTGAAAGACAGCAGGGGTCAGACTCTATGGGTTGGGAGGGATGGAAGACACTCAGGTCCTGAGAAGTCTGCCCTTCCAATGCTTCCTTGCTAAAGGGGATTTTAGATGTAATAAATAAATGAAATGCAGTATTCTATCATGGTCATTGTTGCCACACAATCACACATTTTGGTTGATTTAGGTTACAGTGCTAGAAGGAAGCCAGCAAATGTAAGCTGAACACATCCATGTAGAACTGATCTACATCCACATATTGGATGAATTCTTGTTGTTGAGAGGAATATCTTATGTCATATTCAAAGACAACACATAGTATAGTTAGGCTGAAATAAGCCTTATGAGCTTTTCTCTGACTGCAAACACTCCTCATACTGTATGGTGGGCGTGCTTTTGATGTACAAGCAGAATGTAAAACACCTTCTCCAAATAAATAAGGTTTGGCCACAAATTTTTGCCAGTGTCTGTAAGTTGTTTTTAGTTTTAATATCATCTGAATTGTCTGTATCGTTAATTTGAAATATGTCCAAGACAAACAACTGCAGTGATCAAATCAGAATCAAAACAAAAATCAGAATCAAATCAGCTTATACAACGGTCAGCCTGACTTCCTCAGAGACACTGAGTGACTGGGAGATATTATGAAGACGGTCCTATAACGTGATCACTTCATCATCATCTGTCTGTCGTCGGGTGATCCCATTTCGCCTCTGTGTTCCTCTGGGGCCCCAGCTGTCATAACTCAATCAGGCAGATAATGCATCCCGCACTAGGCATCCCGCAACCCAGCCTCGTCACTGAGCGTCCATGGGGGAGGTCGTCATTGCTGACCGCTTCTTTTGCGGGAGCCAAATATGTCACGTGTTTGGGCAAGATGGTTTTTTCCTGCTTCTTTGAGCTACAGTTAGACAGTGCTCATTTGAGGAGATGAGCGCTTGCAGCTGCCAGTGAGCATGATTTTGATTAGTATGGACCTGGGTGGCAGTGTTCAGAGTGAGAATATGATGGCTGAGCTTCGATTGTGGTTTCCCAGAATGCATAGTGATTTTTCCACTGCCTTCACTTTATTTGCATCTGTTAGAAAGTAGTAATAACTAAGTATACTGTATTTAAGATATTACACATTAGACAGGATATTACAGCTTTGATATTACAATGATCAATGTCATGATAAAATATTCAGTGTCTGCCATTCCATGTGTTTTGTCGTAAAATTGAATAGAGGGTGTATACACATCATACTGTATATGCATTAATCTGAATGAGCATGTGAATATATTTGTGTTTATGCATTTCTGTGTATGTAAATGAGACAGCCTGTTAATAAAGCAGGTTTCATTTGAACAAGAATATTCCAGTTTCTGCCACAAACTCAGAAAGAATTCAACTCAAAACAATTCTAGCTTATACTGTATACTCACACTTCGGCCCATTCACTTTTTTGATTGATTTATTGATTGACATATTCACCACTCCTCTCACCCCTCAGTTAATCCCTTAAAATGTAACCTCACCTCTACAGTTCAGTCACTCGCCCAGATTGTTATATAACTAAACTGGACTGGCTTTATGCTGGCCTTACAGTAGGTAATATTTTAAGTGCTTTCACAGCCATAGAAGTCACAGTATAGTTGGTGTGCACCCCAGTCACACATCAGGATTAGTGTGACATTGTATTAAGACGACGGAGTTTGTGACAGTCTTTTTCTTGTCTTGACCGTCCCAACAAAAATAAACATGTAAGTCTTTAGTGAGGGCTCAAAAGGTTTGTGATGGTCAATGATGCGATTTATAATCGTGCATTGCCAACAGCCAATAGGTGTGCTTGTCTGACATAAGCACACTGGTAGTGACATTTCACGTTTTCTCCGCTTTTTGTTTTTATCACAGATCATACAAATACATGGCCAAAAACAGTTGCTGATGTTCCATTGTCCACCTGGCTTAGTACAGTCTTCCTCTTTTTCTTCCTTGTGTGAGTTTCCAGTCAGCAGATGAGGGCTAAGATAAAAAGATCTCCAAAGGAATCCTGTTGGAGTCTTATAATGTGTGAAGCTGCATGATCCCCAGTCTATACAGAATCTTAAGATTTGTGCACCTCTATGACTAAAAACCCATGACTTAGGACAGATTATTGTCAGAGTGCGTCAGACTTCAGTTGACGAGAAGTTGTCTAATGTATGGAAGGCATTAGTTATCCTGACAAAGGTCCGAGCCAGACCACACCGCAGATCTAAACATTTTGACCACCATACCTCCACAAGTGATATTTTTAGGTACAGCTGGTTGTGGTAATACATATCATAAATTCTTTCTTTCACTTTTGTATCACGCGCCTCAGTATGCAACAGCAAATTGTCTGTTTGCTTCTGCCGAGCCCAATTCACAGATATTTCTTGTTGGTGAGGGGGCATTTCAGTGCAGTTTTACTGTACACCAGTTTTCTGTTTGGGGGAAGCCTCCCACGGAGCTGCCGTACAAGCACACAACAAATGAAGTATTTCACTTTTCAACCTCAAGAGAGCATGAGCGAGGCAAAGACAGAGAGGGGAAGACAAGGGAGTATTCATTTTGTAGATTGCCTTTATTTAGACAAATCACCACATTTTCAAATCAGCATCTTATTGGGTCCTCTAAAGATGCAAATTGGGTGCTTAACCAGCGCACAAGCGAAGAGGAGCTAGGGACATGCATGAGGCAGAGTTTGAGGGTGCGTTCCCATGTTAGACTAATATTTATGTTTGCTACATTCAGACTGAATGTACTGAATCTAGACAATAATTTCATGTCCTCCCAAACTTTCCTAATATCTCCCTTTTCCTGGAGGAGTAATTGTAGATCTGAAGCCACGAAGTTTGGCATGTTTCCATTTGTCAATACATCTGCTGGTAAAGCTCACAATGCAGGAAATTCTTCTTCACTGTCATGATTTCCGTTTTTGTACTTTTTGTGGTGAGACCAGAGCAATACATTTTTTTCTGATACAACTGTACAGATGGAACAACCCATCTGGAGGAAAACAACATCATCCCCTCCATCTTTATATTATTTACTTATATAAAAATGACAATAAAAATAGCTGTGTAATCATGTTTCTGAAATTTTAGTCATTAAAACTAGGTGCCAATTATTGATGATGACAACAATGACGACTTGAGTCAAGCCATTCAGTTGCTGTGTGTGTGTGTGTGTGTGTCTGGGTGAATGAGTTCCAACATGTGGGTGAGTGACGTTCTTTGTCATGGCATGTGAATGCAGCTCTCTTTACACACGTATCACATAACTCTCTGGTGTAAACCATGAGGAAGCTGGGATCTGCTCAGTCTCAGCACCCAGTGATAACAGCATGGAAAAAGTGAAACTCAAAGGCAAGGCATTTTTACACTATCACAGGAAAGCCCTGTGTCTCATAGTCAAGGCTCTTGGGACACATTGACCTTTAAAAGGTTTCTGGCGATTCCCGCTTAGGAATTAATGACCAAATGCAGTGAAAACAAATGGCCTTTGTAGGCTCTACCCTTTCCTATGCCTATGTGAATACTGGACCAGGTGTAGCATGCCAAATTCATATGGCCAGTAACCTGCCATTCAGCATTCTGCTGTTCCAGATTCCACCAGGTTCAAACAATATTTTAGCACTCACATGTTTGGTTGGTGTACAACACTAGATTAATATTTTTTGCCATCAGGAATCCACAAGTTTTTAAAAAATGTTTAATCCTGTTGAAGAAAAACTACCAAACAGTAGGCTACATTTTTACCTATGCTACAAATTAATCCAGATGAAATGTCCGTTCTAGTTTGAGTCAAGGTTCTGAGTGAGATTCAAGTGCATATTTAGGAGTGTACAGATATTTCTCCAATTTCTTAAATCCTGAATATGTACTGTAAATTAATAATACAGAACAAACTATTTAATTTCGCATTAGACCATTTAACTAACATCAAAAGCATTCCACAATGGCTCTGTGAACATTATTTTTATATTTATTGTAAACATGCTCTTACTGTACATTAGCTTAATATTTTTAGCATAAACAAATTCAGATGATTTCCTAGTGCTGGGCATCCTCACTTACAGTAAAATCAAGCATAATATATGTTTAAAGTTCTTATGGTGGCTATATTACATTGTTCATATTATTTGCATAATTCATTTTGGATGTCTGCCTTTCTTTTGTATAGTTTTGTTTGTTTTGTTTATTTTTTTATTTCAGTGTCTTACATCCTATAGGGTGCCCAGCCCATATGAGCTTACAAAACACTACTTGTTATATACATGTGATCAAATACATTTATATTTTACTATTACCGTTACATAAGCAGGATGAGAGTCTAAACACAGTAGACATCCAGATTTCATAAAATACCTGGTGCATCATTGCGCACCATAGGAAAACAAAACAAAAACAATACTATACGATAATTCAAATATACAATACACTTTTTCTACGATCCCAGGCTTTATAAATAAATTGAACAATATCAAAGACGGCCTTTCTGAAAAACCATTCAAGCCTTTGTTCATCAGCTAGCCAAAACACTTCAGGATGCATTTCAAATATTTTACCAAACAGAATTTGCCTTAAGTCATCATACAAAGGACAGTAAAACACAAAGTGAAATTCATTTTCAATTTCCCCAAGATCACATAATGTGCATATTCTCTCTTCATCTGGTATTGCATTAAACCTACCCATTTCTAGGGACAGAGGCAGGGTGCCTGATCTCAACTGTGCACAGATTGACCTTTGACCTCTTGTTAGATAGAGGGTTTGTATATATATGTTAAAACAAACAATGACAGAATATAAAAGAGGTCCAATGTCTGTAGATACTTGTGTGCCATTAGGCTAGTGCATAATGTCCTTGGCATATTGCATCTGTGTGTCAGCATTCTTATGTAATTATGATTTACTGTTTGGTAAGTTCATTTTTGAGAACACTTCATTTGTAAAGGACAAATGTTAAATCCAGGCCAAATTGCTGAAAAAATGTACTATATTTTTTGTATTTTAATCAATGCTTTCCAGCATTTGACTATTTGTCTTGCTCTCCAATTTTCAGGAAGATTAAAGTTCTAACAGTTCAGCATCCAGATTTTCAATTACTTAAAATACCATCCCACTTGATGAAATTGAATTAAAGGCAAGCAATTAGGAGGGTAAAATTAGCCTCATTTAAATGCAGCCATTTACTTGATTAAAGTTACTTGATAACAGTGAGGTAAGCTTGAACCAATACTTTTTTAAGGGGAAAAAACATGACTGAGTTGGATATTACATGTAATGTAAGTCATGAAGTATAATTGAACATTACAAAAAGTCACCAAATAAATAAATGTTGGTGATATGTCATGTCCTGTCAGTCATGGATCACTGAGTATCACGTAAACCTCATGGTGAAACAATCAATTTACTCCGATATTTGTCTTGGGCATGGATAGGGAAACAGAGCTGGATTGGCAGATTAGATTTCTCAAATTGTAACTAAAGATAGAGTGGGAAATATCCAAATGTCCCTTTTGGTTTGTCTTGGTTTTCAATTTACCAGCAGAG
Organism: Anguilla rostrata; assembly: GCF_018555375.3. Classification (NCBI taxonomy): domain Eukaryota; kingdom Metazoa; phylum Chordata; class Actinopteri; order Anguilliformes; family Anguillidae; genus Anguilla; species Anguilla rostrata. Next base: position 31,761,867 of record NC_057937.1, read on the forward strand.
ATGTGGCAATGCAGACCTCTGTGTGTGGTGCAGAATACAGAAAGAACCTTAATTCAATATCCTTATTTCCGAGCTTTTATTTTAGGGTCAGTCATCAGGAAGAGGCCTACCATGCCAGGGACTGCACTGCTGCTTTACTTTGTGTTTTCATGCATGCGTACAGGCCTTTGCTCATTGAAACATTGCTGTTGCTTTTATCAATGGTGGTTGGACAAAACACTAGCCTGTCATTTGCTTTTTTAAAGATTGCTTGTCCTCAGATGTCATAAAGTCCCATGACATTTGTACAATCAGTAACATTTAGCAGAGCCACAACTTCTACCAATGATAATGAGCTCAAATTGACCTGTTTCCTCCATCCCTCTCACCCCCACTCCCACCCCCATTTTCCTCTTCAAGGTCTGTTATGAATAATTAGGTAGGAGGTTAAGAATGGGTCAGCGACAGCTCCCTATCTCCTAGGTTATTTATTCAGCAGAAATGAGAAATTGATGACATTATTGTGTTAAGAAGAACCTGATTCATTATAATCAGCTGAATATTGGCAGTTTGAGCTGGAAGGCAGAGCCATCACATTAGGTATGCTTGAGAAGCCGTAGGTCCATAGGTCATGACTGCTCAGGCCATTTTACAACTTTGTGCCACCTCTCTGACCTTTTGATGACCACTTTACAAAATGGAAGGAGGGACATAGACAAAAGGAGAGCAATAAAATGGAGTGCAATGTTACTTACGGAACATAGGCGGTAAATCTACACCACTGCCACTGCAAACCACAGAGCTAATTCACACCACCAACAGCTTTAAAAAGATAATGTAAATAGCTTTTAAGGAACATGACCCAAATTGGATGCTTTAAAGAAACAAAAGAGGATTTGTTGAAAAGGATTTCCGCTTCAGTATGTTATTTCTCTTTCTGCGCAATACAGTGCCAAAATATTAAGCACAGTTTACTTAAATACCTAAATATTTCTGATAAAACCAACTGATGCTGACTGGCACTGACCCGTTTATTCTGTGAACAGAGAAAGGTATGTTGTAATAACATTCTGTGGCAGGGTCAGTCCATGAAGAGTTAACTCGGGTGCTATTCTGAAAGCTCACTTAAATGCATGAAAAAGCACTATTCAGGACCTGGAGGCATTGCGTAAGCACAGGAGTATGTCAATGATTAAAAGCTCCCTGACTGGTTTTAGCAATGGCCTCTTCAATGTGGTCCCTAACATGGCTCCCTCGTGGCTGTCTTTTATGTTGCCAATTATTCTCTCCAAATCAAGTTGCGGGCTGTCACTGATGGCCCATGCTTGAAATCAAAATACATCGTAGGCCCGTGCCGTTACTGTGACTTGGTCTGAAAATTTGTGCCAAAGTGTGTCAAGCAGTCATTTTCTTCACTCTGTAATCTACAGCTGACCTCTGAAGTGACTAGTGCTGTATAGCAGATGAATCTGGTGCAGGCAGATCGCAGGCCCCCACCACAGCAGTCACTATTGTGTAATGAAGCTGGCAACCCTCCCTCAGAGATGCCACAGCCACTGATGTGGTGCCCTGTGGGTCTCCCGCCACTCTCAGCACTGGCACAGCCAGGATTAATTGCAGACTATGGTAGTTATGATCAAATTCCAGAAAGTTTACATCACCAAATCTGGGTCCCAAATGGGTTCTGTGAATAATGAATAGAAATGCACTCTTTATTTATGCAATATAATTTCAAGTGATTTAAAAAAAAAATGTATTGTTTCAGATCATCCCTGAATATTAAGTCATCTATGGGCAGCACCTGGTTCTTATATACAGACAAGGCCAGTAAAATGTATAAAAGGTATCCCTCAGAACCATTATTTTGCAAAACCTTGTTCTTTGTCTGGCATGTAAATATGGAAGTATGCAGACACATATTTAAATAGTTAGAAATATCAGTTAAGTATGGAACAACAATATATTTATAAGGGATGTCTTAAACCTTGTAACTTCTCAATGTCTGTATGAATACATTTTATAGCTCTACAAACTCCGAACTCCACTCAAAAAAACCCAGGCTGGATTCAAACCCGGCACTTTCTTGCTGTGGGAGCAATAGTGCTACCCACTGCACCACCATGTCACCCAAGTTTAAACTGTAATTAAAATAAGGTTAATTAATATAAGCATTCATCTTTAAATGAAAAGATATTAAGTAGATGTGAAAACTGAAAGTACCAATATATTTTCTCCACAATCATACTAGAACCATGTTTTTTTTTCATGTCTCTGTTTTTTGTCCCCCCAAATGTATTTTTTAATTGAACAAATAAGAATCAGCTGTAGAACTCTGACACTGTAATGCGGACCATTTCTGATGTTGGCTTTGTTACGAATGAACAAGGTGGGGTATGGAAATTCTGTAATGATATTGCTTAAGCTGATGCTGAACTGTCATAAAGGAAATGTCACAATATGTATCTGCCCAAATTCCACAAAATGCAGAACCTACAGTATTTAGCCATTGAAATATTCAAACCACAAAGCAACATGTTTGCTTGTATAAAACTTTTGCCCTGCCTATGCATAAGTTTCCTGGTCTTGAACATTGAACATGAAATTCCGCAGAGTTTTCAACTTCTGGTATTCATATTTCTCATTCATTTTACACCTCTTTTGGCATCCTCTTTGAATAAGTAAGATGGGAATGTAATTCTACTTCCTGATATAATTAAAGGATGTTATGAAAAAGTGGCACAGTGTTACTTGAGACAATATGTGTTAATTTCATAAACCCCCTTGTAATTGACAGTAATGCCATGAACAGTCTTTAAAGCTTGGAGCCATACAACAACCTGCACAATAATAAAGCCGGGCTTGTGCTGGTAAATAAAATCAACAAATGGCTTTACCTAAAGGCCAAGTTTGGATTTTAGTTTCTGAGGTAAGGAGGTAGAGACTGCTAGCTGCTCTCCTGTAGCTGGACAGGGGAAGCCGTGTTGCCACTCAGTGGCAAGCTGGCTAGTTTTTATTTCTATGGTTACTCTTACACCAGCCATCAAGTAGAGATGTGAACATCAGTTACAGACTTAACTAAGAGGGCATGAACTCAGAAGTAGCACAAATAATTACACCTTTCTAAACTGCACATCCCTATATAACTGCATGTTGGGTGCATTCAAAAAATGACCAGTTTTGAGAGAGTTTCTGAGTAAGTGGCAAAATTAAACAAATATGGTGCCTTCTTACATACAAAAAACATGTATTTTCAATGCATGTCTCCATACATTAACAGATTAATTAATTTGTTAACAATGCTGAAAGTAGATTTATTTCAGCTGTGTAAACATAAACTGCCTGTGTGTCGACAGACCACCAATTGTTTTCAATTTTCCCGCACTAAAACCCTATTTGCACAGGACTAGTATTACCTGGGGACTTGATTGTGATTTAGAAATTACCCCCCCAAGTCTGTGTCTCGTGCGGCGCATTCTCACGGGATAAGCGAAGTCTGTATTTTACTCAAATTTACTGACATTATTCCCCTGGATATGATTGAAAATGTCAAGGCTCTGCTTTGCGTAACAGTAAAATACGACCCCAAATCACCGAGATGCCGCACAGGACTATTATTCGATCAATCAATCTTTATTCCGGACTGAATGTCCATATATATACAAACAGGTTAAAAATCCAAAACAGAAAAAAAGGCAGTTATAAAAAAAGTTATAAAAAATTTAAGATAAAACATACAGGCTCTTGTGCCAGTGTTTCCAGATTTTAGACTGGTATCTCATACAGCTACACGCAGGGTTTACGATCACCTGTATGATAGCATTCTCAGAGGAGATTAGACGACATATACATTTATACATAAGGTTTCGCAAGACACCAAGGCATGAGGGAACTCTAACATTAACAAACATTTCAGAGGCACAAGACCATCTTGGTATTCTTAATAATAGTCTCATGGAATCATTATAAGCAACTTGTAGCTTCTGTAAGCTTGATTTCCCATAGCTACACCATAAATGCGCACTATATAGTGGAGAACAATATGCTCTAAACAGAGATATCTTAACATCATGTGTACACTCATGCATATAGATTACGACATTGACGGAAAATATCCTCATCATCAGACAAGTCATCAGTGATGCAGTATCCCAAGTATTTTACCTTATTAGAGACATTTAAGACATTCTCAGACAGATAAAAGTTGGAAAAAAATAATTTCTTATCCTATCTTGTTCTAAACGTCATGACAATGCTCTTCTTGGCGTTGTATTTCATGTCAAATTCGGCCCCGTACTTGGTGCATATTCCGAGCAGTTGTTGCAGGCCAGCACTATATGGGTAGAATATAACTAAGTCGTCTGCATACATAAGATGATTAATCAAGGTATCACCCATCAGCCTGTCCTACAATCATTTAACTGTCTTGAGAGATCATTCATATACAAGTTAAAGAGAAAGGGGGATAAAGTCCCCCCTTGTCTGACGCCATTTGAGACCCTAAAGGGAGAGGATACCTTGTTTCCCCATTTAACCTGCATGGTTTGTTGAGCATACCAATATGCAAAAATTCTAATAATAAATTGAGGAACTCCATGCTCACATAATTTTTAAAACAATTTCCTATGATTTACACGATCAAATGCCTTAGAGGCATTAATAAAACACATAGGAGCCAGAACTCCGCGATCTTTATATTTCAAAACAATTTCCTTCAGGGCGCGTATGCACATGTCCGTGCTATATTTGTTTTTGAACCCAAACTGATTGTCAGTGGTGAGAATATACATTTGTAACCTATCTAAAAGAATTCTTTCTACCACTTTGGAAAGAATGCTGGCTAAGGCTATGGGTCTGTAGTTATCCATACTATTTATTTTCCCAGCCTTATCCTTAATAACAGGCACTAGAAGGACAGACAGCATAGAATCTGGAAGGATACCGTGCATCAAAAACCCAGTAAAACAAAGCGCTAAAAGAGGAGCTAGCCTCTGGCTTGCAAATTTTAAGTGCCCAGCAGTAATGTGGTCTGTTCCACACGTCTTGTTATCAGCTAGCTTCATGATAGCATTGTGAGTTTCTGTTGGTCTAACCACCACTCTATTACTGCTCACAACATCATCACACTTAAATTTGTCAAAAAAGTTCACTGTAGTGTTGATGCCATAGTTCAGCAATCTTCTCTGACTCTGTCAATACTAGAGGGTAAAGATGTTTTGCTGGTGTTGATAACTTTTACTTCCTTCCAGAAGTCATGTACATTATTATTTATGAGCTTCCTTGCCATGGCATCAGCCCTCAGTGCCTGTTCATTTATATTCACAAAGCGCAAAGCATACTTGAATCTTGCATTGGCAAGCTTCTTATTGTCAAACAGTGGTCCATGCCTAGCTCTACCAGACTCAACCCATGCTATAAAAGCTTCTCTGGAAGCAGTATGGAGTTCAGCCACATGTTCATCCCACCCAGGCTTAGTGTTATATTTCTTGTTTTTACGCTTACAGTATTGCTGACTGCAGTTATACAGAGAGCCAACTATATAATCATACATACAACAAAGATCAGAACTGTGCTTTGAATCCTTGCAATTAATGTCACAGCACAACAATACATCCTTAGGCAGATTAATATCACATATATTAATAATAATAAGATTAATATGACATATTTTGTCAGTCAGAGAATAATACTGTGCAATATCATCATCACTTAGAGTTGACCAGTCCAGCTTAGCTGACATTCCATAATTGCCAATATTAGATAGAACAGGCAAGTTTTTATTATTTAGTGACATAGTGACTGGTATGTGGTCAGTTGTGGCCAACCCATACATAATCTCCATGTGCTCTAAGGATGCATGTGCATCGGCTGCACATATACAGTGATCAAGCCAGGATGTAGTATGCCATGCATCACTAATATATGTAAGACTGTCTGCAGGAAGAAGTATCTTACTAGATAATATGAAATTACCATCATCACAAAATTGCATTAAATTCTTTGCAAATAAGGAATTAACAGCAAAGATGTCAGCATTCATGTCACCAACAACATAAATACTTGTTGATGCATTTTCCTGGATAAATGTGTTAATACAGGCAAGACTATTAAGATATTTATCTTACATTACATTACATTACATTACAGGCATTTGGCAGACGCTCTTATCCAGAGCGACGTACAACAAAGTGTATAACCATAACCAGGAACAAGTATGACGAAAACCCTAGAGAGAAGTATCGGTCCAAGTGCAGGGAACAACCGCAGAGTTCAACTTGGACCCTGAAGGTTAAACTGATTAACACTAACACAACGAGAACGGCAACAACGCAGTCTATGGAAAAAATACAAGCAGTAGTTAAGACAGTTAATGCACCTAAGTCACCTACGAAACAGCTGCCTAGTTACAACCCTAAGCTTACAGTCATTTACAGGGGCTAGGGAGGGATGGGGAGAGGTGCAGCCTGAAGAGGTGAGTCTTCAGTCGTCGCTTGAAATGGGTCAGTGTCTCAGCTGTTCTGACCTCCACGGGGAGGTCATTCCACCATCGTGGGGCCAGAACAGACAGGAGACGTGTTCTGGAAGTGCAGGTGCGAAGAGGGGGAGGTGCCAGGCATCCTGAGGTAGCAGAATGGAGGGATCTGGCTGGCATGTAGGGTTTGAATATCTTGTGTAGGTATGCTGGGGCTGATCCCTTGACTGCCTGGTATGCTAGGACCAATGTTTTAAATTTGATGCGAGCTATAACAGGCAGCCAGTGGAGGGTAGTGAGCAGGGGAGTGACGTGGGAGTGTCTGGGGAGGTTGAAGACCAGACGAGCTGCAGCATTCTGAATGAGTTGCAGGGGTCTGGTGGCATATGCCGGTAGTCCAGCCAGAAGAGAGCTGCAGTAGTCCAGGCAGGATAGAACCATTGCTTGGACCAGGAGCTGGGTTGAGAAAAATCTGCATGCCCGGCTTACTGCTGCGATGTTCTTGGAGAGGGACAGCCTGTTGTCCATCACCACCCCGAGATTCTTGGCACAGGGTGATGATGTCACTAAGGTGTCCCCTAGGGAAATGGAAAAGTCGAGGAGGGGAGAGGATAGAGCAGGAATAAAGATTAGCTCCGTCTTTCCCGGGTAGAGCTTCAGGTGGTGATTGTCCATCCAGCTCTGGATGTCCCTCAGGCAAGCGGAGATGCGGGCAGGGACCTGTGTGTCCGATGGGGAAAAGGAGAGAAAGAGTTGCGTGTCGTCAGCATAGGAGTGATAGGACAAGCTATGGGCAGATATTACAGGGCCAAGGGATCTGATGTATAAGGAGAAGAGAAGGGGACCGAGGACTGAGCCCTGGGGAACTCCGGTGGCGAGGGGACGGGGTGGTGATACCTTACCCGCCCAGGCAACCTGGAAGGAACGGTCAGAGAGGTAAGACTCAATTCAGTCAAGGACTGTGCCACAGATCCCAGTTGCTGCCAGGGAGGACAGGAGGACAGAGTGCTCCACAGTGTCAAATGCAGCGGAGAGGTCTAGAAGAATCAGGACAGAGGAGAGGGAGGCTGCTCGTGCGGCATGGAGTGACTCACTGACCGAGAGGAGTGCAGTCTCGGTTGAGTGGCCAGGCCTGAAGCCAGACTGGTGGGGGTCAAGCAGGTTGCCCCATAGATGAATCACAGTAGCCTTAGCCAGGTCATTTTGATATGACTCATAAGGTGTATATACATTGAGGATAATAAATGTCTTCCCATCAATATTAAATTCTATTGCAATAGCCCAATCAACATCTATTCTAACAATCCTAGTTACTGGGTCATATTTCTTATTCCACAAGATAGCCACCCCACCTGGATTTCTGCCTCAAAGTATTCTTGTGCTAAGGTCAGTGGTGGATTCCCCAGCTCCATGAAAGTTTTTATTTAGAGAGTTGAGTCTTTCAATGTCGTTTTGCTAAAAACATCTCTTGTAAACATAACACATCACAGCTTTCCAGCAGCCTATCCACCACAAAGCGACGGGCTTTATCTCCTTCACTGTGGCCTAAACGCAGGCCACAACAGTTATATGACACGACTTGTATTATCACATGACCTCTGTGTTTGGCGAAATATGGTAGGTAATTTGCGGTGGAATTTTTACTTTACAAACTACAGACATGGCAGATTCGCACAGGATTAAGATCACAGACGACCTCCGCAATTATTACAAGTTGCTAGAGGTCCCCAGGTAATACTAGTCCCGTGCGAATAGGTCTTAATACACTACCCTATGACACAACAAGTATTATCCCTACTTTGTTTTAAACTATTGTAACCCTGTCTATCCTTTTTGAATATGTCTTGGTTCAGCTTTTGGTTGCTCTGTGATTGACACAGGCATTTTTTTTATAACAGTAGCCTTTTTTATGAACTGCTCCCAACCTGTGAAGAGGTCATGTAGTAAGACAAGTTCTAGTCAAGTGAGAGTGATCCCTTTCAGTTTACCTGAGTATACCTTTTTTACTTTCAAGTTGTTCAGTGCAATGCTGTACTTACTTTTAGGTAACTTAGTCATCTTGAATGGGGATGCAATCATATATGGCTTTAACTATAGACCATGAATTGAAATTTCCAGTTATCAAATGTGCTCATGACCTTGTCTGTGGTGGGTTATTATTTAATTATGTGTAGCATAAAAATGATTTACAAGCAATGGGTTGAATTTGTTTAAAATATTGTTTGTGCAATCATCTGAATAAAGTGTAAAGAGCATGGGTGAGCTCACACAGTCCTGGGGTGCCCCTGAGTTGGTAATAATATGGGTTGACAATGTTTGGTTGACCCTGACCACTTCTATTCTATTAGTGAGAATAGTATACAAGCGGTCAGGGTCAACCAAATATTCTCAACCTATATTATTATTTTGGCCGCCCAAAATGCCAAAAGCAAATGTCTAAAGGGCAGTGCCTTTGCGAAAGAAAGACATTCTTTAATACTGCTGTTTGCTCCTTATTTTAATGAAGGTATCTAGACTACCGTCAGGCACAGTACCATTTCAAAAGTTATCGTTTGAGCATGGGTATTGTTAAAATTGAAACTACACCCATATCAACATCCCAATATGTAGAGTTTGTATGTGAAATGATAAAGAATGCATTTCAGAAATGTAAATGAGTTCCCAACAAAGATTATACAGATGTAATAGTTAACATTTATTTTTATTTTTTTTTATTTTGTGGCAATTATTAGTTAGCAAGCAAGCTAGCTTCCACAGAAACCAAGGATGGTGACCACAAAGTTTTTTGCACTTATGTGTCCATTTTGCGTGTGTATCCTGCAAGCAATTGGCTACTTTCAAGACCCAATGTTCTTATTGGCTGATGTAGCTAGCTATGATAATGGCATACCTGCCATCCAAATAAATACATGAGTTGTAGCATCCAGTGCTTGTTAGCAAATTCAGATAGCTTAATCTAGCCTACTATCAAGTTAAATGATCTACTAGTACATTTTCTATGCCTAATATTAACTAACTACCGAACCAGCTATCTAGCTAACATTAAATTCACGAAATTTGGTCTTCTGTCTGGCAAACTAAGCTAGCGAACACACTAGCCAACAAACATTATTCTTGTGTCATATCATTTTTCACATGTGCTGCTTTTTACTACCCAGCGTAAATAATTTATAGCACTGTTATTGAATGAGTTCTTTCATTCATCAAATGCGTTAAACAACTTATCTAAATGAAGGAAGCTCTAAAATGTAAAATGAATAGAAAACAGCATCTGCGGCCAGGGACCCCATCTAGAATTTATCTGTGCTATAGCTATGGATATTCTTGTTAATTTTACATTTATTATAGATAGTGCAGGTGTATATTTAAATGACACTACATTACAAAGATAACTAAGAACTTCCAATACAGTAATTTCAAAGCAAAACCTTATGAACCTATTCAGTCAATGTCCAACTTATTTGTCAGAGAGAGCAGTCTCTACAACCGAGCAGCCCTTAATCATCAGGACTAGCTTGATTCTAACAGGACTAGGCATGCGTGGATCCATCATTATAAAAAGAGACACAAGCTCAATGCTATTTTATAAAAGCTTTGAATGCACATCAAAAAAAAAAAAAAAAATTCACATGCAAAAACTATGTGCAGGTTAGCTTCGGAAAACCATTCAGCAGCTCCTTTGCCATAATCATTTTTCAGTCAATTCCTACTGTGCTTAAACATAAATGAGCTCAGCAGACTGGGGAAGTTGAAGGTTTACCTGGTCCTCAGTAACAGGTTCCCCAGCCTCTGTGGCTCAGTAAACAGTGATACAGTTAGCCACGTCAGTCTAGAGACAAAAAGAAAACCAGCAGGACTGAAACTGCTCCATAGCCCACGCAATCCCTTTCATCCCTGATAACATTCATTATCCTGGTGCATGACATCATGTCTGACCCTCTCTCACAGTCCCATGAACTGCCCATCCCCCAACTCTGGAATTAAACACTACTAATGAGTCCCTTTTGGCAAGATCCACATAAAAAAAAAAAACTTCTTGGTAAAATTTCAGGAAGCAGAAATAACATTGTGATTCATCGACAATCACAGCGTTCCTAAGGTTCAGTGTTCTCCTATATAAACAACACCTCTCCCCTCCCTCTCTTGCTTTCTTTGAGGAAAATCTCACCTCACAAGAAACTGTGCAAAAAGGTAATTGATTTACAATAATGCTGGGCTTTTAAAAGTGAGCATAGGTCAAAGAATCTGCTTCATCCTATCCTAAAAAAAGGCAAACACAGCATACTAGTGTGTATTTCCTAAAAGGTCTGTGTTTTACTTGTTTCTTTTGCCATGTTTCTCAGTAACAAACATTTCTAAGAATACAGAAACAGTCATAGGGAGAAGAGCTTTTCCAAGTATTGAAATCACCTGTTGAATCTTGGGCAGCATACAGTCCTGTTAGTCCAGTTGTTCTTAACAAGGTCCCCAAAACATACACCAAAGAATTCTGAAAATAATGTTTGTACTGACAAAATAGATCAATTAATATTTTAACTCATATTCATTTTAAATAATTCAAATTCCTGGGGCTACCTGATGGCTTCCGGTGTATATAGATATGCCCATGGTTTGGAGTGCAATCCTGATCATGCCAGTGCTGACTGTGGCTAACAGCCCTGCAGGTCAATAAACAATTGGCCATAGCTTCCCTCAGTTATCAGGATTATGGACTGCAAGTGTCAAAAGAAGTGGCAGCTAACAGCATATGCTTTGGAGAAGAACATCGTGCCTCTTAAATTGGTGGCATTATAGTGATGCCAGTACAATTGATCAATCCAAATTTGGAGAAAAATAAATAAATCTGGGTTTCATTTAATTTAATTTTTCTGTAAACCAAAGCAATACTAAATATTTTTGCTTTCCTAACCTGTGGGAAAGACTCCAGAGGCCACCAATTAACAGAGAAAGAAGGTTAATCATTAGAAGAAATTGCCTGAAGCCTTTTTCCTTCATTTAATTGATTGCTTCAGACAGACTAACATTGTTCAAAGGAAGGTATTTCAGTAAACGGCCCTTTAACAGATCCAAAAACATAGTATTACTATGATTTATGTTAACTAAGGCTATGAACATACACAATTAACATTTAAGTTTTAGAAAGTGGCTTTAAAATATTTCTGTGGACAAGGAAAGGACGCATGCCTTTTTGATCTCAAAAATGTACCTTCTGTATATACAAATCCCCTTTAAACTGTATATCTGAAGCTTAAGCCTTAGTTTACCCAGTCAAGAAATCATTCTGTCTCTGGCAGGACAGGTAATGGCAGCCAGCCTAGATGTCTACAGTGTAGAGTTTACAGTTACTGAGCTATAACAAGAGGACAGAAACAAATGCAAATCCTAACCAGCCGCCATTAAAGAAAGGCAGCCAAAACATTCAGTCTGATGAAAGTCTCTACATAAGTTGTATTTATTTGAACAAAACAGTAGCCAAAAATGACATACAATAAAATAAGAAAAAAAAATATTGCACTGATGTAGGGGCTAGAGTTGATGTCAGAAAGACACCAACTTATTCAACAATAAGCTCTATTCAGCTTTTATTCCGACTGCCTTGTTCTTTCTCCCAGCTTTATTAAAAGGGCTTTTTGCAAAATTCTATGTTGCTGCGACAGTTCTTTCATTTGCCAAAAATATTAAAGCCTGATATTCCCCCAAGCAGGCTGATTCTGATAGATGCCTTCTAGGAAAGCTAATGCAAGCTATACTGATGGTTTGTGGACTGAAAAGAAGCTGAGGCTGACATCACATGTTTAAAAATTGTTTACTTGACTGGACTGGCATAGAGGGTTGCAGTGAGTATAAACACACAGGCACAACTGGATATTACAAATTTGGAAAGAATTGGTAACATCAGAAATTATAATAGTTTCACCCCATAAGCCGAATCCCTTGAGTTTCTTAAAATGAAAGTTATTTTGTAAGTGGTTTCCACTACATATTCTGCCATCTGATTGGTTCTTAGCAAGTTTTAGCCAGCAATATAGTATAGATCTGTGGCTGACTCTCACATCATGTTGTTAACCTGGTCATAAAACTGTAAATTACGAGATTGACAAATGACATTTTGCTGTCAGTATACCTGGACAATATCACTGAGTGAGTCAGCAATACAACTAAAATATTCCATTTCAATCCTGCAAGGCTTTTTCTTAATGTTTTGATGGATTTTATGCCCCCAATTCAGAACAATTCAGTGCCAGTTTGGCACTGCTTTGCTCAAATGGTTAGCTGAGGATACATTCATTATTTTATTTATTTTTCCACCAAATGTTTGACAATGGCCGATTTGGAATATTTACAAATGGGGAAACATGTAGATTTTGCTGTGGTTGGTCTAATCTTAGCTGTGTTTTTACACTGTCACTTACTTGGAGCCTGACGTTTTATCTAATAGCCCAGGTTTATACTGGAATTATAATATATTTTGAGCCAGTTTATGACTAACCACCCAAAATATTTTGACATACATAAATTCTGGCAGTATAAATCAGACACACTACTCAGTCATATTTTATGAAATGATTGTCAAAGGCAAACAAAAACCAAATGCATTCTCAAAGTGAAACACTGTAGTGCTATAATTATCAGTTCTTGTCAATATACTATGAACTAAGTTATCAAGGCTGGAATATCTTTAAAAATGTGGTAATTTTACTTTCTGAATTCCTGAAAAGTAACATAAAAAGTGGTTTTCTTTCAAGGGTAATTTTACAATGGAATACAATTAGAAAGCTAGCAACAAGTCTGCTATACAGTACTACCACATGAACAAGCCTGCATTCTGCAGTTTTGTTTAAAAATGCAATCCAGCAAAGCTACACTGGCCTATTCTCTAGAAAGGCTGATACAAAGGCGGATGCATTTTAAGCCATGAAAAGGTTGACACGGCTTTATGATCAGATATGATCTGTGCAATAAGCATGTTAAGCACAAAGGCATAATCACATTCACCTCACAATGGTATCAATGGTAGGGTTTGGGGGGGATATGTTTTGCCCAGTGGAGATTTGGCAGTTCTTCTGTTATTGAATATTTCTATTGTCACTGCAACAAAAGTGTGATGATCACAGTTAAAAGCTTACAAAGGAAATGCTTTCTTGCAAACAACAAGCTGATATCAGCAGTTTTGAAGTAAAATATGTGATGATTAGAATGGCACATTTGTTCACCCATAATGAGTTCTTAAAATAAGCAATGGAGTGAGGGCTGCCCCCAGCTCTCCGTCTCTCTTTTTTGTCTGTTCTGTTATTCAACACTCTGATGGGACACATAATGTCTGAAAGGCCACATTCGTTTCAGTTAGTAAACTTTCATACATCCATCATGCATTTAATTAATTTCCTTTAATGAAATACCACTGTATTATTTCTCATTGTCTTGCTTTATTTGTCCAACTCCATACACTACAGTTGTGGCCAAGTTTTTTTTCTTCTTTTTTTTTCTTGAAGTCAAGACCTAGAAAGCATTTGGCCCAGGAGGGAGTGGGGTAGAAGAGGACCACATGTTTCTGGATTTCACACCATGTTCTTATTTAATTTATATAAAAATTATTTAATAATTTATGTAATCTGACTGGTAAATTTCATGATAAGCTCATGAATGACAGCTCAGGGCAATTGTTGTGTCCCTGCGGGGAACCTTTTACTGTTACATAAACTAAGAGTGACTGTGCTTTGGTGTACACACAGATATGAAAGCTTGAATTTAACACAACAAGGTTGCATACCAAATGACAACCCATATTTAATAAAAGTGCATCAAATGTATTTATATGGCTTATTTTAAAAAAATGTGCTTCACAGCATACCCAGGCCTAAAACCCACGCAAAAACAAGACAAGGGTGACAGTGGAAAGGAAAAACCTCCTGAGGTGGGTAAAAAGGAAGAAACCTTGGGAGGACCCCATCCTCCTCTAGGGAGGGAGGGTGTATGGCAGTTTCATTTAAGCCGCGTTTCCACCGTAATATGCTGTCCCAGCATGAATGCTTAGCATTTTATAAAACGAATACTAAAGCAAGAAAAGAACAGAAGAGCACACGTTATAATTCCAAGACGTTGGCAGGCTATAACCAGGCTACTGTACCGCATAACATACAAGTTTGATTTGAAGTTATTATGAAAATAAATTGGTTTGCGGCTGCATATTTTTAAACATGGCCGTTGAAAATAAATACAAAAAAATGCTGCGAGTACTCGACCAATCAGAAATGTTCAGCGCTGCAAGCTCCACCCAAAAGGTTCCTGTACTTTCGGAAAGTACTACCCCCCGAGCAGGAACTTTTTTGGGGGTAAAATAAAGCCCCCGGAACTAAATTTAGACCCTAGTTCCTGCAGTGGAAACGCACTGAGTTCCTCAAAAGGTTCCTAGTTCCAGGGTAAAGTTCCTGCGGTGGAAACGCGGCTTTAGAGGCTCAAAAATCTAAATCTCAAAATGACAGAGCTGCTCCTCATCCCTCACAAGACCCCCCTACTACGAGAGCTCTCCATCACTGTCGAGACAGTGGCTGCCTCTTGCTCTGCTAAGAACTTGGGGGTCGTCTTGGATGACCAGCTGGACTTCAAGGAGCACATCACAGCAACATCATGGTCCTGCAGATTCCTCCTGTACAATATTAGGAGGATTCGGCCATACCTAACCACTTACTCCATCCGGCTGCTCGTCCAGGCCACAATAATCTCTCGTCTAGATTATTGCAACTCCCTCCATGCAAGCCTACCAGCCTAGGCCATACAGCCACTACAACTGATTCAGAATGCTGCTGCCAGACTTGTCTTCAACCTTCATAAGTTCTTACATGTCACTCCCCTGCTGAGGTCAATCCACTGGCTACGGGCTGCCGCTAGGGTCAGGTTAAAAGTTCTGGTTCTGACTCTGGCCTAAACTGCAGCCAACAGGATAGCCCCCACCTACCTACAAGACATAATTCAACTTTACACGCCAGCACGACCACCTGCACTTCCTGCCATCCGGATGAATGGTTCTCGCTCATCCTGGCCATGAAGCTTCTCCAAAGTAGTCTTCAGTGATGGAACAAACTCCCTATTCCTCTTCTACGCGGTCCCTGCCCATTTTCTGCCATGGCTTGAAGACGCATCTTTCCAGACTGTATCTGAATTAACTCCGTCACTACTCCACAGGGTGCGCCCTATCTAGATCGCTCTTATCACATGTATCATTCTATATTGATCCTCTAGCACTTTCATATTACTCTTGTATCTTCATCCAGCACTTATATTGCACTTGTATCATTATTGTGATGTTGTAGCTCTATCATATCATGCCTCATTCTAGTTTGACTTGTTATAAGTTTCTGACCTAGCCTATGCTTACTGTGTGAACTGGACATGATGTTCATGGCTATGGATAACTGTTACAAAATGAGTATTGTACCTTATTGGACCTGTGTTTTGTAATTGTCCAATGACCTGTGGTATGTACTTATTGCACGTCGCTTTGGATGAAAGCGTCTGCCAAATACATGTAATGTAATATAATGTAATGTAAGTCATTGCAGGCAGATGAGAACAGGTATTTAGTGAAGAGCTATGGATGTGCTGGCTTACCACCACACCCTGCAGCCCAGGGTTGTTCTAACACTGCAGCTGTGGTGCCTGTACTTATTGGATGCCTGCCAGGAACAGGCAACATGGTACCACAGGAGAGCTAGCACAATTGGAAGAGAGGTGTGCCTTTCAAAAAATGTTATGAATTGTTTAACATGAAGAACTCTGGCTTATACTTGCCATACCTCTGATGGGTGAAAACTATTTTGTGCCACCATCGTAAGACACGATACAGTAGTTGAGGCCTAATTCTGCGATGGCTAGATAATTAACTGAGTGACTCAGGAGCAAGACTTTTATATTGCATGTCAACTGATTATCTTTCCAAAATCATTAGGTATAATTTTGCATGGTTGTTTGAAATATATTCTTGCTTACATGGCAATTGCTTGCTTTTTGGATCCCATTTTCAACACAGTCAATCCCTGTTTTGTATGGAACCATGTAGAAGCAAACTGTCACACAGTGCTTCATAGTCCACCTGGTGACTAGCCTTAGCAAGGGTGTGACTATAACTACTCATTTCAGACCGCAGCCCAATAATTGTATTGTAGGGAATTGCTGTTCAACGAGAGATATAACAAAAATCCTTTGTGTCTGTCTTCAAAGACAAAAAGTATTTCTTCTTCCTTGATTACCTGGAGAAGGCCATTTCAAGGCGGAGGAGCCCTGATGCTAAAAGCTTTCTGGCCACGTTTAGGTTTAGAATTTCTGGGCATTACAAGATTCTACTAATACAATAAACAACCAATTAAATAGCAAGAACTTAGCAATTTGATCAAATCTACAAGTAAATGTAATGTAAGAACCTAGAAAAACACATTGATACAGCATGTAAATTTAAAACACTTTTTCTTTCTTTATTTGATAATTTAGTATCTAAATTATTTTAAAATATTATAATTTAAAACATTCTATATAAATCTATATAAATTAAAAGAGGGAATATGCAATGCTAATGTCTTCAGTGTTTTAATGTGACAGAATTATGTGGTTTATTGAGAGATGTTGGTCTTATTGAAACCCATCGATATCACAGTTCTGAGGGTTTTTAGGTACTCAAATTTTTTTAGGTAAATCAAATTTTTTATTGATAATTTGAATTGATCTGAAAAAATGTTTTATTAATATTGTACCAAAGGTATTCACCATCATCTTTAGAACTCTGCCTGCAATACTGACAAATAAACAACATATGAAAAACTGATTGATTTACTGGCACATGATATTGGAAAATGGCCATTTTAAAGACTGTCACACAATGATTACAAATTTAAAAATAAGCAAAAACCGAGAAACCCAATCAACTTTACAGCATAATGTCTAACATCAAAATGTCCAAACAGAGCAATAACAAAAAGAAACTAACAGCATAGTTTAAAAAGCCAGTTGGTACACAAAGTAGCCTCCCTGTTGTAAAATTATAAATCTCCAGTGGAATGCATAGACTGTCTTTGTGCTCATAATGTTTTTTTTCTGTTTGTGCACCCATGTACATGAGAAACGGCATTTGTGTGCATCAGGTCTGTACCTTTTCAAAAGTTTTGATCCATTTTGTTTTTGGAGCCTATCATTCATTCTATCCAATGATTTCTCATTTTATAATGTTAATGGAGGGTGTCTGGTTTAGAGTTTCAGCACTGTCAGCTGGGCAGCAGGACAGTGTGATATATTAATGGGTTCTGACAGCAGAAGGAACAGATCTTATTCAAAGGGGATTTGATATGTGGGGTGATTGTGGTGATCCTCAATGGACATATTAATGACCATTATTATTCAGAGACTTTCTGCTATTCATAAAGCTTTTCACTGGAACAAGCCACTATGTGCATAAAAGAAATGACTTATGGATGAGTTAGCCCGTATATTGTCCTCACTGCTTTTTAGATAACATGTTGAAACAGTTTAACTGCTGTTTCAACACTGAAGGAGGGTCCTGTGAATTGAACAGTAAATAAATGTGTATTCGGTGTTGTTTACAGTTATCGCCTGAATGAGTTTCAACCAATTATATGCAGAGTAAATGGATAAATAGACTTTGTCTGGAGCTAAACAGCATTGTGTTAATAACATGAAAATGAGGAGCAACTGAAGTCTTGGTGTGTTATAGGGTTTTCTACTATAATCCCTCTGTGCAGATAATACAATGTGCAGTTTGGTGTCTGCAGATGCAAGGTCTTCAAAATATTTTACCTTGAACCATGTCTCTCCTGTTTCTCTGAATAGGAGCATGAGGTGCAGAATAATTTTATCAGTTCTTGTCTGTACTGTAAAGCTTGTGAACAAAAAGACACAGATCAATGTTGTCACTTTATAGGGTGTTGGACCATTACATGTGACCAGTGCCCAATACACACCATGTCTGCAGCATTTAGGACTTGGCCAAAGGAATAAGACACCACTCTTCCATAAAAAGTTAGTCAACTCAAGCTTAGTTGAGGGAAGTGGAAAACCCTGTCTCAAGCATCATTCTTGAATATCCCATAAATGCTCCATTGGATTCAGCTCTGATAAATGAAAAAGCTGTGACGTATGGATTGTGTGTCACACTCCTTAAACCACTGGATGACTAGCCATGCTCTATAGATGGGGACATTGTAATCTTAAAAGATAATCCATGCAATCCAGGAAAGAAATGCTTTAGAACAAAAAAAGACAATCACACAGCATCATTCAGTATGAAGGCACCAAAACTACGCAGGGAAAATGTACACCATAATGGAACCCTTAGAGCCCTTCACTGTCATAAAAAAAATAAAAAAAATTCACTACCTGTATCATTAATATAAAAAATAATACAGACATATCATACATATATCATATATAGTTGTATGCTCTACATATCTCATACCGGTTGCCTCTTTTATATTCTCCCCCTACGTAAGCTGATTTCATATATTGTAAATGTATGTTGTTTGTTATTTGCTTTTATTTCAGGAACTGCAATTGAAATGCATTTTAGATAAATTAGAAGTATGCTTCAAATATAATGCTAAAAGGAACTCTTTTTTGAATACTTGCAATAGGTTTTGATAATGTCCAGTTTGACTTGGAATAAGAAGTACAGTATATTCCTGATGTAGCATTTATATAGTGGTTATTATATTCAGTAATGCTTAGTTGGATATTATCTTTTAAACCCTGATGTGTTTGAAATGTGTCATGTATTATATGGCTTTATGATGTTTCATATGTAGTTATACTGTAAATGTGGGATTAGATTGTACTCCACATTTTGAAAACAGATGTAGAAGTGTTTAGGTTGTGTCAGTTTGGATTATAAATGAAGAATTAGTACATGTAATGCAATTTGTTTCAGGCATCCTTGAAATCAATTTTCTCCCCTTAAGACTCCTGCCTGCCCTTTATTAATTTATTTATTTTTTGCCTCTGAATTGTATGTTTCATTGTATGTATGTATGTACCACTTACTGTAAAGCGTCTTTGAGTTCATGAAAAGCGCTATATAAAATAAATTAAAAAAAAAAATAATAATAAATTTTTTTTAATTTTTTTTATTTTATATTATTATAAGTATTTTCATGTGTTTGTGAATACATTACAAAAAACATTTTCATGCTACATTTTAATTATAGTCTGCTTTTTATACACTTGATTTTGATGCATGAGTGTTTATTATTTATTCATATTTTTATATTTAGTTACTTTTTGTACTATGAAACCCAGAAAGCAACAAAAAAATGTGCCATTGTATACTATATTCCAGAAGTATTTTTATTTTTAAAAATAAACTGCATGTACCTAAAGTATGGCAACTTACAACCCTCCTCAAATTAAATCTAGCTTAATTAACAGACACACACAAATAGGGATCTCAAGGTGGGTAGAAGGTGTTGCTTGTATAGGAAATACAGCCCTTAACACATAGAGGTGTCACTGTCTGCATTTCTAATTCTGATTCTTTCAATTCTTCTGATGTGTGATCCTAAAACCATGCATACTATAAAAATAACTACAATCAGGTCTCAGTGAATTGCTTGTGATTTTTGTAACAGTTTGTAAAACGACTTTGAGTATTCAGTAATAACTTTAATCATCACATTTTTTGCAACTGTAAAACTGAATCTTAAGCCTTTTATTTGTTTTATTTTAAACTGAAAGAAATGTAAATTCTGAGTGAAAAATGTCTCAGCTTCGAATTTCAAACCACTAGTAAATCCATGTTTTTTTAATACACGTATGAAATTAATAAATTTTTCTTAGCGCACAATGAAATATATGTAAGGAAGCACTTAGAAATACCTTGGAAAAAAATAATGGATAAAGTATTAATTGTGACAGTAATGATCATGTGTTTTATATTGCTAACAATTTTGCACCTTCTGTCAAACAGGGAAGTCTTGTGATATTAGATTACTTCTGGCTTTTCATTTTATTTAGGATTCCTTTCTTAAACCATTCATTGATAAAACCATAAAAGAATCCTTTAACATACTTTCAAAATGTCTACACAGAACACAATTGGAAATATATCCATAGAGAATATGTATTATATAAATGTATGCACTCCATTGTAAAACAGGCAGGACAGACTGTTGGGACAGAATGCTCCAGTGAAGCTCCAGTTTAGGTGGCATAGCGTAGTGCGCGGTCATTTCCCAGCAACTTTGCAAATCCCCGTCACACAACGCCTATTGTGAGTCCCACTTCTCTTCACAGTTCGCAGATCAAAACAACAGGCACGAACAAATGCCTTACCAGCTGGATCGTGTGAACACAGATATAATGCTGACAGGAAGCCGAGGCAGCGAGGTGTAGCGCCAATTACGGGCAGGACTGGGGAGCCACTTTACAAACAGTGCTATTAGTGAAGGGCTCCGGGATACTCGATTAACTTTCATTAAAAAGGACCCCCGGTCCTGAGCCGCTGGTACCAATTCAGACGTGGAGCTCGGAGGTATTCGATGTACAGTGCGGTGGACCACAAAGGGCTGTACTGTATCACTGCATTGTGTAGTGCTCTATTTTACCCTTTTTATACATGCTTAATTTTTCTAGTGTTTGAATCACAAAACGTAGGCATGTTACAAGTCTTTCCAAGGCAATCTTCAAGTTGATGGATCTAAATAAAAGACAAGCTTCTAGCATGATATTAACATTATGTGATTTATTACTTACAAAAAACCAGAATATGAACAAATATCAAGTTATTTGAATTCTTTTTTCATCTGGTAAGCGAGAGTTCATGTTGGACTGGGAAAATGTCCTAGCCAACATGGTTGTGTCACTGGGGTCAAAAGGTTAACAATGTGCAGTTCAGTATTTTAACAGCCATGGCCACCAGCTCTGTGCCTGGTTGTGTTTATAAACCTCCTAGCAATACATCTACTCTCTTTGTGTGACCTTTTTTCAGCTTACTTGCTCAATAGATTCATTTTATCTTCGGTCAATTAATTTATCAAGGTATTGAACAAAACTGAAAATAATTATCAAAAATAATACCTTTCCTGTGTAGAATTTATGCTGGGATTTAAAAAAAAAACAAAAAAAAAAGAATGAACAAGCCAGTTGTAGAATAAGCTCTCATCCCTTGCAAACCTATTGTGAAGGCTTTAAGCATAATTTCTCAGTTCCTCTTACAATGGGATCATTTTTATTTAAAGACATTAGATATTAACCTACATCAGTGTGCAATTACTCAGAATAAGTGCCTTAAAAATGTCATTGAAAATTGTCATGCAATGTATGTGTGCTGCCGTGCAAAGGCAAAAGGCCGTAACTTCAATTTTGGTCGAAAATGAGTTATTGTCATTTTTGGAACATTAAAGATCTGCTTTATCGTGTGGACAAATATCCTGAGTCAATTTTGTTGTTTTTTGGAGAAAATATTTGGGTTGTCTTTGCCGTAACTTCCAAAGCCCTAGAGAAGCCAAGGCAGAATCCCATAACATCAGTTACGGTTCTTTGTCTTTGTTTCGCTGCACTCCGGAATGCTCAAATTGAGTTAAGCCTTAACTTAAGGTACTCTGCCTTTGTTTTGCTGCGCATCAAAGTGAAGTTACTGTTTATCGCGCTGGAGTTACGGTGTTATGCCTATGTGTCATCGAAGCATTTCTGAGACACACACAGTAGCTTGAATGAAGTGTAAAGCAAATATAGTGTTGCAGTGGTTGCTTTTACTAACGTTGCATTTAGCTTTTAAGAATGGCCCATTGCTCTCGAGGGAAAATGTTGGTAGAGATGGCTTTGAAACGCACCCACCAAAATCAAGGTATAGATAGTCTACTCAAATTACTTGTTAGCTAGCTAGCTAGCGCGAGCGAGCGTTAGCTAGTGCGAGGGAGCGTTAGCTAGCGCGAGCGAGCGTTAGCTAGCTTAGGCTAACTACTTCACAAACAAAACCAAACTGCTCCCATATGCGATCAGAATGCAAAGAAAGCAAAACAACTAGATAGCTTGCCAGCTATAAGTAATCGTAAATCATACGCAATTAATTATTTTTTCGTGTCATGCAGGCTAGTCAGTGCCAGCCTGTGACAGCCCGACACTGACAGCCAGGGAAACAGCGCGAGTGGGTCAGGGCTCGCATAGACACACGACACACCTCCTAAATAGCCTAATCACACACACACACAAGCTCAGCAGTAACAATTCACAATTAAATAGATAGCCTACCTTTTTTGTAACCTGATCCATTGCAAACAACGTCCTTTGAGAAGTTAAATCCACAACATGAGTTTTGAGCATTACTCGCTGGCGTTCAACACGTTAAATCCATAACATGAGTCATCCTTGAGTATCCTACTCTGGCATTCATCCAATTAAATCCAAAACACAAGTGTTGTATCCTTTACTATTCGTTGCGTGTAGTCTGTCATATTAGAAACATTATCTCACATCAAATTGGACTTACACTTTGTCATGTCAGAAAAACAATGAATCTAATATAAACCTAATTGTGCCATGATCATTAGATTTTATGTAGATGTTATCATTATTATCATATGCTGATTTTATATAGTGATCAGCAACCAAATGAGCGATCAAATGGAAGTTAATGCCTTTTGCCTTGGCATGACCCCTTATTATTTTGCAGACAATGCAAAGGCAGAGTACATTAACTTCCAAATAAGGGTCAAAGGTCAAGTTTGAGCTCAAGAATTTTATGTAGATAAATAACTTCATTAAAAAAACAAAGAATTGCCACATTTCCAATATTCTGCCCACAGTTCATTTGGCTGGACAACAAAACAACTTTAAAGTCATTTTTCTCAGTTCTACACTCTGGCGAGTTAAGGTCTTTTGCCTTTGTAGGGCAGTGTGGGTGTGTGTGTGTGTGTGTGTGTGTGTATGGGGGCTATTATAGGGGCGCCAATCCAGATTGACTCAAATATTCCCTGTCAGATTCCCTGTAATGTGGTTGACAATGGCAAGAACAAAATTGATTTGAGGAGTTCTCCCTCCAAAGCCAACAATCAACCTAACAAACTGGTGAGCAGTTCAGAGCTCACCATTCATATTTAATTACACCTCCCAACGGTATCACCTTCAGATACCATTACATTGTCAGTCCTATATGGGCCGGAGTGAGCTCATTTATAAAAAAAATGTTTGCACTTCAGAATTTAAAAACAACTAATTTGAAAATTGAGTTCACAATGATTCAATTTCCTGTCCATCGCATGACAATAATTAATCTGCTGCTCTGATCACAGGAAGCTCAGGAAACTTAACATACTAGATAATTTGGACCACCCTGTTCTACACTGAATGGTATGTAAAGTAACACTTGGGTGACACGTATTACATATCTTTATTAAACCAGTTGCTATCACATAACCGCCAGGTCAGTTAGTGTGGCCTCGTTCTGACATTGCAAGCTATGGCACAGGAAATGAGGATGGCTGGCTGTCTGTATGAGGTGAAAAAAGCAAGCCATTAACAGCTTGACTGCAGCAGAGCTCACTGCAGACTTCTCTGTCATCGGATCACGGCTGTGAATGACTGCATTTTAAATGAATGTGGCAACTCCTTCAGTTGTTACTATACCTCTTCCTTGGTATCCAGTGATAGTATCTCTGTTTTTGTCACCGGCTTTCCTCTAGATTTCCTAGGGATCTCAAACTCAGATCCTTAATTTAAGTTATTGATCAGCTTAAGAGCTTCCACACTTTGTTTCCAAAGCCTAAATTGGCTGCTGATAGAAAGGAAATCACAAAAAACCAACAGAGACTGCAACCCTCCAGGACTGGAGTTTGTGTGCATGCAGCAGGAGCTTCTGCACATGGGGGGGGAAGGGGGGGGGGCATCACTCAGTGTTGCATGCAGCACAATGCCTCACCTTTCCTCAGACAGACACGTAAGCGCCTTACAAACCACATGGCATTGGGCTTTAATAGGAATGGCTGGACTTATCCTCAAATCAAGATGAGCTCATCGACAATTTGCATTATGGGGGATGGAGGTGGGGTGACTGTGTCCTATTAGGGGCACCTCCCATGCATGCTGATGTTGCCACTGAAACCCAAGGGCAAACAACAGCAAAACACAAACATGATTAGAAGACAGTCCCATTCACTGATTGTGTGATTAGCTGTAGCCTTAGTAAATAAGATGTTAATTTCAGGCAGACTGCGAACATACCCTCATCAGGCCACAATTTGCGCTGCAAGTTTTTATCTGGCCCAAAACTATGTAGCTTTCCACCAATTTAGAGGCGGATAAAGTATCCACCCTATTCTTGGAGTAAAGCCCAACTGAACATTTTACCAATTGGTCAGTGAAGCCTGATTGAAATTACTTGAATGACTTGACTAATCCATTTTGGTTAAAGTTATCCTGTATCATGATTGACTGTGGAGCACCAGAGTGTCTCTATGGTGTTGCCATGGTGACCTTGACTTGCCCTGTCGAATTCCTGCTCAGGATGCAGGAAAAGCAGTAACAAAGTACTTAGTTGTTGCGCTCATCTAAGGACAGATGGCCATGGTGCTCTCAGTAAATTGAACTATTACTTCACCTCTCAAATGGGTAATCTTGTTTTTGGGCCTCAGCAACAAGCTCTCTTTCAGGACTCTTTTTCAGAGACGTAGTCATTGACATTAAATCTGCATTTTAGGGGCAAAGATGGCCCCAAATTGCAAACTGTACTCCCTGGTATCACTGTCAAGAGGTTGAGACTTCCTGTAGCTCAGTATGTCAGATAAGGTTGGACACTCACAAATACATCAGAACACAAATGTGTCAACACACATACACACACATATAGTCTATCTCTCACTCTCCGTCTCCCTTTCACTCTCTCTTATACACACTCATGTGCACACACAAATAAATGCAATTAAAATGGCTTATACATTTAAAAAAATACATAATAATTTGCCATAATTAAATATAGACTCCACTAAATAACAATGAAGCATTGGTAGCAGCATTATTGTTTATTGAAGTATGTGTTTTGAGGTGGACACCACTTCCCCCCACAAAAAATGTAAATAAATATTTTACGTTAACTCATGTTCATTGAGCATGTATTCATTAATTCAAACATCTATTAGAGAATTGATCTTCATTCCTGGTCCTGGTGAGTCACAAGGCTGGTTTTTGGTTTCACCTTAATATCAGAAAAACAACTCAGACCCAAGAAACTAGGTGAGGTGAGATAACTGTGTAATTGACTACTTTAATTGACCAATTAAGTGCCAAGTAACAATGCTTGTATCCCCTATGCCTATAACTGGCATGTCCTAATGTTTTATCTTTTTATACAATGACTGCAGTTCTGTTACATTAAGGCAATTTAAAACTTTGATCTGAACAGAAAATTGTTTCATATTTTTGTCTGGATGTAATTTATTAGCATATTGAATTCAGCCATATGTCCTTTGCATTATGCAAAAATCCTCCAACACACCATCGGTGGAGGGAATCCCTGAGGACACCTGCTCTGAACCAGTGGCTAGTTGGAGCAGCTCCTATATTAGTGGTATAGGTGCCGTTCATCCTTCATTACCTCAACTAAAACTCTTTTGCAATTTCCCCTGGGTTAATTTAATCCCCCATCATGCATAGGGATGGGTCATTCTCTCAGCCTCCTGCCTCTACCACAGAATGAACCAGCAAATCATTCAAACCACAGGACACTCAGAACCTCTTCACTAACACTCATTTGGAGGAGGCAAGTGCTTTTCAAAAAGACCTGTTTACAATACATGAACACGTAGCCATCTAACACGTAAGTCATTTTTACAGGACTTGGTCCCCCAGCAGAGCCCACATTCAGCTGGTTGTGCTTTTGGAGGGGGCATTTGGAAATGCTATAAAAACATTTATTAATGACTGTTACCATTGTGAAACCCTCTTGCATATTTACCTGTAACTGCATAGAAACTTTCCTTAATAGTGTTCACCCTTGCATGGTCAGGAAATCTGATGAACACGCTGACATGCCTTTTAGAATGCAAGGTACGTTTTCCTGATTGCTTGGCATACTATGGCTTTGCTGATCATTTCTGTTCTGTGGCTTTGAGGATGTTTCTCATTTTATTTCGACATAATGTGTCTCTGCCCTGTTTTAATTTCCTCATTTTAACTACTGTATTTATTGAGTAATCTTCTCTCCTGCTTTGTTTGCTTTTTTATTAGTTTTAATTCTTTTCCTCAAATGTGAAGCACATTCTGATGAATTTTATGTATGACAAGTGTTGATTATCAAATAAAGTTTAATATTATTATTATTATTATTATTATTATTATGAACTCCTGTTAATTGATAGAGGTAAATAATTCCCACACAACTATAAAAAATATAGACTTACTGGTGACATCCCTAAATGATTATGATCATGTAATTATGAAAAAAGCATAATGAATGACATGAATGAATAACATTTCTAAAATGCTTGCTTAAAAGCTGCTTAAATGAACCTAAATTTCCATTCACAATGCACATTATTTTTAACTGGAATGACAAATATGATAATGGTAATTTAGGTTAATTTATGAAAAAAAAAAAAAAAAACACTTTTAAAGGAGATCCAAAGAACTGGACATATTTGCACGAAGGTAACATTTGCCCTACCTTTGCATGTATGTTCTTGGAACCAGAAATATGTTGCTGGGTTTTGGCTAGCTGCAAAGCAATCATTAAAAGATGAAAACCAACTTAACATCACATGTCATCTGACCTTTGAATGACATTTTTATGGTACTAAAAGTTTTCAAATTATTAACAGTGATAATTAAATAAATATAAGGAGACCTTCTACACTATGATGAAACAATTAGAAATTACATAAAAACATGCACTCAAACCACTGCATATATATGTAGTGGTTTGAGTTATATTTATGTATTGCTATTGAAAACCATGGCTTTGAAAAAAGAGTAAGAAGAAGATAAAGGAAATAGCCTAACAGGTCATATTTCAAGGGGAACCGGTTGCCATTACACATTACCTGAATGCAAGGAAGTTACATGTAGTATTATTTCCCACAATCCTATGCATTTAAAAAAAAAAAAATACGGGCTGCCTTCACTGGAGCGGAACAGACATGCTTTCAATGCAGTGCGTGAAATTAGTATGAGTAATCCCTGCCCATTGTCAGCCAGTGGGAAGCCAGTTCATATAAGAGTGCCTGTACAGAATTACAAGGCTGATTTGCTGACCCTTGGATGTGTGGCCTTTTTTGAATGAAGGAGCTTTTTTCATTTTCAGTGAAACAGGAGGTATCATCTTTCCCAAGACAGGAATCATTCAGTATTAACACAATATGTTATTATTGGTTTTTTAATTGAAATGGAAATTCTGGGAACACTGTGACCTACATTAATCTGGGCGAAGAAGGGCACAACTCTCATTTTGCAGTCTGTGGGACTGGGCTGTTTCCATGTTAATAGTTAACCCCAGACAACCCAAGGCTATAATTCATGCAAGGTTTGAGACTTTCCCAGAGTTAAATCCCAATCTGCACTGGCCTCAAAGTAACTTATTTGCTTTAGCCTCTTCCCTGTTGTGCTTTAAATTTGATACACTTGCATCTTATGCATACTGTATGTTTCCCCTGGTATTACTCACATACTAATGAACAAATACTTCTGTTAAAGTTTTTTATGCAATGACACATTTTGAAACTATTACTGAAAGTGCATTTGATGTGATTGCCTAAGCCCTACATCCTGCAATTTATTGCCTATTTAAAGCATTCATTGTGTTCAGCTATAAATTTCACAATTTATAGTGGATATTTATGGCATTATATACAAACATTATCTATTATATACTAATATTATATACTTACGTACAGAGGGCTTTGAAACTTTTATTTGGCAGACACTTTTAGCTAAAACAACTTACAAAAAAGTTTATTTAATGGTGCATGAACACCAGTAGAGCTAGTGACAGTAACAATCATTTCAGTGCCACCACTATGGCTGAACTATGAACTGATGTTCTAAATATTTCATTTTGGCAAGTCTGGCAGTTTTTAAAAATGATTTCTCAGCCTCATAATGGCTTCCTTGAATTTCATTGGCACAACTCTGATGTTGACAAATGCCAATAACATACTCCAAAGGCTATCCAAAGGCTATAATCAAAACTAGGTACTGAAGGCTTTCTTATTTCTGCACTAAGGAAGCAATTGAACACACCTGACTAATCAAAAACATGTGACGCCATTTGTCCCAAACATTATGATGCCCTGACATGTGGGGACCATGTATAGAAAGTGCTTTCACTTCTACATGGTGAAACCAAAATGTATGAAAATACCCTTAAATAAAAGCTGAGAATGTGCACCCCATCCACATCCAAAATTGTGGAGTACAGAGCCAAATTATTAAAAAGATATCTTTGTCCGAAATGTTATGGAGCTCACTATATGTTTGAGCATTCCAAATACCTAAGAAAAAGAACAAAAAAGCTAAATAATAAACAATAATAATAATAATAATAATAATAATAGCATGCCAAGTGTCACAAAGAACTTCACAATTTGAAAAAAACAAAAAAGAAATTATTCAAAAACAAAATAAAAAGTGATCAAGCAGGACTCTGGAAACTGGTTTGGTACAGAAAGAATAACTCAATGAAAAGAGTCTGGTTTTTACGATCCAAGGTAAATACACTAGTACTCCAATAGAATTGTTGCAATAGAAATTTAAACAAGGCATACTACAAGAGACACTTAAGGTTCCAGTTATGCAGAGAAAATAAAAACAGACTAAGTCAAGGAGCTTAGAGCACACCTCATTGTCACCGACTGTGGTAGAAGTGTTAGACAGATTGACCAGTACAGTGGTGGAATTGTAATGCCATTGGTTGCAGTACTGTATGGATGATGTTCACAACTGGCTCACATTGAGGCACTTTACCACATTTCGTGTTCCACACCCTTTACCACATCTCTTGTTTCTCAAAACATGCCAAATGTCTGATAGATGACATGTGGCCATGCATATGTACAATCAGGCTTTTGAGACAAAAAACTACATGCAAGTTGTGGAGTGGATGATCTGACAAAAACCCAAAAGGGGACCGCAACAATGCTCTGGGCCAGTGTTTGTGTTGTTGGGGAGCACTTGCTGAATTGAGTGTAGCTTTCATCACTGTGTGACATACGATGTTTCAGACAAAAATAAACACTAAAATATGCACAACATATCCAAATTCTTTATATCATGTATGTTCATTTTATAAAATCATGACTCGATTTTATAACTGTTTTTCAATTATTATTACCATATAGTCCATACGTATTTAGACAGTGATACAATTCTTGTTGTTTTCGCTCTGTGCTCCAGCTCATTAGATTTGAAATAAAACGATGAATATGAGGTTAAAATGCAGACTGTCAGCTTTAATTTGCAGGTATTTATATCCATATCAGGTCATCTGCTTCGGAATGACAGCCCTTTTTATACAGTCTCCCCATTGTAGGGGACCACAGTTGGACCTTTTGGTGCTCAAATGTTTATGGCCAGCTGTGTGTTGTTGCATCATTTGTTCATGCACAAGAAAGCCAACAACATGTCTAAAGTAGAATCCAAGTTTGGCATTGGCATCTGAGAAACATGGTAAAAATGTTTAACTAAAAACTGAGTAAAACCGACATTAGTAAAACACTTAAATTGGCCCCATTCAGCCTTATATATAATGATTTGTATGAAACCTGGTATGAATGTTCCAAATAGGGCATCTGCAGAGCTCAGCGTATTTCGTAGCAATCGTCCAATTACAAGCTGAGTAATAACCTAAAATGTCACAGGTCATGCCCACTGGAAGTGATTTTGGCCAACAATCCACAACAATCCAAAAACACTCATGGAGTCATGCCCATTTTTATTTTAGGCCATGCCTTTTTTCAACTTCAATGGATAATATCTTCAAAATTGAAACAATTTTTAAAAAATCAGTAAATAGAGCTTGGGCCATACTTGCGTCAAATATGGGCTAAATTGAAGTTACCATAGGAAATATAGCCTTTTAAATTTAAAACTTTGGACCTTTAATTATAGTGCCACCATCTGGCCAACTGGAAAAATATTCCTTATGCCTGAGTATGTATATTATGATGTTATTGGAGAACATTTCATATCTAGAATTTACCACCTCATGAGAATTGGCAAAAAGCTGGAGGAACAACCTGAAGAAAAAAAGTGATTTTAGCAAGAGACATGGCAGGAGGTTCACACTTTCAAGCCATTTCGCTCATTTATTAAGGCAGAAGAATGCAGCTTCAAACGCAAGCACAGGAAGTGTAGAACTACACATGAGTGTGGATTGTCTGCTCTTTTTATACTGCAACCTACAGCCCAAATTCAAATGTGCCAAACACATAACAGTGACAACCTAACTGGCTATCTCACAGTCCAATCCCAGATTAGTTACATCAAAACACAGAAGTTATCCATGACCATTAAACAATACAAACAAGCGGTGACTTGCTAATTAGCCAGCCACCATTACAATAACTATAAACACAAAAACAAAAGGATTCCAGCTCTATGGGCTTGGACTCCTAATAATAATATGTTGTATGTATGAAGAAGAAGAAGATGATGATCAAGATAAAACTGCAACTGCTGCATGGTTGCAGTTGTGAAATGCTTCTGTACGAAACACCACTATCAATTACAAGTGGTTAGAAACAGGATATTCTGAACGGTGTGGTATACAATCTGATGGTCAGCAGTATACTGTAGGGGCGTAGGAGAAATGACTGTCTCAGCAAGCATGGAGATCTATACTACAGGAATTAAATGGCATAATCAAATTGTTTGTGCAACCACTTAGCATCTCATTTCCCTCCTGCCCTGACAGACTGACCGCAAAGGACAGGCCATCCAGAGCAGTTACAAAGTACAGCAATAACTAACGCAGATTAAAGGAATATTGATAGCCTGTGACAAGCTGCATCCTGGAAAATGTTACTCGGTCAAGTAGCCGCAATAATTAAGTATATGAGGGCCAGTCAATCTGGTTTGTTGTTTTCATATGGATTGATCATTTAATAAAGAAGCCAGGCTTCTGAGAGCTTTAATGCAGGACTGACCCCTCATCTGATCCTATGAATTACTACCTTGTTTCCCCCGCTGCTAGAGCAATATACTGAAACAATAAAAACCATGTACCTACTGGGGCTCAAGTTCTCAGCTTTTCTTAATGCCATTATGTATTTGTTTTTGCCTCATTATTGCATTCTCCATGTTGAGAGTATGAGGAGGACACTAAACATGCTCAAACTCGGTTGCAGTTTGCTGAACATGCGTTTCATTAAAGCACTTTTAATCTTCCTTGGGTGGGCTTCTGGGTATTCAAGCATTCTTTCATACAACCTACTGACCTGCAAAAAGGTCAGAACATTTTGTCTGCAATGAAGCCACATGTGTTACAACAACATTTTGCAAAGTAGTATATCTTGGAAAGAACTGTTGTGACAAAGGTCAAATGCCTCTCCTATTTGATTTATCCTGCTCTTTTTGTATATAATAATGTGTTTATTATTATTATTATTATTATTATTATTACTATTATTATTATTATATATTTTTCTGAAAATTATGTGGTGTATGTGTGATGGCTGAAATATGTCATTAATAAAAATAAAACTGAAACACCTATTTACTCTCACGATTCCGCTTACCTTCATGAGTCTGGGCCCTATTGAATATCACAGGGACACAAGGAACACCTGTTCCAGAAGAAAAGTTCCTACATACACAACTGGTTTTTATTCTCACCAATATCCATTTCTTAGTAACAAAATAGTCTGTAGATGTCAAGTGAAATTCCTTAAGCCGAGCAATGCAAAAAGGGAGAATAAGACGAGAGATAACTCCCAATACTCTTGGCATAAATTAAAGTTAGATTGTGATTAGGTAATCTAATCTCTGAAATGACATTAAAAGTGTTCATTGGTCTCTGTATTTGCGAACCCTGCAGCCCTTCAGACCCTGCTGGCTAGGGTTACCAGTTGTAATTCTGATGGTGAAAGGGACACAATCTGCCTACTTAATCTTGAAGCAGGTCTCTTAACAACAAGAAAGGGGATCTGCCTCCATTCTACTGTACAACACAAAAGTACACACATTTCATTTTAAAATGGAAATACACATTAAATGACCTGCAGACAGACTGCATAAAGGTCCAGCACAGCATCTTTTTCCTACTCTGTCATGTTTCGTTTTCATAAAGTGCCATCTCATGAACTTGATGAAAGGTTAAACTGTTAACTATCCAGATCCCCCAATTTCAATTAATTACCATGGCAGCACAGCAAATGTTCCCTCTTGCAAAAAAAAACTGTATTAAAAAAGGCCCAGCAATTTTGTGGGTGATGATAAGCTTTGAGACAACAATAGTAGAAGACTTGTGAGAAAGATAAGGTATCACTGTATATTCATTCACAGCTCGGAAGGGGGCTGTTTGACTGTGGAGAACGGTATCATTGTGGCCATTCTACAAGCATAAATGCCTCACTCAAATATGCGCAAGTGCCTGCAGTCTGTCAGGTCCTGAGAGGATTCCACAGATGGATGCCCATCTGTTTGTTTCAGGTGGAGTCCAGCACTAAAACACCTTAAATAACTGTTAGCTTTTTACAACTCCTTGTCAACAACAGGCCTCAAAATGCGACATCAAAGCTTGTCCTTCTCCACCTTACCACACAATAGGAGTAAAGAGGATATTCCAAAAGAAAAAACAGCCTGCATGCATGAATCATCAATCAAGCTGATATGTACCCTAAATAAATCTTTTCGTAGAAGAAATGACAAGTGCGGAAACTCAGATCTTTTCAGTTTTTTAATTTTTTTAGGATTACATTTCTTGTCCTCATAAAAAATGGGGCGACATAGCTAAGGAGGTAAGAACGGTTGTCTGGCAGTCGGAGGGTTACCCTGGGCGTGTCGAAGTGTCCCTGAGCAAGACGCCTAACCCTTAACTGCTCTGGTGAATGAGAGGCATCAATTGTAAAGCGCTTTGGATAAAAGCGCTATATAAATGCAGTCCATAAATGCAGTCCATTTACAGAAATGTGAGCCACTCTTCTGTAAGTGCATTTTCAGTTGTCTAACTTCTGAGAGACCACTGTACCTGATTCTGGACTCCACACTTTACCTGGTTTAATGTGCTTTGAGAATGTGGTTATCAATTCAAGTTTTCACATGCTTATTTTAATTTTCATCTTTAATGCTCATCTTCTTTACACTGAAAATAAAAAAGCACTGAAAACAAACTTATCATAATTTTGTCTGTGGAGGTTTTTGCTTTGCCAACTCTTCATCTCCAAAAAGATGGTGGGTTTAATGATAGCAAGAGACTGCTTTGTGTTTGTGCTCAGAATCTGGGCCTCTTGTCATCATCAAAGCTGTATAGACACAGATCACCTCTTTTACACAGGAAACTCAAGAATCGGCAACATAGGAAGAGCCAAGATACAAAAAATAAAGATGCGAAAAAGTAAATGAAAACACGCCCTAAAATACTTCAATGAAGAGTACATCTTAACCCACATGGTTTCCTTTAAGAGAGCCATGTTGGTTCCAGACTCGAATTTCAGTCAAATGCAAAGGTGTACGTGGGAGCATGATATCATAGCAGATGTTCCATTAAGTGGCAGTAGTTAAATATGTACATGAGTGCATGCATCCTCCAGAAGGCCTGCAGCTGGCCAACACTTATTTTTGTTATGCATTCTTGCCAGCTGAGCTGTGCAGTCACTGTGCTAGACAACTGCACAACTGGCACAGGCAGGATTCCAATCAACCAGTTGTGTCCCTGCTAAGGGATAAGTAGGACCAGATGGAATCCTCCTAAGCCATGAAGGCCTGCAGAAATTATTAAGCATTTTTAAAAGTGCATCAGCATGTTATAGAATATAGCTGGCAATGCATTAAAGCAGAAGTAACATCCATCCATCCATTCATCCGTAATCTAACCCGCTTATTTCTGGTCAGGGTAGTGGGGTGGGGGTCTGCAACCTAAAAGCAGGAATACACCATGAACAGGTCACCAATCCAGCGCAGGCAAAAGTAGCATGGCTGTGAATTTCATTGTATTGCCTGCAAGCTGGCTGGCTACTCAATCTGGGTGAGCTTTAGATTAATAGCTTGAAGAAGACGTGGTTCACTGAGCTAGGGTTAACATTATCTAAATTACAAGCTCATGCTTTTGCCAGGCAGATAACAACAAGCTAAAAAGTTAGGCTAGTTAGCTAAATTAGTGAGCAAAACTTGCTAATATTGTCCCCAAGAAGCATTGTCAAAGCACAAGGGCAATGAAAATCAACCAACCTTACACCACCATATACCATCAGATTTCTATGTTAAATATAATGACATTTTTATTTCACCTTATAAGTGCTGCATACTTATAAAGTGATCCATTTGCTAGAAAAATTAATAACTTGCTTGTAGTAATCACTCAAAGCTTATAATTTAGATAATGTTAACCCTAGCTCAGTGAACACGCAGACAACAAAGGCAAATATTCATTTCAATTGACTTGCATGCAGCAGTGATAAAACAACTACATTTCAACAACTTAATGCTCTTTGTTTTATCAACTCTCAGGCTACCTTCACTATTTCCTACTCTGTTTAGCCTTTTCTCCCGGTTCTGTAAATTGTATAGCTACCAAAGGGTCCAGGTACTGGCAGAAATTTTGAAACTGACCAACCCCAGTGGTTACGAGAGGTATTGTAACTCTAAAATATTTCTCATTAAAGCCCATTATAAAATATGAAATTACACACATATATATATATATATATGATAATATTTTAGACAGCATACTGTATTTAGTTCCAAGTTCCCTGAGTGTCATTAATGCTGAGAAACCTTTTTTTTTGCCTTTTTTGTCTTCTTTTGTTCTCTTTTTATTATTATTTTATATGCTCATAGCTTGAGCATAATTATTTTACTTTAAAACATATTTACTAGCTAACAGTTAAATTATCTACTAACTGCCTAAGAACAGACCACACTCTCTCATTTGTTCTCTCTGTGCTCTAGGTTTCTTCCAGCTCTGGTAATGAAAAATCTAAATTATTGCTTTCCCTGTTTTTTTTTTTTTCCATTCTTTTTTGGGTTGGTTGAAACAGATTAACTGAATAGAGCAATAATTGGACTGGAGCATATGTCAAATTCAAATTTTTCTCGCTCACTGTAGCCCCTGGCTACAAGGAAGGCCTCCACTTTCCAATTTTTTAATAAAATAATTGATCTGTCTTTACTGACCTGAATCCTCTAGGATTTAGAACAATAACTAAACATGGAATCAGCATGATGATTCTCTAGTCTCGGGCTCTTAACAGTTAGTATTTGACCAATGTTAAACCAATCAAATACCATACACCTCATTTCACACCTAAGTGGTATTTCAGAAGGCAGTGGGTTAGGGCTGGAATACTATATGTAAAGTGCCCTTTTAGCACAGCCCCTGTCAGTTCAGAGTGATGGGCGAACAGTGCAGGTGTGGCCATGTGCCCCAGAACAGTGCTGTGTGGTGCACCATTGTTCACAGCAGGCCTTTGATCTGGAAATGAGGCTAAGAACCCAGCGGGAGCCCATTCAAAGCTCCAGGCTACTGTTCATATTGAACTGGAAGGACTGACAGCACAGGAGGGGCTCTTGCAAGGGGAAGTGACTGCATGGGGATTCTTTGCACATCACATATCACCCTTACATGTTTTGGGGTGTGTAGTGCATCTTATGGTCTCAATAGGGTCTCAGACTCGAAACACTCAGGCCAGATCATGCTCTCATTAAATAAACTCTGTCATATTCTTGAAAATGAAAATGTTTACACAACTGAGATACCTCTTTGGCTATAAACAGCTTCTCACAATTTCTGTGAAACCACTTACAATGGGCAGACTCAACCCATTGAAATAATTCCAAAACACCTCTGCATAAATCTTTATTACTGATCATTGACAAAACATCATCCACAGACATGATAAAATGCATTTTTGTCATTTTCCCTGATGTGCAGTTTAAGACTTCTATAAATATACTAGCATGCTC
This sequence comes from Anguilla rostrata, assembly GCF_018555375.3. NCBI lineage: Eukaryota > Metazoa > Chordata > Actinopteri > Anguilliformes > Anguillidae > Anguilla > Anguilla rostrata. Next base: position 31,798,414 of record NC_057937.1, read on the forward strand.
TTGTAAACTGTAATACTGAAAATATGTCACAAATTCCAGAAAAAGAAGAATCAATACAAATAAGAAGTTGCTAAAAAGGGGAAATAAAACAAATTCAATTCTGGTTGGCTGAAAAGATGTCAACCTCTGAAGTCCAAACATTGTGTTGTGTATGTGTGTGTGCGTGTGTGTGTATGTGTGTGTGTGTGTGTGTGTGTGTGTGTGTGTGAGTATGAGTATGAATGTGTGTATGCATGCACGAGTGTGAGTGTGTGTGTGTGTGCTTGCGCCATGCTGTGAGAGAGGGTAGTGGCTGTCCTCCTTACTGTAAATTCACGCAATGATCCTGAGTTTAGTTTTGTTATTTATTTTTTGCTCTGTCTTTGGTGAGCAGTGAGTAGGCTCACATTACACAGGGCTCTGTTTTCAACACTCTTCCTGTGGCATGGAGTGCAGTCACTCAGAGTCTCAGTGGACAGGATCACTTTAATACATTCCTGCCACCCGAGCTTGGAGCAATTCTGTATTCACAACCGAATCAATACTTGGCCAAGTATGTGTGTGTGTGTGTGTGTGTACGCCCGCATGTGTGTGCGTGTGTACATGTGTGCATGTATGGCAGGGGATATTTGGGCTGCAGAGACAATGCAGGTCAGTTACAGAACTAAATAAATGTTTAGTTCCTTTTCTCTCTTGCTTTTCTTGTTAAAAGACATTCACACACCAACAGTGTAAATTAATCTCAAATGTTCCATTCTCCTCCTCTCCAGATCACCAGCAGCAATATTGGACTCCAGAAAACAATTGAGGTTTCGTGCAGAACTATATACCTGTTTAGTTCCTTTTTGCTCAGGCCTTTATTTTTTAAATCCTATTCATTAATCAAACTCATTCATAAATAAATATGGTCTATTCTCTCCCTTACCAATTTGCCAAAAGTGGTTGTATGCTTACCACTCATGTTTTTTTATGTGTCTTGGCTTGCTGTTTTTATTTCATCCTTCTAGATGACTCAGTTTAGAAAGAAATGGCACTGGAATTAAATGTGTATATATGACTGATTCTTATTTTTTCCTGATTATTGGATTACTTATAAATTTACAGTTGGTATGATAAAAAAACAGACTACTCTGCAATTGAAGTTCTTTTCCTACTTTGTACTGTAAGTACAATGCAGAAAATAACCCAGAATAAACATTGCAGATATTAACATAAAACGAACTAACGTTGCATTTTATATTGGTTCTGTTTTTTGAAAGCGTATAAAAAACAATCTGTACATTATTTCAAATAGGGTGTATAAACTACATACTATAAACATACTTATAAATAACGGAAATATGAATGCACGCATCACATAATGTGGATTTCGTTTTTTTCTGTAACTGGTCTGTTTTGAACTGATTGTTGAACTAATTCTGCATTTTATAAACGATTGCAATTACTAAATATAAAAACTCATAAAATTCTCAAACATATTTTGTGGCCACTGGCCAGAACATTATTATATAGGATTTCATGTACTGCAATATTGCAGTCTGAATATTTTATTTGACAACAATTTATGTAACACAGTTCAAATGCGTTAAAATGCTCATTCAAAGTATTGCTATAAAACAACTGAATGACCGATAAATAAAACAAGAAAAAAACGTATTTCATCCATGCTTAGTCTGTTTTCAACATTGCCTCATGGGGCTATTAAAGCGAAACTGATATTTTTAAAAAGCATTGTAAGATATGCATTCCCTAACGTGTGTCTCTTCAACTTCTCACTCAAACATTAGCTTGAACATTAACCATGCGTTTCCTACATACCAAGTAACCCCGATGGGAACTAAATAATTGACATCCGTAGTAATCATCCCCCACACACTTGAAGAAATTTCCAGTGTAAATAAATAACAAATCAAACATTGCGTTTATATATAAAACGGCCACCGTAGCATCCTTTTTGACGTCCTTATGCAGAAGTATTCAATCAAAGCATAGCCTACGTTAAACGCTTTATCATCTATTGTCTTATTTCAGTAAAAATACTGGGGACGTCAGCTATTTTTTATTCCGTAGGTTTTATCTCTGAATGGCGTTTTTCTTGCAGGATGTGTAGCATTAATGGAAAATAATTACTACGCAATTTAGGTCACAATAGAGTTAAATCAACTACAGGAAACGCAACTTCATGTGGTATAAAAATAAACAATATTATTAAAATATGATAATGTAATAGATGAAGGTTTCAAACCTTTTTCGTCAGGCCACAGATATTAATTTTGCTTCAACATACAGAAAAAAAAATGTTTCATCAATGCCATTGTACTAGTCTGCTTTGTTCTCTTCGAATCTCAAAACAGTCAATCGATTAATCAAATAATAAATCCATGATATATAGAGGTGAGTAACGCAGTGGTCCAGAACAGGTATTCGGAGCAGCCATACGAGCTCCGAGAAGCCGATGCCCTGCAGACAACGATTTGTTAGGGTACCAGTTGTGATCATCAGAATGCACTTCGGAGAAGTCGGCATGAATCTATTGGCGAGTTCGGGCCTTTTGCAAGGATCATTTAGCATCTATGTCTTGCAAATATTTGGGGAATTTATCCTGCTATAAAACATAAAGGACTGAGAGACAGAGAGACTGTGAAGGGGAAGTGGTTTTGGGCTCAAATTAACGGAATTTGGAGGAAGTGTAATGATGTGTAAAATTAATGGCAGTTGGTGAAAAGCAAAGGAAAACTAAAACTTCAAATAAAATACGTCTTCAGGAGCAAAATACGTTCCATCCCATTCCCGAACTGCCTATACAATCTAGGGACAGACTTCGGAAGGCCCGTTACATTCTACAGCGCGATTGTGAAAAACAGTTCTAAAATAGGCTTTCAGACAATCGTTGTGTCACACAGCACAGAACACTTTAAAATTAGACACATTTGTGTATTTTAAAATGAAGAACATATAAAAATAATGTATGGAATAATCACACGAGTTAGATGCAAGAACGTAGTCTGAAGTGTAAGGACATTTTCTACACAATGTCAAAGAGCCCTGCATAAGTTCCCAGTTTAAATCAATATATTATCTTTCTTAAGGCAAAAAATGACTGCAAGAAATTTAAAGTGATAATAACCACAAATTGCTCACTGTCCAAATTAGTTGGATATGATTGTAAATTATAGGCCTATATTTAAATAAATATATTGTTAAGGCATTGTGGTTCAGTATATCTGCTATAATATAAAAACAGCATTCTCTAGAAAGCTTTTCTAAATTAAATTATAACAAGCATTAATTACACATTGTATGGCATACACATAAGGCATATAGGGGAGAGTCGCCATGAATGTAACGTTTGATAAATTTAACAAGGGTTAATGCCTCAATGTACGATACAGCAACCGTAGCCATTTCAGGTTTGTACATCTGCAATTCAATCCTCCATAGCCTCACAAACGAACGGAGCAATGAGAATAATTACAGGAAAAATTTCCAATAACTGTTTTTAAGCCAGCTAAGTAAAAATATATTCTGGAAGTAATTTTCTGGTAGGAGGTATGATTTTTATTTACAGTAAATCAAATCATACATCATACATTAGGAAAGTTATTTGTTCTTGAAAAGTTAGTTTGTTTTCCGGAGTGTAGGCTATTCCAGCGGGAATTGGATCCTAGACGACCAAAAAAACATAATGTCCCCGTCTAAGTGTGACAGCTTTTGCAGTTATGCCGCCTCTGAGTTGCTATAAGAAAAAACGTTTTTATTATTATTATTATTATTATTATTATTATTATTATTATTATTATTATGTTTACAGAATGCCATCAAACGAGAAAACTAGAGGATTGGTACTCAGGGAGGTCATGGACAAGGTTTCAAATTTGGAGAGTAGGGACACTAGGTGGTGTTGAAAACTATCTACCTGTAGTGTCCTCTTTGGGAGACCTTATGTATTTTAATTGCCATTTCATATTTATAAAAGACACACATTTTACTCATCAACGTGTTTGTTCAGTGTTTAATGTTAAATGAGTTCAGCTAATTTCCTTGCTGCGTTGACAGCCTCATCTCCTGAATGCTTCTAGTGCTTAATGGAAAAGAAACAGCCACCTGGTCACAGGCATTTGTAATAAGCACACACCAGATTTGTCTGTATGATAGGCTATTTGCTCTGTAAAAACTCACATGGTTGTTCAGAAACAAGCAAAAGCAGCTTTCCTCATCGATTTGGAAGGTTCCACAACTCACTTCACTAAGTTGCGAAGCAGTGAAGTTGCTTGAGCATCGATGTTAACACAATGTTTTTTCATGAATACAGCCCCATGCTTCACCATCTGATGATGTGGCTCATCTCTTTGGAAATGTGTTTCCCTGATTAACATTAGTATGTGCAAAGTAATACCTGGGTACGCACATTATAGGGGTTTTCATTTACCATTACAATTATTCCGCAGCTCTATTACAATCATACCGACTAGGTGGTATGAATGTAACATTGGACTGTGAGTACTTTGGTTTTAATTGTGTCTGACTTGTTTAAGTTATGAATGTAATTTAAACAGCCAATTACTGCAGACTTGTGAAAGCCGTTTGTAGTAAAATTTCATAGTGCTAGGCTAAATAGTCTCTGAGTAATGAGTAAAATCAAAAAACGGTTATAAAATGAGTAAAATCCAAAAACATTCATAGCAACTCTCCCCCAAGCCTTGTTTATGACATAATACACCCACTTTGTGAAGTTTTCTCAGAAACGTATTAAAATCAAATGCGGTCCTCCATTGAAAATGTAAAGTTAAAATAAACAAATAAATACCCCTTTTTAAGTAATTCTTCTGTGGTGCAGAGTCTGCTAAAGCCATTAATGCGCATTGAAAGACTAAGGATCTCAATCTGATCGATAATGCAATTAAAGATTCAGAAGGCTGACAACAGTGTGAATGATAGACCAATGAATTTGACCTCAGCCATCAGAAGGTTTTTAATGACCAGGGCCAATCACACAATCAAGGTGATTGCTCAGAATTGTGTAGCATTATCATAGCAAACATTTCATTAGAGCTCTTGTACTATCTGGGATTTCGCTTCGATAATCAACTGCAACTCAAAACATTTAGCACAGTACCTTGACAAACCAGTTTTGACAAACCACTTTGTCCTCACAAACTGATGGTCATGTGTTTCCATACCAAATGCATTCATATAAATATCACAAACAAAAAATGAAAGTAACACATAATGCATTGTCTTTTGGAAAAATGATGTATTTGATTATTAGAGTAAAGAATGACAGTATTGTAGTAGTTAGTACGTATTAAACTGTAAAGAAACAGGACTCATAAAGATCTTTCAACTTTCCAAGAAAGTGCATGTAACAGTCCAAATATTTGCAAACATTATATATATTTATATATTTATAAAAAAAAACACTATTTAATTGTCCACTGGTCAGGATGAACTCTGGTCTAGTGAGGAATATATATGCATTTGTTGAAATAATTTCATTATTCCACACCTGACATTATTTACACAAGCATCTAAACATATTTTGCATATGATGTCAACAAAGACGCCAGACATAGCAGCAATGTGGAAATCCAGCACATTAACTTTAAACTGTTGTTTTCAGCGCCGATAAACAAATGAAAGACAAAATACAAAAGAACATAAGCACAATAGAAAATACAGTTCAGAGCAAAACATTAATTTTACAAAATGAGTGAAATAGCAGTTAACAAAAACAAACAAAAAAAATAGTGAAAATCAGTAAAGATATCTGCTGTGTCAATATCTTACCATTGGTTAGAAATGATAATATACAGTTGGTGGGCATCTAGCACAGAACTGCATATGTTTTACAGCCTTTTTCATTGATTTATTAAAGATCTAATGCATTACTTGGATGGCAATGACTATGTTATATGGACTACAAATATAAAATAATTTAATGTCAAGGTAAAGTAATCTGCCCAGAAATGGTTGCAAATGCCACGTCCCAGGAGCACCTTTTCAAGCACCCATACGAGTCCATTCTGGCCAGAACTGAAAACTAAACAAAATGTTAATGTTTCCATTTGATTTCAAGCAAGGACATCATCACTAATAAATAAACTCCATAAAACTATAACATTGTACATTGTACAAAAAGGCATCTTCAAAAAAAGTTAACTTTTTTAATCTGTAAAGTTTAAAAAGGGAGCCAGAGCTTCAACTCCTTTCCCCACTCCTTCATGTTTGTGTTGGGGTGACTGCTAATTGGTAACAATTTCTTTGTTGTCCTCCATGAATCGTGTGAAGCGGAAGTGAGTCTCATTCTCTGTGTTGGCCATGCTCTCCAGCCTGGCCAGGGAGGCATTGGGTTCTGTGCTGTGCAGCTTCTCAAGGCTGCCTGTCAGGCCGCCTACTGGCGAGCTGCCCCCATTCCCGATGCTTCCGGACAGCGGGGGGAGTCCCCCATTCTGGATGACTGAGATCTCATTGGTCTTCATGGCCAGGCCATTGGAGAATGCAGCTGCGTACTGGTTCCAGAAGCTTGCTGGGTCCCCATTGCCCATTCGGGCCGCCAAGTCCTTCTGGAAGATCTCGGGGAATTTGATGGTGTTGGTGCCCAGGAAAGCCATGGGGCCGTCTACAGACAGTCTGCGGCCCCGTCTGGCCGGGACACTGTTCCACATGTGTGTTCCCATGTGGACCTGTTCAAACGAAAAGATACACTGTCAAACACATTGCATATAATCTTCAGCACTACAACAGTACACACTGCAAGAACTGACAATCAGTCTCAAGTTGTAATAATGTAATGATCTTACATTTATATCTCACATGCATTTACTCTCAATAGTATGGCTAACTGCATGTGGCTTGGTCTCTGACTTGTGAACAGTGTCTCTTAGCCACTTAATTTCTTGCGGTTGCACAACAGTTGAAACTGTTCTAACCCTAACCGGTGAAAAGCGATTTCTTTAAGTAATTAAGGTCACCCTATTGCACAAGTCTCAAAGTCTTGCTTAAAATTGCTGTGCCTATTCTCATAGCTGTGGACAGTATTACATTTTGCATGTTTTCCACAGAAACGACCATTACAAACATCTTTTTTTTCTGCCATTCAATCATCTTTTCCCCAGGGTGACTGTTGCGAGAACACAGTCAGAAGACAATGACAACATTTTTAGACATGATGCCGAAGGGACAGAAAACTAGAATACTTCAAATATACCATGTGCTATGCATTGATTTGAATAAAATGCAAAAAATATAATTAGAGCAGCTCAATACCATCATTTTCAATTGGTGAATATTATCACCTTGACAAAATTACAGAAACAGTAAAGGAAATGTTATTTTTAGGCAATGGATCAACACTGAACAGAAAACACAAGTGAGAGTGTATCCAAACACTTCTCCCAGAGGAAACGATAGCACTGCCACACCAGCAGCTCATTATATCAGTCATTACATCAGTTTTTTTCCAGCTTTATTGGACAGAACAGTGTAGAGAGACAGGAAGAACAGGGGAAGAGAGAGGGAGAGACGTGCGACAAAGGCCACGCGGTCGGACTTAAACCGCCGATGCCGCGGCTCGTAATGAGCATGTGGACAGTGCTCCACAAGCTACGCCATGAGACACCCCCATACATTTACATTTTACTCAAATATAACTATTCAGGAAGACGTTGGAACCTAATAAGCTGGGAAACTGGACAGCAGCTCATTAAACAAACTGCCATTCTGAAGCCGTTCATTTTCAAAGAGATAGAAACTTTCATTAAATTGAAGAAACTATTTGAAAAATGTTAGATGTTATTCCTTGAATAATAATAAACTCTTTTGAAGGAACTGGTAAATCATTGCAAACAACTTGTGAACTTTTCACAGTGACAACCAGATTCCTCAGTAAAAAAGTTTTCTTATCAAAAAACTCAAGGAGCAACCTCCAAACATCAATATTTTAACGATTATTGTTCTCAATTTCAAAAATGTACCACCTCATTGGAAATTAATGGCTTACGGCATGGAGATCCTTTTCAGAAGTTCCTGATTCTAGAGCAGTTAATAAAGATGTAAAGGGCCGATTTTCCCACAAATTTTGTGTTTTTTTATTCCTTCCAGAGTATTATGTCATGGTATAATCAGCTTCCCCAGATAATTATTATTATTATTAGTTTTTTATTCATTTTTATTAAGTTCATTTTTTACTGTAGTGCTATCTCATCCACATATACACTGTGGATTTCTGTTCATTTCAAGAACAGACTTTACTTGATCAAGAATGGAGCAGTTCAATTTCTGTTCTGTTCAATCTAAATTTTAAAAATCAGCAGCCATCATATCCTCATTGAGCTCTCCTCATAATGTATCCAAAGATAATGCTTTATCATCTGATGCACTTTATTACACACAACCTGATTGTGTGGGGATAAAAGTATTGTGTGTCTTATAAAGGTATCGTGTGTGTAAGAAAGGGACAGAAAAAACAATAACACACAATATAAATGCTCTTAGAATACTTAACAAATACAGAATTTGTCCTTATAATTTTTGAGCTTCTGGCTTGAACTTCATTTCATATAAAAAAACTAGTTCAGATGATTTTCTCTGAACATTATCCAAGAAGTGAACTGAAAGAGAAAATGAGTATGTACCTTAAGATTGCCTTTGGTGGTGAATGCTCGGCCGCAGATAGTACAAGAGAAGGGTTTCTCGCCAGTGTGGGTCCTCTCATGGATCTGCAGGGCACTTGACGATGAAAAAGTCTTTCCGCACGTGTTGCAGTAGTGCTGCTTGTGCGTCCTTCGCAGGGGGGCTGCGGAGGCTACCGATGGAGCAGTAGTTGTAGAGGTTGCCAGGGTGGGGTCCTTGTAGTCCTGGTAGGAGCCAGGCAGGAAGCCATTGGACTCAGTCTTTACTATAGAGGACAGAGAGCTCACTGACAAAAGTGACGGGCTAGGGCTGGAAGCCAGGCTGGAATTTGATGGCTCAAAGAGCTGCGAGGGCAGGTCTCGCATCTGGTGGGTGAGCATGTGCTGTTTAAGGTTGCCCTTAGTTGAAAAGCCCCGGTTACAGGCAGTGCAAATAAATGGTCGTTCTTTGGTATGGCTTCGGTAATGAATGTCCAAGGCACTCTGACAGGCAAACGTTTTGCCACAGATATCACATGCTGTGTTCTTGAAGGTTCCCCGATCACGGAGATGGAACAGCATGCCCAGAGGGTCTTTTGAGGGGTTACAAGATGTCAGGTCTACAGCTCCAGAGCTGACAGAAGATGGCTGCATGAGGCCGGCACTGAAGTGGTCCAGCGAGAAAGCCCTCTGCTGCCTGTCATCAAAGTTAGGAGACTTGTGGGGCCCCGGCATACTGCTGGAGGGGGAGGGGGCTCGCACAGAAGAGGTAGTTTCTGAGATAGCTGGACTTCCTGTGCTTTGGCTCTCAATGTCCCCCCCAAAGGATGAGGAGTCATTAGTGAGGTGATCCCCCTCCATGGATCCATTCTTCAGCCTGCTTGCCTGCAGCTCCTCTGCTAGCCCCTGGTTAGCCATCTTCCCCAGGCTGTCTGAACCAGGCACCCCCATCATCTCTGCAGGTGTTGGGGAGGAACACATACTGTCCTGGGAAGCATCAACAGACCTGGGGGTATCTGGGATGCTGCTGTCTGGAAAGTCCTCCATACACTCCATGTTCTCATCAGAAAAGTTCTCCAGGTCATCAAAGTTCCCCTCATCGAACGAGCCAGCATCAGACCCCATGGACTCTGGATAACTGTCTGGGAGGGGCGTGTTCGGAATCTGCCCACCCATGTGCATCCTGATGTGCTGCTGGAGAACCACAGCATTGGTAAACTTTTTCTGGCAGATGGGGCAAGAGTGCTGTACCCTCAGCGGAGGCATAGCACGGTGGACACTGTAGTGCGTTTTGAGGTTCCCTTTGGTGGTAAATGCTCGTCCGCACACTTTGCACTTGAAGGGCCTCTCCCCAGTGTGCGTGCGGTAGTGCATTTTCAGGGCGCTGTGGCAGCTGAGTACCCGGTGGCAGATGACGCATTTGTTTGGGTCGGTCACTTTCTTGTCAATGTTTTCCACCAGCTGCTGTAGCTTGGAGGTCTCTGATGCTTGCAGTGGATCAAGGAGGCCTCCAAAGGGAAACTTAGCCTTGAACTGCTCTGACATGAGGGGCATGAGTGGATTGGTGGTCATGGTAGGGCTGTTACTGAAAGCATAGTCAGTGGTGCTCTCCCTGGCCGAGCTAGAACTTGTAAAATCGTTCAACAGTTGGTTGCTCTCCTCAGTTTTGCCATTTGAAATAGGCAGGGTGCCGCCATCCTCTTCTTCCGATATAGCCTCATTACATTTTACAGCTGGCTCTGCTGTACCTGAGTCACTTTTAACAGAACCAGAAGGGCTGGTTATCGCAGTTGAGTGGTTTTCCTCCTTTTTAATGAAAGGAGGCAGGCTGGGGATAGTTGGAGGCAGCAACATGCCCACTGAAGAAGTCATGGTGGAAAGAACTGGCTTGCTATCCAACCAACTAGTAACCGGCTTCTCTGGTGGCATAGACATGCCATATGGAATGCCAGTGCTGGTTGGTATATTATCCAAATGCTCTGGGACAGGGTATGGATTCATCTGGATGTGAGGATATTTTTCTTTGTGCCGTTGGAAATGGACTTTAAGATTCCCACGAGTGGAAAAACGGTTCCCACAGATGTTGCATTTGTATGGCCTCTCCCCAGTGTGCGATCGCAGGTGGATTTGCAAGGCGCTATCACTTCCAAACACCTTGGCACAAAACCTGCACTTATGTTTGAAGAAAGCATCCTCTGAACTGCTTTTAGGTTCGAAATGGGTGATGTGAGTTGGCTTGTTTTTCCTCTGCTGGGCCAGAGCAGCCAAGGGATTCAGATCTTCCACAGTTGTGCCGACACTGGGCAATGTGTTTGAAAACATGGAGTTGCCTGAAGGGGGCTGAGGTAGGAGGGGGTTAGCTACAGAGTGCAGCAAACTACTGATCCCAAAAGCTGGTGCTGACATTTTCACAAGGGACGAGCCTCCGAGCTGCGGTTGAAGGTCACCTACATGAGAGGGCCGCTTGTCAGAGGGCAGGGCATCAATGCTCCGAGATGATTCAGTGACCGACGGTGCAATGCCATTTCCGGGGTTTATCAGAGGTAGCTGGGCGGCTGCAGTCAGCTGCCTCAGGCTGCTGATGCTGGCAGACTGGCTCGCGAGACTCTGTGCCAATCCCGCAGCCGCAGCGAGCTGCTGGGAAAGATGTGAGCTGAGAGTTGTCAGCGGGTTAGCTGATGTCCTCAGTGTACCTTGGGTGGAGCTAGAGGACACTGGCACTTCAGGATTTTGAGAGGCCAGCAGTAAGATCTGGTGACGGATCTGTTCAATGAGCCGAAGCTGATGGATTTGCTGCTGCTGCAGGGCCAGGAGCTGCTCCATTAGGGCCGGGACTGCCACTTTGCTGCTCCCTGTGGAGCGAGTCTCTTGGGAGAACTGGGCCACAGCCACCTTAGTGCTTTGTAGATTTTCAATGATGACGTTACTGTTGATCATTGAGAAGCCACTCAGGTCAGTCAGGTTACCAAGCTGAGGTAGAGACGTTGAAATGGCTGAGATCCCTACAGCGGAATCAGAGTTGTTGTTGTTGCCGTTGCTGTTACTGACAGAGCTGCTGCTACTGCTGCTGCTGCTGCAGCAGCTGCTGCTACTGCCGTTGCGGCCACTGTGATTTCCGGAAAGCTCCAAATCCATGGATTCCTCTGTGTCGAGTGTGTTCTGCTCTGAGAGGTCAACGCACTCCGCTTGATCTGTGTTATTAACTCTGTCATTCATCTGCTCATCAAGATTATCAGGAGGGGAGCTGGGGGAGAATGTTTTAGAAGGGGAGGCTGGATTTTCATTGACTATCAGAACTAATTGATTCTTAGCGCAATTCTTCTGGTGTTGTTCAAGATCTGATAGTTCAAAGAACTCTGCGCAACATCTGCCACAGACATGAACATTAGAGTCTTTACAGGCCACAGTCTCCGACCAGGATTCCGTGATCCCTGAAAAACAAGCAGGGGCAAAGGATTAGCCATTCTGAAATATGTTACAGCTGAAGAAGCAGCTTTATCCATTTAAATTCTTTTGTTGTATTCTTTTTGTTAATCTGCGGTTTTACTTATCCGATTGTGGCATACACACAAAAGCAACTCAAAAGTGATACAAGAGGAAGACAGAATTCAAGAGAAAACTTTCTTCAAAAATGATCTGAGCAGATGAACATATGCATACATCTAACATCATACGACTATTTTCTTCAACAATTATAGCGCAATATAAAACAGAACAATAGTTTTTATAGAAGGATTTGAATGTTGTATTGAAGGAATGAATCTTAACAGATAATATCCAATATTTCAAGTGTTGAATTTGTACTTGAAAAACTGACCGAAGAATACCGGCTTCTGTTGATAGAAACTTAAATCCACTCAGGTTGCAATCAATTTGCCAATGTGTACACCCCCTTCAGTGTCCAGACTGTCTTTGAAAAATGTCAAAACTGCATAAATGGAATTTATTTTATCCCATGTAAAATTTACACAAATCAACATAAGGGGAAAGATACAAGATACCAATTCTTATTGGCTGAATGCCTTAAATGTTAAGACTCGTAAAATGACTTCTAATAAATACATACAATCTGCGGTGGGTTTTAACGCTACAAACCTCTTTGAATACTTATGACTGCTCTTAAAATAACTTGAGTTTCCCAAACACATTCGTAACAAGTTTCTCTTTAGTTCGCTCTTAAGTAATGGGCCGTTTGCAGCGAAAAACCTCCACAGTGCAGCGAAGATCCCGCTCACAGCCGTCCACTCTGGTGGCACACACACTATGCATGCACTTTCAAGGCATGCTTACAATCAGCCAACAATAGACTAAAATGTGTAGTAGCCTCAGTCTATTCTTTTCATGTATATTCAGAATAAATATTGTAAAAATATATACCCATGAAATAAAAACTGCTCAAACTAATTGACTATCAAACTTCAAACTATTTGAATATTATTTGGAATGACAGTATATTAAATTGAATACGATAATGTCACATTGACAACTATTTCTAATCCCATTAAAAAGCAAATGATCATCAAATTGCGTTTCATTAATAAAACAAATTGCTACACCTGTATTATTGTATAAATAAGGCCACCCCAACATTGCCACCCCTGCATTGTGGAGATTAATTGGTTAATTGTCATGGCTCCACTTCCGAGAACTATGCGCCTGAACCAAAGGTATAGAAGACTACGTAGGCAACAAAGTAGCGTCGTGAGAATAAATGCCACACTTAGGATCTAGAAGACTGCTTCACAGATGAGGCCAGGGGTGTGTAATTTTCAGGAAATTTTCCTTAATTGCTTAGTCTATTATTCATGGAATCTTTTTTAAAATATTTATGCATTTAGTTCAATAAGACACTTGGAATCAAAATGGTTATAGTTTATAATAAAACGATTATAGCCTATTCTCACATTTTGAGCAGTTCATTTTTTAGTGTTGATCGGCTAAAAACAAGATGATAAATCGATGTCCTGAGTTTGTACAACTACTCATACTTTAGCAGGAATGTGCTTTGCAAAGAAGCTCTTTGTTAAGTTCCTCTTAAGAGTCCATCTAACAATTGTGTTTGGGAAACACACTTAATGAGAACGTTTGTTGCTTAAGAACCTCATAAACAACTCAATAATCCTAAAATCCAACGTTATCGGGAAACCCGCCCCTGGTTTTTACAAAACTTTATTAAACTTGAAGGAAAGGCTGGGAAACTGGGAACCATTTATTCATAAAAATTTTGCAGGAAAAAAAAAATTATAAGGATTTTTAAGTATTCATTGCTGAGCAGCCCACACACACACACACCCACACACATGCACGCACACACAAAATATGTACAATAAATATATACTTAAGCAAGCAATTCACTCGTTGCTTCTGACTTAATTTATAAGTAATAAACCAAAAGTTATTTGAACATTCCCATATAAAATGTTAATGTGATAATCTGTAAAAATCTGTATTCAGTGCAGTGCTAAATTGCTCACACACTGAATTCAAAATAGAATAGCAAAATGTAAAAGCAAGAGGCTTTCAAAACATTTTATGTAAAAAAGACAGTAAACCTAGAAATATAGAACACCTTTATTTGAACTATCACTTTTCAAAATCCCCACCAGCCAACAAAACAAGTTGACACCCTTTGACACTATTGCTCTGCTCCCATCTTTGCAGTGCTTTCATTTAGTTGCTCCAAATTTCTGCCATTTAACATGTCTGTTGCTTTACAAATTGTTATTTTCAATGAATCCCTTTCACAGCATTCACTGTCACACCAGACCTCTACATTTTTATCAGCACAAGGATTCATTTGCAAATTTAACACAAAAAACTTCGACCCTACTCCATTGAATGGCAGGATGGTTTCCTATTGTTTACTCAGCATGAGAGCTGCAGGGCTGCCGAACACAATGCTGCCCAGCCATCTTAGCGGCCCCTGAAAGCAGATCTTGTTTAATTCAAGGATTATCTCCCCCAGTGTTTCTGTACTGAAAAAAATCAGATAACACAAAGTTGCCATGACAGTAAAACCTGGCTTCACACCACTGAACCATGCAAAATGGGAGACACAACTTTTAATAACTTTAAATATTCAGGAGCTCAAAGGGAGAGCAGTGATTTGCTGAAATTACCCCTCAATATACACAAAAAAAATCACTGTGCATGGATAAAGAAAATACACAATAAGAACCAAGAATCAAGCTAAGCTGAGGGGTATCTACTGAAGAGGTATTGAATAATAGAATTATTCCAAAATGCAAATTACATGTCACCAAAATAATCAGAAAAACATGTAATAAAATACAACTTTGCTTGGAATTAGTTATATTCCTTCTAATCAATAATTGAATCCTGTAATGTAACATTTCTTGTATGTATAGCTCTAAAATAACCTTGTAAAATAAGAACAATGTTGACAAAACCCCACTAAATTATTACAGCACATTTTAAATACATTTACTTCAAACATTTACATCTAATTAGTAAAAACTAAAATCTAATCAAAAGGTGCAGGTTCAGGTTTTTTTTATTTTTATATAATAAACAGAAACAGTGCATTGAGTCTATAATCAACAGTTGTGTCTATAGCCAAAAGTTACAGTAAATTACCTTCAACAAAGCCTTACTTCGCAAAAGTCACTGCATTGCTTCAGTACGAATGATGTTTCTCATATAACATATTAATGTTTTGTTTGAATTGTTCAAATATTTATGAATTGAGCAGCACTTAAGTGTGCAAGACAAACTTCCCCTCGAGGAATACAAAGTTCATTTCACCATTTTAAATTGGGGAACACATACACATACATAGAGAGAAAGAGCAAGAGAGGGAGACAGAAACCATAAGAGGAACTGTTTGCTCATTTCAATGCAATTAACTTCAAGCATGATCCCCAAGTTAAATATTTCTTCTAAAAATTAATAACGTGGTTGCAAAACATACTTGCTTACAAATTACATTTTAATTACTTTTATGGTTTTTATTTTTTGCAGTTACACAACTGCATATAAATATGTATTTTTTTTATATTACTTTTTTTACACCCAAATGCACAATCATCATTATAGTAGTTTTACAAAAATATATTTTAAAGACTCTTTCACAATTCTAAATGGCTACAATACTAAATGGCAGAGTGATTCCGTGAACCAGTTATAATGTGTGAGAACTTCACTGAGCAAAACTTTACACACACATGAACAATGTGTGAACAAAACCTGAACAATACCTGAAACAAAAATCAAGCCACACAATTAACAGATGTCATTCTTAAGATTGCACACGCTAAAAAGAAGCCATTTTATACTCTAAAAAGACAATGCGAGTTTTGTATGGAAGGAGTTTCTCAGCATTTCACTGGATGATCCCTGAATTGAAAAACACAGCATTCTCTGTGTGAACAGTGCACTACAGTTCTGAATCTCTGTATTAACAACAGACAAGAGAAAAGGAGCAGATTATGAACCTCCCGAATATAAATCTGCAGACAGGCTGACCAAGACAAAAAAAGTGGGAAAGTAGGAGAAAACCAATGACAGTCCAAGTTTGTACATACATCTCTGTAGTGCAGACGCAGCCTTGTTGCCACTCCAGATTTCACAAAAGATATGCCAGCAGAGAACTTTCTCTAGCACTCAGTACTCTGACAGGATGGCTAAACCCATTGAAGCACTCAAGTGAACACTAGATGGGGTTCCAGTAAAGCTAGTTTCCAGAAAAGGGACTGGCTTCTCCAGCTCTGTTCAGCTGACACACTCAAAGAAAAAAGGGGAAGAGAATAGAAAAGGAACTCCTCAAGGCTACATCTAAACTTGCACTATATAAACAGTGGCAAAATGACAAGTAACCGAATCCCTGTTGCACGATGAAAAAAGTGAGAGGACCACCCTGCAAATCTTTCTTTACGTGGCAGGGTGGGGTGGGGTGGGGTGGGGGGGGGGGGTTGTTCTGTGGAGGTGAAAGGGGAATACAGTGACCAGTATAGCAGCTGCACAGACCAGAGGCCCCCCTTCACTCGAATAATGTGGAAGCATCCTGTCAGGCCACCTATGGCTCAAAGTCATGGGGTCAACAGCTAGGTGCAGGGGAACACGTCGTGCCCTGAACTGCCTGCACCTTCTCGCAGGAGGGGGTTGGCAAAGGTTAAAACAGCACAGTGTCAGGGGCTTACTTCAACATCCCACCCTTGTAGAAGATGATGGGGGGTGAGGGGAGGCATACGATGGGCTGCGCGCGCCCCTCAGTCCTCATTCATAGCTGGCACTAACACTGCCACAAATCTATTAACCATGCACACGACTTTTTTTTTTTGCAAAAACAAGGAGTCTCCTGGGCACTTTCGACATAGGATATCTGCAAGGTGTGTGTGTGTGACTGAGTGTGTGTGTGAGGGAGAGGGAGAGAGAAAGAGAGTGAGAGATACTTTTTCATTAATAACAGGTCATTCAACTGTGAAAGCACTAAACGAAGAATTCAAGGCATTACATTTTGAACTTTGGCATAGTTTTTGTAAAAGAATTAAAAGTTCAAGCCTGTGGACAAAAAAACGATAAACTGCCATTCGCAAATGTACTGAGTTTTGAGGGAGAAAAAAACGTGGCACATATGCGAAAACAAGCATGTCTGGGTATCGACTGTACTTGGTTCCTGTTCATGCAACACAATCCAGAAAAACTGGTGAGTGAATATGTTTTAACATAACATTTACTTATTGTGAACAAACATCAAGTGATTGTGTTGACTGTTAAAAACTAGTTGTTTACTTATCTACATCTGTCTATCTACAAGAATTGGATGTTAAATTAAATCTTACATTTGAGAACTACGTCTGTATCAAAATACATTACATTACATGTGATAGTTGGGCCCCTTTCATTTTGTAAGAAAAAGGAATGGTTACATGTATGTGCAGACTTACACAACTTATATTAACATGTACAAAACTACTCTGACAACACTGATTCTATGTCATTTCATTTTTAGTAATATTACTATTTTGAAAACAGTTTTACATAGCATTTCGGCAACTAGTGGCCAAAAGATAAAGGCCCTCCGTCAACAAAGAGGCAAAACCAGACATTTGAAAAATATAATTCTTAGGTATAAATATGACGTATATTTCATAATATGAATAGAAGGTAATCAAGCGTCCAATAAATAGGATAATTTCATCGTTTTATTGTATGCCGATGCTTATTTATTTTTATTTTAAAAGCTGATGTTTCAAACAGAAAACGTAATTCACTCCCAAACGTTTTATTTTTTTATTTTTTGTTGGAAATGGTGCACTTTCCGTTTTATATTTACAATTAGTATGTCAAATTGGTTCACAAATAAATCATCATATATGTATACCTTGTTTTAACACGAAGCCTTGAAACATCACCGCACCAAGAACATTTAGAAGACACTTAATGTGACATATGAAATGTAAAACAGACAATAGGCTAAGCTAGAAATACAGATCGGTAGTTTTAGAGACAACTGCTTCATATTTATTGATGTAGGTTAATAAACATTTTGCAGTCCAGCAGTAAACTTTTTTAACTTGAATTAAAAAAAAAAATCGATTGCCCTTGTAAATGATAGTCAACTGTTGAATGTTCATTTAAGCACAAAGTTTGCCAATCTTGCAAAAGAAGGTAAAAACACAAGCGCAATCTCGAATAAAGTCAAATGTTGCATTTTACTTTGTCTGTTACAAAAGGAGAATGTTGGGGCTGCGACCTTTGAAAAAGGACTGTGCTGAAACGTTAAAACTCCTTGTACATTAATAGGCTGGCACTGTATTTATTTAGATAGAAATTTCTAACTCAGAATAAAAATTAATTACTACAGACAACGTATGCTAGCATTTAAAATACATTCTCATATTCGAGAAAGTATTCATCAAACTATAGAATGGAGAACAGCTAGTCGTTGATGTGATTAATACACACTGAAAGTAATCATTAATTTATAAACGCAAGTATTTAGTAAATTCGTTTACAAACATTGTAAACGTTAAAATGGGCCGCAAGATGCATGTCGTGTTTGAGAGACTCAGGAACGTCCTAAATTCTGCAAGTCAATTGATTGTGACTCTGGTACCAGCAGAAAGCATATAATTTATTTCTCTGTTTAAGCAATGTTCTCTCTTCTTAATTGGAACCACCATTTTTACTTAGAAACATTTTGCAATGTAATTCGGAAACGATACTTTCCACACAAGCAGGTGGCTTGCTAAATAGAATTGGATAAACTTTGCTGAAAAATCCAATCTTGTCTACATGAGGTGTGTAATAAACTGTATTAAACACACAGAAAGAAACTACAAAAATACAATAAATGCATATTAATCACATTAATATTATCGACTAAGAAACCGATAATTTAAATGTTGCTTTTTTACAATTGCCTATTAGTTTGTGTCTTAGCTAATAGCCTACAATATCTCATAATTTGCTACACTTCTCCAGTCTTTTCTTATTTCCTCACTGTATACAGCCTAGGTATATATTTTTATATTTAACGCGTAGGCAATGTAGCCTACTTTGACTTGGTGGTAGGCTACAATCGGACGAAGTCATACAAGTTAAACAGAGTGTGAGGCAAATCCACGCACAGGCCTTTGCAGTCTAAAGTATCATATTAATCACGATTAAAGTTTAAAGAAATACACTTCATATCGTAGGTCCCTTTGATCTTTGCGATATTTCGGACAGCAGCACTGCAGAACTACGCTAAATACAAAAGCCCCTAATACTATTGTTGCTAACCACTTTAAACTATAGCATACAAAACTTGTAGGCTATACACGCATTTGTTTTAATGCTAATCTTCCCGGTGAAATGGAACCAGCACTGAAATAGCACATGGAGGCACGAATCACTGTAGACGTAAGCTACAACATAGCCTACATCTACTAATCATCGTAGACGTAGCCAACATCATCGTCTTGACCTGTTTATAAACATGTTGCTGGAGAAGGCGCGATGTAGCCTACGTGAAACACTTTCTGAGGCCAGGGTCACAAAGGAAGGAAATGCCATACTATAACTTGTTCAACTACAATTAAATTTAAGATCGAAAAAACGATTGCATGAGTTTATATTCAAATAGGCCTATTGTCTTACAACTTCTGTATGAAAGTGTACAGTAACACAAGAAGTTAGCCACACAGTGAAACTGGCTATTTTAACGAAATTGAATTCCACATTAAGAGTCTGTCAAATAAATAAATAACATACAAAAAACAAACACATAATTTTAAGCCTGTGACATAAATCGGTCGGATTTAAACCACGACTAAAACTTACCATTGTATTCGGACATGGCCAGATGCGGGTCCGATTGGAAATGTTGTGGCTTTGCTTGTTTCCTCCGTGACATGCTGGCTCACACATCAGCCACAGCAGAATAAGATATTGCTAAAAAAAATCTTCTCAAAATTACAGAAATTGAGCCCATCCACCGCGCATGTGGTCTGCTATAATTATAATTATAAATAATGCTTTGCGATTAATCATACAGGGTCTCTTTGAAAGACGATTGGCACCTCGCCAGCCCCCTATTCAAATGAAGTCTCTTTAATCAATTAGCTCCTGATTTGCTGGGGACTCTTGTCTTTCTCTCAGCTCCCACCCAATGAGTTGGGTGAGGAGGAAAGGCTGGATGTTCCAACTCGCGTGAGTTAGGCTACAGTTATCCCTTCTTAGCAACCAACTGGGAGATGCGTCCAACTTATCTTTGATACTACTGGAACGCACAAGTCCTGCGCCCATGCGCTCTGAGGTGTCGCTCCAATTTATCTAAGGAAAAACAAACCCACAAAAGTTTCAATAAACTAAACCGACAACAGACGACAATAATGAAACATCCATGCGTTTACAGAGGAACTACTTTTCCACGCCACACTGATGTCGTCTAGTTTAATTCCTCCTTCAGATTTGCATCAGGCTCGTTGTCATTCAGATCTTGTGTAATGGTAAACACCGTTTCTGTCGCTACACATTCGTTTCTCCATTCGCTACAGCCGAAAATGTTGGTCGAGTGAGCACACGAAGGTTCGTGCCTAATCGCGATGCCAAAGTCTTCAAAGTCCACGGAATGGCTCAAATATCCCAATCATATTCGTTTTCATTATCGTCGTTCAGGACAGCGAACACGTTTTTCACCACACACTGCCTTCCGCGAACAAACAAACTTTAAGGGCCCCATGGAACATAGAGAAATCTACAGCCCCGCCCATCTAGGATGCTATTGGCCACCGGTATATTCTATCATACGCCGATCGAGGTGCAAGCTATAGCATTACGCATAGGCTGTGTGTGTGTCTGCGTATATGTACGAGCAAGTGGCAAGGACAGGAAGAGGGAATATCAAAGTTGCCTACTTAGCAAAGATCCAGTTAGAGCATTTTGACCCAAACGCATCCTCACTTTATTCGTTCATAACGTTTGGCAGTTGTGATTTTTCTTAGAATTTGGTAGCGCTTTCATATTATTAGACTGCAAGATAGAACTAAGCTACACGTTTTGGCTATAACCGAAAACATTCGCATTTGTTAATTCAAGTTTTGTTAACTGCAATTGTGTTGACTATATTCATATTTGCTTTTGATGCAAGATAGACATCGGTAGTTCTGCGAACGCTGTGGGTGAGTTCCTGTAACCTCGGACAGGCAAAGCCCCTGTTTTATCTGCAGGCTGTGACAGGTTTATTTGCATGAAGAAATTATGCAAACAAACAGTAGATTTAAGGAACTAAACTCATAAACTCACGAGACACATGAGCGATCAGACAATTGATGTCGCCAGAAATTAATGCCTTCTATATATTTCAAAGTAAAGTTAGATACCGGTAGGCTGCTTGTAATTTAAAGATTACCACAACTTGATTAGAAATAGGCCTAAGTGTTTTATAAAACACGCCGATCTATGGACAACAACAGATGGAAATGTACATTATTTGTATAGCCTAAGCAAGACAGGCACCAATTTGCATTATATTTTATATATTAGAGGGTGGTTTTTAAAAAACAAAATTCCACGACTAAAATTTGATACAAGGGCCACGACTGAATACTGTAGCCTACCAATCTGTAACCGAGGAAAATAATAAGGTAGTAATAATCCGAAAATAGTTGCAACAACAATCATCCTTATGTATAATTCTTTAGTTTCTGTTTCGAGAGCAAATAGTCCCTCCTGAAGCTGCAGCACTGTTATGCGCGTTCGCCGACTATTACGTGGGAAAGACAAACGAAGCTATCAGATGAGGTGATATTGAGGGATGAAGATAATATCGTTACTATTGGTAATACCACGGATGCCATTATTTTCCACTGAATATTTAAAGAGCCGCTTCAGGCTAGATGGATCTACTTTTTTTTTGCGTCACCTACACCTACTTAGAACGTCTTTTATTTACTTATTAATGATAAAATAAAAGAAATCCTGTTAAACTTACATATTTTATTGTAGGCTATAAATTGGCTGTACACTCCTATTCATCATCATCATCATCATCATCATCATCACTATCATTCATTTCTTTTATATGTTATTTCAGCAAATGTTTTCGCTATTAGAACTGACGTGATACATTTTCTTGAAGAACAGATTTCAGAAGATTGTTCTCAAGTCCCTGAAAATCCAACAAAATGAAAATGGACAAATCCAGAAACATATGGAAAGAAAAAAATGCATTATGATCTATACAAATTAATTTCCCTCTGGCACCGGGTTAGAAGTGTTGTACAAATCGAATCAGGAGAATGTAGAAATAGACACGAGATTAAAGTAAGAACTTAAAAATTATATTGACATAAACCTGAGGACGTCGAGGACAAATGTCTGCAATATTGTAATGTTCTAGGTTGGAAAAATCAATGGTCAGACAGTTACTAATTGATGCGAGTGTTGGTGGTGTGAGATTGTAAACAGGGTGATTTGCAGCCCAGTCGAGCGAGAGACATTTGAAATGAGATTCTGGTTGGCCGGAGACTACATTGTGTTAACAATCACGGGGTGAATGATACAAGTAACAACAACTAAATAAAAAATGTGAATAATTAAAATTAATGTCAATTTCATTGAATTCAAAAATGTGTGTGTGTGTATTATATATATATATATATATATATATATATATATATATATATATATATATATATATATATATATATAATCATTGGATAATCAGTTGCTGGTGCAAACAAATTCTTGAATTATGTAGCACCTTATGTAATTATTTAAAATCGAACGAAGTTCATTACAGTGATTCAAAATAGGCAGCACATCCAAACTAATCGATATTCAGAAACTCAAACCTTAAAATAATTCCATGTGTGCAAAAATGAAGTTTTTATTTTCTTTTTCTTCCTCAGTTTGCACCAGATTATAGTCATTTGTAGGCTTTCTCGCTGCTTTTTGATTTGTTGTGGAAAAGAAGTGTCAGAGGCTGTTTTTGTGCACATGGGGCACGCTCTCTCGTTCGGTTACGAGTTAATCAATAAAGGGTTTTCGGAGAGGGGTGGCTTAGCACCATCATTCACTATTATTACTGACAGCCTGTAATTGATCATTGCTCAGAAACACGTAGCGTTTGACCGCATAATTGACCAGCATGAGCAACATGGGTTGGTAAAGGGGAAAAAATACTAGTCCTAAAATAGTCCTCATGTTGTTTTTAGTAGCCTACACAAGGCTACGTCACTCTAGTTCAGTGAGTTTTCCCCTCTCAAATAAAATAATTTGTTACCCTGTACTCATTCTTAACCTCGAGCCTGTACGATGATTTAAAAATATGGACTATCTGGACATTTCTTCGATCTCCAGGTAAATGATTTCTGTTTTTGGACGATATCCACACCAGGCGACTATAACTGTAAATGTCTATCAATGAAACATATCATGCATGTATTAATTAATTAATTTCAAGTGAATGCAATGTTTCCGGCTGACTGTGACGTAAAAAATCTTCTTTGGTCTTTGTCGCGCCCTGATAAAGCTCATCAAGGCAGATTATTATTTTTTTTTTATTGGCGTGATTTACAGTTGAACAGTGGGAACTCTTTGACTTTTTTTCCCAGTGAAACTATTTTTCCATAACCATTTACAAGTGGCGGAAAGATGCGAGAAACACAAAACTGCAACCCAACTAAAAATCAAACAACCCAGTGTTAGAACTGAGAAGAAACAAAGTGAACGCCTTTCCTTTCAAAAATATGCAATTCTTGCAAATTATTCACGCAATCTTATAATTACATAGTTGATTGTGATCTTGTAAGCTTAGGTTTTTCATATTGATTAATGTCTATCAAATAGCATGCCATTTCATGACATTAATTTACTGACATTTGGCATACGGAATATAGGCCTGTCTAGCGTTTTAGGAAATAGCCAGCAGTATTTTTATAGTATGTTCAATAGCTTGTTTAACACAATTTGTCAATATTGATCATTCATGCTTATTCATTTGTATTTTAAGCTGAGCAGTGATGCAGTTCTGCAGTCTGTAGATTTTTGTATTCTACCTGTTGTCATCAAACATGAGGTACTTACCATAAAGAAAATGGAGAAAAAATTAAATAAATTTAAAGCCATAGGAAGTATCACCTCGAATTGTTTACTTCATATCAGGTGGCATTGGCTTTCTAATGAGCTGCAGCAATAGCACATATTGTGACTGTTGAATAAAACACAGCAATATTACTGTTTTCAACCCTCAAAAACCCCAGGTACAACAGTGTTGTCTGTGCATGCAAACCGTAGTATTAAAAAGGTTAGAACATTTAAATTTCTTAAACTGAAAGTGTTGATGCATTATGACATAGTGAGTTGAAATTCTAATAAATACTTTTACTGCTTTTTTACATTGATGTAGACTTGCTGTAAACATCAGAAAGTCAATGTAAACTGTTAGGCTACTCTTTAGCGTGATCTAAAAGCTTAACACACTGTCAGACTAAAATCTGTAAAATATACAAATGTATGTGTAAGATGTAACGTAATTTTAAATGACAGAACTTGTGACTTAGAACTTGTGTTCTAAATATGAAACAGTTTCCTGAAGTATTATTAATGGTCAAAATAGGAATACCTTAAGGAACTGCATGACAGAATAACATTTTAAAATATGGACTAAAAATTCCTTAAAATTCAGTACCTAGCCAAGCAGATAATTAATTAATTAAGACATCCCAGGACCTTCCTGAAGCTGGGTCACCAATTGACCCTGTGACTGTCTCTATCTTAAACTTCCTGTGACTTTACTCTAAGTATTATCTTTGCAGAGCTGTAATATCCCCGGTAATCTTTACCTGACTTGAAGTCTCACGAAAGTTTAAATAATGATTTTCTCATCTTTCTTTGTTGGCCTGTGTTGTTTTTGCAGACTGTTGTTCAGGTGCTGGACCTTCAGAGCAGACAATGCAACAGCTATCACAAATGAGAAAAAAATTACACCAATGAGGCCCAGGCAAACTGTGAGTGAACTTCACAGTTTTCCCAATAGTGAGGAGTCAGGGGTTGTCAGGTGGAGGAGTCAGAAGGGTAGATGACTTTGGACAACGAGGGAGGGCAGAGCATTCACCTCACCACATGGGGCCATTGAGACATTGTGGGTTTGGGTTTTATAATACAGTAAATTTATGCATTCCCAGACATACAGGGGGAGGTTTAATTGCACCAGTTCTCTAAAGTATGGGCTGTTTTCACCAGGCTACTGTATCTCCATCTTCTGATTGAATTAAGGCCGGAATGAGTGCATTACAGATGCGGGACAGTGTATGCAATTTAGTAGGAAGTGGTATTTGTGCTTTCAGCATTTGAAGAGTGCACAGCTCACTGTCTATCATTTCTCTATTTTACTGTCTCTACTTATTTACATTGTCAAACAAAGACATGATTTAATATAATCTAATTTAATCTTCCCCAGACGTCTAGCTCTTTGCTCCTTATTCCCGAGGTGGTGATTGAGACAGACAGGTCTGTATGTTTGTTCATGGCTTGTGGGTGTTTGAGGAGAAAGTCTGCAATGCCAAATGCTACGCTTCAGCTGGGTAAAAGGGATATGCTGTCTATCGATGCTATGGATTTGATGAAAGTACAAAACAAAGTATCATGCAGCAAAACTAGCCAAGGAACCAGAAAGGGCTACACATCACATTTACAAATAAGAGAGCATATACTTATTTAAAAAAATATGTTTGTAGAACATGAATCCCCATTTTGGCGTTATAGACTAGAAACTGTTGTTTATATATTATACAGGTATTCTCTGTGATGCCATCATTTTCAAAACCCTTCTTATATTTCTGTTAAAAATTTGCTTGATTATATTTGAATAATCAGCAGCAGCTAGACTATGCAAAATATAATGGCCAAGGTTAGAAAATGTGCCCACAACTGAGCCATTTATGTTCTTTGAGATGAAAATCTGCTTTTATACGACTTTCTTTTAAGATATGTGTAATAAGATGTGCTTATTTGATGCTGCTTTGTTAGATGTTGTAAATAAAGAGGAACCATTGAATAGCAATCAAAGTATTCAGTCTATGGAAAACGTAGGGGAAAAAAGAACAAAATGCATGTATTTAAAAAACAAAAAAACAAAATATAGAGTGAAAAGGCAAGAGCTAGGTAATATATAAAATATCTGAATGTGCTGTTCATGTCAGCATAGATAAAATAATTCAAAGTTAGCAGAAATGGCCCATGGTAATATGAACAACAGTTCCTCATAGCAAAGGTGTGTACGGTGCACAACTATAAAGTTCAGACATATCAACTGGTCCATTTGATGCTGTATTGGGTGCTGGATGTTTATCAGTCTCCCAACAGACAGCCACGCAGGTCAGCCAGTGCTTTCATTCTGTTTCAGACAGACCCTTATTTCTATTGATAGTTAGCATCAGTATCCCATCTGAGAAATGAGGATGCATTGAGCAAGCCAAGCTATTGATCTTGCGCTTGTCCCTTCCTTCCCCAGAGCAAGAGGAAAGGCATGGGAGGGAAACCAAAGCTACACACTCTTGGGCCCTCTGCCAGTCTATGTGCAGAGCAGTTGGAGTCTGTCCCAAAATGCTGACCCCAGACAAATTTAGGCTATTTCTACAAAATGTCTGTGGTCACGATCAGGGCCTGTAATCTGATCCCAAATCAGTTTTTGAGGGCCGGAAGGACCGATGTGTCTGTATGCAGGGTCAAGGGAGGATAGCTGGGATGTGGCATTCAGTTCGTCGTTAGACATTTTTTGGAGTTCTGATTCTTCAGAACAAATAACCCTATATTGTCAACTGGTTAGTTGCTTCAGTGTGGACTATGTCAGAAGAAGGCTGAGCTATAGACACATGCTATATTGAGTCTTTCTGGTCCATCATAATTAATTCTGATGATCTTCCTGTGATAATATGTTTGATGTGTTGTTGTGCTAATTTGTTACATGTTTTTCTGTTTAAGACAAAAACTATATAAACCCGATGCAACAACAACAACAATAATAATAATAATAATAATGTTCTTAACAAAAGTTCTACAATATTATAACACACATTTGGCCTGTTATAATGCCAGACAAGATATGTACATCAAAGCAATTGATCATATCAAAATATGCATCATTAGTAATTTATAAACTCTTAGTATTACAGATTGATTCCACCAGTAATTTCAAAGGGAAGTTAACATGATATTTAAAAAAAACAAACAAACAAAAAAAAAAACACCGGAGTAAAGTGGCTACTGTTAAAACCCATATAAGTGTGGGGTTAAAGGACAATGTGGCTGTCCTTCAGAAAACACTGCATTCATTCCATCACAGACTCTGTTATATTCCTCTATTGTACCATCAATCATACATTTGAAAGTACAGTATGATCTATTATTTGTCCTCAAGCACTTCAGAAATGATATAGATATATCATGCAACTGAATGGCAAATAATAGTAATGGTCACTGTGCCATTGGATGTGCCTTAAGTCAATTAGCCTTATTTTGTTTTCAGTTAAAGAATGTGCAAATGACGTGAGGAGCACAAAGTCTTAAACATTAAATGGCAATAAGAAAGTCATTATATAGCCTTTATAAATGAACAAAACAATAATTTACCATTCCAACAATTACCAATAATGCTACTGAGTTTTCCTTAAATACTATTAAAGACATATTGACTATGTAAAGTAAGAAAATGCTGTTTCAAAAGTTAAATGTTAACCAGTGATAATCAAATAATAAATACATCTGACACATCATGATTTTGCAGCGCAAAGTGATTAAAACAGTTTGTTTCATTTGTTCTGGAAGTGAAAGTCTGATAATTCTTGACCCTGATATACCAAACAGTGCTGTTCTTTATGAGAGAAAAACTGACACTAACTGCATGGCCACGGACCTGCCATAGATGCGGGGCAAATATATCAGTGGGAGGCCAAAGTCTGAAGCCAAAGCAAACTGGCAAGGGCCAACAGTATGTTGGCAAAACCCAGGTAGTCATTCAGGTGCTTCATCCAGAGTCCAGATGAATGTGGTATTAGTATTATTTATTCACTGTTAAATACCAGAAACAGAAAGTATTTTTCTGGTTGTACATACTCAGCCCAGGTGGCATAGGATCATTGTAACCCACTATAAGCTTTTGAGAAGCCACAC
Source organism: Anguilla rostrata (assembly GCF_018555375.3). Lineage (NCBI taxonomy): Eukaryota > Metazoa > Chordata > Actinopteri > Anguilliformes > Anguillidae > Anguilla > Anguilla rostrata. Next base: position 31,826,622 of record NC_057937.1, read on the forward strand.
TCATATGGCCAGCAATCTGGTAAATGGTAAATGGACTGCATTTATATAGCGCTTTTATCCAAAGCGCTTTACAATTGATGCCTCTCATTCATCAGAGCAGTTAGAGGTTAGGTGTCTTGCTCAGGGACACTTCGACATGCCCAGGGTGGGAATCGAACCGGCAACCAGCCCCCAATCTTAATTTATCCCTGCACAAACATGATGTAAGTGGGTGTTGGTGTATTGAACACTTCAACTCTAACTCTTTTTTCGCTAAGCATCAGTTGAAATGTACACACTGTTCGGTCACAGGAGGAAAAGTTTTCTACAGGCGAATGATAAGTGCATTTTAGTTACATACGGTAGTATACAGTATATCCACATTCCTACTACTTTTTTGATTGTACCTTCTGCAATGGCATGTCAAGTCTGAAAGGAGTTTATTACCAGGCTGGGACAGACATCAAGCATTTTTTAATATATAAATATAATATAATATATAATTTGCTGCAGTGTATCTCCTCACTTGGCAGTCAGGCATCCAGTCTACAACATTAATCTCCTGAAAGGTCATTATATTCAGAGATTAGCTGCTTTGAAAGTGTGGACCATGTGTGGATGGGCATAAAATATGTATACCAAAAAAGTAGGCTAATTTTGAGCTACGGACACACACAATAACACACACAGTGTGTCCAAATGCAAATAAAGAACTAATAATACAAGCACAAATTATGGCACCTAACTGTACACTTTCTGTTTTAATTGGGTCTCAGAAGTGTTTATGGTGGCTTGAAATTCAAGGAATTGTACAATTTTATGTAGTGAAATGTCCAAAGGTAAATCCAAACAACAAAAGTGCTTTTAAAATGCAATGTGTTAAAATCATAATAAAGCTATTGCTTAATTACTATTGCTCAATGGTTTTGTGAGGGTGTGTAACTATACACTGCAATAGGGTGCTTGAAATAATTTTGTCAGCAATATTCAAATTCACAGATATAATTCAGTGTAACCAATAAGAAATTTGAACCACATCACATGACTATATTCATGCGACAGGACAAGACAGAAAAGTTAGTATTTCTCTTTTAATTATCTGTAATATGTTTTAAAAATGAACATTTCCAAGTCCAAGAATGCATTTGGCTTTTGAATTTAGAAGTGTAATAAAATAATAATTTTGTGTAAATAACTATCTATAAGTAATCTATTTACCTTTTTTGAAAACAAAGAAAACATTAATGTATACAGTACATGTTTCCTGAACACAAATCTGTACAAAATTATGTGATACAGTGGGTGGTAAATTTGTATTTGTATTGTATTTTGTCAGTAAATCATTTGGGTATTCAATTAAAGCTAACTTGAGTAAAATCCATTAGTTTTTAGGGGGAGTCAGATAAAAATATGGGAAGCTCTGTGTGCATTTCTGCTTTTTGACTCATCTACTCCTTGTGTTCCTGATGCAACAGCCTCCCTTCGTTTCCTACGGGTAACACTCAATAATGTCCCCTTGAAATTTTGACTTAATGTTATTTTACTCATCTAATTATTTATGTCTAGTTTCCTCAAAAGAAAATAGAGTGAATTCACATAAAGTTTGTCTGACCGACAAAATGTGCATTACAGCTACAAACATATATTCTTCCTAGAATCACAAGCATAAGTCTGAGTAGGTACAGCATGTATGTGTGTTTTATCTGAATGAAAAAATTAAACACCAAGCCTACAATAGAGAAAATTACACTTAAATAAATAAATAATTATTTATGTTGCATCAAATGAATTTGAATGGATCAGTAACACTTACTGTAAGTGGGAAAAAAAGGAATTAAAATAGGCTCTTCCTCAGCCAGTTAATGCTTCCTACTTGCTGCTTTGTCTCATGTGGAAAGACCCCCTCAGAGTCTCAGGACTGGGGGCCGAATGGGGTTATATCCTCTTAATAAAAGCAGGGGTGGTCCACTTTCATTTTATTAAATTGTTTCAGACAGTGTGGATGGTGTACCAGCCCAGCTTCCACATCAAACCCCGAAGTGCTTGGATCTGAGTCACTTCATGGTTGAGTTTTCTTATCTGTTCTCTTTATTCCCCTTGAAGTGTCTGGCAGTGTCTGTGAGTGTGTGAACCAAACTCTGCTTCCTATCTTTCCCTGAAAGAAACAGAGAAACACCAACCAGGTGCTCCAGTTGTATTCTTGCAGAGAAAATATCTAATCTCCAATCGGCTCATCTTTAATGCACACACGCATGCATGCACATGCACACACGTACACGCGCGCCCCCGCACACACACACACACACACATACACACACATCCTTTCAAAGACTTTGCTGTTTTTTTATTACTTCCTTTCCCATTGCCCACCACCCCCCGACACCACACACCTCCCCTTCTCCAGTGCTCGAAGCCTTCGCTGAAAGACCCCGGCCTATTATCCGATCTAACACTCAAACCAAGCTTTGTTTTGTCCAGATCAGAGCTCTCGTTAATATTCACAGAAAGACCCAGGCTTTCACAAGGCAGCCGGGCACACAATATTCCCCCCTTCCCCAGACCCCAGCTCTACCGAAATGCCTAAGTGTGGTCCTTCATTTGTAAACATGGAGGAGGGAGGTACACATCCTGACAAACATCTCTGACGACAAGCCACTTTGATTTCCTATTCACAGATTGGCCCTGAAGTTAAATGGTAAAAACGAATGTGCAGGCTCCAAAGCCCAAGCACTTTTGAGAACACACACTGCTGCAGAAGCCTACTCCACTTTTTAACTGAGATTTTGTTTTTAAATAAGAACGAAAAGGTGAAGTAGAAACAACATTTAGCTTGAAGCTCACAAAACAGCTCATTCTCCCACCCATCCCAGAACTCAAATCTGACAATAGAAATAATTACAGGTAGTGGCACTATTATCTATTTACCTTTCAGTTGTATCTAATAATAATAACAGCTGCCTTACAAGTTACATTGAGGGAAGTACTCAAAAAATCTGAAGAGACAACCTGATATATTTGACTCCAGCACAATTAAAAGTATGCCCTTGAACATTACAAATGAACCACGGTGTTTTCTTCTACTGGAAAGCTGACATACTGTATATCGTCATAGATCTTTAGGTACAATCAAAGATGTGATAATGACATGTATTGCATCACAGCAAGCATCGGTGGTGTTTCACACTGCATGACTAATCGGCCTCTAAAACTCAACCTTGATGAAACCAAGCTGCATCCAACTATGTTGAACTTTGGTGTGACACTAGTCTAGAAGCTATCCTGCTGACAATTTAACATAAGGGGCTTGGAGCTGTAGATTCTTCTTCAGCTACATCCGAGGGATTTGCCTGTTTTGCTCCCCTTGGTTGGAATAGATCCTCATGCTCTCTGAACTGCTACTTGCTTATCCCCCTGTATGTGTTAGCAGGCCTTGCCCTGGATTTCAGCTACTTGCCCAGTCTATAATCTACCAAAACTAGTCTCATTTCTGTCTCTTTACTGGCTACCAGACATGGATTACTTTACAGTCAACTTGGCATTGCTTCCAGGTGCTGGCCTACAAAGATGGGGCCCCTTATTTAAAGGTTATTATTAAATCTACACCTCCACTGACCTACCACAGTACAACCTCTGATCATCTAGTAGTTCCTCGCCTTGAAAGACACACATCCTTGGAATGCTCTTAAGCTTCTTGCCCCAGTAGTAGAACCAACACCCTACATCTGTCAGGGCTATAGCTTTGTTGGCCATCTCAAACACAGACTGGTAACCCATCTCTTAAATCTGCAGTACTCTTATCCAAGACTCACCCTTCTTCTACAAATGTTCAGGTTTATTGAGCTTCAGTCAGCTTGGATTACTGGTTAAATTTTTTTAATCGATTACATTTATGAGAAATTTCAGCAGTTTGTTCCATCTCAATTTCATTCAATTATTCAATATGTGTTATGGAATTATCTATGACTTGTTTTGGCATTATAGGTACTGACACTGACACTTTTTATTGTGTCACAGTGAAGTTCAGCAACTATACTGTCATTAATTGAGTCATATCATTGTTCTTTTAGATGCTCTGGATAAAAGCAACTGCTATTTTAATAAATGCACATGAAGATTTGTCATTGCTTTCCACTACAGACTTACATGACCTCTTAAATGATATGGAGGAGTGTGCACAGAAAGAACAGTATTAAACCCCATGACCCTTTGCAGTTAAATAGGTATTTACTCCCTAATACCAAATAACCAATGACAGCACAAAGCCCTCAGACCCACAGCATGCAAATAGCACACTGTTATTATCATAGGTATAATTGTTTGCTAAACCTGTGTGAAACCACAGGCTTCATTTACATGTTAATTACTGTCTTAATCCATATGTCAAGGAGGCATGCTTTGTGATGACAGTGAATCCTCACTTAAGTTAAAAGAATTCCTGCAAATAAGTATGGTAAAATCACTGTACACCCTTATTAAATTCTCCAAATGTTACAAGGTGAAATTATAAACTGTCAAATCCTTGGAAATTCAAGCAGGACAATGACAAAAGTCATCCGACACAAAAAGGTATTCTTCTCATAGGGACTACATCCTATCAATAAAAAGAACAATATAAAAATGTTTCCTGAAAGAAATTTTTCAGACAGCATTCAAGAAATTCTTGCGATTCAAATAGCTTGAGAGTGAAACATCAAAACATTAAGCAATTAATATTTGATTGAAAGCAGTGGCTCAAATCAGTAGAGGCTCATATTAATTCATATCATGGCCAAACATTAAACAATTATTTATTTGACTGAAAGTACAGGGTCAAAGTAAAGTGTCCTAAAGGGTCATGCATTGAGCCACAGAAATAAATGTACTTGAAAACCCTGAACCAAACTGATGAGAGTGTGGGGCTGAATAGATGTAATAAAGGAGAAACTGCAATCTGAAAATGAGGTTTGAAGACAATGTCCTTTTCAGGACTGACCATTCACAAAATAAGACATTCCAGAAGTACAGGCCAGAGAATGAGGTTTTCTTCCTGATTAGATCAGTGAAATGTCTCTGAGAGGACATTTTGTCATCAGTACCCAACCAATCAGCAGGATAATGAGGCACAAAGTGATTTCATTGGTTTAAAAATGAGCTCAAGACACAGGGCTCCACAATGCAACATATTTTGTTCCTGTTTATTGAGGCACACTGTTTAGGGATTCAAATGAGAGATTCTTTTCCCACGAAGTTCTCCTCCTTATCCACAGAGCAGACTGTTCAGCACAATCCAAGCCATGTCTATCACAAAAGGAGGCAAAAAAGTAAGTAAATATTACCAGAAGATAGAAAGGATGATAGGATGACACAGAATTTAATCAACAGAATGAGAAAAAAGTGAAGAAAAATATAATTTTAAAGCCAACTTAAAAAAAACAACTGTTGTGAAATTTAACTACAAAGTCTATGCATGATCTCCATTAACCAATTATAAGTACACACATGCATACACGCATGCACGCACACGCACACACACACACCCTTTCGCCTTACTTATCATTCACAAAGTTACTTCATATCTGGCTATATTAGCCTACCAATGCCTAGTTCAGACACTGCTCCAGAGCACTGTTCCACCAGTCAAATGAGACTAAAGCCGCGTTTCCACCCAAAGTACCCAGAACTTTTAGTCCCAGGAACTACTTTTCAAGGAAATAAAAGGTCCCTTGAGCCCAGTGTTGTCTGCATTTCCACCGCGGTCTAAAGACCCGCGAAGATTAGGCAAATTAGTCCACTGACGTGTGAAAAAGCGATGTCGTTGTCGGTCCATCTGTCGTATGATTTCTTCTGTAACTCCATACTACCACCGAAGTAGCCCACATTATTTTCTAATAACCAGGACAGCCCGGAGGGGTTTATTCCACTTATACAACGGGTTACCAACAATGACTATATATGGTTACTTTAGTATTTATTGATTTCTATCGACTTAATCACCTGAAATTGAAATATTCCTCACGCGGCCGTTTGGGCATATTTTACTGTTGTCAAGCAAAACTCTCGTTGGTAGTTCGACTTGGACTGTTGTTATGCAACAAATAGAATATAACAGGCCAATAGTCAGATTGTAAGTGTTTTATATATCTTCTCAAACACATTCATTATGTTTTTATGCAAACATTCACTTTCATGTCTTGACATCCAAGGCGACAGAATGCATTCACATTCCACAAATAACTGGTAACAACAGCAGAAAACATGCACATGTCGTAAACAATTTGCTGTTGAATTGATTACTTCGACTCATCGTCAGTTCCATATAGGCTAATCGTAAAATGACAAGAATAAATAGAATGAAAACTCGGACTTGCGTGAAAATTTAAATTCATATTGCAGTGGTACAGCCACCGTTTGCTTTCCTTCAAAGTTACTGATAGTGGAGCAGCGAAGTGTATCCTCTAGATGCGAACCATGCACCATAAATTAATCCATAGTCTTCCTGGTCTTTTTATGGAATTGAAGAATCGCAGAGTAAAATTATGGCAGTCTGAAAAAGCAAAAGGGACGATTACTAGAATTAACCTGTTATTTTACCCTGACAAAAAGTGCAGAAGGTGATTTCCAGTTTGCTTTTACTGTATCACCAATGTAAATTACACAGAACCACCGCATACCTCACATAACTGTATCAAACGTTTTGAGTCAGTTATAATGGGCTAACAAAGAACATCCGGAAGAAAATATTCAGTAACCGAATTAAACCGTTTAATGTTTAGGTACGTAATATACTGTCCGACCACGAATGCTTAACATTTTATAAAACGAATACTAAAGCAAGAAAACAACAGAAGAGCAAACGTTATAATCCTCGATCTTAATTTCTCATCTGTTCCAAGACGCTGGCAGGCTATAACCAAAAGTAGGCTACTGCGCCGCTTAACATACAAGTTTGAATTCAAGTTATTATTATGAAAATAAATCGGTTTGCGGCTGCAGATTTTTAAAAATGGCGGTTGAAATAAAATACTGCGAGTAGTCGACCAATCAGAAATATTCAGTGCTTGCGCCCCACCCCAAAAGTTCCGGTACTTTTGGAAAGTACTACCCCCAGAGCAGGGACTTTTTTTGTGGTAAAATAAAGTCCCCGGAACTTAATTTAGACCCTGGTCCCTGCGGTGGAAACGCACTGAGTTCCTCAAAAGGTTCCTAGTTCCTGGGGAAAGTTCCTGCGGTGGAAACGCGGCTTAAAATGCAGGTCAATATCCTATAAACACCACCTGGTTTGTAATTTGTAACAGCTACTATTGCTGCAACTGCTCTGCAAATGTTTTCCCACATTGTAGAAAGTGTGGAATTTAAAATAAATGATGTATGCATATAATCAAACAGTCATATGACTAGGTTATTTCATTTATAAGAATGGACTCATTTCTGTCAAAATTTAGCTGAAAAAGCTCTACTGTCTCCCATATCAGAAAGATTTCTCGAATAACACAGCATTCATAACTGACTGATAAAAATACAAATGAATAATTAGCATGGGGGGGGGATATGAATCAACAACTGTCTTTCCTGGGAGCCATGAGTCAGCAACTGTCTTTGCTTGTGCAAAAGAAGGGTCCCATTAGCCAATCAGACTCAAACAACATGCTCCAGATGAACCACATATTTCATCTGCTGTATCATGCATGGGTTTTATGGTGTATTTTAACTTATTCACTTACACAAGTACTTACACAAAATGTTGTTGAGATGTTTGTGTCAACCTTTATTTTTTCACTTTGTTGCCAATTATTGTATGATCTGATGACAGGTTTAAAAAAAAAATCCTATCAGAACGTTAGATTTTGACATTGTGTGAAAGTACTTTTGTTCCTTCATGGTAATACATTGAAAATACACCCATGGGTTCAATTCCCCAAGTGTACACTTTGGCACCACCTGCAAAAGTTTTTTTTTCTCAGCATATAACAAGGTCCTGTGACTGTCTGCGCTGCTCATTTAGGAGGATCCAATTCATTTAGAAGATTAAAGAGAAAAATGTACCATGCGTTTGATACAATTAGAGCCTGTCTGCCGTGTGGGCCTGTGAATGCGTTAAGGTCCAGACTGGCATGATAATAAAATTCACTCTATCTTTAGAAGACAACTTTCAACACATGTGGACCCCTTAAACAAGATGCGTGTCTGTGTGAGCGTGTGTGTGTGTGTGTGGTGGGGGGAGTGGTGTGTGTCTGTATTTGTGTGTCTGTATGTCTGTGTCTGAGTGTTTGTGTGTGTGGGTGATTTCAGAAGGATTCTCTTCCTCAAAAATTCTGCTCATGTACTTCCTGGTTTCCTTACTGCATTTTCATTAAGACCTGTTTTGTAACTGAGGCGGGAGTCATGTAGAAGAATATGCTTTGGCCTGATAAAGCATTCATGTTTTAAGTTCTCGTTGTCAATTCTATGAAAGAACTACAATTGACATGGTAGAGTTTAAAAAGCTTAAAATGCTCTACAAAATAATCTTAAAATTTGTGTAGCCATGAATAAAAACATTAACATTAATACAAAGTAGCACTTCAGTAAACTATTTCCACGCAGAAGCACACTTTAAGACAATGTTCTTTTTTATTTGAGGATCCCTATCCTTGTAAACAAATTCCTAAACATTGTGGTCTTGGTTGATACAAAAACAAAGTTACAACAAGTTACCAGTCACAGGAGAGGGCTCTGGGGCATTCTCAACAAACTACTATGAGGGACGACGCCATTTTGGAACCCCACAACACTCTATGCAGTATTGCATGAGCTTCACACCCTATCTGGGATAACTGCACTCATCAAACCAGAAAATCGGCACTCATATTAGGAAATAGCTCAGCACTCAACAAATGTGAACAAATCAAATTGGCACAGGAAAGATTCAGGTAATCAATCCCATAATCATTGCATGAGAGGGGAACACATTCTAAAAATGCAATTGTAAGCTCCTATTTATGCAGGCAAGGCATTTTTTCTGTGCGTGACATGGAACAAATGAAATTAAAACTAGTTCAGAAATTTAAAGGAAATCCTAATGCACACCATATAAAGTACAAAAATAGCTCCAGGATTATTCAGAAAAAAGGTAATTGGATTGGCAAGGCAGAGCAAATGGTGTCTTTCACCGCATGAAGTCTATAAACCATGCTTGTTCTCATGGAAAGACATCTGCAAACCTCTGACTGGAAATTTGTGCGCTTAAGAACCATTCATGGTAAAAAGGAATGCTTTTTTCTCACAAATGGATTTGAATACGAGATTTGTTGAATTTGTTCAGATGTGAAGAAAGGTGTCACTTGACTGGGAACGTTGCAAATAAATGAAGTGTTCTGATTTAATATCCTGGAGATTTTCGTGCAAAATGTGTTCAGTACTAGGGTGGTCAGCAGGGCAGGTTTCACTTCTGATGATGATATATAACTGGGCTGTCTAAGTGAATTTTATAATCCTCAGAAACTAGTGAATGCATTTTGCCGGTGGCTTCACTGATATAACTTACCTTTCAAAATTGCATTCAAAAAAGGGACAGTCTGTGACTCCTAATATAAAGGTGCTTCAATACCACAGATTGGATAAACACCTCATACTACAACACCAAATATATCATGAGATAAGAAACTTGTGCAGGAGAAAACAAAAGATGCAATTCATTCCAGTGCCTGCTTACAAGAGTTCTGTCAGGCACATTAAATATAGAAACAGCTGATTATAAATATCCAAGCCATAAATATTGATATGAAAATATAGATGCTATGTTCATAAATCAGAAAGATCACAAATTAATTAATATTAGTCATGGCTACTAGTATGCATACAAACTATATATTTTTAAAGAGAAATATCTCTCAGTGCTACCCTCAAATTCATGTTACCCCAAATTTTGCAAATATATTCATATAATCAATTTTCACTCTACATTGTTGAGAATGTGCAGATGCTTCAAGACTGATTGGAATCAGGGACATTATTAATGCTGGATAAAAAGTTGGCTATTTGTCATCAATGTACTAATTGTCAAGTATCAATTGTATTGAGGGAATGTGCGCAAAGCAAAAAGTGAGTCAACACAAGAGTTAGAGAGTAGAAAAGAGGGCTGGGGAGGAGAATACTGAGGTCGCAGGCAATTTCTCTTTGTTATCAAGTGAAATGCCTCTTCAAATATTACGATAAATCACCTTTGAATTAATCTGAAAGGAGGCAACTGCTGGGCACTGATAATGCATCAATCAATATTTAATGTTTGGACTAATTAATCCACAAGCAGGAAGTATTCTTTCAGTGACAAAAAATGAGAAAATTTTTTAAGCACAGAGTAGCTTTCATATCAAACAGAGGCAGATTGTTTTCATTGTCTTTACTTTTTTTTTTCAATAAAATGGCATTCAAAGTTTTGGAACAATGTGCAGCCATGAGAACATTTTAAAATGATCATTGAGTGCATTCCCACACATATGCTATTAGTGGTAAACAGATATTGTGACTTTAACTGTCCCCATTAGGTGTTTGCATTCATTTTGGTATCATATGTGCAGTCATGGGTATCCTGTGCTCAGACCCATTGTCAAATCTTTTAAACTAAGCCCCTGTTTGGAAGAAAATTGACACCAGGGATATGAGATAAATATTTTCCTGTTTGTAAAAGAACGTCCTTTTAATGAGCACATTCCATCCTTTGTATGCAAACGCTTGGGTCATTATGTTATCCAACATAAGTGCACTGGTCTCTTGGAATGATTTAGAAAGGATTCAAAATGCCCTGGCAAAGAAACTGACCAACAATCAGCAAACGCATTGCAGGAAACCCAACCTAGTCCACAAATCCCATCGCAGTTTGACCAAGAAGCTCTAGCTCCCCAACACAGAGCAGGTCCCATTTATGGAAGTCACACTGCAACCCCAGTCTGATTCAATGTCTCTGCTCTGACTATGAAGCCACTCTGGAGGAGCTGTCTGCACACAGAGACATGTTTACTGAGAGCTCCCTCATTACGGGGGCACTTCCCAGAGGAACTAATTACTATATTCTTCAGGAAAACCAACTGCAAAATGACAGAGGGGACACTTGACATTTGGATACCTGGAGTACGATTGCATTCAGACAATTAGGACACCATTATGCACATTGTGGGAGGCCCACAAGGTATATTTAAAGAACTGACAAATAAAAGGGCTCAGGATGAATAAGGGAACAACACACACCAGACATAATCCACATGTAGGTGCCTCCAGTTAAATACAGGCTGAATCACAGCAGAGGCATAATCATAAATACAATTTTAAGTTCATTTTTCGACACAATTAAATAAAGCTTAAATGAGAGAAGGTACATGATTTTTCTGTTGTCTCTTAAAACTCTTTGCTGACCATAATACAATTGTTTGATCAGTTACAAAATTAAGTAAATTACTTTCCAAACAAATTCCACTGGATGAAGGGTGCACATGAAATTGTATTAATATAAGTAACCTCAACCTGAAACTTGACCTGTAGAATTTTGATGGATATTTCTGTCAATCTTAGAATATTCCGCTACACTGTCCCTGCAGTGTTGCATTTTGCACCATGTATTTTTAATTGAATTTTTATATTTAGTATTTAAAATATCTTGGCTTCTTTAATAAAATAGTCTCTCCTTCTGTATGTGTGTGTGTGTGTATGCATGCATGTGTGTGCGGGTGTGGTGTGTGTGTGGGTGTGTGTGTGGTAAGTGAGCATGTCTGTAGTCAGCACATTCACTACTTATTCCATAAGAATGACATAGCCACAACATTCCTGCAGAGAGGCTCAGGATGTGGTCAGTGTGCCATGGGAGTGAACAATTTTCCCCAAAAGTGATCTGGGATCAGTATTCTTTCTCCCTTATCATGTGTAGGGTGCAGATTAAGGGTAGGTCACCTGACCCTGGACTGATTGTTGGTGGCTGAAAGATTGGAGATGAGGGAGGACAGTGGAGGAACAGCAGACACACTACAATCCCAGGCTACATCCCCCACACAGTGTGTGTCCAGAGTGTTACAGTGACCCAGGGGCTACATGTTTCCAAACACTGATAATTAAATACATGTGTCGCATCACATATGGCGAAAAGGTAAGCCCCTCCATACAGTTCCATTCAGTGTCTCCTCAGCCAAAGTGAGCACTCTGTGCTTCTCAGATGAAGAAATGTATTTGTTATTATCAATGTGCTCTCTTATTTTTTAATCAAAGTGATTCAAGCTTCTATAAAAGGTAAATGATGTTAGCAATGCATTTGTTTCTAAATATCACCATGATATTTTGTTTGCGGTCATGAAAGGCCACCACAAAAAAAAAAAACTGGAAGACAAAGATCAAAGATCAATGATCAATGGGCCCCCAAAAAGACAAAACATTTTTCAACAGAAATATGAAGCAGCAATTCTAGAACAGGCTAAATTTCAGTTTGTAAACGATAATGATAATGACTGATAACTGCTTGGGACGCTTCAATAAGATTTCATAGAATGATTCTGCATATTATTTCAATTAAATTCATGACAGTTATTTATGACATTTCCTGTTGGCTGCTTAGTCTGAGTGTAATAACCCCTACTTGTGATGCAATGATGTTACATCATGTCTGGTTAAACTGAAATGCAATTTTTCCTTGATGGCTGGCATTATAACTCTGACAATAAGAATATGAAAAGCCACTGGTCAGTGGATAGGACCAGAAAAAACATCATATGAATATGGGGTCTGAATCCCCCTGAGAATTTAATAAATATTTAATATTGAATAAATAACATTGAACACAAATTATTGCCATTTTCTTTAAAATTGCCATTTTTTCATATACTGTGCATAATTATATGTGGAATATGGTGCAATTCATATAATTTTATGCTCCTACATAAGAAATTGCTGTATTTAAAAAAATATTTAAATGTAGCCATTTACGTATACATTCTGTATTACTTTTTCTGCAGGGGTGATCAAGTGTACTGATTCTGTGCGGATGCATATGAATACGTTGGGCATATTTACAGAGCAATCTGTTTGTCAGCAAAGGCAATGGAACATGGAGTTCCCAGTCTGCCACTGAACCTCATGCAGTTATTTACACTCACAGAAAACCCTGCAGAACCAATATGTGGAGCAATAAAGCTCAGGCCACAGTCACTTGCAAATAGAAAAAAATCCAGGGGGGCTGAGGCACTTTTTGCTCTTCAGTTACTTTAGGATACAATGGAGGGCTGTATTGGGGGCTTCAGTGGGTCAGCAATTGCACATATTCAATTAGTCATGCTCGTTTAAAAAAGCAAGGGTTAAGACAAACTGAAATGAAAATGAGTTGTTGGAGAATGGAGGGACAGGGGGACAGGGGCACTGATTTAGAGGTATCTACTACCCTTACACAAAGAGCAAAATATAACACAATCCAAAGTGTTAAGCATCTGGAGGAGCAAACAGGAGAGATCCATAGTGCATTCAATAATGTGGGCAAAATCACTGCAAAGCTGCATTTGATCTATTCTATCTAAACATGTGGAACTTTTTTGTCAAAAACCAAAATGCCACAGTACGATAAGCCCATGAACCTAGATCACAATATATGCTCTCAACTGAATTTTTCATTCAGTAGTTATATTCTTTCAACCTGTCTACCGTGTCTGTGTTGTGTACCCATAGAGAAAAACCACAGCAATGTGACAGAAAGCAAATGTAGCTAGGCCAACACACAGCTGGAAGAAAGTCACAGGGCAACAGCAGGACGGGTAGCAAAAGAATGTAACTCTTGTCGTCTTTTTTATTTTTTTTGTTTTTTTAAGCTAAGTTTTCAGTGGGTGTAGAAGACATGTCAGCTTCCGGGAGGGGCTTCTGGGAGTAGAGTCTGAATCACTAAGGGCCTTTCTGGCTATACTGCCACATCCTCCCGAACGGATTAATCTCAAGTTTATTGCTGCACACTGGACACATTCCCAGCACTGCATCTGCGCCACTGCTCTATCACAGATAATTTAGGGACAGCATTTGACACACTGAAACCACCTCCTTGTTGCCAACTAGTACACTTATATATGAGATAAACACATCCCATGCAAAACAACAGTTTAGATGTGTAAAGGAAAATGGAAGAAAATGTTTTGTAGTAAGACTGCATGATATGGATAAAAAGTTATGTTGCAAATTTATTTTGTAAATATTTCCACAAATGATTAGGCTTATAGGCTTACATATAACATATTTGTCTTTGATGCTACCAACATGATTTGAAAAAATAATAATTATTTGTAGTTTTACTTTACTAATACTGCTTTTTCCACCATTGTTTTGTAATGGTGAAATAAAAACAAACCAAAAAATAGTTAAGCTTATGTAAGAGTGTTTTTATGTGCTGTCCTCAAGAAAATAAATTTACACTAACTTCATAGTTTTCTTTGTCAGTCAATGAAAGCCATTACCAGTCAGATGTTAGTTAACTTCTGATAGATGATGGTAGATTTCTACTCTTCTACATAGAGATGATTACGAAGGTAGACTATAACTGGTGCTCCACTGACAAACTGTTGCTCAAATTTATATAATGTCAGCAGCTGTAAATGGATCCATTTTCACTTGCAGTCGTAGCCAGCAAGCTACCTGCTAGGGGGAGACTGGCTGATGTAACCCTTTTTCATATTTCTCTGGCTTAAGGTGACTTATCTAACATATCCCAACATGAATTCATATTCACTATTTCCTGTTTTCAAACCTTTCCCAATTGGAAGTAATTTGTCTCTGAAAAGCAAGGCAGAAGGTGGTACTGGACAGCATAGAAAAGGTGCATTAATTCTTAAGACAAGATTTTAGGTGAATGTTCAAAACCTGAGAATCAAGAGAAGACATTATATCATTGATGTGATTGAATAAATTGACTAGGCATGCTCCCTTCTTTTGTTGACATTGCTTTGAGGCACTGTTTGTGTGGAGCTTTGCTTTAAAAGACATCAATTTCTTTTCAAGTAAAAATACCCCAAAACAACAGAAGAATGCTTTTATCACTAAATGTGTAATTTACACAAAATGTTCTTCTCTGACACTAATTTTGGAATAAATGTGAATGCTACGTAACCATGAAAAATTTTCCTGTGGTCCATAATTTCAGGAGGAAGCATGTGATTGGCTGTAATGAGAGTAATTTTCTTTGAATGGAAGGAGCAACTCATAGACTATTGTGATTCAAATATTGCAGACATCCATTTCACAATAACAATAATTTTACAACTTATTGTTCACTTGACTTTAAAAAACTTAAATTACTGGTGTGACTTTAACATCGATACATTCTGTTATGTCACAAGACATAGCAACATATAACCCCCTACCCAAGGGTTGCCGACTCTCATGCTTTTGGTATGAGACACAAACTTTCAGGCTCTATCTCATAGTCTCACGATACTTTAAACAGATCTCACGGCAAATAGAAAGAGCGCAACTGAAAACAAAACCACCTCCCTGATAATTGGTTAAATGACCCCCCCCCCCCCCCTTCCACCTCCAGTCCATGATCAGAACCACAACCACCACCACCACCCCTCTGCTTCGCAATCACAACCCCCCCACCACTCCCCCAGTCATTGAACACAATAAATATCACTCCAGCCAAGTGACCAAAGTTGCCAACTCTGCCCCTATTACTCATTTGGCCTCAGCACAATTAATTCTTCTACATCCTTCAGGTCCGCCAAAACAATCTGAATTCCTACAGGAGAACTTTTTATTTTTATGGGGAAAGGGGTTCTAAATTACATGTGTGATGAGTTTAAAAAAGACCAGATTACTTTAGAAGACTAAATTCTCCTTCTCCCTGCAGTCCACACCTTGTGTCATTTGTCCATGAAGGACCGGCATACATTGATCAGAGGCTCATAGTAGCTGCAGGGTTGGGGGGAGACAACAGTACTTTTCATCTATTATGGACCTTGCATTTCTTGATGTGATTGGCCAGGGAATGCCCAGTGTTTGACAGGAAGTATTTAGGTCACAAGACCTGACACCTGACACCAACTCCTTGAAATATATATACAAATAAATAAATAAACTGAAGCATCACTTGAAGTGGAATTAGCCCTCTCCGATGACGTCACCCCTTTTACCAGCCATGTGATTAATCCCCTTCTTTAATTTAAGACCCAAAGTTGCAATGTTTCTGTGCTCCCAGCCATGGCTGGATTATGGACCGGGCAAGTGGGGCCAGTGCCCTGGGGCCTCGGCCTCCAAGCCTCAGGCCGCGTGTGCAGTGTGTGGCCAAAGACTTCTGAAGGAAGTTGAACGCCAGGGCCCTCAGTGCGCACAGCGCAAGCTGACCACTAGGCCCCTGGGTGCTTATAGTGTGAGATAACCACTAGGGCCCTCCAGACCCCTCAGCACTTACAATGTGAGGGGCCCCAGGCCCCTTGGTGTTTAAAATGTGAGCTTACCACTAGGGCTCCCCAGACTCCTTTGTGCTTACAATGTGAGGGCCCCCAGACCTCTTGATGTTTAAAACGTGAGCTGACCACTACTGCCCCCCAGATCCCTCGCCGCGTACAATGTGAGGGCCCCCAGACCCCTTGGCGTTTAAAGAGTGAGCTGACCATTAGGGCCCCTAGGCCCCTGGGAACTTAAAGTGTGATCTGACTACTAGGGCCCCTGGGCCCCTCAGCCCTGACAGTGTGAGGGCCCCCAGGCTCCTTGGCGTTTAAAGAGTGAGCTGACCATTAGGGCCCCTAGGCCCCTGGGAACTTAAAGTGTGATCTGACCACTAGGGCCCCTGGGCCCCTCGGCACCTACAGTGTGAGGGTCCCTGGGCCCCTCCCTGCTTAAAGCATGAGCTGACCACTAGGGCCCCCAGCGCTTACAATGTGAGGCCCCTCGGTGCTTAAAGCGTGAGCTGACCACTAGGGCCCCCGGGCCCCTGGGTGCTTACAGTGTGAGTTGACCTCTAGGGCCCCCAGGCCCCTCGGTGCATACATCGAGCATAACACCTGGGCCCCTTGGTACATACAGTGCATGCTTAAAACGAGAGCCTCTCGGAGAGTAGTGCTGTTCAACTGAGCCACTCGTTGGCACGCTACAATATGCTGTGACATGATACAATTTTCACCAACAAGTCAGTTCATTCTGCATAACAGGACAGTTAGAAGGGCGTCATATTATGGCAAGCTGTTCGTTATTTGACTGGACTAGGGCGCTAGCTGCCCATTTTCCCTAGCTAGCTGCCCATATAATTCAGCTTGTTAACAGAAATTAGTTAGCTCATAGGCATAGATTTTTGGGGGGGGGGGGGGCACAGGGGATACGTCCCCCTCAATATTTAGAACACGTGCATTTGTCCCCCCCAATAAAAACATGAAAGAAGAATTTCTACCATAAATTGATGCAGAAAAGGCACAAATTGGTACATAAAAATTCACCAGAATTCAGGAAATGAAGGGGGAAGACCCCCAGACCCCCCGCTTAATGTGTTCCCCCAATGTTTAAACAAAACCTACGCCACTCAGTTAGCTAACTGCCATTTTTGCCAGCTAGCTGCCCTTACAACCAAATTAGCTGCACTAAAAAGCCAGCTAGTTCACTAACTATCGGCCTAAAACTCAGCTGCCTAACTAGTTAGGTGGCACACAACTTTTGTTCGTGGGTCATCTGTGTGAAAGGGGTATAAGATAAAGGGGTATCTAGCTACAGTGGGTTGAATAAATGTTATAACAGCATGCCAGTCATGATGCTTAAATCAAAGCTACTAGCTAGCTAACTATTAGTGCTATTAGTTCAAAACTACTATTTGTTCAAAACATGGGGTGCATGAGCGGGGTGGGGGGGGCCTCCAAAAGACATGTGCCCAGGGGCCTCACGGGACCATGGTCAGGCCCTGCTCCCAGCCACAGTGCAATCTGATTGCATGTAAAATCATTTTAGTATTTAAGGTAGGTGCAAGGTGTTTTGAGGGATCAAGATGGTGACTAGGGAACAGAAAATTAATGCTCAGAATGTTGGTCCACACATTAATGCACAGCTGTCAACACGATGCTTCACCTTTACGTTCACTGTACATTCATACTAATTCTTAATTAATAGAGTTGGGCCACAACCAGTTTTGAGAAAAGTCGCAGCTCTCACACCTGGTTCAAATTTCTAGTTACTGGTCTGCATATGGTTGCCTGTTTTGCCCTGTGCTTGCAATTCTTGGCATGCATGGTTCTGTCAGTTGCTACCCATTGCTGATGTCATTCCTTGAGTTCTATGCTGACATCATCTTAGACATTTCTGCTCATCTAACGTCAGCCAGTTGAGTTGTCTTGATCACTGAAGCTTCTGTGAAATGCGCTACAATAATCACCAGGCTTTCAAAGTCATAGAGATCTCTTCATGCAGCCATGCTCTAATTGTAGCCAACAGGCCTATTCTGAATTTTCATACCTGATTCTACATGACTCTGTTTATGCTGGGATGTTATTTGCTTAATTAATGGAGGAGCCACATCAGTGGGATAGCCTCTGTTTAGCATATACTATATCATTTTAAAAATGTGTTAATTGCCCTTATCACACAGATATTTAAATTTAATTAAGAAAGAAAGGAAAAAAAAAAAAATAATATATATATATATATATATATATATATTATACTTTCAATTTTACAAGATTAGAAAGTACATTGCTTATCTGAGTATTGTTTCTGTCAAGTCAAAGCACAGAAAACAACATGTATTTGCGAACAGACAGTCTTCTATGATGTCAGTGGAGGTGCCTTTAAGCATAATGATTTTTTTTTAACTAACATAATTCTAAACTGCATCAATTCATTAAAATCACAAAAGACAAGCCATTCATTTCTCCCCATTTTTCACTAACAAAGACAGGGAAACGTACCTCCCTGGTTGCTCTTGCTTTTGTTAATGTCCTATAAAAATGCTATTTTCCTGGAGACAATTAAACAATTGTACTCTTCTGCTAATTGATGGCAAAGTGGGAAAAGTATTCAGCCCCAGATCCATTTATTTGTTCGTTTCGAGCTGTTAATTGTCCCTTCCCCTTCCCCTCCATGAATCAAAGCCATTTACCCAGCCCTGGTCACGCCATTGTTCTTTTATCACTGTGCATTTTCATAAATCTCAGGTGGTAATCTCTTAATGCAGCGTGCCCTGGACTTTTTAAAGTGTATGTAGAACAGGAACCTGGTCCAGCAATGGCTTCCTGCTGATGCTATCTCTGCAAAACGGACAATAAAAGCAGCCACTCTTTCCCTTTGGTTGTGCTTAAATCCCCCCAGGGAGGGCTCATCCACTGTCTGCACACCAAGATTTTATCTAATAAACTTAGAGACCAACTCCTCTCTAATCATCATGCTCTGTGCAATTTACACTCTGCAATTTTTTTTAGCACTGTATGCATGTTTTAATATAGGTAAACTGCCAAACTATCATGGCATGGGTCGATATAAAAAATAAATAAACTAATAAATAAATCTTCCTTTAAAAATCATTAGAATTGAGTCAGCAATGTAAACCACTGACTTAATTAATGCAATGTCATGAAATCAGTCCTGGGTACAAATAATTAATTCATTTAAAAGTGATTTTTCCTTTAAAGATATAAAATCTCCATCTGGCTAAGTGCAAACTGAGACACAGCCTGATTAGAGTATCTTGTGCTATACAAATGCTTAATGTTCAAAGAATCAATGCCAATCCAAGTTGTTCATTAAAAACTGAATGGAAATGTTTAATTCCTTGTACTACAACCTAGTGTGGAATTTGCTTTTTTTTTCATTGGTAAAATGAATTGAACTGATGTAGAAAACTAACACATTCAGGAAAACTATGGAATCATCCAATTCAAATCCCTTATAAAGTTGGAAACTGGAAACTTTGATGTTAACAAGCAGGCAGTTTACAACGGAATACCAATTTTCTATAAAATAATATCCATGATCTCTAAAAATTAGAACTTGAGCTGCACCAACTCCTTAGAAAGTATGTTTTCAAATATATATATAATTTTAAAAAAATAGAATAATAAAGAACTGCATTACAGTGATTGTATTTCTAATATCTATGATGCGATTGTCTAATGGATATGTCAAAGTATGTGACATGGTTGATTTTCATACTGCAGGGCTGAGGAACTTGGGCCTTGAGAAGGTATTATTTCACTGGTGTAGGCTAGGCCAGCAATCTTGAGCACTCCAGTAAATCCAAGAAGATGAACAACCTATGCGAATCGATGTAAATATTGAAAACAAGTTTCTCTCAGGCTCTGTTTTCTGCAGATCGGGGGCGAGCTGCCTCCTGCACAGCACAGGGTCTTATTTCCACTTCAGTGCCTCCATGGCAAACATTAATAACCAAAAGTATCTCACTGTCTCTATATCTTTTATAGCCACACTTCCATGCATGAACTGCACAAACAGAGGGTGTCCTAAGCCGGCCAGCGACCAGTAATCTGCGAGAGGATGAGCGGCTAATGGTGCAGCTTTGCATCAGCACACCGGCCCGTGGTTCTCAGCAGTACTCTTTTCCAATCGCTCAGGCCCGAATCTATAATTCATGAGACGCAATGTGTTTCCCCCCAGTGCAGCCCCCGCTTGCGCGCCAGCCTCTGCTATCAAGCGCAGATAAAGGATAAAGTTGTTAGTGCTGATACCTTGTCATGCTCAGAATCACAATGTGTCCACTTTCCTTCCATCCATCATGTCGTACAGACAACTCCCGCCGTCATATTATCCAAATATTATTAAAACTTTGAACCCTGTCCCCATAAATTAGGAGTAAATGGCCCCAGTGCCATTACGTGGGGAGAATGTATGGGCTTCGGTTGCTCCGAGGTAATTATGTGCTTACAGGGAAGCGTGGCTGAGCATTCAACAAAAGGGGAAAAAAGCAGAAGGGGGAGAAAAAAAGGAAAGCGGGAAGGATTTGCGCTCATTTGTTACAGTTCCAGCTTTTGTACACAGCATTATTCATCCATCAGGTCAGTCCAACCTGACTGCGGAACCATTATCCAGCTCTGAGAGACCAAACATCTGCTATTAAGTGCACACAGACAATTCTGTGACATGTTAGCAATCTTGTCTTCCTCAGATGTTTGGCTTACAATGATACATTTCAAACGCTTGGCCTGCACCCCTTGTTTGCCCCCCTTCTCCCTCTCCCTCCCCTCTCTCAGAGGATTTGCGGCTTTGATATCCTCCTCTCCTTGACTCCTCCGCTCCACCCTCCAACATCTGCTGCTTACCTTATCGCTCGATCTGTCCATCTTTTCGATCCGCTAGAAGACTCGTTCGGAGGTGGAGCTGACTGACCTCTTCCCTCTGTGACCTTTTGCATCGCCTTGTGTCCGAACCAAGTCACCAATAAAATCTAGATGCTCACCACAAGCAACTGAAACTGTTATTAAGCAATGACCACAACAATGTTTTCTTGTGTTGCTGTGCATGTGAGAGAGGCAGGTGAACATTGACTGGGACTGACCCAACATTTGTTTGACTGCCTCCCCTATAAACAGGAGGAGAAAGGCTCTAAAGTGTGCGTCTGGGAGTGTGGGACAGTGGGATGAGGCTAGTATTTGATAGAACATCTGCTGAGCTGCAGGTGTATTTCTTCCTGTCCTCACCATGGTAACTGATGCCCCTCCCCTCTGTTAAAAGCTTAACAGAAAAATGAGAGAAGGCTAGTATAATTTTGCAAGTATCTCCACTGCTGAATTGCACTAAAAGCACTAGTAACTCTCTTCAGTGTCGAATATATCCTAGTTTGGCTATATATTGAAAAAAGTTTCATATGTTCCATTCGACAGATTCCTCAAGTTTCCATTACAGAAAGAACTGGTATCACACAGTCTACCACATTCCTTTTATATGTCAGTGTTACATCTTCTGTGAAGTTTCATATTAATATCAATGACTATATATTTTCCATACCACATCCCACAAAAGAACAGGAGAGCTAATACCTAAGCTAACTAGGGGAAAGGGACTCTCTTTCACTGACAATTACTTATCACCTTTGGACACTTGGCATTTCAGTAGGAGAAACAAGCTTGAAGTGTGAGTTTTCATTTTTGTTTTTGTGGAATACATTTGGCTTGGAAAATACAGTTGGCTTGGGACCACAAGGCTGAACTTGGTAAATTGTTAGATGAGAAAGTCCAGTTTGAAAAAGTATTAAAATCCAATTCTTCAAAGATATCAATTTTGTTCTTAGTTCAATTAAATATTTTCCCTCACTTGGAAAAAAAAACTGATGCCAAGAAACGTCCTACAGAACCTTGCAAACAAAGAGCTTGTTGGAAAAGAAAAACTTGGAATTTGACATTTTTTAGCCCTTTGATTGCTATCTTGGGGCTATACACGGGCAATTACTGGCTGCGACCATTAAAGCAGCTGATTACACACATGGCAAACTTTGTGTAGTAGAACTATGCAGGCTTTGCCTCAGTCACAGGTAGGATCAGCAGTTTGCAAGACATCTACATGCTCAGCAAGTCACAACACTGACCCTCCACAGCACCTCACTTCTATCAATCATCTTAATAACAAACCAAGAGCAGAGAATCAGAGGAATGGGAAGCCATTATAAATAAGTTATGTAACGCAAAATACTATTTTCATGCTGTAACACCATACAAAAAGACAGAGCTACCATATGCCATCAATCACTGATTTGTTCAACCAGATGAAACATTATCTAAAGCACTTAATTTATCATAAATCTAAACCTGCCTATTTTTGAGTTATTGAAGCAACACTGTCTTGTTGCTCAAAATAGAGTTCCAAAGTGTCAGTCTTCCTCTGAGTTAGAGCCAACAGGTCAGGAGTTCATGGACACCACCTACACGGCCTGAAAATTAAACTGAAGATTTATCCTCTGAGCATGTCCATGGCATAATTACACTGCACATCATTAACATGTTCTACCAAAGATGGGTGGTTGACTGAAGTGGGTATACCATCATAAGAAGGGTGAAAGGCAAGAGTATAAGGGGTGTCTCTCAGGTACTAGTCAAAGAGCCACATGACCTCATGTTTCTCAGTTTTCCAAAAAGCTCCACAGCATGAGGACACTGTTCCCCTACGTCTGGCCCATCCCTATGTTTTCACCCATCACCGGTCAGCTTTGGGCGGAGTGCAGGGGGGAGGGAAGAGGGCATCATTTGTTTTCGGTTTTCTCACAGCTTCAGGCCTTGTACTCCCACTTTTGCTGATTTACAGCCTCTCTCAACAAACCACATCTAAGGAGACGAATAATTAGGAGCCTTAAAATCGGAGCAGTTTAAAGCTGTTGTAATGAAATACTTCATTCTGGACCGCTTTAGGGTGTGTGAAGGGCAGGGGTGGGGGTGGGGGTGGCGGGGAGGGGGTAGTAGTAGGTGTAGATGAAACTGAAATTGGAGAAACGCATGTTGGAAAGCAGAGAATGATGCTGGAGTAGCAGCTGGGATCCAGCTCATACAGAAGGCCTCATGCCTCCTTTACAAGGTCGTTTATTCCTACACACTCCTTGTTATGGTGATTAAATATATCCCCAGAGCAAGGCATCAATTACTGGGCAGTGGAGGGGAGAGTCATGGTGGAGGCCTGTCTGCTTGTCCCAGCTCACTGCTGGGAGGAGCAAGGCTTCAGCAGGGAAATGTGGCTCAACACTGCTCTGGGGCCCATGCAGGGCTGCTTTTTCCAATCGCATCACACTTCCTCTTGCTCCCACCGTCCTTTCACAACACAAAGTCCAGACCCTCTGGCACTCACATCATATACTTCCCACACCTGTAGTATATAGCAAGAAAAATGTACCGTGTCTATTGGAGTAGAATCCAATTCTGCTAAACTAAAAATGTTACTTATATACCATTTTTATTCAAAATGTAGTACTGGCAGTACACTTTGAATAAGCATATTAAAACAGATAATCTAGTAGAAATCACAACTCCTGCAGTATTTCTTACCTTTTCAGCATTCACTGATTTCATTTCATAATGTCAATAAGTACCTTGTCGATCATTTACTACATTAGACAGACACCATTAGGCAAGAACCATTAAAGCAACATATGCTAAAGTACATTGCCAGAGGTGTCGAAATTAATCATTTTAATTGACTAAATGAAAAGATGCATTGTAAGTTGTCCTGAAGTTCTGAAACACCATTATTCCTTATGAATGGAAATCTGTCAAGCTTTTGACCAGCATGTGAACTTGCACATTAGCAACTTTCTAAAATTTCTCACTCTTCCACATCTGAGTGCTCTCTGAATCTTCAACAATAGCTGTGTCTAAAGGAGGTGACCTCACCTCTCCCTTAGCAGGTATTCTAGCTATGCAGGGCGCCCTACTGCAATGGCACCCCACATCTCGTTTACCACAGTTTTGGCACCACTCTACATGCATCATTTACCGCGAAGTTACTCTTCTTTGTTAGCCTGTCACCTGACCACTTCCGTCACAGCAGATGGACTTGGACAGAAGAGAATCGGGGGTGGTGGAGAAGAAACTACAGAAGCTATCACTCAAACTGAAGGGGTCACACGTTTGAACAAGACTGAGCCGGACAATCCACAGTGGAAGCTTTATTGTCGCAGCACAATAGGTCAGGTGGCATCTGGACACCTGGATGCAAAAGTGCACGAGGGGATCTTTTTCAGGAACAAGCAGCCCACTTCAGGAAAATTTTAAATTTTGGAATTTATTATATATTATTATTATGTATGTATTTATTTACTTGTTATATATTACACAAGGTTCATAAAATCTAAACTCTGTACAAACTATGCTGCTTCACAACAGGACGAACACACATTAAATAATTATTTTAAGAATAATTAAAAGGGACACCGCATGATGTTTAAAGTGAAAAGTTGCTTAAAGTGAGTCTAAATATTGCACATGCTGCAGGGCCTGTCATAACTGTAGATTGACTCCTCAAGCTCAAGAGGTTCTGGTGATTTATTGACCTTAGCACGCTTTAAGCTGCGCAGGTAGGACATGAAGAGTGCTTATTGACCTGAAGGTCCCTTTGGAAAAGCAAGTTCTAGGGACGTTCTGGTGTTTTCATTCATGGATTGGTCAAAAAGTGGCCTCAGCTGCAGAGGTTAATTTTCAGGAGTTGTGTAAAAAGGTTGAAAAAGTATTTTTTTTAAAACCTGAAATGTTCATCTAGATTTGAGAACTGTTTCGAATAATGTGAGCTGGGCCTGTATCTCAACATAATCCATTACCTCATTGTTCAGCAGGCCCTTATAATATCACCAACTATCAACCCCACTGTTCAACAGGGATGCGCCTTCATCACATAGCTAACTATGTACCTTTATCACGTCATTTCACTAGGCTGGGCCTTTACCTGCGCGTGCAATTTCAGATGATAAAGAGAACTCTACTATTAGTGAAATTCTGCTGTCAAAATTGTTCAATGACTCAGATTATCTACATGTACACATACACAAACACTACAAAATTAAAAATAATTACAGTAATTATGCATAGACTCAACATCTGTCTCTCTGTGTCTTCATCTTTCTGAGCATGGATGTATAATTATGTCTGCATCTATACACCTATTCTATCTAATTGCATTCTGTGTGAGACATAGCTGTTATCCCACCCCTGAGAGGATCTCTCTCACTACTATCTATGTAGCTGACAGAGAAAAAAACTGCAGGAATGAATTGTTTATAACAATAAACAACCAGGACAAAGATGTACACAAATAATTTAACAGCTGCTAAAGCAGGCTTCTGAATGTGACAGCGGTTACTGGTCATGTAACAGGACCACACTAGCAGAAAATCTAATTCTGGCTAACAGAACAAGAGAAAAGCTGCTCAAGTGACATCAAACAAGTCTAGAAGGTCCTGGGGTGTGTGAGATTGGTCCCTCCTCCATAGAAAAAGACTAGCCAATCATAAGTCAGGAAGCTGAAAGCTGTGGGGGAAACCAGAGTACCTGAAGGAACCCTACGTCGACACACGGAGAATATGCAAACACCACACAGAAAGGCCCCAAGATTCCAGGACCTTCTTGCGGTGAGGCGACAGTGCTACCCACTGCACCACCATGCCGCCCCTCAATTTGCCAATCAACCAAATTGAATTAATAATTAGGTTCAGCTGATTGAACAAGGCCTGACTTGATTGCAGCCAACCGTGTTGAATCCAAACCTGAAGAGCGAAGAGCCGCAGAGTACACACTAGCCTACATACGCTGAACAAATATTAAATGTTGCCCCCACACCTATTAGATTTTTATGGCGAGCATGCTTTTTGAGGTGGTTTCTAGGTGTATAATTTGAGCAAAAAACAAGGGCTTTGCTTGTTCATGAGTTTTGTTTTATTATTACTATTGCATTTATTTGTGCAACCACACTGGTAGAACAGTGCACAAAGGTGAACTGTGAACTCATAAAAGTTGACAGTCTTTTATATGGTTTTGCATGCTCTTTTTTGCATTTTCATTTAATTTGTTGTAAAATCAGCACTCTTCCCATAAAAGCTTGCATACAAAATTGTATATTGTTTACACAGAATAAAAAAGAGAATCTCAACTAGACAGTGATATACTGAGCACCAAAATGAAGGCTGGGAATTTTGTTTTCATGAGCTAATTTACAAGTGATGTGATTCCACAGGATGCTGAAAAAGAACTCTCTGACTAATTTTACTATTTCAAGTCAATTCTAACATGGAGTTCATGCCCATAATAAATGTGTTATTGTTGCTCAGAAACATGCTATGTCCTACTTATACTTATAGTCTCCAGGTTGTATCATAGAGGTGCATTCAACTTGTCTTTCATTACTGCTACTATACTCAATACTGTAATGTACTAAAGTATTAAAGACAATCAAAGTGATCTTTAATCAGTATAAATGCAAAATGTGTCTTAGGCAATGCTATTGATGAAGTTAGAGAGACTAAATCCTACGTGATTACAAACATTGACAATTCACAGTACGCATTTGCCACTCAAACAAATTCAATTTATCATTTTTATTAAAAAAAATAAAAAACAATTTTGCAGGGATTTTTGATATAATTTTTTTGTAATTCATGAAATGCCTTAAAAATAACAATTAAATAGTGATATAAGCTTATGTCCCTATGGTGTAGTTGTATTTTTAGTGCAATGAATTGGAGGTATGTGTGATCAGAATTGTCCTTCATACAATCAAGAGTTTCCTCTGTGAGATAAACACCTTTTTAATGATAGGATAGAACACTTCACTAGCCTCGCTTTGGAATTTTTTTCCAGCCTCACCTTGAACTGTTTGCATCACTGCAGAAGAATTTCAGCTCTTCTTCTAATCCTTCCAAGCCTGATATCCTGCAATTACTTCAGTTTGTACACAAAGCAGCCCTACAGTCATAAACTGGCCTGGGAAAAGAACTCTAGTCCATTCAGTGCTTCACATCACCTCCACAGTCAATTTTTTCCAGCTTGTTATTCCTGGCTACATCCGCAAACACATTTCAGACTAATGTAACACATCAATGCATCAGTGCACAGAGGATGAAAAAATATATTTATTAAATTGAATATTAACAACTACTAATTAAAGCTGAACACACAAAACTTCAACTAATAGATATCATATAGTCAAAAAATGGACAGTAAGTTCCAGCAGCACAAATAACAGTAGACCATTGTCCTGTTGCACTGAATGTGAGTTTACATCATCAGTGTAATTTTCTTATGGATGCCCATATGACAGCTGGGGAAGGGGGGGGGGGGGGCAACATTGAGAACTTCCATCTGATTCAATCTGTGTGGTTAATACACAACTAATTTGTTCAGCATTAGATGAAATCAAACCAAGTTTACATGACTTCAATGGGCATAAAATTAGTATTGAATGTACTCTGAGTTGATTTGTTAAAGTAATAATCTCGAATATTTTCATTAAAATAAATCTCTGTTAAGTCACTATCTATCGCTGAATTAGGTAACACAATGGTGATTGAGCCTATTATTATATTAATTTATATTATTATTATTATTATAATTTATGATTAAAGAACAGGGTGTCTGTGGCGACATTCCCGGGAAAAAATCACAAACGGCGCATAGATAGCGATGCGTTTTCCATCACCCATCAGTGGTTGGTCTGCCAGAGATGGTAGGCGGAGCTAACGCAACAGGCTTGCTCTTCAACTCACTTGTGTGTGAGCAGCGTACTGTTTTTTTCCGGTGTCTGCTAGCATTAAAGGTGGGGGGGTTATGGAACCCTAAAAACTTTTTGTGTAACATGAGAGGTCATATTATTTGTTGATGTAGATTTTGTATTACATTTGATGACAATGTAACGTTACTAAATTACATAGCTATTTGCACAGCTAACGCTAGCTACCGGACCATGTCAATGAATCCAACATTAGTTTAGACAACGTTGCGCACAGTATCCATCTCTCATATCAGGTAACGTTGCGTTAGCTAGCTAGCTAATGTAATTAACACAATCTAATGTCAGCTAACAATTAGAAAAAATGCTAGCTAACGCTACCGACCGGTACTGACCTCGCAAACCGTCTCTCGAATGCAATGCTACCTTGTTGCAGCGTTGCAATGTAGCTAACTAAAGGCCAGTTCAGATCAATGATTTGCAACGAGACTGGATGCAACTTGCAAAATTCCAAGACGTCTGATTGTAAACGTTCTAAAACTGCACTTGGCAATTTGAAAAGGTGGGTCTTTTCAGACCCTAGGCAACAGCTTCAGAGGCTCTGCAACTAACCAGTTCACATCACTGCAATTTTCTCTGCAACATTCTAAAACCGTTTTGTCTCGTTGCAAATCATTGATCCGAACTGGCCTTAATGTTACCGTTATTTACATTGCCATCAAGTTCATCAATATATAAGCCGGGGTATAGGTGGAGCAGAGCCGGGTCTGATTTCTGTGTAAAGATGTCAAGCCGGAGAAAACTAAATAAAAGAATACGGCAGTATGGATTAGCGTTGTTATTATTTTACTACGCTTCCTCATATGTCCCTTCAGCCTTGATGCCCTTTTTTGATGAAATCTCCTTTGTTTAAGTTTATTCTTCTTATTCTGATTGCTAATTTAACACCCAGCTCAGCTTTATTCTCAAACAGTTTAGCTAGCAAAACCAGAAACAAGGCAGCTGTTTCAAAAATATCACACAACAATCATTCACGATGATGATGCACGAGATACATAATTGCACGAGCCACAGCGAATCCCGCAAATTCTTCACTGCAGTGTAAAGATGTTCATACCGAGCAAAATGTGGATAAAGAACGTTTGTGGAAATTCATCATCACTAATTCTACTCCAGGTCTACTACAGCATTTTAACCCAGCTCGGCAATGTAAAGACAGCTTAAGTTAGCCTAATGTTAGACAATGAATGAGTATGTACATAACGTTACTTGTATAACAACCCTTTTTTATTCAGTAAATAATAAGTGTAATAGTTGGTGTGGCCCAGGTGCCAACTGATTGATGTCACACAGGCGACACTGGTTGGATCCGGTTGGATCTATGGGAAGTGAGGTCCAAAAACACACCTGCAATTACCGCTTCTTGCCATTGGTAGCGCCAAAGAGAACGAAACTGAAATCTTTGAGATTGTAACTTGAAATATATGTATATATATATATATATATATATATATATATATAGAGAGAGAGAGAGAGAGAGAGAGAGAATGGTTGGGTATGTATGTGTTTGTATTAAGAGAGGGTATAGTTGGATGTGTGAGTGTATTAGAGAGTGTATGCTTTGGTGTGTGTGTATGATTGTGCATGTTTGCAGGTGAGAGATTGTATGGTTGAGTGTGTGTATGCATGGGGGAGTGTGGTTAGGTATGTGTGCATGTGTGTGTGAGAGAGAGAGGAGCAAAAGGAGTAACTCTTGCTGTCCAAAATGTTAACCATATTTTTGAAAATTGCACATTTGAAACCA
This sequence comes from Anguilla rostrata, assembly GCF_018555375.3. Lineage (NCBI taxonomy): Eukaryota > Metazoa > Chordata > Actinopteri > Anguilliformes > Anguillidae > Anguilla > Anguilla rostrata. Next base: position 31,856,497 of record NC_057937.1, read on the forward strand.
AAAACATTGTAAATAATAAAAGTAACAAGTTAAAAAATTGGTTAAGAATCCAATGACTTAGACAAATTTTGACAACTTTCTCATTGAAAACAGAAACCAACAAAATCAAGACTTATGCCTTAGCTACTAGGAGGAACTAAATCACTACAAGCGCACACTAAGAAGGAAGAAAAAATAACAAATACCAAGACGACTGAGAATAATGGAAGAATCCGTTCACATTTTTGGGAAAACAGGAAAAATATAAGTAAATCAAAACATGAGGAACTTGCTATACAAAAAGGAGAAAAATGGAAAGAACATTTTGAACAACTGTATAAACAAATTCCTATTACTGAATTAGAACAAACCTCCATCTGCAAAAAAACTACATTTATAACGTAAATACAACTAGATAGGCTAGCTCACAATGGAGAAGTTCTGAAAATGTTGTAATATACATTCTAATGCTATTTCCATCATTTTGCAAATAATGAAAGTGAAATATAAGAGCAAGAAGAACACAACATACCCTTAATACATTAAACTGTTTATGATCAAGTCCACTGCCTACCTTGGAGGTACACTTTTAGCCCCAGGGTTGTGGAGCATCGTCTTTTGTTTACAAAATTTAGTGGGTCTGTAGCCAGCCGGACCATCCCAACTATTTCAGAGTAGCAGTGATAGCAACTGCTTTGATGGCTTTTTCACTAGACGTCAGGAAGACCTGCCTAGAATTACAGTGAATGACATTCACAGAATAATCCATTCAATGACTAGTGCTCCCACTAGTAAAAATTAGAAAGTAACCCCTGACAGGCTCTGCTGACATGTGCGCCATGTGGCCACTCTAGCTAGAGAGGCTAGCACTACATAGATTTTTTAAAAAGTTTGTCATAGACATATATGCATGTCCTAAGAACATTTAAAAAAAAAATCTAATTCTTTTTTGGTAAAACTAATAAATAAAATAGTAACTAAATAAAATAAGAAGATGGTGATTTGTGGGGGTGCAATGACACCCCCTGGTGCCTATGACCGCATGTCCCTGTCAAAGAGGAAAAGCCAACAAAGAGAGGTTGAAACAGAAAAATGCATTCCATTAAATGCACAAAATACAAAAAGGAAGAGAGATTTTCTTTCATAAAATGACACTTATGTATGATCCTAGCTGCACAATATATTTATGCCTGCCATAGCCTACGAGACAGTAAGTGACACTAAAGACAGCGACAAAACTAATTTTTATAGTTTACACTCTCAAAATACTATTATTATTAATATTTTATTTTATTTGAACTCTATTTGTAATTGTAGTTATTTATTATTGTTCATACTTTACTTCTGTTACACAACTTGTTTTTGTATGTTACTTGTTTACTTTGGCAAGATTTACTATGTGTATTTTCTACCAAAAAGCACATTGATTTGAATTGAAAATTGAGAGAGAGAGGGAGGGGGGGGGGGGGCATGAGCATGCCACATCTTATACACAAAGTTGTCAAATTGGATTACAAGATTATGTTTCCCCCTTGGCCCCGAGCACCTTTCAGACACTCAAATACATATCTTATTGATGCTCGTGTCAGTTTTGACCCTTCCACACACCTGTAGTCTTAAAATACACCCTTTGCCTTCAGGAAGGCATTAACACACTAAAGAATGCACCTGGGTGCAAATGGGTCATCTCGACAGGAAATGCTTACACAGGCATGTCCTACATGAATCAGTTGCGGTCTTTGTTCATTGCGAAAGTTTGACTTGGACATTCAAAATATGTCAAATATTCTTATGAACAATAACTCATACTATATGTGAGAACATGTGGAAAATAAAACACAAAATGACTGTTTTTCCATGAAAATTTGCTAGTTATCTGGTAAAACATTTTATAGTTTCCTTTCTGTGAGAACAGACCAATGAACAAAAAGTCCAGACTTAATTCAACCACTTTCCAGGCTCTCTCTGTGCTTGACCTTGGCAGTTGTCTTAGAAAAAGAAAACTTTCTGAAAAATGTTGTGAAAGTCACAGAAAGTAACAGTTGCTTAATTTTACTTTTCACCACAACATTTAGTTTGCCTTTTTGTATAGCCATTTCTGTGGATAAAATCGCATTTATTATTATTATTTTCTGTTAAAAACATTTAATTCATATCCAGGGAGACAGTCAACTACTTGCAAGTGTAGCCATTTACTAATATGACTGCATTTCAGGCTGGAAAATAACCCATTAAACCAGAGAAATTGTTGAGTTGTCTTACAACCTTTATCGCCAAAGAATGTAGCAAGGCTGGCAGTGTCGGCATAGCAACAGACGCTGCAACGAAACTTTAAGTACGTCACAATGGTTTTAGAGTGTCATTACCTCACCCGGATCATTTTTGCAGCCCGGATCAAAATTGGCGTAACAGTTCCACTCCGGTCACGTGCAACACCTAGTGGTAAAATTTGGTATTACCGGGCCGGTCCGGTATTTGGCTTAATATCAAACCGGTTTGAAAATTTTTACATCGGCCCAACCCTACCAACCACCATGCCCCCACACTAGATAGATAATAATAAATCAGATAAATGAATAATGAAATAAATTAAAGGTAGGTTATCTTCATGGATAACCCACCCCTCCCCTGGCTTATGGAACCCAAATGTATCAGATTTTGGAATATGTTTCCATTTTCACTGGTAATCAGTCATTCCAAGTTAAAATAATGTTTAATAAATAGCTTAAATAGAGAGTGGTTTTGTGGCTTTTCAAAATCAAAATCTTTCCTCTGAGAATTATTTTATTAATAATTTCTGGACAATGGTTGCTCAGATCTCCCAGAATAATCGTTAATGGGTTAATGGTCAGTTGTATAGAGTAACCAGAGGGCCATTCTTGTTCCTCTTCCTGGCAGAATCGGCAACTAGTGTCTGGCTCAAGACCCCATACAGATAACCTATTCTTTGTAGCTAAAATGTATTGAATACCTTGAATGAGTGTTTGAACTTGTTTCCAGGTAATGGGACAGCTGAAAATGTCCTCCCAGTACACCTGGCATTTATAAGGTAAGGCTGTCAAATGATAAAAAATAAGCTAAATTGATTTTTCCTTTTCTTTAGCCATACAGGATTCTTAATGGACGGACTACAAACTAACAGGGGATGGTTAACCTTCTTGAGAATATTTGTTCCATGTTGGAGGAATGGCAGTAACCATTTGCATATATTTACGGTCAGTACCTACTGTATACCCCCCACAGTTTTTTTAGGCTAAACTATAATAAAAATGATCATGAATATCATTATAAAAATGATGTTCTGATTGGTAAAAGATAACCAAAGGAGGGGTTGACCCTCAATTTCAATATTTATGTTTAGCCGGATCATTTTCTGGAGGATGTCACCAGAAGATTCTGGAGGATAAAACTACAAGTGCAATGATATGATTTTATAGCTTCCTTGAAGAAAGGTGATACATTGATAAATAGATCATAGTAAAATTATTGTGGAAATACTTTCCAGTTGAACAAAGGGAAATTATTTCAATTTGAGAAGAGGATTGTTATTACTTAACAGTCTGCATGAGTTCCAATTTGTATTAAAATAAAGCTTTTGCATTCAGGATGCCTAATTTAGTGCCTTGAGATTTATTCATGTTAAACCTCCTTTTTGTAGTGAATTACAGATATATTTTCTGTCAGTTTTATCTTAATTTTATTTCATCTTCTTTAGATAGACTGGGTGAGTGACAAATAATGGTAATGGTATACATGTTGTGGTTGCTTCTGATCCTATGCAGTGTTTTGCTGTTAATGTTACTTTAAAAGCAAGGATACTGCTCTGGCATTGCCAAAGGCTTTGAGCAAAATTACTTCCTTTAACACACCACATGTTTAATTATGTGTTGAAGAACATAGAACAGACAATTTGTACTAGGAAATCATATATCCATTGTAGACAAAATGACATAACCAATGAGTTATAACAGGAATGTCATAATTATTTCTTTTTTTCACAGGCCCAGGGATAATGTTGCAGCTAATGGGAGCCAAACTGAAAGCACTAATTAGTTTTTGTAGTCTACTGTCACCAGCAAAGAAAGAAAAGGTGCCACAATAAACAAGTTCTCACAATGAACTTCAAGCCTGTAATCTGAGTCAACACTCCCATTTCAAGGTTCTGGGAATTATAAACTTCACCTAATGCAAATACAGACTCAGTATTTATGCTCTTCTTTGGTCAAACCAACATTACTGGGAACCTTTATTCAGTTTTTGTATGAGTTTTAAGTAAACATTTTGGTAGTATTACTAGATTGTAAAGAATTAACTTTAAGACAAATATGATTCATATATATAATGCAGCAAGCATACTTTATATTTAACACAAAATTACACAGAAACCTCCATAACTATGTAAAATCTCAAATCTTTCAATATTTAGTGTGTCCACCCTTTATTACAGCTCCCATGCTTCATAGGAGAACTGCTTTGGGTTTTTCAAAAAAAAATCTGGAGGGATATTTTTCCATGCTTCTTGCAGAAGTTGGTTGCTTTTCTGCTTCTGTCAATCCAAGTAATTGCAAACACATTCTCAATGATGTTGAGGTCTGGACTCTGGGGTGGTCAGTCCATTGTCCTTCTTCAGCAGTTTGATCTTCTTAGCCATGGGCTTGGGGTCTTGCTGTAGAATGAATTTGCTCCCAATCAAATGTTGTCCAGAGGGTATTGCATGATATGTTGAGACTTGTTCGTATTGTATTTATCAGCATTTATGATGCCTTCAATTAACACCAAATCACCAACTCCAGATGTTGTTATATAACCCTAAACTTGCACTGATCCTCCACCATGATTGAATGCTGGCAGCAGACATGGTTATAAGTCTTTCATTGCTTCAGTGGCATACATACTGCCTTCTCTTACTTCCAAAAATTTCTCATTTAGACTCATCAGTGCATAAACCTTACTCCATACCATCTCAGGTGTCCAGTTTGGGTGTACTAGTGCCAATTTCCTTCCCTTTTGTTAATTTATTTTTTATCAGTAGTGGATTTTTGACAACTACACATCTTTTCAGACTCATAGCATCCATGTGTCTTCTTACAGTAGAATGATTGACAGAAACACCTGTGGATTTCTTCAGATCTGAAGCAAGAGAGGAGCTTCATTTAAGTATTGTCTTTGTGATGGTGATAATTTTGGTGGTCTACCAATTCTTGCACAGACATTAAGAGCCCCATTTACTCTGTATCTTGCAATAATCTTTTGAACTGAAGTTTTGGAAACTCTAGAAACTGTTTTTTGCACTTATTTTCCTTTCACTTTCCTAATGCAGTTTAATTATCTTATGTTTAATCTCATCAGAAATATCTCTTTTAACCTTTTTAGATGCACATGACAAAGGAATCTGCAAGGCAGCTAAGGTGTGTTGAATGTTGGAGTCAGGTTAGGTTCTAACATAGTATCACTAAAATATCAGGTATTGCTGTTACATTTTTATGAGATCTCATTCATTTTACCAGAATTCTTTATTATTGGAATATACATTGAGGTAATACATCCTAAAATTGCATTTTACATATTTTAGCATAGTAGTACTATGCTCATAGTATTATGCTGCATGCTGGCCAATAGGTTTGCCTATTATTTCACCATTTTCTGCAAGCAAAGGCTGGATTAGATTAGATTTTTAAAAGTCTCAAATCAGAATTCACATACCTCAGAATTCAAGGAACACGCCTTGTTTTCAGAGATTCTACCCCAAGTGCACATCTTTCTTATCCCCATTGAAGTCACACAAGCTACAATGTGCATAGGAAAAAAGCAGAAGTTCAAGTTGAGCACATGTATCACGTGTTTTAGCCGTAGCTATTTCAGGCCAGATGCAATTTAATCCAATCCGATGAATCAATAATTTATTATTAATATGTATAATCAAAGAAACAAGTTCAAAAATGATTTACTGAATAGAGAAATATCAAGATACTTGAGTCTTGCAACATTTTGCCTTTGATGTTTTGGGCATATATAGTATGTGTAAATTTGTATTTCTTTTTTGGAAACATGGTTAAAAAAAACAAACATAAGTTATTAAGATGAAACGTATGGTAGCCCCATCCCTCCTGCCCCCTAGTGGTATGGGCCCACAGAACGACAATAAAGCAAATACCCACAATTTATTAAAGAAGACCAGGTCAAAACCTAATATATGGCTGGACCGGCCGACCAATGATGCAACTTCATAACTCAGCCGACCAATGGTGTAACTTCATCACTCAGTCACAGACAATTGCGTTTATGGGGCTGGCCCCACTGTTGCAGTCCAGCCAAAAATGGGCCACTAACATGCCACACAGATTTGAGGTCAGCACCTACAACAGACTCCTTTCTGGCCAACATACTCTGTCTATGTACTTGTATCTGAAATCCACAATGCCTTCGCTCATATTCAAGCTGACGCTGTTAGCTAGATCAGGTGCAATTTTCAACCCAATCCAACGAGAATCCATTTAGAACATGGCTGGTTTATTCGACTACTCCATGCTCTCTTTCGTACAGTAATATTGTGTGTAGCAGATGTTTGCTTAACTGAGCAATAGGTTTACGTACAAGACTGTAGCCTTTAAAATGAGCCCTCATTGGCGTCATGAAGATCAAAAAGCCAGCTATTTTGCCCAACAACTTGCCAAGTTTGGCTAGTAGTTCATAGTGCTTTTCGTGCAAATAGATGTTTACAATTTCACAGTGGATAATTTCCGATTTATTAATACATTAATAATTTTTGCAAGATATTGACACTTAAGACATGCTAAAATGAATTTCAGTTTCATCATCAAATATATTTTGTTTGTGGGGGCATTTTCCATGACATAGCTTCCCTGTACTGAGGTCATACCAGACAGTCAAACTGGTTAGAAAGCCTGTGCACACAATTTGACAGTGCTTTTGCCGCTGATTAAATTTTGCCATCTTTAGACCATTTCACAAGTTTTCTTAAAGCATCAAGTACACCCCCCATATGGAAACACAGGGCTTTAACTGAGTCCAGTTTTGCCTCCCATCTGGTATCGCTTAGTGTTTTCAAAGTAATTTCAACAAATTCCTTTAAAATGTCCCATCTGTTAAATGACTAGGAGAAGATTGTGTACAGCCTCTGAATAGTTCAGAAGAAAATCGAACACTCTCCTTCCGAGGATGCTGCATCACACAATAAAAGATTAAGACTGTGGCTAGAACAAGTTATTAAAAAAAATGCCACTGCGTTTTTCTGATTTATTAATACTTTTTCACCTTTGTGAATCCTTGCATATTGGAACCATTGTCACAACTCTGTCCCCAACAATTAGCTAGTTCTAATCCTACATTTTCAATCACACAGATTATGGATGTCACAATACCATAATTTTGGTGGTTGATACCATTACCAGTAAAATTCCATGATACTCAATACCTAATTTGATATTATTGTAAAAAAATAAATCCCATGTGTTTCAGCATACACTCCTTTAGTAAAAGCTATGTAGCCTTCAAGTATTTAACAATAAACAGTAGCTTTAGAGTTTCTTCTTCAAGTACTTATCCAACAATTATTCAAATAAACATTGTGCTTGCCGTCAGTAATATTTAATAATGACAACTATAAATAGCAACTGTAGCTTTAAAATGGTGGTCCTTAAAAGAACTAAGTAACCATCATTCAAGTAAACTAGTATTGGCATTCCGTAATATCAAAATACAATGAACAGGTCCAGGCGGTGGGAAGGTCCCTGTCCCTACTAGAACACTGCAATGAGCACCTTCCCCTTTCCACAGCTCTCTACAGCGAGAGTGTGAAACTCCACTGAGAAGTCTGCCACACAGTGCATCCTATCCATAGCAGCCCACAATGGCAGACTCCTAGGCTCAGGCCAGGTTAAGCAGCTCACCACTCCCCTTCTGCTTAAGGTTTTCAATTCCCATAAAGAAACACCTGGTAGACTCACTGGAGGTCTCTCTGGTGCTCGGACACCTGTGGCTTTCCCTGCACAACTCCCACACTGACTGGCCTGCAGGGACCTCTTATTGTCTAACTCTCTCTACTAGTCTCCCCAGAGCCCCGCTGCCCGGGTCTCCAAATCTGCAGCCTGTGCCTGCTTATGGTAAGGAAGTCGACCTCTCCCTAGTGCTGCCTAGATACTGGGCCCTCCACTTTGTGTTCAAAGCCAGCGAGCCAGAGAGGTACCACCTCATCGGGCCTACGACTGTGCCATTGAGCTGCTGCCATGCTCCACCCTGCCTTGCGGAAGGCTCTTCTCCATGTCTACCCCTGAGACTTCTGACACATAAGATTACATTAAAGGCCTTAATAAGATTACGGTAAATAACCAAAATCCCATACCTGTCAGGTTCTCTGCTTTTGAGTCTCTCTAGGGGGCATCCATCTTTCCCAAGCTGGACATGCGCAGTGCCTACCACCTAGTGTGCATCCGGGAGGGAGAGGAGTGGAAGACAACCTTTAGCACTCCCGCAGGGTACTATGAGTACCTGGTCATACCTTTCGAGCTCACTAACTGCCCCATTGTCTTCAAGGCCCTCATTAATTACATACTACGGGAGATCCTCAACTGCTTTGTGTTTGTCTGTCTTGAGGACATACTTATCTTATCCAAGACCTTGCCAGAGCATGTTAACCACGTGCACTAAGTACTCACCTAATACTTGAAACATCAGCTCTATGTTAAAAAATGTGAGTTTGATGACTGTAAGGTCTCCATTCTAGGGTTCATAGTTTCCAGGGGGGACCTGCAGATGGATCCCCAGAAGATCTGTGTGGTGTTGGACTGGCCCCGGCCCACCTTGGTGAAGTTGATCTTGCGCTTTTTGGGCTTTACCAGCTTTTACTGCCATTATTGGCTTCAGCACCCTGGATGGCTCTCACAAAGACCTCTTCCCAGTTCTGTTGTTCTCCTGAAGCAGAGGAGGTGTTTCTGGAGTTACAAAAATGGATGAGCCTTAGTGCTCATCCATCCTGACACTGCTCTGCCCTTCACAGTCTAGGTTGACTCCTCTGACTCCTCTGATGTGGGAGTAGGAGCAGTCTTCTCCCAGCATTTTTACCAAGGACTTGAAGCTTTACCCATGTGCTTTTTTCTAGATGCCTAAGTCATGTGGAGAAGAACTGCGACATTGTGGACTGTGAACTGTGAACTCCTGGCTGTGAGGTTAGCTCTTGAAGAGTGGAGGCACTGGCAAACAGAATAATCATCTGTTTGCTCCCAGTGCTCTGCACTCCCAGGTTCTCATGTGGGTTCATTCCTCTTGCCTGATGGTCTACCCAGGAGCTTGGCGGACTATGGACTTTGTGAGAAGAAGGTTCTGATGGCCCTCTGAATCCAAATGTCCAGTCCTTTGTTGCTGCTTGTTCCACCTGCATGCAAAGTAAGACCTCTTCCCAACCCCCTGCAAGTCTGTTACATCCCTTGCCCATACCCACCTGTCCCTGCTGTCACCTATCTCTGGATTTTATTACTAGCCACCCTCCATTGGATATGCTCATCACCATCCTTGTGTTTATGGACAGGTTTTTGAAGGCTGTTCACTGTTCCTCTGCCTAAGCTCCCGTCCACTCGAAAGACTGTTCAAATTGTCATCTAGCATATGTTCAGGGTCCATAGTCTCCCCTTGGAAATTGTGTCTGATCATGTCCTTCAGTTCTCCTTCAGGTTCTGGAGGGCCTTCAGTTCTCTCATAGGTGCCTCTGCCACTGCCAGCCTGTCCTCTGGGTTCCATCCCCAGTCCAACAGTCAGACAGAGGGAATCAACCAGGGCCTGGAGACCATCCTCATGTGCCACGCCGCTGCCAACCTGTCATCTTGGAGTAAGCTACTCACCTGGGCTGAGTACACCCATAACAACCTTCAGGGCTGTTGCTATGGTTTCCAGTCTTCCCTGTTTCCTGCATTGGATGAAGAGGTAGGGGAGCCCTCTGCCTAAACCTTCATCTGCTGCCTGTCGTTGAGTCATGTCTGGGCAGTTCTCCAGTGTACTTTAGTCAGACACCAGTGGCAGGCTAACTATCTGCGCCATCTGGTTCCCCTCTATCAAAAGGGGCAAAAGGTATGGTTGTCGACCTGCGATCTTCCCCTCCAGATTGAGTCCCAGAAGTTGGTCCCCAGGATCGTCAACCCCTTCAAGACCTTGCATACAATAAACCTAGTCACGTACAAATTCCCCACCTTTCATGTGTCAAGCCTCAAGCTGGTAGTATCATGCTCCTCCCACTCAAGTCACCTTCTCCTCAGATCATTGAGGAACAGCCCACTTACATGGTCCACCGCATCCTCGCCAGCTGCAAAGTGAGATGCGCAACCCAGAACCTGGTCGACTTAGAAGGTTACAGGCCGGAGGAACAATCCTGGGTTCCGACGCGGGATATCGTGGACCCTCTGCTCATCTGTAACTTTCACCAGTGGTGCCTCGTGGTAATGTCAGAGGGGTGTCAGTAATTGTCTGCATGTGTTTCACTATGAATTTAAGTTCCTGGTTTTCTTTAGTTTGGTCTTCATGTTCTACTGCATGGTTGCCCTAGCCACAAGTACCCCATTTCTAATTTTACTGGCATCTCACGTCCTGTGCCTTGTTTGTTTAGTTTTTTGCTGATAAAAAGCTTCAGTAAGGACTTATTGTTTTACTTACTTCCACCTCCATGTTGGTCTCTGCGTCTGGGTCCTATCCTTTTGTGAGCCCTGACAGGTTCCTCTACACACTCGCATGACATGCCAGAATTGCACAGGTTTAGTAATTTATGATTATTTCATCTATGGCCACTACTGATTTGCTTTGACCTCCCTTTAGTTGGCTAATGGTTGTTGTGGAGGAGGATGATGTGCTTAAGTCACTTAAGGCTAGCTAATATTAGCATTAGTTAACCGGGTTAGCTAGCTAGCAAGGTTGTACATAGCTAATGTTACAGAGCTCGTCTGTTACCTCAAGTGTTCTTCTATTCATGTTGAAAGTTGAATGAATGTTGAAAACATGTTGTAAGTCAATATCCTTGGACTAGCAATGACTAGAATGTTGACAGATAATTTAACAGTAGTTCCTATATAATACTGCTATGATAGGACACCCTCAAAACATCAAAACTGTTTTTTTTTTTACCAAGTTAATTTTGCAGTGACATTCATCTACATAAAGATTAACAATGGTTAAAACAATGATAGCAGCAAATGTAATTGTGAAGACTTGTGTAACAAAATGATCGATACTGTGTTTTGATATTTGTTCATGCCTGTCTGTATACCATGGATTTCCAAATCAACACACTCACAAGCATGAGTCTATGTAGACCTCTGAACTGTCATTACCAAAATAGCTTGCTGAACATAAATAAACAATTCATGACACTGCACGCATAATGAAGACCTAGTTCATTCCTTTCTATCTGTAAGCGGTGGTCGATTAAAACATTAGGTTATGTTGATTCCAAACACAAGTCGGGGTGACCTTGTCCTGCAACTGAATTAATCCAATGAAACAAAATTGACGCCATTATTTTTTTATTACTAGGTTGGTTATTACATAGCACCATTAATTACACATAAGACAGGAGAGCGAAACCCTTTATTTCTGATCAGTCTTGATATTTGATGAATTGAGCAGAGTATTATCCAAAGTTGTGGTTGGGAAAAAATACTATGGCAAGGTATTGCAAAAATAGGTATTTATTAAAACTGCAAAAATATAGACACCATGATTTGGAATAGGTTTTCCGTTACTTCCTCAGTTCATGCTTCAGTAAGTCCTTTATATGGTAAGCAAAAACATTACCAACTGAAAAAGAAGAACAATCAACATTGCTGATGTGCTGTTGGAGATAAAAATGCTCCAACAGCACAAGGAAATGTATTTATTCAACTACAAAATTACTTGATGAATTTCTAAATGTATTACCTTTTCCAGTTTTACCATGAGCAAACAAAAGGTTAAAAGGCCCGAGGGAATGACCTTAGCTGTTTGGAATTTTCCATTCCTCTTTGAAAGGCCTCAAACCTGGCAATTACCAACCAAATGATCCTTTGATTCATGGCTTATTCAGTTCACTGCTCAAATACATAAATACATATCTGTCTACCTACTCTTAGGTAAGAGCTTTCTTGCTGGTGTGCCAGGTGCTCTCTGCTACATCCTGTGAGTCACACACAGCAGTCATTAGATATGAGGGAGCCAATCCAAATGGCCCAGGCCTCTGATCCTTAGCAACAGACAACCGGCCAGATGACACCATCCTATAAACAAACAGCAGCAACTCGGCCACCTGACACAGATACTCCTGCAGCCGGCTTTTCTTGCAAAAGCCACACTCTGCAGCCAGACAGAACCTAAAGACACATCAGCCATACATCTTTGAAAAATCAAAAGGGTGCTTTTAAGCTCCATGCAGTATTATGTTAGGCCTTGTTAGGCAAATGGAAATACTGCAGGTAGCATCAGCTTGATGTGTTTTGTTGGCATAACAGCATGACTTTACACAGACACAAGTGCAAACCACAGTTACTGCTAATTTGATACAACTGAGTAAGAAGAGTAACAATTATCTGCAGTGTAAATATACAAATTATATTGCTAATAATTTGCAAAACCAGAATGGCCAGGTTACAGTTTGCTAAGAAAAACTGAAAAGAGCTTGCAGAGTTCTGGAAAAAGGTCCTGTGGGAAGATGAGACCAAGATTCACTTGTATCAGAGTGATGGCAAAAGCAAAGTGGTGGCCAAAAGGAACTACCCAAGATTCAAAGCTTCCCCCCTCATTTGTGAAACATGGTGGTGGTCGTTTTACAGTTTGGGCATGTATGGCTGCTTCTTGTACTGGCTCAATTGTCTTCATTGATGATGTAATGTATGATAGCAGCAACAGAATGGATAGGATAGGCGTTTTGGGGTTTTTCTTCATTATGGTGAGAATTTTTGTTCATAAACCAGATAGGTCTTTTTTGGCCTAACATGCCCTTTGCAATTACTGAGCTCACTGGTGCTCTCTGTCTTCTTAATGATGTTCCAAACAGTTGATTTTGGTAAGCCCAAGGTTTGGCTTATGTCTCTCACAGTTTTTTTCCCATATTTTTTCCATACCATGTCCATTTAATCATCCATCTCATAATGGCTTCCTTATGCTGACAAATGCTAGTAACAGGCTCCAAAGGCAACCAAAAGCCTAGAATCAAGACTAGGCACTGAAAGTTGTCTTATACTTGCACTAAAGAAGCAATTGAACACACCTAACTAATCAGAAACACCTGTGAAGCAATTTGTCCCAAACATTATGGCACCCAGCAATGGGGGGGGGGGGGGGGCTATGTATAAAAAGTGCTGTTATTTCTACATGGTGAAACCAAAATTCATTAAAAATACCCTTTAATAAAAACTTTAAGAAAATCTGCACTTTATGCTCATATGAATTAGGTATGGTGCCAAATAGAAATACTTATTCAGCAACACTCAAATAATGCATTCTCTCTGAATGTTTTCTCCTCCTGAATTTGGCCAATATTACTCATATTTGGATCTTTTTTTCCCCACCTCTTTGATGTGATTCGCTCAGAAGTCAGCACCAAGTTTATCAATTACACACACACACATACCTGCAGAGAGACAGTGAGTGATAGTTGCCCTTAACACTAGATATGCCATCAGATGTTGGGGACTTTAAAATTAAAAAGGCCATAAGCGCTATCCTCCTCCTTTCCTGAATATTTGGGGTTAAAATAACTGCATTTTTAAAATAAAAAACTGACTTAGGAAATACAGACAGTCTGTGCCATTTTCTTCACAAACACCCCCAATGTGGCCTTTCCTTTGTTAAAACATTATAGACACAGGTTGTTGGCTAATGACACACCAAGCCCTGGCTCATGTGGTTCTAAAATATAGGACCTGCCCCCCAACGAGTGTTTCCTCCAAGCAACTTTTCAGTATAGGGGATGTTGTGTCTCCCCATCGCTCCAGACTGCTCCCAGCTTGTGTGTAACTTGGGACAGTTGGAGTAAGAGCATAATAGCTGAAGATGTATTCCACCCAGGGAACCTTTTTTATTTTTTTTCTTTAATTTATCAAAGCTTATTCAAATCAAACATACAGGTAAAATGGGACTTCCACAAAGATAACAAGTATTAACAAACAAAAAACAACAAAATATGTTAGCCTTACATTTTGTAGTTTTTTATTTCTTTGGGAGTTCATAGCATACAGTAGTTCATATTGAAGATCAGGAACATTTTTTTTTCTGTTGAAATGGACTTCTGTGTCCTTCAGATTGGGGTGGTTTTGGGGTTCATGCAGTTCATATTATGCAGTTCAGAGTAAGGATGAGTAAATATGTTTTGATGTTATAAAAACATTTGCCTACGTTTGAAACTTGATTTGACTGTTTACCTCGGTGCAATAAAAGCCTGTTATGACTACATAACATTGGTCATTGTTTGTTAAATACAGCTTTAAAAAGCAAATTAGGCCTACCTGCTGTTAAACTGGATTATTACTGATGTCATTGTAAAACCGTAACTTTAATGCTTTAAAATCTCTACAATAGCAGTGCCAGTGATTATAATGGTAAAAATCTGGGATTTTTGGCATTTTATAGTTTACAGGTTAAACTTCACCAACTTCCAGTTTACGCCAAGCCCACTTCTATTTTATCTGAATACGAATACAAATAGTTTTGTTGGTTGAACAAACACAAATAATGGCATCTCCCTCCACCCCTAATATGAATTGTTTGATTATGAATCTAAAATTATAGTACAAAGTACAGAGCCAAATTAAAAAATAAAATAAAAATAATTATTTGTCCTAAACATTATGGAGCTCACTATATATATGTGTGTGTGCGTGTGTGTGTGTAACATAGGTAATATACTGATATAAAGTACAATGTTGAGCAAAGAGGCTTATATTATCCAAAATAATGAGTTATAAGCATGTGCTTATAGATTGTTTTACTGTGATACAGTGATGAATATCACATTTCTTTAAGCTGAGTGCTCACTTTTTATATTATTATTATTATTATTATTAGTTTATGCTGAAGGTAGACTGTCTTAAGAACCATTTGTTTGAAGAATCTGCTTGCTTTCCTCCCATATTGCTGTGGGGAAATATTGCAGCAATGTTGTCCATTACGATCCACCAATGTTAGATCATAGTCATACTTACAGGGACCATGTCTATGTGATCATCCATCAAAACCTGCAGTTAGTCTACAAAGTAACCAATTTGAAAAAAGGAAATGTTTTCAGTGAATTGTGACCTCAGAAAAAAATGATTGATGAACAATTCAAAAGCATTCACTGAAAACACTGGTACGCTGTTTATAGCAAGATACATATTTTTGCAAACAGAGTAATTCAAAATTGCTTCCTTTTTTCATTTGTTTTCAGTGTTTTTGCATTTGGGCAGTTAATTCATCAATGACTGCTGGATGTTTTTTAAAAGTACATATTTTTGCAATGAGCAACTGAACTACCACTTTGTAAAATCCGAGTTCAGCAGAACTGGGCCTCATTCACGAAACATGCGTACAATAACATTTGATTGTAAACTCCGTATAAGAACTTTTCCAAGAACACGTCAGCATTCATAATTTTTTTTCTTATCTGTATTTGTTCATGGCTTGTTTCCTTATGCAAATCACATGACCAGGATTGTGCATAAAATTTACAAACAGCCAGCATTCATCATATCATACACATGGGATATGCACAAAACAAAGGTCTGCACGTGTTATGAATCTCGTATTGTTTTTTCGTAGGACCAATTTTAAAAACAAGAAAAGTTTTGCGAGGCCCATTGAGAGGACTTAAATCCAATTTTAAGGCAATAGCATATAAGGTAGGAACATATATAACTTTGCAATGTCATATAAAACATCTTGTTTATTCTTTATTGGGAAAATGTAGTCTGCATGCACACGCAAACACACAGGCACAAGAATGTGCTGAGTCTTGTAGAATAAGTCGCCCGCCTCAACTTCTATAGAGTGACACACAGTTTAAGGCTCCACCTAGGGCAGCATTACTTATACCCTGACTTTCACACACAGGAAGTTAGTCAGTCATCATTTTTCACCACAATCAGACCTCCTCATTGTCATCCTCACAAAAAAAAAAAAAAGATTGACAAATTCAACTAATGCAAACAAAAATTTTCTTGCTCAGAAAAAAGAAAAAATAATACAATGGTGGTTTGGCTTGTGTAAATTTTATTAAAATCAGTCAGTAATGAGCAAAAGGTAACACAGTTGAGGCTTCCATCTGTTCAGGCTTCACACAAACAAGGAGCCCCGGAGAATAACCGACTGACAAGGCACCTGATGACGTGTAACATTCTGAGTCAATGCCTTGTTGATTCAGTTATGTTGAACATCTGATGCCTTTCAATGGTTTGCTAGGTTGACCAGCTAATATCGAGTGCAATCTATGTATGATTCTGGAAATATGAAATAATAATAATAATAAAAAACAGATGCATTAAAGCCATGTTTTAACTATATGTTGTGGTGGCACTTTTAAGTTGCAATGTTTCCATAATCTTTTGATATAATTTCCTTCTATCTAGCCATACGGTTATTTCAAGCCTGTTCAAACAGAGGTGGTGCTGTAGCATATTGATTTGCATGTTTTCTCTTTTTAATAGTAGCCTGAGATCATTGAAACAATTTACAGTTTCCCCTGCGATGACAACGGCAGTCCAAACATCATTTATCAATCTGTTCAAGTCTGGAAACAATGTTGAAGAGGAAACAAGCAACATTGCTGAAACAAAAACATACAAAGACGGAGACCAAGCAACTAGAGCTTGTGCTGCTGCACCTAGCTATAAGAACATCTGGTGGGTAATATTCAGCGACAGGTGAACAGTGTGTGTCATCAGGCATTTGTAAAGGTGTGGAGCTAATTGAAGGTGCAGAGAAAAAAAGCCCTGTTTTATGATTTTGTGGTTGTCAGCCTCACCAAGCGCTTGCCCAAGCCAGACTTGGTCATGAAGCTCAAGCCCTTTTTATAAGCACATTTGGCCAGTGGAGCCTTTTTTTCATCTCCCCACATCTGCTGAATGGGAGGGAGGATTTTCTGCTGTAAATAACAAGGACAGCAAGAGCTGCAACAGAACACATCAAGCAAGCATTTTTTCACCTTTATTTCAGGACTTAAATGGACCCCCTGCGGACAGACTTGATCCAGTGCCCAGTTAGATCCTGGATTAAAACAGGGCATCAACTTTCCTCCTCTCGGATACCTGGATAGAAACAAAAACTTGCAAAGCCAAGGTATCTGTTGTCTATTCTTTATGGTAAGATTTAATGGAGTAGTTTACACATGGATCCATGTACATATCTTTGTTAGTAAAATTAGTGAAAACGATTAAACTAGTGGTTATTGTAGTATGTGATACTGTCCTGGATACCATAGGGTATTAGGGTGCTAGTTAACTTAATACACGTCCAAACCCCTACTGCCAGAATGCTAACTCACAATAGATCCTGGCAACATATCACAACCACTTTACAAAACCTATGCTGACTTCCCAGCAAGGCACATATAAATTACAAAATTATTTTGCTCTCCTACAAAACTCTGCTGTTCCCTCCCTACCTGACTTATTTACTAACTGTGTATGCTTCCCTTTGCACCCTCTACTCCTCTAATACTGACACTCTACTCACCATCCCCAAAACCCATCTCCGTAAGTTTGGCCAAGTTTCTCTGTGGCTACTCCCTCCCTTTGGGATGCTCTTCCAATGAAAATCAGGGAAGCAGAGAGTGAAGATGAAACTCAGTGCGTAAGTTACCCTTATCTTCACTATTGCCTTGATTTGTATGTTGTTGTTTGTATTTACACTTTAATCTGTTCAGCCTTCTGTATTACTGTTCTATGTATCTGTTTTGCCTTCTGTACATACTGTACTATGTACTGTACAAAGTTTTTTTTATCCTTTTAACTTTGTCAAGTGATCAAGGGCTCTGGAAAGCCGCTAAATACATACAATTTATTATTATTATTATTATTATTATTATTATTATTATTATTATTATTATTACAACAACAATAACAACAGCAATAATAATATGAATTGATGGGACATAAATATCTACCACCAAGACACTTTTCAGGGTTTCCTGAAGACATGGCTAGAATGATCACAGACCCTAACTTCCAACAAACATTGACTTGTATACCCTCTGACCTATTGTAAACTCGAACAACTCAGGCACAAAATCCAGAAAGCTCCAAACTCTTCTTATTCTTATTTTCCCTGCATCCAGTTAAAAAATGACTTGTTCTCCCCACTTGATAGTATCTATTTCAACCAAAAATCTTGGCTTTTTAGGGGGTCTTCTTATTTAAAGCTTCTCACTTATGTTAAATCAATGGTGGCTCAAACCAGCAAATCTGTGATGTGAATATACAATTAACTCAATAATTTGTTGTAGATATAGCTAAAAGTACATTTTAATGGTTTAATATACAAGGATATTTTATTTAATGTTTTTAAGCCTTGAAGGCCCTGAACTAACCTGCCAACTCACTAGTAATCATGTTACTTTCCAATAAACAAGCGTTGTTAAACAAACAACCCAAACGTAGGGTTAACTTGGCTATCCAGTGAACATACTGAAATCATGATAATCTGTTAAAAATGAAAAAAGTAGCCAAACTAGCAGATAGTTCTGTTGTTAGCTGAACATAAAACAAATTATTCCCCCTTTACATAGAGAATCAGGACAAATACAACGACAGAATCCATATTTATTTGTGTTGGGTCTTTCAGTTGGAAAAGTACATTACATCACATTTATTTGTCAGATGCTTTTATCCAAAGCGATGTACAATAAGTGCATACCGAAGCTCATTGGAACAACCAGAAAACTTAAGTCTGACAAGGTACAATACTAATTTTGGAACAGTTGAACCCTTGCAATGAAGAACTGTATATATCCATTTTTTATCAAAATTGAGATACATGTGGCACATAGTTGTTTGACACCCTCTTTTTATAATAAAGTTGTCTCACGGGGGCAAAAATGCTGTTTTGCCCTTTTTAAAAAAAAAAAACTTTTAAAATTCCACTCTCGTGGAAGAACCGTTTATATCCAACACTGAAAATGGAGAACAGAGCAGTGCGTCTGTCCATGTCCAAGTTTAACCGGCTTAATGTCAGCAAAAAACAGAAAATAAATATTAACAACTGGAAGGACCACCAGCAGAAGACTGCAAGGGACGCATGGATACCCTACACAAACAGAAAATGCGAAGATAAGCCTGGGGGGAAAGCCCCTAAAGAGGTATGTTGTGGTTTGTGGAAGAACAGTATATAACGCTAGCTAACGTAACGTAACATTAAGTACATAGCCAGACAGCTGCAGCTTACATAACGGTAATGTTAAGTCTATGTGAAGAAAATGAACTGTAATATGAATCTGTACTGTGCCCACTTCACTGTTCTGAAGATTGATCAGCACACCGTTAGCTAGCTAGCTAACGTTAACTAAAGTGGAGTAAGCTAAAGCTCTGGTTGATAACAGCTTGGCGTCTCATGCCTGCTATTAGCGAACACTAACATTGTTTTATGTTATTGATAACGTTAACATCAGCTGTTATTGACTGTCTTGACATTAGCTACTTATGTTGTCAATACGTTAGCTCACAGATCTGTTTCATTCTTTTGTTGACAAGGGGAAAGTATTTGCCCGTTCATGCAAGAAAGATTGCAGCAACATCATGGAGGAGAGGAAACTGCAGCTCTTCACCGAGTTTTATGCGGTGTTCCATGGAGATGTGTTCTTGTACATTATAGAAATTAAAACATTAATAAAAATGTTTTAAAAATTAAATAAAAAGAAATAATCAATGTAATAACAAACATTAGGCAATACCTAAATATGTTTCAACTGTGGAACTCTGGGTGTTTAAAAATAAACTGCAAAAATAAATGTTTGATTTTCCAAAAATGAAACAGTTGGCACTTATATGGTTCTTTGTTGCAAGGGTACAGGTATTCATAGCCACGAACACATTAAGTCCAGTTCACACAGTAAATATTACTCTCTGACCTAACCTCTGCTAAGTCAAACTAGGAGGCATGACAAGCTACAACATCAAGATAATGATACAAAGTACAATGTAAGTGCTGGATGGAGGTACATGTAACATGAAAGTTGCACAGGAGGTATGTGTGTAGCATGAAAGAGGGGGATTTAAGCGATAAAAATGATCCCAGAGTAAAAGTAAAGGTAGCCATTATAAGGCTGAGAAATAAGAAAAGAAACATAGGGCACACCTTAGGCTTACAAAAATCATCTGTTTGGAACATCATTAAGAAGAAAAAGAGCACTGCTGAGTTCCGTAGTCGCAAAAAAGGGCCTGCTATGCCTAGGAAGACCTCTTCAGTTGATGACCAAAGAATTCTCACCATAATGAAAATAAACCTCTGTCAGACAGGTCAGAAACACTCTTCAGGAGGCAGAAACCCCACACGATCTGAGGCATGAAACTCCCGGGCTGGAAATGAGTCCCACCCCGACCTTTGTCCCTGCCATATAGTCTTCCTGTCTACTGCTCCGACACTCTCTTTCACCCTGTCATTGTCAAGCAGTTAACCCAAATCAGGAGTACATTTCTGACCTGTGGCTCTGCACAGAGTGTGCTCTCCTCCCCCACTGCATCTTTCAAGCAGCCTGAGGTCAAAAATGAGCATGCTGACATTCAAAGATTTATATTATTATTCTAATGCATTTGTATAGCCTAAAGAAGTTGCAATACACAGAGAAGCCGTGGAGATGGGCACTTGCACACTTCAGGCAAGCTGTCTAGTGTTACTGTGTTAATTTAAGCTTGTCTCTTTTATGAAGAGTTCCTCACTGCAAATCTCTCTCTTTCAATCTGTAACTTTTGCCTTCAGGTCATTTCTGTGCTCACTTTTATATCAGTGAGAAAAAAGGTGTTTTGTTGCTGTTGTGTGTGTCTGTGTGTGTTTGCGTGCACATTTCCATATGCAGAGTTTACATTTCTCCAACATATTCTTAATTTTACTAATGAATTTTATTTGTGGTCTACAATGAGTCAAAATGTTCCAAAAAGTGAAATATATGATCTCCACCTTTACAATAAATATTTGCCTCTAGGCAATGCATGATTACTTGACCTATTCCTTGATGTTGAAAAACCACACAGAAATGAAATAACCGAAATGAATTTAAGCCATTATATGAGCTTTTTTTGTGTGGATATCACCAGTGTATCAAACAAGAAAATACTAGTGGAAAAACTTTCTGTCCCACAAACAAGATGCCACTGTGCCACTGGACTTCAAAACAGAGAGAGAGAGAGAGAGAGAGAGAGAGAGAGAGAGAGAGAGAGAGAGAGAGAATACCGCCCATAGCCAACCGCCCATAGGCAACCAGAGCTTGCTGGAAACATCATCACAAATAATCACACAATTAAACCGTTTTAAGGCAAGAACTTCTTCCAAAACAGTAGCACAAAGTCTTTAAGACATCTATAGCGACACACCATAATTAAAAGGATGCCAGCAAAGATTCTAAGTTTAGAATACTCAGCAAGCTCCCTCTGTAGCTTAACACCGATATTCACAGAAACATGTGTCTTCCTGCCAGTGAATTTAAGAGGTGCTCATGGCCTGAGAAATACTAATTCTATTATTCTAGCCTTTATTTATCTTTCAGCTGTACCAGACAGATGAGGTAAGTTTTTTTATGTTATTATTCAAAACCGGTGATACATAGAGGCTGATCGCACAAACGTCTTTCTGTTCCCTCTGCACAGCAATCCCCAAACCTCCTCAGTTTAATGTCTCTCGCTTTCCCGAGCTTCCCCCCTTTTTTCTCCCTCTTTTTAAATCACCCACAGCATTTGCATATGAATCACTGTATATCTTCTTTCATATGATGCACTGACACTGGCCTCCCAAAAAAAAGGAAAAAAAAACCCTCCCCCCTAACAAGATGTTACTCTCATGCTCTCAGAACCGCTCAAAAGGACCATGTAGTTTGTATATAAAAGGGAAAAGAGGTACTGTATTGATGATGTAACTGCACTCCTCACAGAGCCCTTAGCTGCATTGCTCTGACAGCTTTCGCTGTTAATTGATCAAGTGGAATTGTACTGTTGTCGTATTTGTGAACCCTTACAAACCTTATGGACCTTAATCTGTTCAGCAGTAATCATACCATGTTTGTGAATTATAAACATGGGATGTTAAAAAAGTACCCATTGGACAACTTAATGTTTGTCAAAGGGTGAACAATGCAGAAGCAGACAGCAAACAACAAATGGCCCCTTGTTATCTCAATAAAAAAAAAAGTTTACTTTTGCTTCCATTTCTACTATATCCATTTACTGAGCTTCAAATCTACCACAGATCCCAGTTTTAAGTTACAAACTTACATCCCCCTAATAATTCAAAGATTGGTATGGTGGCAGGCCCTCTTTCTTTTGGTTCTGTTTTCTTTAAAAGGAGATCACCTTCAAAGCATTGAAACTGACAGATTAATTGTTTAGCAGAAATGCAATTTCATAAGCTATAGTGTTTCTGCTCAGTTATTCCAGGTCTTTGTCCCTTTTTTTGTAGAGGAGAAACCAAGTCAAACAATAAAAGCTGTTTACAAATCTGCAATCAACCCCCACCCAACCGTCATCTGAAAGCATGTACAGCAGCACTATTTTGTTGGAAGTACATGGTTATGACAGCTGTAATTGCAGGTTTTCAATCCACAAATGTTCTCAAAAAGCTCAATGAGCAGAAGGAGCTCTACTGACTTCAAAGCAGAACATTATGTGGACTTATGAATGAACAACTATGCCAAAGTAATTTTAGTGCTATTGTTGAATTTCCAGTCAATGCAGTCTATTTTGGATTTGGGGAAAAATAAATTTTTGTTTTCCAGATGTCCTCTTTGTAATTAATTATTTTGGTGTCAATGTGTAGATTGGGAGCTCTTTTTTGCTGTCATTGAAACCTACTGTGAATTATATTATTTGCCTGAATGGTGGAGGGGCATATTGATTGGTTTAAACATACTGTAGTAGTTTCATTTCGGTTTCATTATATATATATATATATATATATATATATACACACACTCAATTTGCACTGATTGTACGTCGACAAGATAACATTACTGATCACAGCTTTTACCCTTTGCACTTAAAATTTTATATAAATTAGCCTACAGCTACGTTTTACATTGTATGTCTTGCAAATCTGTGGTTGTTATTGACCTAATGTGCCACTTAAACCAATGTGTGAAATGTATTAATATTAGCTACAAATGAATCTCTGTAGGCCACACAGTCCATGTTCATTCTTGTACTAGCCAGCCTACCTGCCAAAACAGCATCCAACTGACAGGATGATTACAAACAGTACAGACAAACATTATTAGCCAACAATGTTTTTCTTCTCCCCACCATTATTTACAATTGAGATTTATTGGTTTAAAAAAATGTAACTAAAATTATTCAAAGGAAATGTGCAGTTGACTAATTATTGATGTACAGGATTGCTATCTCTACCCCATAGTTCCTGGTACCTACCTACAAAGTACTACCTCATGAGCAGGGACTAAAAAGAGAGACAGGAACCATGCCCTAGGATCCAATATCAAACCCTAGTTCTTCCAGTGGAGAAGGTGTTTTAGGTCCTAGGTTCTGAGTTCCAGAAAAAGTCCCTGTGGTGAAAATGGGCTTATATTCTCTCATATTTAAATTTTATTCCTGTGTTTGTTTTGGGATTATGTCTTCCAGATCCACATTCAGGGCAGCTTGGCAGAGTGCATGGCAAAATACTGCAGCTTTTTACAAAAGTGAAGGCCATAGTTCATGTTTCACTTCATTCATACTTTTGTACATGTATAATTTGTCTATACCTTTACTATCTTAATTAATGTGAGTTGGACTAGAGAAAACACAGCTGAACTCATATTTGTTCAGACTCTTCCACAGATTTATTTCCTCCTTGTGTTGATTGCTTCTATTCAACTCTGCATTCTCCTTTCTAATAACAGAGAACAAATGTAAAGGAAGAAAAGAGTCCTTCATCTCAGGCAGCAGTAAAACACTGAGCCAACACCGTCTGATTTTTGTTCACGGGTGCATATTCCCGTAAGTGACACATTTCCCTGTTCACCGGTTGGATTTAGGGTGTGACTCAGTGCCATGTCATTGCCCCTCACATGAGCAATTCATCTACATGTTGGATTCCGGATACCCTGGAGTGCTAACAACCTGGAGTAATTTGATCAGATCATTTTCACAAGGACAGAGCCCTCTAAATTCACACCATAGGGAGTGGTTGGGGGAGTGCTGTCACACCCAAGAAAGAAAGAAAATTATGAAGAAAGGATATTAGGAAAATAACATCTGCAATTCATCAAATAGCAGGAATGCATAATCACTATAAGCGTTTGTTGGTTCTGATCCTGTTCACAATTTAAGTTGTTTACAGTGTGTTGATAATTGACTTTTCGCAAATTTAGGATTGACACTGCTGTCCACCAATCCCTGCTTAGCAATGGTTGCTATGTGCAACTTCCTCAGACATATAGCTCTGACACTGTCTGCAACATTGTAGCTGACAGCGGAATAGCTTTAGCTATAAGTTGCAAAGCTTCTTCTGTAGATGATTAAAAGGTGTTGTTGGGGAACTTGTGAAACAGACACATTGTACTGAACCCCTTCTGTAGTGCCCCCCTTTTTAACACAAGCCTGAAATGACATACCCAAAATGGTATTCTTAAACCCTTTTGATTACATTCATAATCCTACGTACCTGTAAGTAACGTTTTAGCTAGTTACATTCGGCAGCTAGATGCCGAGGTTGAGTAGCTTTTGTATCAAATTCTGTTCTGTTCTCAAAAACTTTCACTTCCACTGTGTTGGAGCTTTAGTTATGTTCTTTCAGTAATATTTAGAGTAACACTGATTGTCGGAAAAATATTTAAAACGTTACTTACAGGTACTTAGCACCTGCCACTTCAGCAGCTAACTAGCAACAAACACTTCTCTGCGATCTGAACTTAAACCACAGGCTAAGTAGCCACCCCCCCCCCCCCCCCACTCCACTCCATACAGAAAAGGGCGCCATGCCCAGAAACACATTTTAGAATAACAAAAAAATATGTAAAGACTGAGATTGCCAGTGCATCATAGATATGCCTTAGCATAGTTATTTTACTATATTTTCAAGTAAAAAAATTTGCATAGTATGCCTTTGCTGTAATCCAATGCTTAAATTGGATTTATTGTGCCAACAACAGTACACTGTTAACTCTTTCAAACTTATTTATACTTATTCCTCTACATTTATAAGAGTGGCATTGTAGCACTGGCCTAGCCATAGCACTAAATCCTAAGTAGCCAGTGAAACTAGTGAAACAAGCACAAATCTGTCCAATGAAGGCAATGCCTTGGCGTTTAGAAAGTGCAGTGATTTGAACAAGAGGGAGGTCAATAGCATGGCTCAGTTGACTCTGCTGACAGCCGTGCAAATCATATAAGAGATGACAGGCCAACTAACCCAGCTGCCTTGCAGCGTGGTGCCGGAGCAGACGCTGTCTAACAAATAAGCCCACCCGATTCACACCCCCCTACCTCCACCCACACTGTGGTTCCCCTATTCTGGCAGCAGCGCACTCTGCTCAGGGGGCTAATTCCATACTCAGATCACCATTTGTACTTATTATGCTGACATAATTAATCCCCCGTTGTGGCCAGCAGGAGCGGGAAGTCTCACTGCTCGGCTGCTGGCTTCCCTGTTTGTCTGCTCGCGCCTCTGGAGCTCATGAGGGATGTGGCACAATGCCCCCCCCCCCACCCACCCACCTCCCACTCTAACCTGCATGTCTTCTCATCTGTCTGTGTAAAAAAAAACAGGCACGTGGTGAATTAGGCTTACTTCTGTATAAGCCTGTGGTATTGTAGTATAGGAAAAGGGCAATACCTTGTCACTCTCCAGCCTTCACAGTGACTGGAGCAGCAGTGCCCTGTACACTGACCTTAGAATTTGTCTAACTGGTTGTACACATGTACATCTGTCTGTCAGCATGCTTCCTCATCCCTCAGAAAATCTAACTGCATATCAATCAATGATAAATCCATCTGCTTATTACAATCATGACCAAAGAAAGGAATTAGGGAGTGAGGGTGGAGTGGGGGTTGAGAGAGGTCTGTATATCTCAAATAAAAACACCAGCTGGATTAATAAAACCAAGTGGTTACTATGTCCACATCACAACTGTGATTAAATAGATGATTAAAGTCATAGCCTTCCATTACACATCTCCTCATCTCAAATCCCGTAGCATATGTCAGTAATCTGTGCTAGCATCCACGATGATAACTGGACACATACTGTATAAAGTAGTATCCCAAACACTATAGTGTTGTGGACAGATTTCCCCGCTAAACCAGTATACATCAAATGCTCATTAAATCAGGCCCTCTTTCTTGAATAAGATCCATTTTTCCAAGACAGTGAGTCATTTTTATTAGCATTTCTAAAAATGGGAAAAGAGCACATCTGAAAATGAAAATGGAATACTTTTCATAAAACTTAAAATTAACATTATACTAAATAGATCACTAACATTGAAGTATGTATCCATTAAGTTTAAGGTTTATCTCCCAGTGCTAACTATAACTTATAACAACTATATGTTTATAGATTGAATATTCAAAATATTCTCTGATCATAATGTGTTACACATTATCAGAGGATTGTACAATATTCGTTCATTAAAGTACATCTGAGGATCTGTACATACTATATCAGCAAACTTGAGCTGCTTATAAAAACCATGGACAATGCTAGATTAGGAAAAGATAAATGCACTTAAAGCTGTGCATAATATCACTCTTTATTACAATATTCTTTAAAGAGTAAAATATTTTAAAAAGTAGTTTTAAGTGAAGCATTTAGCTACAAATTAAAAAGAAACTCAGATTAAACACCCTAGTCTTCTCAGAAAAAAATGCTGCAGAAAGTGGAATGCCTTGATTCAGTCTTTGAACAAAACTCATAAATCAGATTTGATAGATCCAATGGTTCTACACAGATTGTTTTTTAACTGAAAGGACTTCATTTGTAATAAAAACTAGTGGAATTTGCAGTTAAAAATGTATTTATATATTTTTATATTTAATGTACAGCTTTTATTTATTTTTTCTTTCAGCACATTTTAAAGATCAATGATATTTCAAATGAACCAATACAAACAATCAGTTGGGGCACATATGCAAGGGATCTCTCCATTTCTATGAAGGCCAGTTCCCCTAGGTGTCAGATTTTATTTTTTTCAGATGTTACCATGGAATTTTCAATATCGTTTCAACTAACTGTATTATTGGTGAAATTAATATTGTACTACTCTTTCACAACATTAAAATAGTAGTACTGGTACCCATAAATCTTAAAATTCAGATTAGTTGATTTCATGAACTGAAGAGATTAAGTTTTATCAATGAAATGATTCAAGTTGATCCTATATAATAAAATGTGACTGAAAAATAAATCTGTCCCTTAAATAATGTTAACTTAAAAATGGTAAATTTGATGAGTGTGTTGAATTTTTCATCCTGAATATACAGAGAAATTAACTGCAATGAGTGAAATCAACAAAATGTTAGAAATAAAGCAATGTTCACTTAATTTATGCAATTCAGATAATTCATTAACCTTCACAGACATTCCTGGCTAGTAGATGAGTATGGAAAATCTTAAATCAGAGCATTTTCTAAGTCTGTGGGTTCACATTATAATTATTCAGTTTTACAAGGAGTGACTTTTAAAAGGGGCAGTTTACAGACAATAGGTACCACAAACTGTCATGTCACTGCAATGGTGATCAGTCCCTGAACAGACTGTTGTGAATTCAAATAACCTTGAGACTGAGCCTTGTTCACAATGTAGAATATTCTTCTAAACACTGAAAAAATTAATTTTGAATTTAAATGAGAAGGAAAAGACATGGATAGATTTGGGAAGAACTGTACTGAACTTATGAGCATGGTCTCTACCAGAACTAGTGAAATCTGTTTAATAAGGGAATCGTTTTACTTCAACAAGCAGAAGGTGTACTATAAACAAACTGAATTGATAGGCTAGGGTCCAAAGCTAAAGAAAACTAGAAAATGTTCTTCATATAAAACTGATGAAAGTGACTCATTTGACTGATAAACAAGACTGTGACCTCATCCCAGCTGTGTCAGTGTTGTGACCTCAACAAATGACCTCAACTCCACCATCTGTCAGAAAGATAAAACAGATTCAGGTATTTTTCCTGTGGCATACCCAGTCATGGTCCCAGATGGCCACAGTCCAGCAGGTTTTCCAAAAGCAGAGTTTTTCAGATCTAGGAGGAGGCAGAAACTAGCTGAGTCAAGCTGAAAAGAGTTTTCTCCAAGTGGAGAAAAAAATGTTTTGTGTGCACTCCAGAACCAGAATGGGACACTCCTGCCTAAGTATGAGAATAAATAATGTAATGTACCATAATAGTGTAACTCTACAGGGACCCTGAGGTTGGTTAATAAATGATAGTTAGTCTTACTGTATGTGTGTACTTGGAATTTGGGTACTCAGAAACCTTGGTGTTCTGATTTGTAATGTCACTGTCAGCTTGTGTAGCCACATTTCCCCTCCTCCCACCTACATGAAGAGGTCAGCTAGTTGCCATGGCTCTGTAAATGAGATAAAATATTCCCACTGTCAAAGTGGGCCAAATGCTCCCACTTTCACAGAGTCACGACAATGGGAAGGAGGCGAGCACCCAGCTAAGAGCACCGTTTCAAAATAAATTAGCACATACAAAGAGTGGAGATAATGGGGCTGGGATCATTCCAGAAACACACATATGCTCTCTCTCGCACATTCATACACACTCTCATAAACACTCTCTTTCTCTCTCTCTCTCTCTCTCTCTCTCTCTCAAACACACATGCACACACACCCAACCATACAGTCTTTCACCTGCAAACATGCACAATCATACACACACACACACACACACACACACACACACACACACACCAAAGAATACACTCTCTAATATACTCACACATCCAACTATACCCTCTCTTGCATACAAACACATACATACCCAACCATTCTCTCTCTCTCTCTCTCTCTCTTTCTCGCTCTCTCTCAGACACACATACCCTGAACCATACACTGTCTGACGGTATGTTTGGGGAGGGCAGATCCTTCCCTGCAACAATTCACCCTCATGGACTGCCTTGTCCCCTTGTTATGATCAGGTGATACAAGTAGAGGCCAGCAGAACACTATGGGGAA
Organism: Anguilla rostrata; assembly: GCF_018555375.3. Lineage (NCBI taxonomy): Eukaryota > Metazoa > Chordata > Actinopteri > Anguilliformes > Anguillidae > Anguilla > Anguilla rostrata. Next base: position 31,885,798 of record NC_057937.1, read on the forward strand.
GGATACAGGAAATTTACCACCCGTGAGAAAACTATGTGCTGTGTGACAGTCCATCTAGTACAGTTTTCACATTTAGCCCCTTTTCATGTTTTCTATTTGGTGTGAAAACCTAAGTAGGCTAACTGTTTCCTTTTCTGACTTTTCTTTATCCTAGGCCTTTGATGTGACATCAGCAAGCAGCCTAGCTGCCCAGCCGGTAGTAACCGAACGTAATTTTGTTAAACATTCAATAGAGACTTGACCCTGAGATAGACCTTCTTTTGGTCATCTTTATCCCACTGAGTGTGGGACCAGTTTTTCTAAATAAAAGTCCAAATGTCTCACAATCTGGGGAATTTCTGCTGTGGTTATTGCACAGTTTACTCACTCCCGGTTACAACACACACCCAACCACACAGTCTCTCTCTCATACTCACACAAACACACACACAGGGAGCAAAGTCTTCTTATGGATTACTGCTTATTCTGTGATACACATAGTGTGGGAAAAATTGTGCGAAACACAACTTCTACCCTCCTACTATCCACTTGATATAGACAACTAAAAAGCGTATGGACCATTTGGACTTCACATGGGTGATTTTTAACACTATAACTCCTCATGTTATATTTTGTTTTCTGAATACCTAAATGTCCTTGAAAATTAAAATAAAATTTCTGACTTGACAGCATAAATAGTTTTTAGAAACTATCCTGATCACACAATGATTGAAAACAAATACGTCCAAAATTTTGCTGAATATCAGATATTTTATTCCTCATTTAAAGAAGTACTATGCAATGACTCCTACTCATACTCAACACCACTAATTAAGAGAGATATTAATCAGCTCAGATCAAACTAACTTGTGGTATGATGTTTCCTGAGCAATAAGGAAACACAGGCTTCATGTTCATGCCCTATGAACCATATTACCTTTTAAAAAGTATACTTTTTTCATGCATTAGTGCCATCCAGTCTGACTATACTGTGCATCGGTCCATTTGCATATGCTCAAAAACTATAACTTGCGGTTCGATTTCAGACAAAGAGCAGACTTCAGATGAGAAAAATGGAAAACTCAAAATGATAAACTACAGAAAATGTTCAACCTTTTCAAATACACCCTGGTTCCCAAGTGAGCGCATCTAGAGTGAACTTAATGAACCCTTAACCTCTGTGTGTGTGCTCTGGGTTTATGTTAGTTTACGAGTCTGTGTATGAATTACAACAAACTTCCACACAGCAACCAGTACCACATGTGTGTAGGAAGTATGCCATGGTACAAAATTATCCAGACAGACTGTAGGAAAACACACTGATTATTTCCCAATGAACAGTTAAAACTGACATAACTATGCAACCATGTGCTGTGTTGTGTTGCTGGCCAGGAACTGTTACTTTTTACCTGACCCTGCAATGGTGTATAATCCAAAAACAGGCCCATAAACTACAAAAAGATCCCACATATCCAGCTGTGACACAGAAGCCTAATCCACTTAAAGCATCAGCTTTACTAATAAAAAAACAAAGCTCTTTTAGCTTCAGGCTAAGGTTGTAAATTCATAGAGCTATGAAATTAAAATGCCAGTGTCCTCAGTGAGTCATTCATTATTCATACATGAAAAAGAGAAGAAAAAAAGAGGCAGGTTGGAAAATATTTTCCCACTTTTTCTTTACTGAAATGAAATGAGTCAATCAATGATTGTGTCATTGTTGCATTTAATATTAACCATCCACAACTATCAGGATCCACTCATAGTCGTGAAATATATGGGGCTGAGGATGGTTAAATCTGCATTATGCTGGCAATGCTACCTATACACCACAGTGGTCCCGGTAGGATCTTTGAGAATATCTGAAATGTGCAATGTCTAACCAACAGAAGCATTCATGATAAAGTCTACTTTTTTTTTTTTTTGCTTTTGTGGACACATTTGTTTTCAGAAACAAACCCAACATGTTAAAGATAAAAAGCATACACCTGAAACCTGGAACAGGAAAATTAAAATTGTGGATAACTGGATTGTTTCTGGACCCACCTATACATTGAAAAAGAGCAGTTTTGTGTTTATAAGAGTATTAAACATTGCTGCAGTGTTGTTTCTTGTTGTGGAAATGTCTGGTAATTAGCTAATTATACACATCAAAAACCATAAATGGTCAGGAGAGGAAATGATAACAGAGCAAACTTCAAACAAAAAGGCGTAAAAGGGGGCTAGATAAAAAGGGCCTAAACAATGGTCTGGCAATTATAGCCATGGGGTAATTCATTAAAGGAACACAGGCCTGAAAGCTGGGAATGCTGAAGTAAGATGACCTTGTGAGAATAGCGTGCGAGACAAAATGTAACTGAACACAGTTACATTAACAAAAAAATAAGGGCTGACCAGTCCTAAATTGGTCTCACTGAATATTTTGATATTACCACTAATATAATTGTTGAATGATTTGATATGAACAAATTAGCAATGAATCAATAAATATTTAACATGACGTACCCTTGTCTGACTATCTGACCATCTATGTCCAACACATTCATCTGAAATACTGGATTATCCAATATAATTTGGATGTTGATGTGCAAAGCATATATGGCCTATATTTGAATATTTAATTCTAATGATAATTGTTATTTTCAAATAGTTTTCCAAATCCAAAAGTGCCCTATTATGTTGTTACATATCATTAAACACAACTGCCTATTCTGCACACATATGGCTGGAATTTTAATCATTTGTCTGACAAACTGAAATTCTTCCACACACACACTAAATACATCTTGTGTTGAAAAACACCACATTGTTTATTAACTTGACGCACATGTGAGCAGTCTTCGTTTTGCACACGGGGAAAACCACTATACGGCTCAGTGGGTAGAATCAGCAATGTATGGCAATTGAGAGATGACCTTTGGCAACTACAGTGGAGTGGAGGGCTTCTCACCAAACAGGATTAGAAGGAAAAGAGAGAGAGGAGGCGGTATTAAGGGGGTTCAACAGAAATTCTTAGGGCAAAATGTAGTCGGTAGTTCCTGCAGTTAAATACACCTCAAAATGAAGAAACAGTATGAACTACTACAACCACTACACAAATTTGAATGTTGTTGAACTACCAAAAAGCTTCTGCAAAATGTAATTAACTACATGTTGATACACTACTCCCCAACACTTCCTGATGGGAGGAGGAGTAAATCAAACACTGAAAATGATCTATACTCACAATTGAGAGATTATTCTTATTATTATTACTATTATTATTATTATTATTATTATTATTAGAGAAGATGAGAAAGCTTGACCACTGATGAAATTTAGCTAGTGATAGTTTGAAAAGTCAACATTTCAGTCTCAGTTACAGACTTGAACCTCTCAGAATTTCTGGAAAACATATGCCTCTTTTTGATTGGCACACCGCAATCTGATTAGATGCAGGCATCTCAAATCATAAGAATATTCAGCTAATTGGTGTTGCAACAAAACCTAGTTGCAAACAATGAAGCGGAGAGGAGATGTTTTTTGAAAGGGTAAATTTGTCACTAATCTGTCCAGGTTATGTAAATAGATAGCTCGCCAACAGACATCAGACTGTTGGCTAGACAACAGACTTTGCTCAGTGTATGGAAACAAAAAAAATTGCAAAAATTGCTCATAACACTAACTTTAGTTATTTTATCTAACATTTTGTGTTTTTAAAGCCAATAGAGGCAAGACCACTAACTCCAAAATATATATTGGAAGGTTAAGTGCTATGCTACCACATTCACCCCACCCAGCTTCAGACAGTCCTCAAACATTTCCTAGCAACATTATAGTTTGGGTTATTGTGTACTCTTTTCCCTTATGTTGGGATCTGAAAATAAAGCCTTTCTTACGTGACTGTGGTGCGTGGGAGTGGCTTCAAACCAGACATCCTGTGTGCGTATCTGTGGGTACAGGGACTGGGGAGGGGGTATTGTGTATTGTATGCTGCTTTTGAGAGGGGGTAGAGCTGGCTACTACTGGATGTGCGCAGCTCACAGCACCCATGTTTGCCTTTGAAGCACTTCATGGTGAATCAGAGGCCATCTGCTCTTATTGGCTCACGAATCATATGAAAACACAAATAAAAACAAAGATGAATAAAAACAACCAGAAGCAAATTACAACGAGCTATGTACAGCATACTAACATTGTGTGCATTCCAGTGCTGTACAATGTCCTGTAATCCCCACAAGTACATAATGATGTGTGTGTGTTTATATGTAAATGCATGTGTGTGAGTGTGGGGCTGGCTGTGAGGTCATACCTGATGTTGTACAGTACTTGCTTGGATCATTAGCAGTTTCTTTCTTTCTTTCTTTACACTTTTCTCCTTCCATCACTTTCGTAAGGGTTAATACTGATCTCATCTGTCCATAAGAGTTTGTTCCAGAACGATACCATTTTTTTACATGTTCTGTTTTTGAGGCATACATCTTGCAGTGAACCCTCTGAAGTTATACTGGTGTCATTTTTTATTTATTTTCTTTATTTTAGTCTTTGGATCACCTATGCCTACATCCTGGAAAGTGTTCTTGATCTATTTAACTGTTGAAAAGGGGTTTTTCTTCTCAATTGAAACTATTCTTCGGTCATCCACTACAATGTGGTCTTCTGTAGTATACCAGGTTTTTGCTGTTTCTGAGCTCAGCAGTGCTTCTTTGATACTTAACAATGTATCCAACAGTTGATGATGACACACCCAACTTGGCTATGTCTCTGATTGATTCATTCTGATTTTTCCACCCCAGGATGGCATGTATTACTGGCATTAACATGTTTTTGGTTCTCATGTTGAGAGTCAACAGCAGCAGACTTCAAACGCAAATTCCTACAGTATAATGATCTCTCAACCTTTTCTTAGCTTTCTTGTGTATGAACTAATGATGCAACAACACACAGCTGGTCAAAAAACAGCCAGGGGACTATGTATTAAAAAAGGCTTCAATGCCAATATGGTTTACCCAATATGGCTGTAAGGATGTAACTGAGTACATAGAAAACACATTTTTTTTAAATATTATTTCATTCATTCAATAAAAAAATGTTTTGAAACACCCATATCACCCATGTGAAAAGTAATAGCCCGCTTAAACTTAATAATTGGTTAAACCACCTTCAGCAGCAATAACTACAACTAAACGCTTCCTATGATTTGATATAAGTCTTTCGCATCACTGTGGAGGAATCTCTTCTTTGCTTTAACTCAGACAAATTGATAGGTTTTTTCTCTCCCTGTTATCATTTTGGCTGGCTTGTGCAACAGAGAGAGATAAGAGGCAATACCTTCATGCCAAATTTGCATCCACATTAATCTCAATAAATATTGCTTAATTCATTCGTGAGTTGTGACTGAAAATATGCAAAGCACGCGGAGCTAGTTCAGGCAGGCAACTTGAGAAGTGCTCCAAATCATCCCCAGGTGATGCTTATGCCTTAATGGGATGGGATGGCAGATTTTAAAGCTACTTTGGCTGTAGAGATGAAGCTTTAGTTTTGCTTATTTGTAATTTGTTTGTGTTGTGTTCATAAAAATGTTGATAAGGCAGTAGGTGAGCCAAGCATCAGTGATTTTGAGGAGTGGGTGGGATGGTTGGGACCCTAAATCAAATCTTGCTTTGGGCCCCTCAAAGGCTAGGACTGGCACTGGATGGAGTCTTATGCTAACACTGTGATAGGGATGTCATCGTGCAGTACATTGAGCCAGATGAGAACACAATCCGTGAAAAAAATAAAATAAATAAATAAATAAATAAATACATAAATAAATAAATAAATAAAAAGTACATATGGGGTTAACTGCAGAGTGCTTAGCTGAAGTTTAAACCTCAGGTTTAAACGTGAAGACCACAGAATGGCATTACAACAGGAACAGCTATCCGAAGCTGAGAAATAACGATTAGCTGTTCCAGTTTTAATTCAGTTCTGTCACTCATGTGGCATGTTGCTCTGTTATTAGCTTAGCTGCAGTTTAGAGTATAGAACAAGTTTAAACCTGCATTGTCTGCAACAGCCTAGCCAAACCCCAGATGCTCTGTCTTCTCAAAATCACTTAGAGTGACCTCTACTGGCAGATGACTGAGGTTTAAGTTTAACCTGCTGTGCAGATGGTTTAATGGAGGTTTAAAGGGAATTAACAACTGCTCAAATCATTTTAATATTTCAAAACATGGCCTATAGGCTCTTCCACCTTTGTTTTATAGAATAAGGTGATCATAAAAATATAAAAATACGCCAAACGTATCCTTTAAAATTCCTTTAAAAGCCAATTTATTGTGGGGGCAAATCTCACAGTCCTTTGAAGATACAATAATCATATTTAAAGTAGGCTATCAGAAATATATGGATGATTATGTCAGTGTTAATAGTAAATGGGATGAATTGACCGGACACATTTTTGTGTCGATCAGGCTGCCGAAAAAATCCCCAAAAGATACATGGGTACAGCAATCACAGGTATAGCTTTAGAATACGAGACTTCAGCTCCGACAAATCCTTGCGTTCTTTAGGCTACTCTTATTTGCCAGTCGTGACACCTGCTAGAGCAGTATTGAGTGGCAACATAACACCAAAAAATGTTAGTCAGCTGTTGATAAAGATATGTGGCATCACATCACTGCATCACAAAAAAACCTGATGATATGCAAATGATAATGTTGAAGAACAACAAATATAAGTTAAAGAAGAGACAGTGCTTTAATGAGATGTGGAAACTAGATGACAATGGGAAGTATCACAAATGACTGGTATTCAATGCTGAAGAGCAAGTCATGTTCTGTGCTGAATGCCGTCTATATGCCCCCAAAACTTCAAAACAACACTCCTGAGTAACACACGTTCTACATTTAAAAAATATTGTAATTACTACTGTTTGTTCATTTAGTTGCAATCTGAAATCTATTTTGTCTTAAAGATTGTTTCATAAAGCATAGGTTACATGGGCGGTTCTGCTAATTTCATTTTCATATTGTACAAAAAAGAAAAAAGGTTTCTGGTAATACGTCCAAGTGTCTGGTATATACAGTGGCTGGTTCAACTAACAGTTTCAGACCCTGGATATGTGTAGGCCTATTAGGTTATCAGTTCAATTTTCTGACTTCCCGAAGCAAATATGACAATAGTAGCCTATCTACCATGGGAAGAAACCATTTCTACTTCATTTTCTGAGAGACATGAGAAAATTTAACATGCACCATAATCATGTGATATTCCTTTAAATCACTCAGATTGGGCAGACCTTAAGGTCACATGATAGTATATCCGGTTTAACTGGAGTCTAGCTGTGGTTCAGCTGAACCCGTGCTTGTTTTGACAGACCAATCACTTAAAATTAGCATGCAGCTGCATGGTAAATCCCTGAAAGCACCAGTTTAGCTGAACCCGTTCTAAACCTCAACTGAGCTAGTCAAATGCTAACTGACAGAGCAACCACCCCACGAGGTTTAGACACAATGGCAATGGTATATAATGTTGCTAAATACATAGAGCTGGAACAAACATGTCACTGAACAACTAACTACAAATAATGCAAGATGATTAGGTATCTCCAGATAGCTGGACAACTGCAACTGTAATCCTTAGTACGCGCAGTGGCTGGTACCATGCAATAATTTTGATTGAGAGTGGACTATGGCAAGGCTACCATTCTATCATACCAGTCTAGAATAGAAGAATATATTAATTTTGTTACATTTAATATTTCCAGGCATTAGGAATAAGATAATGTTGCAGCCATGATGAACACAGTGTGGCAAATAAATAATTAAAGACTTCAAATTATTTTGTGATATTCAATAGGTTACTTATTGCGCACCCTTCTTTTTAAGATATTTTATGATACCACTTCACCTAAGATGTGAATACCAAGCATCAAAGTTATGGGTAAAAGAAAAGACAATGACTTGTGCTTATGTACAGTATTTGTCACACCACGTGTACATGATACATCTGTTTTTTCAATTGAGAAATTTACATACAAAACTGCATCTTACACATGGGTTTTATGACATATAGTGTGGGCTGTTCCATTGGCAGCTGCACTTTTTGTTAAATGCTGTTGATTTTATTAACTTAATTTACTGTCTCTATTGTAAAAAATTATGATCTCTGTGGGTGCCTTGTATCTAAATAACATAACGTAAACCATAGTTAAAATTCACTGAATATGGGGCAAGTTTTTTTTTTTTTTTTTTTCCCTAAAATACCCCCATACTGTGTGTAACAGTCAGAAAGACAAGGCAGATCTAATGTTTAGCAGTGTGTAATTGGATGGGTTCAGTGAGGGAAGCAGAGAGAAGGCAGGTGTGCAGCTATTGTTCTCTTTGATAGGATTATTTGCACCCCTCAACAGTGGAAAACCAGGTATCATTAAGAGCAGCCATCTAAATTTACAATACAAGGATTTAGTTTTTTTCTTTCCCTGAAAATTGTGTAATTATGCATGCTCTGTAATTAGAGGCAGAGGTATCAGGACCTAGTTGACTACTGCCTTCTTTGAAAGCTCTTGGGAAAATAAAGCAGCTGAAACTCAAGAGAAAGTGCTGTGTTCTTATTGTACCTTTTTCTGGGACTAATCTGTGAAGTTCCTCTTCAACATAGAAAACATAAATAAAATCCCATTTTCAGTATCAAATTACATGAAGTCAAAACCAAAGATAGGAAACCCAAGGCTCCGACAAAAGTCATTAACATTTAAGATGCCCTCTGCATTCATTTCATTATGATGCTCAATGGAAACACCTTGACTGATTAACATTTACAAGTTTGGTTTCCGTTACAGGTAGAGGCAATCTACAAATGCATTAGGTAGATGTCCTGCTGGACGCTTTTAGCTTGTATGGATGTCACAATACGAAAGGAGTACATTTGATTTTGTCTAAGTGGATCTAGTCCACACCCATCTTACTTGACAGACAGGTCTTGAAACCAATGCTCCAAAGTGACAGAAGGAACACAAAAGTACAGTGACAAGACAAGCTTAGTAAAGATAAGAAAAATAAAAAATAATTATGAAAACATGTATCAGCTTGACCTTGCACTCAAAATATAAGAGGAAATCCAACTTTTAACTGAGGTAAAATTGTTTGAAGAAAAAGAAATTCCTCATTAAACAATACATATTTTTAGTGATGCATGTGCATTGAAATTATTGCCTCCCATAGAAAATCTTAAGAACACAATCTGATATATATTGCCCATATATTGGCATTCATATTTTACTTTTTAAAAATTAATCTTAGTCTTTAGGAACTCGTGAGTGGTCATCATCATATTTAGATATACCCGTGTAAGCAAACGCCCCCTCCCCCCCCCATCCAATAGAAACCCATTCAACATCAAACTCCACGTTAGACTCATTGTGAACACATGTCTCTGCTTCTCATGACTAATATTGTCCCTCTAATGAATGCATCGCCCTTCATTTTTCGATCAGTTATTTCATTTTAAATGTCTAACGTTAGAAACAATTACTTATTTTTTAGTGCATGTCCACATAGTAGTACGGTTTCCGGTTTTTTCTTCTTCAATTTTGTTTCGCGGCAAACTGAGAAGAAGCGAAGCAAAACGTTCCGTTAACATTGAAATCAAACAAACTAACGTCTGCTAACTTTAGTTTGATGCGATATTGGTGTAATAAGGAGGTGCATTGTACCCGGTTGTTATAATTCCCCCATTAAACTTGCCTTGAAAGCACATTTTCATAGTTTTCTATGCAATGTAACTTTGTGCCAGACATGGCTGGATGTAATCAGACACCCCAACATAACAGCCGAAGAAGTTCTTCTTTGCAGTGTAAAGATGTTCATACCGGGCAAAAGGTGAATAAAGAACGTCTGTGGAAATTGATCATCACTAATTCTACCCCAGGTCTGCTACAGCATTTTAACCCAGCTCGGCAGTGTAAAGACAGCTTAAGTTAGCCTAATGTTACACAATGAATGAGTATGTACATAACGTTACTTTTTTATAACAACAATTTTTATTCAGTAAATAGTAAGTGTTATAGCTGATGTGGCCCAAGTGCCAACTGACTGACGTCACACAGGCAACACTGGTTGGATCCGGTTGGATCTCTGGGAATTGAGGTCCAAAAACAGACCTGCAATTACTGCTTTTCGCCATTGGTACCACCCCAGAGAACGAAACAGAAATCTTTGAGATTGTAACTTTAAGCTGAGGGTTCATTCCAACCGCTTATTTTGCCTCCTTTGTTAGTGCGGGAGGCCAAATGGGTCAAAAATATGTAAAATTGATGTCTGGAATCACACGTTTTCAATGTGGGCTCATTCCATTCGCTTATTTTATCTCTGTGCTTCCTTTCCTTGCTCCTACCTCCACCCATCTGAGGATACAAGGAAAGAAAGCTAGGAAAGGATGTGTAGATGCAGGAATTGAGGACATGTGTATAAGGCAATTGGAAAATTCTTACTGACCGATTGATTTCTGGATCAGTCAAGGATCTCGGACACAACAGACAAATTAAGTAAGTGATTGGGAAGCACCCATGTTGGCAACACGTGATTACAGACATAAATTTAACGTGTTCTTGACCATGTGTTCTTCCATATTAGGAAAGGAGGCAAGGAAAGGAAGCAAGGAGGTAAGAAAATAAGTGATTGGAATGCACCATGTGTTCAAAATTGTTTACTAACACAATGCATACTATGTTAGTATGTACTACATAATAAGACCGACGTTAGTATGAATATCTAGTACACAGGTTTTGGAATTAAATATACTTATACCTGCAACTGTGAGTAGTCTATTTAATTAAAAAAAAGAAGTAAGCACATACAGAAACCAACCTTATTAAATTTACAAACTTTCTCTAAATATTTGTGACATTATGCTTTCATTTATTTTTTATCCATGGCCACAAAAAATAGAGATTTATGGACAATTGATTGAATAATTTTCCTTTTAATGTCAATACTTTCAGTTTCAGTCCAAATACTCCATTTTGGTCATTGGTCCTCATTTATATTTTTTATTAATACACCAACAGTCCCACATAACCACTCTTTAGGGTTGCCACTCATCCCTTATAATACGGAATAGTCCCATAAGTCTCAAAAGTAGCAATCATGCTAATACTCATTTCCAATCACTAATGTCAGTTCTAGAACCCATAGTGGCTTCCTTTGTAGTCACAGTGGGCCTTTTAGGTTTCAAACATATAAGCTTGATTTAATATTGTAGACAAAATTTTTTGAAAATTTTGAATACCTTTTTTGAAATACATATATCTTACAATTGTACATTTTCTTTCTTCTTGAGTTATTTTTAGTTCATTAAAACATAGTTTAAGTAGGTGCTTTCTTTAACTACCTGGTATTCCGGAGCACAGTTATACAATTAGACTGGGTACTAAACAGTTAAAAGCTAGGTGATGCTGCTGGCATAGTTGTGTCATCAGAAATTATTCTTTGCCATCACACCATACGATTTGTTGCTCAGAGGACAACACGCAGCCACAATGTACTATGGGGCATCTCTTACCATTGAGCAACCTCAGAAAATGTGTGCGTGCTCAGAATATTTTATTGCTAATGTATACATCTGGGAACTGAAAATGAGCATACTAAAAACATGAAGGGGTCAGCATGGTGGTGCAGTGGGTAACACTGTCGCCTCACCTTGGCTGGTGCCTTTCTGTATGGAGTTTGCAGGTTCTCCGACTGTCTGGGTGGGTTTCCTCCGGGTACTCAGTCCAAGGCACGTTCATTTAATTGGTCTAAATTTCCACTAGGCATGAGTGTGTGATTGAATGGTGTGTGTGTCCTGCGATGGGCCGGCGAACTGTCCAGGGTGTATTCCTGCCTCTCGACCAATGCATTGTGGGATAGGCTCCAGCACCTCCCGTGGCCCTGACCAGGAATAAATGGGTATAGAAAATGGACAGATGGATGCACATGAAATATTCTACATATTCATTTTATGTCACAGTTAGTATGTTAAGTGCAGATAGTACGCACAGCTATAGTCATCCATCAATGTGAGGCAGGCCAGAGAGCACACAAAAAACATTACACAAACCTATCTGGAAGAGATACCCCCCCCCCCCCGCTTCCAGAGGCCCAGAAAACCTTATAAATATGATAGAAGACTCAGTTATTTTAGCAAAGGGAGAGTGCACATACTGTAGTACTAAATGAAGGGGTGCCAATAATTGTGACACATATCTTTTTCAGAATAAAAATAATTTTGTGTTTAAGGTTTTATTTTCTCTGCACAAGAGATAAAATATGTTCATTGCTGTATGTGAGAGCATGTCAGTTTTTAAACTATAATTTTATCCATCTTCCACTGCCCACATCAGACACAAAGGAAAAAAAGCTTACCTAGTCTAGAGCAATATATATGTTATGACAGATGTGAATTTCAGGCACTAAGGCTGTAGTATTATATGGCATAAACAATGATAAAATCAACCATATCAGTTATACAGTTTCGTATAAAAAGGACAGCATTACATCAGGAGTCTTGCCACTGCTCCAAGCATGACAGATAAACAGGCTAAAATACTGTGTCCATCAGTGGCAGAACTTTTATGTCAGTGTGTCTTATAAACATATTCTTTTTACATTGGCCGTCATTGTAAACAAGAGATTGAATGTTGCCGTAAATTTTTGATCTCACTGACTTCTTAAGGACAGTCCCCTAAGGAGATAGTGAGACCTAAGATTTATTGCATGCCCTGTAAGTAATACACATGCTTCTGCACATCAGCACAAGCTCCTCCAAACAGACCAAGATCAGATATCAATGGCAGTTTGACATACAGTATCACTTTGAGGACTGTCCTTTGCGGTGACTGGTGCGAGAGGGATTGTGTTACAGAATTCAGGCTGAGATCCCTATAAACAGATAATAAAAAAAACTATTAAAAACAGGAGAAATAAACAGAAAAAACAGTGTGAGTTTTTAGTAGATACTGCCTATGTTCCATTAATACTTCAGAGACAATGCAATGCCAGTACTATATAGTATATTAATCACAAAAAGACTGCATATTAAGTGAAATGTTGGCATTCACCGAAAGGCTCAAAGGAAATGAAACTGTACATTATTTTAAACTAGTCTGATTAATTGATAGATCTGGCATTAGAGTGTATAATATAGTGTAGAATGTATATTGCTATCATCTCTTAAGGATATGAATCTAATTTTCAACTCACAACTCCCGGTCACGTAATCATAATACTAGTCATATGGCTCAGTCAGTAGGGCACTGCGCTAACAACATAAAGGTACACGTGGGTTCAAGCAGGGGATAACAAAAATATATTCAGTCATATACTGCACATCACTCTAAATATGATAAATGTGTTGACTAAGAAAATGTATACATTATGTACATATATGCGCCTATATATGCATACTACAGAGTCACCCAGCAATTACCTTGATTCTCATTGTGGGGAATGAATATTATAATGTAATGTATATGTGTTATAGGGATGGTGCCGAATACAAATATCATATTTGGCAACACTCAAATAATGCGTTCTCTCCAAATGTGTTCTCCTCCCGAATTTGGCCAATATCCTCCTTCCACAACTTTTCAAAATATTTGGTCTTAAAAAATAAAAAAAATTGCTAGACAACAGACGTTAAGGACGTTAAGGCCAGTTCAGATCAATGCTTCGCAACGAGATGAAATGGTTTTAGAATGTTGCAGAGAAAATTGCAGCGGTGTAAACTGGTTAGTTGCAGAGCGTCTGAAGCCATTGCCTGGGGTCTCAAAAGACCCACCTTGTCAAATCGCCAAGTGCAGTTTTAGAACGTTTACAATCAGACGTCTTGGAATTTTGCAAGTTGCATCCAGTCTCGTTGCGAATCATTGATCTGAACTGGCCTTTAGTTAGTTACATTGGAACGTTGCAACAAGGTAGCATTGCATTTGAGAGATGGTTTGCGAGGTCGGTACCGGTCGGTAGCGTTAGCTAGCGGTTTTTCTAATTGTTAGCTGACATTAGATTGTGTTAATTACATTAGCTAGCTAGCTAACGCAATGTTACCTGATATGAGAGATGGATACTGTGCGCAACGTTGTCTAAACTAATGACATTAGTAATGTTGCCTTTCTTGACATGGTCCGGTAGCTAGCGTTAGCTGTGCAAATAGCTATGTAATTTAGTAACGTTACATTGTCATCAAATGTAATACGAAATCTACATCAACAAATAATTGACCTCTCATGTTACACAAAATTTTTTTAGGGTTCCATAACCTTCCCCCCCCCCCCCCCCCCCGCCTTGCTCTGTTATTGTAACGCTAGCAGACACTGGAAAAAAAAAAAACAGTACGCCGCTCACACACAAGTGAGTTGAAGAGCAAGCCTGTTGCGTTAGCTCCGCCTACCCTCTCTGGCGGACCAACCACTGATGGGTGATGGAAAATGCGTCACTGGCTAGCTGGTTCACGTCTGTTGATTTACCAGGCAAATTACTATTCAGCTGATATAAAATTGAGGTTGATCATGCTGACAATTTTAATATATAGTAATGTTTTTTCTTATGTCCAATTATTGATAACTCAACTGTTTTCTGCGTTATCATACTTAATGTGTAGCAAGATAACAGTGGCTAACACTTCCTGGTTGTTTACAAAGTTGATAACGTTACTATGTTCCCATACCATTAGTGGGCCAATCTGGCAACATTTCTGACACAGGAGTATGATGCAAGTATGCCTTTCTCCTATAGAGCAATGAAAAGACAGGATGTTCTTGCATTTAAAAGTATATTTCAATTAAACAAAATGCTCTTTTTTGACATAGGAACCAACGTGCTATGATAAATACCATATTATCAAGTTTCATGTCAATGTAGTTTATTCATGATGACCTACTATTAGTAAGGAAACTATAAAGCTTAAAGGGGTATTTCACTTTAGTAACACTTTTAAGCTCTATAGTTTCCTTACCAATGGTGTGACTTCATGAACTATGAAGAGTCATTTTCTGTTCGCCCTGTCTTCCAAAGAAACCAAATCTTGCTCCAATTTACTTCCATTTATTTCACTCAGATTCTCACATTCTGGCAACATCAAACCAGTTCAATGCAGTTTAATAAAATAATTTATTTAAATACAAACACAGAGCATACACAAAGTAATCTAACTGGAGAGACCTATGTTAAATATAGGAAGGTTGGATGGTGTGTGTGTGTGCGTGTCTGTGGACGAAGGGGGAAGGGCAAACAGAAGGTTGATGCTATATGTATTTTGTAACCATCGTGACTGAATAACTTTGCTCAGCAACAAAGGAATGTTGCTCCTGGTAGTGCCGGAGAGGGAAGTATAACTTCAGGTCTTAAGTTATACATGCAACCAAGCTAGTTATTCGCCATCTACCGACTATTGTACCAGTGTGGTGTTGTTAGTTAGTTGAGTAGTTATTCGGGGAGAGAGAGAGAGCATGCGTGTGGTTGTACTCTGTTGCCAGTGCAAATAATATGAAAGGACAAATGGAAACACAAAATCATAGTAATCTCAGTACAGACTATACTGCTATTGCCTGGAATTTATAATCAGCCTTATTGAGATTCTGTCATGCATGTTGTCGCCAATAGTCATGGCAGGGTCTTGGAGAGAACAGTCTTGGCGTGGTGAATTTGTGGAGGTTTCCGCGTGTGAGTCCTTTTTCCGTAGCAGCAGATGCTGTCCCCCCCGGTCTGTCGTCAGAAAGGTTCTTCTTCCGGTAGGTTGTTGTGCTAAGTCGCCGCTGCGCCTGGCGTCTACTGGTTTAGTTGAATATACTTTTGTGAGGATTATTAAAACAGACACGTTTCAATTATTCATCCTTACTGTTCTACAATTCGTAGAGGTGTTTTTCCCTACAAATGAAAGGCGGGCCATAGAACAGTCTCCAATTTTTTCATACACTGCCCATTTTAAGATGATCTACTCAAACTTGCCTTTGTGATAACTGTTGTTCTAAACTGGTGTGAGAGATCTTGAACTATACCTAAGGATGTTTAATATCCTGATCTGATTCTCATTGATACAATCTCCCAGGCTCTGTTCCAAGGCATTGGTGTGTCACATTAAAGGTAGGCCTTGGTAAGCGAGTCTCCAAATGGTCCTTTGGCATTCCTGTGTCTATTCTACAGGAATAGACAAATGTGACAGCTGGGCACCTTTTTCTTCTCCCTCTGTATGGTTTCCCTGGTGACACTTTGGTTGTTGTCTTCACTTTAAGTGGCTCATAAATTGGCTTTGTTTAGATGAAGGCGGAATAAAAGCTCAGGAGTCTGAGTAGCTTGTAAACATTTCTGACTAACTTCGGATGTTTTGTCCATTAAGACTTATACTGGTACCAGGTCTTCGGAGTTGGTCTGCACGCTATCTACAGAGAGAAATCACCATACATTTCTGACATCCCACTTGAACAGTTCACAATTAGTTTTGGCTTTAATCCATGGCATTGAAGGGCTTTGAGGACTTTCAAACTCCCTCCATATTATCTTCAAATGACATTACATCGTAGACATGCATATTTAACTAGACTGGCAAGCACGCCGTCAGCTAACCTAAGCTTGTGAAGTCCCAGAAGTATGCAGGGATGGATGTATGTACTGCGCATGTTAAGGCAAATCACTGTTCTCATTAAAGTGAATGGGGAATATCAAACTTTTGAAGGCAAAATAAAACGTCCCCAATGGTATTTTTAAACTCGATTAACAACCTTTACATTTCATATGAAAAGCAGATTGCAAAAATATGTCAAATGTAAAATTTAAAATGAAAATATTTAATAGATGTTTTCCCAAGACTTCTGGACCAACTAGCCATTGTTTCACAAACTGCTGCACATATTGAAATTTATGATCACAAAAACTGGACCAGTGTGATTTTCTTTGGGAGTGAAATCACCTTGGTTTTCTACATTTAATTCAATGGGCAGAAAACTATTCTGGCCTTAGTATGTTTCCCATTACTTCCTAGGCTTCACCACCTGGCCCCTCCTACGCTCTCCAGTTCTTATGTACGCTCTATGGTAGGGGTGTCCAATCTTATCCGAAAAGGGCCGGTGTGGGTGCAGGTGTTTGTTTCAGCCCAGCATTACGACACTTGATTTTATGAATTAACTTATCATGGTCTTCAGTCAAGACCTTGATAAGTAGAATCAGGTGTCATAGTGATCAACAAGAACAAAAAAACTGCACCCACACCGGCCCTTTCCGGATAAGATTGGACAGCCCTGCTCTATGCTTTACATAGCAGACCTTGTTGTCCACGTAGGGCTTACAATATTCATCTCATAATGAACCCAATGCCTCTATGTTCCTCTGAAACAGCATTTTAAAACCCAAACAAGTGCTATAACTACTCTGTGAGTTACAGTGAAGTGATGAACACACTGCCAGTTGTCTGTATCCATCAGCTGGGAAAAAACAGTGGTAGGCTTTGCCTTGGTTTAGGAAGGAACAGTACTAACAAATGTAGTCTTCCAGGGTATTAGTCAGATTTTAGATTCATGGGAATGGATAACTGTCTTGGAAAGTCTTCTTGTTGAGAAGTCTGTAGTAGAACCCGACCGATATATCGGTTTGGCCGTTATATCGGCCATTATTTGACTTTTTTGACGACATCGGGATCGGCAGTTATGCAGCCGATGTGTCCCGATTTTTAAATAAGTATAATACAAAAAAAACATTGATTATTTATCTGTACTTGTCTGTTCGAACGTTGTAATTGTTATTTACTAGAATTATGCAGTAGAGGGAGCTGTAATACAAGTGTAAACTGCAGCAGCTGACGCGCCACTTCTGTAATAAGACGTTTGTCACTTGTGCCTCATCCAATATTCTCCACTGCAAGACTTGTCCGCACAGATTCGATTGCCGCAATGAAGGTATGTATATTTAGTGAAAGTTTTTAATTAAATGTGTTTATAGGACCACTATGTTTATCAATCCTCATTATCAAGCGAGCGAGCAAGCTAACATATTTGGTTCACTTTAGCAAGCTAGCTGGCTAGCAAGCCTTTATGAAGTGGCAGTGTAAGCAGCGTAGGATCTACATTTCCAGAGGACATCGCTGTATTCTCAAATAAATAACCAGCCAAAATAAAATGGTGATTGAATGCATCACACATTTGTTTTTTTTTATCTGAGATAATGATATTAGCTACTATATGATGCTGTGTCAATAGCCAACGCGTTATTGCAAGCGAGTGTGTCATCTAGTCACGCGTCATCGTAGCAAGCTAACCAGACAGTAAAAAAGCCGATAAAACACTTCTAACGTGGATCATTTTAAGCCATGTTATCTAGCTTTGTCGCGATAACATGAGAGAAGGACTGCTGTTGGAGAAGTGAATCAACCAACAGTTAGCGCAGGTAACCTGCACGAAAGCGCATTGTAGTTTTTTCACCATCGAATTCTTATAGACAAGCCTCACGTTACGTATTTCATCCAGTCAATTTAGTTTCATCTAACGTTACACTTGATTCACTCATTAGCTCCGCTAGATAAAGTCTTATTCTTTGAGATCATGTAGTAGGAATAAAATAAAATATAATTCATTTACTGAGAATAGATACTAAGAAATCATAATAACAAATTAATAATAATAACAACAACAATAATAATAATATTCATAAAAATACATGTTTGAAACTGGAAAACTGATTTTTTTAAATAGATTTTTTTTATAGATGGCTGGAACAGAAAGGAGCAAAAGCAACGTGTGGAGTTATTTTGAATTCACACCACTTGAAGATGGTGTTAATATATATATTTAATTTAATATCATCTTTTACATTTTTTTATCTATCAAAAAGTTCTTTGTGTGTTTATTTTTATTTATTTGTTTGCTTATAAGTAAAATGTTCTCAAATATAGAAACTTTGATAAAATATAAGTTTTTCAAATTGATTTGAAAATGTTGCACTTTTTGACAAAATATCGGTCAAAACATCGGTAATCGGTGGGCTAGGACTCTCCAAAACCCGGATCGGCATCGGACCCAAAAATCTGGCATCGGTCAGGCTCTAGTCTGTAGTCAATATATCGCCTGTGTCCCACATCTTCCTTTTGAACACATACTAGTGGTGTGGTATGGTAGCTTAATTTTCGCTTTTGCCCGCAGATCATGCAGGTACACTTTAACATTCCTAAAGAGTAACGTGGGGTCCAGGAAGTTGGTAAAAACCCAGATTTCATTAGACAGGGTCAGGAACTGGTTTGATCCGAAAAGTTTTGGAGTACAAGTGAATCTTGCTAATTAGCACAATAGCTTCACTATAACATTAAGTGCTACCCTACCCTAATGCAAATAGATGGATCTCTCCTTTAGTTCCACCCAAATCATAATCCTTGTAGCCTCCACCGATGCTAGTGAAGCTACTTTTTTCACCTGGTGTTCTGCACCCATAACCAGTCAAAGTAACAAGAGTACAAAGTTTGGAAGAGAGCACTATTTGTCTCTTATAGGAACAACTCATGCATGCACTACCTTACCAATAGAAGTCACTAGAGAGCAAGAACAGGGAGATCACAACACTGGTTGACTATCCCACCCTTGGGGGCATGGGCAATTACATCCCTTAAGATTTAAAACTACACTTGAGTGATACTCTGCAGCAAAATGTTGGGCTCCCTATTACTGATGATTTTGATAACATGCTTCACTTAGCACCTCATCGGATACTGTTCAGGAATCTCAACTCACTACATATGTCACTATGTTAATAGCTAAGCCTTTGGTCTTGACAAGAACAAAATTTTCAGACATAAATTTTCAAACTCCCTTATATAGAAGTCTCCTAAGTCTCTTCTTATATAGACACTGCTGGGATATCTCATTCTTATTTGATTTGCTGAACATTAATTCTTTAAAGAGTTTGGTGCTTTTATTTTCTAGTGTGACTAGATAAAATCCTCATTTAGTACATTTCCAGAAAGTGCATGCCTTTTTTTTCTGTGAGTGTACTTGGGGTAAAGGTACATTATATGCATTAACATAAATGATACATTAGTGCGCAAAGAAGGTATGTGTTGGAACATTGGAATGTCAACATGGATTATTCAGAGTAATTGCAAAACCAGTAATCTACAACTAAAATTCTTGTCTTAGACCACCTGTGGTTTAAAAAAAGAAAGTTAGGTAGAGAATAATTCAGTTAATATATGCACTTTTATTCAATAACAGACCAAAGTATAAACTTTTATTTTCCAATTTCTACCAACACTAACACAAAAAGACATTTTTTACTCAAAAGTAATCTTGACTTTCCTCAAAATATATTCCTTTGATTTTAATTACAATTAAACATATTATTGGAAGTCTATCCAATCATTTGCAAAGTGGAAGGTGGATGGGGTAATTAAATTGAGTGAAATTTTATCTACCTTAAGCTTTTTAAGCTTACTATCATTAGCCTATAGTGCAAGTAAAATAGGCACTAAAGTTGTGAGAAATATGGCAAAGGAGTTAGGTCAACGAGAGTGAGTTATTCTGCATGCTGGCAGATGGAACAAATGACACAAAAAAGAAAGAACAGGCTTCTTGCACTTTGAAGAAGCAGATGCTGCAGGATTGACTCAGAAGATAATCCAAATTCTGGAGAGATATGGCCTGGAATACCGGAAAAATCTGGATGGGCAAGCCTATGATAGTTCTAATGTAATGAGTGGCAAGTTAGCATGACAGGCTTTTTATGTCCATTGCAACACACAATTTTGTCCTTGTAGACACTGTTAAACCACTCCCGGTTGCTGATTGCTACTTTTCATTTTTTCAGAGCCTGTATGTATTTATGTAAGGCTCTTACTGTGATTTAGGGTTTCATTAGGTGCTGCTGCCATGAGACCGGCATAAAAACGCCAGAATGAAGTTTGCAAGTAATCACCAGGACAAAGACCTAGCCTTTTGGAGGAGTGATCTCTGGTCAAATGAAACAAAAATTGAACTGTTTGGCCATAATGATCAGTGCTATGTATGGAGGAAAAAAGGTGAGGCTTTTAATCCGAAGAACAGCATCCCAACTGTGAAGCATGGGGGTGGCAGCATCATGTTGTGGGGGTGTTTTGATGAAAAAGGGACTGGTGCAGAAAACAGATGGCATCATGAGGAAGGAGGATTATCTAGAAATACTGGAGCAACACCTCAAGACATCAGCTAGAATTTTTGGCTATTTCAGCCACGCCTATCGCACCAAGGTGCATAAAATCAAGCATACAGCCATGCAATCTCTATTGACAAACATTGGCAGTAGAATGGGCACTGCCGCCTCCTGCCATCCGTGCCCCATAATGAACCCGCTTTCAAAGTATCTGGGATCTTTTCCTCTAGCCAAAAATGAGGTCAACTGGGCCTACTCAGCATTTTTATACATGCTACTGAGCCTGATGGAATGTTCATTGCTTAATTTTATCATGCAGTACAACTGTATGGAAGCATCTGCATTTGTTATGTTTCTCCACTCATTTATGTAGGTTTTTCTTTTAATTTGTCACCAATCTGTGTGTGTATATGACGTATTGCAGGAAACCTAATGATTTATATCAGACCCAAGGGTAAAACTATAAAATATAACAGTTTTTACAGCACAAAACCACAAAACTGTGACCATACATACTAGTGTGTATTATAGACGGTTTAATCAGTGGCACGCGCGTTGCCAAGGTTGTGCGCTTGGCCCTAAGTTAACTTCCGGTCTGTGTTTGTTTATTATTGGGTTTGTGTTTACTGGCTAATATGGCACCGATTACAAATGGAGTGAAAGTTAAACTGATGAACAGACTGATGTTGGGCTCAGGTTGTTGTGCTGTGGGGTGCAACCTGACCTCAGGAACAAACTATATTTCGAAAATTAGTAAAAATACATAATTTAACTTTGTAACCTCACTAGGAAATTGTGAAACGATTTGATGAATCCCTGCGATTATCATAGCTGGTGCTTGCCCGTTGTTACTTCGTATTTTTGAGAAATAACTGGACATCGTTACCTATTAAAATGTAAGTCCTGTAAAAATACACATAATAAACTGTATTTAAAAAAATCAACTTCATACATACACATTTAGTAATACTAATACAGCCTTATTTACTATATCAACTTAAGACAATGAATTATGTCATCGCGACCCATTAAAGTCAATGGCGCAGACTTTGCTTCATAATTTCAAACTGCTTTCCTAACGGCTATTTTGCGTCCTGCGACTTAGGTTACAACAGTGAATATGTACGGATTCCTAGACGTGCTGATGAGAGACCACCCTTTCTCATATTAACCTCCAATATGCAAGACAGGATACTAGCAAATTTCCATTCATTTATATGGGGTGGTCGATACACGTCCCCTTAGCAACCAAATGCTAGCGCTGGACCACGTCTGACTTATTTGCTGGCACACAAAAAACGTGAAAGTACTGAAAAAATAACCACAGGAGGATAACAAGGATATTTTTCCTACATAACTAGGTACAGGTTGTTACCGATATTTCGCCTATTTCATATATAGTTGCGAATCAGTTTACGCTTTCCTGTCTGTCGAACGAAGGTGGTCGAATAGGTGCTCTCACTCTAGCACTTTGTTTCAGGTAACAAACTCATAATAAGCGATAACTAAGCTGACCAGTAACACGCCTGAAATAGTTATGAATTAGCTAACTAAATTGATTGTAGCTTAATTAATTCATTCTAGTTAGCTAGCCAACTAGCTAGCTAGCTAAACGTAGCTACCATTTTATAAATTATGCACAGTAACGTTAGCTCAATGCTAGTAGTTCATACGCTTTAGCTACGTTTTTTACTAACGTTATGATACCTGTTTCCAATGACTTGACAGCGTTACATTGCCTGATCATTTTTGTTGTGGTAACCTAGCAAGATGACCCAAACTATAAGAGCCACGATGTTTTCCCATAAAACATCTAGGTTAAATAAATAACCTACAGTAATTGCATTGGCTACACATGCTGCCCACTAGCCCCAGTTTGTGCTTCTAATCATCGTTTTTAAGCAACATCATAGAAAGAGTGCACTTTTTATACAGGAATGAATGTGCATGTAACCCAGAACAGTTATGGATTATGTAAGGAATGTATGATGCTCAGCAAGGTGCAATACTGTGAACAGTTATCTGTCACTTGATTTTCTGGTAATGTAACATTATCGCATTTCAGTTTGGCCAAGTAACGGTTCTTTTCTTCGACTGGTAACCCCAAATAATACGGGCTAGACATAGTTCTAACTAGCTAGCTAACGTAATTTACTTGTTATTTACTTTGCTTGTTATCAGAAATAGTCTAGAGGGACTCTGTTGTTATTGATTGTTTGCGGAAGTCTGCCGGAAGTCAAGTTAGGGCCAGAACAACGCACATGCGCAGTAACGTTTGTTTATGTTGTTACCGTTGAAACCGTCTATAGACACAGTGTCCCCTTCAGCATCATAAAGAAGAGAGGTGATTGGATGTGCATAGATATGGTGCAAAATACTGTGACTGGACAGCAGTGGTGGGGACAATATGTTTCTGCCATTTCTCTTTGTCAGGCTCATTGGCACTCACCTCTCACCCACAGCCAGCAACAAATAGAAGAGCGTAAGGGGACATATGCCTCCATTAGCCGCCTTTACTCATGACCTTCTTTACTGGGGTATGTAATGCTTAAGCTGGGAGGATTTGCACCAGCTCACTGTTTACACCATATGGATGTTTATCACAAATAAATGATGACTTGAGCTGTGAGCCCACCCCTGCCCCTTTCTCCCTGGCCTCTGTCAGGCATGAGAAATTATTTTAAGGACCTCACAGCCCATAATCTTCTACCAGGTGATTACAAAGACAGACAGAAGGATCTACCCAGTGAAGAGAAAATCATGAGAGCAAATCTTTTCAGCTCGGGACACTTAAAATTTTGCCTTCCCTATTCAAAGTGACTTACTGAAACAACATCCTTCAAGATGAAGCATAGATGGGATCTTGTTTCAGTGTCCTGTTGTGTGTTTTTGCCTGCTATAAAGGTAAATACCCGTTTTACAGTATACAGGCAACCAGATATACAGGGAACATAGCTGTGCCCACGTATATGATTTGCTCACCAAACATACTGTAGACATGTGTTGGCAGAAGGAAAAATAAAGTATATTCTTAATGTATTCTTGGACTCTTCTCAATCTCAGCATTACAGCTTATCAAAGATGAAATCTCATTCATTTTTGCTGAATATTTTTGAAATGGGGCCCAGGACTGATCCTGGAGCACTCCCTTAGAGACTGCTAGGGGCTGTGAGAACAGATGCTCTGGTTAAACATGCTGTATTCTGCCCGATAGATAGTTAGTGAACCAGCACAGTGAATGTTCTGACACAACAAGACTCCTCAGCCTGTGAAAGAGGATGGAATGGTCAACAGTATCAGAAGCTTTTGCAAGCTCAATGAAAATTGCAGGGCAGTAGTGCACGGCATAAAGAGCAGTGGTGACATCACTCAAAACAATAATACCAGATAGCACACCAATCTTCCATCCCAAAATCCACTGGCGTTGCAATGACCAAGTGTATGCCAGAGGATAAAACACAAGGCTACTTCAACAATAACCGCAACTCAGTTGTGAACAAAGTGGTATAAAGACAAGTGAACATTTATTGCATTGCTGCTGTAGCCTACATGATATTTTAACCAAATAAATGTCGCTCATAAGCTAAGTTTGAATGGCCAATCTAGACCATCCTGTCCTGCTGGTTTCCTGGGGTTCAGACTAGGCAGTTCCTTTTTAATTTGAGCCTCCGGAGACAGGTTTCAGGGAAAAGCTATGTAATGGGATAGGGAAGGTAGGCTGGGTGTCAGTGGATGAGAAGGAAGATGTGGGTTTGGACGGGCAGGAGGGCAAGGTTGAGTAAAAGAGAATACCAGATTTAATCAAGTGCTTATTAAAGTTCAGCCTTGTGTCATTTGTCCATTACAACCACTCCATCCTCCCTCAAAGAGGTAGGGAAATAAATTGAGGTATTGTTTTCTAGACTTTTCATGGTTTTCCAAAACATGCTTGATTCAGATCTACAGCATGAAAACTGTGACTGTGATTTAGCATTTCCATGCCGTGAAAAAGTTTTTTCCCTTCCTGATGACATCAACAATGGTAGCTTTATATGGGCGTTTCGGATTATATCTCATGGGACTAGTTATAATCTGTGTGAGATTGAGGGAGTGAAACTCCAGCTAGATATAGTCAGGAGGATGTTGCATTTTCCAATTTACGTCTCCCATGAGGACAAATTCAGACTTTGTATGAGGACCCGAGAGGGAGCTAAGAGCATGTAGGGCACAGGCAGGAGAAAACTGTCACTATTTGCGAAATTGTTGGAAAACTCTGGAGAGTTTCATGCATTGGAGTTGCTTCCTTGTGAAGATAGCCACCCCACCACCTTTAGGAGATCTATCTTGATGGTAGAAATTGTAACCAGGAAGATTAACAGCAGGGATAGAGTCAGGGATAGTTTTCTTTAATCAGGTCTCAGTGATAATTTAAATGTCAGACACTATGAACTAATTGGAACTATGAACCTATACCTTTAGTTGATCCAGTTTTGGTAGTAAACCTTTGGAATTTAAATGTAAAAAAACATTTTTATTATTATTATTATTTTTTTTTACAAGTACTTAAGTCTACAAAAAGGTAAATAATTATCATATGTTGGAAAATTGTCAGGCTGAGGAGCAGGATGCACATGTACTTTTACGGATGTAGTCAGCAGCAAAACAATCAGAGAGTGACTGAGTACGGTACATTACAGAATGAAAGATAGCGTACAGTGGAAAAACAAAGTGAATAAAAATGCAAGAAACCAGCATGGCATTTTGGTTTTAGGGTCAGTCATTGTTGGCGAGAGCAGAGCTAGCATGGGAAAAGGTTTGTGATTACTCACCACAAACGCAGCTTCTATGCCAGGAAATTGACAAACTAGTCTAGAGCAGAGGTAACCAACCCTGTTCCTGGAGATCTACCATCCAGTACGTTTTCATTTCAACCCTAATTTGGCACACCGGACAGTACTAATTAGCAGCTTGACAAGATCTCTTGGCTGTTGAATGAGGTATGGTTTGTTACAGTAGGAGTGAAAATCTACAGGATGGTAGATCTCCATTTTTCACATTTTTTGAATTACGATGACTATGCTTTCAGCAACTAAAATTGCTGATTTTGCTTGTTATTTCATAACTGAATTAAACAAATTAAGAAAAATAAACCTTTTTAAAAAAATCAGAAACAAAAATGAATTTGCACAGCATTGCACAATTCATTTTGAGAATTTTAATTGACTTTAAGGACTTTTTTTAAATCTGTCTTTTTGAAGTCTTGCTAAATCTGTTGTAGTCTGTAGTTCCGGTCACTTGTCTCCCCAGTACTGTCTCTGTGTCTGTGTTCCCTGAGCTGCTTCACTCCCCTGTACTTGCGTGATTTCACTATTCGGGTGGTTCCGGGTTTTCGTGGTTTCCCCCCTTCTTTCCAGTCTCGCTTTACTTTCTTCCTGCTGATTTCTAGTTTTACTAATTTCTACTAATCCCTACTAACTTATAGATTGTAAAGTACTAACCTCGCTAATATACTAACATGTGAATATTACTAATGGACTAACACACACTAGTTTTGGGTTTTTGATAGTTTAGATCACTATACTAATACATTAACCAGTCTCCCCTTTTCCATGCTGCGCTGTAGCTCCGCCCCTTTTCTTTCTAGCCTGCTCTAACGCTGAGTTCTGCAATTGCCTGCACCTGTCTCTTGCTCTAACTGCACCTCTCTCTCTCTGCACGTGTTTTACCTGCTAAACCCAGGCCGTCTGTTATCATTGTTGTCTATGTGATTCCAGTCCGCGTTTTGTCAGTCCCCTGTCATTTAATTAGTTATCCTAATGTTCTTCACCTGGATGTTGTTTGTTACTCCGCCCTCACTCACGTAACCCTTCCTTGATTGTTACCTTCCCCAGTGTATAAATGTCAGTCTTTTCCACCATGTCCCTGTCAGAACGTTGATCAAATTCATTGTGCCGATTATTTGTAAGCCTTTGTATTTTGAGATTCCTGCGACACCCCTTTGCCTGACTTCTCTTTTGCCTGCCCCTTTGTACCTTCGCTATTTCTGATCTCCTGGTTTTTGACTTTTTGCCTGTCTTTTTACTTTTCTTCTGGAAACTCGATTCTGTACCGCACTCTCTCTGATCACCTGGCTTCGAACTTCGCACGGAATAAAGACAACGTTTTCTTGGATTTCCCTGGTCTGCGCGTGGGTCCTTACTCTGAACGTAACAGTACGTTCTGACCAGGATGGACCCAGCGGACCCTGCCCAGGTACAATTTGTACTTGGGCAGCAGGGAGCCATGTTGGGACGCCACCAGTCCCACTTGGAGTCGGTCTCTCACCAGCTGCAGACTCTAACCTCCTGCGTGGCAGAGCTGACATCTGCACTCCGGGCCTCCTCGCCTGGCTTCGCTCCCCAGCAACCTGCGGCTCCCGCTACGCCTGACATCCCACCTGCACGTGCTCGTGAACCCCACCTTCCTCCTCCAGAGAAGTACGACGGAGAACCTGGTGGCTGCCGCCCATTCCTTATCCAGTGCCGGCTGATCTTCCATGCGCAGAATTCACCCCACTTTTCATGTTTCCCGCTTAAAACCCGTTGTTACCCATCCCCTCTGCCCTGCCCCTGAGCCCCCCCCTCCCCCCCGACTCATTGATGGTGGTGATGCCTACACCGTGAACAAACTGCTGGATGTTCGTCGTCGGGGTCGCGGCCTTCAGTACCTGGTGGACTGGGAAGGCTACGGCCCCGAGGAAAGAAGCTGGATCCCCTCTCGCTTCATTTTGGATAAGCAGATGGTTAAGGACTTTCATGTTAAACACCCTGTGCCACCGGTGAAAACGCCAAGAGGCGTTTCCTAGGGGGGGGGGTACTGTTGTAGTCTGTAGTTCCGGTCACTTGTCTCCCCAGTACTGTCTCTGTGTCTGTGTTCCCTGAGCTGCTTCACTCCCCTGTACTTGCGTGATTTCACTATTCGGGTGGTTCCGGGTTTTCGTGGTTTCCCCCCTTCTTTCCAGTCTCGCTTTACTTTCTTCCTGCTGATTTCTAGTTTTACTAATTTCTACTAATCCCTACTAACTTATAGATTGTAAAGTACTAACCTCGCTAATATACTAACATGTGAATATTACTAATGGACTAACACACACTAGTTTTGGGTTTTTGATAGTTTAGATCACTATACTAATACATTAACCAGTCTCCCCTTTTCCATGCTGCGCTGTAGCTCCGCCCCTTTTCTTTCTAGCCTGCTCTAACGCTGAGTTCTGCAATTGCCTGCACCTGTCTCTTGCTCTAACTGCACCTCTCTCTCTCTGCACGTGTTTTACCTGCTAAACCCAGGCCGTCTGTTATCATTGTTGTCTATGTGATTCCAGTCCGCGTTTTGTCAGTCCCCTGTCATTTAATTAGTTATCCTAATGTTCTTCACCTGGATGTTGTTTGTTACTCCGCCCTCACTCACGTAACCCTTCCTTGATTGTTACCTTCCCCAGTGTATAAATGTCAGTCTTTTCCACCATGTCCCTGTCAGAACGTTGATCAAATTCATTGTGCCGATTATTTGTAAGCCTTTGTATTTTGAGATTCCTGCGACACCCCTTTGCCTGACTTCTCTTTTGCCTGCCCCTTTGTACCTTCGCTATTTCTGATCTCCTGGTTTTTGACTTTTTGCCTGTCTTTTTACTTTTCTTCTGGAAACTCGATTCTGTACCGCACTCTCTCTGATCACCTGGCTTCGAACTTCGCACGGAATAAAGACAACGTTTTCTTGGATTTCCCTGGTCTGCGCGTGGGTCCTTACTCTGAACGTAACAAAATCTGCAATTATATTAGCAATCTGCCAAGGTGCAAATGCAGGTAGCTTTAAAAGGAATGGAAGATGACCCTGACTGGTTTATTGCATGTTACAGACAAAACACACTTATTAATTGATTAAGCCACTAATTCCAGCCCCTTTGAACCTGCCACCTTACTTTGAGCTTGAACTATCTGCCATTAATCTAGCAAAAGTGGATCTGACCACACCCTGAATGCACATGTGCGCTGCCCATGTGTAAAGACTTGGAAATGATGCTGGTCTGACAAGATCTGTTGATTTCTGTTCATTTTTTACTTTTATTATTTAAAAAAAAAATAAATTAAAAAAAACATTTTTTTTATTGAACAAAAGATTTACCAATGATTGATTTGCCAAAAAAACTTGAACCCACACCAGAGGATTATTCACAGATTATATTTAAAGGTCTTTATTATTACAGTTACTTCATATAAAATAAAACATAAAATAATACATTATGACTGCAGATTAGGCATAACCAAGAACCATATGGACATGTATACTTATGACATCGCCTGCACTGATATACTGTATGTGCACAATACAAATGCTATAAACCGCTGGTTTTAATAGCAAGAGCAGTTTTCCTTTAGTTGAGTAAAAAGGACATTCTTAAATGCACCCTCTGTTGCATAGGAACTTACTTTCAGTTGAAAGAAAATGTATTTACGCATGTAGGTTCATTGACAACTCAGTTCTCCTTTGCAGTGAAGACATGGGGGTAGGAATGCAAGGGATTGTGTAGCCAATCAGATATAGGGGATGATTAAGTGGCTGGGTGCAGTGTTTTTGTTGTAATTTTGCCAGGACACCGGGGGTTAACACTCCTACTCTTTCAAAAAGTGCCATGTCATCTTTAATGACCATAGTGAGTCAAGACCTTGATTTAACATTTTATCTGAAGGACAGCACCTTCCACAGCACAATGTGCAGGGGCATTGGATTTCTGTTTGATCCAGAGGGAAGAGTGCCTGCAGCTAAATCAACAGTGATCAACCTTTGTTGGATAATTGAATTTCAGCATTGAATAAAGGTCTCAAAAAAATTAAGTTCCCACTTTCAGTCCTGCAGTTAACAAAAAATGACCTTTGACACTATTAATGACTTTCATATTTTTTCTGTAATCTCAGACTCATAGTTTTCCATTCAAGTAAGACTTCTGTAAAATACATACTCGTTGTTAAAATGTATAATGATTCTTGTCAATTCAAGACTACACTACTACTACATTACACTACTGTCCATTAAACTTAAACAGTTTCTAGAGGTAAAAATAATAAAAAATAATTTTTTTGTTTCTGGTGGAATGTGCTACAATCCCTGTATTTTACAAAATGAAAGTGATAAATCCTTTGTCGATCAGGCTAAGGGCAGACCTATTGTTGTGGTATTATGCTATTTAACCGGAAATTCTCCAATTTTGTGAAGGATATCCTGAAGCTATTGGAGAAAGCACTTTCCTGTTTTACAAATTTTTATGAATCACATTCACAGTGTTATGGAGGCGTGACTCCAACTGGAGGCCATGATTTAGAGCTGAAACATACTGCTGGTAAATAACGTACACGATAAAACAATGGCTGGAAACTGTTCTTGGAGGGCTGATGCATGCAGATTATTCCCAGCAATTATTCCACCTTGACTTATTTAGATAATCAGTTGTGTATACAAACCATGGTTCACTGGTAGATTGGACCATAGGTGGAGATTTATAAGGCAGTGGTTCTCAAACTAGGTCCTGGAGGCCTCTGTGTATGCTGGTTTTCATTCAAGCTGTTATTTTTTCTTAATTGGCTGCGTTTCATGTATTTGAGGGATTGTTTACTCTCTTAAACCACATTATGCCAGAAATAGCTATGCATGCCATGAAGAATAAAATTCTGCTTTTGTCTTTTTTTCTGCAGTAGGCTGAGGCCTGCTACCTGCTTTTATATTATCCAGCGTATTGCAGTTTACTGTATTTTTATGAGTTTATATGTTTTTGTTTTTTTTTACCTGTAACTTTTGAATTGTTTACCTGCCCAGGAACTACAGTTGAAAATTAGACAGCTGCCTAAATAGGGCACGTTGATCAATGTGCATTCTCCCAGACAAAATACACTTTTAGATAGATTTGTAGAACCATCCTTTTTTACACATGTCAAAAGTTGGCTACTGTTTACATTTTTCATCTTTGATACGTGTCATAGAATAGAAATGGTCTCTATTTGGTGTAACTAATCGTATATGACACCTACCATGAATACGTGACGAATGTCTCCGAAGACATTGATACTGTAAGACTGAGTGCTCCCCATTGCCTATAGTAGCCTTTATAGGACAGAATACGTGCATGGTATGCATGGAATATACAACGTTACATGAAAAGTTATTATGGCTCCATTTATAATAGGCGGGGGTATGTTGTAACACAGTGTTAGTTGCACTTCTGCATTGCTCACAGTTCCTGCTTACTAGTGTCATGTGTCAACACTATACCTTTAACCCACGAGCCAGTGATTTACATGACATACATTTGTAGTCTGTGGCATACACATCATTAATAATTTATTGTTTAAAACTGGCAAAAAAAATGTACTTGTGTGGTGCTAAAAAACACTTTTGTTAATAAGTCTTGATGAAGACAAATCATCCTGCCACTCATACATGAGAAGTGTGTTGCTATAAGACATGAGTGAAAACGAACACATCATTCTTGCTCAGGAGCAACAACAGTGAGCACCATAATGTGTGGAGGAGCACAGAAACTATTTTCAGCTGTCATTCATGAGTTCTTCAATATATAGAAACATATTGTACAGTAGCCTTAGTGTCAGATCACAAAATAATTAAAGAGAAGTTGCCTACTCCTGTACATGCATAAAGTGAATCAGACTGAATTGTGGGCAGACAATGACAGCCTGGGGTCAGACAATGATCTTGTGGTATAGATATTTTTCCTTGAGTTGTTAGAAGGTATGTTGTGTGTCTTAAGAAAAATGTAGCTTTAACCTCATCCAAAACCAGTGGCTTATTTAAGTTTTAGGGTGATTGCTGGTACAGATTGCCCTAAAAATCACACAATTTGCGAAATGATAAATAATGTGACAGCACAGCTAAGTAATCTTTTTGGTATGCTTTTGTAACACAGAGGATATAGTTCATGTAAAACTTTTTGGTCAAAAAGTGACTCGGTAGACTGCTACTGTGAAGTGCTGACCAGAAGTAATAGTAGCTGTTTTACAGAATGGGGAAGTTTAAATGATCCTTTTATAATCTAGTGAAGCTAGTTGTGCTAAGATCTATACGAATGGACAAGAGGAAGTACAAGTTAACAAGTTAAAGGGAGAGGTCTCTGATGTGGGTATGTGAAAAGATAAACAGTACCAGCCAACTAAACCTAGCAACATAAATGTACTACCACAATTTAGATCACAGCAAACCTGTACCAGAGAATCCCCATCAGGGATTGAGTTTCTGGAATCAAGACTAGCAACACCACATCGTTTGTTATATCATTATCAGTAAGAGGGACTCTTAATCTTGAAATCCAAATCTAAATAATCTATCTATATAATTTACTTCCCATGCGCAGAACAAAGTGGCGCTGTGCTGCCAAAAAGTGTTCTTCTTTATGATGCAACATAAAACCGCAATTTTTTGTGAGCTTTGAACATAGACTTCTACTGCAGCCAAAGAGACAGTTAATTGCATTCTGAATAATTCACTTCAACCAGATCAAAGGTATAGTCTGGTATTACATACATGAGAAACCAATATGATTTCTGGTCTTAATCAAGTGGGACTCACTGAGATAATGTGCTGTTCTAGCCAGGTGCGCAATCAACACACTATTAGACATTAGAGCATGCCATTAATGTTTCTGAGATTAATGTAGATAAGATGGTATTTTTGTAAAGATGGATCCACCATGACTACTGCTGTGGACAGGCACAGAGGTCAAAGAGTTTAAGATCAATGCCTTACAGAAGAGACTAGAAGTTCAAATTGGAGCAGCTCTTAGGACTGCAGCCAAATGTTTGCTCAACTTTGCGTTCTTTATTAGTTCAGGAGGTATTTCAAACTCTTGGAATTAAAAGTGAGGGATTCATTTGCAAGTGAATGCTGTTGCAGTTCTGAAAATATAACTGGGCTTAGTGTGGGACATGGACAAATGGCAGCTTTGTTGCAGGAAAAGGAGGGGGAAGTTTTCTGTTAATTTATAATAAACTCACAGCATTTCTACCTTGATACCAAGGCAACAACATCCACACAGGCTTGAAGTGCATTTTGTATACGTCTTGAGTAACAGAATCAAAGCTTTTTGGATTGGAATTTTTTCACTTTGGACAGACCCCAAGGCCTAGCCTACAACACAGTTACATATGTATATGCTCATTAAATGTGTTCTCAGTTTGAATTTCACAGCCTAAATGTTTTACTTTTCCCTTGATGAGTGTGCAACCCTCCTCCTACACCCACTTTCGAAAAAAGTACTAACTGGTTGTACATTGATAGTGACCTGCTTTAAAGAAATGCCATTAATGGAGCTTCAGCCTTTGAATG
Organism: Anguilla rostrata; assembly: GCF_018555375.3. Classification (NCBI taxonomy): domain Eukaryota; kingdom Metazoa; phylum Chordata; class Actinopteri; order Anguilliformes; family Anguillidae; genus Anguilla; species Anguilla rostrata. Next base: position 31,919,217 of record NC_057937.1, read on the forward strand.
AGATTTATTTTTCGCATAAAGCACAATTAATGACATATTAGAACAATGGTTCTAATATGTCATTGTATTATAAAAAACAGTAAGTTGTAAAATATGGACCGAGCATGCACACTTTTAAAGTATTTCAAAGTAGCTATGCAAGGAAACTCCTATCAGAGCTGTTTTACTCTTCTGAAATGGAGATGTTTCATGAAGTTGTCTCCGATGGGACAATCCTATGTGAAGGCCAATTGTTCCATAGTGATTACAATGATATAATGATCACGGATATTATCTCAGCATATTGGCCATGATTCTTGGCAAGTAAAAATAATTTAACCTTTGGTTAAAGACCTGTATTGAAGAAAACTGTAGTACTAAATAACATAAAAGGCTTTTTTGATTACGTGAGCTGTCTGTGGAAACCTCTGCAGTTGCACTTACCCCAGGTCTGTAAAGAGGTTACAGGTCTGTGAGGCTATATTTTTCTTAATTATTATTTAGATTTTTAACAAAGTTTCCTTCCGGTTCACATTGACTTTTGTTAAAAGCCCCGAAGAAGGCATGCATCCTTGCCTAGTAAATTATAGCCTCTTCTAATGGGAGTACTCAGAACAGCTGTGTCCAGGCTCTCTAGTCAAACTGTGGTAATCCATATTAACCAAATTTCAGGGAGTGCAAAGGGTCAAAGTCCCTGTTGGGATCAGTTCCTCCAAATTATATGCTATTGTCTTGAATTCACTAGATGACAACACACCAAACATTGCTATCCATTGGAAATGTAAAACCATATGGTTCTGTAAAATCTGGATCTGAGGTCCAGAAAAGGTGTTGCACATTTAAAAAACAGCCCTTAACTTGATGTGGCTTTCGCCCATGCCTGTCCTTATTTACCAAGAGTTAGGCAATGAATTAGTTCATTTAGTTTATTAAACAAGGTCAATAAACATTAATATAATTTCTGTAAATGTGCCAGAGTTAGCCAGGAGGCTAATTATCATCTGTAGACATTGGGCTACATGTCTTTGGATTGGTGGAGGAAACTGGAGTACCGGAAGAAACCCACACAAACACGGAGAGAACATGCAAACTCCACGCAGGGAGGATTCAGACCAACCGGGACTAAAACCAAACCTATTTGCAAGGCATCAGTACTAACCACTGTGCCACCATGCTGTGAACTGAGACGGGAGTGCCCACTGAAGTTTGCATGTTAGGGTGTATATCAGCATGAGTGTCCTTGTCTTTGTGTAAAACTACACTTTGCGTTTTACCTATGACCGCAGCAGACCCGTGCCGATATATTGGTTAATTAATCATATATTTTCTCCCTTTGTTCACTTTATTCATTCCCAGGTATACCTGTATTGATAATTCTACATAGGTTTGTAGTTCACATAGAGTAATTGTTCCATACCTCAGTCTGCTTACAGTGGAAAACTCCAAACCTGGAAGTTCAAGATGCATGTTTCCTGGTTAAGGTTTACTTGTTTATCTTCCATATTTCCCAGGGAATGTTTTTATGCAAGTGCTTATACAGTATAGATCACAGCTATCAGTATCTATGTTGTGCAAATATTCCACATGATCCTTCAAGAGAGCCTGTCACTCCCTGTCTTCCTTAAGAGATATGTATCTTCAAAGGACTGCAATGTCTTATTAATGTATGTATTTATATAATACATGTTTCTATAAACATGATAATACCATTTAAAAAATATATATATATCCAGTTTACTTATACAACATTAGCAATTAATTTGACTTTGCATGATCTCTGTAATTCACATGAGGCTGATATTACCTACTTTTCCATTGTGTTTGTATATCTTTAACATTAACATCATACACTATAATTTTCTAGAGATGGCTTGCTGCAGTTATGTGCCAAGCTCTACATAATTGGTGAACATTAGCTAGCCTTAAAAAAAGTGAGCTAATGTTAGTTGACAGCTGTTGTTATCAAGTTCCTGGCCACTAGACACACAGACACACACACACAAAGAAGAAAAAAAACAGCTGATTCACATGTTTTGGATAGTTACTCACTTTGTAATGAGATAAAATAATGCTGAATAACTCTATCAAGACAATTCGGCAAGCACTGGTACAAAACAGAGGACACTTAACTCACTCAGAGAGATACAGAGGTGAAGGGCGCTTTGTGCCCTTTCCCATGTAAAGAAAACTAGACCATAAAGGTTTGGTTTTTATTATTTTGTTTCCCCTACATAGACAATACGAAAAAGGTGTGTAAATGCTAAATGCAAAATAAAAGGGTGGCTAAATGGTTTTTTTACATGCGTTTACCATTCACTACAACTCTGATGATGAGTGCATGTAAAGTCCACTTTTCACGACAGCTGATATTATTAGTACGGTATGAGATGTGTTAACATGCTCTGCAATATTGTGTGAATTATCTGTGTGCCCATGAACACTTTAAGCGTGCCTTTAAAATGTTGGTGCTGGAAGCCATCTCTGGACCTTGATCGATCCTACTAGTATTTCACAACACTGTTTGAATTAGGCATACTACTGTAGCCTTTTAAATCCCAAATTCAGCTAGCTGGATGGGAGCAGCCTTGCTGTTGACAATTCATAACAATCACACCGCAATGACAATGTTGTTATAGCCAATCACTGGTGGTTGGTAAGCTACAGAAATTTGGTCTTTTATTTGAACACTATCCTTGAGAATGACCTTTTTTACAAAATAACTAGTTTTAGCTGAACATTACACTCAGATCATTTTGTCCAGAAGAAAAGTGTTTAATGTTACCAAATCCTTTCATCCTGTTACGTGCATAAAGATACTGCAACACTATCGATGCAAACAAAATGCCAGCTACTGATGTTTAAGCATTAGTTAAATTACCAAACTTCTGCAAAAGGCCTCTTTGTTTACCAAGCAATACAGTCAACAGCAACCTCAGGTCCATTGACAATGTGAAGTTTCTCTGTCTCTGGATCCAAAATCCAAAGTAAAAATATAGGAGGTAAAGCATGTTAAATCATCAGTTTTTTATTGAATTTTACATTGCAAATCCCGTTAGTTACTTTCAATACATCATGTTTTAATTATAGCATATACATTCAGTGTCTTAATTTCAGAATACATTTAATGAATGCTTATTGCACATGGCTGTTGCACCACTGCATTTACAATATACTGTATGGGAAGAGAGAACCATTTCTGTACAAAAATAAAAACACAAGATTACCAAGAATGATAAGACGTCTTCATAAACCTCTGGGAATCCTACCCTGAAAGAAATATAAACCACTGAGGGTCATGATCAAAAACAGATGTTATTGGAAGCTGGCGTTCTTCCTCAATGAGTGCACTGCACAAGCCAACCCTCGGGGCAAAGCAAAGTGAATGCATCCTCTTCACCATAATTCCAGACGTGCTGGTAAAACAAGATGGGGGGGGGGGAAGAAAAGTCCTCTGTTAAATTGGAAGAGAAATCATGACTGAATGCCTGATGATTGCTGTCCAAAATTATGACAGCTTGCAGCCTGCTTTCCCTCTGTCATCTGACTCCTCTGATTAATGGAACCTTTGGTGCTTTCTTTGGACCAGGCACAGTAGCACACAAATGGCAGTACTGTTACCCCCAAGATGCAAACTCAATAACTCAATACAGTTTCTTGGGATTTAGAAAAGGCTTTCAAAGTGATTCAAATAATTTGTTTTTCCTTTTAAACATATATATATATTGTCATTATACTGTATATACAGGGCTGGAATTATCATAGAAGGCAGGGGAGCGCTGTTCTCCTTGTTAACCAAAATTGGAAAAGCTGTCCTCTTGTTAAGACAGGCAATTTTGTAAAATGATATGCACTGATTCAGGTAAAGGCAATGTTCTTTCCTGAACAAAGTAGCTGTTCTAATGTTCAGTGTCATATCAGCAGCGTGGAGTTGGGCGCGAAGTTATTTGGAAAATGTTCCTGTGTGTCTGGGATCTGACAATTGTCAGCATACATGCTACAGGCAGTATAATAGATCTTTGAAATAGCAGTTTTCCAGTTACATTTAATAAAGATTAGCCTAAATTACTCTAAATAATTATGACAGGAAAGAGAATTTATTTTCACTTCATTCCTGTTCATGAATACGTATGAATACGTACGAATAGGTATGAGAAGTTATCCCACTTTGAACATAATGTTGAATTAACACTGGACATTTTACTGTGCATCAGTTCCATGTCACTGTGTGAGCCACCCATTCAAATCTGCGAACTCAGCTATTAACTAGCAGTACCAAGTCTCTGTAACTGTGCCAAATACTAGTTAAAGTTTCTGACACCACTGTGAGTATTACTACAGAAAGTGACACTCTTTGTATGTGCATTTAATTTGAAAGTATATTTTTCATATGTGCTGTACTATTTTATGTTTGTTTTTTGTTTTTGTTTTTTCACTTGAATTGCTCCTTGGTTTACTGATTATTTTGTATGTAGCCTAATCCTTTCACTTTGAATGGTAGTGTTCACTTTATAACTGTATTCTGAAATGTAAAAAAAAAATAAAATACAACAGAAAATGATATCCCTGTTTTGAGGAGTTATGTCTTAACATTTGTTACATTGCTTTGTTACTGTAAACCTGGGTCTAATAAAATTGTTTGAACAAACAAGCTCACTCAAACATGATTAAGACAGACCATGGACAGTTATATAGAGACGGAGATGGGTAACATTAACTAGCTAGCTATGTCAAGCACAATGGCTGGCAAAAGGAAATGTACATCTTTGAGCATTTGGCATTTAAAATAATTCCAGGCATGCCTTTCTTATTAATTTAAAAAATGTTATTAGCATTTAGGTTTTCAATTGCTTACAGAATTTATTTCAAAGCTGGAAAAATTCATCCAGAGCTTTATTTTGTAATTGTTAAATAAAGTAAACTTCTATTCTCAGAAGTCATGATAATTTACATAAAAAATGAAAATTATGTTTATTATTGACAGTTCAAGTTATGTCACAATTATTCACAGCTCTGTTTTTTTCACTTTGTGCACCCTCCCTTTACAAGGTTACTGAGTTGTTTTCTATTGATGAACCAAACCTCATAATCTCAAGATACTCCTGTTTGCACTTGTGGACTTCTCTCTTCAAATCATAACACACATTTCAATTAAGTTCAAGTTTAGAAATACAGATGGCCTCTGCAAAACAGTCTTGGGACCTGTTATGGTCATACACTACATACAAAAGTATGTGCACTCCTGAACACACCCATATGTACTTGTTGAACATGTCATTCCAAAACTATGGGCATTAATATGGAGTTGGTTCCCCTTTGCTGCTGTAACAGCCTCCACTCTTCTGGGAAGGCTTTCCAGTAGATTTTGGAACATGACTGAGGGGATTCGCATCCATTCATCCACAAGAGCATTAGTGAGGTTGGGCATTGACGTTGGGTGTAAGGCCTGGCTTGCAGTCGGGGCCTTGTCCAAACTTTTGTAACAAAGTTGAAAGCGAACAATTCTCTAGAATGTCACTGTATGCTGTAGAATTAAGATTTCCCTTCACTGGTACTAAGGGGCCTTGCCCAAACCATGAAAAACAGCCCCAGACCATTATTCCTCCACCTCTACTATACTTTACAGTTGGCACTATTCGGGCCAGTGCAGTTAGCACAATGCAGTCTGCCAAACCCAGATTCATCTGTCAAACTGCCAGATAGTGAAACTTGATTCATCACTCCAGAGAAATCATTTCCACTGCTCAGAGTCCAACAGCGGTGTGCTTTACACCACTCCAGCTGACACTTGGTATTGCGCATGTTGATCATAGGCTCGTGTACAGCTACTCAGCCATGGAAACCCATTTCATGAAGCCCCTGATGACTAGTTTGGAACTTTCAAAAAAGGACAGAGGATTTTTACGTGCTCCACACTTCAGCACTCGGCGCAACTGTTCTGTGAGCTTGTGTTGCCTACCTCTTCGCGGCTCAGCTGTTGTTGCTCCTATACATTTCCACTTCATAATAACAGCACTTATAGTTGACTTAGGGCAGCTATAAGTGCTGTTAATTTGGCAGACTGACTTGTTGGAAAGGTGGAATCCTATGACAGTGCCACGTTGAAAGTAACTGAGCTCTTCAGTATGAACCATTCTACTGCCAACATTTGTCAATGGAGATTGCATGGCTGTATGCTTAGCAATGGGTGCAGCTGAAATAGCCAAAACCACTAATTAGAAGGGGTGTCCACATACTTTTGGAAATGTAGTGTATGAGACTGCAATTGAGCATTTTGGCCATGCTCACCAGTGGTGGCTTTGGTGCAGAAGTGCAGCAGAAGAATGCAAAAAGTGCATTATACTGCCAGTGAAATATAGTAGTGGTCTTTGATATTATGGGGTTGTTTTGAATCTACTGGTCCTGGGAATCATGACCAGAATCATGCAAATACACTCAAATCCCGCAACTACCAAGACACTTTGGCCAAAACCATAGTCTGCCAGGAAGCTCAAACTTGGCTGCAAATTTCAGCAAGACAATGATCCCAAGCATACCTCAAAATCAGCCAAGAAATGGTTAAAAGACCACAAAATTACTATTTGTGATGGTCATGTCAGTCTCCAGACATGAATCGAAAATTTGTGGTTTGAAGAGGGCAGTCTACAAGCACAGACTGAGGGATCTTGACAGTTAAAAATATATGACCTAGGCTATTACTTGTTAAACTATGCTTTTTCTGAGCAATTGTATTGTACAGCAGTCTATTTTATTCAGCTGTCTTTGCTCATCTTTATCAGGGATTTGAAGAATGTTTGATGTTGCTGTATCTAAGTTTCATTTAAGTTAAGGTTTTAATTACTGGGTAAACCACTCCTACAATCCCAAAGAAACTGAAGTGGATTTTTTATTTGTTGATTTACATTCAAATATCTTTTTAGCATACAAGCTCCCACTTAGGGCAGCTAATTCTGTGGTTCTCAAAGATAATACTTGAAAGGTCTCATTTCTGAGTTAGACTATTGCCTAAAATGGTAATGGACTTCGTGAGGAAGGTAAAGGCTGTTTCTCAACTTCCTTGAGGGCCTGTAATTTTGGGGACATGTTAGTCAAGTTTATAATATGTAAGCAATCTCAGTGAAAATATACCAAAATACTCCTCTTTGCTTTCAGGCAAAATGTCTGCTGTCTGTGAAATCTTCACAGCTTCAAAGCCATATTGGTGGATGAAAAACATATTCTTAGTCACTAGTTAGAGTTATATTTCAAACAATTAACAGGACAGTTTTTTTCTCTTTCATTCCCTCTTATACTCACATCATGGGAATGCCATGAAAATGAACTATTAATCTATTTCCCAAAGGAATTCCTCTCTCCAGAGCTGGGCTGACAGCCGCAATACAACAGTTGCTGTGCGGCCAACAAACAATGTCCCTGAGCTTCAGTGAATTTCAAAAGTAGTTTCTCTTTCACCACGATCATGTGAAAAATGTAGTTGTCAAGGGTTCCCCTCTTTTATTCCCTCACAAAGATGTCAGGCGGAGAGTGTTAGAATTTCCCAGTGACTTAATCCAAAGGGAATAAAGGGCCAGAGCATAAACACAGCTCCCTTCTTCTTTAGCACTAAGTGATTCATACTATAATATACACTTTTCCACTCCTTTTCTCCAGTCTGAGCAGTAAGCTTTTGTCTAATACTTTTTCTCCCTGCATCACATTTCTCATCCTCAGAAGACTGAAAGTGTTACAGTTCACAATGCAAATTACTCTGAGCAGTAAGCGTTTGTCTTTACTTTTACCTCACAGCATCACATTTCTCATCTTCGAAAGACTGAATTTGTTACAATTCACAACTCAAATTATAGTTTATTTATCTCCAGCGCAGTAATCCTGTAAAATTACCCTGATATCAGTTAAGTACAGTTTATAATCTTGGTAGCATTTAGCGCTGCTTTTCAATAAATCAGTATGCTGGAAAAACACCGAAACAGTGTACATTTCAATAATTGTGTTTAATAATCTAATTCATAAAAATATAATATCTTCTGGATAAATGAATGTGACTGTACATGTGAATTTAATGTATTATGGCGCCTTGAAATGGGGGGACTATGTATGAAAAGTGCTTCTTCATAGTGAAACCCTAATGTATAAACACCATTTAATAAAAGCTGACAATCTGCACTTTAACCAAATGTTAATTGTTTGATTACACATATACAATTGTGGAGTACAGAGCCAAATCAAGAAAAAATATATACATCTTTGTCCCATGTTATAGAAGCCAGTAGTGAATCAGGTCCTTGACTACGGGTCCTTTAAATAAAAAATAGAAATAAAAAAATTAGTGGCTCCTGTAGACAGACCACTTAGCAAGAGAATGACACATGTCAAGGGTCAACCTCAGACCCAGCAACCCAACTCTTCTGTGGGTTCTCATGCTTTTTAAGCAAGGAGAAAAAGAAACAAGGAGATGGTAGAGAATTAAAAACCTGAGGTAGGTAACAATTAACCTCTTAATGAATGTTTTCCCTTTTTTCTTGTCCAGTTGTTGTCATTTCATGAATCTAGACTTTTTTCTGAAAATCTATTTCACAGGAAATGAATCATTGCAGTTATTGAGCAGTTATCAAACTGAAATCAAACTTGTATTATATTCCTTTGATGAATCTGTGTTTTCTATAATCTGTTTGTCATGAAAATATTCAATATCAAATAACTTAGCACTTAACATATTTGCTAGTATTGAACTAGGTGTAGTTCAAAATGTATTTTTTTACATTTTACCAAGGGACATGACATTTTTTTCCTGTTGGTGAATGTACATTAGAGCCCGACCGATATATCGCCCATTATTTGACTTTTTTGACGACATCGGGATCGGCAGTTATGCAGCCGATGTGTCCCGATTTTTAAATAAGTATAATAAACAAAAAAACATTGATTATTTATCTGTACTTGTAAGTTCGAGCGTTGTAATTGTTATTTACTAGAATTATCCAGTAGAGGGAGCTCTAATACAAGTGTGAACTGCAGCAGCTGCCGCGCTACTTCTGTAATAAGACGTTTGTCACTCGTGCCTCCAATATTCTCCACTGGAAGTCTTGCCTGCACAGATTCGATTGCCGCAATAAAGGTATGCATATTTAGTGAAAGTTTTTAACTAAATGCGTTTATACGACCGCTATGTTTATCAATCCTCATTATCAAGCGAGCGAGCTAGCTAACATAATTATTTGGTTCACTTTAGCAAGCTAGCTGGCTAGCAAGCCTTTATGAACTGGCAGTGAGCACATAAGCAGCGTAGGATCTACATTTCCAGAGGACATCGCTGTAATCTCAAATAAATAACCAGCCAAAATAAAATGGTGATTGAATTCATCACACATTTGTTTTTTGTTTTTTTTGTTTTTTATCTGAGATAATGATATTAGCTACTATATATATGATGCTGTGTCAATAGCCAACGGGTTATTGCAATCGAGTGTGTCATCTAGTCACGCGTCATCGTAGCAAGCTAACCAGACAGTAAAAACGCCCATAAAACACTTCTAATGTGGATCATTTTAAGCCATGTTATCTAGCTTTGTCGTGATAACATGAGAGAAGGATTGCTGTTGGAGAAGTGAATCAACCAACACTTAGCGCGGGTAACCTGCACGAATGCGCATTGTAGTTTTTTTCACCACCGAATTCTTATTGACAAGCCTCACGTTACGTATTTCATCCAGTCAATTTAGTTTCATCTAACGTTACACTTGATTCACTCATTAGCTCTGCTAGATAAAGTCTTACTCTTTGAGATAATGTAGTAGGAATAAAATAAGAAAATATAATTTATAATTAATTTAACTTACTGAGAATAAATAATAAGAAATAATAAGGCAATGTCAACAGCTAATGCGTTATTGCAAGTGAGTGTGTGTCATCTAGTCACCCGTCAGAGCGCATTGTAGTTTTTTTCACCACCAAATTCTTATGGACAGGGAAGCTCGCTAGATAAAGTCTTACTCTTTGAGATCATGTGGTAGGAATAAAATACGAAAATATGATTCATTTACTGAGAATAGATACTAAGAAATCATAATAACAAATTAATAATAATAACAACAATAATAATAATATTCATAAAAATACATGTTTGAAACTGGAAAACTGATTTTTTTAAATAGATTTTTTTATAGATGGCTGGAACAGAAAGGAGCAAAAGCAACGTGTGGAGTTATTTTGAATTCACACCACTTGAAGATGGTGTTAATATATATATTTAATTTAATATCATCTTTTACATTTTTTATCTATCAAAAAGTTCTTTGTGTGTTTATTTTTATTTATTTGTTTGCTTATAAGTTAAATGTTCTCAAATATAGAAACTTTGATAAAATATAAGTTTTTCAAATTGATTTGAAAATGTTGCACTTTTTGACAAAATATCGGTCAAAACATCGGTAATCGGTGGGCTAGGACTCTCCAAAATCGGGATCGGCATCGGACCCAAAAATCTGGCATCGGTCGGCTCTAATGAACATGCTCCCAAATAAGTAATACAGCTAAAAAAAACTCAATGTACTGGTATATTTAATATCTTCAAAATTAAATTCACAGAGAAACACACAATGAAATGCCATTAACCCTGAAAAGTTAGAATGTTTGTGTGCATGGTCACTGCCAACTTATTTATTTTCAGATGTCAGCATGGCCATTTCGAATATCAAAGCTCCCCAACATGAACTCACCAGAGATCTGAAACCACTTGCATGCTTTGTGCATGGTAACTAAACACTTCAATACGTGCATTTCATTTTCTCAATTGGGGCAGAAGGATGCTAAGGTGCTAAATGGTTTACATGTCAAGGATTTGGAGGAATCACTGGGTCAATCTTTGCTAATTCTAATCAGTTAGAAAAACCATCTGAAAACCATTCCTATGAGTCAAACCAAGGTCTCCCCATTCATAAGCAATGAATATGTTTTTGGTGCCAAATACATGTTCCTAAACTGAAAATATCACTGGCCTGCAATGGAATGAGCAATCATGGAAGGTGGCTAAATACGCTGCCAGTTCCATGCATCTTATACATTTGTACAGACAGTGCTCAGTCTCCAGAGTAAGGGCTACAACCTGTGGGTGTTCAATGTCTAACCAGTACAACAAGCCACACGTGCAGTCAATGCCTAAACTTGAGACAGCCATACTCCCCATGCCATCATCATAGTTACAGTTACATGTCCATTTGATATGCAGAAGTACACTCTCATATCATCCCCCCAGCAGAAACCACCCTGTGTAACAGCACCACAATGCTTTGGCCATATTTATTAAGGATTTGTGGGGCTCTTATAGATGCTAATGAGACCAATGCCATTTTTCTATAGGTCCTACGCCAGAGCTTTGCACTGGTAAAATGAGAAAAAATTGGGACCCTAAAATGTGCATATTTGGGTTAATGCATATGCATTTTAGGGTGTAGTGATGTTAGGCCCCAAAAATATGGCTGGAGAAAAGCAGGTGTTAGCTTCTTTCCAGCATGAGGTCAGTATGATTGCAGTTGCCATTCTTAGGAGATGTTGGCAGCGTGGTAAAGTACTTTTCCGAAAGGAGAGAGTCTTTCTAAATCGCGTTTTTGGCGTGTCGGAGGAGAATGTGAGAATATCCCATAGGCTCCCAAGTCTTGCCACATTCTGGTTACTGGATGAGCTTGCAGATGATCTGCCCAACAACATAACAAAGCCACACCATCCCTGCACTGACAAAACAACACCTTTTCATGCTGGATTTCCTGGCTTCTGGCTCATTCCATCGCACAGTCGTGACATTAGCTGGCATTTTGCAGGTCGCAAATGTGCTGTTGCTGGTCCTGAAAGCCATGCTGTGTCGAATGTCCTGTGACATCACATTTACGAACAAACAAGGGGCCCTCCTGGAAACCAAACAGTGATTCTATACCACCGCTAATTTCCCAAATGTGCTCAGTGCACACGTGTTCCACTGATACCCCTATAAGCAAATGACCATGTGTAAGGAAACAGAAAGCAAACGCATTCTGTCGATTTCCAGGTTGTGTGTGACTACTGGAATGTCATCACAAATGACAAGTGATTTCAAAATACCCGGGGTACCCACATGACTCCTTTATCTTAGGTTTATGAGTTGCCTGTTGGAGAAGTTGTGGGATAGTTATTATGGAGATGGTTGGCTATTGGGTATGGAATTAGCCCCTTAAGTCGCACCAGCTCATATTCAGGCCAGAGTGGGTTTATTTGCATTCATTCCGTTTTTTACTGTGAAATCTTTTAGAAATATTTTGAGTAATTCTGACTCTTGGAAAACAAACTCCCAAGTGTTACCTTTCAGAAGAGACCAGGATTATGCCTGTAGTCAAAATGGTTCAATAGTAACCATTTTATTTGGGCATGTCATTTTCAGGCATGTGTTAAAAAGGGGCATGGTAAGTGGACTGCATTTATATAGCGCTTTTATCCAAAGCGCTTTACAATTGATGCCTCTCATTCACACTGCCATGCAAGGTACGAATCAGCTCGTTGGGAGCAATTAGGGGTTAGGTGTCTTGCTCAGGGGTACTCCCACACTTCGGGGGGTATCGAACCGGCAACCCTCCGACTGCCAGACAACCGCTCTTACCTCCTGAGCTATGTCGCCCCTGGAATGATACAGAGGGGGTTACACAACTTGAAATATTAAAAATGTTCAGGTTTTAGTAATAACATTGGGCCTCATTCACCAATATCTTCCTAAGTTTTTTCTTAAATTTGTTCTTAAGAAAGGTCCCAAGAAAAATCTACGTCAGATTCACGACGTGTTCTTAAACCGCAGAATTGTTCGCGCATGTGTTCTTAAAATGATAATCCCATCGTCTTCGTAAATGTAAAGCGTGTGCCAGTTGTTCCTAATTAGCATAGGTAAACACCCCGCCAATCCCCATAAAAGGGCATGAGACTGCAGGGCCGTGTGCACACACAGAAATCAAACAGAAAAGTTGAGAGCGAACAAAGTCAATAATGCCCAAACGAAAATCTAAAGAGGCTGGAGAACCGGACTCTAAACGTCAGAAAAACTTCAGTCGTTCTGAAGTGGAGGTATTGCTACGGGAAGTGAACAGCTAACGACCTGTCATATTTAGCGCCGTAGCGTCAGTAGCGGATATGAAATAACACAAAAAAAGATGCACGGGATGCTATTACTCGTTCAGTGAATGCTGTATCCGGAGAAGGGCGCACAACTGATGAAGTAAAAAAAAAATGGTTTGATGTCAAATCTGAGGCAAAATAAAAATAAAAAATGCTGTTGGGAGTGGGCGAAAGGAATTGCGTGTCATGCATTCAAACAACAAAGTGCTTTTTGTCACATTAATACCGCTAATTAAATCAACCGGTAGTAAACTGCATTGGCGTAAACCCGTTGCTGCACAAAACACTGGACAAAAAATGTATTGCCAGTCATTTTGGTGTCACCCCCTTAGTGATGACCCTGAATAAGTGTTCTCTTCTTCAACATGTCCATGTGTTTAAAAAGTGTTACCTAAGTGCTTAGTTTGTATTCAAAATTTAAACATTTGCTTTTGTAGTATAGACCAAACATTGCATATTTGAAACCCCCAAAAATAAAAGGTCACTACAATGGTTTAATTTTGTTTTATTTACAGATGAACTCCCGCTTAGGCAACCACTCTCTGAGGTGGAACCTGGCACCTTAATGCTTTGTAAAATAATGAAAATAATTATTAAAAATATATTGTAAATGATAAAACTATTATTGTAATTTAAATCCTATAATATTATACAACTGTAGAATTAAAGAACAATAACGAATTATTTTGCACAAACATGTCAGCACTCAAATGTGCGTAAGTGTGCTCTTGAGTGTGCGTAGATTCTGTTCTTACCTAAGAAAAAATCCCAAATAAGAAAACATTGGTGAATGTCAGAATCTTTGTGAAAACTGTGTAAGTGGGTTTTAAGAAGAAAATTCTTCTTAAGAACGGTTGGTGAATGAGGCCCATTGTGCAGCATCATAAAAGTACTAAATGTAAGTGAACAGTATTCATATAGTTACCTAAAACTATAAAGCATGCTGTAACAATTCTATAGTTATTATATATATTACATGACCAATAATGCTAAGGAGTGAAAACAGAGTAAAAGATTAATTTTTAGATTCATCTTGAATCCAGTAAGAGATGGGTCTTTCTGCATTGGAACATTGTGCTTCTTTTTTCAATCATTCATTCATATATTTGAAATCACCTTTATTAGGCCTGCCTTAAGTAAATTACTTAAAAACATAACGTGAACAATGTGCAATAAACTAGGAAGGCTTTGCAAAGGGAAGTAATGGGGTTGTGATTGAAGTTTTTATATTCATGACTGTGATTTCAAAGTGAACTAACACACAGACACACACACAATGGATGCAGAGACCCTCAAGGGTGTTAAGTTCAGATTTGATGCTGCTAGATATGCTCCAGTCTGAACATAAATGACACAGCTAGATCGGCTGAATGGCCTGTTTTGATTGTTATTATGTTCTTAAATTAATCTCTCTTGTATACAAACAAAAATAATTAAGGTTAATTCAAAGCCAAAGCACATTCTCATAAAATATTACAGAGAGCAGCCCTGGAATACTAATGATGAGGTCCAATCAGCCAATAAAAAGGACTTTGGTAATGAAGGAAGAGGGAAAAAGAATGAAAAGAAAGGGGGAAAAAACTTTTGAAGGGCAAGGTCAGAACTGGCAGTCGATTTGAAGAGTTCCTGCGACATCACAATGGAAAATGACATCATCAAGTATTGAAATGTGAGGCGAGGAGAGGAGGTCTTTTAAAAAGTAGGCTTTTTGCCAAAGGCCATAATTAAATTTGTGCAAAACATGCTAAAGTGCTTCTGCATTTGTGCGCAATAATTTTCATAAAGCTGTTAAAGGTATGGGTGTTGGGTGGGGGTACTTAATCAGGTCTCTTTGCTGATGACTCTTTTATTGAGACACTTCCACTGCATGCTCAAATTAAAAAAACACTGCGTGCCCCACTGCTGGGCTTCCATGAATCTTTTACTGAAGTGCATGTCCTGTGGCTGAATTTCCTGTCTATACTGGTTAAATGTTTTTCTTTTACACTGTCTTAGTACCAGCTTAGAGACAGACCGTTGCAGTGTGTGTTGGGACAGGGAGCTGGGAATGCAATTAACAAAGTTATGCACATTGTGAATTTGAGAAATTCTTGGGAAAGCTGCCGTTTTGCTGAACCCAGTCCCACTGGTGAGTGTTAATGCCGAAAAGAACAGGCTAATTCATGAATAAATTAACCAAAATAAATCTTCACTATTAAAAGTCAGATTCTTATTTAAATACTAAGAAGGATTCCTTTTAAAAAATAACACAACAAACAATTTTTACAAATTATGAATGTTATGCGAATGCTACTTTAATTTGTTTTTTTTCTGAATCAGGGCTGCGCAACCCCACTCCTGGAGATATACTACCCTATAGGTTTTCCCTCCAACCCTAACAAAGAACACCTCACTCCACTGTTAGAGATCTCATTGAGCTGCTAATTAGTAGAATAAGGTGTGCCAAATTGGGGTTGAACTGAAGACCTACAGGACGCTATATTTCCAGGAACAGGCCACCTCCACTCTTCTAGGAAGGCTTTATACAAGATGTTGGAGCATTGCTGCAGGGATTTGCTTCCATTCAGCCTGAAGAACATTAGTGAAGTTGGGCACGGATTGGGCAATTAGGCCTGGCTCGCAGTTGGCTTTCCAATTGATCCCAAAGGTGTCGGATGGGGTTGAGGCCAGGGCTATGTGCAGGCCAGTCAAGGTCTTCCACACCATTCTTCCATTTATATATGGACCTCACTGTGTGCCTGTGGGCACTGACATGCTGAAACAGGAAAGGGCCTTCCCCAAACTTTTGGGGAAGCACAGAATCGTATAGAATGTGATTGTATGCTGTAGCATAATAATTTGCCTTCACTGGAATTAAGAGGCCTAGCCCAAACCATAGAAAACAGTCACAGTCCAAGGGGTGTCCAGACACTTTTGGTCAAATAGTGTAGCTTATATAAGCATATATCATTTACAAATAAATGTGTTAATTTTTCTCAGTAAAAACATTGTTAAATATTACATTGGTCAAGGATGACCTCACCAAACTATATACATATGAAAAAAGGTAAGACCTTGATTTGTGTTTTAGTTGCTACTGTAACTGTTCTGGTGATTGAAAATTAATTCAATTGCAGCAGTCTGAAAATGACATTACCAAACCATGACACCTGGGTTTGGACTTAAATTTATGCAACATTTTCTCTTAATTATTTATATTTTAGTCTTATAAATATTAATAAAAATATTTTAAATATATAAATATTTTTTATTAATATCCAAGTCTGAGATTCCCTATCTAGTTCCATGGTACCTCAATTCAAGATTGCTATACCTTTTTGCTCATGGTGGTTGGAGCCAGACACATTGGCCCCATTACACTGGGGGTCAGGCATGTACAGTAAAACAAAAATTTAAAAATCACTGAAACTTTCAAGATGGCATATTAAATGATATGATATAATGATATAATCAAATATATTCTACTTGTAAGAGGACTAAAAATAACCTGGATATGGCTTTACATATCTATATTTATGTCTTTTGATTGGAGCTTTTTATAATTCTGAGGCAGAACTTCCTGACAGGCAGTAGTGGCAATATAAGCTCTGGAATACACAAAGTCTTCAGTATAAATGTTATTATTGTACATGCCTGCAAATGGCTCTAGCAAGCCAGTGCTGACTTAGAGATGAAACATTGTAGATGAGCCTTCCAATGTGACTACAAGGTCAGAAAAAAGTTCTGATCACTTTCAAGTGAAAGCCACACCAGAATCAATTGCCCCAAAGTAATCACAGTCCTTGTAATTCTGAAAAATATACATTTCTGTCATTTTTTTCCATATATGGTAAATTCGATTAACTATCAAAATGAGTCAAATTCACAAAGACCTTGTCTTGCACACCACTTTGTTACACCTTCAATTATGATTCTCCTACACAGCCTGACATACACTGATACACCTTCTGACTGCATTATCGTTCACTAGATACTTTGACTTTGTAGTGAAGTTTTGAACTTTGTTTTTCAAACAGATCAAACATGCTATTACAAAGCTATTTTCTTGCAATTATCTTTTCTACAGATGTTCTACTTTCAGTGAGGTGTGTCCTCATTGATGCTGTAGCTCTTTTTCCTTGTTTCTCAGGAGAATAGCAATACACCGTTATCTTCAATCATTAAGCCCTTCTGAGCAGGTCCATATTCACTATATAGACAATGATTGGTATGTGACACATAGTGAACAAGATAGTATCAATCTAAATTTGGTACCAAGACCAGTGGTAAAATAAGACAAAAAAGGCAGCTTCTGGTAAAACAAATTTATTGATCTGGTGTTTCATTCAGAAAGTACAAGTCAAACAATATAATTGACAAGATGTGTTGCACACTAGCACACATTAGCATAACACATCACATAACTTCAAATTCTGGCATAGTTAGATTTTCCACTCTGAAAGCACATCTGGAATGGATGCAGGGTGCTGTACCAGGAAAATAACAATAGTGTGAAGACAACCTGAGAAATGTTTTGTTTTTTTGTCATTTTAAGCTCATACATTATGACGGACGTGTCATTTTTCAGTACAAGATGACATCCGCTGAAGTTCCTGGAACTGGATACAATCAGAGCAGGGCTCAACATAGTTTCTATAACCTCAGTGGACAACTTTAGAAAACGCTTACTGCTTGTCATTTAGAAATCTGTGCTGTTTGATTTGAATTCCATGGTTGTTCATCAGAGCCTGTCTCAATGAGGTCATACAGTGAATGACCACAGACATTCTGGGAATTCTTCCCACAGGAGGTTCAAGATCATTTTAAACAGGCCCCATGATGTGTCTGTGACTCTCAATGCCTGGCAACCTTGGTGTCAGCTATGAAAT
This sequence comes from Anguilla rostrata, assembly GCF_018555375.3. Classification (NCBI taxonomy): domain Eukaryota; kingdom Metazoa; phylum Chordata; class Actinopteri; order Anguilliformes; family Anguillidae; genus Anguilla; species Anguilla rostrata. The sequence continues at coordinate 31,937,189 of NC_057937.1, forward strand.
AATCTACCAGCGAGGTTAATAAGCTACATAGGACAAAGGGGTCTGAAATATAAATATTTCACGGAGAAAAGGATGTAGAGATACACTTCAGTGTGAAAACATTGAGATATCTGTGATTGACACCCCTCACACACTAGTACAAATAAATAAGTAAATAAATAAATTGTGTTCACAGTGATTCTTGTTTATGCTTTTTTTTTTTTTCAATGCACATCCCAAATGCACATGGTCTCTCATTAAAATTAATTTTGTACTCACAATGCCACAGTAATGGATGGACAGCAAACTTCCAAACCATGCATACTACAAAGAGCACTACATTGCTTCCCAAAAAAGTACATTCTTATTATATTTCCTATACATTTGTTATCCAATTTAAACACAGACTATACAGGCTTTTTTTAACTTTAAAATATGATTCAATAACCATTCTAAGGCATATCTATGATGCACTGGCAATCTATGTCTTTTCTGAAATTCTCCACATTCCTGCACCGTTTACTTGTATTTGCTCTTATAAAAAGTATTAGGGAAGTTTCAGGGTCTATCACTTTTTTCTATGTGGGGAGGGGAGGGCGTGGCTACAGAACCTATGGTTTGGGATCAGATTCCAGAAGTGGTTGTTCCTTTTTAAAAATTCCTCATGGCAATTGAATAAAGGCTTTTTAAAACTCATTCCTTCCTCCAACGAGAGTGCCTTGAACTGCATTGAAGTAAGCCCAGTTTTATACTTTTTGCACTGAGGCACCCTTCGTTGCTCCCTTTGAGTGGTTGTTCCTTGTTAGCTGCTGCAATGACGGATACTAAGAAGCCTAGATACAGCGAAGCAAAACGGCAAGCTGACAGGGCTCATTCAATTACAAGAATCAACCTTGGAAAAGCGATGCGGAGTTGGCGTGTTTTCTGTTGGACCTGTAAGTAACATTACTTATGGCTAATTACCTTATGCAATTAGATGCCCGAGGTTTGGGAGTTTTTGTATCAAATTCTGTTCTCCCATCAAGATGTCTTCCTCCCTATGGAAACTGCTGTTCCTGTTTATATTTTCAATTTAGCTAGCTTGGTAATTCACCAGCATTATTTCAATTCGGAACTGAATCTCATGTTATCTAGCTACGTGTAGCCAACTTCACTAACAAAGCTAATAAAGTTGCAAACAAAGACTCCCTGTCCTCATCAGGATTCACTGATGATAAAACACGTAAGCATAACTGCCTAGGCATCGGTAGTTCAGCTGCATTTATTTCAATCAGAGGACCTAAATTTGATACAGTATTCATGCTTCGAGCTACTTGTAGCCAACTTCATTAACAAAGCTAAAAAAGTTGCAAACAAAGACTCCTCATTAGCATTAACTGATTATAAAACACAGCATAACTTTTAATATTACTTGGAATATTTCACTAATTTATTTATAACTCTATACCTCAGGAATATAAAAATGTAATATTACATTACATTTTATTTGGCAGCGGCTTTAGCCGAAGCGATGCACAATAACTGCATGCAATTTGCATTAAGTACCAGTTATCCATAGCCATGAACGTGTACATACTATGTTGTATTTAAGAAGAAAAAAAGGCTAATATTTGAATAGAATACGGATGACTTTTTCACAAAGCCATTCACTTTACAAGTTTATTAGCTAGGAATGTACCTATGGCCTGCTAATGTTACGATTCCGTGTTTACATTCCAGTTATAACTAAATGTCCAGAATAGCTAAATACCAAACGAGGAGACACACAAAATAGCTGCACTACGGAGTACCATACGATGTTTTCACTCAGTGCAAAAGATTGTTATAACACTGCCTAATTACTATTACTATCTATATGGAATTATTCATGTTGCTACAAAAGCTATTTTTAATATCTCTGGTCACCTCACCTCTTCGCTTGACATTTTGCTTTTAGCGCTTGAGAGTGCATACTCAATGGAGGTGTGTGTGCGGTTGAGGACAGAGGAGAAGACAAACACAGTCAGCCACAAAAAAGGGCTAAAAAAAACCTGCATGGTATAATGTTGAGCTGTGATTAAACTTGCATGCCACTTATGCCAATCATTAATGCTTCCCTTGAAGCCAAATTTTGTTTTATATAGAGCAGTTCAATTTGGGTAGTTTGTCATACAAAAACAGATAACAGAATATGAATAACATAAATATAAATAGCAAATTCATCCCTTCAGTAACAAAAGTGCTCTTTGGACTGCAGAGGGAATTCTGATTTCTGCAGCAATTCTGTGCTAGAAGAGAGCAAGGTATTAAACAAAACTTGAACTTTTTCCAATACTGTACAATATAAATTTACAAGGTATGTTAAGGTGGTGTGAAACATGGAACATGTGTAACATTATGCAAATTTTTTCAAATGCTTCCATATTTTATGAACTCAGCATTAGCTAATGCTGCCCTTTTCAAATGTAATTAATCTTAATTCCTGAGGTGTTTCCACTACACAGCTCCCTTCCGTATGGCCTATCTCAGGTCCCAACGGTGTTATGATGTACTAAACACAAAGTGCTAAGCATCCATTTTTAAGGACTTGGCAGGGGCTTTTTATTTCCAAAAACTGGAAAACGTCCCCATTTTGGCTTGGCAGCTATGAAATTTGGGATTATTGCTCAGTTTGTAAAGGCTGACTCAACAATAGAGTGAGGTATAAAGGAATTACAAGTCCCTAATCCCACTCAGGCTGACATCAAATCTGAGACTGGTGAGTTGGAAATAATATTCATGCTGCATAGCTTCTGTAAATAAAGCAGCATATTAGAGGCATAGATACTGCCTCACTCACTGCACATCACTGCTGTCATGGAAATAATAGGGTCAAGGCCACCATCAGGGGGGGCAAACAGGAATGCTGTCCCGAGCCCTGGAGGAGGGGGGCCATAGTCTGTGAACTCGGGGTAAATATTAATGTCCCAGGAACAATATAATAATATAATTATGTCCCAGGCCTGGGAATTTCACTCAGCAGCCCTGAATAAGGTATACAGGTATTTCTGACGACAAGACAGATATACAGTTTAAGACGTGGTGTGAGCTGCAGAAAAGTACTTTGGGAACAGGGTAGTGATGAATACAGTAGTTTGACAGCAACAGGAAACCACAATCTTAAATTTACGCCATAGTGCAAATATAGTGAATGTTCTTCCCAGAATTCAATGAGGATTTGGTTCCCACAGTCCAGGATGAAGTGATTGATCAATGCTGCTTGTCCCTCTCCTCACTTCTGAAACAAGGTTTCCTTGTTTAGGAATGAGAGTGCAATTCATTTATTTTACAGCTCTGATGTACTGTGGGAGTGTTGTATTTCCAGGGGGAGTCATGAGGTTATCACCCAGCTGTAGTGCTTATGTGACTTTCTGTGTTTGCTCTGCAAACAGGGTCCAAGAACACTGTGGCCACCGGTTATTCTCACCTCAGAATCTACATATAGATTTTCTGTGCTGTGTGGCCTGAAAGAGGTCAAAGGTCAGCTCTTGTGTAGGGAATCTATAAGCGATCATCCTCAAAAGGCCTCAGAAGCACAGAATCTGTCATAATTAATGCATCAGTCCACTGCAATTATCTGACTACCCAGAAGGGACAGGAGAATAGCAGAAACCTTTCGTAACCCTGTTTCTGAAAAGTGATCAAACTTGTCATGATGCCTTATCGTTGAGCCTAAGAGAGCAAAGGTGAGGAGGGTCAAAGGTGATGGATGTTTCCCAGGCATGCTCAAAAATCCAATATTTACACTAAAAGATGTGATTTTTTAATTATTGTAATTATAGGATGAATATATAAATGAGTAATGATACACATTTTGGGCTGTCCAGAAGGATGAGAATGATACATAAAATATAACACAATGAAACTACAATTCTTTGTCAGGTCACACTGTCCACCAGCTGACCCTCCTCTAGCTGGTCTATATACTGTCCACCTGCTGACCCATATCTGAGCATAGATGCACATTAAACACACAGCTAAGCTTTAGCCTACTAATTTCCTATACCCTATAAAACATTTGAGATATGCCCATATAAAAATTTTAATATAACAAAATGGCCTATAATAACTACAAAATGGACTTCGGCCTATTATTAAAAATAAAAACAGACAGTGGGCAATCATAAATAAAACGGGTATCTCCAACATGAAAACAATAAATGTTGGCCTATAGCTTAAATAAAACAGAATAGGCACAGGCCTGTAACTACTTCTTTTTCCTTTGGACATGACTTTAAGAATCAGAGTTCATCGATGGACTCTACATTCAAGCGATTTCTGATCTTTTGTATAAAATTGTCCACAGACAGACAATCATCTCTATGACCACACAGATGTAGCCTGAATCACGATAAGCACATCAAACTGCTGTTGCAGATGTTTTAATTAAATTAAACTGTATATATTTAGTAAAATACCTACACTGGTGTCACCAACTGAAAACATTATTACTTTACTTTGGAAACCGGAAATAGTTTGGGTGGGAATTCCTGGTACCCGTTTCCTGGTGTTAAACCCTATAAAAACCCTATAATTAATGCAAAAACCAATGGCATTTGGATGATGGTAAATGTGCCAGTATCATTAACACTAGAACTGCCAGGATTCGTTGTATACCTAAAACCGCCAATTTACCCACACATCTATTGTGCATTTATATTGCTATCTATTCTATCACTGTCATAATGCATTTGTTTCACAAGGGGATGTCTAAAATCACGAAATAACTATATTTAAATGACCAAATAAACAACCGTGTTAACGAATGATTTCACCTTGCAACATTAGTTGCATTGATATTATACTCATACATTTTGACCTAATCATTAAAACGTGCATATGAACAAAGTCATGTGTGAATAAACAAATAAACAAAAATCACAAAGAAATACAAGTTAATCCATTCAACAGAGTTGTCTTTATTCATAAACACCATTGATCGCAACAATAATACAACACTATCGATACAACGTTCACGTAGGCTAGCAAACTGAATGAAATAGCCGAACATGGGCAAAACATAGGCATCAGGCAAATTAGGCTAAATAGCCTACAATACACTTTCCACATACTGCTTTCTGGCATTTCAGGCACTTGGTGAACATTTTGTTCTGTTTGCACTGCGCTTTCACCATGCACGTCATTCTCTTCTGCTCCTCCGACTGTGCAATGGGAATGGGTTATACGCCGAAAATAAATGCTTTCTATTGTGGGTAAATTTTACCCGCTGGCGCTACTAGGTATAAATGCCTCAAACTTTTTTCTGTTTTTATCTATAACTTACTTACATTAGGAGGTGCTTAATAACTCAATTTTAGGAAAAGTCAAGGACTGGGAGACATGAGTTTTTTATTGAAACAGAGTTACATACACTTACACATACACGAAAAACAGAAACGGGTAAATTGTACGGCGGTTCAAGTGTTAACGTTACATTATACCAACACACCAACATGCACTCTGTGTCAAAGCCAGAAATAACGTATTAGTTAATGTTAGCCACATGGACAGTTCGCCATGTACACAGTGGACATAATATTGACAAAAAAACCCTGAAAACAATTTCTCAAACACAAATCTTTATTTTTGTTGCAAAGTTCCATCTAAAGTTAGAGGGGAGAAGTACAGAGATCAGTACGGCTATCTTGTCTCACTGCGTTGCCAATTCACTCCCAATCATTTTGTTTAACATTCAGCTCTCATAGTTGAATACTTCTGGGAAAAACTGCAAAGGATTAGGGATTGTGGCAGATTAGTGTCCAGTCCTTCATAAACTGGTCCTACCACCCAACCCTGCCCAGCCCTGTCACTGCCCCTGGTTTAACAGCATAATGTTGACAATATGCACTAATGTTGTAATTGAGAAATAAACAATAAGGTAGCCAACATCTGGAAGTACAATGTACCACAGATGCCCAAGTGTAAAATATCCAACACTAGTCTAACGGTGAAGCCACACTGTACATGACACCACCTCCATTCATTTTAAATGAGAGGTGGTGGCACACCTCCGCAAGGCATGTTGGGATTGCAGGCGGCGCTGGGCTAGGTGGCGGGGGGATGGCCAAAGTCTAACTTTAACCCCCAGGCGGTACAACTACGCATCACAGTAACCAATCAGGTTTGTTCTAAAGATCCATCAAGTAAATTGTCCTTCTTTTAAAATTTTAGATCCACATTCTATAGTTCCACAATGGAGGACCCCCAACTTTATACTATCTCCTACAGAGACACCAACAAGAGGAACACAGCATGGATGAAAGTCTCTGAAATTGTCGGTGGCTCTGCTATGTAGATAGCCATTAGGCTATGTACAGTGTAAATTTCGCAGAAGATGCAATGCTGCTGATGAGCTAATAGGCTTGTTTGAGATTAGCTAGGCCTGCGCAGTTTTGAGCACCGCCTTGCCAAACGCATTGTATGACGGTTAGAATGTTGTCCGACTTGCTCTGGAAATCCGACTGCGCGAGCCACGGAAATCTCACGGGAGCGAGGCACTCGCAGTTTTCAGCGCAGTTGCTCTCCACCGACTGCACAAATTCATGCATGATGGGAAACGACTTGCTCTGGTTTGAGCGAAGCGCCTATTGGCTCAGAAAAGCTGTCACCACCCACAAGGAAGTTATGAGATTTCTGTCTTATTCATCATTCCAAGATAAACTTAATGAACTGTCAGGCAGACACCAAATGATTTTTATCAGAGTACTGACATTCACAATTGAACGCTTTACACATTCCTCATAAATGCTGTCTTAATAAACATCTCTGCAATGGAGTTTATATCGAAATAACTGTATCAAAACCCCTGAATAAAATATAATGAGAAAGTAATTAGTAGAAGCTCTTGGTACACAAACTCCTGTATCCAATAATAATAATAATAATAATAAATGAAGACTTGATTCACATCAATTTGTAGTGAGTGTTATAGTATTTCTAGCTGTTCTCATATACCCCCCACATAATAATAATTAGCTGGCCAAACATTATCAATGGTCTCGGAATTATAATTAGCCGAAATTGCCAGATGTCCATCTTCATGTAATAGCAGTGGGATTTCTACTGCATCCATTTCATCGGCGACTCCTCCCCGGACTGCAATCGGCTACTCTCGCCTGTTTTCGAGGCGAGCCGAAAGTCATCTCAAACAAGCCTAATGGCTAGTTAATGTCAGACAAGCTAATGAACGTGTGTCTGCATGAATGCCTATGAATGTATATTCTGCTATATTGCAAATCATTTTATTTAAAAAATTAAATAATTGATAGCAGCACAAACATTTTAAACTGGTGATTCTGAACAATAACATTTATCGAATGACAATGAAGCACATACTGATCTAGTTGTGAGAGAATTGTAGATTAAGCAAAATCAAGGTGATCATAAAACTGATAATGTATTAGTTGCGAGTTGTTCATGATCGTTTCTAGCTAGCTAGCTCGCTAACCAGATATAACTTTGAGGACATTAACTGGCTAATTAGTAAGAAAATATTTTTGTTGTTATTGTTGGTTGTTACTCACTAGCTAGACATTAGACAGCCTAGCTAGGCAGCTGACTAACATCTTTCAGAACTAGGTTACTGCAAAAACATTTATTTTATTCAGACTGGACAATGATAACATGTAACATGACATTAAACCCAGTCAACACTTAACAAACACAACTGTCTGTCAAAAAATAGGTGACATGCCGCAGGAGTGGCACCAGATGGCGTAGCCGCATACAGTGTGGGTTCACCGTAAGACTGTTTCAGCAAGCAGCACAAAACCGTCGTATCAACAAATACGTCATATCACGCTGACCAATGAACAGTGGCGTCTACCATAGAAGAAGAAAAAAAAGACACAATAGAAGAAAGAACATCCATTTCTGTCATTAAATGTGAATAATAATATAAATACATTTTATAAAACTAGAACACCAGTATTAAGTTATATTTTAGGAGACATTGGGTAGCATTGCTTTGGAATACAACTTCTTTAATTTTTGTCAAGATACAAGATAGCCTATGTTGTTTGTAGTATGGTAACTTGGTATCATTTTGATATCAATACTTTTAATGGCAGGTCTAGATTTTGCCAGTTTGAATGAATGACTTTTAGACAGCGCTTGTAGGTGTGAGTAACTGGCATTTTTGTACGTTGAAAACATGTTTTTAATGAAATATAATTTCTTATTGCACCGTGTTTGTAATGAGTCAATGATAATAATAATTCATATATAAATGTAGGCTATAACAGACATGCACATGTTGCACTCCAGAATGATGACACAAGTCTTCCAGTGCCACATATTTTAATGAAAAGAAGCAGTTTTTCACTGCAAACAAAACATGATAGCTTTTAACTGACCACATATGGAGACACTCGCTTTCAGATGGCTTAGCTTGCTGGCTTAGCTTAGTATTCCAGCAAAGCTTGCTACCAAGCACGTTATTTTTCTGTATTGCTCTATTTTTCTCAAACAGAAATGATTAATGTCATGATAATTGTTTTTTTAATGAGATTACTGTAAACAGCAACATTATCTGTATGTTCAGGAACATCATCGTAGGGGCAGTAACAGCAATCTAGGTGATCAGCAAGCCTTGGAATTGAAAAGTTTCATAGTTGTGAAAACTCTAGAGCTATGTCTAAGGTAGTTTTCGTCTGTGGGCACTCATAAAGACAATGTCCAGCCCTGTCCTTAGAGGGCAGGAAGATGGTCGTGATTGATGGAAAGAACCAAGAGAGACTAAAGTTTATGGTCACTCAGTTTTAATACCTTGGTTTTTAGTTTTATGGCCTGTTACATGTTTCAAGTTACAGGACTGGTTCACTGTAACAAGCTGGGGCGGTGTTGTTGACATCACCTGTGTTTCCTGTGGAATGTAGGGAAATGTAGTTCCATTGTCTCTACAAAGGAATGGTCTTAAATCCCGTGCTATGTGTTCTCCAACCTCATCAAACATTGCAGGAGAAGTCTCAGTGCTGTTATCTGAGCAAAGGGATGGTACACAAAGTACTACATACAAAAATTCCAATGATTGTGACACACATTTTCTTGAAAATAAAAATTATTTAGCATTTAGATTTGTTTCTCCTCTGATCAATGTATCCCAATCTATATAATTTTCTGAGCATATATGACATTTGAAAAACTGAATTAAACCAATTTTTGTTCATATTAATTGAGGTTGCCTATAGTTTTGGTGGGCACTGTATATTAAAAGTGTTATTTTACCCTACCAAATCCTACCACCCTGGGTGCTGTCCAGGTTTTACCACAAAAGGCAGGACATGGTTCCATTCAACTGCTACTATATGTCCTTTCTATTCTGTCCTATCCATATAAGTCAGAGGAATGAGGATGGTAAATTAATAAATGAAATGAGCAGAAAATCTTGTATTATGGATGTATCACACTAATGTTTCACCATTGAAATGGGGTTAGGAAAATTAACATTGTTTTGACCCACTTCGACAAACAAGTGGTCTGGTGAGAGATGCACTGCAATTCCTGCAGTGTACAAGTTCAAATGGCTTCACTTGAGACTGTCCATAGCAACATGGCATTTCCATTAGAGCAGAGATCACATCAGAATGTTTTTTTTTTCTTTTGCCAAATCTTTGTAGGAAAAAGGTGAGCATTTTCTTTCTCTGAGTAAGACAGTCTGACGAGTCGGTAACATCTGAGAATGCTCCCCGTAGTGGGAAATGGAGGGGTACTCTGGAAATAATCTCCTCCTAAACCAGGACTATTTATCATGGAGGTAATGATAAGAATCTGATTTAAAAGTGAACCCAGGGATAGGTCAAATCCTCACACTGGCAGTAATGTGATCTGCTGGGAGAGGACTGATAACCTGGGACAATATAGAGAACCGTTGTCAGATAAATAAAACAAACTGTCTGCCCAATAAAGAAAATAGACAAAGCTGGAGGTCTGCAGAACAAATGCATATGTGCTCAGAAAGAAGGAGTGGAAGAATTACAGCTGAGAGAGAGATAGAGAGAGATCAGACACCAAATATAAGACATGATATACGTCATTTGATAAAGATTTTTTTTTAAATCTGAGCTTTCTTATTTGAGAATACATCAGTGTATTCAAATAAGAATATTGCCTCCTCAGGCATTTTCTCATTCTCACAACAGCAGGTAATAATGTATCTAAATGTAAGCAAGTAATAATTTATCTTAATATCAAGTGAGAAGATATAAATGACAGTTTGACAATGTTGAAATAACTTTAACTTAAAGACCTCTCCAGTTAAAGTAAAATCATAATTGATCAGATGTTAATTTTCTTCAGGAGTGTTTTCATGTAAGCTTATTATGACCACATTGTCAAATCTGCTTAAGTGCCAGGCCTAGTTGTGTAGGAGATACAGGCAACCAAACTCTCTCCAGGCCCACCACACAGAATTTCTCATGTAATTCAATTTATGAAGTTGGTATGATAATTACTAGTTGAAATCTCCCAACAGTGCTCTGTGCAGCTCTGTGAAACTCCTTATATTGAGCCATCTACATGACTGAATTGATCCAAGCACCAACCTATGACACCAAACCAACAGCTGGCACACTTGGTAGTTAGGCAAACAGACCTGTAGTGTATTGAACCTCACTAGCAAGTTGTGAAATGAAAGCGATGAGTTGCTACTTAATTTCAGGTAAAAAAATTCTGGAATTTTAAAAGTATATGGGAGACTGTACAATTTTACTGTTGTGCTATAGGAGTTGTGAATTCTTACTGAAATCAATATCATTACAGAGGTCAAAATCATATATGGTACATTTAGGGTCACCAGTTTTTCTAAATCATGTGACACAGGAATTTAAACTTGCTTTATAACTTATATCCTAAACACAGTATAAACACAGTATTCTCACAATTACCTGATTAAGAAAGATGGAAAAAGGAGGAAGAAAGCAAGGACAAAGGAGGAGGATGACCGATTATTTTCGTAGGTAAAATAATTCTCAGCATTAATGACACTCAATAAACTTGAAATATTTTGTGTAAAAGCTTGCATCAATAGTATACATTCTTTTAAAACATTGTTTTCCTTAATTACAATTATGTGCACAATACATTATTTTGAGCTGTACCTTGTACCTTTTTTCACCCACCTCCCACCGGATCTCAGGGTCCACCCACCTCCCAAATCCCAATTTAACCCCTGAATATAAGTAAACATTAATGGATTGTTAAACAAAAAAAACTACATCCGCTTAGTACAGTAAACATAGGGCACAGATTTTCTGAGCCTATTGTGACTAGTTTCAGGCACAGATATGCATTTTGCCCCAGTAACATGAGTCTTATGTATCTCACTGACATACAGGGCTGGAAGCGCATGTCACCTATGTCAGTCATCGCAAGGTGTGCTTCTCTGCTTAAAGCATATACATTTAAAGAAGGATCATGCAAATAACGGGTGGAGATATAAATATGGCTGATTATGTATTCCACTGAATTCACAAAATTATGATCGTCGATTTTTGCATGGAATTTCTCGGCCTCTAAACAGCAGGTGTAAATCAAGCTAAACACTGTTTTGGCTTCAAAGATGCACAGAGAGAATCTTGGCTCCAAGAATTATACTATTTTAACTCCCCAAATAAGAAATAATCAAACAATACAGATTAAGCAGCCACGCAATATTAAAAGCTGGGTGTTTGTCGTGGAAAATACTGGCTAAAGTCAAGGAGCACTCACACAAAAGTTGTTAGAAATTATGGAAAATTGAAAAAAAAAAAAACAGGCAGAAATCATTAAATGTTTAAAACAAAATTCATTTATTAAATTAACCAATAAATCTCATGCACAGCGGTGGGGAAATAACTGAAGTAACAAATGCAACCATAGCAGAAACAAGCGCTGGAAGTTTCAGAAAACATAAAATCAGTGGGCATTTGTAAAAAATACAAGTAAATGCACTGATAGGCTTCCATCATGGAAAGAGCATGCTTTTTACCTTTAACAGAACATTGTTATAAACAGAGCATGCTCATAGTGTATTACAGAAGTAATAAAAACAGAATCATCTGTAAATTCATATTCGGTACTGGTTCTAGCCTACATTGCAAGGTTTGAGTCTGTTGGCACTGACCTGATTGCAACAACTGCCTGTTACCATCCAAAACTGCTCAAAATTACAGAAAGCATTAAAATGGGGAAAGACACAGAACTACCAAAAAAGAGACAAAAATCATGGAATCAGTGACACCTGCAACTTCTGTGACTTCTGTGGTCTCGCGTCCAGATCATTTCAATCGACAATTGCCGCCACAGCTGGAATATCAAAGACAGCATGTTGTCCTGCGCTGTCCATAGTGCTGGATACACATGCCACCATAAGACACATCAATTCCCCTACATCCAAAGAAGATATTCAACACACTGAACTACAAATGTAGTACTCTATTTCATACACAGAATGTGCCTAGTAGGCAGTCTCATTAGCTGTAGCCTTGGTAAATAAGACGTTAATTTCACACAGACTGCATACGCACCTACATACCCTCATCAGGCCACATTTTGCACTGCAGGTTTTATGTACTGTACATACATTTGGCCCATAGTATATTCTGCACTATGTTTTTATCCATATATACACACAAAACAACATATTGGCATTTACAATCAAAAACATCAATTGGTCTTGCTGTTTGGAGACCAACAAAAAGCAGAAAGGTCAACAAAGAATTGAGTGGCTGATAGATGTTATCCACAATTTGACCAATTAATTTTTGGAAAAATTCCTCTAGAAAATGAGGATAACCCGTCATTACATTACATGCATTTCTCAGTAAGCATGTCACCCCCTCTACAAAACAGCTAAGGCATAAGTACATGCCATGGCCTGCTACTGCATATAAACAAAACAAGGAACTGGTCAAGTCAGCTGACAGCATGTACAGTACATGGTCATAGATAAGTCACAGGATTGCATGGGAAATTGCGTTCGGAATCCTTTATTTTGATAATATTATTTGTTGACAAACTTGTGGGAGCTGTTGGAAAGTTTTTCAAGCAGAAATTGGTGCTCCAGAGCACTTCTAAGGAATGCAGGAAGGGAGCAATAATGCATATAATGGAGCAAGGTTACCAAGACTTATTAATAAAGCTGATAATATTTGATTTCACATGTGAAAAGGCAATTTTCCCATGTTATTTCTTCATAAGGGTTGCTATAGTGTTGCCTAAAGATCACATGTCATTGAAAAACAAAGCCACTGGAGGATTTAAAAGTTAGGTGCTTTTTAGTATTTGTCTACACTTTCAGGCCGTTAACTTTGTTTACAGTTGTGTTATATCAAGTTTTATGTATTCGAGTAAAACCAAGTCTTTACACAGTCTAATAAAATATATTTTTCAGTATTCAGATCTGCTGGCATCACTGTGGGTATTTATGAGGATTGTCTTCCAAAGAATCCCATAAGGTCATTCAATGGTCAACCAGATCCTCGGGCATTTCCCCTCCACAAAATAATACCGGAAAGACCTCTGTGAACCATTCCTGTCAGACGTAGCCCTTGTGAGGTCATGTTTTCCACAACTACACTTATGTTTTCTTGTTTCTTCCCATCCTAGCATATCTGTTTTGAGCATTACTCTTGGGAAATGTCCGTAACAGAATGACAACAGAGATTTTATTATGAATGGTACTCCACCATCTTCTCCCTAATCAACCCACAACCTCCAACTCCTTCAAAATCTTACTGCTGATTATAGCCGCGTTTCCACCGAAATTACCCGGAACTTTCAGTCCCAGGAACTACTTTACCAGGAACTAAAAGGTTCCTTCAGCCAATGGTTGTCTGCGTTTCCACCGGGGTCTAAAGTACCGCGAAGATTAGGTAAATTAGCCCACTGACGTTGTCGTCGGTCCATCTGTCATATGAGTTCTTCTGTAACCCCATACTACCACCGAAGTAGCCTACATTATTTTCTAATAACCGGGACAGCCCGGAGGGGTTTATTCCACTTATATACAACGGGTTACCAACAATGACTATATATGGTTACTTTTGTATTTATTGATTTTCATATATCCTCTCAAACACATTCATTAACAGCAGAAAACATGCACACGTTGTAAACAATTAGCTGTTTTATTACTTTCTCGTCGTCAATTCCATATAGGCTAATCGCAAAATGACAAGAATAGAACGAAAACTCGGACTTGCGTGAAAATGTAAATTAGTAGTGGTACAGCCACCGTTTGCTTTCCTTCGAAGTTACTGCTAGCCGAGCAGCGACGTGTGCCCTCCAGATGCGAACCATGCACCATAAATGAGTCCATAGTCTTCCTGGTCTTTTCGTGGAATTGAAAAATGGCAGTAAAATTGAGTAAAATTACGGCAGTCTGAAAAAGCTAAAGGGAAGATTACTAGAATTAACCTGTTATTTTACCCGGATAAAAAGTGCGGAAGGTGATTTCCAGTTTGCTTGTACTGTATCACCAATGTTAATCGTGCAGAACTACCGCATACCTCACATAACTGTATCAAACGTTTTGAGTCAATTACAACGGGCTAACAAAGAAAATCCGGAAGAAAATATTCAGCAACCGAATTAATCCGTTTGAATGTTTTGGTAGCCTACGTAATATGCTGTCCCAGCACGAATGCTTAGCATTTTATAAAACGAATACTAAAGCAAGAAAAGAACAGAAGAGCACACGTTATAATTCCAAGACGTTGACAGGTTATAACCAAAAGTAGGCTACTGCGCCGCATAACATACAAGTTTGATTTGAAGTTATTATGAAAATTAATTGGTTTGCGCTGCATATTTTCAAACATGGCGGGTAATGGCGGAAAATAAATACAACACAAACGCTACGAGTACTCGACCAATCAGAAATGTTCAGCGCTGCAAGCTCCACCCAAAAGGTTCCTGTACTTTCGGAAAGTACTACCCCCCGAGCAGGAACGTTTTGGGGGGTAAAACAAAGCCCCCAGAACTAAATTTAGACCCTAGTTCCTGCGGTGGAAACGCACTGAGTTCCTCAAAAGGTTCCTAGTTCCGGGGTATAGTTCCTGCGGTGGAAACGCGGCTTATGTTGCCTTATTCCTCGTCTAGAAAATTGCCGGCATTGAATCATTTTTTAACCCACCACCATAATTTGCCTTCAGCTACTCCATATTTGGATCGACTAATGGACAACTGCCAAGTCTGTATGATCCACTCCTCCTCCCATTACATGCATACCACATCTCCTCCCTCTTCCAATGAATTAAACCAACAATTTTGTGTCACCTCCAAGCTATCACAGCCTCAATATCCCTCTTTAACTCCTTGTTCTTCATTGCTGTCTTTCTATTAAACTGGCAGTCATACTCTCCTTAAAAAATGTCCAAAGTTATGAACTAATGCCTATTCTCTTGTCCTCAGTTTTATATATGTTTTTTTCTATATTTCAGGAGTATGGTGATCTACCATGAGACAATGAACAGGATTATTTCAATAATACAACATATCAACACTTGCAAAGTTTTCTGTTCTAAATCAAGAGCAATATGGATGACAAAAAAATAATGAAAGTACTAGATGCCTGTGATATTGTATTCTACTTACATATTGATTTGGGCCAGTTGTTTCTCTAAGGTAGTATGTTAATGGCAGCAAGGCTTTAGTTAAGCTTTACTATTTAAGCCATTGAATAATGTTTTTTTTTTCTCTCCATGAAACACATTTAATTTTTGAAAGTAATATTATTCATGTGTAATTGTAAATTCAAATAAAAATTTGTATTTTTCTAAGTTGGCCCTGAAGGGCACACAAAAACTGCTCCACGCACACAAACTTCTAAGCACCCACAAAAACTTGTCAGTGCACATAAACTTCTCCATGCACACAAAAACTGATCCATGCACACAAAAACTGCTCTGCGCACACAAACTTCTCTGCACACTACGGTAGCCTTGAAGGGCAATCTTCGTTCTCTCAGAACTGCCTACACTCTCTGAAGAACAGCTCCAAGCTGAGAATTGCCTGTTCCGTGGACAGAATGCCTACGTGCTCTGAAAAACAGCTCCACACTGAACTTCCTGCTCCTCACACAGAACTGCCAGCTCCTCACACAGAAATTCCTGCTCTGTGCAAAGAACTGCCCACACACTCTGAAAAACAGCTACACTCTCTGAAAACAGCTTAAATGCTCTGAGATCGTTAAGCTGTCTGGGAACGGCCGGCTTGTTGGGCAGAGTTTCTATTCAGATTACATAACAATGACCAATATGTCATTTTTGTTTTGACAGATGCCCGCAGTCAGTTTAACAATTAGACTGAGAAAGATCTTAAATAAATTTACTCATGTACAATACATATTTTCCTTGCTGTAAACATGTTAAAAGTCTCTCCGGTTTCTTCGTTTTCATTTTCATACAATGTTAAGAGTGTGGCACCTTACTTTCATTGATGTCTATGAACCTAGCTTTGAAATTAGCTATCGTTAGGTTAGCTACATGTTGCCATTTGGAATGAAGCCTACACCTCACTACTAAGACACTTTATGTAGTTTTTTCTTTTAATTTGACACTCGTCTTTATGGATGTGTGTGTGTGTGTATATGTATATATATATATATATATATATATATATATGGTGTGTGTGAGAGTGTGTTTAAAAAAGCCATTTTAATTACATTTTTACTATATGCTCATGCTTTGATTTTTACTAGTTACAAGTTACTCTTGTATCGGGCATATTGTCCTTAAGTTTCTCAGTTTCTGTAAACACGTTATAAGATATAAATGTCTCTCTGGTTTCATTGCTTTCATTTTCAAACAATGTTAAGTGTATGGCACCTTATTTTCATTTTTTCTATGAACTTCGAAATTAGCTATATGTTGCCATTTTGAATGTTCACGTCAACTGTGTTCACTAGCTTAGACAGCAAGCAAGATAGAAGGAAAAATCAGTAGCTCCAGAAATAAAAATAAACCGAAAGGAGTTCTTGGCAGCCTACTCATGACCCTGAGATATGGTTATGTTCATTAGGGTTATAATTGGAGGAGAGAGGGTTATGTACTACTGTTAGTCGCTATGTGCGTTAAATTTGGCTGAAAAAAGCCACAAGTTCACCATTGATACTGCTCTTTGTTGCTTTATTCAATTGCAAAATATCAGATAAATGCCATAATGAGTTGCCAGGGAGCAAGAAGGGAAGGGGCCTTATCTGGTCCTGAATGTATTTGTGTTAAAATTTCTTCAATATTATGGTCTATTGTTTATGCTGTTTTGTGTATGGTCTCTCTCACTTTCTTTCTCTCTCTCTTTCTCTCTCTGTCTCTCAATTTCAGCTGGCAATAAACTACAGTCATGTTGGCAAACAGTTATAATATGTAGACGCATGGAAACCAGATATAAAACATGAAAAAGTATGACCCACACCACAATAATAATAATAATAATCATAATAATAGTTGCAAGCAGCAATGAAGGGGTCCAAACAAACTACCCTGAATAGCAAATAGGTATGTTTATTATTTTACTATTTTTACTTTTGAATGAATTAATGAAACATTGCATTTGTACAAAACATTTCCAGAGGTGTTTCTGCATTCAACCAAAGATGATACAGCTGTACATGGTAAAGACCTTCCACTTGCTTCCAACATAACCACAACATAATCCCCTATAAGTGTTCTGGTAAGATTGTCCAAAACAAGTGACTAATCTTAGTCACATTATAATCTTTGGTTGGACTAGATGATGTTATAAATCTGTGCTCGTGTTATTCACTTTTATTTCAGCATAGTGACCAGTAAAAAAAAGAAAAGAAAAGTACTATATAAACATCATGGGTGCTGTTGAAGCCAGGTTGTGTACTTGTCCTGAAGTTAAAATCTGCACATAGCAGTACCTTCCCCTGGGCCTGGAAGGTGCATATTGCTGTGTGGACATTTAGGAACACATCCTCTGAGTAATAAAAGGATTCATAGGGTGGAATATATGCTGCATGTAGGAATAGATCAGATTGGAGGGATGTGACATTTTTTATTAGGGATGCAAATTTCATGCAGTTCTTTTAATCGATCGTCAGCACCTATTAATCGATGAATAATGATTAACTGATAAGCTTAAAATCTACTATGGCCTATAAAAAATGACTCATAATAGGCCTACCAACTAATTAGTTATATATCAGAGAGATTTAAGACATGTCCCAGCAATTATTAGAACATTATTGATCTCTTCAATAGAGCAATTTGGATTCTATGGAGCAAGTGGCAGGCTGTTTTTTTAACAAATAGTACCAAATTCACAACTTAGTAAATTAGTCCTCTTTTTGTGCAGCAAACAGAAAAGGTAAGGCCTAAAACAGAATTTGCTGTGAGTCCCCAACAAAATACCACTAATAGGCAATAGTACTGAATTCTGTAACATATAGTTATAACATGAACAACATACGCTATATGACATTACATATCTTAATACATAAGCAGTCTTGTTTAGGAATATGAGCATGTCGGTGTGCTCTGGAATAATTCTGGTGCGCAATTTGCCAAAGGTGAGACCTGCAGCTGTGAAGATGGCACCGATGTTCCAGGAATGGACAAATGTCATTTTGCTAATGCTGCTTGTCGAGGGAACTGTGACTCATTAACTTTCCACCAGTCGAGGGGTTTGCTACAACATATATTAATATAAAAAAATATGATTGTAGAATATTTATTATATGTATACAGCCAATTATTCTGTTGATCATGTGGAGCAGTTACCATATTTCTCCCATCTCTGAACTGGCCAACATCCATGGCTTTGCAGCAATGGTCCTAATATCCTCCTGGTTCAGGTGCACGTGGTCATATAGATGTCAGTGAGTTAATGTGGGGTGGTGTGCTTGGTGTACATTGTGGTTTTCTTTGATTTTCATATTTATTTAGTTAATTATGTTTTGTGGCATGTTCGCTGTTGATTAGTTGGATTGAAATCACAATGTTGGGAACAATTGTTGCCTTCTCTGCTACCCTCCTAATGGAGTCTGCCACATCTTCTCCCTGTGAGCGCAGGTCACTGGTCCCAGTGTGGAGGAGTATGTTGTCTGGGTCCTGCAGGGTTGACTTGGACAAAAGCTGGATTGCTCTTCCTGTTATTGGACATCAAAATTTTCCTCTGTGTTTGTAAGAGTCTATGATGGTTTATACATTTCCCATTTGAATCAATGAGGATGGCTGTTTTTCTCTCTCTCACTCTCTTGCTCTCTCTCAATTCAGTTCAGTTCAATTCAAATGGGCTTTATTGGCATGACATTGACATGACTGTACATACATACATATTGCCAAAGCATGAGCACAGCAAACATATAATAAAAATATAAACAGATTTATGTAAACATAAATGTGTGGGTGTGTGGTGTTTGTGTATGTTATCTTGTGTACGTGATGCTGTGTAAATTAGGTGAAACAATGATTTTTTTTAACATTGAACAATAATTAAGAAAATATACAAAACAAAAAAAAGAAGAGAATGTATAGAACCTTATGTAGTGGGCTGGGGTAGATCCAGATATATGTATGTCATTGCCTTGTGTTAACATTACTCACTGTCCCTCAGTGGGGAGGATTAAAGTCTTTCTGGGGTAGAAGGGTATATGATCTTTTTACTGTTTGGGAAGGTCTGTGTTTCTCTCTCTGCCGCTCTCCTAATGGATCCAGCCACCCATCCTGTTTCTGCTCATCAGATTGGTTGGAAGAATGTCCCCACCAATGCGTTGGTATTAGCCCATTGGCACAACCGCGACCTGCGTTTAACATATTTGTGAGCCCACTCTACATATTTGCGACTCGTCTACATATTTGCAACTCACATTTTGTTCTCATCTTCAAAAATTTAAATTTGGCTCCCTTTACAAATGCCTTTCCTCAAAGTAAGTTTAAAATGCTGTTTAAAAGCATGATGCCAGACATCTTAGTGCTGGGTATAGAATAGCAGGTCTGAGATTCCTGTCTTCATATTGTATATGACGTACAGCCAGTACCTCAGGCCAGCTTCTCAGTACTTTATGTTTGTACTTCTTCTTGGCCTGTTTAGTGGTCAGTGGCCATATATTTTCAGAGGTATGGGGGAGAGACTCCGCTGCTGCAGCAGCCATTCTCAGGAACAGTTATAATGTAACAATTTTGGTAGCACAGCTTTCAATTTTAATGGCTAACTAGCTATAAGCTTCTTATGTTCTTTGGAAAAAAAATATTTTTTCTAAATATTCGACTGGGGTGCATACCCAGGTCTTTTTTTTTCTTTGAGTTAAGATTCTTTTTGATTTCTTTCCTTGAATTGCCTTTAGCTTGTGCTTATGCTCCCCTTAGCTGTCTGGGCAATAGACGTTTTCCTATAAGTTTGTTCTTTAACAGATTTTTAACCAATTTCACTATATATTCCAAATGTTTATCTGATTTAAAGCAAACAAAATATTTGCATGTTAGGGAGCTCATTTTAAGCATGACACACCCCCCCCCCCCCCCTTCTTTCTACATGCCCTCCTTCTCCATTTTTAAATACTTTTGTTCCCATGTGGAATGGGCTTGCATTGAGAATTCAATTATTCAGTTTCTGCAGACACAGACACACCAAATGACACAAAGCCAAGTGCTCATTTGATTTTGTGATTGGCCAGCCAAATTTATTAATCTTTTTGTTCAGACAGATTCTGAAAAGTCAAACTCCATCTTTGCCCCTGTCTCTCCCTCCCCTTCCTTTTCTTTCTCCATCACCCCCACCCTCACTTATGTCTGCAGCTGCGTTTTGAATTAGAATAAAGATCCATAGAAAAATGGGCTGAAAATTCTCACCATCCTATCTGGACATGATCATTGTTAGGCACAGATAAATTTGGTGAAAGTAACAACAAGGTGGCAGCTGACTTGTGCATAAGTAACAATGATGGCCATTCATAACCCCAATACTTATATTTAGTGGACATCAACATGGCTTTAAAAATACAATTTAGCAATTATGATGTGTATATACAGTGAGATCCATCATGTTTGAGACAAAGACATTTTTTTATTTGGCTCTGTACTCCACAATTTTAGATTTGTAATCAAACAATTCATATATGATTATTGTGCACATTCTCAGCTTTTATTAAATGGTATTTGTATTCACTTTGGGTTCATCGTGTAGATATTACAGCACTTTTTATACATAGCCCCCAATTTCAGGGCACCGCAATGTTTGGGACAGTAATGCTAGGTAAATCAAAGTTGTCATGTTTAGTACTTTGTCGCATATCATTTGCATGCAGTGACTGCATTAAGTCTGTCACCCAATGGGATGTGTGACTCTTTTCTGTTTAATGCTGACCCTTTTTGAAATAACAAAGAGAACTTATAATTAGGAGCCTGAAAATGTCAATTTGTGTGCCTCTTGTGTAGTGGTGGGCTTCATGGTTCCTTTCAGAGACACAAATCATTTGACTCAGTTCCCTAAAATGAGTCATTCATGTATTTGTTCATCGGTTCCTTCACTGCTCACATTCAGACTCCCGCGAACAAGAACAAGAGTCATGCAGTGACAGTTTCCGACTTCAGACTCATTCACTGACTCTTGTTTCTTTGTGAACAAGAATGAGATTCATGCAGTGACTGGAAACTCTAGGTGGCTGAAAAGAGAACCCAACTCGGTCATGCAAGCTCATTGTCAAACTGGTTATGCTACGGTAGGAATTCATCTACAAAGGAAAGTAAGTGACTAATTTCTATGTAGCCATCTACTGTGCTTTGTAGGTGAATTCCTACAGTTGCATACATTGTTGTTATGCTCTTCAGAATTTTTCACAACATTTAGCCTACATTTAAAAATAAATATACCGGGGCATGTTTTTGTGGAATTTACTCATGTAGCATTACTGTTAATTTGCAAATAGGTGTAATGAATGAATGTGTAGCTTTATTGAGACTGAATTCGTTGGGAAATGCATACTAAAAACATAATTTTTTGTTCAGGTTTTATTTAGGCTACATTATATCACATAATCAAAATGCTGGGTTAAGCCAAGTTAAGAGAAGTGCTTTTTATTTTACTCATGTAAGTGTTATTGCAATATGAAGACATTAGAGAGAGGGAGGGTGGGAGATTTATTGGTACAGGATTAGTTTGGAAATGCACTGAAAAGATTTCTTTCATTCACATTTTATTTTGGGCTACATTAGGTTATATCACACAATCTAAGACCTGGGCTAAGCTGTAACCCAGTTGGTAAGGACTTGATCTTGTAACCTAAAGGTCACAGGTTCAGTTTCCAGGTAGGACAGTGCCGTTGTACCCTTGAGCAAGGTACTTAACCTGATTTGCTTCAGTATATATCGAGCCATATAAATGGATGCAATGGAAATGCTATGCAAAAAGTTGTGTAAGTTGTTTCTGATAAGCACCATGTTGAAGTATGCAATGGTTATACTATACATGTAATTTTCAGAGATGTTCACCATGAAGAGTACATGAACAGATACCTGCATACATCCTCAGCACAGATTTATAAGCTTAACATGTCAAAACCAACACTACTATAATATATAGCTGTATGAAAAACTCAATATGGTAAAAACTGTTTATTCACTAGGTTAGTTTCGGAAAAATAGGAACATCCGTGTTCTGCTCAGAGCACAGCTCATCAGACCTAACTGGGAAAATTGCTCAGCAGAGAGAACAAACTGGACTCTTTTATTTTTTTCAAAAAAAGTTTGTGCAAACTCATTTGAAGTCTGAAAGGCCCAGCTTGCCATGGAGGAGTTCAGCTGATGACAGAATTCTTTGGACATCTCATAAAAGGCTCAATGAATACCTCCATTTGTTTATCTTTGGAAGGTTGAGATATTTTAACGTCTCGTCTCCCTGCTTTTATGAGGTTCCATAACTTGCGGTACAATTTGAAGGCACGCAACCTTTCTGGAAGTGGGTGGGTCGGTGGGTGGACAGAGGTTGAATCACTCCGGTGCTTTTCATATAGCCGGTACCCCAGCACTGCTTTTCATTTTTTAACTTAATGAGTCATGAGGTCAAAGCAAAAAATGGTGAAAAGCACAGTAAATTTCACATTGCTATGCACAAAGGACTTTCTGACCATTCACATCCCTCTGGATTATCAGTGTGTCCTTCAAAATAATGAAGGTAAATTCCAAACGTGAGCACAGAGAACAACACTTTTTGTAATAGTATTGAAAAATCTTTCAGCTTTTATCCTTCCCTGGTCCCTCTTGCTCTTTTATCTTGTAGCGTTTTTATTGGCTCTGCTCTGCTGCTCCTGGGAATTTTGCCCTAATAAAAATACAATCCTGTGAAATTTTCCTGGGAATTTACAGATTAGGGTACAATTTTTGCTTAACATGTTGAGTTCAGTCCACAAGGGTAACATTTTAAAACTTAACAGAAACGTAACTGCCACCAGTGTAAAACTGGAGAAAACTGAATGTTTAGCATGTCTCAATGCATGTCTCATTATCTTTTTTAGGAAGGCATGTGCCTGTTAACATGGATTGTGGATGTGTGTGTATGCATGTGTGTGTGTGTGTGTGTGTGTGACATAGAGACAGTGAGGGAGAGGAATAAAGTGTTGAGGCATGTCCTGTTTTTGAGAGGCGAGCAGTTTTTTCAATGCTGGCTAAGGGTTTCAATGCATCTGTGAGACAGGGAGAGATGGAGAAAGGGAGTGGGACAGAAAAAAACTTTAAAAGGAGTTGGTCACATGAGACACCTGTCCTCACTTCCTGTTTGTTCTTGAGTTAGAGACATGCTTTGTGCTGTTTGCATCTAGATCTAAGAAGCCTACTAGCAGATTGGAATATCCCTACAGCTTATTTCATCTAAGTAAGTATGCAAAATCATGCTATCTTATCCGTGTTCTCCCTCCTCTCTTCCTGTCCTGTGCTGTCAGTGGCAGTACAATATGTAGTTGTGTCTCTTCTGCCTTTAGTGCCAATTTTACTGAATGTATTCAGTAAAACTGATTGTAATGAATGTGTAACTAGCATTAGACTGGTGGAAAATATATCCAAATTAGAAGCTCGCTCACATTCTAGATGATTCTATGCATCCCCAACAGTTTGGGGAAGGCCTTTTCCTGTTTCAGCATGACAATGCCTTTGGGCACACAGTGAGCTCTATATAGATATGGTTTGTCAAGATCGGTGTAGAATAACTTGTCCTACACAGATGTCTGCTATATTCCCGAAACTGCTGACTAGACTTCATCCTCTTAAGGCTGTGGCTGCATCTCAAACTAAAAGGCAGCTGCCTCACTGCCAACAAAGTCAGCTCAGTCCAAAGGTAGCATCCTCAAAAGGCAACAAATTTGTGACAGACTTTAAAGGCAGGATAATGTCACAGAAAAGTAACATGATTGCCAGAAATTGTGATGGCTAGTTTATGGAAAGCACATCAAGGCTCATAAACATTAATAAATAATAAAAAATGTATTACATATTAATTATTGAGTTCATAGTATACTCACAATAAGTTGCTCCACTGCAACCGCAACTGCCGCCGCAACTGCCACTTCACTGTTTTCAGCTGCCATTATTTTAACCAAAGTAAGAAGCCCAGGGTAATAGCAAAGATCTATGGGATATCCTGTCTGATGAAGGATACATCCATGCTGCCTTCTAACATAATAAGGCACCTTAGAAGGATTCGTTTTGTGATGATGTTGGTTTGGGGCATGTCCACGAAGGTCAGGTGTCCAATGCTGAACGAAAATGCTACCTTCTACAGCGGCTGTCTTCCGCTTGTGTCTGTCCCCCGTATTCAAAATAATTTAAAATCTGAAAAACTTTGCATCAAAAACTTGATCAATATCAAGACAAAGCATACTGCTATTAATTTCAGCAATATTGCTATTCTGATATTTGGATTACTATATATAAAATTACTTAACTCTGAGGCAATCTCTTGCCAACAAACTAATTTCTGATTCCTGTCTTGATGTATTATGTCTCACTGAAACATGTCAGAAAGCATATTATAACTTTTTTTTAGCCCACTCCACCTGGTTGCATATTGTCTAATCCCCCAACTTTGTCGAGAGGGGGTTGTGGCAGTTGCATGAATAAGGTACTATTTGCAGAGTATAAATTTGATTCCTTTGAAGTAATAGTACCTTTCTCAGTATGATGATGGTAGGAACCACCTCTTTTCTCAGTCTGTTGGCTCTGTGATCATCTATAGACCTCCTGGCCCAAACTCCTCCTGGCTTTATTCATGACTTTGCAGAATTTATTTCTGCAACTATAAGCTATGACAAAGCGCTGATATTAGGTGATTTTAACCTACACTTTGAAAATGCAGATGATTCTATTACATCCCCATTCATGAATATTTTAGCATCAGTAATACGTTGTCAGTCCCCACACATTATTGCGGTCATACTTTAGACCTGGTCTTAAGTTTTGGTGTTGATATTACTGATGTCGTAACGCATTTGGATAATCATATTCTGCATGTCCATTTTCTTACTGCACTGCATCTGGAATTGACCCATCCCATAACAACTAAACCTAAATGTTGCACTATCACTACCACAACTGCTACACACTTATGTACTACCAGAATACTTTGATTTGGACATTTCTGATACCTCCTCATATATATGTTCAAGCTTATTTTTATGTGCATTTCACTGAAGTCTCAACACACTTCACAGTGGAAAAACATCAATAATACGAACATGTAGAAAAATATAAATACGATACAAATAGAATATAATAAAGAGTAAGATAACACATGGTATAAATAAATCACAAACACACAAGCACGCACACACGCACACACACACACACACACACACACATAAATGCAGGATGGACTGCACTGCAGCACTGGACAGGACCAGTGGGCAGGTACAGCAGGTGGTGAGAGAGCAGGGAGAGAGGAAAGATGAGTCTTAAGTCATGACTTAAAAATGGAGACTGATTCTGCTTCCCGTACATGGACAGGCAGACTATTTCATAAAATGGTGCTCTAAAAGATAAGGTCCTGCCACAAACTGTCTTTTTAGCTATTCTGGGGACAACACGGAGGCCAGAGTCCTGAGAGTGCATTGTGCAGACAGGTTTGTATGGAAGCATAATTTCTTGTAAGTAAGAGGGGGCCAGCCCATGGAGGGAATTGTAAGTTAAAAGTAGTACTTTAAAATCAGTGTGAAGCTGAATGGGTAGCCAGTACAAAGAAGCTACAATTGGAGTTACGTGAAAATGTTTTTGTTCTAGTCTGGCAGCCACATTTTGGACAAGCTGTCAGTTTCTTTGGCTAGTATTTGGAAAGCTGGATACCACAGAATTACCGCAGTCCAGCCTTCATGTTATTAAGACATGGATGAGCATTTCTGCATCTTTCTGGGGTATGAAATTCCTGGTTTTTGGAATGTTGTGAAGATGACAGTAGATAGTGTCCTTGATAGGTGACTGGAAAGACTGGATGGGGTTGAGGGTAATAGCAAGGTTTTATACTGATTTATTTATGTTGCAGATACATAAAAATAATATGTATATATATATATATATACATTTATGAATATGAATGAATATGAATAATATGAATATAATATGAATTATTTCCACAAGATTTTAAGAGCTCTCGAGAGGTCAGGCTGTTTTGGTGACATGAGGGGGACCTACAAAATATTAGGCAGGTGGTTTTAATGTTGCGGCTGATCGATGTATATATTGTGGCAGGCTCACAGGTGTGGGGTTTCCACGTCACCAATTCAATAACTAAACAATCACACGAAACACAACTGGAGTGAAATTGGGGGATTCATTTAGGGAAAATTTACACAAGGAGGGGAAGGGGAAATTCAGCAACCAGTCCAAAGTCCACAATCCGTTCTCGTTGTCCTTTTCCGTAATCCAGGGATATCCAAAAACCAGGTCCTCAGCCAAAACAGTTCGGTACACAGCGGGGTTTGTCAAACAGTCCGGGTCACAACAGGTAATCACACAGATATTTCTCGCTCTCACTTACTCTCCACAACACGCGTTTCCCTCACGGTACTTTGCGCCGTTTGTGCACTTCGCTTCCCCTTTTATCCCTCTGCCCTTAATGGCTTAATTAGGCCCAGGCTTGCCTCGTTGGGGCAGGAAGTCCATATAAGGCTCGGGGGTGGAGCCAGCGGGCGGCAACGTATCTGCCCTCAATTACCACTCCCCTCACCTCTCCCTGCCGTCTGCCACAATATATACTGTATATATATAATTTTCTGGGTTTATTTTTAAAATGGGGATGCTAAGTATATCAGGACAAATAAACAATTATTGTTCATATGTTATTAACAAAAGTGCTCACTGTTGTATCAAACCAAACACAAGATGTGGTGTGTGCCACATAAGCATATGGCTCATTTCCATCACTTTGGCAGCTGGAGATTTGCAATGTTACTATGTGTAAACAGTCCCATTAACCACAGTCGGGTTGATGGGAGGTGATCAATTTTTCATCTGAATTGACAAGCACAATCCCTTTGTCTCGGCTGCAGGCATGGTCTTGCTGGCCTACAGGGGATGTGGTAATCAGAAGCAGCTGCTATTTGCCCCCAGTAAATGCCCCCAGCTTTTGCGTAGCTCGCTTACTTGGAAAGACCTGAGGACCCGAGGTTTTCTCCCACCAGCACTAGCACCCAAAATAATAAAAATCACCAAACATGTCACCAGGGCCAGGAAATCCCCTGTTTGGTGCAGGAGGGCATAGTCCCAGGAGTCCACAAACTGGTTCCAGATCCATTCTTTTAATTTTTTTATCAGTGCGATGCCAGTATTAAAAAAATAGTTGTATTTCCAAGTTCACAGTGATCACAGATGACTGCATTAATTAAGATACTTACAGGTGCATGGCTCAGCTGCAAACTGCATACAAGACACTCCTAATGTCATGTCTTTTGTGTTTAATTATATATTGTTATTTGTTTAGCAACTCTTATTTATTTAGAAATAATGTTTTATAATGGTTGCAGATGAGTGATGAAATGCTTTCCCATAAAGTTGGACTTGTGATTGTGAGGATTGCAACTTTATTTAGTCTATGGTTTCAAGTACAACCGGTGCGGCAGGGATACCTATCTTGTCCTCTCAGAGGCTTTTCTTATAGTTTGACCTTTAGTAATTCAATGAATGACAAAGAATTGCCCATCTCATGGACCTTATTCCCTCAGAGTTCAGAATGACAACAGGTCAGTGAAAGAAACGGGGAAGAAAGGGTGGCGTCTGGAGGCATCCGCTTCCTTCCATGATTCTCACAAATCTGCAGTCAATAAAAAACAAAGTGAACGAGATTCAAGCCTATGCAAGGTAGTGTTCTGAGGTTCATGAAGTGTTATTGTTGTGCTTCACAAAAACTTGGGTACATCTTGCAGTAGACTCTTTGAAATCGAGGGATTTACTGTGGTGCATGCTGAAAGAAATTTCACCTTGGATAAAAGTAAGGAATTTGAGTCAATATTAACAATTAATATGGAATAAAAGAATTGGATAAGAAAAAGGTACATGAAAGGTATAGCAGACTACGTCCAGCTGTTTGGATGAACATAGGAACATTTGAAAGTTTATGTGTAGTATTATTCCAGAAGGACTGGGTAGCAGTAATTTTCATTTTGCAATAGTAAAAACCAGTCACTCTTCTGACTCAGTCTGTACAAGCTCAGTAGCAGTTGCAGATAGTAATGGTGCTTTGGAGGGGGCCACATGCTTGTCTGTGCTCCCCTGAATTCATGGAATGTGTGGCCATACTGAGATTGAGATCTCTGAAGATTATTGGAAACTGATACAATTATGACGTGAAGAGCAAGGTTGCTTGTGCTCTATCAGTGAGAAGTGTGTGGGAATATAACCCTCCGCAAGTACCAACAATGACATGAATACTATCAGATACATCACAACTTCCTGAACTTCCGAGTATCTTGCAGAGGCCTGCTTGAAGAAATCAAGCCAAAACGTAAGCAAAGAAAAAACAATCAACCAAAAAACAACAACCAAGATAAAAAAGCTTGCTTTGAAACAGCATTCACTTGAACCTGGGATGGAACAATTTTTACTTGACATAAAAAAGGCTCATCTACTCGTTAACAACTTTTTAACATCTTTTTAACTTTTCAGCATCGAAGTGGGGGATATTTTACTTCTCCTGCAGGTGCCACAAAATCAAGTCATGCGCAGTGAGTTTTTATTGGCTCTCGGAAAATTCTGGCATGATGTAACTATAAAGAACCAACATTTGCTAATCATGGGCCATATAAATCAACCATACTCTCCAGGTTAATTAGAATTGCTTAAAGTGGATAGAACCGCACTATAACGGACATGCAGGCAAAATCCAGTCAGGTTACAAATGGAGCACAGCCTGGCTGTAAGTGGTCCTCTGTTCAATATTCACACTACCGCTCCAGAGAACACAAACCCCCTCATGCATCACTGTATTCTCTGTGGGATGTGAACGTGAAATTGGAGCCCAAACAAAGAACAGCAAGAGTCACATAACTCCCACAAAGCCTTCTTGGTTGTCTTTATAACTGGGCCCGTCGGAGCCTCTGTGTTAGTGTTATTCATGTAACAGTGCCATACGCAGGCGGTAAAGGTCTGTCAGTGCCAAACACATATTTTAACCTGACTTGTTCTTCCTCAGAAAATAAGCTGTTTTTTAAATTATTTCCAGGGTGCTGTTTGTTACCATAGCAATGACATTAAATGAAAAGGACAAGAAAACATTTGTGCGATAAATAACATTGGTTTTGGACGACACACTCAACTTCTACACTTCTCTTGAAAAACTTACAGGAGAGAAACCAAACCAATTTATTTCTTTTCCCCTTCTTAAAGTTGTATCTCCACTGGGGCATAACTGACAAGATATTCTGCAGCCTCTGTAGGCATAATATTTCATACATAAATTTGTTAGTTAGTAATTTTCTGAAGTTGAAGCCGACCTCACACAGTGAACAGTAAATCATGTCATTTGAACTGCCTTCAGACTCTAGAGCCAGCTTCATAATTTGTAGGTGGAGAAGTTAACAGATCCTGTGGGGAATTCTATGCTGTCTATCTGTAGACTTACCTACCAGATCATGCTATACAAGATAGGAAAATGACGCTCCAACAATAGCATACAATCCTTAGCTCATGTTTACAGTGGCAAATATTGTTTGTGCAGCCTACTTATAATTATTGCATCTCCATATTAAAAGAAGTGGGACTACTCATGGACATGTGACAGGGATGAAACATGTGCTTTAGATCACTGTACTCAGTTTGTCCTTCAATGATAACATCAACTTCACTGTAAGCTGGAATGAATAATTTGGTTATCTTCACTAGATCACTCAGTCAGGTGCTGTGCCTTATACCAATGGGCTCATATTCTTAATAATATAAACAAATTAAAATTAAATACAAATACAGTCGATGGAAAATTTTACCAACCGCAACTGAACCAACTGTATGATTGTTAAAGTTGTGATGAAAGAAGAAGCCATATATGGAAAAGAAACTGTTTTAAGAATATGGGGAAAATTGAAAATCCTAACCTTGATAATACAGAAATGCATAAATATTTTAAACACTTCAGGATTCATCCCCTTAGGGATGTTAGGAGATAGCTTTCATTAAGCTCTTAGAAATATGCATCTTAAATTTCTCTGAAAATATTTATCAAAGTTTAAAATAAGAATGAAACTGTGAAACAGACATTGTCACAAAACTTTGAAAATCTCAAAAGATGAATCTTGCAATTTTACACAAAATGCTAACTACCTTAACTACTGCCAAGTGAAATTATTTGTTGCTTGAGTTGCTTTTGTCAGCTGTTGAGTTTGTAAAACTCCAGATAACAAATAAAAAAAACTGTGGGCATTTACTTCACATTCTTCTCACTTGAAATCAACCGGCAATAATAATTATACCAAGAGCAGGGGGTAGAGGTCAATGGGGAAATTACATTACTGGTGAAAGAGTTTAAGCTTTTCTCATTCTCAGAAGCAAAGGATGAGACAAAGCTTCTCCCCACCCTTTCCTGTTTTTTATATAATTACCATTTTTATTGGATTTTTATTTTTTGCCTTGACAAAAGGGCCATCTGGCCTGAGTAATCCTTCAGGAGAACCCTTAGATCAGCTGTGAAACAAAATTCCATGAAGGATCAAAGCCCCCTGGTCCATAGCTGAGCACCCCCAGCTCCTCTTCAAAATGCCACTTCAAACAAATTCCCACGTTTTTCTTTTTTCACCTCCCACCTCCAGCAGTCGTTAAGGAGGAACTTTACATATTCCTTTGAATCAGGGACATTTGTTCCTTTTGCTCACAAAATCCTTGTGCACTTTGCAGACATCGTCCTCCAGTCAGTTTTGCTTAAAGACAGAAAAGGTCCAATACCTTTTTTTGCCCCATTGTTTTTCTTTTTACTGAGGTTATTTACAGCACCCAAAGCAGCAAAGAGTATGGTTTATGGTCATATTTTTATTATGCGCAGTGCCCTTTGCCTTAATTTAAATACCTTAGTTTGTGTATGAATGTTATTTTGCGATTTACAGTAAAAAATATAGTACAGTAATCATGGCTATTTGTGTCACAGACATTGTACACCAGTGGCACTGCTGGTTTTTGTTTTCCCCTTAAAGTCAGATCTAAGAAACCAGGTAAGGTAAGTTAACTGTGACACACATCTGGATTATTATTTCTATGTTTTTTCCTCTTGTACACACTTGAGCATATCACTGTGTACTCTTGTTAGGTTGGGAGAAATTACAAAACCAGGCAGAGGCAAAGACTATTACATTTGCGCCTGTGTTTGTGTGACCTTTGTCACTAAAATAGGGCCCTGAGTGTTAATTTCCAGGTCACTGGGTGCAACAATTTGCCAGGGTTCCTCTTATTATCATTGCATTAGTTCCTCACAATAGTGCATCAGTTTCCTACAGGCTACTAGTTATCACTGGTCAGAAATTTTGTATTTGATCACAATTTGGTTTGCAGGTATGCAGCCTGTACGATGGCATGCCTGGATTCCATATTTCTGCGTCTTACATGTGTTGCTTTGGCAATATGACTGTAGTTATCCTAACAATAAAATCCTAAATAGATGCCCCTGTAGTGTGAATAGCATGCTGCACAGTTCATAACAGTATGAAGAAATATTGAAAGGTCTGGCGGGATTTTTTAAGCATGACAAGAACAAGGCAATATGTTCAATAAATTCAACCTATTTGAAGGCAGAAGATTTTTACAGTCTTTTCATTCAGCAAACAACAAAGAACATAATCTCCACTCCTAATTGCTAATGCTACTGATGAAGAAACACCTTCAGGTGGTAGGTATGCTTTTTAAGTGAATAGTAGATAGGCTAGCTAGCATGCAAACATTTGCTAAGTTTAACAAGAATAAATAGCTATATTGAAGCTAATACATACAGTGTATTAGCCTCAATTGCTGTCATTGTTGAACAGAAGTGTCATGCTGCTGGAGAGTTTTATCGTAAATGAATATATTGTGGTTATAAAATCAAAGCAATTTTAGCAACAATATAATTGTTAAATAACCCATGTAAACAAATAGCAAAAGGCCATTAAAAACTGTTGAAGTTTAAGTCTGAAATTTTACGTCTTCTGAGAAGGCAGATATGCAAATGTATTTGAAATTTTCCATTTATTTAAAGAAGGTTTCCTAAAAATACCCAACTGTATCAGTTATCAGAATTGCGAAGATTTTTTTTTTGTAATTAAATTAAATACATTTTCAGTAGCGTTCTGCATTGAACTTCTTATAATAATACGGGACAAGTAACTATGTGGTAAAGATGCAATTACCAGAACCTCCTTCAGAGCATGCGTTGTCACAAAGGGCAATGAGACAAAGTGCAAAATAAGCTCTCCCCTTTTTCTCTCATAGATATTGCTGAAACCAAGTACAACCATGGTGGTCACATTTCAGAGTGAAAAAAGGACAGACACTTCAGTCTCTTTTGTTAAAGTACAGTGTAAAAGCAAGATGAAAGAGGAGGAGTTGGATTGATGTGTATTCCACAGGGTCACCAAGAACTGGTATAAATTAGAAAGGCTTTTAAAATGTATCTGCATTGTCTAAATTTGAGTTATCTTAAAAGATTTAAACATGGATAAACCTTTGAGTTACAATCAGACTTTGGCTCATGTTGATATTTATTTCAGACAGTTATTCTACATTCTAGTAAACTATAAAGATATGAATGTGTACATTTAAAAAAATAAAAATACATAATCATGGCAAGTATGGCTTCTGCTATGTTATGGGTTGCTAGTAGAGCCCGACCAACGCCAGATTTTTGGGTCCGATGCCGATCCCGATTTTGGAGAGTCCTAGCCCACCGATTACCAATGTTTTGACCGATATTTTGTCAAAAAGTGAAACATTTTCAAATCAATTTGAAAAACTTATATTTTATCAAAGTTTCTATATTTGAGAACATTTAACTTATAAGCAAACAAATAAATAAAAATAAACACACAAAGAACTTTTTGATAGATAAAAAAATGTAAAAGATGATATTAAATTAAATATATATATTAACACCATCTTCAAGTGGTGTGAATTGAAAATAACTCCACACGTTGCTTTTGCTCCTTTCTGTTCCAGCCATCTATAAAAAAAAATCTATTTAAAAAAATCAGTTTTCCAGTTTCAAACATGTATTTTTATGAATATTATTATTATTGTTGTTGTTATTATTATTCATTTGTTATTATGATTTCTTAGTATCTATTCTCAGTAAATGAATCATATTTTCGTATTTTATTCCTACCACATGATCTCAAAGAGTAAGACTTTATCTAGCGAGCTTCCCTGTCCATAAGAATTTGGTGGTGAAAAAAACTACAATGCGCTCTGACGGGTGACTAGATGACACACACTCACTTGCAATAACGCATTAGCTGTTGACATAGCCTCATTATTTCTTATTATTTATTCTCAGTAAGTTAAATTAATTATAAATTATATTTTCTTATTTTATTCCTACTACATGATCTCAAAGAGTAAGACTTTATCTAGCGGAGCTAATGAGTGAATCAAGCGTAACGTTAGATGAAACTAAATTGACTGGATGAAATACGTAACGTGAGGCTTGTCCATAAGAATTTGGTGGTGAAAAAAACTACAATGCGCTTTCGTGCAGGTTACCCGCGCTAAGTGTTGGTTGATTCACTTCTCCAACAGCAATCCTTCTCTCATGTTATCACGACAAAGCTAGATAACATGGCTTAAAATGATCCACGTTAGAAGTGTTTTATCGGCATTTTTACTGTCTGGTTAGCTTGCTACGATGACGCGTGACTAGATGACACACTCGCTTGCAATAACCCGTTGGCTATTCACACAGCATCATATAGTAGCTAATATCATTATCACAGATTATAAAAAAACAAATGTGTGATGCATTCAATCACCATTTTATTTTGGCTGATTATTTATTTGAGAATACAGCGATGTCCTCTGGAAATGTAGCCAGCTAGCTTGCTAAAGTTAACCAAATAGGCTATGTTAGCTAGCTCGCTCGCTTGATAATGAGGATTGATAAACATAGTGGTCGTATAAACGCATTTAATTAAAAACTTTCACTAAATATACATACCTTTATTGCGGCAATCAAATCTGTGCAGACATGTCTTGCAGTGGAGAATATTGGATGAGGCACGAGTGACAAACGTCTTATTACAGAAGTAGCGTGGCAGCTGCTGCAGTTCACACTTGTATTAGAGCTCCCTCTACTGGATAATTCTAGTAAATAACAATTACAACATTCGAACAGACAAGTACAGATAAATAATCAATGTTTTTTTGTTTATTATACTTCGGCTGCATAACTGCCGATCCCGATGTCGTCAAAAAAGTCAAATAATGGCCGATATATCGGCCAAACTGATATATCGGTCGGGCTCTAGTTGCTAGGCCATAAAACATCCTTATAAAGCACTAGGTTTCATACACAACCAGAGTGACTCACAGTCTTTACAGACATTAAGTTATTGAAACATATTTACTAGTATTTTGAATTTGGAATTTTACAGACATACAAAGATTCTATCTGTAGTACCTGAGTAATTTGGGTTTTTGTGTTGAAAATGTTGTTGTGGCAGTAAATACGGTATGCTGTAAATAAATAATATGTTGTGCATCAATGAGGTGCCAATCTTTGTAAAATAAAATTGACAGCTACAGTCCATCATAGGATTGTTTTTTTTTTTTTTAATAGCTGATGCATTAATCATGTTTCATTATGCTTCAAAATGAATTATGAGCATAGTTGTATACATGCATGTATAGGCCTCCTGTATATTCATAAAACTATACTCGCTTGTAACAGTATAACACAGTATGAAATACCAAAATTCCAAAAATAATCTGCATACATGCACACGTACAGCAGTATATTTCACACGAACAGAGGCATGCTTTTTCTCATTCACAGCAGCACCTACCGTGTCTTGATCATGTGAATTAACACTAGCAAATGCTAATCAACAGGTGATTAACACCTGAAATGAAATTATCAGGTAGATTCTATGAGTGAACTTACAGTAGGAAGGATAGTTTCGCCTCGCATTTCACACAGAGGAGTTTAGAGCACATTCCTCTGGGCTCTGCAGGTCTCCGCAATGCTGCCTGTTTGTTCCTTTTGGGGACCCCAAGCTTTCTGGGGTTGCGTTTCTGTGGGTCATCAAGCGGCTCATTTAAATGGGGGCTGGACACAGCAGGAAGCAGCTGAACAAAGTTGCTCTTACCAGGGCCTCTCCTGTGCTGCCCACACTCCCACTTAATTGGGTTTGACTGCATTTGTTTAATACCAGAAAAGAACAAAGTCTGAGGGAAAATGCAGTGAGACTGAAGTGTGTCAGTTTGGCCAGATGAGGTGGCACTTAAAAAAAGACCTCCCTTGTTAAAGGGGGAAGGGTAGCAGCAAGTCACTTTTTGCTGTAGTCGCAGAGCTGTCGGTACCTAATTCTCTCTCACCCTTGGTGGTCTGAGTTAATTTGCCCAGTGAGAAGAAACATCTCTCTCTCTCTCTCTCTCTCTCTCTCTCTCTCTCTCTCAATTAAATTAAATTCAATAATGCTTTATTGGCATGACTGTATATAACAATATTGCCAGGTGAAATTGTTCCAATTTTAGAAAACACATTTTTTCCTATGTCCTCATATTTTGTGCATTCTGTGAGGAAGTGCAGCTCTGTCTCCACTGCCCTCTGATCGCAGTGGAGACGGCCTGTGACGGCCGGTCTCTATGGCCAGGCTGTGCTCACTGAGTCTGTACGTTGTCAATGCTTTTCTCAATTTGTTATCAGTCAGCATGGTCAAATATTCTGCCATGGTGTACGGTCTTCTTAGGGCCAAATAGCATTCAAGCTTGTGTTGAGCTTTTGTGGTTTCATTCCAATATGTGATATAGTTTTCTGTTCAGCTCTTGGCAGTGCAGGGCTTTATAATGATATGATTTGGGGTTGCTCATTTTTATATGTTTCCAGAATTTGATGGCTCTTTTTTGGATGTTTATTAGTAGAGGATATTGGCCTAATTCTTCCCTGCATGCATTGTTTGGAGTTTTCATCTGTACCTGGAGGGTACTTTTACAGAGTTCAGCATGCAGGGTCTCAGTTGGATGTTTGTCCCATTTAACAAAATCACATTGTGTGATCGGGCCCCATACCTCACTGACATAAAGTGCAATTGGTTTGATCACTGATTCTAATATTTTGAGTCAGATCCTAATTGGAATTTTGATTTTAATTGATTTTTGATGGCATAGAAAGCCCTTCTTGCTTTCTCTTTCAGTTCATTCATGGCCAAGCTGAAATTTCCTGTGGAACTGATTCTTAAGTCTAAATAAGTATAACTAGTTGTTGATTCTATGGTATGTTTTCCTAGGGTAAAATTTTGAGTGATTCCCTGAGATCTCGACCTTTTCTGGAAAATTAATATTTTAGTTTTCTTTTGATTAACTGTCAGGGCCCAGGTCTGATGGAAGTAAAAAAAGAGCCTCTTTTGTGGGCGACAGCAGAACCAGGTCATCTGCGTACAGAAGAAATTTAATTTCTGTGTCATGCAGAGTGAGGCCAGGTGCTGCAGATTGCTCCAGTAATTTTGCCAATTCGTTAATATAAATGTTGAATAGGGTATGACTCAAACTGCAACCCTGTCTCACTCCACACTCCTGAGTGAAGAAATCTGTTTGTTTAGTTCCAATTTTGGCTGCACATTTGCTATTTGTGTACATTGATTTGATGACATCATAACATTTTCCCCCTACACCACTTTCAATAAGTTTAAAGAATAAACCTTCATGCCAAATGGAATCAAATGCTTTCTGGAAATCAACAAAGCAAGCAAAAATTTTGGTTTTGTTTTGGTTCACATATTTATCCACTAGGGTGTGCAGGGTGAAAATGTGGTCAGATGTCTGGTATTTTGGTAAAAATCCAATTTGACTTTTACTCAGGACATTGTGCTTAATAAGGAAGTCTATGATTCTTGTATTTAAAATACTGCAAAATACCTTCCCCAGATTACTGTTAACACAAATGCCTCGGTAGTTGTTAGGGTCAAATTTATCTCCACTCTTGAAAATATGGGTCTTCAGTCCTTGGTTCCAGATTTCAGGGAAATGACCCACACTCAGAACAAAATTGAACAGTTTTAGAATTGCTAATCTAAATTTGCTATCTGTGTGTTTCAGCATCTCATTTAAGACACTGTGTTCAACTATCTAATGAATTTTCAAAGTTTCTATGTTCAAAGATAGCCTTCCTACACATGGACATAAGGAGAACATGCAACCTCCATTCAGGGTTTGCATGGTCTCCTGGGCCGGGATTCAAATCCAGAACCTTCTTGCTGTGAGGCAATAGTGCTACTCACTGCATCACTGAGCCACCCTCAAGCATCTTTCAGTATATGAAAACGAGCATACAATGCTAAGTCGCAGCATTAATTCTTGGTCTGATGAATTCCAGCCTTGGTCTTTGGCCTTGAAAAATGTTTTGAATAGAAGGGCATGTTGATGGAGTCAAAAGCATGAACAACATGGCTGCCAGTAGGGTTTTCATATTCAACATTCATTGGTGTGAGTTGTTCAGGTTTGTGCCTTGTTGGGCTTTTAAGTATAAATCTGTGTTGTTAGATGGGCATGGTTGACTTGTTTGATTCTTCGAAAAAAAAGGCTGCAATAAAAAATGTAATATTCAGCAGGTTCGGCCATTTTTCCATTTGAAAAAATAATACTTAAAAATCTTCCTTTTAAACCTTCCTCTTTGTTCAACAAGCGTGGACATGGCTGCCTGCAGCGTCATGCTGCACTAGCTGCTTGAACCTGGAATCGCTGCTCATTATTATTATTATTATTATTATTATTATTATTTCACTTCACTTCATTTCTATTTCACTTTTCTCTACATTTTAACGCTCATGTTCGGTATGGCTGCCAATTTATTATGTGTGACACACATGCAACTGAAATATTTGAGTAATGCTTCAGTAATTCCCCTTTTGACCACACTTTGCCTTGTTCACGTTTGAAAATGGGTTTCTTGTAAATTTTATAACAGCAGTGTCAAAAAGACTGCCATCGAAGAAGCTGTAAATATTGTAATGAGTTCTGGAAGCAAGGCCATCCATGCTTGCTCCAGGCATTGAATTAAGCCAGCCTGTTTCTAGTTAGACAGTCATTAAAGAGATCTTACAGCCATGACAAATGGCTTCCTGTCCTGAGTGCTTAACTCTTGTAGTAGGAAATGTCCTAGGCCATAAAGGGTAAACCAAACTTCCTGAAACATTTTAAAGTCACCACTGGGGACGCACAATGTGTTTTGTTACACGCAGTGGTCAATCAAATTGAGCCTTGCTTGACCTTCTGTTGCCATTATCCGTTTAAACAGGTGGAGCCAATTTATTGTCACTCCTTAACAGCCAAGCATGGGAGAAACTCAACCCCTTGAACCAGGGAAACTTGTGAAGTCATATTTCCTTTGGAAATTGTTATTGACAGCTGTGGAGGATGATCATAAAAATAATTTTAATTAGTGCAGCTTTAATCAGCATCAATAAGTTCAGATGGACCATGCCACATGGCACAGTTGCTTTTTATTTTTTACACAGACCACTTTACATAGCACGTTATTATGTGTAATATAAGGGTAGGTTCACCCTGACCTTTCCTGATCTGTTGTATTTAATGGCTGTCCATGCCTCCTCAGGCTCTGGAATCATGTGACTGCATAGTCAGGAAAGCTTCTCCTCCGGATGAAAAGCACCTGTTCAGACACTCCTCTCGAGAGAACTGTTTATTTGCTACGCTGCCAGTCGCTAAAAAGGAATTTTCCATCATACACTGCACTTTCTCGTTAGCCACTTGAGCAACACAATGTAAGGTCAATTGCATCACAGTCAAAACATAATATTAGCTGACAGCAGGATATATTCACTTTAAAGTGATATGATGTCTATTAATAACTTCTATGATGACTGCATAAATATATATTGTGTATACAGCACAGTAAATCCTTTTAACCTCAAGTTCCATATTAATATGCTCTCAAAACATACTGGCCAAGTAAACCAAGATTATCATTACATCTCCAGCAGAATTTGGTTTTTAAAACAGGTTTTCAAATGACAATATACACATACATATATACATACAGCTTGCTAGCCTGCTTTTCCCCCAAAACAGCTGCCAAAGACAGAAATCTAAACTTTTAGATTTGATTGTATTTCCTTCTCTGGCAGCAGTTTTGAGGAATATCTTTTAAAAAAAGAAGATTATAAAAGAGAAGATTATTAAAATTTTTGATCATGGTTATTATGGGATGCTATGCATAATAGTGCACAGCAGTTACAGGTCAGATTATCTTATGTTTCTTATAGATATCTTACTTTTCTGATGTTTGCTTTAGATTTCCAGGTTTGTCTGTAGCCTGTGGCTCTAGTCTTTGAAGAACAATTATGAATCAGCCCAAAAATGCTATAACTGCTCACAAATGGCATGCTATGAGAGAAAAGGACAGCATAAAAAGAAAAACACATTAATAATAGTCATGTCCAGTCATTAATCATGTAAGTTCAAAAGCAAACAAGGCATATTGGGTTCTGTTATGATGATTAGACTAAACGAGGGTAAACAAAGCTGGACATGTTAAATTTATTGAAACATTACAAAGGGCAAATTGGGTCATGCCAGCTCCAAATGAATGCAGCCATCAATAACAACTTCAGAAAAGTAATAAAGCTTTGCGTCTTCTAACATGTTTAATCTGTGGAAGAGGGATGTCTGCGGCAAAACTGACCAAACACAGATCTGTCGGCATCGCGTTCTTACCGAGTCAGTGAATGAGGATAGGCCCAATGGTGGCCCGCCCAAAATTTACAACTGCTTCCGAGAGCTGAGTGACTTAAGTGGTTTGCGCAGCTCCGCTCTTTCCCTGGCATGCCAGCTTCTCTCAGAGCAGGAAGTCAGGGAGAAACTGAGGAATAAATGCTCAGTCAAAATCCTCAGTCATTGAAAATCTTTGAACTTTTACAGCTAGGGAAATACAGCAGATAGGAATCTCGAAGATATGATCCATGGCAATGAATTGACGGAACAGGGTATGAACCTGGAAGCACCATACTGGGGCTCATTTCAGGAATGCTGCAACGCGTGAGCTGAGATCGGCGAGATGCGATAGATTTCTCTTGTTCTTGCCAATGCACTTCACATAGAAATCGCATTTGCATGCCATAAATGCATGTTGCAAACATGTTTACGCAGGCAATCGATAAATCGGCTATTGTTCTCATTTGCCTGCCTCATTTTAGTTTTGTGTTGTACTTCCGGATTTTTGCACACCATTGTAGCACTCCTCAGCCGTGTGTGGGCAAGGGCTGTCTGAGGTGGAAAAATTCAGCCTGCAGCCAGATTATATTACAATTATAGGCCTACATTGTAATATAAAAATGTCATTTTAATTATTTATTTTATTTGAACTATTATGTCAACCCAGTAGACTTAATATAGCCTGCACTTCCTAGTAACATTAAGCATTTGCTATTTGTAATATTCTAATTAAACATACCCACTGTCACCTAGAAGCCATCCATCAGTAATGTCACCTATGACAAAGCTGTGACACAAATCACAATTGCTCCAAATGTAGCTGTTGTGTGTGCTCCCAGGTTATTTAACCGCAGCATCAAATAGCCTGCTCTGTAACTGGCATCATATACAACTTATGTTCACCAAGTGGCTTTCCTTTCTAGTGTCTAGTCTCAGTCAATGACCTGATGGGAACTTGCAAACTATCAAATGCACCAAGGACTTTTTGGAGAGGACAGCTGTACTTGATGTTGCTGTCTGTTGCGCAGAGCTATCCACCCTTACAAAAAAGACATTTAGAAAATATCACTTTTTCTGAATTAAATCCCAGGGAGTGTAGGCTACTTAAAATGCTCTTTTTGTTTTACTTAAATTGAAGTATACCCCTTTAGAATGCAATAAATGGTAGTATATGTATCCCAGGAAGTACTTTAAGTATACTTAAAATGGGCCAAATTTGTTTTTATTAAGTACTAAAAATAAAATATACTAAAAATATATACTTTAAAAATAAACTTGATGTACTTAAGTAATCTATCAATCTATCAACAAATTAATCCTTAATTCTCAGGAGACACATTGAGGGAGCCCTCATTTACAATGGTGCCAAGATTACAAAACACAATTAAAACAACAATAACAAAAAGAGTAAAAACTAATTTTAAAATAAAAATAATAAATAAAAAATAATAATACCATATCATAATAACAGTAATAATATATACATATAAAATAAATACTGTAAATAATACAAGTTCACAAGGACAATTATTAAAAATAGTTTTAAAAAAAACTATTAAACTTATAATTTTAATTAAGGTTGAAATCATACACTTAAAATATCCAAGAGTTAAAACAGTGTCAATTTTCATTCATCATTAAGGTTAAAAAAAATTGTGTACATTTGAAGCGAGACTGGGCCATATTCCTGACTGATTTCTGTCAAGAAAGTCACAACGTAATATTTTGTGTAGATCTATATCATTCAATCATTTCATGATCTCCGTAGTTATCTAAAGAGTGGGACTGATTATGGAATATTCTTTATGCAGCCTCTGAGAGATGTTCCAGTGAAAATCGTTGCA
Organism: Anguilla rostrata; assembly: GCF_018555375.3. Taxonomy (NCBI): domain Eukaryota; kingdom Metazoa; phylum Chordata; class Actinopteri; order Anguilliformes; family Anguillidae; genus Anguilla; species Anguilla rostrata. The sequence goes on from NC_057937.1 coordinate 31,979,340, forward strand.
AATTGCTATCATGACACAAGCCCAAGACTTGCAAATGTTCAAGTCTAATTATAAAATACTTCTTATGATTTGGTTATTAGTAATTTTATGTCGACATGACATTCTTCTGAATGCCAAATTTCTTTAATTCCAATAGTCAGCAAATTTTTTGATTTAGTTCTGTAAAATTTAACATGAGAACCATACAAAATGTTCACACCGAAGTGATACTGAACATTTGTTGCAAGTGAATCTGTTAGTGAAATCCAGGACAATGTGCCTTTGAACAAATCTGACATTTAGAAATGGCAACAACCAATGAGGACAATAGAATGTAATACTGGAAAAATATAATTCCCCCTCCTTTGGTTGATGTGTGACTCTCATCTCAGTCTCACTGCCACTGTTTACACTTTGCCCAAGAGGCAAAGCTCACAATCCATTGCAGCATGCATTTAACATAATCTGTTCACTATAAATCTGAACAAAAAGTAAAATCTACTAAATTTGCTTTCAGGCGTAGTATCTGTCCCTGAAACGAGATGGACGTTAACCTTCTGGCAAAATGACAACAAGCTAATGAGTACCACATTCATTTGCAATGCATGAAGGAAGTGGAAGTTGAACTGGAAATGCCATTGTTCCAATTCAGAAACAATCTAGAGATAACACTACCAACATCAATAACTGGCAGTCAATAGGATGCATTTTTCTTTGGTAATTCTGTTATCATGAGTGCAACAGTATTAATGATTTTGACAGTGGGGTCGAGCCCTTGGTGTTAAGGGCACATCAATAATCTATCACAGTTTCAATCTGCTTTCCATACAGTCAGAGCTTATCAAGAATGTTTTCTTTCTGCAAGATTTGTGCTCTAGATTTGTTTCTGTTTGTAAGATGAGAGCAAAGCAAAAAATCAATGCTGGAGTGCAATGACATGAGATTGATATTTAAAGATCGGAGTTTACAACAAAACATATCCAGGCTTTCTCTGTTAGCTCAGCCTGCTAAACCAGTTATCTGTACAGTCATAGAAGTGAAGCATACCTTTACCTCCATACCCATTTTTCAATTTTTACAACAAAAAAAGAATGGGATGAGACAGGGAGCTTGGTGGTCAACAACCTCCTCCTTACAGTCAGTTACTGGTCAATACTGACCAGAAGTTCAAATGTATAGAACATCAAATTCCATAACATTCATAATACTGTACATTTTTACGCAAAATAATTTCTACTAAATATAAATGTTTATAGCTGTACAATAATAGCACAGCAGAAGAACCACATGAAAAGTTACACTCCATAAGACTGGACCAGGTTACTGAAATTTGCATTTGGGAGGGGTGGGCAGACTTGAATTCTATTAGCTCCTTTTTCTGCATAAACTCTAGAAATAGCTAATGAGCATAGCTTTTTCACACGTCCTATGACCTCGCCCAGTCTTCATTTTTTGTACTCCTTTTCTACTGTATAATGCTATGCTGCCTCTCTGAACCCATTCCAAATTATTCATTGTCCCAAAGAGGCATTTGTGTCGGTAATGCCTGACCTTTAACCCCATCTGCTTTGCTCTTTCAAATGAAAAATCAGTGCCATCCAAACTGGGGAATTCCATAAGTTCAAGCATCTGTGAAAAGTACAAATGACCACCAAAAGTTTGGAACTGTTCTGGATGCACCTATTATATCACCGCAGGCCTCACTGGTCTTGCATACACCGTTAAAGTACTGCACTGTCATGGAGGCTGCACCAATTATCGCTCTGAAAGAAAAGCCTGAGATTTTCAATGCATAATGACAAAATTCAGTCTGCTTTATAATCAGCTGAATCAGCACACACAGCATTTCAGTACTTTCAGTAATTATTTCTATTTTACTTTTCCTTTATTTTTTACCAGTGGAGTCCCAATGAGATTTCCATCTCTTTTTCAAGGGAGCCCTGGTACTGAGAAGAAAACAAGCAGTCAATTTACACATAAAACACCATACACAAATGAACATCGATAAAACCATGACTGATACATTATACAATTCAGGTAAAACAATTACACACATCAATTTTTAAGGTCTGCGACAACATCTTCAAATCATCCAGAGGGATGAAGTAGTCCAGCTTAATGTCCTCTGGAGCTAGTACCAGTAGCATGGGGCATAATAACTAAAAGCTATCTTTCCAAACTCCTCAGTTTGTTGAGATTGATTAAAGAGTCAGCAGAACAGTTGCCGTTAGAAAGTTTGCCCTTTATTTGGAGGAAGAAATACAAGACTGTACATGGTGGAATTTTATTTTACTTTTGAAAGGGAGCGTTTTTATTTAGTTAAAGCATAATACTAATGCAGCATTGAATAATACAAATAAATTGTGACTAATATGCTCTGACAGTGCAGTATATGACTTATTTGTAGATTAGCTTTACAGCCAAGCCATAGACACAATGTACTCTTAACAAAAATGTAAAATTTAATTTATAAATTAAAAATTTGGAAAATGGTACTGGAATCTGAGTAGGTCTTGAGGGGGAAAAAACCACAGTAGTGTTGAAATCTCCATTACACACAATGTTAATAAACATGCTTTTTGGGAAAATACCTCCCAATAAGTGTGGTATGTATGACAATGAAAAGGAAAATCTTCTAACCTTAAATCCTAGAATAATCTGTATAGAAAAATATTAAGGATATTCAATAAATTTAATTCACAAAAAAGACACAAATTCCATGAAGTGGATGCATGCCATTCTGACTCAATTAAAACTGAGGATTACATCTTGATTAATCTTCTTTCATCTTTGGGCAGAAATTTTTACTTCCCTGTTAGAGAGAAATAATCTTATTTGGTGTGGCAGGCAATGATTTTTTCTCCATCGGCTATTCTTCATTGCCATGGATTGCAACTCAATTATCTTCGCCTGAAATGATTATCCAGAGGCTTAATTTAATCATCATTACACCCCAGTCATATTTCAATTAAACATGCTATCATTGCACTAACACTTATTTAAACCTGTTATTCCTTCAGTTAATTTTCTACTGATCGGTGCTATGAGGGTAACAGATGTCATAATTATGCAGTTCTTAAACATAATTCACGCGTGTCTTCCCAGACAGAATTCGCAGAATGGACCAGGCGCAGAGGAACATTAATCTGAGGACAATATGCTTCAGTTGTGATCTATAATGCTGCCGCAATCTGCTTCGGCTCAGCTTAATTGTGACAGTCAGTTATTAGCAGCATAACTAAGGAGGTTAATGCATGGTAGATTATTCAGCATACTCATTCCATCTTAAGTCCTTCTTCTGAAAGTGCCTGAGATCAATGTCAGGAGGTAGAAGACCAGAGCCCATAAACCACCGTTGAATTCCTATGCACTTGGTCAGGGGCGTCCTGACCACTGACCGTGGGGGTCATTGTACTTTTGGGCTACTGGTTCTCCTACTGCTGGTCTTGTGGGTTGTACCCTCATGTTGTTCTGGAGGGCGGTACCGCTGGGACGGCTGGGAATGATTGCCATTGTGATTCCAGATGTTGTTTCGCTTTTCCTCTCTTTTGTATAGGAAATTAAAACAAGCTGTTATTAAAGCAACTACTGACTGATTATCCCTTGATCACAGCTCAGATGCCTCCCTCTTGTGTGAGAGAGAGGTGGATCTCCAGGCCACCAAACATCTGGGCAGAGTACTGCACGAACATACACAAGCACATGCAATACACACGCACGCACACGGATAGGCATCTATACATACATGATCTGAAAGCACATGTATTTAAATACCAGGGGACAAAGGATTGGTGTTGTTTTTGCCATAATTAATTATCTGTCATTCAACAGGTAGATTATTATCTGCATCTGTCGCTTGAAACAAGTCACCCTCGATCATACAATAGCGTTATCTATCCTATTGCTCAAATGCTATAAAGGCATTCTTCTACATGCCTTTCTGTTTGAGGAGAAAAGGGAAAAGTGAACCACAGATATTAGGTGCTCTCTTTTAACACACATTGTATACACTTCTGGAAAAAAATAAAGCAACACATTTACAAATACTGCAAGCACTGCTGATTTTAAATAGGTATCCTGCCATAGAAACAGTTCTTCAGGGTTCAATTGACATTTGCATACCATAACTCGGGTTGCAGTTTTCACAGTAAAAGATTATGAGAAAAAACTTAAGAAAGAGTTTATTTTATGGGTTTCTTGTGTTCACAATGGCATTTGCAAAAAAAGGAAATTAACTTAAAAACCAAGACTTTCTCAATTGCATTACTTACTATTAAGGTCAAAGAGTATTGTGATTGGTCTGATGAACATTGTACAGAAAGGAATGCATAAGTATAGATTTAAATTAAATTAAATAAGGGCATTGTTTATTTTAGGCACCTTCATAACACAAATGATAAAAACCCAGCAAAATATAAATATGCTTTAAACACTGTACATGCTTTCTACTGACTAAAAATAGAGTGGGTAACTGATATTCCTGTCTACAGGGTAAACAAACAAATAAATAAGCTCAACTGAAGCGTTTAACTGCAATATGCTTTGCAATTAAAAGGAAATGCCTCTAATGCCTCCAGACAGGAAGCAAATGGGACGGGCACCAAAAGTGTGGTGAAGATCTGCCAAATGCCCTAAATTGCCCTCCTTGCTCATAACCAAATGGAAAAAAAATACAAAGGGCTCAGAAAAATCAAAAGGCCCCTCAGTGGCACAGATCAGAAACAGAATCTAGTCATCTTATTACAATAGAATGCATGTGCATACAAATTAATCGCTAAGACAGATAAAAGGAGCACTGCCTTTGGAATTCATAGACATTAACAGCCTCGCAGTTCAGTTCCAGTGCTTGCTCTGCCCCACCGGCACAGATACCTGTTTAAATTTAACCACAGGTTACGGCCATTGTATAGCATTAAGCCAAATCTGGGAAGCATTTGAAGTTAGGCTTTTTAATCTTTGTAATCTCCAAGGGATATCCTGGCAACTAATTTTGAGAACAATCAGTAATATGAATAATATGCATGCAAGGCCTGGGGGCTGCTGGCCTGTATGGACACTAGTGGAGATTGTGTACAAGTTGCACGCAGTAAACTGGGGTGACACAGAGCTGCAGTATGGATGCTCAGCGCACACACATGAGAGAGAGAGAGAGAGAGAGAGAGAGAGAGAGAGAGAGAGAGAGAGAGAGAGAGAGAGAGAGAGAGAGAGAGAGAGAGAGAGAGAGAGAGAGAGAGAGAGAGAGAGTGGTGACAGGGATAGGGCCTGTGTGCATTCATCTGTAACACAGTCATAGGAGCCAGAACTGGGGGAGAGGCAGGGGGGCCCATATATTGATTTCTGGCTTTGCCACTGGGTTACATTCAGCGTTACTGTAAAATGTGTGAACAAAGTATAAAGCTAGCCACTCAAGTGTGATTGTGTCTCTGTTCCAGGTGAGCGCGGATTTGATCGCACAAAACCAACAACAGTGAACCTTTCATGTACAACTAATTGGCTTACTAATAATTTTATCCACGCCGACGCGTGGGACCTTGTAGACAATCACACCGTCATTGCAATTCACCCGTTTGTTAGCCTCCCCCCACTTTAAAACGGCAATTTACCCATTTGCTAGCCTCCCCCCCACTTCAAAACTGCAATTCACCTGTTTGATAGCCTACCTTCCCACTTTAAAACTGTGCCACCGAACACAGTGCATTGTCATATAGAGAATCTTTTACCCAAAAAAAGACCCATAGAGTACATATGGTACTTGTGATAAAACGGGGGTTTCCTTTGATTTAAAGTATGTTTTAATCAATTTAAACTTTAACTCATTAGGCAAGCAGCATCATGAAAAGTGTTCTAGATGTATTCCAGATGGGTGAGAAGTCAGAAGTCAGGTGGAAGCATTATACGGTTGGGTGTAACTGCTGGTGGTTGGGGGGGAGGGGGGGATTGTACTGTGGTTATTATCACTGACAATGGCTACAGCTGCATTGAACATGATCTGCTTTGTGTTGTCAACATTGCCAATAAATCATCTCTCTGGGGATGGGGGATGATGATGTCAGGACAAGAACATCAATCCTCTTCATCTGACTCATTTCTTTCTTTTTTTTAAACTAATATTCAAAATAACTTCAACCATAAAATAGCTTAATTAATCATAATTAACTTCTGAAATATACAACTCAGTTCATTGGTTCCATATACAGTAATATATACTAGAAACCCATACCTTGGCAAAAAGCCAACTCACTCTCTCAGTATTAATAATTAATACAATTGTGAACAGACTGATTTTTTAAGTCAGCATTAAAAGCTTTACTTTCTTTTCTCCTTTACATCTTACATCAGATCTTACATTAGATTTCTGGTGAGTATTTTCTTGTTAACTTCAAACATATGTGGCCTGTAGGCATGATTCACACAAGTCTCTGGAAAATCTTAGGAAATGGCGAGAAGTCACGGAAATGTGTAAAGAACTCTGGCAATTTTCACTTCAAATGTTACTTCTTGAAAAAAAAAATCTTTTTTTCTCACCTCTTCACTGTAAAAATTTTAATACCATGTAACTGTAAGAAAGTTGCACATTTAATGAACAACACTTCCTTGAGGTATTTTTTCCCAAAGCCTTCTTGCAAATGTGTTGTTATACATTTATTTACATTGGAGATCTGTGCCAAGAATTAAACACTCACTGGCATGCATTTTATTTGGACTGAATATCTAAAGAGAGCTGTACAGAGATTAATAAATGCAGCAAAGACTGTTTAAAGCTAGTCAAAGATATTGCAAAATAATGTCACAAAGAGTAAACACAAGTCACACTAGAATATACTGGACAAACAGACTGCAACAGCAATCATTGCAACAGTACCTCAAACGTTGTGCTGTCACCATATATCATTACAACCCATTGTATGTTACGTGATTAAAATAAAAAATAAAGAGATTTTAATAAATGCAACCCTATTCCAGTTAGATGGTCCTCGTGGGTTGGAGATTTTGAGAGGCTTTCTCTTCCAGAAGCTCCAGTCATTTCGGAATTCTCTTTTTTTAACAGTCACATTAGGTTGCGGCCATGGGGGCTTTGGCAAACGGATCAATGGCTGCTCCTTCTCTTGTCACTATCAATTTAGCATGAGAGGCGAGCCTGGCCTTTGTCTGCCATCTCATCACCTGGGCTCCTCTCCTTGAGATCTCCTGACACCCAGCTGTCAAAACGTCGAGGAGACGGCCGAGAAGCCCTTGGGGTCCCGGGTATTGATACAAACATGGTCCCCTGCCGTGCATCGCTAGGTGAGGGTGGAGGGGGGTGGTGGAGGGTGTTCAGGGCCTGGGGTCAAAGGGAACGGGTGCTGCCAGCTGGCAGAGATGCAGCAGTGGTGCAGGTCTCTCCTGCCCATCTGCTTCTCTCTCCCTAGGTACAGTCAAACACGTGACTTTGCTCCTACCAATCCACCCAGGTGCACATTTTTTCAGTTTGTTCTCATCAATGATTTACAGCAGGGGTGCCCAGGCTTTTTTGGCTTGCGATCTACTTTTTCAATAGCCTGCAGAATGTGATCTACCAGGGGGTGGGGGGTTTGTATCTACAATCCAAAAGAATAAAATAAAATAAACATTGGACAATGGCTGCAATGTAACTATGTATGCTAGGAAAAACAAATTAAGTTGCAATTGTACTTAATTGCGTGCAAAATGTCAATTTTATTTATTTAGTAAATCCAACAATTTATTTTTTGAGTCTACTTAATAATATTGCATACAGCCACTAGCCAAATTTTTTTTTGTGTGTTTAGGAAGGTTCTATATCTAGTGTTGGGCAGAGCTACTAGCTTAACTAGCCTATGTTTTCCAATACCATGTGTGTAGTATCTATTAATAAAATCAAGTACAATTAGGCTAGCAAGTTATCGTGTTGCTATGTAATATTGGACATTTACGTGACCATACCACAAAATGTTAAGTCCACAATTGTGTCTATATCATAAATGGACATGCTTAATGTAATAAAGTTCTCAACAGCCGCAGATTGACCAGATTTCACGTCAATCAAGTGTACTTGTCGGTCAGGCAGAAGTTTAGGGAAGAGGGGAAGAATGAAAATAGGAAGAATTAGAATTTTAACTGATGCATTTTTTTAAATGACAGGCAATCTACCAGCATGGCCTCTGCGCTTGATCTGATGTAAAGGTATTATGTATTTCAGATGTGAAAACTGGCAGTACCTTTGATATGTTATTGTACAATGAAAACTATGAGAGACATTAAAACCTAATATAATCAAAATAAACTTTGATGGATAATGAATTAGCTATGAAAAGTCGCTTTGGTACTTATGCACGTCAGGTGTAAGGTGATTGTGAAAGCTTAATATGTTCTAAAAATGACCTGTGCTAAAGCATCTACAGTACAAGTCATTACTGTTTATCCATAGACCAGCTTGTAAAGTATAATGATAAAGACCATATCTATGCATAAATGTAGTGCTGATAAGCTTGTGAAAGAAAACCATTTCTAAAGGGTATACATTGCCATTAGTGATGTGAATTGTACACAGGCATATTTAATGTAACATTTAAGAAAATTAATGGATGTTTGATGTCAATGTAAAGTATAGGTCCTTTATATGTACAGTGTTTGCTGTCTGTCCTGAAGTATGCTAATAGCTTGCAATGGATATTTACCTTTTTTTTTTTAACACATCCATCTACCATGTACAGCAATCTTACATAAGTCAGATGCAGACTTTCCGTCTCTAGTCCTGAACAACATGCTCCTCGCCTCACTGTGGGCTTTGATAGTATGTAGCACCAGTTTGCAGTCCCTTTAGAAAACCACAGGCCAAGGCCAAAGATTAGCAAATAATTATTCTAAATGATTCTAGAACCTAAAAATGTTAAACCACTTTATACATTATTGGCAACTACTCATTATTGGTTTACAACTCAGTTGTTTCCCACTGTTGTTATTACTCTTAACAACAGTCTATGTATGGATATAGCTCTCTTAGTGCTTTGCACATGTGTTAGCTCCTTTTAATTCTGGAATTACTTCTTAGCTGCTTAGCCCCTCCCCAGTTAAATTTGCCAAGAAGGCTATAACATTACACGTTGACAATTCAGAACTATGACAATGAGGTGAATAATTAAAGCCCCCCGTATTAGGGTAAGGAGAGGTCTGAAGTTGCATAAAACACATCCCATATTTGCCCTCCTCCATTTGGCCCTTGTAGCCTTGTAACTAAGCCCATTGCTTTAAGAGAACAGTGGCAAAAACAGGAAGGCTGGAGCTGATAAACAGCTGTGGAAAATTCATATATTTGCTGTTACAGGAGTGGATCTGACTCCCAGAAGGCTACAGGTTGTCCTAAAGCCAGCTACAGTGTGTTGTGTCAGAGGAGAGGGAACATTAAATCATTAATCCCAACCTAACACTAATACTTTACATATGCAGACCTCATCGTGGAATGCCCGTCATCGACATCCCATCCATATGGCGCGACATTAGCTTTTTAAATTTCGGCAGGATAATCTGTTTTGTTCTGGCCGCGCTTTAGCGCATTGAATCAGCCTTAGTATAGTGTTTGTCACTGCATGAGAGTGGGACTTGCAAAGAGGAAATAAGAAAACATAATCTACTGTAATCTAGAAAAAGTACTATTAGGGCACAACACAAACCCTATGGCATTTTAATTTGTTCAGTGACACACATGGATATATAATTAAGATGCTGGCTTGTCAGAATCAACTGATTAAGACTGTGTTAATAAGGGGCTCTAAAACATCTTTGGGATGGAGAAAAGACATATGCTGCTGTATTGCTGAATGACCCGGCGGCCATCGCACCAGTCAGCTATTCAATCCGTAACTTATTTACACACTTGCACTTTCTCTAACATCGTGCTAATACAGTATTAGGGGTCAAAATTTCAATCTTACAAAGCTGTATAGTTGTTTCAGTTGTGCAAAGTATTTCAGTCTTATTTTCATGAAATTCAGCTGAAGAATTAAACAGTTTTCACATTTTTGACACCTCTATTTTTTTCAAGCCAACCACAATAATATTACGATATTATACCTAATTTTATTATAATATTTTATATATTGGCAATTACTGTGTAAGATCTGTTTGACATTTTATGCTCTTTACCAATCTCATAAACCTCTCATTAAATGTCAGTGTAGACTGTTTGACCATGACAATTAACTGAGAACAGACTACTATAAGCAATACATCTACCAACAGAAACAGGAAGAGCATGAAATAAATAAATCTCCCTTGCTTATTTTTTTTTACGATAAAAGTGCTGCTCAGTCCAAACATATTTTTAATTATGATGCTAAATTTACCTGCCTTCATTTGTAAAAAGAAAAATCTGATACTTTCAATTGTGAATTGAATTGAAAGACAAATGAACTTGCGATGTGCCAGCAAGTAGATATAAATTACATACAGAATCTTTGAACATGCCTAGAGTGTAACATCATATTTTGAAAAAGAATACAATGACTAGTGTGTGGGTCATAGACTGAAATCCCAGTAGAAGCACTCGTACCACTTAATACTGTCATAAAAGATAAATAATTTGTCCAATGGAAGTCCTGCATGAAGGTGTGACCTGTTCAAGTAGATAAGGCTTATCTCATCACTGGTGACTCAAGACTGAAACTGTCTAATTTAATTTAGCCTTGAGAGTTTCTCCCTTATACAGAATATAAAAAAATGGTATAGACAATGGTGCATGTGTCTGTGACTCAACCCAGAATGATTAGATAATCAAAGGTATGATGCATAGGCTGCAAAAAATATATATCTGTCCAGCCCTTTTCCCCTTGTCATTTCTTAATGCAGGGCCTTCCAAACTGAACTGCCACTTTACGAAAAGCCATCTCTTCACCGTTCCACAGTCTTTCAGTATCTGGTCCCCATCCATTGTAGCTCTTGTGATTGTGGTCAACTCTCAATTTTTTATTTATATATTTTTTGTTCAGCCCCCTGTTCATAATGAACAAATTCACTGCGCATTACTTGGACCAGGTCTCTGGTAAAACCCTGCTGGAGCAAACAATTTAGTTTGTCAACACCTTTCCCGAGACTCCTCAATCACTGTCAGGGGTCCAAATTTAAACTGCAAAGTGCATCTGACTGCAAAACCCTGGACTGATTAGACTTCCCAGTTCGGCGAATTGCTCCAGACAGGACAGCAATCTGATCACTAACCTGGCTTGAAAATACTCTCCATTGCCCTAGGATTAGCATGAATATTTTGATATAGATCGATAAGCAATCTCCACTCTATAAGAAATGCCAGCAACATTCATTTGGCTGATCAAAGGTATGTCAGCCGGTGGCGACAGCTAGCTATTTTTTTCTGCCCCCTCTGCAAGTGCGATTCAGTGGGAGACACCCAGTGCCCTGGCCGCTCTCCACGTAATCGTGGAAACAATCACTGCTTCATAGGATCCCATCTTCCAGAGCCGGCCTGAATCAAATTAGGCTGGCAGAGGATCGGGACAGGAGGGGACAGAGTTCATTTATTAGCCATTAATGACACGGCCATACACTAACGGGCCAGTCACTGCCAGAGGGCAGGAAGGAGAGAGCACTTTATTTAACTATTTATTTCAGTTTATTTATTTGTATGTTTATTTGTAATATTTTTATAAGCTGAAAATTAAAAGCATGCAGCAACTGCATGAGAATGTGACTGAGGAAATTATGGTGCCCACCTGTAAAATTTACAAGGCCTGAAAATATACAGCGTGCTAATAAACGGGTGCTCCTTACTGTGTATTTTGTAATTTTTATATAAAATGTGATTTGATACATATTTCATAAACTATGTTTCCATTAGCCTTAATTTACACAAGTTTACAATGTTGATTCCTGATTTTGTGCTACTTTGTGCCTAATAGAAACTAACAAAAGATTGTTAGTGAACTTTCCATTGTCTTGACCACACTGATCAATACGTACAGTACATAAATAGCCAACACATTAGCTGCCTTACAAAATCAACCATTTTCACCCGCTAATGATTAGTTACTGTAAGTAGTCATTGACCCCATCTGGTGCAACATTATTTTATCGCATGAAACCAACTTTTGTAAATATCAGCCTCGGTGCCTGCTCTCACCTGGAAACAGCTCTGCTATGGGCTCAACTGCTGCCCCAGCTTCTGTTCCAACCCCTGCCTTAAATCAAATCCCAGCTCCCGACTCATAGACAGGAAGCACCTTACACACACTTCCCTGCTTCCCCTCATTCAGACAAACTCACCCTATACACCACATATCTGAACACTGAGGAGTGCAGGCATCTGTTCAGTAAAGTATGGCTTAGGTGGTAAGTATTGAGTTCATTCTGTTAGCAGGACCCGGAGAATCAGATCCAGACCAGCTGTAAGTAAGAAAGTACAGGAGTTCAAGGGGAATAATAGATAAATATCTAGTGCTCAGAAATAAATGTAAAAGCCAGTCAAAATGCTCTATTATGATAACCACCACATAGGGTAACAATAAGATAAGATAATCAACAACTTAAAATTGTACCATTATTAATAAATTTTCTAAACACTAAAGAACAATTCTAACATAAAATTTAGCATCCATGAATGCAAAATGAATAACATTCAAAGAATACATATGTTGTAATACATTATTTTCTTCACTTGAACCTAAACTATTTTGGAATTGTTTTCTTTTTTTTTTAATAGTGTGATTTATTACAGGCAGCTGGTTATCACTATGTTTATATTATTACATTGATGTTTTAGTTATCATAACCTTGAAATATTTTGGTTCAAGAGCAAGAATTAGTTGTTTTTCTTTCTGAACAGGCCAAAGTATTGAAGTTTGTTGATGACACATTGCTTGTGACCTGGAAAAAAAATCCAACCCAAAATCATTTGCCCTGGCTGGTTTTCAACTGCGGTCACAGTGGCCTTTCACACTAGATATGACTTCAATAACAATGGATGTTATTTATCCATTTATGTTCTGCTTCAATGTGGAAAATAATACATTGGCATGCATCAATGTTTTTGGCTGATGCAAAAGCAAAAGATAAGATTATGGTTTGTGTAACATTTCAGATGGCCTCCCTCACTACTCACTAGACAAACTGTAAACTTCAAGGAACCAGTATTAAACCATATTTGGTTAGAATTGGGAAAGAGCATATATTTCATCTGGGACGCACAAAGGAAAACATTATTTTGGGCACATGATATTTTATTTCATTTATAAGACCATCACTACCGCCAAATATAGTCTAAACAGGCACAGTACATTACATTACAGGCCTTTAGCAGATGCTCTTATCCAGATTGACTTACACAACTTTTACATAGCATTTTACATTGCATCCATTAATACAGCTACATATATACTGAAGCAAAGTACTCTGCTCAAGGGTACAACGGCAGTGTCTTACCCAGGAATCTAACCTGTGACTCTTTATGTTACAAGACCAGTTCCTTACCCACAGGGTTCGAGTTATAATCTGAGCTTTGTGGGGGTCTCTAAAATAACTAATGTTAGGGGCGGAGATGAATAAATAAATAATAGCCCAACGGAGTCTGTAGCAGCAAAGCTAATGCTAGCTGTCATGCTAGCAGGTGAATTCCAGTTGTCTAAAGCTGTTTTTTGTTTCTTTGTGAAAAAACCGAAACCAGCCAGGCTTGTAGACCCCATAGGCAGTAGCGGCCTTTTTTTCGGCGGTATGATAGCTAGTCTATACTACTACTTTCTATTTAATAAATTATAAAGATAATGTTACATGTTACATGTAGAGTGAGAGCACCTATTATCGACCACCTGAGGGGGGGACGTGTATCGACCACTTTAACCGCTAGTGTTATTACTTCATATTTATCAGAGAGAACTGGACATCGTTACCTATTAAAATGTAAGTCTTGTAAAAATACACATAATAAACTGTTTAAATGTAATAAACCAAATGCATACATATACATTTAGTTATATTAATACAGCCTTATTTACTATATCAACTTTAAGACAAGCAACACGCTCAGAATTATCTAATTGCGACCCAATAAATCCAATGGCGCAGACGCTGCTTCATAATTTCAAACTGTTTTCTTAACGGCTATTTTGCATCCTGCGACTTGGGTTACAATGGTGAATATGTACGGATTCCTAGACGTGCTGATAGCAACCACTCTTTCTCATATTAACCTCAAATATGCAAGACAGGACACTTATACAGTAAGCTAGCAAATTTATGTGAAGTTCCATTCATTTATATGGGGTGGTTGATACACATCTCCTTAGCAACCAAAAGCTAGCGCTGGACCACCTCTAACTTATTTGCTGGCACAGAAAAAAATCGCAAAAGTACTGAAAAAATAACCACTGGAGGACAATAAGGACATTTTTTCCTACATAGCTAGGTACAGGTTGTTACAGATATTTCGCCTATTTCATATATAGTTGCAAATTTTTAAGTTTACGTTTTCCTTTCTGTCAAACAAAGGTGATCGATAATAGGTGCTCTCACTCCAGTGGCTTCTTCTTCCAAATGGGTTCGAACGTTTGTGGCTCGCGCGCTCTCAACAGGAACAGGCATAGTTTGCGCAATAAGTATTCTACTGCACACCATGGTGGCTTGGTGGTGAAGTGCAGCCATACTCGTACATCATTCACAAGAGAATATGCTGCGTTTAGTTCTTTTGAAAAATGTGTTTCTTTTAGCCTATTTATCTCGTTAATGTAAATAATACTCATTACATTGAAAAATGCATTATTTGTGATTAAAATAATGGTTGTTGGTAATGTATTAGCGACACCCACAGATGTATGATTTTACTGCTTTCATGGGAGCTCAGACCCCTCCTTATGGAAGCTCAGCTCCCACTGGCTCCCACATAACTCAAACCCTGCTTACCCATTTTACTACACTGCCACCCTTGTAAGCTGCCCATAACCTCCCAAACTTCCCTAAACTAAATGGCAATGAAATTATTGTAGATTTGAAAAAATTTAAAGTATACTATGTAGGATTTTGCGGCCCTTGTAGATTCTGTGTTTGTAAACCCCATTCACACCTCTATACTTCCTCAACCCCAGCTATTTTGTGTTTTCCTTGTTTGGTATCTAGCTATTCTAGGCCCTGTTTCATGAAGCAAGTTTACTGAGTTAGCTGGATAACTGCACAGAGTAAAAAAAACCAGAAACCCTCCCAAATCTGGAACATGGACTGAAAAAGAGCCTTTCTGGGTTTTACTCCACGCAGTTGTCCAGCTCAATAATCCTGCTTCCAGAAATACACTCCAGGACATTTAGATAGAATTGGGATATAAACACAAAATCGCATGTCGAATAAGTAATATAGGTCTATCATAGCTCTCTAATATACTGCAAAAGTGAATGACTTTTTCATAAAGTTATCTGTAGCCTTTTCAAAGTTGTTAGCAAGTTTGTTAGCTTTGTTAGTGAAGTTGGCTACATGTAATGTTTTTTTATGCATAGTCAGTTTTATCTAACTGCATTTGGAACACATAGCTTTTTTTAAAGGTGATATTTCTCCATATAATTATGTCGCCGTCATTACACAATTCTATGCTTGCGGGTCAGGCTCTCTTCTCGGTAAGGAGAAATTTTAGGACAGCGCTTCCGATATTGCTTGTGTCGAAAGTGCTGCGAAGGAAACAGCGATAGATTTACTTTGTTGTCACATCTGTCCAGAATGTAAATAAGTCAGGTATTCTTCACAGTCAGCAGAAATGTTATGACAATGGTAGATAGATAGCATGCATGCTGTATCGAATTAATTTCCCCTAATTTATTTAATTTAAATAAATGCAGGTGAATTACCGAGCTAGCTAAGTTGCAAATATAAACAGTGACAGCAGTTCCCATGGGGGGGAAGACATCTTGATGGAAGAATAGAATTTGATACAAAAGCTACCCAACCTCTGTTATCTAGCTGCATAAGGTAATTATCTAAAAGTAATGTTATTTACAGGTCCAACAGAAAACAGGCCACTATGTATCGCTTTTCATCCCCTTGGCAAACTTCAAGGTTAACTCTAGTTTTTGAACTAGCCCTGTCGGCTTGTCTTTTTGCTTCGCTGTATCTAGGCTTCTTAGCATCTGCCATTGCAGCAGTTGACTAGCAACAAACACTTCCTTAAACACTTCCCTAATCACAG
Source organism: Anguilla rostrata (assembly GCF_018555375.3). Lineage (NCBI taxonomy): Eukaryota > Metazoa > Chordata > Actinopteri > Anguilliformes > Anguillidae > Anguilla > Anguilla rostrata. The sequence continues at coordinate 31,995,484 of NC_057937.1, forward strand.
GCTCTGTAGCCATGCCTACACCTCCCTGCACAGAAAAGTGTGCCACGCCCAGAAACGTCCCAAACATATTTTAGAATAGCAGATACAAGTAAAAGGTGCACAAATTTTGGTAAAGTGTATAAAGACTGAAATTGCCAGTGCATCATGGATATGCCTTAGCATAGTTATTTTATAATATTTCCAGATAGCAAATCCTGCATAGTATGCCTTTAATTAATACAAATATGCTTCTGCAGACATTCAAAGGAAATATTATTTGATAAATATGATTACACTAAAAGTATCAGCCATAGTAAATACTTTTGTGTCAGTGCATACTCCTGTGTTTGTGTGGAGTTTTCTCTGTCATGTTTTTCTTTCCATGGATCAACACAATTATTTTCTTCCCCTAAATAGTTTGTATTAAAGAAAACATTTATTGTGGAATATCTATGGAAAATGCTACATCCTGAAGCTTAGAATGTTGCTTTATGATACTATGCTAATCTACCCTTGTACCTTTATTGAGAGGTGAAAGAAATCAGAACCCCATTTCATCTCCCTTCAAGCGTCACACATTAACAGCACCTGGCCCTCTTTGAGGTTCTCTGCTAACACAAACAACCAGAATAAAGCTATGTGACAAGCTCTTAGAACATGAAAATGTTGTAATCTGTTCTAAGAATTTAGATCTTACCAATAAGTATTTTCACCAGCATCTTAATTACCCTGGGCGGAATGGAGATGTTATTTAAAAGCCTTTCGACTGGCTCAGTGTTATTGGCCTGAATTATTTATCCCGGCGCCACCGGGTGTGGATTTGGCCTTGACAACTATAAACTCTCCTCCCTTATCCTGCATGAAGACTTAAGCTCACACCTGACCCACTGTCAAATGATCCACCATTTCAGTTTTTTTTGGTATTTTTCAGCATTTCAATGAAACGCAAAGACTTTAATGGATGTAAAAGTGTGTGTGTGTGTGTGAGAGAGTGTGTGTGTTTATTAGCAGAAATTCTGAATTCTTTTTACTGCTAAATGTAAGTACACTTGTAAGAAGCATGCCTGTACCTATTACCGGACAATGAGTGGGAACTGTGTGTGTGTGTGTATGTAGGAGGGGTGGTACGTGCAGTGTTACAGTTTTTATCAAACCACTGCAGTCACGTTTATCAATAAAACACATTGACCGTTGTTCACATAACTGCTAGCGCCCAGTTTAATTATAATCGTGTCAGCATCAGAAATTAACCAATTTTTCTGGACAGGGTCTCGCTGACTTGGATCACATCGGAAAAAGCTCCAGCCCAGGCCAGCACAGGTCAGGTTTAGCTAGTGAAAAAATCTAGGATCATGAAGTTAAGGGTGTATACTTCAGGAATACCTTTTTATTCAGAAACAGAAACATTTATTTATGCAGCAATGTGTAAATACTGTTCAGTGCTATCTAATTTAATGCAGAATGTCAAACTGGTTTTGGTAAAGCTGATGTCTTAAATAATTGCAAGAGTAGTATTGAACTTTTTTTATTTGCAATATTGTTTCAAATTGAACACTGTTCAATACTTTCCAGCCCACCCTCTCCCTCTCCATCCCAATCCCTTTCTTTGCTATGGATTGGCAGATAAGGGGTGGCCATTCTTGTGTATCTGGTCTTCTATAGTCCAATCAGTCCATTACCAATGCATTATGAAATCTTCAATGTGGCATTATGGGAACATCTATTGTTTATTCAAAGGAGACCGAGACAGTAGGCTCTGCAAAATTTTGTTGGAGGATACAGAAAATGATTCAGCCTCAGACTGTTATTTACATAATCAGCATAAGCACAAAATCATACTGTCAGGAAATGAACAGCAAGTTCCCTTACAATAAATAACAACTGCATTACTTTCTCTTAGCTAAATTTGTATGTTCTATGGTATGATTGAAAACTCAGAATTCAAATGGGAAGTGGTGTGTTATTACTGATAAATTTAGCAAGGAAACTAAGTGATGTATCTATCTTTTGGGTCAAAAGTATTGTGTAATGGTCATGAACAGCTCTGCCTTTTTCTTTGCAGCATGGGGACACACATACACTCAGAAAGGGGACTCTTAATTCGGCAATTTAAGGGACTCTTCAATTGGGCAGATTGATTTGACCTCCTGGCCAGTCTTGCAGTTTTCTAATACACGCACTGGGAAAAAAAAAAATAGGCGCCATAGGGATCCATTGTAAAGAAATATGATAGCCAGGGTAAGGTATAACAAATACAGAAGTCTGGCACCATGAATGTGACCAATTCACAACACTCTTGTCTCACAGATCAGATTGGAGACATCTAATGCCCCCAATAGCAATCTGCTTCTGGACTAATGATATCTCAATAGGTCCCGCAGTTTCCAGATGTGGGACAGGAATGAGATGTGCAGTTATCCCTGACATTAGAGGAAATTAAAGATTTCTGCCACTTCAGGACAAGGATTTATATGCCTGTATCATTCATCACCAGTTAGGTTTTTTATTCAAATGTTTATTTATTTTTTCACTCACTGTGTAACCAAGTTATTATGATCCACCATGATCCAGCAGGCCACCTCAACAAAATGAAATAAGCAGCAGGCCACCTCAGCAAAATTAAATAATTGAATTACATGAAAATCAAGGTGATTCAATTAATCGGTACATTACTGAGGTACACAAGATACATTGGTATACAAGCTGCTTTAGACTTACATTGCATATATTTTCTTGTTGTAGACTACAGAGTTCTAAATACAAAAAAACACCCATTGGAAAGCTGGCAGGGCACCAGAAACTTCTGTAAATATCAAAATATCAAATATTTCAGAATAAAACCAAAACAAAATTTGAATGTGTGTTAAAACTGTACAGTAAAACTGAAATTATTTAATAAGTGAGCTATCCCTTTAATTGAATCAAAGGCTGTAATGTAAGTAAACAACTCACAGAACATAAGATGGAAGCGATAGGTGTATTTCCAACCATCCAAAAAGAAGCAGACTGCCAAAGAGCACTCTTTCCCAAAGCGTCATTCATCTGCACCCTGTTACAAGGCGTGTTGTTCCCATAGGCCTTTACCTCACATATAGAAAACATCTGATCTGAAGTCTGAGACATCAACCAGCAAAAATGCAAATCTGTTTCCCAGCTGTATCATAAGACTTTTCCGGAGGTTCACATGACAAAGCAATTACTAGTTTACCAGTCTAATCATTGTGGGTCTTTATTTCTGTATTTGCTTCTTTATCCTAATCAGACACGTACAGTGAGCAGCCAATGAAAGCAATTTTGGCTTATTTTAGAAAAACTTGGGGTGAAGAAATGGAATAGTGTAAATACCAAATATAAAATAACAAATATAAGATAAAAATAACAAATATAATAAATAAATAAATAAATAAATAAATATGAGAGTCAGATGAATTTGTCAGTTCTCAGCCCTTGGTTGAATTTATTTATTTATTTATTTTTTCCCAAAGTTGCATTGCTGCAAGCTGAATTGTAAGTTTGTAAAAAAAATAATAATAATAACTTGACAACCAAGTAAAAACATATCATTTCTGTAGTGTAAGTATTCATCATCGGTTTCATACATTCATTTAAATGTCTTCTTCCATGAGGCATTTTTTGTTATTTGACACTTTGAGGTGGCACAAAGTTTGATTGACCACATTGTCTGCAGATGGTAAGATGAAAAAAACACAGGGCCAAGTTACTTGAAATAATTTAGGAAACATGGTGAAGCATTGCTTTGGAATGCAGCCTGTTTAATTTGTGTGAGCTAAGATAGCCAATATTGTTTCTTGTAACCTAATTTTGATGAAGAAATTGATTTGATCAATTCTTTTAATGGCAGGCATAGATTTTGCAAGTTTTAATTCAATGACTTAAAGACAGTGCTTTGTATGTGAGCAACTTGGCATTTTTGTATATTGAAAATGTGTTTTTCTTCAGTTAACATTGTGTTTGCTATGAGTAAATGATACTAGTAATGCATATAAATGTAGACTGTGGGAGAGACATGCATACACATAAATACATTGCAAACACACATTCAGTCATGTTTCCTTTACCATGATTGACAAATAAATGAATGTGTCATATTTTTAAATGGATTTGTTTTTAATGAGGTATTATGTACACAACAGACCTACCAATTTTATGTATGTTGGCAGAGGATTAATTTTGTGGCTTTGCAGGGTAGCTACAGCAGCCTAGTTAGAAAGTAGTTAACAGTAGAAATGCTCAGTGGCCAATTTGACCATTTGAAAATTTCAATATACCTGCAGTGAAGAAGTCATTAACTTGTTCCTGTTTCTATATGACTGGTAACGTTACCAACCGCACCGAATCACAACGCAGATTTCAGTGTTTCATTTCAGAGCTGTCCAAACTATGTTTTACACTCAGTCTCATGACTTGTTAGCGAGGTAGCAAAATGTCTAAAGTGTGGATGTTTTTTATTTGTATTTCAGAAATATAGCCTAAATGAGTTTCCCACAAAGATTATACAGTTGCAAAAGCAATATTTAGGCGATTATTAGTTGCCTAAATTTAGCAAGCAAGCCAGTGAAATGCGTTAAATATTTTCCTGAGCCTAAGGGAGGATTTGAAGCCTTGCCTGTCACTCATCCAAAGGGCCTATAGGCAAACGTACAACCCAGTGAGCTACTAGTGAAGTAGCCGCCAGGCTATGTCCATACATGTCCATTTTGTGTGTGTATCCAATGTTTTTATTGGCTTGTAAAAGAAGATGAAGAAGAGTGAAAAAACGCAAAATATTAATTAAATATTTATTGTGTGGACATAATGGGGCATGTCACCTTGTCAAAGCGTAACTTGGCAAATGACAGGCACAAGCAAGTGAAACTAATCATATATTTCAACTAGTTCGGTTCTACATTGCAGTTCATTTCACCATACATTTTCCTCAGATTAAACTGTAAATTCCACATTACACTTAAGTCCCATTAAGAGAGCTGCTTTCTAAAGCAACATGAATCAGTTTGGGAAATGGTGAGAAAAAATATCAATCATCCTTTACAATAGCATATGACAGTTTTAAAAAAAACTATATTTGCCACAAATGCACACTGATCTATATATAACGAACTGGTTTCTGACACATGCTAATTGTGCATTTTCTCTCCTAATGATGTTCGACTGTTATCTCATAGGCTTATGAGACCAAAAAAATCAATAAATATAAATTATACATACAAAGAAGTACTGCTGCAGACATTAAATTTGTAATGAACTGTTCTTGATTAATTTATATGTGCAATTATCTTTCTGAGCTGAAGATGGTATAAATTCCTTTACTGTCTAATTATTTTTTTAGGCAAGTCATAAAATAGTTAGTTGCAGTAACCTCATTAGGCCAGGCATGGTCATTGGAAAACACATAGCTGTTGACAAAAGATTCTTACCTCTCTTTAACATCATACAGTACAAGGCACAGGATTCTGAGTACTGTACTAAATTTCTAGAGATTTAATAATATACAGGCTGGTCTGTCTCGACTCAGTTCAGAGTAGTATCTTCAGACACAAAAACATACAAATGTAGACAACCCAAATGCATGTTCACACATGCACACACAGTCTCTCTCTCTCTCGCTCTCTCTTTCTCACACACACACACACATATCACTGGCATACCACAGTTTCTCTGGGCCACCTCACAGGGTTGCGTTACCCATGCATCACCTTGCATTTCTTTAGGCAAATGATTTAACCAGGACTTGTAGGTCCAGCTTGTGGGCCCAACTGTTTTCAATACCAAGTATTGACAACCCTGACAGTCAGTCTTGAGACATGGTGCTTCTAAGGTAGATTAGTTTCAGTTTAGAAAATTATCTCACTGCACAGTCACAGTTATTGTTAAAGGGGTAACATGGTGGTTTTCACACTTTCTCGGTTTTATGTGCTATTTGCACAAGAGGCATTGAAGAAACATGATGAGGAAAGTATTAAATATGTCCGTTCTTTATTTTTGGAGAAATATGCGTTTTAAATTTATCGTCCTATTTTCAGGCGGTTGAGAATGTTATCAACTTAGTGCATCACGAGTACAGTAACCACTCCCCTTTCCACGCCCCGTAAAGAAATCTGACTGGACACACCGTCCTGCTACAAGTGTGCTGTGAAGTTTACGTAGCAAACAGCAAGGCTGAATCCTTCTGACGTAATTTACATAGAAACTATACACTCAGATCGCATAGTTTCACTTACTGTGGCCAAGTGGAATCGGTAACGTTTCAGAAAATATATAACTTTAAGGGGTTTAATTCAATCTTCTACTGGGACTTGTGTCGTTTATTGAGGGTGTGAAAGAAAATTTCGGTGCAGCTGACTATAATCAAATGTTTTTCAGATTTACGATTTATGGTTCAATTGAGCAAGTATCATTCAAAGTACATTTTTATGGGTTAGTGCTGTCCGATTGTGCTAGCTACTTCACATTAACTTTGTACGGCGATCAGTAAAGGCTAACAGCACAGCACCACTTAATTATTGTCACTTCTATCACCGCTGTAATAAACTAAAAAAAGGCGACAAACTACCTTTTCTGTGAGAAATGAATTGTCAAGCTCACGCGCATACACTGCTGCCGACGCTAGCTAGCAAAAATTATTATTGGATATAAGTCAACGTCCTTAGCTGTGGATACTTTATATACTAAGTTAGCTAGCTTGTGAAAATTCAGTGTCCCAAGATAAGCGCGTATCATGGAGGTAGCTATGGTAACGGGGCACGATCTGTCAATCATAGCTAACTGACAGTTACCACGCCCAGACAGTTCAGGTGAACTTTTATAGTGGGGAATTTAGGCTTAGAAAAATACGTTTTAAAATGCATTTAAATGACTGAATAATAAAAAAATTATGCACATTTGTTTTGTTGTTGCCTAAAGACAACTGGCAAGTGTCACATTCAACCACCATGTTACTCCTTTAAAAAAGAGTGTGAAGCTTTGTTGCACCACTGAAAGGCTTTTTACCCATCCTCTTGGGTTACTACTTGGGTTCAACCTGATGTGATTTGATGGCAGCAACATAGATGGGGGATAAAGGTGGGTCTCTAAGATGAGCAGGTCTGCATGTTTTAATAACCCATAACAAAAACATAAAAATAAAGGTTGGCGTCCATTAATACCCATATAGCAAAAATGTATCCCTATGGTGGCAGGAGAGTGGCTAATCAATTTCCCATGCCAGGGCCACTAACACACAGCGGCTAGCCTACAGATGGGCACGGAAGCAAAGAGATTTTATGATATTATTATGGTATTATGATATTAATCTGATATAAATTCATATTCACGGGCCTTATTGAGCTGCAAGCAAATTCTATTTGCAGTTATTTATGGTATTTTTGCATAGTATTTAATACTTAGGATAGTGTGCAATATTTTCTGTCCCAGTGTTATGCCTGCTCCATCTTTTTTATGTGTTCTCTAAAAGTAGACCTCTGAAAATTGAGGAGATGTATTATTCTATAAATATTGAGGGAATATCAAGCTTAGATAAACAAGTTGCAACTAAAGCTCTGAAGAACCAAAAGTACACAAATATCTCATACCAAAAGGCAGTTTTGATTCTTGTTGATACTGTATCACTCGTGCACACAATTTGCCGACTGCATCAATGACTTAATAAAACAGAACTCTATTACAGAGAAGACTAGGCTAGGGGAATTAGACATGGTGAAATATCTGAACATTTTGGAAAATTAAAATGGAACACAACATGCATTTCAGATACAATTTTTATGTAAGAATTAAGTTCAGTTTGATCCAATGTTCCCAGCTTCAGAGTCAGTTTACAATGACAATAAAGGAAAGTTGCTCAAATCCTTTTGTTTTCTGCAGAGAGAATCCCCAGCATTTGGTTTTCAATTGCTTTTGGAAGCCATTTGATGAAAAACTGCTTTCTTTAAAAAATGAAAATATAACAATGTAATGGCATTTAATACTTAAATATACTGTATAGTTCATCTTAAATCACATGGTAAGCATTATTAGTTGATGGGAACTTGTTAATGCTGAGCTTGGGGATACATGCAAATAAACTTGGGGATCACATTGTAATTTCTCCAAGATTTTGTGCGATTTGGAGGAAAGCAAGTGTTAATACAGATCACATTTGATATAATAGCTGCATAACTACATTTTAAAGTTTAAATTTGCTGCTGAAATGTGTTTTAAAATATTTTGGCCAAGATTTCAGTTCTAAAAAAATACATTTTAAGACATGAATTGTTTGGGAAAACAGCTAAAGATATTGAAGTTGCTGGAAATCCCCCAATGGTAAAATGCAGAGGAAGATTAGGATTGCAAGAATTTACATCTTGATGGCACTAATTACGGTTTTTGTATAATTACCCAACAGGGTGCTTGGCAGAATAATTACTACACAGAGATTGTAGAGTACCACGAATATGTCCGTGCAGAGTAAATATGCAGAGAAACAATGTAAAAAGTTCCTTTCCTTATGAATACTGGATTTGGATTTTCATGAAATAATGTATACAGTGCAACAATCTTTAAGCCTTGTTAGAGAATGGAAAATGACCATGCCTGTGTTCCTTGTACAACGAGATTGCAGAACTGGGCATAAAATGCACAGTGAAATGTTCAGTGTTAAATCAGCTCTTACAGAGTACATGTGGTCCCTATTGGGTTGAATCAATACTGGATTTTCCACTGTGTGAACTTTTACATCAATGCAGGCAATGGGGCGATAACCGCCAGACTACGCCACATTGGAAATTGCATCCAAGGAAATATATTGAGAAAAAGGCACAAAAAATAATCCAAACACCATTAAGTTACACAAAATGAGTTCCCTTGGTACTTTTAATTGAATTAAGACAGACATGTTTACAAAAAAAGAAAGTGAAATTTGGTATAACTAGAAAGCAGGGCCGGCCCGACGCATAAGCGAACTAAGCACCTGCTTTTAAAAAATATATATTTTATATTATGTCAATGGCAATCATACAAAAATGCAATATTATGTTAACGGGCTGGCTAGCTAATAATATTGGTTTAATCAATTCCCGCTGCCTCTGTCAGAGCTGGTGTCACGTTCATGCGCGCTGTAAAGGATGCATTTTGATGCAAGCACAGCCACACTCAGTCAGACGACCGTTAGGTTACTGTCAAGCGGCCAAAACCAGACTGCGTTTTTGAAGCTCATTTCCTGGTCTTGTTGTTCCTGGTTGCTCGCTAGCGCCACTACGGTTGGCTCCAGTATAGGTGTTTTCATATCTGGTTTCCATGTAAGTCTACGGTACAAATGCGGTCAAAATACAAAGTCAATAATTTTTTCCCATGACAACAAATAGTCACAATATGTGTATTTTATTCGTCTTATGACTGTCCATGGGTCGATTTCATGATTTATTGTGTCATTTGGGCACTGTTATAATATTTGTTGTGGAGGTACAGTTTGCGTCACTTCCTGATTACTGCAGAGGACTAAGCTACAGTAGGGGCTACAGTCTATGGTCACTGGGGTGGGAGGTGGCGCCTCTTGGCCTTGACATTGCGGCTCCGACCACGGTCCACCTGTGCGAAGTCATAAAATGCAGGCATCCATTTCGTAAGTGGTTTCATTATGGCACTAGACGACCATAAAATAATCCTCCTCTGAAGTTTTTCGGTAGCCGAGTCATTTTTACTATTTCCTTTAGCCTGCTTAACCAAATAATTAGTTGGCAGAAAGCGTAATCAGCTTGCTATATTTGGTAGTCCAGTAGCCTATGCTAAAACAGTTCGCAACTTCGGCTACCAAGCCATTTGACTAGCTAGCTAACCCTAACCGGGAAATATTCAAGCTGTCAAACGTGTTTGTCGGCTTGTCAGTCGTGTAGCCTACATTCCGTAAATGTCTACCTGGGCCACGCTTCACGCATGTGACAAAGCTACTATAATCCCGATTTTGGGATAAACACTGCAAAATTTTCAGTTTCACGAAGCGAATTAAGAGTCTTAAGGTTTATTTGCTGAATAACATAGCCTACAACACACGATGAAATCACACACACAGAATCTGACGAAATTAACCATCTTTGTAAGACTGGAATTTAGAAAGGAACATGTTTTTAGCATTTAAGAGACCGACAAGAGCATTTAAGACAGTGGTTCTCAGAATCGGTCCTGGGGGCTTTTCTCCATTGGTTTTGATGATTTACAAGAAAATAATAATAATAGCCTAATAATAATTAGAAATTCAATGTACGTTATTTTTGTCTTCATGCACCAGGTCGAAAACTTGCTGTACAAAGTGCGTTGTCATATTTACACGCCTGCAGATCACAGTTATTAAAATACTTAGATTTGTTAATCACCGCTGACAGTGTTAATTTTTATTCGGTAGAAAGTGACTTGCGAACGATCGGTCAGCTAGCGCCACCCAGCAAGTGAACACCACAAACGGCGATGGAGTAGCTAGTAGCAGTTACTGGCTCATTAACTGACTGTGGCGAAAACCTACGACGATAACTTGCTTGGTTAACAGCAGGTCTACCAGACAGTTATATGAAAATTAGCCTAGTCAAATCGCCAGTAGCCTACACATCTCTGATTGACTGACCATCAGTGTAGTCGATGTTCTTCCCCTGTGGTTCATATTGCTAATGCGTGAGCTCACCACGGACAGCCTACCTAGCTCACTGGCAAGCTGATATGCTAGCTAAGCATATTCGTTTTGCTGAGAAACATAAATTGAAGATAACTGAACATAATTGTATTATTAATGTTATACATATAACGTGATTACATGACACAGTACAGTCACGGATGGAAATTAAACTCCGTAAACATTTGATAATATATTTTAAAACATATCGGCAGACAGTCAGCTAGCCTCAAGTCCGTTCAGGTTGATGGGCTTTTTCGCAACGGACTGTCAATCACATTATGGTTTTGGCTCCCGCCATTGAGCTTCAAAACGTGTTTTAGAGACCCACGGAGTGGCAATGGGTGACGTCACAGTAGCTTTGTCCATATTTTTTTACAGTCTCTGGTTACTGTCCTTTCCTCTGCATCGATGGAAAAAGCAGCAAAAAAGCAATGTCGCAAAAAAGGACATAGGCTATCCTTCTGGAGCAGAGAGAAGAAAGAAGAAAACAGAAGGTAATGTTAGCTAGCTAGTCAGTTAACAACATAACCTAGGTAGCATATCTTGTCTTAGGAAAGTTAACGTTTGATTAAACATTCCTAAATAGCCTTGGCATCTTAATCCACCTAGTTGTATAATAGCAAGCTAGCTAACTAGCTAGCTAGAGAAATTTTGAGTTTAACTGGTAGACAGCTAGCTATTCATAGCTGGTTTGAAATAAAAGCAAGCTAACATTTTCGTGTTTGTATACTGAGCTTGATTCTGATAATAGCATAACATTATTTAACACTAGCATTTTGTGATTATTGGTAAAATATTCCACTATAAATCTGGCTTAATTAGCTAGTTATAGATTAAAGGATTTTTCTTCTGTGTAAAAATAACTTGTTGCTGGGTATTTCTGTAATGGAAATAAGCTTCTGTTCTATAAACTTGGTACTGATAACAGCCTAACATTATTTACATTACCATTTTGGGGTCTTTGCTTTTATATTCCAATATCATTATGCCTTAATTAGCTAGTTGTAGATTAGTTGTTTTATGTGTGCACATTGCTTGCTTCTGAGTATAACAATTTATGTTGGTAAAATAAACTAATTCTATTCCATCAACTATGTACTCATACTATATGTAGGCTATGATGTAAGCAACACAGCTACAACTAATAAAACTGATAATGGGTGTGTTAGATTTACAGTAGGTGTGCGAATCAAATCAAATTCTGCTTAGGGCCCCATAAAGGCTTGGGCCGGCCCTGCTGGAAAGGTATAACTGGAAGCTATGCCAATTCATATTAAGAATAAGATACTAACGTCAAGAATACTTTATTATAGTTTGAGTACAACACACTAAGTTGAGTCACTAGGTGTTTTTCAAAGAGTAGACCAAAAACTGACTGGTGAAAGGTATAGGCCTACTTACGATGGATATCCACTAGTTATTTACCACAAGTAGTGCAAGTTCACTCTGAAACACAAATCAGTGGTAAACAGGTTAATGTTATCATGCATACAAAAGGGCTAAGGGAAACCTGGGCTGCTAGAACCACACTAAAATACAACACTGATAAGCAAATAGATTTTAAAAAGGACCCATTAACGGGGTGTCTCGTGGTGTAGCCTGTAGAGAGCACTGTCCAGATGCTCATTACGAGTCGCGACCTTGGTGGTTTGGATCTGACCGCGTGACCTTTATCGCACATCTCTTCCTGTCTTTCTACACTGTCCTGTCCAATAAAGCTGAAAAGCCCATAAAAATAAAAAAGGACCAGTTATCACATGGATCCAAACTCAATATATTTTAGGAAAAACAATATTTTCTTTTATTGGATTACAGAAAAAGCATTTCTTAGAAATACAGTGCATATTGTTGGGATGGTGAGGATTGAGTAAAATATGTTTGTACTGAATCCTTTAAAGACTTTAACAGCTAACAGCCTTGTTTAGTGTTTGATACTCTGAATACCAAACACAAGTGTATCAACAGTTAAAATGTCTCACTTGTTCAACATATACAATATATTTATTTTATTTCGTAATTATTATTAAAGAAATTAATTATCAATTAAATTACCAAATGTGTTGATAGGCAGAGCAAACTGTTGGATCAACCTTTATCAAAATGTGCAACTCACATCCAGATTAAAATTGAGATGTATTGTTTCAAGAAATATTTAAAGTCTAATCTAAAAACGAAGGTTCAAACTACCTTACCAAACAATAAATGTTACAGACATGGACCAGTTACAGACACAATAGAAATGAACGAGGGGAAATACTTTGGTTTGGCTGCTAAGTAGGCTATACTCCATTGACAAGGGGGTACAACTCCACATTACTGCTGGGAGGGGTTTCTGACTATCGCCTGCTTCCAGGACTTATGGAGCAGTTTTACAGGTGATTTTACCAAAGTAGTAGCAAATACTCTTCCAAATGCAGTAGAAGGACAGAAGAGCTCCTGTGTGTGAATAAAGAATAAAGCTGTGCCAGGTATAGCAGGCCAGATAGTAATCCCTTACGAGTGGTACCAAAAATATGAAAACCGCAGAGAATTTTCATTAGCCCAGTCAAAAAACACAGCAGCTGTCTCTGGAGCACATTTATGAGCACAGTGGATTAATGAGCAATAAGCCGTCAAGCAACAGGCACAACACAAAGAAGCGGGAGCAGGCTAGCTACGTTTGTTTCAAACATAACAAGGCCTTTTACAAAGATGCCTCTCTATTGGAGGAAACTGATGCAAAATGGGCTATTTTCTCATCAGAGTGGAAAATCAGTTTGATATTAAAAATGAAAGCTATGTTGCTGACCCTGGATGACTCAGTTGGTTGGAGCTCACCCTGATGTTTGTGACAGAAAGCGTCTTGACACTATTCCAGTTGAACACATGGATATTAGGCAACATAAATGCAGAAAAAAAGGAAACCAATACAGATAACATTCTCAATCAACAGCCGTTTGAGGTCAAGACTGGTCCTACAACAAGCCAGTGAAATTCGTCTTCCTTTTCTTTTTTGTGGCAAGTAAACTGGTTTCTTTTTATATAAAAAAATGGCTTTATTCTTTAAACTAAGGCATATTTACAAGGATAATCTTTGAAATTTCTAAGCACTATATAAGGTGTGGTTCATATAATGATCAGTGTGGTATTTGCCAGAGAAAAAAGACTTCCTCATTAAGAGAGAGCATGTGGTTTGTTGAGCGTATGTTTGAAATTATTTTGTGAGAAAGTGTGCTTAAATTTTATTGAAGGTTGGCACGTACTGCACACTTATGTTGAAGCATGTTTAATAGTATGCTGCAGACATAATGGCCACGACGTGTGTATATTATTTTTTTGAATAACATTTTTTTTCAAAGCATTTTTTGTTTTGTATTCCTTCCAAACATCTCTGCGTAAACCCAGTGGCCAGGATGGCAGTATCTTGAAATGGCTAAACTCAGAACTCTGAGCCACTCTCCGTGAAGCTCATAAACTCCAGTGGTTACTCGAGGTATTGCAGTTTGCCTCTGGTGCCAAATGTTAATTTCCCCATTGAAGCCCATTCAAAACTACAAATTTACCCAGGCCAAATTAACTTATTTTGGACAGTACTTTTAGGCTCTAAAAGTTATTCACATTGAACCTGTTACTCTCCAGGCACCATTTTTTTCTGAATCCCACAGAAGAAGACATATGATTTATTTCATTCCAATTTCGTCCGCATGGTTTTACGTCACAGCAGTGCGTTTACATGCACAGTTGAAATCGATTTATATTAATAGATTTAATTGGATTATTGTCGTTGTCCCAATATACATGAATCGGAAAAAATTAAATTATTGACCGAGGTGAGTCTGACGAAGGCTTCTTATAAGTCCTGCTTCCTCCGAGTTTGTCGCAAATTTTTTGAATAGTTCGCCATTCCGCGTTTTTATTCCATAGATGTATTTTAGGATATTTAAGTCCTTTAGTTGCGATAGCATGAAGTTGGTCTCCTTGTCCATCCAGAAATGTGTTTTTTTGGCATGATACTAGGGAGGGCAAAACGGAGCTTTAGAATGTCGCCAGCTGTTTATGCGCGTGAGCTCGATAGTGCATTTCTCACAGAAAAGGTTGTTTGTCGCCTTTTTTTAGTTTATTACAGCGGTGATAGAAGTGACAATAATTAAGTGGTGCTGTGCTGTTAGCCTTTACTGATCGCCGTACAAGGTTAATGTGAAGTAGCTAGCACAATCGGACAGCACTAACCCATAAAAATGTACTGTGAATGGTACTTGCTCAATTGAACGGTAAATGTGAAAAACATTCGATTATAGTCAGCGGCACCAAAATTTTATGTCACACCCTCAATAAACGGCAAAAGTCCCAGTAGAAGATTGAATTAAATCTTTTAAAGTTATATATTTTCTGAAACGTTATCAATTCCGCTTCGCCACCTTGATCATATAGTTGCTATGTAAATTACGGAACATGCGCAGAATGCCTAGGCCAATTGTTGTCCGATTAAAGTTTATACATGGTGATGACTTGTGACAGGTTAAAGCGTATTCATGGTGATGACTTGTGACAAATCAATAAATGCCTAGTAATAAAGCTGGCATATGCGACCAGTGTGTATGAGCATAAAATAATACTTATAAATACTATTTTTTTTGCGTTTTACCAATTTAGTTATTATTTCTTGGCTACCTCATGGTTCAATGGGCTCAGTAAGCACGAAGATTTGCCTGTGTGCTGTGATAGACCGATCATCACGCCAGTGGCTACAGGAGTTTGTAGAATTCTGGTTTTGAAGACGCGGCCCCTTTCAGTGTTGTGCACGTTCACACTTCACAAGAGCAAGCTCAAAGTTCAGTTCACACAGATTAAAATGATGAATGAATGAATTTTGAACTAAGTTCACAGTCCCAAAAATGAACTAGTTCACGTTCATTTCTTCCGTTTCTACTGAAAAATTCTATTTTTCAGTAGAACCTCCTCCTACCCATCCACCCCAAGCCCCCAATCATTGCCAATGCCCACTTCCCAAACTAAACTGGGACGGAGTGTAGCACAGTGGGTAAGGAACTAGACTTGTAACCGAAAGGTCGCAGATTCGATTCCCGGGTAAGGACACTGCCGTTGTACCCTTGAGCAAGGTACTTAACCTGCATTGCTTCAGTATATATCCAGCTGTATAAATGGATACAATGTAAAAATGCTATGTAAAAGTTGTGTAAGTCGCTCTGGATAAGAGCGTCTGCTAAATGCCTGTAATGTAAATGAATTACTGTATACTACTGTAGAATCAAGATTTATTTTAAAAGCCAAGAAAAGACATTGTGAGTATATGTTTTACCACTTAAACAATGTCATATTATTCAGAAAGTGAAAAAAAGAGGTGCAGTAAAGGTATACTATAGATGCAATGGAAATTTTATTTAGTCTGCATGAACCAAATTATGCAGAAGTTCAAAAACATAAAATAGATTCATATGCTTCCAAGCGAGCTGGTACAGGCTCCAGCACTGGCTTCATTACAGTCACTAGCTGAATGATGTGCTATGATCAGAGGTGGGTAGAGTAGCTAAAACCTGTACTCAAGTAAAAGTATTGTTACTTTAAAATAATAATGACTCAAGTAGAAGTAAAAGTAGTCATCCAAATAATTACTTGAGTAAGAGTAAGAAAGTATCTCGTGAAAAGACTACTCAAGTACTGAGTTACTTCATATAATCTGATTTAATGTTGAAATAAGAAGAGCAGGATGAACGTAAAAATCTAAATGTCCAAAATATAAAATTGTAAATGCTTGTCCAATAGAAATAAACAAAATATAAAATAGCCATGTGCAAATTCAAATATGGCCTAAATCATATCCCTTTAAATAAAACAATACACAGGAGGTTCGTCAGAAGAGGAGGATTTTCGCTTCCTGTTGGACTCTATTAAGTCTGTATACCCCGTCAGTTTGTTGGGGTGAACCCTCCGTTGACAGAAAAAATATCAATGAGGCTACAGGGATTTATCCATTAAAATAGACTCATCATCACAACAAAGAGGAGCCTGCTCAAATTCAAACAGAAACTTTATATGTGGGAAACATAATGCTTTGTACCACCATTATTGTACCTTATGATGCACTTCTCCACGATATTCCAAAGTCCTGTGATGCCTTGCGCGGAATATGTGCAGAACTTCCGGTTTAGCGTAAACAAACGTTATGTATGCTATGCAATGTTCCAGCGCTCACGTCATGACTGTTGCATGCTTCACAAAAACTATTACACTACTAACTAATGCTTACATTACAGTGTGAAATATCCACATTAATACCAGTAACCTATTTAAATACACTCAATTTAAAAAATAACATATATAACCAAAGTATTTTGAGCAATAATAGCCTACTTACATAGCAATGATGAAATCGTATCTGTGTTCAGTAGATGGAGACAGAGACCGTAAATCAACAGTACAGTTCAATCCGCTTCTGTTTTGCTCCAGAAAACAATGTCATCTAGGTCTATCAGCAAACATACGGCTTAGCTATGCCCAGAAGTCCTCAATAATAATAGTATTTCCCAAGAAATTACGAATAATCCTTGACCACGTTCCGTGCTGCGTCTTTTACTCTACCACAGAGTAAATGCATAAGTGAATGCGATGGTAAGAAAAATTTCAGTTACGCTGACCTAAAAAAAGCTATTCCAAAAGCAAAATTAGACATGCTATATATCGTTAGAAAGCTTATACTCTCACCTACTGAATAAATTAATTGTCAATCAAGCTAGACTGTACTAAAAAGGGTGACAACGCCGTAAACAACGCATGTGGTATTACGCACAGATATTTTGGAAGATACCGAGGCATCACAAATGCCTGTATATTTCACATACGGATTGTCCAAGACAATAAATGACCACTCAGTCAAATAGTTAGCTATCCACAGCCAAAACTAACCTACAACTTACCGCCACATATTTTCTCAAGTTCAAAGTTGAGTTCTTGCAGGCTGAAATGTCCACATTTCTAGGCAGACAAAGAAGGCAGCGTGCATAATGTAACTACTGTTTTTGGTAGTCTGTAAGTAAAACATAGTTTGAACGTGAGGCCAGGGGTGTTCTGCCTCCTACGAATCACCCGCCGTTGTTTCAGCCAACGGAGTCATGTGGGGCTATGACAGAGCCAAAGCAAAGACCAGTCAGCCTCTTTGGCTGAAGTCTCTCTGAGAGAATGAAATGAACAGAACGTGCATTGAATAAAAAATGGGTAAAAAATAAAAGTAACGAGCGGAATGTAGCTGAATATAACGGAGTAAAAGTAACATTTTTTCTTCAAACTATACTCGAGTAAAAGTGAAAAGTATGTTGCATTAAAACTACTCTTACAAGTACAATTAATTCAAAAAGTTACTTAAGTAAATGTAACAAAGTAAATATAACGCGTTACTACCCACCTCTGGCTATGATCAATCCTATAGTGGGACTTTTGCCGTTATTGAAGGTGCAACAGAAATTTTCGGTTCCGTTGGCAGTAAACGAATGCTTACATTTTTATCATTCGACTGACCGAATGAGAGCCAGGACGAACGTAACACTTTTTTGTTTGATCCCATTTACTCCGAAATTAATAGAGATAGAGATCCCATATTTTATGACACACAACTTGCACACGTCCTTCACTATTATCAACTGTAATTTTAGTTCTAGGATCTATGAGTTTAACATAACAAGGCAGAGAATGGGCCGAGAGCAATGTTACTTTTGTCCCTGCCGAGCGGGACGAACCTAACACAGGAGTGGGTCGGAAGTAACAGTAAACTAAGGGTGCTTGTATCTCTGTTTTTTGGGTTTGTAATTTTCTTTACTTTCAACACGTGTACTGTTACACACAATTTCATATTTGTATAAATTCAATAAATGCTATGGGTTCGAAATCCATGAAAATTTACCGTGCGTAAACATTGCAATATTGCACAACCAATACAATGTTTTGTGATACAAGATTAATCGGACTGAAATTCATTATTTGGGCTTAATAGCTACACTAGCCATCATTTCCTCGTCTCATTTTCACTGGAATGTAGGCCTACTATGCCACAGTAGCTAATATGAGCTGTCTTTCTTTACTTTCTTTTCTTGACTTCACTTAGCCTACCAAGGTGCGGTCCATTATGTGTGCTCCTGATGGAATGGTCTGGAATCTTTTATTTTCACCAATGGCTTTTTTCACAAACAGCATTTTCTCCTCACAAGCTGCTCCTCCACATAAAACCATGTAAGGTAAGTGATCCTCGAATAGCCTATCATTTATTTATTAAACCTGTCAATAAAAGTAGGCTATATCGTGAGTTTGTGATGTTTGTAGACTAATTTGTCAGTTGATTTTGGCAACATAGAATGAACTAGAGGAGACAACAAACTTTTTTTTGTTTCATTTTTACTGTAAGTAGCCTGAACCAGGAACCAACAATGAGTAGACAAACAAGAGTACACAATCATAATAAAGTAGCTAGGCTACAAAAAGAACCATTATTTGTTAACTTCCACCCTGCACTGGGCACCATGCAACAAGTAAGAGTAGGCTAGGCATAAGAAAGTGTAAACCAAAAAGCATGCATTATGTGGTATGGTTCCAAACCCTCTCTTGGGGCCCTCTAGTTGTTCCAGTACAAGAAATGGTAAAAAAACATTAATTGTAAAAGAAATGGTAAAAAAAACAACATTGGCACTACACTTTAAGTACAGGCCTCTAGTATGTCACAGTGGTGGCAAATGTAATGTTCGGATCCTTCTGTGCATGCATAATGTGCCCAACCCTCACAGAACAGGCACTGCACTCACAACTCCCCTGGCCTGGACGATGCAAAATCCTCCTCACAGACGAGGCACTCTGTATCGCATTCATCTCTGCAAGTATTTTTCACTGTGTGGTCCTTATCTGCCCTTTTGCTGCCCTTTTTATTTATATTTTTCTGCCTGACTTTGACTTTTGCTGTCTTCTGCTCCTCCAGGGTACGCTTCACTGGCCTGTCAGTCAGGATGGCGGTTGCCCTCCACCTTCTCTGGATGGTGTGTGTTTTCCTGGGACCAGCCTTAGGGAAAGGGCTGAAGGCTTCTTTGGGGAGATGACTGTGACCTGGCTTACTGTACTCTTCATAAGCTGATGGACTTGGGATGGTGTGGCCCCCTGGCCAGGAGAGACAGAGCCACGCACAGGAGTGGTGTTCATCTCCACCTGCTCCACCTGTGCAGAGCCACCATGGCCCCCTGGTGCTGCAGCTGGCTCTGGGGCAGGAGGTGCAGGGCGGTCGGTCACGAAAGCCGGGGAGAAATCTGCATCAGTGAAGATGGCCGGATTAAATGGCCATATGCCTGTGCAGCGGAAGCCAGCCATGATGTTAGATGGCGTTGCAGCAAGAGGTAAGGCAGACGCGACAATACCGGGAATGTCATATATACAGTTTTCCCCGGGTTGCTTTTCATCCACCAGTCTATGGTTGTATTGATGTAATGTTTCAGGGGATCATAGACGCTGCGGTCGAGGGGCTGGAGCTTATGGGAGGGACTGAAAGGAGGACCACCCCATTAGCTCTGCAGAAGTTGATGCCCTCCAGCGACAGGTGGGAGGTATGATTGTCCAGGAGCAGGAGCTGGGGGAACTCCGGGGGTGCCCTCGAATGCTGGTCAAAGTGCTGGAGGAACACCGGGAAATCCTGCTCCTGCATCCAGCCCAAGCTACTGGCTGTTCCCACACAGCCGGTCGGCCCATCCCGAATTAAGTGGTCATGGAACTTCTTTAGAGGGAACACAAATTGTGGGGGAGTGCTGTTACCCTGGGCATTAACAGCTATTGCCATGGTAACCAGTGTCCCCCTCTCTGCAGAGGTCATCGCCCCCCACCTGCTTTTTCTCTCTGCTGGCGATGACTTTGTCGGGCACCTGGACCGTTGTGGTACTGGTCTCATCCATGTTCCACACATCATAGGCTTGCATCTTGTGACAGTCGAAAATCGATGCCAGATTACTGAAAAAATCTGAGACATTTTTCGGATTGAAAGAGGTTGATCGAGAGAGGCTTGTGGCCTGAGGCCTACAGATGGAGAGAGCGGGGTGCCTTTCCAGGAAGGATGTGAACCAGTCCTTCCCGGCCATCTCGGGTCCATGCCGCAGGGTACTGACACTGGTACCTGACAGCCAGCTGATTTGCAAATCTGCGGACCTGGAAAACACAACATGAATTATGAACTACAGGGTGGGTTTTCATCCACCAATCTATGGTTGTGTTGAAGTAGTGTTTCAGGGGACCATATACAACTTGTGGGGGAGTGCTGTTATTCTCAACCTTATCTATTATTAATTGTTCTATTAATTATTTATTATTTTATGTATATACTTTTAACTATTCATTGTTTATTGTATCATCATTATACATTTTTATATGAACTGATGTATTTGAACTGTTTTAATCTATATCAATTATAGCCACTGTTTTAATACATTTTTTATGAGTAGCCTATGATAACAAAAAACTATTCTATTGCAAGCTTACCTCTTTAGGACTCAGTCCAAAGTATATGTCAGCTGCCCTCAAGAGATAATCCTTTAGACTCTCTTCCTGGGTATTGCTGAACACACGGTTGTGTGCCTGGTACCCTGGCACCCTCACTTCCTGATCCTGACTGCTGTTCAGACGTCTGATAAATCTAGACAGCGTCATTTGGCATAAGCCGTGCTTTTCTGCGCGAAAAATGCATTGTAAGTCATTGTAAAATTACTTTTGTCCTTCCATGGGACGTTACTTCCGTCCCTCCTCTCTCTACTGTCACTTCTCTCTGGCTAGCATCCAGGACTTGCTAGCATGAAACTTGAAACCTATGATATCATTTAGTCACTAGATGTGTTAAGAAAATTACATATGTTTGCAAAGTAAACACAATTCTATAACCGAAAAAGACTTACGGGACCAATTATTTACTTACCTTGCGCAAAAAAGTTTTTCGACGGTAGCTCCACCGAACATGCTCCGATGGTGCCAAAATTTTGTATGAACCTCCTGCACAAGTAACCACGTCATTGCAGCTCCCGTCGTTTTTGAGAAAATGTGCATGTTACTTTCGCCCTCCGTTACTTTCGTCCCAGCGCTCCCCTACCGTTAAAAAGCTAATTTTATTGGTCAGTGCTATTGGCTTATGCTAGCTATATCATATAAACCTCATACAGGGATCAGTAAAGGCTAACAACACACTAGCACTTGTTAGTTTTATCACCACTTCTGTGAAGTGAAAGGTGGACAAACTATGTTTTCTATGAGTGCTCACGCACTGCTTACCATAGACATATATAAATTTGTTCATAAAAGTCTTTCAAATATTCATATGAACTGGCTTCAGCAGTACTTGTAGCTGCGTTGCTAAAATTAGAGCCGGTTTCACTAGCCATGCTGGCATGCCGGTTGCCGTAAGTCCTCGTCAGGTGCCGTAAGCAGCATAGACATATATATGTAACATTTCTCATAGAAAACGTAGTTTGTCCACCTTTCACTTCACAGCAGTGGTGATAAAACTAACAAGAAGTAAGTGCTAGTGTGTTGTTAGCCTTTATTGATCAAACAAAAAAGTTTTACTTTCATCCCGGCTCACCCGTACTTCGTCAGTCGAACGATAAAAATGAAAGCGTTCGATTACGGTCAACGGCACCAAACATTTCTGCACCTTCAATAAACGGCAAAAGTCCTGCTATAGGATTGATCATAACCCATCTTTCCGCTAGCGACTGTAATGAAGCCAGTGCTGGAGCCTGTACCAGCTTGCTTGGAAGCATATTAATCTTTTTTATGTTTTTGAACTTCTGCATAATTTGGTTCATGCAGGCTAAATAAAATTTCCATTGCATCTACAGTATACCTTTACTGCACCTCATTTTTCACTTTCTGCATAATATGACATATCGTTAAGTGGTAAAACTAGGGCTGCCCCCTAACAGTCGACCAAACCGTTAGTCGATGAGAAGAGTCTTAGTCAACCAAGTTTTCATTAGTCAGTTAGTCGCAGGAAAAAAAAACCCCTCAAACTCCATTCGGGAGTTGCGCCTTGTCATTAAAGTTATTAGACTATGTCCGGCAGGAAATCATCCAAAGTGTGGGATCATTTCGAGCGTGTAAAGGATGACCCCAAGAAGGTGACATGCAAACTCTGCATGCAAAGATGTGTTTGCAACGTAGGTGTTTTTTACTCTCTGTCTTGTAGCTTTAGTTCGGTCCCTGGAGTCCGGTTTGCTGGCGGACGTTCTCTCGCCTTGTACAAAGCATGCATGCGCTTAACGTGGTAGTAGAATGAATTGAAAACACTAATGTTCTGCACGGCCGTCTATTCCACAAATGACATGGAAGTTAGGGCTACGACCATGTACTCTATTTATCTGACTCGATAGCCATTTCAAAGTCAGGGCCATAAACATGAAACGAATCATACACTGCCAACTCAATTTTAAGTTTTCATTGCATATTGAGGCTACTTCTCCGTAGCCCTGTTTATTTTTGCACTGATATTTCTCTTTTAAGTGTTTCAGTTTCCTGTATATTTATTTATTCATTTGTTTATATAGCCTAATTTATATTTAGGCCTATTTACATTTTTAAAAGAAACAAAAATATTTTTTTCAATTTAGTTTTTAACAAAAGGCTCTTTTTTTAAGTTATTGTGTTGGTGTTACAAGTTCATAAGTTGTGTGATGTTATACTGTGTTGAAATAAATTAACAATATGTTCAGTCTCCTTGCTGGTTGTTCCGACATTCAGAATCATTAACGCTTTTGCCGTTAGCATTGTCGTTAACAGGCAGCTCGCTTCGTGTGTGCGCTTGTAAATTTTATATTTTAAAGGCTCATTTTTACGGTTTTGTATTTCTCTGCAATGTAGCACAGTGTTAACAAGTCAAGTCAAGTCAAAGTTTATTTATATAGCACATTTGCAACAACCACAGTTGACCAAAGTGCTTGAACAGGCTTAAAATACCAAAAATGAATATAAACGTAATAAAAATAAGAATAAAAGGAAACAATAAACATGGTAATAAAATAATTATATAGAAGATAAAAACAAGGTGACAAGCTCAACTTGAATTGAATGCCAACGAGAAGAAGTGGGTCTTCAGCAGCGACTTAAAAGATTCTAGGATCTGAGCAGTTCTTATATGAAAAGGTAGGCTGTTCCAGAGATTCGGGGCAGATACCGCAAAGGCTCGGTTGCCTCTATTTTTGTGCCTGGATCTCGGAACAACAAAGAGCATCTGGTTGGCTGACCTTGGTGCTCTAACTGGAGTATGATGCTGCAAAAGTTCTAAACAATGTTACTTATAACATTCTTTCTCAGCCCTGGGACTCAAACCATTTTCTGATGCCCCAAAAAATGCCCCCCGCAGTATAACAGAGCCACTGGACCCCTTCACTGTCGGCAGGGCTCGAAACTGCGACCATTTTGGTCGCATATGCTCCTGAAATTTAATCTGTGCGACCTCGAAATATAATTGGAAGCATTTGTGCGAGTGCAAATAATTGTTCTGGTGCGACCTTTTTTTTCTCTTTTTCCAGTCGAACGTCCCTTTCTCTGTACATTCGCTAGTTAGTACACTCAGTATGTGCCTTGTGAGCTGACAGTGACCATTCTAATCAACCAGACTGAGCTTGACATTGTTACCGTTAATGCTGATTTTAGAGTGGTTAATATTAGCCTTCAATCACTCCCTTTCACAGCACTCCACTGTCACGCGACACAGAGAGCTAACTCGTTAACTAATGTTACCTGAAGACAAAAGTTTATGATCAATTTATTAGCATTATCGAAAGCTGAAAAGTTGAAGCGAACGATTACGGCATTTTTTTTTTTTTCATAGAAACATTCGTAGTGTTTTGTGTAGCAACCCAGTTGAAACAGCTAATTTCTCCGATGGAGTTTACTGGCGGTTGATTTAATTAGCGGTATTAATGTGACTAGAAGCGCTTTGTCGTTTGAATGCATAACACGTAATTCCTTGCACCAGCCCCCCCCCCCCCTTATACTGTAAAGCCTGTGGGATGGAGATCGCAGGTAATGGTGCGTTTGCAACGGAGTCGACACATTTTAAGCCTGACAGTTTAACTGTTACTTGTAAACCGTACCGTTATATTGTCGTTTTTTATCAATAAAAAAATCTATTGCATATATTGTTGGTGCTCCTTACATTTTGGTGGGTGCTCCTAACTTTTTGAAGTTGGGAGCACCAGTGCTACCAAGTAAAAAAGTTAATTTCAAGCCCTGGTAGGGTTCAAGCATTCAGGCCTGCACCATTCTTTTGGTGTATGCCACACATGCACTCACCCACTTTTCGAGAATATGGTGAAGGATGACTCGTCTGACCATATAACTTTTTTCCACATCTCTGTAGACCAGTGCCTGGGTTTTGCACCACTGAACTCTCAAGTGTGCATTCATCTTCGTAATGAGGGGCTTATGTACTGCAACCATACTATAATATCCCTCTTTATGTAGTTGTTGATGGACTGTTCTTTCTGACACAGTCTGATCAGGTCCTGCATCGACATTCTCAGTCACCTGAGGAAGAGTTGCTCCTTACATATCACACTAATGCACGACCATCATGGTCATCGAATGTGCGCTTTCAAACACAATTTCTGCCCCTATTTACTGATGTTGGTCCCATATATTTAAATGCAAATGTCACTTTAATCACTGTTCCTATTGAAACACTAGCCAGTAAAGCAGTCTTTAGCCACGTTTCCACCGCAGGAACTTTACCCCGGTACTAGGAACCTTTTGAGGAACTCAGTGTGTTTCGACCGCAGGAACTACGGTCTAAATTAAGTTCCGGGGACTTTATTTTACCCCCAAAAAAGTCCCTGCTCGGGGGGTAGTACTTTCCAAAAGTACCAGAACTTTTGGGGTGGGGCGCAAGTGCTAAAAATTTCTGATTGGTCGACTACTCGCAGTGTTTTATTTCAACCGCCATTTAAAAAAATCTGCAGCCGCAAACCGATTTATTTTCATAATAACTTGAAATCAAACTTGTATGTTATGCGGTGCAGTAGCCTACTTTTGGTTATAGCCTGCCAACGTCTTGGAATTATAACGTGTGCTCTTCTGTTCTTTTCTTGCTTTAGTATTTGTTTTATAAAATGTTAAGCATTCGTGCTGGGACAGCATATTACGTACCAAAACGGTTTAATTTGGTTGCTGAATATTTCTTCAGGATTTTCTTTGTAAGCCCATTGTAATTGACTCAAAACGTTTGATACAGTTATGTGAGGTATGCGGTAGTTCTGCGTAATTTACATTGGTGATACAGTAAAAGCAAACTGGAAATCACCTTCCGCACTTTTTGTCAGGGTAAAATAACAGGTTAATTCTAGTAATCGTCCCTTTTGCTTTTTCAGACTGCCATAATTTTACTCTGCCATTCTTCAATTCCACAAAAAGACCAGGAATACTATGGACTAATCTATGGTGCATGGTTCGCATCTGGAGGGCACACTTTGCTGCTCGGCTAGCAGTAACTTTGAAGGAAAGCAAACGGTGGCTGTACCACTGCTAATTTTCACGCAAGTCGGAGTTTTCATTCTATTCTTGTCATTTTGCGATTAGCCTATATGGAATTGACGATGAGAAAGTAATCAATTCAGCAGCAAATTGTTTACAACGTGTGCATGTTTTCTGCTGTTGTTGCCAGTTATTTGTGGAATGTGAATGCATTCTGTCGCCTCGGATGTCAAGACATGAAAGTGAATGTTCGCATAAAACATAATGAATGTGTTTGAGAGGATATATAAAACAGTTACAATCTGACTATTGGCCTGTTATATCCTATTTGTTGCATAACAACTGTCCAAGTCCAAATACCAATGACAGTTTTGATTGACAACGGTAAAATATGCCCAAATGGCCGCGGAAGAATATTTCAATTTCAAGTGATTAAATCGATAAAAATCAATAAATACTAAAGTAACCATATATAGTCATTGTTGGTAACCCATTGTATATAAGTGGAATAAACCCCTCTGGGCTGTCCCGGTTATTAGAAAATAATGTAGGCTACTTCGGTGGTAGTATGGGGTTACAGAAGAAATCATAGGACAGATGGACCGAAGACAACGTTGCTTTTTCATACGTCAGTGGGCTAATTTGCCTAATCTTCACGGGACTTTAGACCACGGTGGAAACGCAGACAACAATGGGCTGAAGGAACCTTTTAATTCCTTGAAAAGTAGTTCCTGTGACTAAAAGTTCCGGGTACTTTAGGTGGAAACGCGGCTTTTGTGACTAAAGCTCCTGCCCCAGTAATGAACCCTCTTTTAATGTTACTTTTCCTCTTGCCATCTTCATCTAAAATCTAGGTCAGCGATTGACTGGGCCTCCTCAGCATGATTATACATGCCACAGAATGGACTGAATTTATATAAATGCTAAATGGACTGCATTTATATAGTGCTTTTATCCAAAGCGCTTTACAATTGATGCCCCACATTCACCAGAGCAGGTAGGGGTTAAGTGTCTTGCTCAGGGACACTTCGACACGCCCAGCAACCGCTTTTACCTCCTGAACTATGTCACCCCCCCCCCCCCCCCCCCCACCGAGAAAGATATGGTGTTAATTGCTTAATTGTATCATACAGAACACTTCTGATTTTTTATGTTTCTCCACTCATTTATTAAAGTTTTTTCTTTAATTTGTCACATCTGTATATATATATATATATATTCTCTTAAACTCTGATGATGAAAGATTAATTTTAATTTGTGGCTCAAAAATAATGCTGCACACCCGCTCCTAAAAGACAGATAATGACCTATGATAAAGTCATTTTGATAAGATCAACCAAAGAAGAATATCATTCGGGACTGGTGGTGGGTAATCAATCTGTGATTCATTTTACTTTAATTCATGTAGAAGCACACCTAATTCTCATTAAAACAACGCCAGTCCCCACCAGTCAGGGTAGATTAATGGGAAATGATCATTTCTCAGTGTTTCCTCACACATTACCATACCTTCAGAAGGATACATGAGGCTTCACTCACACCAAGTAGAAAGTCATGAATTGAAGATCTGTCGATGGTATTCTGTATCTGCAATGAGCTAATGATGAGTTAACAAGCTGGTGAAATGCTCCATATTTCAAAGGAACAAAGAAAACCAAACAAACATTCTGCTTGATAATGCGACCCTGTATCTTGCAAAAATATTTTGCAGGGAATCTGTATAAACCAACTTTTTGTTTTGTATTACAGCTTGTGTTATCAAAACTCTGCAATCATTTCCAAATAATTCACAGAGTTATTTTATACCCATACTCCCCCTCTTAGAAATGGCAATGACATTTAGGGGTTTAGTCTACAGTGTGATGCCCATTAAATAATAAAATTAACTGGCCAAGGTGTCTCTCAGCTTCCACTGTTTTGAGGTACGAACTGACTTGATCAAATAACCATTGAAATAATTTAGTTAATAAAAAAGGAAGTAGAGAAACTAGCAATGATCTTGGCAACTTCACAGAGAACTTCTCATTTACACCCTAGTTGTGAGCAGAGGCAGACACAGCAGTCGGCTAACACATTTGTGGGGACTGTAGATGTTGTGATGTGTGATTTCTGCTGCGCCTCCTGCCTGTGTGAGCAGGCGAATGGGAACCCTTCCCCCTCATTAGGGCTGAAGGGAACCTGGAGCGGTCACACATCACGCACATGCTGATGCTGTGACATCGCATTACAACCAGGCTGTACCTCTGATACCGCGAAGCCTCGGGTAGACAGACTGGGACGGGGATCCTGGTAGTGTGCCCGTCTATGGTGTGGTCCACTCCCAGAAAAGCATGGGCTTCAATATCACGGTTTTGGTCGATCAGGCACATGACAGCTTTGCAGGGACATGTCACTTCTAGCTGTGGCTTGCAAGCGACATGCTACTATGTTTGCTTTAATTTGTAGAACTGTATTATTGGTGGATTGATCAATTTACCAATAACATTTTTTGTTTAGTTCATGTTTCTCCAGATATGAATTGGGGCAAAACAAAGCCTCCTGAATCTTACAGCCTCACAGGACTTACAGTCTAAATCTACCATTAAAAATGTGAGATAATTGTGCCTTCCTCGAAGGAATAAATCCTATGAACAAGCTGCTGCAATGTGCCATTCAGACCGGGGAAGTATCCGGCCGTAACAACAGGAAACGGCATCCTCCTGAAATTTTTCAGAGTGACCAGAAGGATCCACAACACGCTCTTCTCTGTGGATAGTGTAGACAACTAAACCTTGAATCTATAGCTGTTCGTATTGAGAGACAGACGTGTAACAAGAGAAGGTGGAGGAGTGGGAGCGAGAGAGAGCAAGTGAGAGATGGGGGGTATAAAGACAGACGTTTAATATCAGCAATGTAGAGTTCCTCAGTGACACTCCCCCCCCCATCCCCCCCAAACCCCACAAAAAAAAAACAAATGTGATAAATACATCTATAAACAGCGAATTTTCATAGAGACACCCAGTCCCTAATAATCATTCTCCTTCTAATTCACGGCTTTGAATTACCTCTTATCTGCAGTGGTTCTTCACTTAGAGAAGAGAGGCATTATCAAGCTGCAAGCAAGCTCTAGGTGGTGGAGGTATCGCCGGGGCCAGGGGAGTGCACGGACAGAGAGTCCTCTGCAGGAACTGGGTCTCAGCCCCGGCGTCCTCCTCACATTAAGTGGCTTTCGCTCTGGAATCCCGTCCTCACAGAGCACGCTCTGCGAGAGGTAAGATTACTCCTCAAAGCCCCAGATAAAGACAAACATATTTGCAGCAACAATTATGATAATTGCTGCGTCACTGGGGCTGAGGGCAGAGGCAAATCAGATTAAGGGCCCTTCTGCATGATCAAATATTAATCTAATGTCTTCACTATAAACTGGCGGGAGCATAAGAGGCTCTTATGGTCTTGTGCATTAACAGATTTACACAGGCTGACCTTAGAGGATCGAATAATATTAGACATACAGGTGAGTGAAAAAAGCAACTCAGAGAAAGTTATTTATGATAAATG
The DNA here is from genome assembly GCF_018555375.3 of Anguilla rostrata. Classification (NCBI taxonomy): domain Eukaryota; kingdom Metazoa; phylum Chordata; class Actinopteri; order Anguilliformes; family Anguillidae; genus Anguilla; species Anguilla rostrata. The sequence goes on from NC_057937.1 coordinate 32,025,128, forward strand.
GAATATACATATTAGCACATGATTTTTGGTCGAGGATAAGCTTATATGACAACTTCAAACAATGATGATGAGTACAAATTAAAAATTATTTGAGAGAGTTGAAAGAGTTGATTTCATTTTTTAATTCCCTTTTTCCTTTATACTTATACCTCTACACTGTTTTCTTCATAAATAATATTCAAAACAAACATATTGAAAATTGAAACAAAGTATTTTGCAACTAAACAGAAGTGCTTAAAAGCTCAATATTGTAGTTTTTTTTTAAAAACACTGAAGCTAAAAAAGCTCAAAAACAGACGTGGGCACCATTTTCTCTTGAGAACTATGTTCAGCTCCATGACAATTACTTTGCACATCATAATGTCAGTCTCACTGCAAAGCCTTTCTGTTTGTAATTATTGTTGGATAGTGATTAAACCCCCTGTTTTATTTTGTATTATTTTTGTAGTTGCAGGCATATGCTGCTTTCCACAATTAGTATGTGTAAGGCTGTTAAATTTCTTAACAAACATCCAAATCTACAGCAGTGTGGCTCGAACATATTGCAATGACAGATCATCTACATAGTCATCTCTGCATTTCAGACAACTGGCTGCTAAAATGGATTAAAGTGATGTTAAATTGACCCAAATACAAAGCATTTAATACAACAGAGATTAAAAGAAAGATAAGATTATTTGCGTAGCCAAGGTACACAACCACAGGATGATACAGATTAATTTGTAATCTGCTTTAATGTACTGAATGTAATTTAGTAAAAAAGACAGATCATGCTTATTTATTGTATATGTTTGTTAAAACATATTGTTTGCTCTGCTATGTAACAGGTCAACAGATGTTCATGTCGCAAACATGGTTTAGCTTGTGTACTGGTGGATTAATAGATTTTTACGGCATAGTAGGGAGTAAATTGCCAGGTATTTGTGAAACAAAATCAAATGTATTGTATCACAGCTTTGAAAATGATAAAATGATATTTTAAAGTCAGATCTACTTCTAACATTTAAAAGTCACATTTGTGAACGAAAAATTTACAGCAGCCATGTAAAGGTTTATGTTGCATTTCAGTAAACACACTGGGGCAATGAGACTGAATGCATATCTGTTTTCAGTTAAAACAACAACTTTTTGTAGTTTGGTAGATTAATTCACCTTGAGGACCTATAAGGGGAGCAAAGTTCCAGGGTATCGTTAAATTGCATTGGCTAATTTGCCTCTACAAACGCATCACAGTGTCAATTTAAATTATAACAAAGAGCATGAACAATTCTGTCTTTTTTACTTTTTGTAGGACATAATGAACACTTCCATTTTAAGTGTGTAATATCAATCTATTATTTAAGTAAATACAATACAATTCACTTTTTGTGTTCACTCACACGCATGTGTGCACATAGACACACACACGCACACAATTAACAAATACAACCTAATTCCTGCATAGATTTGTGATACTTTTCAACACATATTGATAATAAGTGATTAACCTAAATACCAGCATTGGGAAATATAGCATCTATTGCAAAGGTATTTCCTCAATCAGATGGATTTAAAAAAAAAAAAAAAAAGTTTTAAATGGTTTTGTGTGTGTTTAGCACAATTTATAATTGTGACCATGCTGAGGTAGGTATAACAACAACAACAACAATAATAATAATATTTTCTGTTGTTTTTGTTGTTGTGCTAAATGTTTTTCAGAAGTCTAAATAACTGCTGAGAATTTTAGATGAACTGATTTATGAAATTTGAAAGTAAACATTTCAAGTGATCAATATGCTGTAGATATGCTTCAGAATCTGTATTAAGGTATAATTTAGAAGCATACATACTCCATACTGATCGCTTGAAATGTGAATTTGAAATATCTGTTTTTTTTTAAAGGGAGACATATGCCATATGGAATTGCTTTCCCAGAAAATGTGACTAATTACCTTTGATGGTATGTAAATAAAACAATACATTTATCCAGGGGAAAATGCAATCTCAGTGCTACACATATGTTCATGTAACGTGTCAGTGTGTATACTGCAAGTGCGTGATCTTCGTCAACATCAGAAGACTCCTCAGACACTGCCTCAGACTGGACTCTCTTGGCCCAGTAGCGGCTGAACGGCTGCTGGCCTCAGGGATTAGCTCAGAGGACACGGCTCCAAAGTCCAAGGGAAAGACGGTTAGGAGGAAGTGTCACCCCTCTGCCGTGAATCTTCCTCCACCCACCCCAAATTGGATTATTGCTCTCCCTTTCCTTTCAAACAATTCCCCTGGATTTAATATGCTACTGTAATTTGATGTATGAGCTAATTTAGATGGAAACCCCATGACATGCAGCTTGTGACATCGCAAACAAATTAATTAACTATTTGTGAGTCCATTAATGGTTTTCCTGGGGAGACAAATTAAAAACATCATGCAAAATTCTCTCTACAGGACTAAAACCAAATGACTTGTTTATTCACAGAATGAACCTAAACAGCAGCATCTCTCGAATTCAGTGTCGGTGGTTCCAGTTACTTATACTGTTTTTCCTTGCCTAATCCTCTTGATAATTTAAGATGATCCTAAATCTTAGTTCGATGTAGGCCTCAGAAGAAAAAAAAAAAAAAGATTTGTTGTGGAGGGGGGTGGGTAGATTAACAGGGGACAGAAGAACACAAGCTGAGAATGTTGCCTTTGTTTTCTAAAGGGAATACCCAGAGAAGGCATGCCTTGTCAGTCCTCATACATCCCGTGTGAGCTTGATCTTTGGGGAGCAATGTCAACATCCTGCCTTTAAGGAGGCTTTGAGCTTTATGAACCCGTGCCACCTTAAAAGCACGATTCATACACAGAGAATATCATTCCTTCTCCTAGTCATCACCAAAAATATACAAATAAATGATAATGAAACTAAAGTGAAAAGACACAAGGGAGTTTAGAAATAATCGTTCCCCTTAAGAAGCCATTCATTCACCTTCTTTTAAAAATTATGTCTTAAACATTGACCAGTTAATCTGCAATAATTATAGCAGGTGAACAAAAGAACTTCAAGAAGAAATTCCTTTAATACAGATATGCGCACAAGGGAACGACTAACTGCAAACTGAACTGAAATAACTGATGCATGTAGGTTTGTCTGCTACATATCTATAATACAAACCCAGCTAAAATACAAAGAGATAATATTAAGGACTGAGATGTTATTTGTATTGATAATTTTCTGCACCTATAAACAGTACAATTTATTCACAGACTTAAAAAAGTTTGTCGATAATTTATCCGTATTTAATCATATCATTTAAATTGGAGGCATGCAAGACTAATATAAATACATGCATCATATAAAGTATTCTTAATCCTACAGTTATTTTTTTTTGTTTTTACATACATTTACTGGTATATAAAAGACAATTATTATTTAAGGTGACAGAATATAATGTCTTATAGTAACCTACTGCGATTACTACTACTACTGCTGCTGCTACTACTACAACTACTAATAATAATATTAACAATCTGTTATTAAAATAATTTAAATGATGAAAAACTATGAAAAGTATGATTATTTTTTCTCTTATGACACTTCACAATACTGTTTAATTGAAATGTTCTTTGAAATTATTGAAACATATGAGGATTAATATGAAATCAATGATTCTATAATTATTACATAAACATATTACTTCATCAGCATTATTACTTATTTTTAATACAGTCCTATATCTCACATTTATCATGCAAAATAAGAGGGCTGCCTGACTGCACATTCTCATTCTATTTCCCCTGTGGATGTGAAGCTCTACCACCCACTGTACCCATTCTTTACTCCGATCCATTCACATGAAGTGTGAGCAGTAATGCACTGTCACATTCCTTCTGTAAATGGTTCACATGCCATTGCCCCGGTGCCCAATCAAGCACCACCTCACTCTGAGGCCTGGACTGTTTTAGGGAAAAATAACACTTCTGTACTTCATGAAGTTCTCCAGTATATATTTGAATTCTATAATTACAGAAATTACATTTTCAAAACCATACCTTGTTACAGAAAAATATTTTTTTTAACATAGAACTTTACATATAAACAATAACAACAACAGCAATAATAATAGTAATAATAACAGCTTACTTTTGAACCTTAACATGAATTTCTTTTTACACATTAAGGAACAACTAAACCTCCTAATATGTAGACAAGGCTCAGTAACTAATGGCTTGTTATGAACAATCAAAGTAATAGAAAAAGTATATACTCAGCTTAAAACATTATCAGTGCTTCTTCTAGTTACATCCATGTTTCTCAGCCTTCTGTAGAACTGTCTATCTCTCTCTCTCTCTCTCTGTCAATTCAGTTTGCTTTAGTGGCATGACAAAACACTACATTTGTATTGCCAAAGCATACAGCATTAAACAAAACAAGTACATACATCTAATACTGAACAGTACATAACATCAAAGATTAGAAACAAATGAACAGTAACCACAACTGAAAACAAGAATGTTCCTCTGATTGCAGATCTCTCTCTCTCTCTCTCTCTCTCTCTCTCATTACACAGAGTTAGTGAGAAAAACAAAAACACATCTTCATTGTTTTCTACTGGATCAATACTAAAAAAATAAAATACAATGTGGGTGTCAAACAGGACAATTGCAGGAGATCAATATATAAAAAAATATAAAAAAATAACAAACTTTACACTTACATTTTTAAAAGTTTTTTGAATTTTTTAAAAATTTTGTACTGCGAAGACAAGTGGGAACTCTTCGTGTATTTCCACAAACATTTATCTTAATTCAGGAATAAGGCCTCTCTTTTAACAGCTGTTTTTGGGGTGTGAGTGTGTACCTATTACATGTGGAAGAAGTTGAATGTGTGAATGAGATGTTGTTAAGAGGCAAGATCGCCATCTACTGGCAGCCACTGAGTCAGGGGAAGAGGGAAACATTACAGGCTCTCCGGATTGTGTCTTTGACAGATTGGGGCCCAAACAGCAGCATTTTTTATTTGAGCTAATTTTAGGGCTGTGTATTCTGTTACTGAAACAGTTGCCGTGGAACAGAGAGTAGTGGGAGTGAGTTTGAACAGGCCGATGCTCCTTCTGATGTCCCATGTCCGGAACCCCCTCCTTGCATCAGAGATCATGCACTGCACACACCCACATTTTAGTAACTTCAGCAGAGCTTCCTATTCCACACTATTAACAAGTGAGAAAAGTTAAAGTACTCACAGTCATTGCTTTTCCCACATTTCCTGTCACAGACACCGTTTCCTGTTAATAAAGAGTCTATCTGGCTGATTGGACATCCATCACTGTAATTTGTTTGTATTAAAAAGAGGAAATACGAATTACTGGGGAATGAAATTAAATCTTTTTTTTTAAAACCTGCCCGGGTAGCAGAGTACTCACAGCTGAGTAAACAGGAGGGAAAGGGGGCAGGTATCTTCACGGCGGGACAACTGTTCCTCCACTACGGAAAACCATTAAGAACTGTTGCCCTGGAAAAAAGCGACCTGGTGTGAGCAAATATGAACAAACAGATATTGAATCATTCTCATCTCTTCCGAGCCATTGCTTGCACCATGCTGTGCATTGGAAAATAACCAACGGAAATACTACCAGAATCCAGTAGTGATACGCTGCATTACAAGTTGGAAAACATATTTCACCTGCAGATATAGGTAATCTACTTACTGCAGAGATACATGCTGAATTCCTTGAATCATGACTTTTTTAACGTCATTGCTATTTATTTATTTTTTCTGATTTTTTTCTATTGAAGCATGTACGTGAACGGATCCCTATTAGGACATATTCAATTCTATCAATTCATGTGTTTATTTGCCAAATAATACCCTTTTTACAAAACAATGTGTAAGCATATGTGTTTATTCTTTGTACCAGAATTTAGTTAAGTACTAAATTGGGGAACAGGATCATCTGTAATCAAATTAAATCTGTTCACAAGATGGAGAGATGATGAATATGTTGGAGCTATTATTATTGTGCTGCAAATGGTTTTTCAATGAATAGCCAATTTTCTAGTAATAGTGCCATTCAATTACTTTTATAGAGCATTATCTGATGATTTCAATGGTTTATGTGGTGTCCCATAGGCTGCATGTTGGCATAGAATTTCCAGTCAGGTCTAGAATAATTACAGAACAAGGATCTAGTTGTCTGCAGTTCTGTAATTAATACCTTTTTACACATCTGTATTATGGACAATCATTCATTGGTAAAATCTTTCCCCAAAAATATACTGTAGATAAATATAGATAATATATATATATATATATATATATATATATATATAGATACCTGCTTTATATTTACCACCTATATAATGTTGTAATGACAGTAAAATTGAGTGCCAACCTGTAATACTTTACAGCATTTTTTTAAAATACATTAATAATGCAGAAACCGGTTTTGATAAATGTTTATTTGTACATTTTGTCTATAGCCACTGTGCTTAATTTTGCATGAATGCTCAAAAAAAAAAAAACATTTAGTACTCAGATGTTCTATAAAAAAATCATAGGCAGGGCCCTACCTATGTGTGTTTTTTTTTTTTTTGAGAACACCAACAGTAAGTCCTAGACTGAAAGCACACTGGTTCGGTTGGATATGAACTACAGGCAAGCCTTAGGTGCTGGACCACTACAGCAGCAGAACAGTCTGGTGATACTGTATATAGAAAAGTATAGCTGTTGACTAATCGAGCAGAATAGTCCAGTGATAATGTATGTAGAAAGGCATAACTATCGATAGCAGCGGAATAGCCTGGTGAGTCTATACAGAATGGAAGAGCAATACAATTGCAGTTGGTGCAAGGAACACCCTCTAGCTTTCTTTTGTAAAGCTTCAGCCCAGGCTTAATGGACATTCTGTCATGTATTTAAATTCCTGACAAGACGGAATCTTCTTGTGACACAATTGCTATTTGTTTGTATTAAGGAAATTGAAATGAGCTTACTCAACAATAAAAGTAAGATTTTTCCAAATATTACTAGGGGATCAATGGATGTTAAGCTTAATGTACTTATGGGGCATTAAAACACACATGCACGCACATATGCACACACACAGCTGTTTGCAATATGGAAGCAAGGGCAAATGCACAGCAACAACTCTTGTATGCTTGAAGACAAAAAGCAGAAATATGTCAACCTTCACATAAAAAACCTCTATTTAGATGCAAAAATTAAAAAATTAAAAAAAAAAATACAAAAAAGATGCTGTACCTCAGATGTACTGAAGATTTTATTTTTCCTTTAATCAGAGCATATTTCACTTATAACAGCAGAAATATCCCATGGCTTAGTAATGGAAAAACATAACGTACCTGAGCCATCTGTTCACACCTTCAAACCTTTGCTAAATGTATGTGAAGCATTTATACAAATTAAAAAAGGTGCAAAATGTTTTAATTGGAGACCTATCCTGATTACACCAGCTATTGAAATCATTATCCAAAGGTTCACAACAGTTTTATAACAATGAAGACACAAAAAATTATAATTGGCCAGAAGTAAATAATAATAATAATAATAATTAACTAAGTTGATTTCTTTTCAATACTGTTGTTCCATATTTCTGCATTATTATTATTATTATTATTATTATTATTATTATTTCTTCAGTGTAAACTCCAAATTGACTGAGAGATGGGGCAAACTTTTTGAAATCTGTGAACATTTCGAAGTCGAGCAGTCAATGGCTGCTCTATCATCGCCAGTTTGACTATGCTGTCCTACATGTTCTAGAAGGCAGTTGCAGAGGTTTCTATCAGCTAGCAATGTACTGCTCTGCAGAGATATGATGGACAAAGTGTCTGCTATGACCTTCTGCCACCATCTAGTCAACTGTGGTTTAGAGCAGCTGTCTGAATGGTTTACATTTATATTCTGGCTCCTGAAGTGAAGTGTGCAGTTTGTAGCACAAGTGACAGCTTGACCTGTATTCAGATATTGTACATAGTAAACAGTGCAGGGTACAACATTTTTATATGTCTGTATTGCCAAGTTTACCACAGCTGTATAGCGTGCGGCTAGGCCATGCAAATAGGGTGCCAATTTCACTCTGGCTTGTAAAATGTGTTGTGTTTGCATGGGAGAGCAAAGCAAGCAAGGACACATCAAAAAAACTGATTGTTATTGATCTGACCACAGCCATTTACAAGACTGATAATAATCCACCGTCAGAACTTGGGAAATAATCTTTTCTTATTTCAGTTAAAGCCATCCCAGGCAGATTAAAGTAAAGAAAGAACTATAATCCCAGCTATCATGTGGTTATAAATTTCCACCGCAACAATGGTGTACAGTAGTCATCAGTGCAACGCTTGAGAGCAGGTAAGAAATCATAGACCAAAAGAGGAAAATAAAGCACAGCAAAGTTAACACTTTTTCTTTATCTTTCTTGCTGCTGTATCCTGTTTAATGCTTAAGTCTGTCATCAGTGTCCAATCAGGGTGAATTGAACCCTCCATCCCTGTCTTCACTAAATGACCAGTCAGCACTAATGTGCCAATATTGTTCCCATAAGTGTGAATTGATTTATATTGCTGCAGAGCATCCCAGACATCAAGAAAGAGCCACTGGAACCAAATACCAATTCAAAGCACTATAGCCAAATGCCAGTGGTAACTGAAGGCACTGGAGAATTGGGGCGTGTTCAGATCGGTTTAGATAATTTTGTGACACCAGGCTTTAGTGCAACTATGGCACTTTTGTAAAAAGTTTGGTTTGATAGGAATAAATTGACTGTGGGTGTGATGGGGATTTGGTTTGATAATTGCAGATCAGATCATCCCATTCACTTGTTATGTAATGTAATGTAATGTACTTCAAAAACAGTATGTTAGCCAACTGCTAATACTGTCATGGCCAAAGAGCTAGCGCATTATGAAAGGCTCCATTGCCATTACTAGTGAAATCAAAACGAAGGTGAGAAAAAGTTCATATTTATTTCCCCTCAAACAAAATACATTTACCATTACCATGTCAGTGCAAATTTTCTGCAGTCAGTTTTTTTTTTAAGAGCACTATTTGAAATAAACAAACAAAAGTCACCACTTCAACTAAGTTTAATTTCAGACATGCACTTGATGAATGTAGAAACAACTCCATAGCCAACCGGTCCCTGTACGCTTGTGCATTTTTTGCATCAATTTATACACAGCTTTTGCATTTTTACATCCATTTATACAGTAGGATATATACTGAAGTAATGTGGGTTAAGTACCTGGCTCAAGGGTACACTGACATTGTTGTAGCTGGGAAATGAACCTGGGTTACAAGCCCAGTTCCTTAACCATCATGCAGTGACACACAGTGATACAGACAGTGACACAATTCAGCATGTTTGTTTTAACCTGGTCTAGTTTTGTTTAAAATGCAAAAGTATTATTGAGCACTGAACCTGCATAGTACTGAATGTTTCTATTGACATGCCCCCTATTGTGGCACTCAACTCATGATGTAAACAGGCTTATTGTAGACAACAAAACTGGTCCAGGTAACAAATATTTTTTTTGCAGGGGACAAAACTAGTAATTACACTTGCGCCCAGGCGCATTTGCGTTAGCATTGTCATGACAATAGGGCCCATAATCTCAACACATTTGATACACAGAAACAGTGAAGGGTCAAATTCAGGGAGCTGGAAAAAAAGAGGTTTCTCATTTGCTTCCAAATGAAGCAGAAATTTGTATAGATTTAATACAGTGGTCACCATCACATTACATTATGTGCACAATTTACATCACCCTACAAACCTACAATTAACACTGTGCCCTTTAAACGAACCCAGGGGGGACCTCCTCTTTCATGTGCAAGCCACAATAATTGTGAGGCACTGAGAAGTGGGGATGATGGTCTTGGAAAGCAAGACACAATGCCTCTCCAGAGCTCTTCTATAATATTCCTTGTAATCTTCCATTAGGGCTTGTGATGTAGCAATTAATATGCAGATTTGGTTTCAGGCCATATTAATTACCCAAGTACAAAACGAAACCAAAAAACATGGCATGAGGATTTCCTCCCACATGCGGGCTTTATGGATTGTTGCTTTTTTTCTGCCAGATCCTCCAAGGAGTGCTTCAATCTATATTAATTTCCTCTCTGGCAGTTATGAGACCAAGTATGAACTGCACTATTTCACTTTTAATCTGTCAGTAATTTAGTAATATGTAAACTAATTATGCAGCGATATTAATGTAATTGGTTCTGTGAGCTGTAAAAAAAAATCAATGTGTTTGCAGAGAATGCATTAAATTGAATTGAGTTATTATAATCATGTGTCAAATGATGATTATGTTATGAAACTAAAAAGTAGATGTCAGCCACAGGTCAATACACAAGCCGCCTGGCTCCATAAAATCCTAGCTGCTTCATTCAATAATGCAAAGGAGCCCCCTGCCTCCCCATCTCCTGCTAGTTTGCTTAGGGCAGCTTTAATGAATTTCCCCTGCAAATCAGTCATAACCCTTCCCTGAGTGCAAGGAGTATTGATATTATTTCACATAAAAAGTGGATCTGAAGTTTAATTTCTCTCTAAGGGCTGGAAAAGCTCATGACATCAGTAAAATAAGTCTGCAACCTGACACAAACAGGTTAGTTTAAAGGTCAGCTTTGTATTGACACCCTTATCATGAAATATTGGCAATGTACAGTGTTACTCTTTTGGGCAGGGCATATTATCTCAATCAGAGTACATTAAAATAAGTTTTTTACCAAAAGGGTAGAATGATATTAGGAGAAAACTGCTAAGCTGCCTTACTTACAATATTTTAATTGTCCTTTGAAATGGTCCACTAATCTTTTTTTTTCCCCCTCTGAACCTCCATTAGCTTGAAACACACCGCAATTTGATCAATAAATGGCAACAAATCAGGCACATTCTCTGAGGCAGTTGATTATTAAGTCACAAGCCTCTTTCAGGATGCCTATTGACATCCTCTAAGTGAGGGTAAGCACTGACAGTCTTAATAATCCAAATTTTTACTAGAAGACATTAGGAAACGTGTACCACTGAAGTATTGTACTGATTGCGTATTACTCTGCACATGCAATCAGGAATAGTCACATATCCGCACTATTATCAAACAATGTATTCCATGCACAGGCAAACATCATTCTTGTCCACAAAGGCTGTGCTCTGAATATTTCTTGATGCTGTCACTTTTTCTATTTATTCTTATGATAAATAAATAAACTGAAAGCTCAAAGAAAGAGCAGGAATACTGGTAACTAAGTGAATTGTACAGACAGCAATGTTTGCTTTCCAATTTTCCGATATAGGAAACATCTTCTAAAATTTGTTCTGAAAGAGCCCAACCTTTAAGGCCACACACAATACGAATTCTAACTTGTATTGCGCATGCGTGTTCCTTGGACAAATGGTGTAGGATATTGAAAGAGGTGGGAGTTACATATATTAGCATTAATATCTTAGAAACAAAGCCACTGTGTAGTTTGATTTGGAGACCATTCCCAACAATGTAGTGGAAACCTGTGTCATAGAACTGTGTTTTTACTGTCACACCTGGATTAAAAGAACATTTGTTGTTACTTTGACGACAATTAAAAGTATAATTTTCTCTTCCTTTAGAAACACAGTTTCGGTGAGTTTAGTGTACATCACTAAAGCTAGCCAAACTGAGCTTGTGGAAAAACATTGTACAGCGTATTTTACTTGTAAGTCAAAGTTAAGGACAAAGGACTCTATTTTTCGGTCGGCACATGGCGTGTTGCAAGCCCTTGCACTGGCAAAATTGTATTTTTGCCATTTATTTTGACACGTCTGAGCAGTTTGGTAAAGTTCGCTGAAGTGGGTGGGGTGCCGCTGCTGGGTGTGTTAGTCAATATCGCATGGCGCATTGCAATTTTGGCAGTTTATTGGAATTTCTGGGACATTCCAGTCTGTTGTTTGTGCCATTTGCCACCCACCTGCCCAGACCATGTCATATGGCACAGGTCATCATCTGGTGGATTAGTAATTTTGGGACTTTTCCATGCAAAGCCCATACATTTCACAGCCTATTCAAAAGGTAATGAATCATATCCAGTCCAATTTGGCTTTTATATAAATGCATTTATAGCTCATTGTCTTTTTTTGTCTCATTTATCATTTTAATTCCTGTATTTATTTACATTTTTAATTGTTTATGGCTGTTCTTATATTGCATTGTGGTTCTGTATTTTGTTTTTTCTTTCGCCTGTCTGTCATGAGAAGAATGACAATAAACGCAACTTGAACAATCTTCATTTTACTATCAACATAAAAATGTAAAAATAATTTGAGTGAAACAAGTAATAATCATTACAAATTTCAATATGTATTAATGTATCCTAGTAGCGGAAATTTTAAAATCAGCTTGAACATATATTGCCTTGCCCAGTATTTTTTTACATAAAATAATAATTGTGCAAAGAAAACTTTTTTTTTTGGCGAGTATACTTAATTTCAAATTACTGATGGTCACAGAATGTCATTAACACTTGTGGTCTAGAAGACATATTGGGGAGAAATAGCAGAATTAGAACAATTTTCAATTTTGACTGAATTACAAAAGAAGTAATGAGATCAAGAGCTGTGAAATTACATTGCAAAGGGCACTTGTCTGCTAAAATAAATAAAATTAAGTTTGAGGTGATCACAAACTGTAAAATTAAAACAAATGTTAATGTTGTCTGATGTTACAATTGCAATGTATGTGAGGTACTCTTATAATGGAGATAACAAATAATAACTGCATAAATTGATATTATCTACAATATTTACCGGACAAACACTGTTGGTTCTAAAGAGGATACTATGCATGGACGTTAGGAAGGTCATGTTTTTTTTTTTGCCAAAAACGGTACATATGCAGGATTGTATCAGTCATGGTTTTGGTATGTTTTAAATACACTTATTTTGTCATGTAATCAGGTCAATAGGGAAGAATAAAGGAACCTTTTCAGCTTTATTCAATCTTGAATTTCTGTAGGCTATATGTCATTTGTTGGCCAGTTACTAATCACATGTGTAGTGGGAATCAGGTTTTATCTCTTCTATACATTTCTATATATTCTATTTACATTATATATGTAGATGTGACAGCCATGCCACATTGAGACAGACTTGCTGTTTCATTGCATAGACATGTCTGAGAAAGTAATACAAGTCAAAACCTATGCTGATTTGGAACCAGAAGATAAGTAATTGAAATACATGTATTTAAAACATGACGAAACCACCACTCATCCAATTCCACTCAGTTCAGTGATAATAAACCCACTGATAATATATTCACAATAATCCAACCCAGTCTCTAGGTGGGCCACTGCACTTTACGCTCTGGCCTACTCGCCAGTGGTCCTGAAAATACCAACAATCGCAGGCCACGCCCACGCGCCCAGGAACTCGTAAGTGGCCACCCATGACTTCCTCTTTCACTCGGGTATAAATATGAGCTGACAACCATGTCGAGTCCCCTTAGTCATTCATTAATGAAGGTCAGAGAACATACAAGTAAAACTGGACAAAGGGTTCTTGACTGTCATAATTCAGGCAATGTCTGTAAAGAATTTAACTCTTAAAAGTATCTCCAATATTTGGGTGATATTTAAAAACAAACTGTGATGAACCTTCCTGGAACGACACAAATGTATTTTGCCTCCATGCAATGGTTTGCCAGCCAAAATTCTCAAAGGATGTACATTGGTGAATTGCTGTAGCTGGTTGCATCTTGGGGTCACCAAATCTCCCAAACTACAATTAGGTACCAACTCTATGCCAGCAAGCTATTTGGAAGACTAGCCAGAAGAAAGCCTGTACTGGTTTTTTGGTCATCAAACCAAAATCATAAGAGCTTCATCTTTAGAACTTTGATTGGAACCTGGTTCTAGAGTGGTCAGATAAGACAAAAATAAAGCTTTCTGGCCACAAACACCAGCAGTGGGTTTGGAATAAAAAGAGTCATTAAGAAAATAATATAATCCCCACTGTGACATATGGTAGTGATTATGTGATGTTGTGTATGGCAAGCTTGTGATGTTCTGTGTAAGGACCCACACGCAGACCAGGGAAATCCAAAAAAACGTTGTCTTTAATCAGTCCAAGGTTCGAAGCCAGGTAATCAGAGAGAGGACGGTGCCGAATCGAGTTTCCAAAAGAATAGTGAAAAGACAGGCAAAATCAAAAACCAGGAGATCAGAATGGCGAAGGTACAAAGGGACAGGCAAAAGAGAAGTCAAGGCAAAGCGAAGGTCAAACCAGAAGCAAACAAAACCAAAAGGGGCAGGCAAACTCGAAGTCGGGCAAAGGGGTGTCGCAGGAATCTCGATAGACAAAGGCTTACTAACAATCGGCACAATGAATACGATCAACGTTCTGACTCTGAGCTGGTGGAAAAGACTGACATTTATACACTGGGGAAGGTAACAATCAAGGAGGGGTTAAGTGAGTGAGGGAGGAGTAACAAACAACATCCAGGTGAAGAACATTAGGAAAACTAATTCAATGACAGGGGACTGACAAAACGCGGACTGGAATCACATAGACAACAATGATAAAAGACGGCCTGGGTGAAGCAGGTAAAACACGTGCAGAGAGAGAGAGGTGCAGTCAGAGCAAGAGACAGGTGCAGGCAATTGCAGAACTCAGCGTTAGAGCAGGCTAGAAAGAAAAGGGGTGGAGCTACAGCGCAGCATGGAAAAGAGGAGACTGGTTAATGTATTAGTATAGTGATCTAAACTATCAAAAACCCAAAACTAGTGTGTGTTAGTCCATTAGTAATATTCACATGTTAGTATATTAGCGAGGTTAGTACTTTACAATCTATAAGTTAGTAGGGATTAGTAGAAATTAGTAAAACTAGAAATAAGCAGGAAGTAAGTAAAGCGAGACTGGAAAGAAGGGGGGAAACCACGAAAACCCGGAACCACCCAAATAGTGAAATCACACAAGTACAGGGGAGTGAAGCAGCTCAGGGAACACAGACACAGACAGTACTGGGGAGACAAGTGACCGGGAATCCAGACTACAACAAAGCTGTTTTAGCTTTAATTCATTTCTAGAGGATATCGCAAATTCAAATTCTAACTATATAATGTATATTTCTGATATCAGAAATTCGATTTTAACTAGTTAAAATGCATATTATTGATATTGAAAATGACATTTTAACTAGTTAAAATGCAAATTCTTTATAAAATTTTATAATATTCTGATATCATAAAATCAATTACTGATATCAACAATATAATTTCAACTAGTTAAAATGCAAATTCTTGATATCAATAATATAATTTTAACTAGTTTTAATTAGAATGTCCAATTGTAACTAGTTTAAAATACAATTCTTGATATCAAGAATTCCAATTTTAACTAGTTAAAATGTAATTCTTGATATCAAAAATGAAAGGTCCCATTGAAATGAATGGGGAAAACGCTTGAATTATAACTAGTTCCAATTGAATTTCTGATATCAAGAATTTGCATTCTAACTAGTTAGAATTTGAATTTGCGATATCCTATAGAAATGAATTAAAGCTAAAATGGCTTGCCATAGTTGTGTGGCTGTTTTTCTTCTGAAGGCCTTGGGAAATTTGTTAGGATACATGGCATCACAGACTCTTGCCAAGTACCAGGTGAATTTAAACTAAAATCTGCCTGCCACTGCCAGGCTATAACTTGGTTGTGGTTTGGATCTTGCAGGAGGATTCAAAGCATCCCTGCAAATCCACAAAAAAATCCTTAAATTACTACAGAATTGTCATTTTGGTCCCCTGGCCTAGACCCCATTGAAAATCTATGGGGTATGCTAAAGCAGAGTCCACAAGCAATGACCAAATATCCTGTTACATTTCCATCTGTCTGTTAGTGCGCTTCAGCTTATGATCACTGCTCCTCTTTACTAATACAATTTGTTTGTGTTTGGCATATGTTATAATTTTTTACACTGGTCCCCCTACCACATTTAATAATCTTTTGTGACCAATGCGCCTGAAGTTCAGGCTCTGACTGTTTGGCCTCTTTGGAACTATTGGTTGTGAATATCATAGTGCGTACATTTCTGGAAGCAATTTCTGCTGTCAAGTAATTTGTCTTATGATTGATAACTTTTGTACAGCATGTTTAGAAAGCGAGGAATATTTCAAAACATCATTCAGTGGCATAGATAAATACCACAGCCCTAAATTGAGTGCTGTCCTAAGAAATGCATTACACACTTTCAACATTGAAACAAAAATAACCAGTTTCTATTTTTGCCAGGGAATTTTAGCAGTCTTAATCAACCAGTCACATCTTAACCTGACACATTTCACACAGTTTTGAAGTGAAGTCTACTACAAAATGGTGAGTCAGGGATGCAACGAATTATAAAATGCATTTAAAAAGTGTAAACTTTGTAATTTTGTCATGCCACATTTGTATAATTAAAACCTCTGAGAATATGAACCTACTAGGAGAAATAAATTGATTTTGACTCAGTGGAAACTTTGAAAAGATTCATGTTTATATATTCATTTTTAAATGTACCCCCATGCAATAAAATATCACATGCAGTCAACACAAAGATGTGGACAGGAACAGCGAACAAATCCACTTTTAAACAGTGACCAGGTATAATGCCCATAAAAGCCTGTAGATCTTTCTTCTCTTCGAAGATTGCTTTTCTCATATGCAGCCAAACATGTGTAAACTGTCAATTTTCTTTGTCATCAATACTTTTAAGACATGTCTAGCCAAGTCCAGAGTGAATAAAGGTCGATTGAAACCAGTATTCCACAGGGACACCATTAACATGAAGTTGAATCCTATACTGTGAACAAGAAGTGCATCTCCTTCACATTGACTCCTGTAATGGATTTACAGTTGGACTTATTTCTTCCCCATCTCTGTCTCTCTCTCATTCTCAGAAGATTTCTTTGTTCTTTACCAGCTGCCAAACACACCACTAATGTGACTTTCATTAATTATGAATGCAATGACTCCCCCACCCTCCACAAAAACCCTCATGTATGCAAAAAAGACTAAATTCATGTATCCTGAATGAGCGAATGCCCTTTAACAAATTCATAACCAGACATAATTTTTTTGGCAAACAAGACATTGGTAAATGCAGAGGACCAATGTGTGATAAATGTGTGTAATAAATCAGGAAGTTCCCAGGAGGAGAACAGTGGTCATATTCATGTTCAGGCAATTTAAACCACATGTACTTAAAATTTCACAGAATCTGAAACATTTAATCATGTGAACCATTTGCTCATGGCAAGGGATGGACATAAGTACACTATTACAGTACAGCATTTTCTCAAATCTTAAAAGGGTACTTTTACCAGCAGCTGTGGCTGCCTCGTACTTCCACATTGGCAAAATACAGCATGTGTCTCACATCAGGCTTCTCACTGAGTGCTCTGCTATGTTTTCGTTTTCTCAGCTTAAGTTAAGGTCACCCCAACATGTATGTCTCCAACTGATGAGACCACCTTTACTGCCATCTCAAAACCACAAGTTTAGTGAGTATTCAAACATCTAAGACTTATAAAAAGAGTGATTGACGACATCTGAAAAGTTTGGCTTTAAAAATGATATATGTGCATCATTACTATGAAGGATTAAGTTATTTGTTAAATTGTTAAAAAAAAAACGAGAATTTTTTTATTTATAATTAAGCAATTAAGACATCAAATATATAGGTAATAAAGACATGTTCAGCTTATGTTTTTCATTGGTTTCATTTACTGATTTAAAAGCTCAGCAAATCTGCTCAATAATCAGACATTCCCATAACACCACTTTAGAGGATAACTGTTTGTGAAATAATTTAGGCAGTTGGTGGGAGGACATGTTTTTTAGGATATTGATAACAGCTTATTCTTGAGTAGCTATTCATTAGAGCCAGCTGACTAGAACCAGTGATGAACTGGTATTTGAACTTGAGACCATATAGATACAGCTGACATTTACTGTAATATTTTTCATCTATGGCTGTAACTAGCCCTCTAACAAGGAAGGAAGCAACAAATACAATACAATATTAATTGTATA
Source organism: Anguilla rostrata (assembly GCF_018555375.3). Taxonomy (NCBI): domain Eukaryota; kingdom Metazoa; phylum Chordata; class Actinopteri; order Anguilliformes; family Anguillidae; genus Anguilla; species Anguilla rostrata. The sequence continues at coordinate 32,043,151 of NC_057937.1, forward strand.
GTTACACTAGCAGAGAGATTAGCATTAGTAAATCCAGACTTTTGAGCTAGCTAGGTAATTAAAATAACTTAAATTGTATGCCAACTCATAGTAGGACCTCAGCACTGAGTAAAATGCTGGGGTGTTTAAGTATTTCACTGAGATTTGCCTGAAGGAGAGATTACTATGGGCTGGATTTAACTATTATTTTCTACAAATATCACCTCTGTAGTTAGAAACAAAATGAAGTTTCATTTTTTAAAGGTATATAATAGCTATTTGAATTGTATTCAAAAGAGTTGGATTACCTCCTAACAGATTCACGTTAAAAGGAAGCTAAACCCATGAATCTTTTGATAATAGTATAATACTTAGCCCTGGGAAGCTTTAATAAGTTAATTTACCAGCTTTTAGATAAACCAGTCCTTGTCTGACACCTCTTCCACTCATTCACCCTTCAACACACCTCGCAATCAGCATAACCATCCTCCCCTGATCATTCATTAAGTAAACATGGGCCAGCAGAAAAGGATGGGTTACCTCTTCTTATAACAGAATAAAATGCAAATATTTCATTACTTTTTGTGGCTTAATATCAGCCAATTAACATCTGCTGTGTAACATATATGAGTGGGCATTGGGGGTTGATATCTGCTGTAGGCATCTGGGGAATATGAAACTTGTTATACGAGACTGTTGTTTCTAGGTGTTCAGTGTGAGCAGGGTCGTTCTTGGTGTTTTTACATTTTCTTCCCTGGCTTTTTGGAATATTTGGCTGTTTTTGGTTTTTGAAAATTGATCTTCGTTTTGTTGGGACTTATTTCATTCATTTATTTTGTGACTGTAACTTGTCCATATCTGTAATGTTCCTTGTTTGTTTAGGTAGTTGACCCTTTAGATTAAACAATGAATCTCATAACTTAATACATTTTAATCTGATTGTGTGTTGTACATTTTTATAAAGGTTGAAGCAACAGGTTGGCTCTGCCTATCAAAACATTAGGCAATTAATTTGATAGGTTATTTTAAAAAAAGGTTATGTTGTATCTACACGTTTCGGCTTACTTTGCCTTCAGAGTATATGTATACACACGTACTCCAAAATTTTAGATTTGTAACCAAACAATTCACATGTGGTGAAAGTGAAGATTCTCGGCTTTTATTAAAGGGTACTGTATTTTTATGCCTTTTAGTTTCGTCATGTAGAAATCACAGCACCTTTTATACATAGCCCCTGATTTAAGGGCACCATAATGTTTGAGCGCAATGTCTTCACCGGTGTTTAAGATTAGTCAGGTGTGTTCAATTTCTTCCTTAGTGCAGGCATAAGAGAGCCTTTAGTATCTACTGTAGTCTTGATTCTAGGCTTTTGATTGCCTTTGAGGCCTGTTTATCATCACAAGGGCCAGAGTTGTGCCAATGAAAGTCAAGGAAGTCATTATGAGCCTGAGAAATAAGAAAAAACAGTCAGAGCCATAAACTAAACCGTAAGCTTACCAAACTCAAATGTTTGGAACATTAAGAATGATGAGAGCACCTGTGAGCTCAGTAATCACAAAGGGCCTGGAAGGCTAAGGAATATCTCTACAGTTGTTGACCAAATTATTATCACCATAATGAAGAAAAGCACCCAAACACCTGTTCAACAGATCAGAAACCCTCTTCAGGATGAAGGCTTGGAGGTGACAATGTCCACAGAAGACTTCACAAACAGATCTACAGAGGCTATACTGTAAGATGCAAACCACTAGGTAGCTGCAAAAATGGGATAATGGTCAGGTTACAAGTCAAGTCAAGTTTAACTTTATTGTCCAAGTAGAAAATTTGGTCAAAGGTGCATGCATACATAAAAACAGTACAAAATCAGCAAGTCTACAAACAGCAGGCTTGGAGGGATTAATCCCCAAAGCCCCATTGCAGTGAAAGGGACACTTTACAGAAAAGCTGGCTTTCATATGAGAGCTGTTGTCCTGACTCACTGCGGTCATTGAACACCCCATGATATTCATTGCAGGAGAATATGGGATTCCCCAGTGCCTTGGGTAAATTCTGATCCTGCCACCTAATCATCCCCTGATTAATAGGCTAAGAAATTATTCTCTCCCTCTGTACCTCAACTGAAGTGTGGCGAGTGTCCTGGTACCAAAATGGCTGCTGTACATCACCCAGGTGGGTGCAACTATATATAATTTTAAGTTTAAATTTATTTTTGCACAGAACTTGCAGAGGAAAGAGTGGATCTTCCCACACATGCAGTTTCAAGTGCTGTCAGGGAGACTCATTCTATTGATCAGGCGAGAAAGCTATGACGCCCCCATTAAAGCTATAGCGATAGAACTGTACTGGTATTGATTGATGGGGCTAGCCCTGTTAATATTATTTATGGTCTGAGCCCACATCGCCCCCAGGAAGAATAAGCCCCCATAATAACTGGTAATTGATGGCAAGTGAGGCATGGCTTCACCTTGCTGACCCCAGACCAGTTAACGTCTGATGGATCACCTCTAACACAGTTATGATTGATAGTATCAGATTACATAACGTGCTACACAGGTTATGTCGGCTTTTTTTTAGCAGGGGCATCGATTTTTGATTAGGATTGGCCGGTATTCAACACATCACAGAAGACACCAGGAAAGCACTGTGGGCAGTGACCCATTTTATATTTTATGAATGATTTTATGCAAGACTCACATTTATTTCTGTTGTTGCTCTAATAAATTTCTGATTTTAAACTAGATAATTCACATTTGTGTAATTTCTATTGTCATGCCTTTTTGTGCACAAATAAATAACTTATCTGTGTGCATGCGGGATGGAGATGATAATTATCACCAGGTATATTAACAATAAATAACGGAGGACTTAACTAGTTAGGTATATGAACAAATAATGGTGTAAACTTATCTGTGGAAAAAAGTTACATTTCCATTATCTACCAGGAACAGTTGTTTTCTGAAACCCAAGATTCTGTGCCGGTCACAGTTATCACGCAAATATTTTGTATAAGCATTATGTTTATGGGCATGTACATAAGCATGTTGTGTGCTGGTGGTGTATAATGCATCCAAGTTTCCTTCCGATTGCTGCTATTGAAAAATTCATCGAACAAAATAAAATTCCAAGCTTATGTGTTATCAACCCCTTGGAAGTAATCATATCCTCTCTCTGTGAAATCAATATAGGCTAATATTGAAGGTCAATTAGTAATATCAATGAACAAGTAGTTTGTACTACTTAGTAGAGGATGCTGAAGGATGGCAAAAATGACACACTACTGAGATGAGGGTCTTATAATGTCGATAATGAAATTCATGCCATTCTTTGAAATTTTTTATAATACAAGGAGGGATTGACATGTAAACATCAAAGATTCTTCCTAGTGTGTTTAAGAGTCATGGTTTCTTCTAAATATTGTATGAGAGAAAATGTACTGGTCTTAAGAAACAATTGGATCAGATGTCTATTAATTAGTAACGTATCTTTGATTAGTGCAGTTAATTGTTTGAACCTGAATCACCTCCAATTAATTGAAGTGAAACACGCCATGGAATCAATTTTTCCTCTGAGTATTCCAAAGAGGCTGCGACTGTGGCCATTGGCTGGTTACCATGACTCGTTGTGATAGGCATTGCCAATCGCAGCTGGTCAGAGGAAGAATAAATTAAAACTTATGCCTATGTGACATTGAATGACATCAGTGGTGTTGCCACTGTGCACACCATAAGACCAAGACAATAGGTAATTTTAATCTCTAAAAAATTATTGATGTCACAGAATTATTTATTCATCACAATGAATATGTATCTGTTCCAACAATCCAAAAACAAAACAAAACAAAACAAAACATAAAATTATAAATAAAATTCACAAAATTAAATGATGGCCTGAAATTGGCAAGTATTAGTGGGTAATACTTTACTTAGTGACAGCTAGTTGATTGGATTGTTGTTGAGTGATGTATAAATTGGCAACAATGTGGTTCAGAAGTCAACTTTAATTAGACAGACACATTCAGTTACTTTATATCACTAAGCTTGGATCCAGTTCTGTCACGCAAAAAATACATGTGGCAGTCCCATATAATCATACACAATACTCCATCCATCCAGGGTTGTGGGGGGTGCTAGAGCCTATCCTAGCGTGCATTGGGAAAGAGGCAGGAATACGCCCTGGACAAGCCGCCAATCTATCGCAGGGCACACACATCATTCACTCACACACTCATATGTATGGGCAATTTCTCCAATTATCCTACCTGCATGTCTTTGTACTATGGGAGGAAACCCACGCGGACACAGGGAGAACATGCAAACTCCACACAGAAATGCCCAGGCCAAGATTTGAACCCGAGCTGTGAGGCAACAGTGCTACCCGTTGCACCACTGTGCCACCCATATACACAATAGTACATCTAATATTACCTGCATCCTACAGTGGCCCCACTGTTTTATGATCACTTTACCACTTTAGAGGCCTGGTGAATGATCCATTTTGTATGTAAAATGACTCCCTGAATGTTTGTAGACTCATTCACATTGTGCTGTAAGAAATTAAAAATAAAATGAATGCAAGATGAATTAGTTTCCCTTGGGCCTGTAACTGTTTGTACATTTACAAGGTGATAAAGAAAAGATGTGGAAAGTGGTACAGTATTGCACGTGTGTGATTAATACCTCTGCGTGACTTTTCTGACACATCCAACCACATTCATATTTTAGAAACCAAAATGATCATTTCATTTCATTTAATGATTTGGAGGTGTGAAATTATGCTTTCATTAGTGCAATATTTTGTCATCACAGCAGCTGTTCTATATATATCGAAAATAGGTGCATGGGGAAATGTACTAAAGCGTACATCCTTTATATGTTTTGTATAATTTATTAGAAAGAAAAGAAACAAATCATGTCACATCTAAGTCAATGTTCCCTTTGACAATCAGGAAAGGAATAAGATGGACGTTCCGAGCCAGAGTGTACATCTGATATCTTGAAAGAGTGTAATTAGTCATTCGTAAGGCGCTAGGAGCATTGTAGGAACATTTTAACATTTTCACCCTGCTCAGAGATAATAGAATGTGCCGCTGTTGAACAAATGAATCAGTGCCTCTACATATTTTAGTTCATTAGGAGGCAGTGTGGATTTATATAATATTATGTGTTTAGCAGGCAAAGCAACCATGATACTTTCATTAAGAATGCAGACTGACTTCTCTCCAAAACTTCACATGACAACGGAGAGCAAATTAAGTTTCAGGACCATTAATTTATACAACAGAAGTAACACAGACTCAGATATTCTGTAATTATTCATTCATAGAAGCTGTGAAATATGGGTAGCTTCCGTCTGAGTGTGCATGGAAGTAACAGTTTGCTCAAAGTTGTCATCCCATCACCTACTTTTCTCAGATTCTCAGGAACAACAGGCTGCCACACTAAGACTGCGCTATTAACATCCAGGACTTAAAATACCCCATAATGCTCTGGATACAGAAAAAATGCGTAAAAAGCAGGGGAAATCTAGGTTAAGGCTTGCATTCAGGATAAATGTTTGTTTGCCATTAGGAACCACCAATATATGACATAGTACGGGGGGGTGAGTGAAGGTCAGTTCTGTCTTATCATGACTCCTAAAGCATGCACATAATACCACCACTTCCTTCCCATGCACAAAGATGTTGCATATCTGAATATTACAGGATTTTGGTTCAAATAATTATGCTTCACAAATCAATTGCAGGGGCATTTTCAAATATTTCATTTAATTTCTTTCCAGCATCCCTTCTTACAAAAATGCGGCAGTGAAAGCAGTCCAGATACAAATCCAGTTCAATGTTTAATCTGACACAACGTGATGTATCACTATATTTGACACACGTACACATTACATATTTACATAATGTTTATTTTATTTTTTTAGAGTGAAAGTTGTTTAAGGAGAAAGGAGAATTCAAAGACTTTTTTTTGTATATGTGTTTTGTATATTTGTGTTATGTCTTTTGGAATATTTTCATATGCCTACACTTAACTGAAACAAATTTCTTCTTGAAGACGAACTATCCACTGGGATCCACTGGCCAACTTTTCAGTTGACCAGTTTCTTTCTTCGTCTTTTTGTGCTGGGACAGACAGAATCAAAACAGACCCTCTATCAATGTCTGCTGCTGGTCTCGGCCCCAAACTGTGAAGAGAAACACATCTTTAAGCACCTGGGCTGATTAGTAAATGAAACCCAGGTGTGTGTGCTCTCTCCACCGGCTTGTATTGCCGAGACAGACCTGCAATGTGCTCTTTAAAGAGCCAGATCAGTGAGGCTTGCTTCCAAATGCAGCAACTCACTTTAAGACACCAGGAAAGTTTTATGCTACATGGGAACATGGAGGATTGGGGGGGCTGCTCAAGATTTTGTAAAGATGTTTTTCTTGAAAAATAAATATCCTAATGAACCTTAATAGTTATGCTGGACTAGCATATACCCCCTGTGAATAAATGAAAGAATGAACAGAAATAATTGGACCAGTTTTCAGGCATCATATATGTCTATAAGAGTGTGTTAAATGTTAACATTTTCAGGATTGTCTAGTAGAATTAAACAAAGCTAAGTGTTCTACCAGATATTCCACCGCAGTTGAACGTGAATGATTTATCACCTCCAATTAAGCTGTATGGCAGGTTTAATAAACTCCTCTGGTGTGCCCCAGCCCCAAGAGAATGGCTCTTCGCTAACTTTGGAAAAGCCTGCTCCTCACATCAACAAAAACAAGGAGAATGTTTCAGCTGCCTTTTGGGGTTAAAAAGGTGGTGATGCCCTCCAATCCATTTAAAAACATCTGCTAACTTATTGTTACATACAATAGTCTCTTGTCTGTCCAACATGTCTAGTGTAACAGCTTCACACCACAAGTATAGCATGTCAAAACACACACTACTGCCACTGTTACGAAAAAAAAAAAAAAAATTGTATAGTACACATTGTAAATACATATACTGTATCAACACAGCTTGTTCCAGTACCACAATGTTATGCTAACTCAGGTAACTTTTTGAAAGTTATTAAAAGGAGCCGTGCAGCAGTGTCAAAGTGATTTACGCAAAACAACAGTCAAAAAAGCACAATCCAAACTTTTAATTATTTGAGGGGTTAAGTTCCATGATTTTAAAATACTTTTAAAAAATCTTTTTTTTTAAATTACTATTATTATCAATGTGTCCAACTTTTTTCAGTCATGGAATGTAGTTTTTCCATAAGTTACCTACTTATAACTATGCCTCATAAATTCCTGACCATGTGATTTTACAGGCATGTGACCAATGTTCACTTTTAACCCTTTCTCTCAAGCATTTATTCTTGGAACATATAAACAGCATGTGAACAAGAATGTCAACAATTATAATAATTAAATGTACAAGGTAAATGAAAGTGTCAGCAAAGTTAAACATGGATGCAGACAACACCTAAACATATCAGTCAGACTGCAGCAAAATCCACCTGTTTCACCGCATACAGCTAAATATACATTGTTTTCTGCAAAATTTAATTTATCGTTAGGTCACATCTAAATGATGACTAAAAGTGCCTTCACAAGTGCCTGGCTGATATTAATTGTTGGATGTTCCAGAATCAAGTACAGACAAGTCTGAAGTTTTGATTCTAGGTACTATTTATGAAACAACAATAATACAGTAAACACAGAAGAATTTAACTTAAAAACATCTTTCTGGATTTAATCCATCTTACTATACTAGTCAAAATAATTAAACATATTGAATGAGATTAAATGTGGTTTATGTGAAAGCTTGGCTCCCAGGCTCCTTTAAATAGTTTTAGAGATGAGATAACGGCTTTTGAATCAGTCACATCTTTTAAAACTCTTTCAAGGTTGTTTTTAAAAAGCTTTTACCTGTGCGTATGCATTCTTACTCTGAACTGCTTGTCTTAAAGGTTTTCACCTTTAAAAAAATGTCCTCTGTGTGTGTATGTGTGTGTGCATGCATGTGTGCGTGCGTCTGTACTTGTGTGTGTGTTTTCTTATGGCACCCATTATACTAAAAATCAAACTACCAAAAAAAACAGTGTTTATTTTTATGGTTAAATTTTTTAGTATTTTTTTTTTTATCTTGCTCAATTAATTTCCAGGAGTGTGTTTCTTTGAAATAAAGTATATTTTTAACTTGTTCTACAATACTCCACCACAAGTTTGTCATGTATACATTATACACGATGCAAAAGGATGAAAGAAAACTGAATGAAATAATGCAGATTTTTAAGATTTGAAAACATCGCCTTGCCTTTCAACACATCTGCCTACAGAGACACAAAATTTTTTTTTTACTTTTATTTTTTTGGCTAAAATTGACCGTTAAAGGAATCGGTTCACAGTTTTACATCAGCCAACACACTAAAACTGCTGGTTTATGAAGGCTTGGAATGTACTGCTGTGGGGCAAGAAAAAAAAAATATGATAACAGTTAAATGAAAACCAGGTTTGTACTTGGAATGGGGTAGCTGTTGCACTCCAGACCCAGACAAGCTATGGAATGATGCAGAAGTACTGTTAAAATGAGTGAAGATGTGTAAACACCTGTGTGGGTTTTCACACTGATCCAGGTTCTGCTCTCTCCTGGCCCTTTGTAGTCCTTAGTGGGAAAGCTGTTGCCCCCTGGCATGTCTACTAGACTGTTTACGTGAAGAGCACATGATAGCATTCAAAGTGAAGATACAGTATGCTGCTAAATGTAAATACACTGCAAGTGTACAGTAAAGATGTGGTGGAGCAGGTACTGTGAACATGGAAATTCAATGTCTGTGGGCTTTTTTTCTGGTACCCTCTGTTAAATTACTTAAATCTTATTTAAGCCAAAACAAAAACAAGGGGCTGCATTCAATCAACATTTGTCCTAAACATTTCCTTATGAATAAAGACAAGCATAATGCTTTCTCTTCAAAACTCAGCTTGGTGAGTTAGTTTTAGTGATTACTGAACTCATCAAATTGTGTTTTGATGAAAAATCTTGCTTTTAATTGTTTGTCAAAGTCAATTACTGGGTTGGATTCAATCAAACAGATTTAAATTGATTAAGTGCATATTCAATTCAATAATACCCTCCAGATGAATCTGCTGCTTTCTTTAATAACAGCTACTTCCCCACACTGATATCAAAGCATGGGAAAAATAGACTATTGCAACTTTAGGATGAGTTTCTACTAACCTGATAATGTAATAAAAATTAAGTAGTCAATGAAATTTGGTTTCATTTGACTACATTTGATTTTGTTTCGCTTTGGTTGGGAAAAAAAAAATCCCTTTTCATCCAGCACAGTTTAAAGATACAAAGGTTTTTATTTATTCTGTTACAGTCAATTTGGCGATGCCCCATGAAAAACAAGTATTCTTTAATGTCTTGTGCTGCCACATAGTAACAAACCTCCTTAACCTCATCAAATATAAGTCACCCCATTTCTATAAAAGCAAATAAAGTTGTACAACAATGTAGCTACATCAACGATGATACTGCAGGGATTAACAACCTCTTTGTATGTAGTGGAGACATCGTACCAAAGGTTTGCACATTTTAAACCACACATGAGGTGTTGACCTCCCGCTGTTTGATAGAGTTAGACCACGCCAGCTCAGTTCCCAAATTATCACTCTACGCTCCTATAGAACACTACTGATGACTAGCATGCGTCCCCAGTATTACAAGGCAGCTCCATTCATGCCAATGAATGGAGAAGTTTAATATTATGAAGCACAATTATTAAGTACAGTTCCAATACCCAACTGATCTGAAAAACTCAAAGTCAAGTGCAAGTTATTGTAATCATGTAGCACCACATTCGTCCTGTAATCACGTATCTGCCCATAACCTGTTCTTAAAGCAGTCATGTTTGGCATGGTTATCTTCTAAAACTCATGTGGAAGATCATGAAATCAAGTATATCTAATTATCTTGTACAGCTATATAATTATTCAACCTAATCTAATTTTTCTAATATTTTACTAAACCTATTGAAACCTGCCCCCAATGGGGAAAAACGGTAATTATATTACACATTACATTTGTTTGGCAGATGCTTTTACCCAAAGCAACGTAAAGTAAGTGCAAACCAAAGGTGATTGGAGCAACTACAGAACATAGGTCCGATAAGGTACAATACTCATTTTGTACAGTTATTCATAGCGATGAACACATCAAGTCCAGTTCAAACAGTAAGCATTACTCTGAACTAACCTATACTCAGTCAGACTAGGAGGCATGACAAGCTACAGCATCAAGGTAGTGATACAATTTACAATAAGTGCTGGATGGAGGTACATGTAACATGAAAGTGGCACAGGAGGTACATGTGTAGCATGAAAGAGGGGAATTTAAGTGATAGAAATGATCCCAGATTGGGAGTGCCCCACAGAGTGGTGATAGTTACTCCAGGAATTGTCTGAAGAGATGAGTCTTCAGACCACGGCAGAAGATGGACAATGAGGGAGTTGTTCGTAGAGGAACAGGGAGTTTGTTCCACCACTGGGGAGCTAGGGTGGAGAAGCTCCAGGGTACAGATGAGCGAGAACCCTTTACCCGGATTGCAGCGGGTGCAAGTCACCCTGCTGCCGTAGAGCGGAGTGGTCAAGCTGGCGTATGGGATTGAATCATGTCCTGTAAGTAGGCGGGGCCGTCCTGTTGGCTGCAGTGTAAGCGAGGGCAGGGCTTTGAACCTGATCCTGGCAGCGACCAGTAGCGAATGGAGTGACCTCAGCAAAGGAGTGACGTGGGATAACTTGGGAAGATTGAAGACAAGTCAGGCAGCAGCATTTTGAATCATCTGTAGTGGCTGTATGGCACAAGCTGGCAGGCTTGCAATGAGGGATATTAAGGTGTGCCCTCCAAGCAACAGAGCTCAGACCGCCCACTCACCCAGCTAGGTATTTCTGTTGATGACATCAAGGGCTGCCACTTCTTCCGCTTATTTTTCTTCTTTCCCTCCTTACCCAAGCTTTGGTATACATTAATAAGACTGGATCTCTGTGCCGTTGGACCTCCAAGTTTCGTGCAGCTCCAGAACATTGTGTTTATGCCTTGAAATACTGATGGATACGTTGTGCTGGCTGTGACATCCAAGGGGAATTCCAGTGTCGCCAATCAAGCTTGCGTAGTCTAAGCTGGTAGCTTTGAATTTAGCACATTCTGCCTCAGTTGGGTCTTGAAGATCCCTTTTTTTCCTTCTTTCCTCTTCTCCTCTCCACACTCGAAACATCATAAGAAACATAAAAATTCCACTTTCAACTGTCATGAGCTATCTAAGCGTGTCTCCAGGTGTATTATGTCATATTACAAGTCAAGTGTAACAGATAAGCTATAATACCTTTCTATTCCTGTATTGTTAGTCAATCTTAAGCATACAAGTTTAGTATTTTATTAGTTAATTCTGTTTGGCAGTACCCACTAGCCTTGTGGATATATGTACTATCATAATACTAATACATTCATGCTTTGTTTGCCACTACATATCACATTATATGTATAGCATTGGATTGTGTCATACTGTGCCAATATCCAGCATTATAACCAAGTACTTTTCACATTATTTTGTGTTAAAACTTATATTTTAATATGCATGCTTGACTGTGGTTCCTCTCTCATGCTGAAGGAATTATCGACTAAGGAAGTCAAATAGAAACATATGAATTCATAAGTGCAGAGGTTGAATTCCCTCTTAATAATTTTTAAGCGTTGAGGTTGATAAAGGGTGATCTCCAGTTATTTTGGGTTCAGTATTCAGAGTACTGGGCCACTAACAGGGTAACTGAAGTCGACCCCTAAATAGTGATTCTTAAAAACACTGCACTGCAATTAAATTTTAAATAATCAAATAAATTCATTTAAATTTAATAATAAACTCAACTAAGTACTATCACCCAGACATGAATGGAGGTTCCACCGAGATAGAATATTGAGCACACTGTGGTAAACTACATCTCATAAAAAACACGTTTTCAACATACAAAAATGCCAAGTTACTCACACATACAAGACGTACACCGTCTATAACTCATTCATTCAGACTGCCAAAATCCAGGCCTGCCATTAAAAGTATTGATATCGAAATGACGCCAAGTTATGGTGCTACAAACAATATAGGCTATCTTGCCTCACAGAAATTAAATAAGATGTATTCCAAAGCAATGCTACCCAATATTTCCTCAATTCTTTCAAGTCACTTGGCCCTGTGTTTTGTAATCTTACCATTTCACAATCTCATGCAAACTTTGTGTCAGATCAGTGTCAAATATTTCGAATTGCCTCATGGAACACATTGACATTCATGTAGAACACATAATAAAACACTTTTGCAAAGTGTTTTATTATGAGAGTGATTAATGCGAAGTGACCCTGTAAGAAACGGTTGTCGATTATGGCTATCCTTGTGTGAATTTGTAGAGTCTGATGAGCGTGTACCGTTTAGCAGTTTTGGTTTGATATATATGTAAAACAGTGGCTATGACAAAGGGTGCGGTGGCGTAAGTGTGAACGTATCAGAAACGCAGGTGAAATATGGCCAGTGTATGTACTCACGGATTTGACGGCAATCCAACAAGCCTTGATTGACAAAAGAATCAGCAAGCCCGTAGAATTAGAGCTCCCTAGGTCGCAACTTGTGTACCCTTCTGTCGTGCTTCGTTGTTCGTTGTTATTTCGTGGAGATGCACTTTTAGTGTTTGTAAGGTTTATAAGGCATTTTGATAGGCTTATCTGCAGGTAGGAATCCTCTTCGCTGTTTTGCTAAGTTAGAACCGGAAAACTTGGTAGTGGAGAATAGGAGCAGATGCATATGTCCCAGCAGGCTTTGCATGTGAGAAAATAGCAACAGTGTGAGATAAATTAGGAGAAATGATGAAATTGCGTAGTTGAAACAATATGTATTGAGCAAAATGGGCATGTAGGTGAAGGTTGACATGATCACAGACTATAGTGCCAAGTAAATGAAGTGACCATGAGCGAGCATAGTTTCCTTATCGAACGGTATATATAACAGTCGGTATACCACCAGAGTCGTTAAAGCGGAGGGTTAAGTGATGTGTGAAATCTATGCACTGGTATGCTTTTCTCATGTTCAGTCCTAGTAGTTATAGTTACGAGTGAGTCATGATTTTAAATGTAATGTTTTAATGGGGAGTTGCAGAACGTACATACGTAGTAATTGTTTGTATGTGGCTAGATAGAGAACAGGGCGAGGTAACATGAATGTAGAAACGTGGCGTTTGCTGATAAGAAGGTTTTGTACGGTAGCTGAGTGAAGAAATGTAGTTAGTTGAAATGGCACAGTGGTGAACTGGTGTAAGTTTTTAATAAAATAAATACATGTGCCGTCATGAAATGCATATGGGTGGCCGTGAGTGAGTTTTGGTAAAGCAAATATAAGCGTAGGAAAACGTTAGTGTAAAAGAGGAAATTATCTGCATGAGGGCAAGGCAGGATTCAATCCTTCAACCAGAGTTTTACCAGTCTGTGACTTTGTTAGTGCAGCACCATGACATAGCTATGCAATGCGTGAAATATCATTAGCAAACCTGTCCATGGTTTTAAAGAAGAACACAGGCCAGTAAGCACAGAAGAGCTCCCGTTGAATCCATATGGCTTTTTCAATATTGTAGCTGGTTAATAACTGAACGTGCAGAAGGTACGTCATAATGTGTATACGTTCGGTGAACGGCGGGTAGATATGGTGCAAAATCAATAATTGAGAAGTAGTAGACAATTATTAGTGAGGGTAAAAGCAGGTTAAAGAAACGCGTTCCTAGCTGGGCTTGAACCTCGGAGCCCATGTTCTCAAGACTGTAACCTTACCCACTAGGCCACAAGCAGACTAGCTGTTTAAAGTGGAAATGTTTCAGAGTACAAAGGTATGGGTATTTTGCGTGCGTATGCAAGTTTATGATTGGGTCGTGTAGGTGAAGATTTGGCTGGTGTCGGTCCAATGGGGACACATGTTGTTAGTGGGATAGGCGGCAGGAAAAATAAGAATGAGAAGAAGAAGAAGAAGAAGAAGGAGAAAACGCAAAATCCCCTTAGTTTGGGGCTTTATTGTGTGGACATGTGAAGTTGTTTATGAATTCTGTCTGTTGAAATAGGGTCAGAATGTACAGAATTTAATGTTTTTAAGGGCTGAGTGTCTGTGGCTGTTGTGGTTATTTCTGTGGGGAACCCTGAAAAGTGCCAAACTCTCGGTGCTGTATAGGTATGGGGCATGCCCCCGCCAAGGCGTAACTTGGCGGGATGGCATACCTGCCATCCCAATCAACTGTACAATCTCTTTTGAAATTAAGTCTCAAAATGAAGCTAAGTTACAACCAGACATAGATTGATCACAAATGAGGGATGTACCAGCCTATGTTTTTTATTCCAAATTTACAGGGGAGGACTGCTCAGATTGTATTGCTTTTATAAGCATCAGGAGTGACTCCTTCAGAGGTACCCAGGCCTTTATGGACTACTGGAGTCAATAATGACCTCAGCAGGACACAATTTTAAACATTGTACTTGATGATATGATTGAGGTACATGGCTGCCATCTCTCTGGAGAACTACCTCTGCAACTACCCACAGTGCCATGGACTCCACTGCATGCAAGCACAAAATTGGAATGACAAAGACCATCCCCTTTTCCTCCCATGGAGCACCACCATGGATATACTGATGCACATGTATCTCCAGGATATCATTGACGCCATGGTGGAAGCCTGTGAAACAGCCAAAACCTGTCTCACACAGGTCCCAGGAGTTCTCCTCCACTGGAGATGGAGTCAAGCCACACAGTGGATGCAGCATCACCCCCAACCAGAGACAGTTCTTTGGATATGCCTCCTTTGTACCCCACAGAGGGCGACACCCTACAAGAGGAGGTCTGCGCACCACAGAAGATGGAGTCGACTCTCACTGACCGTTACACCCAGTCTAAAGAAAAAAGGAGAAGATGTCACAAACACTTCCACAAATTGTAAAAGTCCTCCTGCTCTATGGAGAGAACTCTGGGCAAAATAGGCTTCCCTCACCATTCCAGCAGACCAGAATGACCTTCCCTCGCCATTCCAGCAGACCAGAAACTGGTCTGAAGGACTGCGGCAGTTCATGCTGAGGGCCATAAGTAGGCAACACTGAAGCTTCCTCCCTCTACTCATGCTCAGAGAGAGGGAGCCTATTGTCCCTTAATTGCTGGACTGTGCCCCAAAGACCCAATTTACTCAGTCTCCTGGCCCTAACTCCACCTTCCAGGAAATGCGCCCTAAACATATTCCTGTACAGCCAGAGCTATGGGCAAAAGGGTCAACTATGTGTCTCTGAAGGTCCTGGGCAAAAAGAGCATTGATGCTTGGGACTCCTAAGGTACAGGACTAGAGAGGGAAAAACCCTTGAGGAGGACATGGGAAGGGGAGTACCACCCACGTGCCATTTTCATCATGGTCAAGAAGGAGAGATTGACAGAAGGTGCCCCTTTTCTATGTGAGTGGTGGTCTGGGAAAACCCTTCACATGGTGAAATTTTGACATTTTCAGCTGGTCACAAATCTAGAAACACGAGACTTATCCCTATTTAAATGTTTTTGAATTGCTGAATTATCTCAATCAGAGCCAAAGTTAAGATGGTTTAAAGCCTCCTTGCGCCGTGAAGTAGAAATGGAGAAAAGATTGCCTCAAAGATTCCAATCAATTCCACAGAATTCTATTTATAGCTACAAAAGAAAAAACACCAACACTCAGCTTTGTTTTTGTTAAATGATTGTCATTGCATTTATTATGTGAGACAACACAACAAAAGTATTCTTTGAAGTGGTATAATAATAATAATAATAATAACAACAATAATAATAATACTACTTCTACTACTACTACTACTACTACTACTACTAATAATAATAATAATAATAATAATCCATGTAAAATGCTTATGCTAAATTTTGAGGAGGCAGCACTAAAATCAGTTGAGAAGTACTAAAGAAAAAAACAAAAACACCTTGGTGTATATCAATAACTGAACATCACCAGTATTATCTCAATGAAATACAGAAATAGATTTAAATAGATTAATAGATGTTAATAGATTTTAACAGTGGTGACAAATTACATTTAGAAGTACATGTAACAAACATCAACAAACAAAATTGTGTTTTACAAATTATTGTCATTGTATTAGGGTTAATTATGTGTGACTATCATAAAAGTATTCTTTGAATTAAATGTTACAATTTGACATGTCAATCACGTTCTGAATAGTATTATACAAATATATTTTAACCAGGTGATGAAAATGTACATTTAAAAGCTCAAGAGAAAAACATCAACAAACATGTTTTTCCTTGAGTCATTTGCCGCAGCCCTCACTGTATACCTACACACACGTTGCGCTGTAAACCTACTCCTCCCCATTAAACACTGCAATTCTCGTAGGCTTGGGGACTGTTTGACATGGACAGGTGGTGTCTTTATAGGTATCAGCAGTAAATGGCCTTATTTCTTCATAGAGGTACCACTGCCGCTTCGCATCGAGTCCTTTTGGTAGGATCTGGTCTGGCATTTTGCTTGGTAGGGGCACTCCTCTCAGAATATCTTGCTGGGTTGCACTACTGTCACAGAACTCTTGTATTTCAATTATGCCTGACCCCTCACGAAAGTGAAAGTGATGGTTTTTCTTTATTCCTCCAACTTTCCTGAAGTATGTGCTGAGGAAGCTCGCCCAGTCATATGTTGGCACAATGACCTCTCCATTTTCCTTGCCACAGACTTGAGCAATGTTGACATGGGAGGATTCCTTGACCACCTTGACGATGTCATTTAGACAGTCTACCCTTGTCCTTCTGAACAAGCATTTCACAAGAGCAAAGCACCAGTCACAACTAAATTTTGTGTGTCCAGTTAGCAGGAAGGAGAAGGTGATGTTCTTGTGACGCCCTGTTAGCACCCATTACATTACATTACAGGCATTTGGCAGACGCTCTTATCCAGAGCGACGTACAACAAAGTGTATAACCATAACCAGGAACAAGTATGACGAAACCCCTAGAGAGAAGTACCGGTCCAAGTGCAGGGAACAACCGCATAGTTCAACTTGGACCTTGAAGGTTAAACTGATTAACCTCTTAGCGCATTGCCCCTAGTGGTGGGCACGCCCGCGTGCCTAAATTACTAAACTCAAACATTCGGTGCTACTGCAACCAAAGTGTGAGATGAAAACAGAAACGCGTTGTTTCAGTTTCATTAGTAGACGATACATGACAACTATGCCGAAAACGGAGTTTCGCAGCCCCACCATTGTCGCTCCCGTCGTTCATTTAACACACACCCCCTCCCTGCAGTCTCATCTAAAAAACACCCCCCACCCTTGACATAATGGACAACATTGTCTATCTTGGCATTCATAAAAAATATTCTTTCACCACTAAAAAATCGTATTCCGTCATAGCAACAAGATAAACCCGACAATAGCCCTAAGATATGCCTATACAGCAGTGAAAACGCTGCTCACTGAATAACGAAATAAACGAGAAAAAGTTTTTAAAAATGATACCATGTCATTCTACAGTCAATATCTGGGACTAAATATTGAATAAATATAAAACCTTACTGTTGGTTTTACGTGTAGAGATGTCCTTTTGAGACTGCGTGGTCATATATTGTC
Source organism: Anguilla rostrata (assembly GCF_018555375.3). Classification (NCBI taxonomy): domain Eukaryota; kingdom Metazoa; phylum Chordata; class Actinopteri; order Anguilliformes; family Anguillidae; genus Anguilla; species Anguilla rostrata. The sequence goes on from NC_057937.1 coordinate 32,060,799, forward strand.
TTGGACAATCCGTTGGGAAATATAGGCGCATCTGTGACGCCTGGGTATCTTCCAAAATAGCTGTGCGTAACACCACACCTGTTGTTTACGGCGTCGTCGCCTTTTTAGTACAGTCTGACTATATTTACAATTCATTTATTCGGTAGGCGAGAGTATAAGCTTTCTAACCATGTAAAATGCTTATGCTAATATTTATAGGTCAGCACTAAAATATCTGAGATAGTACTAACGCAAAAACAAACACTCTGTGGTAGATCAATAACGAAACATTCAGATTATTCAATGAAATACAAATGAGATTTAAATAGTTAACTATATGTTATGATTGTAACCAGCGTGACAATTTTTAAAGTACAAACAAACAAAAACAAAATTTGTCTGTTCTTTGTCTATTACTTAGGGTTACATTATGTGTACTATCTAAAAGTATTTTGATTAATGTTACATTTGACAATGTAATTTTTGAATAGTATTTTATACATAAATATTATTAAGAGGTGATGAAAATGTAATTTAAAGCTCAACGGAGAAAACATCAAAAACGTGTTTTTCTTTCATTTGCCTCACCCTACTAAATACTACAACAGTTGCGATGTAAACTACAATCCCACCATTAAACACTCATTTCGTACGGCTTGGGGACTGTTTGCATGAGTTTTTTTATAGATGTATCAGCAATAAATGGCCTATTTCTTCATAATGGACCACTTTTATCACCTTTTGGAGGATTGTTGGCATTTTGCTTGGATAGCACTCTTAGAATTCTGCTGAGTTACTACTGTCACCAGAAACTCTATGATTCAGTATTTGCTGACCTCAAAAAGTGAAAGTGATAGGATTTTTCTTTATCCTCAACTTTCGACATTTGTGTGAGGAAGCTGGCACTGCTATGTTGCTCATACTCTATATTCTACTATCCACCTAGATTTAGAACTTTGGTACAGAGGATTTTGACCCCTTGCATGTATTTAGACGTCTACCTCTTGTCTTCGAACAAGCATTTCACAAGACAAAGCAAGTCACAACTAATTTTGTGTTTGTTGCAAAAGAAGTGATGTCTGTGGCACTTTAGCTATTCTTCATACATTACATTACAGCTATTTGGCAGTTTATCAAGCATGTACAACAAAGTTGTATAAGCCATACACCAGGAGCAAGTTGACGAAACCCTAGAGAGGGTACCCCAATGAGGAACAACGATTGGTCAAATTGGACTTGAGCTTAAAGATTAACACTAACACAACGAGAACGGCAACAACGCAGTCTATGGAAAAAATACAAGCAGTAGTTAAGACAGTTAATGCACCTAAGTCACCTACGAAACAGCTGCCTAGTTACAACCCTAAGCTTACAGTCATTTACAGGGGGGTAGGGAGGGATGGGGAGAGGTGCAGCCTGAAGAGGTGAGTCTTCAGTCGTCGTTTGAAATGGGTCAGTGTCTCAGCTGTTCTGACCTCCACGGGGAGGTCATTCCGCCATCGTGGGGCCAGAACAGACAGGAGACGTGTTCTGGAAGTGCAGGTGCGAAGAGGGGGAGGTGCTAGGCGTCCTGAGGTAGCAGAACGGAGGGATCTGGCTGGCATGTAGGGTTTGACCCTCCACATCAAGTACCACATCATTGTGGAGTTCTTGTTTTGTCCACTGCAGTTATCTGCATGTAAATGGAATCTTCTTCACCCATGCCATAGTGCTCGAAGAAGTAGTGAAGGAGTGACACTACACAGTTGGCACCTTTCCCTGACTGGCAGCTCTCTTCAAGTAAAAAATTAACCTGCTTTAGGACAGCCTCACATGCCACCCCAAAGAGACCACATTTCCGGGGGCACTTGAAGTACACTGGACCAGACTGTAAGGGGTTTGATGGGAAATGGACCTGATGCGCAAAATCAAAACTATAATGCATCTTCCCAGGGAAGCTGCAGGCAGGATGGGGTCCTATTTCTGCACCAAAGGGCATCTCCTCCTTAGTTGTTTTACAGATTTGTTGGTAGAGGGATCTCTCCATTGCAACTTTAGCCAAGTGCTCTTCAATATCACGGACTGCTGCACTTTTCTCAGCCTCTGGATGATTGGCAGCATGTGTAAGTTTAACGACGCCTGACTGACAGTACCAGCACAGGTCAGTGGCAGGGCGCTTAGTCGACACAAAGGGTACTAACTGCTGCCATATTCGCCGAAAGGTTCTCAGGGTTACCATTTGCATGCCAGCATTCTCCACTGCTGCGCAGTACTGCTCATAGACCTTCCTCTTGCTGCAGTTGGTTGGCAGCCTTCCAATGCCTTGGTGTGAGGCCTGGAAGAATGATCGCATTAGCCTCTGCATAGTTGAGGATGAAATCCATAATGGCTCTTGTGTCCTACAATTTTAATGCATTTGCAGGAAGCCTCTTATTCAGCTTGTGAACCCTTGCTTCCACCCCAGCAGCCTTGCTTCATTAATGCATTCAACATCATGGTCCTGCAGATTCCTTCTGTACAACATCAAATGGATTCGACCATACCTGATTACACACTCTACCCAGCTGCTCGTCCAGGGTACGGTGACCTCCCGCCTTGATTACTTCAACTCTCTCCTTGCAAGCCTCCCAGGAACTACAGATGATTCAAAATGCCGCTGCCCGACTCATCTACAACCTTCCCAAATTCTCCCACGTCACTCCTTTGCTGCGATCACTCCACTGGCTACCAGTCGCTGCCAGGATCCGGTTCAAAGCCCTGACCCTTGCCTACACTGCAGCCAACAGGACAGCCCCTATCTACTTGCAGGACATGATTTGATCCTATATGCCTGCTCGACCACTCCGCTCTGCAGCAGCAGGGTGCCTTGTACCCCCTCCCACCCGAACAAAGGGATCACAGAGCATCTCCACCCTAGTTTCTCAGTGGTGGAACGAACTCCAGGTCCCTCTCGAACCTCTCCCTCACTACCCATCTTCCGCCGTGGTCTGAAGACTCATCTCTTCAGACTATACCTGGACTAACTACCACCACTCTATATTTTAGAATGAAATATACAGAGTGGTGGTACGTCTAGCCCCCCCCCCCTTCACGACACTCGTTACATGTTCCCCCATCCCAGCACTTTTTGGTAATTTGTATTTGTCCTAATACTGTAGCTTGTTCTTCTGCCTAGTTGGCTTTGCGGAGGTTAGGTCAGAATAGTGTTCACTGTGTGAACTAAACTGTGTTCTTGGCTAGAAACAGCTGTACAAAATAAGTATTGTATCTTACTGAACCTGTGTTTTGTAGTTGTCCATGACCATGAAATGCACTTTTTGTACGTCGCTTTGGATAAATGCGTCTGCCAAATAAATGTAATGTAATGTAATGTCAGATATAATAGGACACCCTCAAGATTCTTTTTTCCTGCCATGTTAACTTAATGGTTATAAACTGAAGTGTGTGCATTCATCTGCATAATGATTAAAATTTGTTTTAAAAATTATGACAGCTTCTGAAATTGTAAAAGCACATGTAACCAAATATTTGGGTTTTGTGTCTATTCCTACCCAAATAATATGGTGGAACTCCAAATTAAAACAAACTTTCTAAGGTCCATGTGCAGGTCTGCCAATAACAAAAAAGTTTGCTGGAAGTAAATGAACTCGACAAGTTGTACCAGTGGAATCCAAATACAAACCGTTTTGTCTTTAAGCCATTGAAAAACATTAAAACATCACTGTAATGAACACAAATATACTATATATCCAGTTAAATGCAAGTATTGGGACAATGCCATATGTTTTTTTGTTTTGGCTCATACTCAAGCATATTGGGTTTGAAATAAAACAATTGTAAGGTTGAAGAGCAATCGGCTTTAATTTGAAAATACACCAGCCAATGTGGCTAGTGGTTTTTATTCAGTAGCTACTCAGCATTTTCACCAGTCAACTCCCCAACAACATTTAATTTGAACAAAAACCATTACCAGGGATTAAAGCAAAAAAAAAAAAACTTCTGACTGAAAGTTTTATTTCAGGCGAAGTCATACTCCCCATCTACAATTTGTAAAACAAGTTACAGAGGATTTTGTCCTCTAAAGTTAAAATCATATTTTTAAAGAGGATTTATGATTTAATAATTTCTAAATTTTCGCTTTTTCTATATATAAAAAAAAAGTGGACCGTGTGTACACGCCCTTAGCCTGCATGAATATTTGCATTTGGGTCATTAACTGTCTGTTTACCTTTCAAATAGCCTACGTTCTACATCTCACGGTTTCATACAGCCACCGGGATTGCAGTGTCCCGGACACCAATAGCCTATTTAACACTAGAACCGCGGTGAAGTTAATCAGCAGATTACCGCGGGAGTGCATCAAAGTGACACTTTTATTTTTAAATATAAAAAAATGTCATGTATGCGTATTTCATTTTGAAAATCGGTACAGGGTTAATTTAAGGCAGGTCTTTAGAATCATAGGGATACTTGAACTTTGTGTTTTCTTTGGTATAATGTGTTTTCAACTTATTTTGCCTGACAGTGCCACGAATAGAGCCTTGCTTCAAAAAAATATTAATCACTGTCAGTAAATCCAAGGTGTAACTTCATCGAAAAGACACGATACTAAGCTTTATCTGCATAAATCTTTGCTGACCTGACAGTGATTTATCTTTTCTGAAGCATTAAAATATTGTTGTCCAGGACATCGTGAGCCCGGCAGCTGTATAGCCTACGAGACACCATGAGTTTGCGCTACTGTCAGACACGCACCCATTCTCTCTCACTCACACACACACACACACACAAAGCAGTAGCCTAACCTCACAAAATGTAGCCTGCATACAACGACATGACAAAACCCTTCAAAACCCTTATGTCCCACTATAATGGCCACCCATTAAAAGTCTATCTGCATGTTATTTTCTTTTAATAATAATGTGTTATTCTCATTCCATTACTCTTTAATTATGCTATGCATTGTGTGTGCTATCAGTTGATTATATTGTATAATGAAGACGGATAGGATGTCCTCACAGGCCAAATGCTAGGGATGAGGGGAAATTAGTGTGCGCATGCAGGTGAACACGGCGTTCAGGCTCATCTAATTGCAAACTGTCACGATTCCTAGCTGCTGGAATAAACTTTCCTTATGGATTATTCTCGGTCGGAAGATGTGGGTGGTTGCAAAAGGATTGCTTTCTTCTCGTTCGTCGGAGTGGTGAGATTGCAAGTTGCTCCTTTTTGAACCGCGGATTCTCGCTCCTTCGTCACAAACTTTGATTGCAATCTTGATAAACTTTATTTGTATTTGAACTATTTCTATTGCTTGCTGGACATTAAGACTCTCGTAATTTGCGGGTTTTGGGGTATTTTGTCACGTTTATAAATGTATATTTTGGTGTTAATTTAACGTCGGCTTGTGTGTAGACTAAAGTTGAATGTGCACGCGTCTGCCGAGACGTGATTAATTGATTAGCCTACTTCAATACACCGTGGGGCTAATATTATCATCTCCGATTGTTTTGTTATTATACATATTAATGTTATATTGTCAAGAAAGGAAGTGTATGATTTTCAGTTTGTGGCTTTAATTAGTGGCCTAAGAGAAGGCCCAGTCTTCCAGCAGCGTCAGTAGGCGAGCCTATAGGGCTCCATTACCTGATCCGTCTCCATTACAACATAAGGAACTGGTAGTAGATAATCGTATGGCAAAATTCATAAGTAGGCTAATGTAAATAAAATAACATTATTAAAAGAACATTATAGCCTACAGCCATAGCCTAAAATCTGAAATGGACATGGGGAGCCAAGCCTATGGCTGTTTCTCAATACGCGTTCTTGTCTGTACTTGTGTTCTTTTGTCCTTGTGAAACGTCATCTTTTGTGGCCCAAGTACTGTTCCAATACTCAAGTTCGCATTTCGCCAAGAACGGTAAAAATTCCCGGAAGTGTTCTTGACACGCCCATTTTACCGAGGATGCATCGGTTGGTCCTTCTCAAGAACGCAGGTCCGTTCTTTGCGTTCTTGGTATTGAGAAACAGCCTACGTTATTACCGACATCCAAGTAGATTGTATGCCTGTACAAATCAGCTACCTATCACCTGGTAGCGCGATTCCTAAGTCCCGTAACACCCCCCTCCCCTCGCTTTTTTTCCCCTTCGGATCCACAATGATCTCATACATGGCCTCTCTGGAATGCAATTGACGGAAATCTGTCGTAGCGACAGAGAACTTTAATCCCTGCATTACAGCTATCCAACAGTAACTCTGTGTGGCTATCAGAATCAAAACACAGGATGTGATGTTAAACTGTCCCTTGTGCCAATAGGTGGTGAGCACTCACATGAGATTTGCCTTGTTGTTGAGAGTGGTTCAGCACAATGTGGGAGGTGCATTCCCCAGACTGCAAACCCCAGGACAACTGGGCACGGGACACATCATCAGTAGTGTACCCTTGGATCATTGGGTGTTTTGACCTTTCAACACTATACACCCTCCTCAAAGGCGGCCAGCTGCAGAGTGATCGGCCCTCAGCTTGTGTCCCGTGCCCAATTGTTCATGAAGTTCGCCTTGTTGTTGAATGGCAGACGGCTGAGAGGTTGACAGGTGGGGGTTCTCAAGTGGGTTTTGCTGATGTTCTTGGAGCCCAGCAAGGGTCCTTCCGCTTGAGCCGAATCCACTGGCAGCTTCTTTCAGCCGCCTCTAAGACTGATCTGATGGTCTTCCACAGAGCCTGTTCATGGCTTCCTAGTTCTTTCAGCAGTCTGATGGTAGAAGAAGCCACAAATCCTCTGCATCCCACTTCAACCGGATAGACTTTGGTATTCCAGCCACGCTGTTTTGCATCTTCTGCTAGCTCTGCGTAACGCAGTTTCTTACGTTCATAGACCTCCTCGACCGAGTTCTCCCATAGGACTGTGAGCTCTATGATGTACGCAGTCTTCAATGAAGGGGACCAGAGTACCAAGTCTGGCCTGAGGTTGGTGGAAGCAATCTCAGGTGGAAAGATACCACCAGCATCTTCCAGTCGTGGGCCATGCATAGGTGTCCTGTTTCTGGCTTGGTAGAAGGATGTTTGGGCCTTGTTTGTCCTTCTCGGACGAATGTTGTTGCCTTCAAGGGATTGGTTGCTCTCGAGGGCAAAGAGTTGTTCGCCCCCCGCTTGTTCTCAAGAGCTGATGCCAGGCTCTTGAGGACTTAATTGTGCCACTGGGTGTATCGGCCTTGTGTGAGGTTGGTCTTATAGCCTGTCATGATGTGTTTGAGAGTCGCTGGAGTTGGACAGAGGGCACAGGTTGGATCCTTCCCAAACCACTGATGGAGATTCTTTGGTGATGGAAGCACGTCATATGTAGCTCTGATGATAAAGCTAATCTTGCTTGGTTCATTTTCCCATAGCTCCCTCCAGCTAATCTTTCTCCTCTCCACGCCTTCCCACCGCATCCATTGCCCCTGTTTAGCAAGAGAGACAGCCTTTGCACTTCTTACAATCTCCTCCTGTCGGCGCACCTCCTCGACCACCAATTTCCTCCGCTCTGATGTTGTGGCCTTGCACCAAGTTGGCTCACTTACCGCCAGGCCAAAGCCTCCTCTCCCCTCCTGGACTTGCCCCACGATGTCTTTGTGCCTCAGGGCTGATGTAGCTTGCTGCACTGCATCGGATGGTGTCCATTTCCGCCCAGTTACTAGGGGCGGTGCAGCATTACTGATGGTCTTGTCTCTGAAGTCGTTCAGTGTCATCTGGAGTCTTATTTAGAACACTTGTATTCCTCCGTTAGACTAGTGAGAGGTAGTTCCAGGACCCCTTTGCCGTAGAGGCTAATGCTGCTTAGACATCGTGGGACACCGAGCCATTTTTTCACATATGAATGATGGTTTGCTCCATCTTCTCCACGGTTGTTATTGGGACCTCATAGATGGTGAGTGGCCACATTATCTGGGGGAGGAGTCCAAACTGTAGGCACCAGAGCTTCAGTTTACCGGGCAGCAGGGTCTTGTTGATGTTTTCCAGACCATTGACGATTTCCTGCCTTAGTTGTTGCACCTGCTCTTTGTCCTTAAGGCTTGCGTTGTACCATCTGCCCAGGCTTTTGACAGGCTGCTCAGACACTGTTGGTATTGGGTCATCACCGATGCAGAACTTGGTGTCTTTAAGCACCCCCTTAACTATGGAGATGCTTCGAGATTTGCTTGGCTTGATTTTCATCCGAGCCTACTTGATGTTCTCCTGCAGCTTTCCAAGTAGCCGCTAGGTGCATGCTGCAGTAGTGGTCAGTGTTGTTATGTCGTCCATGTATGCCCTGATAGGTGGAAGACGGAGCCCAGCCTTAGTTTGTTCACCGCCCACCACCCATTTTGAGGCCCTGATGATGACTTCCATGGCCATTGCGAAAGCCAAAGGTGAGACTGTGCAGCCTGCCATGATGCCTACCTCTAAGCGCTGCCATGTTGTAGTAAAGTCGGCTGTTGTGAAGCACAGTTGCAGGTCTTGGAAGTTAATCTTGACCATTGTATTGATGGGCTCTGATACATGGAAAAAGTTGAAAGATTCCCAGAGGAGTTCATGGGGAACTGAGCCATATGCATTGGCCAGGTCAAGGAAGATCACATAGAGGTCTCTTTTATCCTTCTTTGCTGCTTGGATCTGACATTCACCAGCTACTGGCTTTACTGGAGAAGAAACTGGAATCTCAAGAAAAACGCCAAGAAGATCAAATCATTTCCAGTCTGTCTGAATTTATTTTGATGACAAGCACACTCATTTTTACACTGGTCTACCATCTGCCTCTGTGTTTTTCACCCTCCTTACTTACCTGACAACAACATGGAATGCATCATCAACCATACTTACCCTTCCTGAGCAGTTTCTTGTGGTCCTGATGAAGCTTCGTCTAGGCTTAACTCATCAAGACCTAGCTTTTTGCTTCAGAGTGAGTTCTGGAACTGTCTCAAACATCTTCCATGAATGGCTTGAGGTGATGGCTAAAGAGTTACAATGCATTGTCTGGTGGCCATCCAGAAAAGAGTTCAGAAGAAATCTCCCCACCCTCTTCAAGACTACAGGTTTCCAACATGTCAGATGCATAATAGACTGTACTGAAGTGTTCATTGAGAGGCCAACTAGTTTGCAAACACGAGCAATCACCTACTCCCACTACAAGTCACATAATGCTGTGAAGTTCCTTGTTGGCATTAGTCCAACAGGAGCTATTACGTTTTTATCAAGAATCTGGGGTGGTCGTGCTAGCGACAAGGTTATAACAAAAAATTCCGGGTTGATTGACCTTCTTGAACAAGGAAACCATGTAATGGCCGAGCGAGGCTTCAATTTTCCTGAATACTTTGCCACCAAATGTGTCAGTCTTCATGTACCAGCATCTACAAAGGGAAGAAAACAACTGACAGGATTAGAGGTGACACAATATAGAAAAATGTCACGAGTGAGAATCTATGTGGAAAGGGCCATAGGAAAACTGAAGTCATTCAGAATTCTGCTGAACACCCTGCCAGTCAGTATGGTCAAACGGATAAGCGATAACAGTCTTTGCACAATATACAAAATGTTGATTGTTTGTGCAGCGCAATCAAATCTGGGGAAACCACTGGTACCAAAATAAAGCAGGACTGAACAAAAACTGTAGGTTTGATAAATTATTTTAAATATTTTAACACGCCCAAAACAGTCATTTTGATATTTATAATCCCCCCAATATACTTTTCATTGCTTTATGTGCAAACTTTACCTTTCCCAAAATGTAGAAAGTTCTTAAATTTATTTATTTTATATTTATTTTTATTTTTTTATTTATTTATTTTTTTTATTATTCTGTTTTTGTAATTGTGGACGACATAGGAAATAAAACTGCTTTTGACCTGATGTAAGTTTTGTAATATATACTACTGCCCCAAAAATAAAGAATTTCAAAAAAAAAAAAAAAGAAATTATAGATTCAGTAATGGACACCAACAACTATCGATAAACTGATTTATTGACTGATGAATGAAGTACTGCAGATTACCTAACATTTCAGTCATGTATTTAATCAAAAAAGTGGAAAAGCTTGGTGCTCAAAAAGGCAGCAAAAAGTATCAAAAAAGCAGGAGAGCAACCACAACCTGCCCTTCCTGCCCTGCCATGTTGGACTGATTCTAGATCAGCACTATTGAGCTGCTTTTGAGACCATTTTCATGTAGTTGTTGCTCAAATGCAGTCTTCCCTCCACAAATTCATCCACAACTTTTGGCTGCAAGTGTTTGAAGTAGAAGCTACGTAGCCTTTGCCTATATGTGGTGACAAAGTCATTGTCATAAGCCATATCAAGCTCCAGGTGCTGTCCTGGGGTCCAAATAACAAGAGTGGATGTTTGCAGCCCAAGACAGTGCATCCCTAACTGTTCCTGCCTGTAGTAACCTCTGGGACCTTTTGGGTTCACAATGTACTGCCCGTCCTCCACTCTGATGTCTTGGTTTGTAGCAGTGAATGCATCATTAAGGGATGTGCAAGCACTGAGGGTGATAGGGCATTTTACTTCTAGCAGCTAGTCATCAATGATACCATCAGGGCTTGCTGCCAGCCATGGGTCTCCTGCACACATCACCAACCCTTTATCCATCACTATGCAGCCCCTCTCCTTAATCTGCTCTTTAGCAAGTCCCTCACTTTCCTTCCCATACCTTGTGGCCACACTCCCCTGGAAACTTGGGTAGAGGTGTTCAGCGAGAAACTTAGCTGGGTCAGTTGTCTCACGCTGAGGCACCTTGCTGGCTGTGCTAGCTGTTATGCGCAGCTTGCGCGCATCATGCCACAGTGGTTCTATGCTCTGTTTTCTGGTGTTTCTCTCTAGTTCCACCACTTGATCAGGGCTCAGTTTTAATGAAGGCATCATAAAAGCTCAGAGCACTACCATGCTCACTGTAGGGCAGAGCTAGGCTGCTGAACATGTCGGGTTCCTCCCCCTGCGCATCCTGCTCTCCCTGACTGCTGGTGAAATCATGGCTACTTGACTCAGAGGCTGTGTCTGTCTCACTGCTGTCACACATGACAGAAAAGAGAGCACAGTCTGGCACAACTTCCTAAAAGAAAAGGTGAAAAGACCTTACACTCACCTACACTGCCACATATATAGTACTGAATCTTTTATATTAGGCTAACTATAACTTACCTTCAGGGCTTAAAAAGCTTTTTTGGTGACCCATCTGGATTTAGCGGTGGAAGGCAGAGGGGAGCTTGTAGCCACATCTTCTTGCCAGGTTTCAAGAAATCACATTGAGCTACTGGTTGTGGATCAGCCTGAAAGGATATTTTAAATATACATTATGCCTATATCTAAAAATAATTCTTGAGGAAAAAAGACATTATTATGACATATGTAGCATTGGACTTGTATTATCATAGCTACATTCATATCTTTGATATTGTTGTATGATGCACATGTTGCCCTCTGTTGGACATAAAACCCTGTAGATCTTTCAAGGTTGCCATTGGATTCTGGGTAGCCTTTCTGACCAATTGTCTTCTCTCACGGTCATCTAGTTTAGATGGACGCCCTGATTTTGGTAGACTGTATGTGGTGCCATACATTTTCCATTTCTTAATGATGGTGCTCGAAGGCATCTTTAAACCCATGGAAATCTTTTTATACCCCTCACCTGATGTGTACCTTTCCACAACTTTGTCACGGACTTGTTTTGGGAGATCTTTGGAGCCCACACTGCTGCCTTTGTGTGAGACTGCACTTCCAAACAGAGGGACCATGGTAAACAGCTGTTTTTATTCATGTCATCAAGTTAATTGCTGTGATTCCACACAGGTGTAGGACAATAAGCTATTGTTTGATCTTGAAGGCAATTTGTTATTCCTGAGATAGTTTAAGGGATGCTTCAGTAAAGGGGTGTATACTTATCAAACCAAGTTATTGCAATTGTTTATTTTTATTTAATGTTAGAATATTTTTATAATTCATGTTTCACTTTGAAATGGCTAAATATTGTGTGTAGATTAGTAGGAAAAAATACATAGTTGTATTGCATTTTAATTCCAGGCTATAGACAAAATCTGAAAATTGTTCAAGGGGGTGTATTCATTTTCTATCCACTGTACATATATCTGTCACAAGTACTACATAGTATACCGTATACTTACTCTGCAGAACAAATATTATAGTATATTCTTCTGCAATATAGTATGTTTTACATATGATATGCTTATGTAACATTTTTCGATTATAACAAAAAGAAAAGAATATGCACTGGGTTCAGCATTACTAATACAAAATCCCATGGGAGTTCATGGTGAAAATATAGATCCCATGAATTCCCATAGGTAAGGGACATGGGGATCCCATGGGATTCTCATGGGGACAGCATAGCTCCCATGAAATCCTGTGGGAGGTTATGATGAAAATACAGATCCCATGAATTCCCATGGGATTCCCATGGGATCTATATTTTCACCATGAAATCACATGGATTCCCATGGATATTCCATGGGAATCCCATGGAATCCCAAGGGACTTTTTTAATAAGGGCTGACCACCAAAAATGGGCTATAGCTACCTGATTTTGTGTGTGGGTATAATGAAGAGACACGATTCAAGTTAATGACAAGTTTAATATCAGGTTGGATATGTTGAAGCCATTAAACTCTTAAAAGAACTCCAGCACAGAAAAGAGAGAACAAGGATCAGAGAATCAGAAATATATAAACATCGAGAGGGGGATTGCAGCGCTATCATCAAAATTAGCAACACAGTTTTAAACTGACAAAATGCTGTTAGATTTAAAAACCGGAATAATTTCAAGGAGATTTTAATCTATTAAACAAACTACATTGTTATAGCATTACGTGGGGTAGTTCAATTATAATTACATTTTTACTAAAAGTTCATGACGTTGTCACCTCAAATTGGTTGGTAATGGATCCCCTTATGCTAGCTAGCTAGTTAAAGTTGGCTAAGTAATGAGCCGGCATCAGGGCTCTTCACCTGTGCTAACATATATTAATGGCACACCCTGTCGTGCCTTATTAGCTACTTTATTAAATGTCACAGAATTAACAAAATAGCTATTTTATGTCAGTTTACTTCAAGTGCCAGTTTACCTGAAAACCAGTAATGTTACGACAACCCCTTTTGAATACAGAGAGAAAGTGACAGTTTGAAGAGTGAGCGTCTCTCCTTCTCGAGCTCTGGTTGTGGTCGCAAGGGAGCAACTGAGAATAGGTGCTTCTCGAGCGCTGGTTGCGTTGGCGGCAAATTAAGTATAATAGTCAGTTGGCCGACCTATCTGAGATGTTTGAAATAGAGCACAGAGATTAGAAGAAATCCGCCTATGGGCCGATGCTTGTCAGACGTTATGAATAGAATGTGACTTTACGATCTCAGGCCGACATCGGCGGGACATATGTGTGCTATCTGGGTACAGCAGTGAAAACGCTGCTCACTGAACAACGAAATAAACAAGAAAATGTTTTTAAAAATGATACCATGTCATTCTACAGTCAATATCTGGGACTAAATATTGAATAAATATACAACCTTACTGTTGGTTTTACACGTAGAGATGTCCCTTTGGAGACTGAGTGGTCATATATTGTCTTGGACAATCCGCTTGTGAAATATACGCGCATTTGTCATGCCTGGGTACCTTCTAAAATAGCTGTGCCTAATGCCACACGTGTTGTTTACGGCGTTGTTGCCCTTTTTAGTACAGTCTGGCTTGTTTGACAATTCATTTATTCAGTAGGCGAAAGTATAAGCTTTCTAACGATGTATAACATGTCCAGCTTTGCTTTTGGAATAGCGTTTCTTAGGTCAGCGTAACCAAAATTTTTCTTATCATCGCATTCACTCTGTGGTAGCAGAAAAAGACACTGCACCTAACAAAACGTGGTCAACAATGTTTCTTGATTTCTTGGAAAATACTATTATTATTGAGGACTTCTGAACATAGCTAAGCCATATGTTTGCTGATAGACCTAGCTGACATCGTTTTCTGGAGCAAAACAGAAGCGAATAGAACATATATTGATTACTGTCTCTGTCTCTATCTACTGAACATAGAGAGATTTCACTATTGCTATGTAAGTATTACTGCCCGAAATACTTTGGTTATATATGTTATTTTTTAAATTGAGTGTCTTTTAAATAGGTTAGTGGTATTATAGAATGTGGATATTTCGCACTGTAATGTAAGCGTTAGTTAGTAGTGTAATAGTTTTTGTGAAGCATGCAACAGTGATGACGTGAGAGTTGGAACATTGCCAAAACATGGTGGACGGTTGAAAATTGTTTTCATGTGGTCCCATCCCCATACAAGAAAACATATGAGAGTACATAGTATATAAATACATTCAGGAGTTAATTATTACACATTTATGTGCTGTACCGCATTGTGTGACAATATTTTTGCATTATTTTTTAAATCTGATAGCAATGTTCCATATTAGATCTTCATAAGGGGCTCATTTATATGCTTTATAATGGACAAAAAACATTTTATTCTCTTTTGGAGAGATTTTGGATATGTTTCTGGATCCATAGATATTTTGGACTACTGTACTGACGGAAAGCTTGTAATTCCCACTTGAAAATGATGCAACAGTGTGTTTCTTGAGTCAAAACAGTTGATTTGTAAGTGAAATACGTGAATATGTTGTGATTTACAGCAATTCATAATTTAGACATTTTGGATAGATTTGGAGACGCTGGGTACACTGCTTAGTTTTTGCTTCATAAATCTATAGTAGTTCTACATATCCACCATTATATTTTATGAACTTGTGGTCAAGAAGTTTTTGATCCAGCACATGTGTAGTTTAACCTGCTGTATATGTGCAATCTCTCAATATTTCATTGCAAACTAAAAAAGTGCAAATTTTTGTCTATACAATTGCATTTGTGGCACTTTATTTTTTCCAAATTTATCTGTGTTAGTATTGTAAATTGTACAAATGTCTTGCTTCATTTAAGCCATTTTTCAAGTCTCTGTGGTGTTCACATCTGGAGTTATAAAGCTTTAAATAGGGTACCCCCTATGGGCAAGGATTGGCAAAATTTGGCTTGTGCCTTAAGAGGTTAAATAGGGTACCCCCTATGGGCAAGGATTGGCAAGATTTGGCATGTGCGCTAAGGGGTTAATGATGTTCCAAACAGTTGATTTTTATTTATACTTATGTTATTTATAGTTTTGGCTTATGTCTCTGACTTTTGTTCTTATTTCTTAGCCTTGACTGTTTTTAAGTGTTCAGCTTCAGTGGTTTCTACATGGTGAAACCAAAATGTGTAAAAATTCCATTAAATAGAGGCTGAGTGCATGTTAGCCAAATGTGAATTTATTTTATTACAAATCTAAAATTGGACAGAGCTAAACAAATTTAAAAAAAAATGTATATGTCTTTGTGGTTCAATACCATTTATTCAGTATTTTGCATTAAATAATTGGTATAAATATGCAAATATGTTTACTGTAAGTAAAATGCAACACCACATTGTGGCTGTATTACAAAAATATACAATTATCATGTCTAAAAGACAATTGACCACAGACATTCTGTTTTGGTAGATGTTTTGGGTACAAGTAAACATGATCATTTGCATGTTTAGTGTACACCTTATCTGACATTTTAATGGAAATATTAGATATATGACATCAGCATCATCCTGCCAGTGCTCAAAACAGTACTAATATCTATGAAATGATACTGTTCTATTTCTGGGATCACATGATTATTATTTTCAATAATATTCCTCTTTATTTGCATTCCAGTAGAGTATTCAGAAGTGACTTGAGCTGAATTCTGCACAATCAAAAGATTTACTGAGAGGTGGGAATGATTGTCAGGACAAGATTAAAAATGAAAAGGTAAAGGAAACAACCAAATATGAAAATTAAATACATTTTTTTCAATTAAATAAATCACATGTGGAAATTCAATTAAAATAGTAATTAACACAATATATACATATTGTGACTAGAAGAAGTGGAATGTTAACATGTCAGCTGAAACAAGGAATCAGAATGCCCAGTGAACCCACAGTAATTTAAATTACAGTGCATATTAATACAGAAAATGTACCTTTTCAGACAGTGCTTACTGCCAGGCTTCAGTTACACAAAAAGTGCCAGACAGGTTTATTAAGGCCTAATTTTATCTTCATCACACTCTGCCATATTGAAATTATACATGCAATCCTGGTGTTACCTCACATTTAAACCCGTTATTCCTTGGTAAGTTTTGCACTTACAGAAAGCCGGTGTGAAAAGAAACAGATGTCATCATTACATGTATCAGGAACCCCATCCCCCATTTCCCTCTCTTGATGCCGGGGGATGAGCACAGTGTATCCAAATTAATCTTCCCCCCTCTGCCCGTCAGCCATGATTCATGAGGCTGGCCACCAGCAGTGCTGGAATGTCTGATAAAATTATATCAATTCTACAAATTAATGAGATTAATGACTTTGTGCAGCTTGACAGAGGAAACAACTTTCTATGTCTGGCTCTAAAATAATAACTTACTGGTTAATTAAAGAGCATCAAATGTTTACCAGAGTGCAAATAATGTTTACCAGAGAAGCTATTATGCTATTTCTTGGTGGTTGTCACATTTTCACAGCTTAACCCATTTTTAGTGATGATGTCATATTCCTTAAAAAAGACATAGATATAAAAATAGAATTGTACCTTACAATAAGTTATATTGTGTATACTGCATACGTGCTTCTGGTGAACTGAACTGTATTCAATGTAAATTTTGTTCTTAGAGTGGAGTATAAAAATATTCACTGGAAAATTCACTGGCTGTTTATCATTTAAAAACTATGCAAGTTTACAAATTGGAATGTACAAACAATATTTCCAAAAAATTGCAAGGAAAGCATGTTCTAGTCATATGATAAAAGAGTGCATAAGGGAACATTGAAGAGGGAACAGCAATCTGCTGACGAGAAGGCCGTACGTTACACCCAGCTCAATTTAAACTAATAACAGGTTTGTTCATTAATAAAAGTATCCATCCATGTGTTAAGCCACACATTAGAATGAGTGTTGTACACAATACGGAACCGTTGTGTTTGTTTCATTATGCAGCTTCCTTGGAATTTTACTCCCAAGCTTTTTCCCCCTGGATTTTACATAGAAGAAAAAGTTACATAATACATTTTTTCCCTAATTTTTATCACAGGACTGTGTAACTCATTTATTTTTATTTGTACCCTTTTCAATTGACTGGTATGACCGTAACACAGTCTAGTGCCTCAGACGTTCTGCTCTACTTATGCCATTCTTTCCAAAACTTTTAATAGATTAATCCATAAACTGATAGTCAAACAAAAATAGCCTCTTTTGTGTTGAATGTGTCATTCTGGGTGATATTCATTCATTCTATTCTTTTAATATTTTGCAGTGACTTTATATATATTTGGGTGATAACTGAAATAAGTCAATGTGCAATACAACGACAAAAGCGTGAACCATCTCTAACAGAAAGTCCATTCAGGAGACCGAAACAGTATACAAAGATTTAACTCTTCATAAGGCCGGAATAGGAGAGGATAACAGCTATACAAGTATCTCCACAACTAAAATGTATTACAATCCCACAAGAATCCATTAATAAAATCTATTAACTATAACAGTAATGCTGTTGAATGTTTAGCATACCCTGTTGAATGGTTATGCCTCTAATTAACTCTAATCATGTGCATTGCTTATTAGATTATCAGCAGCCATCAGCAACAATAAACAAGATGCGGTGTCAGGTCTGGCAGTTAAGTGGGCTTTGCTGCGTAAGCCAACCAAATTAAAACCGCTTTCCTCATCGCTCATCTGCTATGCACTAATGAAGGCTTGTCATAATTTATTTAGCTGTAAAAATCAGTAAACCAGTAAAAAGACCATTCATAAATCTGTAACTGATGCATTGGGGGATATTTTAATTAAGATGATTACCTATGTACGCCTTAATCATAGTTCACATTTTTTAGGATTCAGGCCAGTTCAAGAGCTCCCAGTAACCGATACTCAGGCAAATCCGATTATGGCAACTCATAATAACGAAGGGAATCAGAGATCCATCATTTACAGAAGTTTCAAGAGTGGTGGTAGTGGGGCAGATTGTGGCCACCAGGCAGAAATAACCTGCAAACAACCAACTCCATTTTGTGGGATAACATGAGGAAAAGGACACGGCCCAAAACAGCCTTTTGTCCACAGCCTGACATACCTCTAGAGATGCACAAAATCCAGATGATAAATTAAACTGTTAAGAACAGCACGAGAAATCTCATCTTTCTTGCTTGGAGAACTCTGAATGCCTCTGGCTGGAGGTGTTCTGTATTGCTGGGAGGGCACTACAGAGATGACATGGAACATGTTAAAGAGCCATGCCCCCATGAGGCGACCCAACACCTTGTGACCCTGCCAGCAGGCTTTGCTTCCAGTATGATCCGCAAACACTCCAGCACAACAGCAGTTAAAACGTAATTTTTGATACAAATAAATAACACACAGTATAAATTCCAAACATCACACACTAGTCACACAATTAAAGAAAAAATTCATGAAAGGATAAAGAAAAACCCTTGGATAAAGAAAAATGGCCTAAAATCCTAATTCTGCCCACTGCAACACTACCTGTAACTGTAAAACAACCACTGCTGCTCACTGCCCCCAGACCACTGACAACATCTGCCACGATTCTGGAGAGAGAGAAAAAAACATAGAGAGAAATGCTGACTCAAATTTTGAGTAATTGTTTGCTAAATAGCACAATACCCAGAATGGGGATATCAGACTTCTGTTCTTCATGGCATGCATTAGCTATTTCGTGTCCCCTAAGAAGGTAAATAATCCCCCAAAAGATGAAAAGTGAAATTAAGACAAATTGACAGTTTGATAAATTTCTGGGATTGCTAGCTAATGCACCGGAAAGTGATCATCCAGGTTTTGGCCATATCACAGGAAGTGGTCATGGAAACAGTCTTCCTATATTTAAGACCAGCTGACAGACAGGTGGACAGTTGGGGAGTAAAATCAGAGATCTAACCATATTCCTGAATGGCATTCTGAGCATTTTTTGTGCTGTAATGTCATTAACACGACTGAGTTCGTCAGAGCTATTGCAGAAAACATTTCTATGGCACACTCCATCAATATACTTCAATCCCATCATGCCTTTTGGAGATATAGGCAGTCTAAAATAAGAGCAACACAGTGTATTCTAAGTTTCTGATGTATCACCACTTCCTACGTGGTCTGAGGCTATTTCATTTTCTGACTCTTCTCAATGGATCTGTAAATTGTACACCAATCGCTAATGCCCTGCAGCCCTATCAAGACTGATGATTCAATGTTCAAAGAACTCTGACAGGAAAAAAATAGCCACCATTACAGAGACCTGGTGTTTTTTGTTTTTCCTTTTTTTAAATTTATATTTTAAGTGCCTGTGGCAAAAATGATTGTATACAAGCCTAGTATTGATTCTGAAACTATTTGATTCAGGAAATGAGATGGTAAAAAAGGTAAGTTTTAGCGATCAGGTTTTTGATCAATCAGTGTCAGAACTGGGCCTACATCACGTGTACAAATCTCCTTTTTTTGGTTACAGCAGCATATGACAAAATTCCATAGAACAATTTGATGAATGAACTAAAGCCACAGTCTTTGGTTTATGATATTGGTGCTTGTTTATTAAATTTACTTAACAGCTCTAACCTGTGTTATTTCCTATGGTGCTTATTAAATGTAAAACCAAAACAAATGTAAAGTACTGTACATATGGAAGCCAAATAGGAATACAACATACCATTTGCACATTTATTTAGACATAGTAAAAGGATATGATCCAGAAAAACAGTATGAAATCCTTAACTTATGAAACCATTAGCACACAAATATGTTGTTTTTCCTGAAGCTTTCTGAGTTGAAAAACAAACCAAGTTATTTGGATACTACTACTAAATGCATTAGTCACATTTCCTTTAGCAGAGGCAATTGATGAATGAAATGTCACATCCTAATGTAAGAATAATCAATTCAAAATCCTTTTGACATTCAAGAGAGTGAACTGAATCCTGAGATTGTGGCACTTTGTCAGGTTTGATATGGATTAGGCTGGAATTACACCGTCAGACGTGTAGTGGAGGTTAACCGCAGCTTCTTATTTATACCTAAAGCTTTCTATGCGTGGTCCACCAGAGGATTCTTCTGGGCTGCTCAGAAACTACATCTAGAAATATGGTTAACAATTCTTGCATATTATTGTTAATGAAATAGAATTTTTCTTAACATAACAATTAGTTACATTTATTAAGTCACGTTAATATGTATTCTTGTGAACATATCATTTGTGGAGCTCCCGGTGCTTTCCCACCTGGACAGTTTCCTTTATGCAATCCATCTTGTTGATTTTCTCAGAAAACACTTGCACAACATAAGTTTAGTGTGTTGTGACTTGTGATCGGTTCATCTTTGGTCAAAAACCGAAATATAGTTCATGTATACAAAAGCTATTACAAGTATACTTTTACTTTTTGTGCTTAATTTAAAGTATATTTAACATGTACTTCTAAAAACGTGTACTTCAAAATAGATGTCATTAAGTTCAACTTCAATGTACTAAAAATAAATATACTAATTCTGCAATACTTAAAGTGATATTTCAGTATACTTATAAAAAGCGTACTTCATTGTAAGTGTATTGTAAATTGTACGTAATTTAGTGTACTTATGAAAAGTATACTTATTTCCAAGTCCTTTGTAATACACTAATAAGGCATACTAATAAAGTGTACTTTAATTTCACTTAATTTATAAGCGTATTTAAAGTAATAATCTCGAAGATTTTCATTAAAATAAATGTCTTTTAAGTCACTATCTATCGCTGCATTGGGTAACACAATGGTGATTGAGCCTATTTTTATATTAATTTATACTATTATTATCATAATTCATGATTAAAAAACTCGGTGTCTGTGGCGACATTCCCGGGAAAAAATCACAAGCGGTGCACAGTTAGTGACGCGTTTTTCATCACCCATCAGTGGTTGGTCCGCCAGAGAGGGTAGGCGGAACTAACGCAACAGGCTCGCTCTTCAACTCACTTGTGTGTGAGCGGCGTACTGTTTTTTTCTGGTGTCTGCATGCGTTACAATAACAGAGAAAGGCGGGGTTGGGGGAGTTATGGAACCCTAAAAAGTTTTTGTGTAACATGAGAGATCATATTATTTGTTGATGTAGATTTTGTATTCCATTTAATGACAATGTAACTTTACTAAATTACATAGCTATTTGCACAGCTAGCGCTAGCTACCGGACAATGTCAAGAAAGACAACATTAGTTTAGACAACGTTGCGCACAGTATCCATCTCTCATATCAGGTAACGTTGCGTTAGCTAGCTAGCTAGCTAATGTAATTAACACAATCTAATGTCGGCTAACAATTAGAAAAAAAACGCTAGCTAACGCTACCGACCGGTACCGACCTCGCAAACCGTCTCTCGAATGCAATGCTACCTTGTTGCAACGTTGCAGTGTAGCTAACTTAAGGCCAGTTCAGATCAATGATTCGCAACGAGACTGGGTGCAACTTGCAAAATTCCAAGACGTCTGATTGTAAACGTTCTAAAACTGCACTTGGTGATTTGACAAGGACGGTCTTTTAAAACCTCAGGGCAGGTTGATGTCAAGCCGGAGAAAACTAAATAAAAGAATACGGCAGTATGGATTAGCGTTGTTATTATTTTATTATGCTTCCTCATATGTTCCTTCAGCCTTGATGCCCTTTTTTGATGAAATCTCCTTTGTTTTTGTTTTCTTCTTCTTATTCTGATTGCTTATTTAACACCAACTCAGCTTTATTCTCGAACAGTTTAGCTAGCAAAACCAGAAACAAGGCAGCTGTTTCAAAAATATCACACAACAATCATTCACGATGATGATGCACGAGATACATAATTGCACGAGCCACAGCGAATCCCGCAAATTCTTCTCTGCAGTGTAAAGATGTTCATACCGAGCAAAAGGTGGATAAAGAACGTTTGTGGAAATTGATCATCACTAATTCTACCCCAGGTCTGCTACAGCATTTTAACCCGGCTCGGCAGTGTAAAGACAGCTTAAGTTAGCCTAATGTTAGACAATGAATGAGTATGTACATAACGTTACTTGTATAACAACTATTTTTTATTCAGTAAATAATAAGTGTAATAGTTGGCGTGGCCCAGGTGCCAACTGACTAACGTCACACAAGCGACACTGGTTGGATCCGGTTAGATCTATGGGAAGTGAGGTCCAAAAACACACCTGCAATTACCGCTTCTCGCCATTGGTACCGCCAAAGAGAGCGGCGGTACCTGTCTATGCAGAAATATACTTAAGTATGATATAAGTTTTTTCCAATTTAACATAATTCAGTATACCTTTAGTGTACTTAAAATTGTGATATAGCACACATTTAATGTATTTATTACAATTTAAATACAAATTAAGGTGGATGAAAAGAGCACACTCAAGTATGCTTGAAGTACACTATACTATGTATACAGTATACTAAATTAAGTATACTTCAGCATATTTTACACTGGTGAACATGTAGCCTATTAAATATCATTAGAATTGCACCAATTTCTCAGTGAAGACCCAATGGAATGGCCAAATATATGCCATATATGTATCAATCAGATCAGGCATATATTTGGCCATTCATGTCAAAAGGTTTATAATACCTTGTGGAGTTTGTTGTCAAATTTGAATTTATTTATTAGATTATTTAACATTTAATTGCCATTCTGCATTTTTAAGAATCACTTTTTTTCACTTTTAGGGGTCACTGTCAGTTAGTGGCCCAGCACTATAAATACTGAAAACAGAATAACTGGAGATCACCCATTATCAACCTCAACACTTAAAAATTATTAAGAGGGAATTCAACCTACACACTTATGAATTCAGACATCACGATTTGACTTTGTTAGTGGATCATTCCATCAGCATGAAAGGGGAACCACAATCACGCATGTATATATAAAAATAAAGCTTGAATAAGAAATAATGCCGAAAATTTACCAGTTTGTTTGTATTGTTGGATAAAGATGCTCGCTCAGTATAACCCAATGCAAGCTGTACATATCAGGTAATATGTAGTGACGAACCAGAAGTGAATGTATTAGTATTATCTCCACCAGGCGAGAGCCTGGAGGGGATTATGCGTTTGGTAGCGTGTGTGTGTGCGTGTGCGTGC
Source organism: Anguilla rostrata (assembly GCF_018555375.3). Taxonomy (NCBI): domain Eukaryota; kingdom Metazoa; phylum Chordata; class Actinopteri; order Anguilliformes; family Anguillidae; genus Anguilla; species Anguilla rostrata. Next base: position 32,083,983 of record NC_057937.1, read on the forward strand.
ATGCATGTATCTGTGCACAGCTAATCTCGCATACTACTGGGCCGATCAGCCTACTACTTGTTGTGCATGCTGACAGCAGGTCAATGACCTGCTGTCAGCATGCAAATTGGTCAACGACAGGTATTTTATTTGAATTAATTTCCATCGTTGTCCATTGAAATACATTGACTGCTAACTCCTCACTCCTCCTAACTGGCCGGTAGGGGCTGCAATGATTATGGGTAAGCATAACCGAAAATAGGCTTATCATCGCATTCACTCTGTGGTAGCAGTCAAAAACGTTGCTCCTAACGAAACATTGTCAATGATTTTTCATAATTTCTTGGGAAATACTATTATTATTGAGGACTTCTGGGCTAAGCCATATGTTAGCCATCATTAATTTACTGTCTCTGTCTCTATCTACTGAACACAGATAAAATTTAATTGCTATGTAAGTATTACTGCTCAAAATATTTTGGTTATATACGTTATTTTTGAAATTGAGTGTCTTTAAATAGGTTGGTGGTATTATTTAATGTGGATATTTCACAGAGTAATGTATGCATTAGTAGTGTAATAATTTTTGTGATGCATGCAACAGTGATGACGAGAGTGTTGGAACATTGCCAAAACGTGGTGGACGGTTAAATTGTTTTCATATCGTCCCATCCCCATACAAGCTGACTTAGCTAACGATATTTGATTTCTGCATTATTAATGATATTTATTATCTCCGCCAGGCGAGAGCCTGGAGGGGACTATGCATTTGGTCGCGTGTGTGTTTGTGTATCTTTCCGCAGCTAATCTTGCATACTGGGCCGATCAGTCTAATACTTGTTGTGCATGCTGGCAGCAGGCCAAGGACCCAAATTCTCAAATATTTTGCAAATCGGTCAACGACAAGTATTTTATTTCAATTAATTTCATCATTGTCCATTGAAATACATTGACGACTAACGCCACACTCCTCCTAACCGGCCGGTAGGGGCCGTAAGTGATCAACAACTGCTTCTGTTTAGAATGAAAGACCAGCGATGTAAAATGCCCATTTCAACGTTAAAATACCAACAAAATAATCCGCCAACTAAAGGGGTACGTTAATGTTTGAATCTGTGGCAATTATTTTGTTGCCATTTTCACGCTGAAATTGATATTTTACATCGCTGGTTTTTGGAATTGTTCCTGTCCAGATTGTTCCTGTCCAGATTTGAAACAAAAGTGCCAGACTATAACGTCAATGTTAGCTCTGTCTATCACATCATGGCTGATATGTACCAAATTAGCTAACATGTCACCACCTTTTGCGTTATTTCACTGAATCGGCGTTTTTGGGATTTTCAGTGGCACATGGTAAAAACTTGTAATATTGTATTTGTCTGGCTGCATTGATTGTGTAGCCTCTATTGTTGCATCAGCAAAGCTAAGACACCTGGCAGAGATCTGCACTCTACTGAGTGTACTCTTCTAGTTGTTCACATGTGATAGGCTATATGAACAAGGCTAGAGGGTACTGCTAAACAGAAACTCACTATGAACTAATACAATTCTAAGCATGTACAGTTGAGGCCAAAAGTTTACATACACCTAGGCTAAAGACATTCAAACTCAATTTTTCACAACTCCACACATCTACTTTATTTTCATAAGAGGTCATTTCAAAATAATAGCTAAGAGACAAGACAGATTTATTTCAGCTTTTATGTACCATATCAGATTTTCAGTGGGTTAAAAGTTTACATACACTTTGTTAGTATTTGGTGGCATTGCCTTTTAATTGCTTAACTTGAATCAAACTCTTGGGGTAGCCTTCCACAAGCTTCTCACAATACTTTGCTGGAATTTTTTTCCCATTCCTCCTGACAGAACTGGTGTAACTCAGTCAGGTTTGTGGGCCTCCTTGCTCATACACGCTTTTTCAACACCACCTCCCCTACACCTCTCTACCCATACCCTCTATTGACACATGGAATCTATCAAATCTATCTGAAAATGTATTAGAGAATCACATAAATATAGATTAATATTTTGTCTTCAAGACCTTTCGAAAAACATAACACATATACAAAAAAGTCTTTGAATTCCCTATTCTCCCTTTCACTCTTTCGTTTTCACATTTTTTGGTCACAAAAAACTCTACTATACTTTCTTAAATTGCTCGGCAATTTGGAGGAAACACTCATCGCCTGAATGTTTCACTCAAAAATTCAGATTACACCAGGTCAGTTAGACGCCCTTCTCACATACTGCCTGTGTAAGCTGTAGAGAGTTATTTATTAGCTGGTTTGTCTGTCCGCGACATTCTAACCCTTTTTTTGGGTTGGTGGGAGAACAGTTCACCATCCAATGGCAGAGGATGGCATAAGGTCTGAGATCATAGAACAACAGCCCATCGTGTGGTCAGTCAGATATCTGAATTTCGTGCTCCACCCCTGCCCACGCTGACCTCCTACTCTCCCACTCAAGTGCTTGATTGCTATGCTTGAATTTAAAAGCCAGGTCCCCTCATTATCATATGGATGAAAAAATACATAAATATGTAAATACAGAAATAAATGAATAGGGAAATAAATATATACATAAATAAATAAATAAATCAAGAAATATAAATGAAAATGAATATATAGAGAAATTAATGAATAAAAAATACAGAAATAAATACATGCATAAATACCCATTTATGTTAGACTTTATCTGTTTATTTATTTATTCCTGTATACACTGATTTCTTTTATCATTTTTCTTGCATTTATTTCTTTTTACCTTTTTTATTAATTTTTTGTCATTTATTTATCATTTGTAGACATGGGTCCTATTATGTTTGGCATAAAGAAAATACAGAATTTCACAGTAAGAACATTATACCAACAGTCAAGCATGGTGGTGTTAGTGTGGGGATGCTTTGCTGCCTCAGGACCTGGGTGACTTGCCATTACTGAAGGAACCATGATTTCTGCTCTGTACCAGAAAATTCTTTAGGAGAATGTCCGGGCATCTGTCCATAAGCTGAAGCTGATGTGTCATTTGGTTATGCAGAAAGACAATGATCAAAAACACAAAAGCAAGTCCACATCTGAATAGCTGTAAAAAAAGGAATTTAGCTGGACTTGGTAGCTAATGGAAATTTACCTGAAAGATCAGGTCAATTAGCCACATGATGTTATTATCAATGTGTTAGCTATTATTATGATGTTCTGTGGAGCAATTACATAGTCATATAAATTGTAGTTGCATTGTATAGTAAACATAGACTGATAAAATTCCTTGCACTGACAGTGATTCCCTGTTAAGTTGACAAGAGTTGAATAAAAATGAAGTCAGATCACGTGCTGCAGCTCCTGCTCCTTCTGTCCCCACTGCAGTGACCTCACACATATCCTCCCCACACTGAATTTAGGAATGGTAATGGCCTACCATCTTTTACGTTTCCTACTGCTGAGCTCTTTACTTATTTATTTATTTATTTTACCACGACAACAAACTTAACTAGAATGTTTTATATTTTATTTGGAATGGTTCTTTTCATTTTTTTAATTTATTTTATGTATTTCCCCATATTCTCACGTCATTCTCTCCCAGTTTGTAAAAGCTTGACCTGGTGGTACACGTAATTTAGTATTAATTGCAATTCATCTTTGGATCATATATTGATTAATTTATACATAATAATTGAAGCCATTGTGACATATTATGAAATGACTTTAGCTGCTGTCTTTTGTGTGATTGTATTTGTATGCCTTCTTACTCCTAGCACGTTTCCAGCCCACCTGGATTATTTTTCAACTCACAGTGCTTGTGTGTGTGCATTCGTGCATGTATGTGTGCGTTTGTCACTGTCTACATATGCCCTATACTATCAGAGTGGATCTGCTGCAGCTGGTCCTGCACCTGCTCCCACCAGCACTGTAATCAATCCCTGTGCTGTCCTGCCTGTGATCACTCCCTGCGCTGCTCTGCCTGTGTTCACTCCCTGTGCCATCCTGCCTGCTTCAGCTGATCCTCTGGCTCAATCCCCGTAGAGACAAGACACCCCGTTGGCAGACCAGAAGACGATTGCAGCTTCACTGTGAGAATACCAGAGTCTGCGAAGTGACCTGAAGCTGTGGTACCAACCACCTGATCTACAACCGGGCCCACACCCAAGCACTTTCTCAACCACAGGCTCCTAAGGTGCGTTCAAGTTCCGCGAACAGAGGCGAATGTTCGTGGCGCACATGTCTTCTGTGAACAGTTCAATTTGAACGGCTTTTTACGAACATTCCAATTTGTTTGCATTAAACATAAACAGACATGGTGACAAGAGTATTTGTACTCACAGCCGCTTCTGTGATCATCGATGACTTAAAAAAATAGCTAGCTAGCGAACAATAATAACATTGGCTAGCGTTAGCAATAACATTATTGAAAAAACTGATCACACTGCGGCATTTTCAATTGAAATACCCAACTGGGAACATTTCCCTCAGTCCAGCGTCCATTTTTGTTCGCCGCAAACTACCTTTTCAGACTGTTCGCTTCTGTTTGCAAACGTTCGCGGCGAACACAAAGCTAACGGAAAAATAGTTTGCAAACGTTCGCCTTGTTCGCTGAGCTTGAACGCACCTCTGGTGTGGATGCCCTACCACCAGCGGAAAGTCAGGTTACACGGTCCAGTGTGTGGCCAGCAGCTACCTGGATTTGGTATTCATAAGAGGTGTGGCAGGTCCTGAACATCGGCCGATACTACCTTGGCGCACTGGCGCACTGGCTGCAGAGTAACCCACCAGTTATTCAGTAAGACCACAACTGTAAATTCACACAGAAAATGTGAGCAATTCAGAACTGATGCAACAGGGTACAGCCAGTACAAAGGCACTATGCTGCCCAAACACAGAGACCATGCCAAAGTGGCTAGAGGACATTAAAAAGAAATGTAAAAAATATAACTTGTTTTTACCCTTTTGTAAATAATATTTGTACGTGGTTATTTAAAATTATATTTTATTAAATCTTTGGGATATAACATGGGGCGGCACAGTGGTTCGAATCTCGGCCTGGGGCCTTTCTGTGTGGAGTTTGCATATTCTCCCCGTGTCCGCGTGGGTTTTCTCCGGGTACTCTGGTTTCCTCCCACAGTCCAAAGACATGCAGGTAGGCTAATTGGAGACTCTAAATTGCCCATAGGTATGAGTGTGAGTGAATGGTGTGTGCCCTGCGATAGATTGGCGGCCTGTCCAGGATGCATTCCTGCCTCTCGCCAAATGCACACTGGAATAGGCTCCAGCACCCCCCACGACCCCGCTCAGGATAAGCGGGTATAGATAATGGATGAATGGATATAACATTTTTTAAAATCACAAGTTAATCTTGTGAATAGTTTAAAATGAATCTTTCGTATTGATACTTTGTCACATTTGATAAGATCTGCTCGTGCTATGTTAGATATTAATTGTTTATTGAAAAAGCCTTTAATGTTTAATCAAAGGGAACCCATGAGGGCTACTTTATTACACAATATACAAAAAATTTGCCTGTTTACCATAGATAAAAATAATAAAGTATAAAATAACAAAAGAGAAATAGTTTATATGATCGATAAAATCAGATTTATATATGTCTCAGGCGGGGATCAGACTCATTACCTCTGCATTCCTACCCTAAAAAGAAAAATGTAGTGATTTTCAATGATTCTCCATATTTTTTCAGAAAATTGCGATATGAAAACACATGGAGAAGAATCTTTAACTTTTTCAATTTTCCTTTCTTCTTCATTTTTCCTCTTCTTTTCCCTTTTTTTCCTTCATTTTTCTTCTTCCCTCCATTTTTCCTTCTTCCCGCCGTGAAGTAAACTATTGTTCCCCAGCCCAGAGGCAATGGATAACGTCTCAGAAAATTCCAGGTTCGACTCCTGGCTGGCTCGTCAGTTTTTGCTGGTTATTTGTTAATACCCATGAACTCCAGTACTATTGGCTAAAAATGGAAAAATATGAAATTTGGCTCACGTTGCCATTGACTGGTCTTAAATATAACACCACAGCTTTAATGTGTATAATCTGTGATCAGGATAAGGCAATTTCATCAACAGTAAACTTTGAAAAGCAGACAAGCTGTCCCAATTTTCCTGATGCCTCCTTGTTCCTCTCATTTCCTCCACTCGTCTCTTCCCCTCCTTTTCCACATGCTGCCAAGTAGGAAACGAGTGGCTCTAACTTGATTCTGCCTTTAAAGCTATGGTGTCTGCTTTAATAAGAAGACCCTGAAATATATACAATTTTTTTTAAATATCACAATGCAAGATGAGGGACATGTTTCATTGCATGGTACGTCATGTCATAACTCATATTTGCCCAAAGAATTGGAAAGAAATGGCCAATCGAGAGTCACATTGCTACCAAGAATGTTGTGGCAAATCTTGGTACGTGTCACTGCCCGATAAAGGTGGGCATAAGTGGGCCAGTGCTGCAAGGGATGACTTGCGTCTGACTGACGGACATCAAAGAAGAATCATGCGATGCAGTGATGCTGCAATCACAGTTTTAGCTGGTATTTGTTCAATGACCATGAACTCCAGTATTATTGGCTAAAAATGGAAAAATATGAAATTTGGCTCACGTTGCCATTGACTGGTCTTCAATATAACACCACAGCTTGGTACGTGTCACTGCCAGAAAAACCCGAAGATTCAGGGTAAAGATAGCGATGACATTTACAGAGTGCAACAAAAACATTCCCTGATCTGACCGGGAATCAAACCCGGGCCACAGCAGTGAGAGCACCAAATCCTAGCCACGAAACCACTAAGGACATATGCCTGCGTCTGCCCATGCTGTCGTGTCAGCGATGAAACACATTTAACAGTGTCCACCATGATCGAAGCAGACAAAAATACTTGGTGGTATATAAACAGCCTTCGCGGTGGTAGCAGACAATGACTGGCTGGAAGCTTACTGTAGAGGTCACGTGCAGAGTGCAAGTCACTCCACAAATTCACCTCGGGGAAGGTCTGAGACATGAGCCAACAGCTACCCTAGCAGGGTATCACCTGATGCGGGTGAGCAAGTGCACAGAAATATGGGCCAATGGCGAGTAATCTCTGCAGGAGAAGCCGATCTGCACAGTTACATGTGCCCTTCGGTGGATGCGATCTCGGCGGCTTGGAAACGCTTGCGGCTGGCGTATGAGTGCGATGTGTAAGCTGGCAAACGCTTCCAGAACCCAATTCAGACTACTCTCCATCCAGTCTTTTCCTATTTGCTTAGTAATAATAATGTTTGCTGCTGACTGATGCGCTGCCATCTCCAGCTATTACCTGCTAAAATGAATAACTGAATACGGCATCTTCCCTTTCTCTTTTCATGTCTCTGTTCAGTTAAGTAGTCATAAGTGAAGTAATTCCGATAATAGTATTAAGTATAAAGGACAAAATTGTAAAAGCAGCATAGACAAAACTCTTATCTGTTTAATGTATAATTCTCTTTGTCCGCAATCTCCCAACAAGAAAAGTACTCTCTCCATGTTAGATGGATTCATCAGTACAATTTTTGGTAATATTTAATTTGCAAAAATTACTTAAAGTAGTAACTTAAAGCATCAAGTGCACAACACATTTCCCAGTCCTAGAATTCTAGAATTGCTTGGTATGGGCTGTCATAGCTCATATTTGCACTAGGAATTGGAAAGAAATGGCCAATCGAGAGCCACAATGCTACCAAGAATGTTGTGGCCAATCAGGGTGCCTGTCACTGCCAGAAAAGCTCAACATGCAGGTGGGCCAGTGGCGCAATGGTCTGACTACGGATCAGAAGATTCCAGGTTCGACTCCTGGCTGGCTCGTCAGTTTTTGCTGGTTATTTGTTAATGCCCATGAACTCCAGTACTATTGGCTAAAAATGGAAAAATATGAAATTTGGCTCACGTTGCCATTGACTGGTCTTAAATATAACACCACAGCTTTAATGTGTATAATCTGTGATCAGGATAGGGCAATTTCATCAACAGTAAACTTTGAACAGCAGACAAGCTGTCCCAATTTTCCTGACACCTCCTCGTTCCTCTCATTTCCTCCACTCGTCTATTCCCCTCCTTTTCCACATGCTGCCAAGTAGGAAACGAGTGGCTCTAACTTGATTCTGCCTTTAAAGCTATGGTGTCTGCTTTAACAATAAGACCCTGTAATATATACCATTTTTTAAAATATCACAATGCAAGATGAGGGACATGTTTCATTGCTTGGTACGTCATGTCATAACTCATATTTGCCCAAAGAATTGCAAAGAAATGGTCAATCGAGAGTCACATTGCTACCAAGAATGTTGTGGCAAATCTTGGTACGTGTCACTGCCAGAAAAACCTCGAAGATTCAGGTAAGATAGCGATGACATTACAGAGTGTAACAAAAACATTGCTGACCTGACGGGAATCAAACCCGGCCACAGCATGAGAGCGCTGTTCCTAGCCCTAGACCACCAGAGACATATGCCTGCTTTGCCCATGCTGTCGTCAGTGATGAATACATTAACAGTTTCCACCATGATCGAAGCAGACAAAAATACTTGGTGGTATATAAACAGCCTTTGCGGTGACAGCAAACAACGACTGGCTGGAAGCTTACTGTAGAGGTCACGTGCAGAGTGCAAGTCACTCCACAAATTCACCTCGGGGAAGGTCTGAGACATGAGCCAACAGCTCCCTAGCAGGGTATCACCTGATGCAGGTGAGCAAGTGCACAGAAATATGGGCCAATGGCGAGTAATCTCTGCAGGAGAAGCCGATCTGCACAGTTACATGTGCCCTTCGGTGGATGCGATCTCGGCGGCTTGGAAACGCTTGCGGCTGGCGTATGAGTGCGATGTGTAAGCTGGCAAACGCTTCCAGAACCCAATTCAGACTACTCTCCATCCAGTCTTTTCCTATTTGCTTAGTAATAATGTTTGCTGCTGACTGATGCGCTGCCATCTCCAGGTATTACCTGCTAAATGAATAACTGAATACGGCTCTTCCCTTTCTCTTTTCATGTCTCTGTTCAGTTAAGTAGTCATAAGTGAAGTAATTCCGATAATAGTATTAAGTATAAAGGACAAAATTGTAAAAGCAGCATAGACAAAACTCTTTTTTTTTTTTTTTTTTTTTTTTTTTTTTTTTTTTTTTTTTTTTTTTTTTTTTTTTTGAGCAGCAAATACTGGTGTATATAAACAGCTTTGCGGTGACAGCGAACAACGACTGGCTGGAAGCTTACTGTAGAGGTCACGTGCAGAGTGCAAGTCACTCCACAAATTCACCTCGGGGAAGGTCTGAGACATGAGCCAACAGCTGCCCTAGTAGGTAACCTGATGCGGGTGAGCAAGTGCACAGAAATGTGGGCCAATGGCGAGTAATCTCTGCAGGAGAAGCCGATCTGCACAGTTACATGGGCCCTTCGGTGGATGCGATCTCGGCGGCTTGGAAACGCTGCGGCTGGCGTATGAGTGCATGGTAAGCTGGCAAACGCTTCCAGAACCCATTCAGACTACTCTCCATCCAGTCTTTTCCTATTTGCTTAGTAATAATAATATTTGCTGCTGACTGATGCGCTGCCATCTCCAGCTATTACCTGCTAAAATGATAACTGAATACGCATCTTCCCTTCTCTTTTCATTCTCTGTTCAGTTAAGTAGTCATAGTGAAGTAATTCCGATAATAGTATTAAGTATAAAGGACAAAATTGTAAAAGCAGCTAGACAAAACTCTTATCTATTTAATGTATAATTCTTTTTGTCCGCAATCCCCAACAGAAAAGTACTCTCTCCATGTTAGATGGATTCATCAGTACAATTTTTGGTAATATTTAATTTGCAGAAATTACTTAAAGTAGTAACTTAAAGCATCAAGTGCACAACAAATTTCACAGTCCTAGAATTCTAGAATTGCTTGGTATGGGCTGTCATAGCTCATATTTGCACTAGGAATTGGAAAGAAATGGCCAATCGAGAGCCACAATGCTACCAAGAATGTTGTGGCCAATCAGAGTGCCTGTCACTGCCAGAAAAGCTCCACGTGCAGGTGGGCCTGTGGCGCAATGGATAACGCGTCTGACTACGGATCAGAAGATTCCAGGTTCGACTCCTGGCTGGCTCGTCAGTTTTTTGCTGGTTATTTGTTAATACCCATGAACTCCAGTATTATTGGCTAAAAATGGAAAAATATGAAATTTGGCTCACGTTGCCATTGACTGGTCTTAAATATAACACCACAGCTTTAATGTGTATAATCTGTGATCATGATAGGGCAATTTCATCAACAGTCAACGCTGAAAAGCAGACAAGCTGTCCCAATTTTCCTGACACCTCCTTGTTCCTCTCATTTCCTCCACTTGTCTATTCCCCTCCTTTTCCACATGCTGCCAAGTAGGAAACGAGTGGCTCTAACTTGATTCTGCCTTTAAAGCTATGGTGTCTGCTTTAACAATAAGACCCTGTAATATATACCATATTTTAAAATATCACAATGCAAGATGAGGGACATGTTTCATTGCTTGGTACGTCATGTCATAACTCATATTTGCACAAAGAATTGGAAAGAAATGGCCAATCGAGAGTCACATTGCTACCAAGAATGCTGTGGCAAATCTTGGTACGTGTCACTGCCAGAAAAACCCGAAGATTTAGGGTAAAGATAGCCATGACATTTACAGAGTGTAACAAAAACATTCCCTGACCTGACCAGGAATCAAACTCAGGCCACAGCAGTGCGAGCGCTGTATCCTAGCCACTAGACCACCAGAGACATATGCCTGCTTTTGCCCATGCTGTCGTGTCAGCGATGAAATACATTTAACAGTTTCCACCATGATCGAAGCAGACAAAAATACTTGGTGGTATATAAACAGCCTTTGCGGTGACAGCGAACAACGACTGGCTGGAAGCTTACTGTAGAGGTCACGTGCAGAGTGCAAGTCACTCCACAAATTCACCTCGGGGAAGGTCTGAGACATGAGCCAACAGCTGCCCTAGTAGGGTATCACCTGATGCGGGTGAGCAAGTGCACAGAAATGTGGGCCAATGGCGAGTAATCTCTGCAGGAGAAGCCGATCTGCACAGTTACATGTGCCCTTCGGTGGATGCGATCTCGGCGGCTTGGAAACGCTTGCGGCTGGCATATGAGTGCGATGTGTAAGCTGGCAAACGCTTCCAGAACCCAATTCAGACTACTCTCCATCCAGTCTTTTCCTATTTGCTTAGTAATAATGTTTGCTGCTGACTGATGCGCTGCCATCTCCAGCTATTACCTGCTAAAATGAATAACTGAATATGGCATCTTCCCTTTCTCTTTTCATGTCTCTGTTCAGTTAAGTAGTCATAAGTGAAGTAATTCCGATAATAGTATTAAGTATAAAGGACAAAATTGTAAAAGCAGCATAGACAAAACTCTTATCTGTTTAATGTATAATTCTTTTTGTCCGCAATCTCCCAACAAGAAAAGTACTCTCTCCATGTTAGATGGATTCATCAGTACAATTTTTGGTAATATTTAATTTGCAGAAATTACATAAAGTAGTAACTTAAAGCATCAAGTGCACAACAAATTTCACAGTCCTAGAATTCTAGAATTGCTTGGTATGGGCTGTCATAGCTCATATTTGCACTAGGAATTGGAAAGAAATGGCCAATCGAGAGCCACAATGCTACCAAGAATGTTGTGGCCAATCAGAGTGCCTGTCACTGCCAGAAAATCTCCATTTGCAGGTGGGCCAGTGGCGCAATGGATAACGCGTTTGACTACGGATCAGAAGGTTACAGGTTCGACTCCTGGCTGGCTCGTCAGTTTTTGCTGGTTATTTGTTAATACCCATGAACTCCAGTACTATTGGCTAAAAATGGAAAAATATGAAATTTGGCTCACGTTGCCATTGACTGGTCTTAAATATAACACCACAGCTTTAATGTGTATAATCTGTGATCAGGATAGTGCAATTTCATCAACAGTAAACTTTGAAAAGCAGATAAGCTGTCCCAATTTTCCTGACGCCTCCTCATTCCTCTCATTTCCTCCACTCGTCTATTCCCCTCCTTTTCCACATGCTGCCAAGTAGGAAACGAGTGGCGCTAACTTGATTCTGCCTTTAAAGCTATGGTGTCTGCTTTAACAATAAGACCCTGAAATATAGACATTTTTTTATAATCACAATGCAAGATGAGGGACATGTTTCATTGCTTGGTACGTCATGTCATAACTCATATTTGCACAAAGAATTGGAAAGAAATGGCCAATCGAGAGTCACATTGCTACCAAGAATGCTGTGGCAAATCTTGGTACGTGTCACTGCCAGAAAAACCCGAAGATTTAGGGTAAAGATAGCCATGACATTTACAGAGTGTAACAAAAACATTCCCTGACCTGACTGGGAATCAAACCCAGGCCACAGCAGTGAGAGCGCTGTATCCTAGCCCCTAGACCACCAGAGACATATGCCTGCTTTTGCCCATGCTGTCGTGTCAGCGATGAAATACATTTAACAGTTTCCACCATGATCGAAGCAGACAAAAATACTTGGTGGTATATAAACAGCCTTTGCGGTGACAGCGAACAACGACTGGCTGGAAGCTTACTGTAGAGGTCACGTGCAGAGTGCAAGTCACTCCACAAATTCACCTCGGGGAAGGTCTGAGACATGAGCCAACAGCTGCCCTAGCAGGGTATCACCTGATGCAGGTGAGCAAGTGCACAGAAATATGGGCCAATGGTGAGTAATCTCTGCAGGAGAAGCCGATCTGCACAGTTACATGTGCCCTTCGGTGGATGCGATCTCGGCGGCTTGGAAACGCTTGCGGCTGGCGTATGAGTGCGATGTGTAAGCTGGCAAACGCTTCCAGAACCCACTTCAGACTACTCTCCATCCAGTCTTTTCCTATTTGCTTAGTAATAATGTTTGCTGCTGACTGATGCGCTGCCATCTCCAGCTATTACCTGCTAAAATGAATAACTGAATACGGCATCTTCCCTTTCTCTTTTCATGTCTCTGTTCAGTTAAGTAGTCATAAGTGAAGTAATTCCGATAATAGTATTAAGTATAAAGGACAAAATTGTAAAAGCAGCATAGACAAAACTCTTATCTATTTAATGTATAATTCTTTTTGTCCGCAATCTCCCAACAAGAAAAGTACTCTCTCCATGTTAGATGGATTCATCAGTACAATTTTTGGTAATATTTAATTTGCAGAAATTACATAAAGTAGTAACTTAAAGCATCAAGTGCACAACAAATTTCACAGTCCTAGAATTCTAGAATTGCTTGGTATGGGCTGTCATAGCTCATATTTGCACTAGGAATTGGAAAGAAATGGCCAATCGAGAGCCACAATGCTACCAAGAATGTTGTGGCCAATCAGAGTGCCTGTCACTGCCAGAAAAGCTCCACGTGCAGGTGGGCCAGTGGCGCAATGGATAACGCGTCTGACTACGGATCAGAAGATTCCAGGTTCGACTCCTGGCTGGCTCGTCAGTTTTTGCTGGTTATTTGTTAATACCCATGAACTCCAGTACTATTGGCTAAAAATGGAAAAATTTGGCTCACGTTGCCATTGACTGGTCTTAAATATAACACCACAGCTTTAATGTATATAATCTGTTATCAGGATAGGGCAATTTCATCAACAGTAAACTTTGAAAAGCAGATAAGCTGTCCCAATTTTCCTGACGCCTCCTCGTTCCTCTCATTTCCTCCACTCGTCTCTTCCCCTCCTTTTCCACATGCTGCCAAGTAGGAAACGAGTGGCGCTAACTTGATTCTGCCTTTAAAGCTATGGTGTCTGCTTTAACAATAAGACCCTGAAATATATACAATTTTTTAAAATATCACAATGCAAGATGAGGGACATGTTTCATTGCTTGGTACGTCATGTCATAACTCATATTTGCACAAATAATTGGAAAGAAATGGCCAATCGAGAGTCACATTGCTACCAAGAATGTTGTGGCAAATCTTGGTACGTGTCACTGCCCGATAAAGGTGGGCATAAGTGGGCCAGTGGCGCAATGGATAACGTGTCTGACTACGGATCAGAAGATTCCAGGTTCGACTCCTGGCTGGCTCGTCAGTTTTTTGCTGGTTATTTGTTAATACCCATGAACTCCAGTATTATTGGCTAAAAATGGAAAAAATATGAAATTTGGCTCACGTTGCCATTGACTGGTCTTAAATATAACACCACAGCTTTAATGTGTATAATCTGTGATCAGGATAGGGCAATTTCATCAACAGTAAACTTTGAAAAGCAGACAAGCTGTCCCAATTTTCCTGATGCCTCCTCGTTCCTCTCATTTCCTCCACTCGTCTATTCCCCTCCTTTTCCACATGCTGCCAAGTAGGAAACGAGTGGCGCTAACTTGATTCTGCCATTAAAGCTATGGTTTCTGCTTTAACAATAAGACCCTGTAATATATACAATTTTTTTAAATATCACAATGCAAGATGAGGGACATGTTTCATTGCTTGGTACGTCATGTCATAACTCATATTTGCCCAAAGAATTGCAAAGAAATGGTCAATCGAGAGTCACATTGCTACCAAGAATGTTGTGGCAAATCTTGGTACGTGTCACTGCCAGAAAAACCTGAAGATTCAGGGTAAAGATAGCGATGACATTTACAGAGTGTAACAAAAACAATTGCTGACCTGACCGGGAATCAAACCCAGGCCACAGCAGTGAGAGCACCAAATCCTAGCCACTAGACCACCAAGGACATATGCCCACATCTGCCCATGCTGTCGTGTCAGCGATGAAACACATTTAACAGTGTCCACCATGATCGAAGCAGACAAAAATACTTGGTGGTATATAAACAGCCTTTGCGGTGACAGCAAACAACGACTGGCTGGAAGCTTACTGTAGAGGTCACGTGCAGAGTGCAAGTCACTCCACAAATTCACCTCGGGGAAGGTCTGAGACATGAGCCAACAGCTGCCCTAGCAGGGTATCACCTGATGCGGGTGAGCAAGTGCACAGAAATGTGGGCCAATGGCGAGTAATCTCTGCAGGAGAAGCCGATCTGCACAGTTACATGTGCCCTTCGGTGGATGCGATCTCGGCGGCTTGGAAACGCTTGCGGCTGGCGTATGAGTGCGATGTGTAAGCTGGCAAACGCTTCCAGAACCCAATTCAGACTACTCTCCATCCAGTCTTTTCCTATTTGCTTAGTAATAATGTTTGCTGCTGACTGATGCGCTGCCATCTCCAGGTATTACCTGCTATAATGAATAACTGAATACGGCGTCTTCCCTTTCTCTTTTCATGTCTCTGTTCAGTTAAGTAGTCATAAGTGAAGTAATTCCGATAATAGTATTAAGTATAAAGGACAAAATTGTAAAAGCAGCATAGACAAAACTCTTATCTGTTTAATGTATAATTCTTTTTGTCCGCAATCTCCCAACAAGAAAAGTACTCTCTCCATGTTAGATGGATTCATCAGTACAATTTTTGGTAATATTTAATTTGCAGAAATTACATAAAAAGCTATGGTGTCTGCTTAACAATAAGACCGTGAAATATATACAATTTTTTAAAATATCACAATGCAAGATGAGGGACATGTTTCATTGCTTGGTACGTCATGTCATAACTCATATTTGCACAAAGAATTGGAAAGAAATGGCCAATGAGAGTCACATTGCTACCAAGAATGTTGTGGCAAATCTTGGTACGTGTCACTGCCCGATAAAGGTGGGCATAAGTGGGCCAGTGGCGCAATGGATAACGCGTCTGACTACGGATCAGAAGATTCCAGGTTCGACTCCTGGCTGGCTCGACAGTATTTTGCTGGTTATTTGCTAATACCATGAACTCCAGTATTATTGGCTAAAAATGGAAAAATATGAAATTTGGCTCACGTTGCCATTGACTGGTCTTAAATATAACACCACAGCTTTAATGTGTACAATCTGTGATCAGGATAGGGCAATTTCATCAACAGTCAACGCTGAAAAGCAGACAAGCTGTCCCAATTTTCCTGACACCTCCTTGTTCCTCTCATTTCCTCCACTCGTCTATTCCCCTCCTTTTCTCCACATGCTGCCAAGTAGGAAACGAGTGGCTCTAACTTGATTCTGCCTTTAAAGCTATGGTTTCTGCTTTAACAAGAAGACCCTGAAATATAGACATTTTTTTATAATCACAATGCAAGATGAGGGACATGTTTCATTGCTTGGTACGTCATGTCATAACTCATATTTGCACAAAGAATTGGAAAGAAATGGCCAATCAAGAGTCACATTGCTACCAAGAATGTTGTGGCAAATCTTGGTACGTGTCACTGCCAGAAAAACCCGAAGATTCAGGGTAAAGATAGCCATGACATTTACAGAGTGTAACAAAAACATTCCCTGACCTGACCGGGAATCAAAGCCAGGCCACAGCAGTGAGAGCGCTGTATCCTAGCCACTAGACCACCAGAGACATATGCCCGCTTCTGCCCATGCTGTTGTGTCAGCGATTTAACATTTCCACCATGATCGAAGCAGACAAAAATACTTGGTGCTATATAAACAGCCTTTGCGGTGACAGCGAACAACGACTGGCTGGAAGCTTACTGTAAAGGTCACGTGCAGAGTGCAAGTCACTCCACAAATTCACCTCGGGGAAGGTCTGAGACATGAGCCAACAGCTGCCCTAGCAGGGTATCACCTGATGCGGGTGAGCAAGTGCACAGAAATGTGGGCCAATGGCGAGTAATCTCTGCAGGAGAAGCCGATCTGCACAGTTACATGTGCCCTTCGGTGGATGCGATCTCGGCGGCTTGGAAACGCTTGCGGCTGGCGTATGAGTGCGATGTGTAAGCTGGCAAACGCTTCCAGAACCCAATTCAGACTACTTTCCATCCAGTCTTTTCCTATTTGCTTAGTAATAATAATGTTTGCTGCTGACTGATGCGCTGCCATCTCCAGCTATTACCTGCTAAAATGAATAACTGAATACGGCATCTTCCCTTTCTATTTTCATGCCTCTGTTCAGTTAAGTAGTCATAAGTGAAGTAATTCCGATAATAGTATTAAGTATAAAGGACAAAATTGTAAAAGCAGCATAGACAAAACTCTTATCTGTTTAATGTATAATTCTCTTTGTCCGCAATCTCCCAACAAGAAAAGTACTCTCTCCATGTTAGATGGATTCATCAGTACAATTTTTGGTAATATTTAATTTGCAGAAATTACTTAAAGTAGTAACTTAAAGCATCAAGTGCACAACACATTTCACAGTCCTAGAATTCTAGAATTGCTTGGTATGGGCTGTCATAGCTCATATTTGCACTAGGAATTGGAAAGAAATGGCCAATCGAGAGCCACAATGCTACCAAGAATGTTGTGGCCAATCAGGGTGCCTGTCACTGCCAGAAAAGCTCAACATGCAGGTGGGCCAGTGGCGCAATGGATAACGCGTCTGACTACGGATCAGAAGATTCCAGGTTCGACTCCTGGCTGGCTCGACAGTTTTTGCTGGTTATTTGTTAATACCCATGAACTCCAGTACTATTGGCTAAAAATGGAAAAATATGAAATTTGGCTCACGTTGCCATTGACTGGTCTTAAATATAACACCACAGCTTTAATGTGTACAGTCTGTGATCAGGATAGGGCAATTTCATCAACAGTCAAAGCTGAAAAGCAGACAAGCTGTCCCAATTTTCCTGACACCTCCTTGTTCCTCTCATTTCCTCCACTTGTCTATTCCCCTCCTTTTCTCCACATGCTGCCAAGTAGGAAACAAGTGGCTCTAACTTGATTCTGCCTTTAAAGCTATGGTTTCTGCTTTAATAAGGAGACCCTGAAATATAGACATTTTTTTATAATCACAATGCAAGATTAGGGACATGTTTCATTGCTTGGTACGTCATGTCATAACTCATATTTGCACAAAGAATTGGAAAGAAATGGCCAATCGAGAGCCACATTGCTACCAAAAATGTTGTGGCCAATCAGGGTGCATGTACCTGCCAGTGGCGCAATGGATAACGCGTCTGACTATGGATCAAAAGATTCCAGGTTCAACTCCTGGCTGGCTCATCTGTCTTTACTGAAAACATGTTAATAATTTATGAATTTCAGTGCTATTGGCAAAAAATTGAAAATTTGGCTCACATAGCCAATTGATCGATCTGAAATATAACAGTACTCCATGAATACAGCTCTGGCTATGAGGCAGTCTGTGAGAGAAAATAAGTTCCCACTTAGGCCATTTGTTATCCATCCATCCATTGTCTGTACCCACTTATCCTGGTCAGGGTCACAGGGAATGCTGGAGCTTATCCCAGTGTTCATTGGGTGAGAGGCAGGAATACAGCCAGGACAGAGCTCCAATTTATCGCAGGGTGGAAATTTTTTTATGTTGCATGTTCAACTGGCATCTCCCAAAATTAAATGTAGTCTTTCAATGTTACATGGATTCATCAGTACCATTCTTGGCAATGTATAATTCCAAGAAATCACATAAAATAGAAACTTAAAGCATGAAATGAACAACATATTTTGCAGTCCTAGAAATTCTTGGTCCCGTTGTTCTTTTCATAATGTGACAAGCTTGAAAACCGATTGAATGCCCCTAAATTTTGATAGCCCTCGTCAACAGGTACTTAGTTCTGGCCAGGTAGCTATCACACAATACCTTGCCTGTGAATGTTTTTCGGCAAACGCCTGCATTTCTCTGTTGTCTGCCCCCAAACTAGTTTGCATCTGAATCATGAAGGACGAATGGACCCGCTCTCTATCTTCAGGTTTCAGATAACGGTTGTTAAGTTTGTTAAGTGGGACATAAGGATCAAGACCATACTCTTCCAAACGCTGGCTGAGTTGATTCAAGTTGTTAACAACCAGGCTGTGTAAGTAATGTAGATCTTTATTGGATATAAAACAGAAACTAGTTTAGCCTATAAGAGGCTGATTATGTAGCTATACTGTGCAGCGAACCATCATAAAAATCCAGCTGAAATTTAAAAAAAAGATCTTTCACAATCCATGTCACCATTTAGCCTACATTCTGATCAAGCTTGCGGTCAGCTGTCCGGTTGACATGGAAACGATAAAAATTACCTGTGCTTCAGCTTTAGAATTTAGCTTTTTTTAGTAGGCCGATTAAAAATGGCAAACAGCAACAAGGACAACACAAGTCACAAGACAATCAAACAAGTTCCGTAAACATATGCAAATCTTCAGAGCCAGAAAGACTCCACTGGAAGACACTGTTGACAGAAATGACATAATGACATTAGCTAGCAACTTTTCTGCACTGCTACAGGCCATAGGACGGGCTTCGTAGGACTATTACAATGAAAGGTATGATTTGAAATTTCCACAAGCCTGGGATACTCACGGTAAGGATAGCCACGGCAATGTTTACAGAGTGTAACGAAAACATTCCCTGACCGGGAATCAAACCCTTGCCGCGGTGAGAGCGCCGAATCCTAGCCACTAGACCACCAGGGACACACGCCTGCTCTTGCCCATGCCACCGTGTCGGTGTGCAAAATATTGTGTCTGGAACTGACATAACAATTTCATGACAGCCGACGCTACGGCACTTTTGAAGAAATAAAGCCAAACTCATCAGCGCACGTATATGAAGGAGGACAAAGCCGCTGCGCCAGCCGGGAATCGAACCCGAAGAATGGGAATCTTGCATGATACCCCTACAAAACGGGCACCACCATGGTGTCGCTCTGTTCTCTTCGTGCATACATGTTTCCGGTGTGCCTTATGCACATCTCTCCTGTTGAGCAGCAAACAGAAGGCATGGTAAAGAGGATGTACCAGAACACGGATTGTACAAACGACTACAGGAAGTACCCTGTCCATGTGATCGGTCTGTCCATGATCATATGATCGTGACATCAGTTTGAGCTGTAGACCCGAAATGGCGCCCAGTCCTTACACTGGAAATATGACTGCTTGAATATTGTGTTTTTGTGATACACAGTTTTCAGAAAACTTGCTTTTATGATTTTGTTGGGAATTATGGAATCTTGCATGATGCCGCTAAACTACTGGCGCCTTACTGTAAGCATCCTAGAGTTCTCGGCATAATGTGACAAGCTTGAAATCCGTGCCACAAACTGTCAGCATTACATTACATTACATTACATTACAGGCATTTGGCAGACGCTCTTATCCAGAGCGACATACAACAAAGTGTATAACCATAACCAGGAACAAGTATGACGAAACCCCTAGAGAGAAGTACCGGTCCAAGTGCAGGGAACAACCGCATAGTTCAACTTGGACTCTAAAGGTTAAACTGATTAACACTAACAACGAGAACGGCAACAACGCAGTCTATGGAAAAAATACAAGCAGTAGTTAAGACAGTTAATGCACCTAAGTCACCTACGAAACAGCTGCCTAGTTACAACCCTAAGCTTACAGTCATTTACAGGGGGGTAGGGAGGGATGGGGAGAGGTGCAGCCTGAAGAGGTGAGTCTTCAGTCGTCGCTTGAAATGGGTCAGTGTCTCAGCTGTTCTGACCTCCACGGGGAGGTCACTCCACCATCGTGGGGCCAGAACAGACAGGAGACGTGTTCTGGAAGTGCAGGTGCGAAGAGGGGGAGGTGCTAGGCGTCCTGAGGTAGCAGAACGGAGGGATCTGGCTGGCATGTAGGGTTTGAATATCTTGTGGAGGTATGCTGGGGCTGATCCCTTGATTGCCTGGTATGCTAGGACCAATGTTTTTAATTTTATGCGAGCTATAACAGGCAGCCAGTGGAGGGTAGTGAGCAGGGGAGTGACGTGGGAGTGTCTGGGGAGGTTGAAGACCAGACAAGCCGCAGCATTCTGAATGAGTTGCAGGGGTCTGGTGGCAGATGCTGGTAGTCCAGCCAGAAGAGAGTTGCAGTAGTCCAGGCGGGATAGAACCATTGCTTGGACCAGGAGCTGGGTTGAGTAGGTGGTGAGAAAGGGGCGGATTCTGCGGATGTTATACAGGAAAAATCTGCATGCCCGGCTTACTGCTGCAATGTTCTTGGAGAGGGACAGCTTGTTGTCCATCACCACTCCGAGATTCTTGGCACAGGGTGATGATGTCACTAAGGTGTCCCCTAGGGAAATGGAAAAGTTGAGGAGGGGAGAGGATAGAGCAGGAATAAAGATTAGCTCCGTCTTTCCCGGGTTGAGCTTCAGGTGGTGATTGTCCATCCAGCTCTGTATGTCCCTCAGGCAAGCGGAGATGCGGGCAGGGACCTGTGTGTCCGATGGGGAGAAGGAGAGAAAGAGTTGCGTGTCATCGGCATAGGAGTGATAGGACAAGCCATGGGCAGATATTACAGGGTCAAGGGATCTGGTGTACAAGGAGAAGAAAAGGGGACCGAGGACTTAGCCCTGGGGAACTCCGGTGGAGAGGGGACGGGGTGGTGATACCTTACCCGCCCAGGCAACCTGGAAGGAACGGTCAGAGAGGTAAGACTCAATCCAGTCAAGGACTGTGCCGCAGATCCCTGTTGCTGCCAGGGAGGACAGGAGGATAGAGTGCTCCACAGTGTCAAATGCAGCGGAGATGTCTAGAAGAATCAGGACAGAGGAGAGGGAGGCTGCTCGTGCGGCATGGAACGACTCACTGACCGAGAGGAGTGCAGTCTCGGTCGAGTGGCCAGGCCTGAAGCCAGACTGGTGGGGATCAAGCAGGTTGTTCTGAGAGAAGAAAGCAGAGAGTTGGTTAGATGCAGCACGTTCAAGTGTTTTGGATAGGAAAGGGAGGAGAGATACTGGGTGGTAGTTCTGAATGACTGAAGGATCTACTGTGGGTTTCTTCAGCAGCGGGGTGATGTGGGCCCTCTTGAAGGATGAGGGGAAACATCCAGAAGATAGGGAGGAGTTCACGAGGGAGGTGACAAAAGGGAGGATGTCTGGTGTGATTGTCTGGTGGAGAGATGAGGGGATAGGGTCGAGGGCGCAGGTGGTAGGGCGGTGGGTGAGCAGAAGCTGGGAAACTTCAGAGTCTGAGAGGAGAGAAAATGTGGAGAAACAGGGGGCAGAGGGCTGCGGATGTCTGCAATCTTTTCGTCAAAGAATGCTGCAAAGTCATCTGCAGTGAAGGAAGACTGGGGTGGAGGAGGTGGCACTTGCGGGGACTTCATATGTGAGCAAACACATACTTTGAATACATGTTTTAAAAATGTACTTTTTTCAGCTCATGTTAAAATACTGAATAAAATACTGATATAATTTGATGAGATTTAGTACATGTTTCTGGAGGTACGATTGCTTGAATATTGTGTTTTTGCAAAACGCACTTTTCCGAAAACTAGCATTTCAGATTTTATTGGGAAATTAGGAATCTTGCTTGATTTCCCTAAAGTACTGGCACCTTTTTGCATGTGTCCCGTTGTTTTTTTCATAAAGTGACAAGCTTGAAAACCTCTTGAATGCCCCTAAATTTTGAAAGGCCTCGTCCACAGGTATTTATGAACGGTGGCGACTACCACAGAAAAAGAAGAAAAGATTAATTGAAGGCAGTACAAGGAGTATCTCAAGCCCACGTGCGTCACTTCCCCGTCTCTGCTAGCATTTGATAGGCCAGCTGGTAAAGGGGAAGACTGTATTAATTATCATAGCCATCCTTAGGTGACCGGTTCAAATGCGTTTTGACAAATTGCGTGTTTTTTTCCGCACTCTCTGCACTTTTCTGGAGTTCTATCGGCAAATGTTAAAGCAAATGATAATGCCCCAAACCTGAACTGTGTTAAAAAAAACAATTAAGAAATTGAACACGCGTTCCACAACCTAATTAAGAATCTATTGATTAACCTCAGTCTTGTTACCGACATTATGTGGCAGAAGAGGAAAAATAATCCCTTGAAATCATGAAATGCACCTAATTAAGACAACAGCTTGTTAAAATTTATGGATTACAATTGCGGTAGGAACGAAAACCAGCGTACACAGGGAGCCCCCAGGACTGAGTTTGAGAACCACTGCGCTACAGTACTGACACCTTATTGCATGTGTCCCATAGTTCTTTTTATAAAGTGACAAGCTTGAAAACCGTGCTGCAAACTGTTGACAAATGCCATGGTATCATAAGCAAAACCATGTGACCTGAGTTAACCTTGTAATTAAATGCTTTAACTGCTGTGCTTCTCAAGTTCTGAGTAACAATGAAAGACCAGGAGTGAGGGCCACTGACCCAAAGACATGCTTTTCATAGCATTTAATCTTCCATCCACATTCACTTTTCTTCCTGACTTTCTCCATATAAAATCAACTAATTGTTTTATAAATGTCTCAATTAGAAACTCAGTTGTATGATTAGCCTATTGACTATGCCATTAGAGTGCCTTTGGGGACACCTGGAGGATAAGCATTGAAATAAAAGTTTAAATCCCTGAACGTCATATGGAGACAAATTCATATGAATATATCACAAAGGCATATTTATTTAAATTAGACAAAAATGGGATCCCATAGCTTTAAGGTTTGTTTAACTGAATACAAAATTTTAATCTGGTTTGATTCAACTGTATATGCTCTTAAAATGGCTAAAAGTCCTGGTTGGAGATTGATGAATAATTACTTTGTTAAGTTTATTTGTTTGTGGGATTTTTGCTTTGTGCCAATTAGTGCTTGGCACTTTCTTGATGCTTTATTTGGAGTTCTGTATGCACTCATCAATGTACTTCTTCCACATATGTTCTGTTTGCTTCACTTTGTACTTGCTCCTCTTCCTTTGAAATTAAGCATGGAAGGAGAGTGATCTTTGAAAGGTCCTACATAAATTAAATGTATTATAACGACTATTTTTGGTCCATACAACTGTAACCAGAATATGTAAACTGAATACACAGTGATATAATTTTCTCCTGAAGCACCAATTGCTGTGCTATTTGAAAAAGCCAAATGGGTCAATTAAATGGCCAGCATTAGAGGCCCAGCTTTAGACGTTGCCTTTGGGAAAATAACAAATACATAAATGCACAAGAGAATGTGATAATGTGACAGGGAGGGACAGTCACAACATCTAGTGGCCTGCCGCACTGCCCATCCATCAAAGGGTTCAAGACTGCACAATGACTTTCTGAGCCAGTCCTAATGATGGCATGGCGGCCTCCTTTGCCTGGATGTTATTCGCAGTCATGCCCTCTCAGCCAGACAGTCTACAGCCTTATTTATTCACAGCACAATCCACTTATAGGCCAAACAATAAACATGAATAAAATACATAAAACCATCAGTCCTTTTATATAAAAAAAAAACTGAATAGCTATTATTTACCATCAAAATATGAAGACAACACAATTGTTGTAATGGCTTTGAGAACTATTTAGTCATATGCACGCACCCTGCTAATCCATCTAACGAATGCACTGGAAACATGAACTGAATCTGATTCCCCAGAATAAGCAATCTTAACAACACGTCTGCTGATATTTCTGTACTGGTCATCTGCAAGAGGACAACACTAAACTTGAAGAAAATAATGCATTCCAGTGTCAAGTTGTTTAGTCATTACAAATATTTCAAAAATAGAGGGAAATATATTACTCGGAAATCTTAACATGTTGCTCTATTTGATGGTTTCATATTCTTTGATCTCCACATCAGTTATTCAAGTAACAAAGTTTTTAGGCTTTCCTTCATGAAAAGAGGGAGAACAAAGCTATTTTCTTTATTATTTTTTTCATCAGTAAGCAATGAATTACTAATCTAAACAACTGGCTAGTTCAATATTTAAATTCCCAATCTGATCCCAGCTTTTTAACTAATGTAAGTAAAACAGGTGTTCAATTTTTAATAAGAAAGGAAAGTGTCTCTTCGAGAATGCAGCAACCTTCCCCAATCTCCCTACAGATTTTAGTTCAGATCCACCTACATTATCCATCCATCCATCCATTATCTATACCCGCTTATCCTGAGCAGGGTCGCAGGGGGTGCTGGAGCCTACCACCTACATTAATTAGACTTAAATAAATGATAAATGAAGAACCTTTTTCAGGTTTCATTCTAGTAACTCCAAGGCAGTTAATTATCATCCTTAGTGAGAAAGGTAATGGTGAGAAAGAGCAGGAAGGGTTCAAAGAACTGTAAATGATTTTTAAAAAACATTTATAAAAGTCTTGGTTATATGACATTCAGTCAGTCAGTCAAGTTGCAACAGAACACAGAAAGGCAAGACCAGATTGTTGGATTGTTGGGAATTTATTGTGTAAACCTTCAAGACCCTAAAAGGTCCAAAAAAAAAAAAAAAAAAAAAAAAACTAAGAAGAGAGGAGTCTATCAAAACTGCCAACAGAAAAAAATGAATGTATACTTCTTCACTGGCAGCCTGTCTATCATAAATAAAGTGTAAACGGTGAGTAACAAAAATAAATGGCGTCAGGCTCCCTGCAACCTAACATCCACTAGTGTTCACAAATACAAATATTTTTGCACAAGTATATAAAAATACAAATATTTATAATAATCTACAATCGGCAAACACGGCAAAAAGGATAGGTGGAAATTGGAGTCAAGAGAACAAGGTCTTACACACCAGTGTGACTTCTGCATCTGCAATTATGTAATTGGTGGATGAAAACATTGTCCACAGGACCTCTTGCACCACTCAAAATTTGAAACACTGCAGATGTGGATGCGTGCAACACTATCCGTGATTGATTCTTAGGGTTTCCTAGCTAACTGCTCTTCTGGCTCTTTGAAAACACAGCGGCAAGGAAGGACAAGTACAGCAGCACCCCGTACAGTATGCCATCCCGGCAAGTTGCAGCTTGGGGGGCAGCATGCTCCATACCTATACAGCACCGAGCATTTGCCACTTTTCAGGTCACCTACAGAAATAACCGCAATGACCACAGACAATGATCTCTCTGGGACCACTCTGGCACTGTAACACCAGTGTGACCCTACGCGCCAAAGGGTTAAAAAGTAGTTAACAGTAGAAACAGCACAGTGGTCAATTTAGTTCTGAAGAAAACTGATATACCTGCTGTGGAGACATAATTGTCTTGCGCCAGTTACCATAAGACTGGCAACATTGCCTACCAACTGTATTGCTGCTGAATTTTGGAGCCGTCTGTACTAATGTTATGCACTAGGCCTGTCGACTCATTAGCAAGGTAGGTAATGTTAAAATGCCGAAAGGGAAACTGTAAAGTGTGGATGTATTTTATTTGGATTTCAGAAATATAAATGAGTTTCCTGCAAAGATTATACAGTTGCAAAAGTAGTAAATAGTTGCAAGTAGTTACAATTTTTAGGCAATTCATTACAGTACTTACCAAGAAAGCCAATGTAATGCGTAAGAGAGTTGCCCGAGCCCGAGGGGGGATTTGAATTTGTGCCTGTCACTCGTCCCAAAGGTCCCATAGGAAAATGCTGGGGCGTCAAAGTTTTTTTTAATTTTTTTTTTTTAAAGTGTGCCCTTGTATATATGTCCATTTTTCATGTGTATCCAATGTTTTAATTAGCTGATGTAGGTAAATGTCCAATGGGGAGACTTCTTTGTGGTTCTGGAGCATTTGCGATGTAGTAATCAGCAGGGAAAAGAAGAAGGAAAGAAGAGCAAAATCCCCTAAAATTGGGGTTTTAATGTGTGGATGTGTGAAATTATTTGTGAATTCTGTCTGTTTACATGAGGTCAGAAGGTACAGGAATTCATATTTTTAAGGGCTGAGAATCTGTGGTTATTTCTGTAGGAAATCCTGAAAAGCGCCTAACTCTCAGTGCTGTATAGTATGGGGCATGCTGCCCTGCCAAAGCATAATTTGTCGGCATGGCATACCTGCCATCCCAATAATGTGTAAGTCTGTTGTTACACTTCATCATTATACTAGGTGATTGTAGAACAATGACTTCAACGCTTTAAAATCCCAACAATAAGAATGTCAATGACAAAAAATAAAAAAATCTGGATTGTTTTTACCTTTTCCCCTACAAAGCTACACCCACTTTAGGTTCAAACCATGCCCACTTCCATTTTATCTGAAAACAAATTAAAATAATTTGCTGTCTCAAAAAATACACATACAAATACAAATAATAGCCTCTCTGAACACCCCCTTATATATATTTCAGGGGAATGGTATACTCCAAGACCCTTCCAAACGTCCGGTGTAGCGAACAAATGTTTCTTAGCTGGTTATTATGAGTAAGTCATAAGGTTCTTGTGTGGTGAGGTGTACTTTGCGGTCAGGAACAAACCCACTTTAAGAAATTCTGATATTTACCTTTCCAAAAGTGGAAAGGCGACATATCCTACAGCTAGCTATGTAGCTCGCTAACCTATAGACTGGGCTTGGGGGAGGAGACGTGTATTGACCACCTCAAACACTAGCTAACTTATTTATTTAATATTTATTCGAGAGGACTGAACGCCGTTAGCTCGAATACTTCAGGACAGACTTGACAACAAGTTGAGGGCCTGGTAGGCTAAGGAAGAACTCTAAACTTTATGACTGAAGAATTCTGACCATAATAACAAAACATCTGTCTGACAGATCAGAAACACTCTCCATGAGGTGGGTGTGGATGTGTCAGTGACTACTGTCTGTAAAAGACTTAACTAACAGAACAGAGGCTACGCTGTAAGAGGAAAACCACTAGTTGGCCACAAGAACAGGATGGCCAGGCTATAGTATGCTAAGAGGCACCTAAAAGAGCCTGCAGAATTCTGGAAAAGGTCTTGTGAACAGATGAGATCAAGATTAGCTTATATCAGAGTAATTGGCAAGAACAAAGTGTGGAGGCCAAAAGGAACTGCCCAAGATCCAAAGCAAGCCTCCTCATCTGTGAAACATGGTGGCAGGGCTGTTATGGTTTGGGCATGTATAACTGCCACAGGTACTGGCTCACTTGTCTTCATTGATGATGTAACTGCAGAATGAATAGGACATGTGTTTGGGGCTTTTTCTTCATTATGGTGAGAATTCTTTTGAAATCAACTGTAGTGGGTTTCCTTGGCGTACAAGGCTCTTAGCAATTACTGATCTGAACAGAGACCTTTTTTCTAAATGTTGCTCCAAACGGTTGGTTTGGTACGCTTAAGGTTTGGCCTACGTCTCTAACTGTCTTTCATATTTCCCAGCCTCATGAGGGACTATACAGTGAGCTCCAGATTTGTCTGGGATGAGATATAAGACAAAAGAGACAGAGAACAGCTGCTTAATTAAAAAAAAAAAAAAAAAAAATCTTTTTCTGTGTATTGGAACTCCCTCATATTTTCTTTATTTCATCAACAGCTTGGTAATTATGTTGAGCATCTCTATGTAAGCACATTCCATGTAGGAGAATTAGGCTAAATTATAAGAACGTATGTGAGTAATTTACAATATAAACGCTTTTAGTCCTTAAATGGGAGGTAAATCTTTAGTTTTCTTTTTACCATTGCCTTTTAGAAATTGCCACATTTACTGTTATACTGCGTGTTAAAGCTGTTGGGTCTTAACTATGAGGAATGTGTCTCATAGAATTTGGCATGTGTAACAGACAGCCCTCCCACCCCCTCCCCCTCCTTTGTTCAGCATTTCAGAAGGAGGACATTATTAATATTTGCTTTTAATTTTACAGCAGCACAATTCTTTACAGGAGTAGGTATTGAGGGAGCTTCAATGACCCCAGGGAAGAGTGTTTGAACAGAAAAATGTAGGCCTGACGTAAGCAACAATTGTGCATGTTTCCTGACAATGGTCAGGATTCAATCAATGTTTGCCCTAAAATGTGTTGTACAATTACATACAAGTGTTAGCTTAAAAAATAAATAAATAAATAAATAAATAAACACAGTTTGGGGAGTTCAAACGTCACCAAAATTAACTTCTCAAACTGTTTGTGAAGAAAGAATGCATGAAATAATGGTTAGTGTCAGTGCTACCTCTGGCCAAATTGGGGCCCTAAGTGGAGTTTTGTTACACATACAGTGAGCTCCCTAATATTTGGGACAAATACATTTTTCTTGATTTGTGACTCCAATTTTAGATATATAATCAAACAATTCATATGTGGCTATTTCTATGGATTTTGGTTTCACCTTGTAAAAATTACAGCATTTTTTAAATACATAATCCCCCAATT
This sequence comes from Anguilla rostrata, assembly GCF_018555375.3. Taxonomy (NCBI): domain Eukaryota; kingdom Metazoa; phylum Chordata; class Actinopteri; order Anguilliformes; family Anguillidae; genus Anguilla; species Anguilla rostrata. Next base: position 32,112,956 of record NC_057937.1, read on the forward strand.
TCAGGGCGCCATAACATTTGGGACAAATGGCTTCACAAAACAAACAGCTGAAACAGGAGCTGAAGATGGCTGCAGTACAGGCCTGGCACAGCATCACCAAGGAAGATGCTCAGCACATGGTGATGTCTATGAGTCACAGACTTCAAACAGCCATTGCATGGAATTGAAATGAAGTACTAAACTACTCTCTACTATACTACTTTCTTTTACATAAAATAATTTCTTGATTTCTAATGCCCCCTTTTCATATTTTTATTCAATGCTTTACTCACGTGCCACAATAATATAATGTTTTTGAGTTGAAATATCTTAATTTGGGGGCTTTTCCAAGCAAATATTGATATATGTGATTAATTGCAATTAATTTGATGAATTAATCAGCATATCATGTAATTAATTTGATTTAAAATTTTAATCAATTGACAGCCCTAGTATCAACATCTTACTGGAAACAATGCTAAGCATGTGTAACTATTTGGTTATTCATGTAGGATCTGGTTTGGACAGTCTTACCATTATTAGCCTGATGGCTGAAGCACTGCAAGCTAACTAGTTAGCTAAAGCAAGTGAACTGTAGAAAGGCCTGAATTGTAGTGCAAAAATGATGCTGGCAGTGCAGCAATACACTGGGGTTGATCAGAAACCACAATTATAACTGGGATACTGCCAATCTTACAAACAGAAGCGCAACCAAATTTTCACAGTGCATTCAAACCATGAAAATTACACAAGTACGACATTTCCTCGATCTGAATTGAGCCAAATTTATGTCTTTTTATCACTCGCAAGTTAGCAGCTAACTACAGAGCCTTGTTAGCTGGCTTCATAGCAATTACAGATATGTACAGTCACAATGGCTACGCAGATATCACTAGCTTGTATAAAATATTATAACTGGTGCACTTCTAATCTTCACAGTGCATTCAAACTGTGAATATTACACAAGTACGGCATTTTACAGGTAAAGACTCTGGTGTGCTAGCTTTATAGCTAAAACAGCTATGTACAGGCTTAGTAAACAAACGTACCTGTAACATATATGTATACATGCACAAAACAGTATACTGATGCTGTGTTCAAGACAACTAGTAAAACACTAGATTCAACTTGTGAAAAAAACAATTGAATGGTTGTCAAACTCAGAATTATAGGTCAGAAACTCTGGCACTATTTCAGACCTCCGATATGTCCGACCTCAGCACTTGTGATGTCACAGTAAGATAAATGGTGGCATTTGTAGTTTGTGGTAAGAACGCAAACTGTATATTATTATGATGTCCATCAGCCACTTCTTTCACTAGCCAGCTTAGCTAGACAACATTATTTTGCTCAGAAATAAATTCTGCAGATGAAATAACGAAACACCTGACAGTGATATCATATTTACATCTCAGTACTACTTCAGCCTTACATTGCTTCCAGGTTTAACTCTATTCACTCATTTAATATACTCCTTAACAATTAAATAAAGCAGCATTTCCTGTGGGAATCCATGTTTTTCCCAAGTAAAACAGTGTGAACGCAGTGACGTCGGAAGTTGCCAAGTTGTTTTAAACGCAGTATGATGTTTAAATCATCTGATAGCGTTTTATCCAATGAGGGGTAGATGGAAACTGACCAGAAGTGGAAGGCATCTGTTACTGCAAGCAAGCAACAGGTTTTGCAGTGACAGCCCCCACCACTGAGCTGTAGTGCCCTACACACAGCATGTGTACTGCATACAGGGAGGGGCAGCCCTGATTAGTGTACTCCAATGATATTGTTTAGGGTTTTAAGATCCTTTCTCTGAGGCTCCTTACTCTCATTGCATGCAATTATTAATTATTAGTAATGCACTTTTTTTTACTAATGAACTAATGAACTATTGCACCACAACAGCTTTGTCTTTCATAACAAACGTCAAAAATATTTTTTTCCACATTGTCTTGCAGCTACTGGCTGGACTCAAATGGAAAAAGACACTAAAAGATGTCACTGATATTGTGACATATCCATATAATTGGATACAGGTCAGCTATCTTAAAATCTGTCAGATACACAACTGGCAATTGATGGATTTACACATTTATAATGAACATTAATTTGGGAAATGGCAATCAGCACTGGCAATTGCTAAGAGATACAAGAGGACAAGGAGAATATGCTTCATTTTTATTTTATTCAATGAAGCATGTTACTTAATTAGACATTAATATTGTCATTATAATAACTACCATTGTTGATGCGAGAGTGTCATTTATCAATTCCCATTAACTGAGCTTGCAGGACAGTGAGATTTTCAATGTGCAACAGAGATCTTCCTTTGTACCCATAGTCTATATGCCAGACAGTAATAGTGATAGTGATACTATTACTATAGTGATAGTAAGCATTGACAGTGCTTGCTGTTACTTAAGTTTATCTTTCAGCCAAAGTTATGTAATATGTACAAAAAAAAACATATCATGTTTTCTTTGTAAACTATCTGTTTGATCTTAGATAAATCTGAGGATTACGGATGCCTTTTTGGTTATGTCATAAAATCAGGAATAGTTCTATGCATGATTTTACCATTGTTAATCCACAATAACCAGGTGTGTATTTGCATTTACCATGGGAAGCCTTTCTATGGCACCCCTGCCAAAAGTTGGCATGTTAACTGACGAACCCCCTCAACAACACTTTCCCCTTTTGGGTGCCGTTAAAAAAAATAAACAAATAAACAAATAAAAAAAACTCCAGAAATGGAAAATCTGGGTCCACCCCAGTATTTTGTTCCAATCACCTGGATTTGCTAATTAGCACCAATTTTCAGCCAGGAGGTAGAACAAATAAGTGTAATCAGCCACCTGAGTTCATGGAAGAAAGAAACACAAGGCAGGACTGTTATTTTCAGACCACAAGACTTTCCAACTTTATCATAGAATCTGCATCACAGAAATGAAAAATAAGTCATTGTTTTCCATTTACCAACATTATGGTTTAGTACTATGGAGTTTTGAACTAATTTTAGAGTGCATTGATCTGTCTCTCAGGATGCATAAGAAACTATGACAAAAAAACATATTAGGCTTTTACAATACAGACCAATACGGAAGAGGATTAGGGTCACATGTGAATTTTTTTTTTGAGTTCTGACTTTAAAGAAGAATTCTGAAATTAAAGTCAGAATTCTGAGAATAAAGTCAGAATTCTGACTTTAAAGTCAGAACTAAAAAAAAAATTGCACGTGGCCCTAATCCTCTTCCGTAGACCAAAAACCACCAAACAAAGGCCACAAATTATATATCCCATTAACAATCAACAGTAGAAATAATTGTGCCTGTTTCCTGAAAAAAAATCAACTCATTAAAAGAAATATAGTTACAGTTTACAGGTTGCTTGTGGTGGAATGTCAAACTGGAATTATCGAATGTCAGAGACTGATGTCAGAGACTGGCAGCAATGTACGAAGTGTTTCTTCTATCCAAGAACAGATTCCTCACTGTCTAATAGACTTACAGAGTGGCATGTTATAAAGTATTTCTTTGACTCCCAATGTTTTTTTCAGTTTTTTAATTTACACTTGAGCGGGAAATGAAAACAGAGTTATCCTTTAACATTCCACACACAATTTTTAAGGGAATGTATTAAAATTTTCTTACCAAAGTCACATTCCTTTTTACATTTATTCAACTACATTCTAAATTTATATTGACTGCTTGCAGATTATACTTTTTTCAAATGGAGTGGGACATAAAGTTTTCTGTCTGTCTCCTGAGATGACTATGTGGATCACAGAAAGACATTTAACATAATGGCAGAACATTGAGTAAGTGTTGAATGTTATATCAAATATATTTTCCCATCTCAAGTCTCTTGATGACTTTCTGAAGTATTTTTACATTCACTTTTGTCTTTTCTCTCCAAACTGAGATCGAAAAACTTCACAGACATGGATTAAAATCTAACGTGCCAATTCACAAGGGGCCTGCTGAACTCAAGGCAAGAGGAATCAACTGAATTCTTGAATTGTGGATTCTCTCAATAGCCATTTTCCAAGAATTCTTGAGCAGAAACAAATACCATGATTATTCTCTGTTGTCTTTAGATGGAAAACACACACACTGTCTCTCTCTTACTCACACACACACACACAAGTAACTGTCACATCAAATGAATGATGCTTTGACAAATTCAAGGAATGCTTGTCTGAAATTAATGATGCTTAGACAAATGCAAGGAATGCTTGCCTGAATTTGGTGGGTGTTATGAATTTTATTCTTCAGTATATCCAGTCTGATTCAGCTGACAAGCATCTGCTCATGACTCTGGTGATGATTTACTTTACAATAGTCTGGAAGTAATTTGTGAAACAGTTTTTTCTGCTCAGAAAGTTATTGCAAGTATTGACCTTTCCTAGGGTTTGAATGGCATTTGTAACAAAACTGGGCTGCCGTTGCTGCTCTGAAACGGAACTATTTAATATGGTACGTCAGTGTTATTTTAGGCCCCCTTTCTAGAGGCAAGTGTTATAGTTCTTACAGCACATTCAACAGCTGTCCTAAAACCACCATTTATACATCAACTGAACATTTACACACTGTTGTGTAAAGCATTGTTCTTTATGTTTGACATGAAATACGAGTAATATTGACAGAACACTTACAACAGTGACAGATTCCATAATTCTTACTAAATTAAAAGTGCTTCTTTCCAGAATTAATTTAATCTTGTTAAGACAGTGTAAGGGTTGGATAATAAATAACTTCATATCAAGACATCTGCCTTTCTCCAGGTACAAGTGGAACAAGAAATGTTGTACTTGTTTATTACAAAACCATATCTTTATGAAAATTGAAAAAAAAAACTAAGCTTGCAAAATTAAGAACAAAAATGTCTTCCAAAAACGTTTTTCAATTCACCAGTGAAACGAGCCTCAGAAAGAGCCTTCCCAACAAATGTTAGTGACATCCTTGGTCCATGCATATGACTCTGCTGCCTCCTTGTGGTTCAGTAGGATCCAGTGTTTAGGTACACCAGAAGTTTTCCATTTCCCAGATGTCCTTATTGTATCTATTTATCAACCAGTCTTACAATTGTTTTTGCTTATACCATTATTTCTTACTTGCACCATATACAGATTTCAAGCAATAAGTAAACCTAAGGCATTCATTTGACTAAGCGTGGGAAGATGTCCTAGTATAAACTTTTGTATTTACTCTACATTTGGGAGGCACAGCCCTTGGAGTCTTGCCATTTGTGATTTGACACAATCACTTGCTTTGTTATAAAACTTTTATATGTATTATTGATTATAATAGCATTGATTCTGGGGTCCATATTCATAAGGAATCTCAGAGCTGAGGCGATCTAAAGTGAGTTTTGTGTCATCTCATAATGGGTAAGCTTAGATCAGGCCTTCTTGAAGATTTGTTTGTTGATTTCAAACCTGCCAGGATATCCATCGTGTCTTTTTATTCTGTGTTTAAATTCATTGTTTCTCCTTTCACCATATGTCATGATGAAAGATGCTAGTTAATTGGGGGCACTTTTCTCACCTGCAGTTCAATCATAACGAAAGAGGTCGACAGAGCCTTCATGTCAGTCAGTTATCAAATTGCCCCTCCCCAGTAATCATTAATTGTCACTTATTAAGCATAGGTGATGAATATCAGCAGTTTTCCCATCCTGTCGCACATTGCTTTCACTGCATAGTCACTGCACAGCTGACAGACATTTTTGTAGTGTTGAGCAGTAATTTCTTTTTTTAAAGCAATGGACATTGGTCTACATAAAAAGTGCTATTGTATTAATTGCACAAAAATTAAGACTCACAACAATATTAAATTAAGAATCACAACAATAAAATAGTTTACTGTGATGAAGATATAAATGCTAAAACAGATGAACTCAAATGATATATAAATGCAAAATTTAAACCTTACAATAGATTTTTTTTCACACCAGTTGTTTAATTAGTCTGATTTGTCATCCTTTGGCAGTGCTCAGTGTAAAGGAAGAGATGCATCTTTGTGCATCAACAGGGTTTGGACAAGTATTGTTTTTCCTTCTGCACAATATTTGGGATGATTTCACTCCCGAGTATAAAAGCAGTGCCATGTTCATGTGCAAATAATTTAGTTGAAAGAACTGCGGTTTCTTGTGGAATGTGTGTTGTTGGTTTCTTAGTAACTTATTTTCGCTGCAATGGGTTTCTATTAATTCTACTATGTTGTGTGTCTCTGTGTTCATTTTTCAGTTGTTAAAACTTGTTGTATGCTTCATGTATTGTCATCTGTCTACTCTCAAACCAGTGGATCATTTCAAAGACTTTTGCCATGTTCCACAAACAACTCAAGTTCTACAACTGTGCCAGCACAGCAGCATTTGGCGTGATGTCAATTTTCCAGGTCCACAAATCTGGAGTATAAACTGTAGTACTGCATTGTACTGTACAGCAGAATACCAGCAGCTCCATCACATCTTGCGTGGCTTTATGTTAATGTCTGAACCTTGTTCCAACATGCTGTGCCATATAGTGCAACTTTCTGCTTTCTGTTGTTTGACTACTCCACCAATTTTGTCAGATTTTTGGAAATTGCTATCTCTAACGTATGGGGGTATTATTGTCTGTAACTGATCCACAAGTACATGTAGCTGATCCACAAATAAATGCAGCTGATCCAGAAAATGCAGCTGGTTTAGATTTGTGCATCGCCTGTCTCTTGCATTTACTTGTTGATTTTTTAAATCCTCATGGCACGATTTGCAAATATGTCCACGAGTAGTTTTTTTTTTTTTTTCTTCACTGAGTCTGTTCCAGCCATTCAGATTTTAAAACATCCTTTAACGCGCACATTACTTTGACCAGTCACGGCACCTATACATTTCAGGATTGTGTTGTGTAGTGCCAAGACAACCACTTGGTTGGGAAGATTTCTGTAATAGCTATCTCTTTGAGCAATGAATGAAGCCTTCAAACCTTGAACCAAAGTGAAACCACATTATCTCATATTTGTGTACTACCCCATTAGATCTGGAGAGGGGCTGACGAAAAAAAGCTGTAAGGTACGGTCAACATGGCTGCCCAAGTACAGGAGCATCACCCTATTTTAAAGTTGTTCTATACAGCCATACTGACATATCATCTCCTGTGATATTTGGTTTTTCAATGCAGTTGCAAGTGCAAAGGCAGTGTGCTTTTATCCGTATACTTGCCTTTTATCCATTTTTTACTCTACTTACACCTGCTCGTCCTACGATCTGTGGCCACTCGACCTCACTGTCCCATGGACCTAACCCCGGTGCGGTAAGAAGGCCGACTTTTTCCTATTTTCACGTGAGTTCAGAATAAGCCTTTTAATTTTATTTTTTATTATCTTTTATTGTATATATAATACAAATAAATATTTTTTACGCTTTCCCCCCATCGCAGGCTTTTATTTCTGTTTATTTAATTGGCATTTTATTCGCTACTTTTTCATCAACGTGGGCTTCTTATTTACAGTGGGTAAAGGGCTTAATCAGTATACAGTATATTATGCCCCCACTTACTTCTCCACCCGGGTGCTGTATCCACTTGAGTCAGATGATCAACTTGTACTGAATCAAAGAGGATGAACTCCTTGACGTCAGCCCAAAATCTCCCATAAGTGTTCAATTGGGTTGAGATCTGGTGACTGCAAAGGCAGTTAGCATATGATCACATGTTCATACTCCTGACATTCAGTCCCCTGTCCCATGGATGGGCATGTAATCTGAAGAGACACTCCATAGATGAATGTTCATCAAAGGATAAGGTGATCATCAGAATAACTTTGTAGATTGCAGTGACCTTCCTCAAGACGGACCAACTGCGAATGCCCCCACAGCATAACAGAGCTTTGCCCCTCACTGTGGTCAAGCATTCAGCTGTACCTCTGGTGTACACACACGCACTACCCTTGTTATTTGTGATTCACCTGCCAGGATACCATCGTGCCTTATTCGTGTTTAAATTATTGTTCTCCTTCAACCATATGTCATGATGAAAGATGCTATTATTTGGGGACTTTTCCACCTGCAGTTCAATCATACCGAAAGAGGTCGACAGAGCCTTCATGTCAGTCAGTTATCAAATTGCCCCTCCCCAGTAATCATTAATTGTCACTTATTAAACTTATCTGACCATATTACTTTTTTCACGTCACCACTGAACTCTACAGTATGCATTTGTCTTTGTAATGAGGGGTTTATGCACTGCAGCCCTCCTATAATATCACTCTCTATGTAGCTGTCGACAGACTGTTTTTGCTGACACAGTCTTATCACATCCTGCATTGATATTCTCAGCGACCTTTTCTGTTACAGCTTTTCTGTTTTTCCATATCGCACTACTGCACAAGCATCTCGGTCATCGAATGTGTTCTTTTGACCACAATTTCCGACCCTATTTACTGATGTCTTTCTCTTAGATCTAAATGCAGATGTCACTTCAGTCACTGTTTCTATTGGAACACTAGCCTGTTGAGCAGCCTTAGTGAATGAAGCTCCTTCTATTCCTGCCCCAATGATGAACCCTTCAAAGTCACTTAGATCTTTCCGTCTTGTCATTTTGATCCAAAATCGAGGTCAGCTGGGCCGGCTCAGCACTTTTATATACACCACAGAGGATGTCAATTGCTTATTTGTATCATGCAGTACACGTGTATGAAGGTATCTGCATTTATTATGTTTCTTTTAATTTGTCACCAGTCTGTGTATATATATATATATATATGAATATATATCGTCTTCAAAAATACTTTTTAAACATGAATGTCGACCAGTAAAAAGAAAAAATGTCTGAAAATAAAAAGAAAATAAATTATTGAAACAATTGTAAGATAAGCAAAACAATAGCACTCATGGTAATAATGTAGGATAATTGACTGATGTATGTGTTTTGCTTCTGATCTGTTGATGGTAGCTAATGGTAATGAGATATTAATAACAGTCATTGGAATCAGGTAACATTGAAGTGCCAACGATACATCTGTCATTTTTAGCTCCATAGCAGGCAACATTTTTGCTGTGCTATAGGAGACTTTTCTGTTTTTTTCTCTGTTCTCCTTAATTCCATAATTTGACTTTGGGGTATTCAAACACCAGTATTTCAAACAACATTTGGTAAAGCACCTTGGATGGAACAAAAACCAGTAATGCCATCTTTGCACCCTAGAAGGTGTATATTACAAACAACAGTGACCTAGATGTTCTAAATGCTCAGCCATTACGGACAACTGCATTTATAATTATTAGTCTCAGCAACACTAGCGCTAGTTCTAGCTACACTTTCACAGTTTCTACCAACCTCAACGATTTCATTTTCTGAGTACATTGCTAGCAGTCATAAAAAAAAAACAATATTGGGCTGTTGCTAGTCAGCTAGGAGGTCACTGTTGGAAAACAAGCTTGATCACCCTCGCTATTATATAAGATAAAAAGTATTAAGGGGACAGCGAAACACTACTGACTTTAGAGTTGCTAACTCCTGCAGTGACACAAATTGTTTATAATTGCAAAATGTGGCATATGTCCATGTAACGTTCACTTTGTATGCGAGAATAATCATGTAGAAATAAGTTATTTTCAGTTATAACTTGGGAAGTCTTACTAATAATAAAAAAATAAAAATCTTCCAAATGTTTTTGGAAAAAACTACTATAAAAAACTTATCCATATACCATGAATTATCTGTGCATTTCTGATCAGTATGTGCCTTTTTAAAACAGACCAGGTACAAAAACATCCAGTGAGCTCAATCTGGCTAGAAGACACAAATTTGTCAAATAATAACATAATCCATGTGAAATTAATACCATTCTTTTTATTTCAAATAACATTCGGTGCTTTAATCAGCTGCAGTGCTATAAATATATGCGTATTTGTGTAATAGACTTGATTCAGTCATCTGTCTGGGATAAAAAACAAAGGAAGCACTTTTCAGCAAAATGATTGTGGTGTTTTTAAGATAGACTACAGCTATTTTTTAATGTTTGCTGCACTTTTAATCACAGCCTCTTATGCAATTTGATTAGCATGTCATATGTTCTTAATGCCTTCAGCATGTTCCCAGGCCTGGACACAATTAAGGAGCACAAATCAAAACCGTGTCCCCACTTCAGAGCTCTGTGTTTTTGGAAAAATGGGACGTGCTGCCTTTTTAACTCTGCAGTTATTTCCCAAATACCAGTTGCATAATGGAATCATTAAATTTGTGTTAGGAGGCCATCGTCCTGAACATTAGCATTGGTGCCCCCTGGTGCAGGAAAGTATTAAGGCAGCAAACTGGCATTGAAATATGCCTGTTCCTCTGTGCAGACTTATAGTGCAATGCAATGTGAATACTAGTTCTTTTGTTTATCACTATGTTCCCATATTTTTTACTTCCAGTTTGGAATCAACAGTTGTACCTCTCGACATGTCATCTGAAGCGAATGTACTCCCTCGGTGCACTCAACTGCAATCCATTGATTTTTTTCAAACTACATATGCTGCCTGCGTGGCAGCTAGCACCAATCAGATAAGCTGTATTTCTCACCATGAAAACTGGTAGCCTGTGGGTGTCTGCTGTGATTTTGTGAGGGGCAAATACTGTGGTAAACTGAGAAAACCTGACTGCCTTATGCTCACCCTTTTCCCTTGGAGGGACATTTAGCTATTTCCACAGGTCAAAATGCATCCTGATGGGTATGTATAATAATCCAAGTGTATATTCAATCATCCAAATAATACATTCATTTAAATTAAAGAGGCATACTCACTGACTAGAATGCTTTAATTTGAGCTGGATTCAAGTCTACATTCAAACCCGGTGCTGAAAGCCACCTCTACTGGAATACATTTGTCATAAATTTTCTTCAACGTTTCAATTTTCAAGAATATAGCACACAGTGCAGTTCATTCACAAACAAATATTTTACATAAGCATAAACATGGATGGCATGGAACAACACATAAGCACAGGGATAATCAACACTGTGAATCATCCATATGAGGGAAGACTGAGACTGAGAGAAATGCTTTTTTTCTGAGCTGTAGTGAATAACTAATTGGAGTAAACTTTAAACTTATGAATTAGTTGAAATTATTATTAATTTGAAAAATTATTTCAAAATATTAAACAAATAAAATTGTTCAATTTGTGCATATTTTGAAGCAGAACAGAATATCAAGAAAAAGGATTAAATTGAAAATAAATAAGGGAAGCAGCACTTGATAATCATTCTAAATTAATTCTTATTAATGTTTTGCAAGCTCCTATATATAGAGTACATACTATTGTTATTAGTATCATTATTATTATTGTTATTATTAATAATAACAATAAAAACTTATTTTACAAATCTTTGTGAAAGAAAATTCCAAGGAATCTGTAACTGACGTGAGATCCTAATTTCAATTTACATGCATGTTGATTAACAAAAAATAAAGCCACACATATAAAGATAAGGCCTAAGCCTCCTGAATTTTTAAAAATAAATCCTCTTTAATGAAACAAAACTACTGAACAACGGGAATTGGTGACACAATCTAATGCCCATGCTGCTGCATTAATTTACTTAAAAACTAATGGAATGATTTACTGCTAGATTTTCCAAAAGGTTTGGAATGATTCTCTGGTAACTTCCTGGTGTCTGTGAAGAGACCATGTTTAGGTCAATTCCATTTTTCAGTCAGTCAATTCAGGAACTGAAATTAAATGAAATTCACTTGAAAAGTGACAATTAGGCTCCACAAGAATTTATCTACTAATTCATTGAATTGCAGTTCATTTTCTGAACTGACTGAACTGAAAATAGTATTGATCCCAACCCTGAAAAGGACCGGCTACCATTGGAACTTTCTTTGCAATGTAATAGTGTTTGGATAATCTGTCCCAAGCCTTCTGACTTATCTGTATTTTGTCAGTGTGAGCTATCCCAACAGCAACACTGCCACCTAGTTGCCGGCGAAGATGAAATGAACATGTGACATTTGGGAACACAGAAAAAAAGGAAAGGAAAAACCCTGCAAGCAAAATCGAGTTCCTTCTAGGATACCACATCTGTCTCTGTCTTTTTTCCAAATTTGATTTTAAATATTTACAATGCCATATATCTTGGGCAGAGTAGGACATTACACAAGTGCTACTGTCTATGAAACCTGGACTAAGAAGGATGGATGCTTTAACAGGGACATCAATGTTTTATTTGGTAATTTATATGACCAGGTGTACTGAATCACTGTTGTGTTCTCACTGTTGTCACTAGTGCTGCCCATCTCCTTGGTCAGAGATGATCACAAGGCTTTCAATTTCTTGTTCATCCTACCAACCTGACATTTAGACATACTGTATTAACATCCAGGTCAATCAAATGCTTTATAAAACCAGCATTACTGTAATTTCTGAATACACAGAATATAGACGATGTTTCAGTAATATGAATAGTGATAGGATCAGATGTCTTAAAGCAGTAGCATTGATGGTGAATCTAGAACATTCTATGCAGTGAGGAAGGCCTTGACAAAATGAACGACAAAAGAAGTGTACAAAAATCCACTGCATGGTGATATGCATGATGCAGTTTTCATTTTGAAGGCAATTGCCCACAACATCAGTTTGGAAGATATTCGAGAGATACGCAGACAGTAAAGGATAAGAGTGTGAAGTCCCTTGCAAGATAGGCATAGAACTAAAGGACTCCAATACCACAGGTTTTAGCTCTTTCTCTGGGGCCCCTTTGCTATCTACTGCACAGCAGGGCAAATTGAAAAAGCTTTATGGCGGAGCACTGGAGGGGTTTGGTACTGAATTCAGGGTAATGACCCCCACCCCCTCCACCCTCCTTCAGCCGACAAAAATGATGTACAGTTGAGCTGAGGACAGACTCTCTAGACACAGTCTCAGCATATCATTTCTCTGTTGTATTACCTCCCAACGACTCATGAAATATAACAACTGGAAGACCAGCTGTACCAGCTGTCATTGTTTTATCATAAAATGAGGCAGCTTATGACAAGAGAATTACATGCGTAGCCATTACCAGCTGATTCTAACTACTTGATGAAGCCAATGAGGGAAACATTGACATTATTTGTTCATCATGCATGATTTTTGAACAAGTACCTATGATTAACGAGAATATGATCGCAATGCTTGTCTTTTGATATTCTTTGTGGCATTCATACATTCAGCACACCTTTAGAAATGACAAATCACTCTTAGCTTAGGCATGTAAATTTTTCTGATTCATTGAATTAGCTCTTATACCTCAACAATATTACTGAGGAGGAATGATGAAAGTTATTAAAGTCGAACTGAAATTGCTTCGCTTATATTTTGTACTACCCTTGGTGGTAAAATAGGCAGTGTCAGCTGTATTATCAAATAATTTACAATTTATAATTTTTTGTTTTGAATTATAGAAATTGGTGTTTTAAAAATCACCACGCCACCTACTGTGCTTTTTTTCAATTGTCGCTTCTTGACGTCAGGAAGCGGTTTCATTTGCATGCAGCCTATCACAGCGTGTATTTGCTTATGATTGACATTGAGGGCTAGGCTGCATTTGCCACTGTGTTGAAGGATGCACAAATACTGACTCACTACATGCAATCCCGAAGGACACACATGTAAAAAACAAGTGGGTAGAATTTTTATCAGGTTCATTAGTGTCAAACAACACAAGAGTCTGCAGTCTGCATTTTAAACCAGACAACTTTTTTAACGGGGAACAAAAACAGAGTGGATTTTGCAAAGAACTGCAACTGAACCCTGTAGCAGACAATTCGATCAAGCACAGTACGTGGAGCAGTACGGAGGATAACCAAAAGGTAAGTTTCTTATATTATTATATTTTGGATGTATAATTACTGAGTGTATGAATTACCTTCGCCTGGCTTACAAGGAGGATAGCTAACAGCTACATTCGCTAACGTTAGCTGGCATAGCTGAAAAGCAATCTTAGCATCAACATAATTATCACACGAAATATAAAGCAACAATTCAGGAAAGCCGAATATTATTTATCTAGCAAGCTACAGAGATTTGTTGACTTTGTGCAATATGACTACTCGTTTAGCTATACCTATCTATTGAAATGTAGCCTGTCACCCTATTATTTTATCTTGATGGCTGTCACAGTCAACATTTCCCACCATCCGCACTTTTATTTTTTTCCCGCCATTGTAATTTGAGTTTGCCCGAGTTCATTGTACTAGCCTACTGGGAGGGAATGCTGACTTCAGCTGTCTACTTTTCTTCATTTAAAAATTTATTTTTTAAATAACTTTGCAGTTTATTGGTAAACAAAGTGATGCCGCTTGCCAGACCGAGACACGCACCCGTGACGTGGGCTGTCAAACGGAACCAAGACGGGGTTTCAGAACAGTGGGCCCACAGCTCGCAGAACGCACACGGTCCGCCAACTAGCTGTCACTCAAAACGCAAAGAGTACGCCCTCGACCCCGCCCACGCAGTATCCGATCTCCATAGTAACATGGTAGTAACATTTTTGTGATCTGTCCAAAAGTATTAATTTTTATCATTAAAAAAAAACATTTTAAAACCATTTAAAATTTTGCAATGGTATAGAATATAAATAATGATACAGTATTTCAAATTTCAGTCCGACTGTAAGCATGGCTGTCACAGAGCAGCCAAATGACCACCCACAAGAATACAGTGAATTTATATTATGTATCTGATCACCAGTGTTGTGCAAGTTCACACTTCACAAGAGCAAGCTCAAAGTTCAGTTCACACAGATTAAAATGAACTAGTTCACGTTCATAGTTCACAATTTTGAATTTTGAACTAAGTTCACAGTCCCAAAAAATTAACTAGTTCACGTTCATTTCTTCCGTTTTTTAAATTCTATTCTATTCTTTTTCAGTAGAACCTCCTCCTACCCATCCACCCCAAGCCCCCAATCATTGCCACTGCCCACTTCCCAAACTAAATTAATTACTGTATACTACTATAAAATCAAGATTACTTTTAAAAGCCAAGAAAAAACTATGTGAGTACATGTTTTACATTGTGAGGCAGCTGAGCTAGACAAGGTGTCGCTGATGGTTCTTCACTGAAACATTTTCAGTTACTATTATATTACAACATATATGCATAACATAAAGACAGGGAACAAGAAATCTGAATTTCTTAGCATAGCATAACAATATCTAATTTCCCACAACTAGCATGCATACTAGTCCATTAGTCCTTTTATATGTGTTACTGTATATTACTTATTTCTGTATGTGTGTGTAGCCAATATGGGTCACAAACCTACATGTATTAAATATTTATTTGATAAGGCCACAGCCAGTAGAGTTAGGACAAATAAGTATCAAGAATGAAATTACAAATTAAATTTGTCTATGGTGTTTTAACATTAACTATTAAAATTACATCACTGGAAAGAATGAGCCATTGAGCCTAATGTATTTGAACAACAAAAGGAGTTAATTGGGACCAAAGGGTAACATTCATGAAAGTAAGCTAGAGACAAGCAAAAGGCCCTGGTTACAGAGGGAGATCATTGGCTGTAGCTTCTTAATAGTGCCATGCAGGCTCATGCAAGCCAGAATGTAGTATGTTATTTATATTGTTGATCCTTCAGTATGTTTCCTTTAACAGAATAACACATTTTCATTACTGCAATTAAGCATAAACGTTTTTTTGCAACCATTTCTTTTTTTTTTTTTCTTTTTTTTTTTTTACATTATATCCATTTGGAAAATATATATTATACTCAGACCACACAATTCATTTTTGTCCCTTTTAGTCTCTGGTCTTAATAGCAAGAATCATATATTTGACTATCAGGAAACCTACACTACAATGGAGAAGAAAAGTGAAACAACATTCTTGAAAACATTTTCACAGCGACATGTTTTTGTAATTAAAGATAATGGTGTTTTGTCAAAAAACTCAAATTACTTTTTCTCTGCCAGCTCTCAGGAAGATGTACTGAAGAAATTCAGGTTAAGTACCTTGCTTAGCCAGATGGTGCAATTTACGTCAATAAATCACACACTTCAATCTCCGTTGAATAGCTCTTATATAGGGTCATTTTCTTTTTTTCGTTCGGCAGCGGAGACTTGTGACTCTCCAATATATTGTGTTGACCAACAGTCAAACCAGGGTTGTATTTGAAAACTACACCTATATTACGAATCTGCATACTTTTTGACTAATCATTTTCCAGAAATTATATGAGTGATTATTTTCTATTAATTTTTAAAATAGAGATAGAAAAATGAGAATCAAATATTTATTTGTGTTTCTGACAGATTTTAAACGTAAAATTAAATTGCTCGCGATTTAAAAGTTTATGGCATCACGTTCTCATTTCCTTTTCTGAAGGGAGAAGAGTCCAGTGGCTATGGAGCACCCCAGGGGTCAAATGTAGAAGAATTATTGCTGTGGAAATCTATTGGCAGGGGTTAGTAGCCTAAACTGTACCAGTGATTGTTTGTCAAACCTGCTCTGACTGTGCACACGTATTACACCAGCTAGCGCCCATTGACGTCAACCTTTGTAATTAATTGGCCGTTAACAAATTTATGATTGATACTGCAGTTTACCAATCCCTGTTTAGAAACGGTTGCTATGTATGACTTCCAGCTCCAACATCTAGCTCCCACATTCTGCAACTCTGTAGATGACAGCGGGGAAAAAACTTCAGCTACAAGTTACCTTTGTGGTTGTTTAAAAGTTTGGGAGACTTTTAAAACAGATACACATTATCCTAAATGTCTGGATGGGGTATATGTGTTATTTTTATGTAATAAAAAATGTAACTGCCCCCTTAAACTTTTGTGTTTTGGATCATTGTCTTGCTGCATAACCCAATTATGCTTTAGCTTCAGCACATAGACAGATGACCGGACATTCTCCATAAGAATATTATGGTACAGAGCAAAATTCATGGTCCTTTCAATAATGGCAAGGTGTCCATCACACTACCACCACCATGGTTGACTGTTGGTATGATGTTCTTACCTTGAAATGCTGTATTTACTGTACGCCAGACATCATAGGACCCAAGTTGTCCCAAATGTTCCATTTTAGACCCATCAGTCCAAATGAACATTATCCCAAAAGGCATGGAATCATCCAGGTGCTTTTTTTGCAAATGTGAGATGTACATACATTTGTACATACAAAAATGTGCATTTTCTTCTTGGTTATAAGTGGTTTCCACCTTGATACTCTCCCATGAACCCCATTTTTGCCCAGTCAATTTCTTATTGTGGAGACATGAACAGTGGCGTTAGTCGAGGCCAGAAAGGCCTGCACTTCTTTGGATGTGCTTGATATGGGTGATATGGGGATTTGATCACTTTTTTATGAAAGGAATTAAATGTCATTTCATTAAAAGAAGGTCCTGGGTTCAAATTCTCACTTGGGCCTTCCTATGTGGAGTTTGCATGTTCTCCCCATGTTCGTGCGGTTTTCCTCCGGATACTTCTGTTTCCTCCCACAGTCCAAAGATATGCAGCTAGGCTAATTGGAGACCCATAATTGCCCATAGGTATGATTGTTTGAGTGAATAGTGTGCGTGCCCTGTGGCGATTTGTCCAGGGTGTATTCCTGCCTCTTGCCCAATGCATTCTTGGATAGGCTCTAGCACTCCCGTGACCCTGACCAGGATAAGTGGGTACAGAGAATGGATGGATGCATGTTTTGTGTTTACTTACCTTCCATGTAGTTAATATTGCATTTTGTCTGAAGATCTGAAATGATTCAATGTGACAAATATGCAATAATAGAGGAAATCAGGAAAGGGGCAAATAATTTTTAACAACACTGTATATATAAATACACTGCATTTCCGAAAGTATGTGGAGACCTGAACATCACACCCACAAGTACTTGTACATTTCATTCCAAAACCATGGAATTAATGTAAAGTTGGTCCCCCCTTTGCTGCTGTAACAGCCTCCTCTCTTTGGGGAAGGCTTTCCAGTAGATTTTGGAACATGGCGGCTGGAATTTGCTTCCATTCATCCTCAAGGGCACTGCTGGTGGGCATAACACCTGGCTTGCAGTTGGCATTCCAATTCATCCTAAAGGTATTTTATTGGGTAGAGGTCAGGGTTCTCTGCACGCCAGTGAAGTTGTGCCCCACCAAACTCAACAAACCATTTATGGACCTTGCTTTGTGCATGGGGACATAATCATGCAAAAACAGCAAAAAGTCCTTCCCCAAACTGTTACCACAAATTTGGAAGCATTCAATTTATTTATTTTTTTGGGGGGGGGGGGGGGTTATTTAGCCTATTATGCAATATTTGGGAGTAGCAACCCCCCCATTCACCCCATAAATTATGCCCTTGATCTGAAAATTCATTTTTTTATACATACACGTCCTCAAAGGTAGCAGCAGTATACCAGTCCTCAATGATGGAAAAATAGGCTATATTGATTTAGATTCATTGCAACGAGGTAATAGTGATTACATGGATAACATCCAAAGCAAAAGCATAACATAATCATCAGAAAGAGTACTCTTTTTGCTTTTCCAAAAAAAGGACAGTAAATTAGGTTGCCTTTTCATTATTTCACATTCTAATGGATTTTAATTCTATTTCAGAGTTTCTTGATTGGCCTTGAACAAGCGTCAGTAACCCTGTATAGAGTCTGTTACATCAGCTGTTTTTTTTAAGGTAGAACCATTTCTTTTCACTACAGGTGCCTTAGCTAGGATGTAACCACACAACTCAGTTGGTTGTTGCTTATTTGTTGCTCATCACACAGTGGCCGATATGAAATTTGGGTCAATATGTGCCTAGACTACATCACTTGACATGAGGGGTACGTTTGTGACTCCATCATCAACTAATGTAAGAGAATTTGCATGATATTAGATTAGTGCACAGAAGCAATAGGTTACCTCAATAATGATTTGCCTAGCTAAACTAGCTGTCTGT
Organism: Anguilla rostrata; assembly: GCF_018555375.3. Lineage (NCBI taxonomy): Eukaryota > Metazoa > Chordata > Actinopteri > Anguilliformes > Anguillidae > Anguilla > Anguilla rostrata. Next base: position 32,131,856 of record NC_057937.1, read on the forward strand.
TAATTGACTGGGTAGCAATGAGTCCTTTATGGAAAACCTTAAGAAGACGTAATAAGCTTGTCTGTTAAACAGTTGTGTCCGTTTCAGCCTATTTACTCACACAGTTGTCTCTCTTTTCTTTGATTTAAATATTTTTATTTTTGATTCCTTTGATCCGTTAATTCTTCTCACATACAAATTTGCTCTGACTCTGCTGAGTTAGATTGATAAAGTCAGTGGACAGCAGTTTTCATGTCATATCACAGATTTCAATGGAATTAAATTTTGAGCTTTGTCTGGGACATTCCAGAACACTGACCGTCTTATTGCCAAATGCCATCCATTTGTAAATTTTTCCATGTGTTTTTGGTCATTATCCTGTTAGAATATGAATCATAACCACAAATGCTGTGGACTGAAGCACATTCTGCTGAAGAATTTGGCTGTATTTGTTTCCAGCTTTCACACCATTCATCTCACCAGCCTTCCCATTCTCTCCTACTGAAAAGCAACCCCATATAACATGATGCTAATACCACCATACATGATGGGTAATGGGCTTTATTTAGTTTGCACCAAGCATTCAGGCCAGCGAGGTCAACTTTAGTCCTGAAGGTCTCAGTGTCATTCATATGGCAAATTCCAGGTGTGACTTAATGTTGACCTTGCACAAAAGTGGCTTCTATCTAGCCACTCTCTACCAAGAGGCAAAATCTGTGGAAGTGTTGAAGAGATTGCTTATCTCTTGATAGTGTCACCCATGACAGCCAATGACCTCTACTTGTCCATCAGTGTTTTTTTTTTTTTTGTTAGGGAACAAAACAACAATGGAATTAATGTTTCCAGAAAGCATCAAAGCATTGTCAAACTTTTATTACCTTCTACCTTTTGCCTCAACAACAACTTAATCTCAAAGTTCCACAGGCATTTCCATGGTTTTGATTGACAGCTTGACTGATCTGATTTGATCTGCTTTTTCAATTATGAGACCTCACAAAGTCTCACAAATCGCTGTTTATTCTGCGGTCATGCACTTGCGCACAGTTGGATTTGAAATCAATATAGGTGGAGCCTGTTCCTGTATTTAGTGTTATCTCTCAAGAAAATGGAGTACACCAAAATGGAATACAACTTTAGGTTGTTAATACAAAAGGGGTGAATGCTTCGTCAATTTCAGGTTTGTATTTTGAATATAATTGTAAAGACATCTAAAAATTACATATAGCGTTAAGTATATAGGAACCGGAAAAAATCCCCTTATTTTAATTTGACTTTGTAACACAGAAAAGTCTCTCCCGGGAGAGAGAGGTCCCTGGCTGTGGTTGACGCAGGGCGTCCGTTGGCGGGTTCCACCCTCCCTGGTTTCAGCCCTTCATCCTCCTAATAGCAGACCTCCCATCCCAGTGCTAAGGGGGAACCTCACCTTCACCGTCTGCCTGCTTTGTCCCTTCCCCAAAGAGGTGGAGCGGTCCATCCCTCGACCGAGCCTAGCTGCCGATGGAGGGCAGCATGGTGATGCAGTGGGTAGCGCATCACAACAAGAAGGTTATCCTGAGTTCTAATCCCGGCCTAGGCCTCCCTGTGTGGAGTTTGCATGTTCTCACCGTGTCCACGTGGTTTTCCTCCAGGTACTCCGATTTCCTCCCACAGCCCAAAGACATCCAGGTTAATTGGAAACTCTAAATTGGCCACTGGTATGAGTGTGTGAGTGAATGGTGAGTGAATGGCGTGTGTGCCCAGTCATAAATTCGTGACCTGTCCAGGGTGTATTCCTGCCTCTTGCCCAATGTAAATTGAGGCTGTAGCACCCCCGTGACCCTGACCAGGAATAAGCGGGTATAGATAATGAATGGACGGATGGATGGATGGATGGACACCATTTGAAATATTCGATGGGGAAGCGGGTAAAAACCTTCTGAAAGCACTGTACACTTGTTTGCATTTAGTGTAGGTAGCTACAAATTGAACCAGCTTTAACTTAGAGTTATAAAATTTTACAGTACACAGAGCTCAAAACTTTCAATGCATTTAAAAACAAAATTACTAAATGTACTATATCTAGGTATTCTGCCTAGAATGTCATACCTTGTTCTGCTGACTGTCTATGACTAGTAGTGATAAAAATCAGTTTGACGGTATGCATTTGTGATCTTCAATTAAAAACAGCCCTGCTAATCATACTAGTATTTATAGACAAATAATATAACAATTTTAACAAAACACTGCAGGCACTTAAAAATGTGATCTTTGTTTTCATTCATGAGCATTAACAAATGCAAGATGGAAAATCGGCTTGTTGCTTAAATTACAAGTTATATATTTTTTATGATGTGAACCATTAGTTCACCATATCATTATTCTATATTAAGAAGTATATTATAAATGCCCCACTGAAAGAATATTCATTGCAGTATGAACAGTTCACATTTTCCTTGCCTGGCTCAGGATCATTTTATCACTGCATTCCTCAAAATGTACCACTGGGTGGAGCTCTGTATTAATTCAATCTTCTTATCTCTGAAAAACCAAATTGAAAATCTTATCTGTCAGACTGTGGTTAGTTTATCCACTGTGGCCAGATGCCAGTTTCTGGAACATTGTGAGTATATACAAGAAAATCTTGGCAAGGCATTATGTAGAAATAACAGTGTCTGTGATTATATTACTTCAAATTTGGAGATGTTGTGGATATGCTGACTGAATGCTGTATATGTCTAGTTTGCACCAGACAATCTCCATGAAACACAACACCCAACACTGAGGGAGATGCATTTGAAATACACGTAACATTACTGTAAATGTCCATGATAAACCTCAGCATTTGTAATCTGCAGAGAAAAATGAGTTTCACCATGCTTGCAACATGTTAGGAAATATCGCTTACATCATCAAAATACAATTTATCGTGTATTCACACACCCCTGGCACTAATTCATGGTTTCGTAACATGAGAAGTGCTATTGCTTGTCTCCAGAAAAACTGAGTGCCCTAGTCTGTGATTGAGAATGTAGCTTACAGTCTTTTTGTAGCCAGAATCTGAACCACTATATAATAAAGCATGGGGAAGTGCTGTTCAGATTCAGATCAACTAGCAATGGAGCTTCTGTCATAGACCGATGGAGGTTTGACAGGGAACAGCTCTCAATCATAGGGGCTTGTATCTTGTGACATGCACACACTTCTTCCCCTATTGATTATTTACTATGGGAGGTAGGTGTTTATTAGTGAGGTGTGTGTTGGTCAGCTTTAGCATAGCCAATACTCATTAATTCAGAAAAAAAAAATAGTAGTTCAGTTTGTTCTACATTTTTTCTTAAGTTTGATGAAAGAGTAATCTTCAAAAACACGATCTGATATATTTATCCATCAAGAAAATGACATACTGATATTGTGCTTGATGTTAATTGAGGTTAAGAGTAAGGACATATGTTGATTGAATCCAGTGTATAGTTACAGCAGTCTGGCCAGATACATGCAAACAATGTAACATCTGTTCTCAGTTTTATAAATGTTTACAAGTAAAAAGTCAATTTCCACTTCTTTGTGATGTTTAAGAAAGAAATATGGATTTCAGATATTGCACCAAGCAATCTTGTCAAAATGATGCTGTGCACAGGTGCGTTGGTCTGCAAAACATTTCTCTGCTACTCTGATTCATGATAAACTGACTGAGAAGCCAATCATCCATCTTTGGTATTATTCCTTTGTTAATCCACAACACGACTTTAACTGTATTCCAACTGGATTAATAAAAGTTACATTTTAGACATTAAGAAGATACTAACCATTTAGCAGTTCCCTAACCATTATGTTACACTGCCATATTATCTCATGTAACACCTGAAGTTAAAAAAAACAAAAAAACATTTTCCTCACTGTGAAATTAATTAAAACCCAGAATCAGTTCTCAAAATCTTTTTTTTTTTTTTCAACCAGATAAATCAAAGAATTCCACTGGCAGTACAGTGTGCTGTGTGATCAAAGTAACACGTCTAGCATTTTTTGAGAGGGTTATACTAGACAAGCAGCGCATGTTTCACGTATTTCCAGCTAACACTAGAGGGCACAAGTATGGTACCATCTGCTTTGGACCAAGCTACTGTTATCTTGCCTCATTTCAGAAAACATGACCCACAGTTCCATGGCTGTGTATAGAACCAAAATAAACTGTAGACACGATATCTTGCTGGGAAGTAACAGCTGTAAACAGTACAAAGTGATGAGTGATTAGCAAGAGTAATATTCTGTGAACTTCAGTATAAAAGATTGAGAGAGTGGATGCTTTGAGTACACAGGGTATAGCTTGTTGGGTCCATGTACATGCAGTAATTATCTAATTCATTATCTGGTGCCTTTCTGAGTAATCAAGATCACCTTACATGGTATTAAAACAGTCAGAAAAATGACAAACACTGCACACACAGGACATATTATTAAAAACAGTAAGGAAAAAAGACAAAACACTGCACATGTAGGACATGGTATTAAGAAAAAAAGACAAAACACTGCATGACTGATGGGCTATGAGTACCATGGGGGGAGGAGTCCTGTTTATCTGAAAGCTATGTTCTATGTTTCTTAATAATGGAAACAGTCTCAGCATCATGGATGTGGGGAGGGAGCAAGTTCCGGAGTTTGGGTGCTGCACACGAGAAAGCCTGATCACCAAGAGCGGGGTGGCAAGATGGGGGGATAATTAACAGTCTTGCAGAGGAAGAGCAGAGTGAACGATGGGTGTGTTTTCCAAAAGAAGGTCAGTAAGACAGGCCGGAGCTAAACCATTGAGTGCATTGTAGGTTAGCAGTACGGTTTTAAATTGTATCCGGTATTCTACTGGCAGCCAATGTTGTTCGAATTCTCGTTGCTGCATTTTAGTTTAATTGAAGTTTGTTGATTGATCTGGTTGGGATGCCAGAGAGAATGGAGTTACAATAATTTGATGACCGTGATGCTCGTGCATTAGTGCGATATGTAATAAAAAACTGAAGAGTAACCCTTCCTCAGGTGAGACCGGTTGGACACTTCTGAGTGCATAGTGAACACTGCACATGGAAATTTTAAGCTTCTTTGCAATTTCTTGCGAGGAATAACCTTTGGAATAACCAGAGGAATAACTTCTCCTACAATGTTTACTTGGCACCACACACCGAAGTCTGACTCCTTGTTTGCCATGTTTCTAGCAACATATTTCATTCCTATTTGACTGGCACTACAAGCTAAAGGTATTAGGCTACCTGTGATTTTTAAAAACTTAAGGTAGATATGATTTCACAATTTAATTATTCCTCCACCTCCCTCCTAGCCCTCCACCTGCTAAATTATTGGATAGACTTACAATAATGTTTAATTGTAATTAAAGACAAAGGAGGCTGCTTTGAGGAGTCATGTCTAAGATTATTTTTATTTTAATAAGATATCAATAATAATATATATTATTTTTAAGTAAAATTCACCTTATTTGTGTTGTTAGGTAGAATTTTTTACTGAATTACTGAATTCAAAGTTTTTGTAACACACACAGCACATTTACAAAAGTATGTGGACACCTGAATATCACATCCATATCCTGAACATTTCATTCCAATACCATGGGCATTAATATGGAGTTGGACCCCCCTTGCCGCTGTAACAGCCTCCACTATTCTGAGAAGGCTTTCCAGTGGATTTTGGAACATGACTGTGGGGATTTACTTACATTCAGCCACAAAAGCATTAGTGAAGTTGGGCAGCGATTTTGAGCGTAGTAACCATCCTAATTCATTCCAAAGGTGATTGATGGGGTAGAGATCAGGGCTCTCTGCAGGCCAGTCAAGTTATTCCCCACCAAACTCAGGAAACCATTTATTTATGAACCTTGCATTGTGCACGGGGGCATTGCCATGCTGAAACAGGAAAGGGTCTTCCCCAAATTGTTGCCACAAAGTTGGAAGCAAACAATACTCTAGAATGTTATTCCCTTCAATTCAATTCCCTTCACTGGAACTAAGGGGCCTATCCCAACCCATGAAAAATAGCCCCAGAGCATTATTCCTCCTCCATCAAACTTTACAGATGGCAATATTCGGCCAGTACAGTTGCCACTATGCATTCCACCAAACCCAGATTCATCCGTCAGACAGCCAGATAGTGATGTGTGATTCATCATTCCAGAGAACGCATTTCCACTGCTCCAGAATCCAATGGAAGTGTGATTTTAGGTGATCTTAGGCTTGTGTATGGCTGCTTGGCCATGGAAACCCATTTCATGAAACTCTTGACTAACAGTTCTTGTGCTGACGTTGTTTCCAGAGGTAGTTTGGAACTCTATAGTGAATGTTGCAACCGAGAACAGATTTTTACACAGTACACGCTTCAACACTTGGCCATCCTGTTCCGTGAGCTTGTGTGGCATACCGCTTCTCGGCTGAGCTGTTGTTGCTCCTCTATGTTTCCAATTCACAATAATAGCACATACAGTTGACTGGGGCAGCCCTAGCGGCAGAAATTTGATTAACTTACTTGTTGGAAAGGTGGCATCCTATGATCCTATCCATATATATATATAATAGGTACCTCATCTTTAACTTCCAACATGAAAATGCTGTTATAAATGCAAAAAAACAACCAAAAAAAACAGAACACTGAAAGACAGCGAAGGATAAATCACACTTAGTACCTTTGGTTTAACTGGCTATAAATAGCAGCGTCTTGATTTACTTCTAAATTTGTTGTTTGTCCACATGTAGAGCCTTAGCAAACCATTATAATGACAACCACAGACTGCCTTCAGCATTTCCCCTGATGTAAGCTCTATAAAATCAACAGAAATAATCTACTGGTTATATGCAATGAAATCCAAAGACATAAATACGCATAGCTCCATTGTAGTCATGCATAATTCCAGAGTGCATAATCATGCATATTCTAGAATGTAAAATATGACCTACAGCTTCATTAACTGTAGCAATGAAGTACTTGCCATACCTCACTGGCACTTTATATCTATAAAAAGCAGTATGACTCAATCCAATCAGCAAGAATTAGATTTAATTTTCTCAACATATCAGGAGCAGGGATGTATTCATAACAGATAACAGTTCACAACAGTAATCACACAACCTGGACACAGGGGAGCTCACCTCATTATACCTGATTTCATGTTGCCAGGGAGTGACATGCTTTCAGCACCCATGAGGGAAGAGGACTCCCAGACTGCTTCTTGAGATTATTTAGAATTCTGCTGTACGATTCAAAGCACACCATCTTTATGCTGAAAATACCAATGGTATTCATTTCTACGGCCTATGTTCACAGGATTGAATTAGGCCAATTTCATACTCAAAAGCTGGCTGTGGAGTGTTCCGGCAAACCTAAATAATATCTTTTGACCATGCCAAATTGAGAGTGATATTGCAAGGATAACCTTTGGAGTCATTTTCTAGAATATTATGGTTTTAATAACACAGTTTATTTATTCTGAAAAGGCATATGGATAGAGGTATGAAATCGAGTGGGGATTATTTCAGCATATCACCCATGCCTCTTCCCTGACCAGCCTCTGGTCTTCTTCATTTCCCCACACAAACATCCTCTACTGTTATAACAATACAAAATGAATCCAAATCATAACATGTACCCATAAGTACTCATAAGAATGACCTTAGGAGTGTAACAGCTGTTACTATAAATAATAAAGAAATGGAAGCAAGTAAGTGTACAGTGACATTAGACTGAGATAATTATTTTTTTCAAACTCAATGAGACAAAGCTTTCCATTTAACAGTTTGGTTTAATTTTGGTTAAAACTTGTAGGAAACCGAACTACCAAGTACACAAATTTCCCAGACCTCAAATGTCAGGTTCTATAATGTACACCCTTTTGAAGTAATCTAGCGCAATGATAAATATGAATTCCTGCAGTGGTGACCCTGTCTTATACAATGTCTTTCATTGCCATTTCTTTGCTTCAGGCACATGGGCCCAGATTGAGGCAAAACTTTGACTCATGGAAGTGGTAATTGTTTCTTCTCAAACAGCCATTTCGATCCAATTATACTGATATCTGCACCATAAACCTAACTTCCGGATGAACATTGATCGAATCCTGGCCAAAGTCTTGCTGTAAAAAAACATTAAAGTAAAAAATAAAAGTAAAAACTCTGAAATGGCTCAGACACTCAAACAGTTCAGGCACAACCTTTTCCGTCAACATTTTCTGGAAGACCTATCCAAGATAAATTACCTGAATATGACCCGGGTTGATAGTCATGAGACAATTCAACCCCCTGCAAAAGAAAGGGGGTGTTTGAATTAAGAGCCTTTAGTCACAGCAAAACTGGATTCCTTGCAGAACAAAGCACCCCAGGAAAAACATACTATTGATATATATTTTAAAAGCCCGTGTGCTATGGATTGCAAGGTTCTAAGGCACTCCGACTGCAATAAACAGCCTGTATCACAGCAGCAACTGTCAACACTACCACAGCTGTGTTCAGCATATGGCCTATTCATCAGAGAATACATTTTTTGCTAGTATCTGGTACGTACTATAACTAAAAGGTATCATGAAGGCTACAACTGGCAACTGGCAATAGACATGTTATAGGAAAGGTAATAAGCACAGAAGTGATGATATTGCATTGTATTGTACTGATATGTAGTCCAACATCTTTCTAATAACTTCAGCTACAGGCATCCCTGAGTATGGTTACCAGGTGTTGGAATGTGCCCCCCTCTCCAGCGCATCTTCAGATCCACATCTCTAGAAGGGGACTGTGGCGTCATTATCTCCATCTGCAGGGGAGACAGAAATAAATGTGGCAACCATACAATACAAAGCACAAAACACTGGGACATAACACTCTCAGTATTTCATTGGAAACTAAAGGAGAGCAACTTAGTACTGTAAATTGTACTAGTTCTAGCTTCATTTAAGCCATTTTCCAAGTCTCTGTGAAGCTCACATCTGGAGTTCTTTCAATCTTTAAATAGAACACCCCCTAAATGGGCAAGGATTGGTCAGATTTGACATTTTTGTGAAGGGGTTAAAAAGGGAAAATCATTTTTAATGTCATCACACCAGGTAACCTAAGCTCATGTATACTTCATATGCAATGTATCCTGATGAAGACACAGTACAGGCTGATCGTCTGCTGCATTTGCAAATATATTCTTGGTTATTTGGCATCTAATAATGTGATGTCCACCTGAATCACTGGGAGGATGTTTGGATATGCATGTATTACCATTTTTTTGTTATGATCATGTTTCTCACAACAATATCTGAAGAAAAACACACATCTTGGCCTGTCAGTAAAAGTATTTATATCAAAACTAGGCCAAGTTACAAGAAACAATATTGGCTAGCTCACACAAATAAACTGTATTCCAAAACAATGCAACCCAATGTTTCCTAAATTATTTCAAGCAACGTCACCATGTGTTTTTTAAATTTTACCATCTGAAGAGAATATAGTAATTCATAGTGTATGTCACATGAAAGTGTCAAATGGCAATCAAATGGTAAATGGCAATAAAGGCAAGACAATTAACCCACATACTTTCCTAACAAGCTAAAAAAGTTGCCAGGTTTATTTTAAGTCTCTAATGTCCTCTATTAAACAAAGCTTTTCAATAAATGAAATGAGATGGGAATTTAAAACCAAAGGAAATTAACATTTCTACTTTCTCTCTGGATCAGTAGCTATAGAACTGAGTGTTCATATTTAAAGGAGCCATAGATAGGCCATTAGTATAGCAGATATGACACTAAAAAGTAAACACGCAGTCTTTTTATGGGAGTATAGGCCTGCTTGCTATACTGATGTATATGTGCTTTAAAACACAATGCCAGATGCACTGCTGACTTTCCCAAGTCCCAGTTATTGGCTTGCACTATCTACTACCTCATGAACAACAGAACATGTATACATTTTGACTTCAGTATATGAATAAAATCTACTACTGACCATGGTTAATAGATTTATTTAAATTGTTGTAGGCATGGTGCAAGACACATACGCATCTCCATGCTAGTGGAAACACATCACCCAGGGAAGGAAGGATTGAAAAGGATTCAATGTTAAGTGTGTTTTTCAAGGAAAATACTAGTTAAGGTCTCAACAGTCACAGAAAATCATGGAAACCTGTAAAAAGCAGCAGAAGTCAGTGTTTGTAAAACTTTATGAATTTATTAACTTAGCTAATAGTCTAATGTGCAGTGAGACATGTTTAAAGTAGCACCAGTAACAAAGTGCATGAAGTTAAAAAAAAAATCAGTTTCCACGAGAAAGGAATACAAGGAAAATGCATTGATATTGCTTTGGTCCATCACAGAAAATAGAATACTATTAGAAACAGAACATGGTCAAATTCCATTACTTAAATAATAAAACAGAGTTATCGTGTGTAAATTTTTACTTCTTTAAAGTTTGTTTTGGTACATGTTGTTTGCCCAGTGGATTTTGTGTGTTTGACTCTGTTTGTTCAACTTGACCTTGATGCTTGTTTTGCCCCTCTGCTCGCCGAATAGTGACTCTGGTTACCTAGAGTGTTCTCAGCTGGATTACAAATCCTTCCATTGAGACACTGTTTCGTTATTCTGTTTTGTAATTTTTCCATCATTTTTTTTAACGGTATATATATATACTGACTCATGACATCTCATTGACTGTTAGTACTCTGGAGGTTTGTATAGTGAAATGTATGTGCAGATACAAAATGAGGCCTGTAATGTTAGTTGGCATTGAACTCTAAAATATCTCCATCTGTGTCTCTAAAAAATATAAAACATGAAAAGTGCACTTCTCACAAGCATTACCTACTCCAGTTTAGCTATACTGCGTTTTTATAATGTAATTTTACAGTTTTAACAAATAAACTAAATAAACTATTACAAGCTAATTTATAAGTTATTCTTTTTGAAATAACACAATTTATTTATGTTCACATAACATAATGACATAAGTTGAGTCAAATGCACCTTAATTCTTCAACTAATTTTCTCTGTCTACTAAAATTACATTTAAAATTTTACGCACCAGCAAGTAAATTTAACTCATATTTGAATAATTTAATGGTCTGGCTGAAATACATTTTTATTCATCAGCTTTCATTTCACAAAATCAAAGTGTCAAATTTTCTTTTCTGAGCAGTACAGGTAAAATCTTATTCGGGTGTAATGAATTATTAAATAGGGGATTTCTTCAACAGAGAATATCAAGCACTATACAAGCTAACATAAAATGTAGTGCAGAATAACAAGAGCTAGATCAATAGAAAAAGTTCATGTTTAGCATCGCCCTGTATATTTCATGAAATATGAAAAGGGCAGACAACAAATCATATGATGAAATGAAGACCAGAACCAGAGCCATATTTCAAAATTGTGTAGTACTAGTACTAGTACTACCATTTTAACACAATTTTAAAAGCACTTTGGGTAAATGGTCTGCAAGAAACTGACTGAAGACATCCACTGTTGTGATTGCTGGCTCTGTTGCTGTGAAAAATCAATAGTATGGAAGATTTATTAATAATTCATCAGGGTGAGGGGAAACAAGGCAAGATCCATCTGTAAACAAGTTTGTCCAATTGCCTAGCATTCCTTTAAAAACATGACTTCTGAGATATTTTGCTGTGTTGTTTGATATTCAGTGGAATTATGTATCAGTGTGCTGAAGGAAACTTGAAAGAAAAAAGGGTATATCCATGCAAGACCAATACTACAAACAGAGCACTCACAAAAAAGTGCACATGTACTTATCTTTATGATCGTTTCAGCAGAGTTGCTGATAAACCTTTCACTTCAACTGTCTTGAAACAAAGTAATGCAAGTACAAGTGGAGAGTGAGACATCTCCCATTCTCTTCCTGCAAATGCATGGTTTGGGGTCTCAGGAGAGCACAGAAGCTCTGAAAGAGTTCCTCTACGGACCACTCAGTCATTGCCCATCTTCGTGGTCTGAAGATGCATCTCTTCAGACTATACCTGGACTAACTATCACCACTCTGCAGGGCACTCCCAATCTAAGATCACTCTTATCACTTATATCCATCCACCTTGTGCCTGTAACACTCTCATGTTACATATGTACCTCCTGTACAACTTTTATATTACATGTACCTCCATCTAGCACTTATATTGCACTTGTATCATTATCTTGGTATTGTAGCTTGTTGTCATGCCTCCTAGTTTGACTTTACATTACCCTCGGACCTAGCCTATGCTTACTGAGTGAACTGGCCTTAATGTGTTCATGGCTATGAATAAATTCTACAAAATGAGTATTGTACCTTATCGGACCTTTGTTTTGTAGCTGTTTCAATGACCTTTGGTATGCACTTATTGTACATTGCTTTGGATAAAGGTCTCTGCCCAATAAATGTAATGTAATGAAAGGACCATGCCATCTTCTGTTCTTAACGTCACCATGAATTTTAATTTAAACTAAAGAATATGAACAACGCAGTGGTCAGGAAGATGCAATGGTAAATTAAGTTCACAGTGGGTCTAAGGAGTATTGTTTGAAAACTTGTGATTGTTGATAGCATTGACCATTAAGTCAAAGACATGGGCAATTTAAAATGACCTTCCCCTCACTCAATTATTAATTATATTTGATTGAAGACTAAGGCAGTAGCAAGCCAGAATGTTATGTTTGTTCATTTTAGACATTTGTGATAATAAAATATGGGAATGGTTGCCACACATTAAAATCAGTCCCACAAAAGTAGACAGGAATGGACATAATACTCACAACTACACATAGTCAATGTATTTCTGTTATTCTACTATAATGCTCTGGGCCTGTTTTTATGCCTAAGATGTAATAGGTTTCACCAACCCTGCTGTCATTATCCTTGCGATTGAAGTCACTTGGTTTTCATCATTTTCTGGTGGGGGGAGTTGACATCCCAAGACTGGGGTTTTCAGTGACAGAGATATTCAGACAAATGTTATAAGCAACAGGATACAAGTTTTCCCAGAGGTATATATTCTAGAAACTCTGTAAAAAAGCATGCACTGTGTACTGCAGCACAAACAATCCAGATTGTGATCCTGCTTGCTTATCTTACAGACAGCTTGTATTAAGGTGATTGACTTTTATCTTCACCGGCCACGAAAGAATATTCAGGGAGCCATACATTTCCCAACAACATTCTCTCTCTCTTGCTTCCTCTCTCTGTCTCTTTCTGTGTGTGTGTGTGTGTGTGTGTGTGTGTATATATATATGATAAGATTTCATTGTCCATATGTAAGTGTTACTGCTGAAAATATTTTGGTTATATATGTTATTTTTAGGGCTGCCCCCGACCAAAGATTTTCCTAGTCGACTAGTAATAATGACTGCAGTCTTGAGTAAATTATAATTACAAAATTACAATTGATGGTGTGAAGATAACTACATCTGTGTTGCTTTGCACACCGTATGCCACTAATTAAACCGTACACTATGACAAGCCTAGGTTTTGGTGTATGTTACTTATAATGACAAGCTGCCTAAATGGGGGTAACAAGTATGGAGATGCACAGATATGTATTTGTGTTCATGCATTAGCTAGCTCCTGCAAGCAGCCGTCTTACGAACTAATCAAGACTTATGTTCAAAACGAACAAACATAAAACTCGGAACGAACATAAAACTCAGATTCTCCCCAAACAAGCGTGAATCCGCAATAGCTGCAAATGCACACACGCATGCATCGATGCATGCACACATGGATGCATGCGTGTGTGTGAGGTGTTTGTGTGAGGCCACACCCATTGCCCCATCTTGGTCAATCGGCCTTGAAAGTTACTCACCTCTACCTTCGGTCATGACCAACATCAATGCCAAATTTCAGCCCTCTGGGGCGAAAACTGTGGCCGCTATGGGGTGGGACACTTTTGGTGGACCAACCGACCAACCAACCGACCGACAGACAGAGCTATAGAGCTGCGGGCGCAGCTAAAAATAACATAGCTTTTCATCTCATGTTGACAAACTAATGTTAACGTTACTACAGTTCTTACATTTGTAAGTTCACTTATTTGACATTCTACCGAGAAAGAAAGCTGGTATCAACTAAAACAGAAGTCAGAAGAAGCAAAGGGAGCATTACAATGCATTCTAGGTAATTTTGCTGATGAAAGGATGTTTTTTGTTGGCTCTGTTGGAGGGAGGAAAACTGAGGGCTTGAGAGAATGTAAATCCTCCCTCCACTCGCTTTAATCAGAACAGAATCACCCTCCAGATGGCGGGCATCTTAAATCCAGGTCTTTTTGGGAATTCCACCCTCTAATTGAGAGGTAGTGAACATGAAGAAGCAATCATTCCTGTGGATCAGAACACAGCCAAAGATTCACCTGTATCAGAGTGATGGCAAGAGAAAAGTGTGGAGGCAAAAGGCCAAAAGGAACTGCCCAAAATCCAAAGCACCCCCTCATCTGCGAAACATGGTGGGGTGGTTTTATGGTTTGGGCATGTATGCCACTGGTACTGGCTTACGTCTTCATTGATGATGTAGCCACTGATAGCAGCAGCAGAATGAATTCTGAAGTGAGAATGAATTATGAATTGAGTGTGCACTTTAACCACATGTGAACTGTTTAATTGCAAATCTAAAATTGTGGAGTACAGAGCCAAATCAAGAAAAAAAGTTTTTTTGTCCCAAACATTATGGAAAACCAAAAGTATTAGGCAACCTGTGGTTTAAAAAAAAAAAAACTCTAGGCGAGTTGAAGGTGGAATTCAATCGAGTGAAATCTTGTCTACCTTAAGTTTTTTTTCAAAACCACAGGTAGCCTTAATATGTTTAGCCCCTAGCGCTAGTAAAATAGGCACTAAAGTTGCAAGAAATATGGCAAGGAACTATATATGTACTGTACTGTAGCTACAGTACTGTAATGTACATGTAGTGTAGCTACAGTCACATACATTAGACATCACTTTTAAAATGAAAACCTTACCCAGGTGACCTGACACACAAACTAGAATCTTCTTAATTTACCCACGTACAAACAGTCCACTGTTTCTGTATAAACTACACACGGCACAGCTGATGACCCCATATTATGATTAAGAACAGTGCAAGAGGTATAATTAAATAGAGTACAAACTAAAAAGCTGGGAAGCTTTGCAAAACAAAACAAAAAAAGTTACAATTTGCTTTCAAAGCAGTGATAAGCAATGACATTCTGTCTGATATGAAAAGTATGATTATAAAGAAAGGGCTTTAACAGGTTTGAACACTTTATTAAACAGGTCCACCTATGTGTGTGTGTGTGTGCGCATAAGTGTATGGTTGAGTATGTGTTCCTCCATGTGTGTGTATGTGTATGGTGAGTAATTGTTAATTTTTTTTTTTTAATTAATGCATATTATATACAGATCATTTATAAAGTTTTCACCATGGTTTAAGTAGTTGAATGGTTGAATTAATTGAATCCATGTTCCTCACATTCAGTATCAATTTTGAAACTTATAATGAGAGGGCAGAAAAGGTGAAGTGGTTTTCTTCAAAGAAAAACTCTGAGTTAACAGCTTTTTTGAAGAGAAAATTATTTTCCAATGTGCATAACATTTAAAACAGCCGTAAATTACAGAGAAAAATGCCAGTAATTCATTTTCAGCAGAATCTCTCCACTCTGCTGAATGTGTCTATAAAATTCAGTGGGAAAAGTAGGTTGCTAAAATGCACTTAATTTGGCATGATAGATTGAGTGCATGCTCCAGTGGCTGTAATTGAATCTGTGACCTATTTCTTTTGAAGAAAATTGTCTCTTGGGTTTTTGTCACTATATATTTTAATGGAATTCAATAGACTGTCATATGATTTGGACATTTTCAAATAATTGTTAGCATTCTTTATTTCCATTTGTAAATAATTTAATTGATGCTGATTTGCATGAGAACAGTCTCCTTACAGGAGCTCTACATTAAAAATATGACTGGCCCACTAATATATTATAAATACATTAGTGACATCATGTTATTTTGCAATACATTTTTAATCTACTATCAATAGAGAGCAATATAGCCCACTCACGACTACATAGGAAAAATTGTAGCTCAGTGCATTTCAGTCTCTATTGATTGTATACCATACACATATGAACAAGACCGGGGAGTAGTGCAAACTTTTGAGGGGGTAGAAACATAAACAAAATAATTGTTTATGTCCACAATTAGAGCCCGACTGATATGGGATTTTTGAGACCAATACCGATACCGATTTTAGAGGGGAAAAAATCAGATTACCGATATGGCGACCGATGTAGTGAATTTTTGAGCTGGAATGAAAATAGACGTTTTCTATGTGGATTGTGCACCGATTTTGCACCGATATGACTATGCAAAGGTACTCTGAAGGCTGCTTTCTTAAACAAATAACTATTAAAGAATATTTAACATTATTATAACATTATTAACATTGTCAACCCATTTTAGGAATGAATATTGAGAAAATAAAGAATAAAAATAAAATAAATAGCTAAATAAACATCAGAGTATGTTTCAATACTGCCAGTCAATTAGGGGCAGGTTGTAAAACAAGAAGCATAGCTTCTCTGCATTTACACCTGCCAGGGAGCTCCTCTTGTCCTCATAAATGTTCCCTATTGTGCTAAAAACCCTCTCACTGGGGATAGAGGAGGGTGGAGGAGTCAGGAACCGCCTGGCCTGACAGCTTCAGAAAGCGGCCACTGTTCTGCTTCCACCATTGCAGAGGGTCACCTGACGATAATAATAAAAACAAGATTACTTTTTTATCCGGATATAAAACATTGATGTTTATTCTAGGAAAAAAGCTCAAAGTGTTTTAACAAACCTGTTTTCCGATCCAGACTTGGCTCTTTCAAATACTCTTCAAGCAGACCTTCAGGTGGCTCTGGCTGTGCCTGTTGGCTCAGGAGCATGTCATCATATAGGCTGTCTAACAGACTCTGAGACTGGCCCTCCCCTGTGGGATTCTCTTCCCTGCTGGTGGCTGCAGTGCTGCTGCTTGCTTCGGTGCTGTGGCTGCTGCTGCTTACTTTTTCTGCCTCTTCCTGGAGCCAGGTTTTGGCCGTGCTTATTGTTGTGTCTGACAGAGGGCGCTGCTTGTAGTGAGGATCCAATATGCAGGCCAAAACCACTTCTCTTCTTTCCTCCATGGCCAAATCTCCTCTTCAGGCTGTCCAGCATTGTCTTTCTGAGGGTTTGGATTCCCCTTGTGTTTGGACCCTGTGACTCCAAATAGCGCCGTAGTACTTCAGTTGTGGGTATGATGCATGAGACAGAAGCATCCGGCTTACTCATTTCCAGAGTGATCTCTTCTATTGGAGTCAAGGTGTCAATAACTTTTTCCACTATGTCCCACCCATCAACAGTTGGGTATGTACAATGCACATACTCCCCAGAGTAAGGGTGAGCACTCGTTTCTGCTCCTGTATTCTTCTGAGCATGTGTAATGTCGAATTCCATCTCGTGACATCCAGTACAGTCCTCTGTGATTCAAGGCCATCCTGTACTACCAGTTGGAGCGTGTGGGCGCTACAGCTGAGGCCTGGCATGTCCACCATCTTCATCGCTTGTACCATGTTGGCACCGCTGTCACGTAGTACCAGCAGTACGCGGTTGCTCTCGATGGCCCACTCCTCCAGCATCTTTAAAAACAGGCTGCCTATGTATTCGCCAGTGTGGGATCCTGACATCGCCTTTACATTAAGTACGACATGTACTCTTGTCCACTCTTTGTCGATAAAATGAGGGGTCAAGCTCATCAGCCCCTCAGTGGTCCCTGACCAGCAGTCTGTTGTGAATGCAATGTCTCCAGCATTTTCAACAGAGAGAAGCTGTTTGATTTTTTCCACCACTTTGCCATGCACTTCAGGCAGCTTCTCTGTGCAGTAGAACTTCTATGATTTTATCGTGTACCTGGGCTCTGCAGCAGCTAAAAGCCTTTTAAAACCAACACCTGAAAAAATGGAGTATGGTTGTATATCTGTGGCAATCATCTCCATCACCAAATTGTCCAGATTCTTCGCTCTTGGATCTGAAGGGCCCCATTTAGTTAATTTTTCAAACATCTGTGGCAGTGTGTCCTGCACTAGTGCTGCTGGTGGTACGGGTCTTATTTGTGCCACTCGCTGTACCTCAGCCTTCGCACGGAGATCTTTGTGGATCACTTTCAGGTGAGGCCATAAATTGGTTGTATTCTTTTGACTGGATTTGCTAGATCCCTGGCTTATCTTTGCTTTGCAGGTATTGCAGACAACTACATCACCCTCTTTGGAGAAGTAGTCCCACACCTTACTGCCCATTCGCTTTCGCTTTTCAGCCATCTGTAGGTGATAGAGGAAAGAACATTTTATTTAAGCTGGGCATTTTTAAGACAGGCATTTTTTAAATGTAGAGATAACAGTTAATTTTATTTCTTAAATTATTCATTCATTTATCTATTTATTTCTTTATTTATTTACATAGGGTATTTGTTTTATTTCTTTTAGGGTTGGGCCAATGGAAGATATCATCGTCCATCGCCGATGGCTGACAATCATCGACCACTGAGCCCAACATCGTGATTCAAAAGAATTTGTGATTTACTAAAGGATCACACTATTTACTGCACAGTGAAAGCATGTTTTCATTTAGGCGCAAACATAAAAATAATTTTTAAATCTACCTGGTTTGTGCCTGCCTTAGTAAATCAGGGGGTGAGTCTTTATTTGTATCGCAAAAGCGGCGACTGGTGAGCTGAAAATTGGTGGGGCACAAAACTAATAATTAATCTCAAACTGTTTTAATTCATTTTCGGTGATTAACAAGCATGCAAATGATCTGACTAATCAATTGGAAAGTGACACACAGCTTCTTCTCCTCCTCCCCCCCAACAACAATATCATCGTCCATCGCGATGTTTCACTGTGGACATCGTCATATGGCAATTCGGTAGACATCAACCCTAATTTCTTTATTTATTTACATAGGGTATTTGTTGTTTTAATAGTTTTTTCCTAAAGTCTTGCCGCAGAATACCCAAAATAAATCAAGTTACATGGTATGACTAACTGGAGATAAGGTTAATAGAAGTGAATACTGAAATAATGAAAACAGTTTTCTTTTTCTAAATGTAGCTAACGTTAGCTTTATGACTGGTAACATAGATCCCATCCCTATAGCATTACTTTTAAATAGTTTTTCCTCTCCTCTCATCCTAACGTTAGCTGAGCAGGAGCTGTCATTATCTAGCTAGCTATTCAAAACAAGCGCCGTTGTCACCTCAAATCGGTAACGTTAACCTCTTGAGTTTATTCAATATGAAAATAAATGCCTCAGTTAGCTAAAATACGGGGGTAAATCTAAATGTACACTGTCCTAAATATATATTTTATATCTGAATGATATGATAATGAATTATAATGTTAGCTAAGTGATGGTGGACTAAGTAAGAGAGCACAACAAGGTCTGCAGTTGGATGCATCTCACGTTATTGGCTGTTGATTAGCTTGCTGATAGCTAGCTAGCAATGTTATCGTTAGTTAACATTCATCGGCAGTTTGCAAACATTTATTAAGACCGCAATTAATGAATGACTAACATTACTGTTAATACACTATTATTATTGACAATATTTGAATAGCTAGCAAGAGAAACATACCTTATTCTTCTTTGTCAGTTTCAGTCAGTCAGTCTTGCTGCTCTCTGACTGAGTGAAGGTTCCAGGTCACATGAACCTTGTTGATGTTGTGGGCAGTGAGAAACACTAGATGGAGTGCTAGGAGCGCCCATGTGTCAGCGTTAAAAATAAATACATTTTAAAAAATTATCGGTCCTACATATCGGCCACATGTCATCCTATCGATACCGATATGTTCCAAAATACAAATATCCGCCGTCCGATATATCGGTCGGGTTCTATCCACAATAGAGGGTATGCACATGACATCACAGTAGGTGGAAGTCACTGCGGTTACACCCACTGAGTGGTAGAAAGACTACTGAGTGATAGCGTTAGCGTTCAGCTTGAATGCCGTGAAAACACAAAAAACACATCTAAAATGGGAAAGAGCTGTTGTGCGATTGACTGTACAAATGGATTCAACAAGAAATTGGAGCTATCTTTTTTACAGACTGCCGAAAGCTAAAGAAAAGAGAAGCAAATGGATTGCTGAAATTCACAGAAACAACTGGAATCCAGGCACCAAAACGTGGATTTGCAGTTGTCATTTTGTGTCAGGTATGTTGGATTTTTGGGTAAAATCATACCTTAAGTTATGCAGGCTACTGTATTGATTACTCATCAATTAAATATTTAGCATCTTTCATTTATATTCTGTGTAACTGTAAAGTTTTTGCCAGCATTTATTAAAAAACATCCATGATGATGAGCCTTGTGTTCTACAAACAAAGGGGGGGGGGTAGTTACATAGTATTAGCTAGCCAAGCATATAAATTATTAAGGTATGATTTTACACAAAAATCCAACATACCTGACACAAAATAACAACCGCAAATCCATGTTTGGGTGCCTGGATTCGAGTTGTTTCTGCGAATTGCAGCGATGCATCGCTTCTCTTTTATTAAGCTTTCGGCAGTGTGTAAAAAGCTACCTTTGCCTTGCTTGGTGCCATTCTCCAAACCCCAGCCTTCACTCACGGCAGAAAACAACTCCCAGGCAAAGATGTTGAAGAGTCCAGAATGAAATCAAAATTTCGGATTCATAATGGCAAGTATATTTATTTGCCGCAGACTGGCAAACTATTTGATATGTCAATTTGATGGGACATAAAATGATTAACAATTTCATTGAAACTCCTACATTAAATTAATATTAATAACACAGCACAAAGTATGACTTTAGCCATTTGTATAACAGTGCTATAACAAATACTGAGAACAAGGGTAAAATGATGTTAAGTGTTGTGCTTAAAAAGATTATAAAAAGACTGATTGGTATTTTACAGAACACGTGATTGGTGTCCTGATGCGCAGATTCCACATCCTGGATGGACCACTTCCTGTTGGCTTTGTGAAGTCCCTGAGGGGTGAGATAGAGAACAGGGATGTAGCTACCATTGACAAGATAGCACGTGTGTGCTGCCTTGGTCAGCATGTCAGGTAGCATTGTGTTCAATAAAAATAGACAGGGGGATGTGTAGGTAAGTAAAATCAGTTCATCAGTCCCGCTCTCTTTTCTTTTTTCCGAATCCCCTCTTTCTTTTTGCTTTGTCTGTGTAGAACTTAATGTCCTTCACCATGTCTGCCTCAACCTTTTTGGTACAGACTTTGTTCCAGGCACAGGCGATGCTGGTTGGTGCCATACTTGTGAAGCCAAGGCGGACAGATGACTCTGACTTAAAAAAGGAGTGCCCCGACATGGGAACAACTTTCCCCCATTCTAGAATAAAATAGAATACGATTACTTACTTTTCCACCAAATAGGAAGAGCATTTCTTCTCTTCTGAAAGAATTTAATATGTGGCATTGTGATTAATACTGTTAATGTTATGCGGTCAGCTTACCCTGCCATGCAATTACAGTGAGCCGCTTTAACCTCTCCAGTCCTCTTAGCAGCAACCCAAGTGTTGTGGGATTTATAGGTGACCCTCCACGATGGCTTGACCTGGGTCTTGAAAACTGTAATGCCAGCAGAGGGTTTGTGGTGCAGTACCACATCCACCCAGCCACTGATGGAGAACTTATGTGCTTCCAGGGATTTGTAGTTCTTCATTTGACTTGCAGTGTAAATCCCTAGATGAGAGTGTTACATTTGTTTTATTAAGATAGGATAATGAATAAATCTGTTCAATGGGCATAGATGACGCATTTGCCAATGTGATGAACTGTTAATCAGTATATATAGCCTGCATAGTATATATAGTATATGTGAAAGGACACTCATCAACCCCGATTTCTTTAACTTTTTCTTTATAACGACGCCGATTGGCAACGACATAACATAATTGTTTGCCTGACTGGCCATATGATTTGGGCTCCTAATAGCTAAAAAGCAATATGGTATTCTTATTTTATGCTATTAAATTGGCAAAGACCCCGGAATTTGCATTTACCGCCAGTCAAATTATAAGGGCTGCTTTCACCAAAAAAAAAGGGGGAGGGGGCATGACGCAAGGGCAAAGTACCTGGATGTGCTGCTCTCATCTATTCACAGATGCACTATATCTTACTATGGGCTTTTCACACTAGAGCATGCGCACTAGTTACCTAAATGTGAAGGATCACAGTAAATGCAGAGCAATGACGTTAACCTGTGGGTGCGCGCTCCGATAAAGCTTTCAAATCGTCTGAGGAACTGTGGCTTTGCTGGCTAGCTAGCTAGATACATACTTATGAAAAAGCTATGTGAGCTAGCAAGACTGAAATGCACTGAGAAGTTGTGGTTAGCTAGCTAACTAAATAACTATTTTCGCAAGGTAGATATTGAGCTGTCCTACTGACTAGCCCCAGCCAGCTAGCTAGACTGTAGAACAGTTGTAGCTAGCCAACTTTTCCCAATGATACAAACATCGGTGGCAGTCGACTGTAACATGAGTAATTATATGTAGCTGGCAGGCTATCCACAACTTCTGACTGGTTTAAATCCTACAGGCAAGAGGTGTGCACTCAGCCATTGTGTGTTATGGGTGCTAGCTACTTCGAGTAACTTCAAAAACCGCTATGCAACTTCAAAAACAACAGTATTCTACAAACTCCTGTAGCCACTAACGTGATGGTTGGTCTAACACAGCACACAGGGACATTTTTGCACTTACTGAGCGCATTGATCAGGTAGCCCAGAAATAATACATAATGCAATTATTATGTATAATCTTGATAAATTAGGCTTATATGTATAACTTTACATTCATACAATCGTCATCTTTGTAATTGACATGTTTATCATCTTCATCATCACCACTTCACCTTAATCAGCACAATTAGACAATTGTCTAAAAATAATTTAAGAGCAAATTAAATATAGATATTCTTGTTTTTTAATTTATGTTGGCCTATTTATTTTTCATATGTGATTACTCATCATCAGCACCATCATCATGCAAGGACAGTAACACTACAATTAATAATATCTTTACTGATATTAGGCTATTAGTTGCAATATCAGAATGAGAATGTAATCAAAATAATATTGTGAAATCAACATAATAGCATCTTAATTTAAGAGCCACATATTCCAGCTTTATTACTAATCATGTTTCGCGAGTAATCACCATGAACAATGGGCACAAGAAAATTATGGCAGGTTACTAATAATAATGTTAATGCAATAATGTTCTTGCTGTGGATTCATGTCTAGGTCATGGTTTAATACTCTGTGTATTCTGATACATCATTGGTTCTGTGCAGTCAGCTCTCAATTCAACTCTTTTCTGCATCGAAGAGTCAATAACAGCCTCAAACTCGTTCATGTGCAGGTGTGCCTGTTTAAGCAGTTAATATTGTAGTTGTGATGTAAAACCATGTGGACCAAATTGGAATGAAATAAATCTTATATTTTCTTCTGTGGGAATAAAAAAATCACTCCCTGGAGAGTAATTAGTTGAGTGTAAAGAAATTTTAGAGAAAAAAAAGTTGTCGGCAATTGTTCTATTTTATTGTGTAGTCATAAAGAAATAACAGGAAATAACAAAAATTGCCGCAAAACAGCTGGAATTATTCAGCAACATTATTCCCACTATGATTTCCATTTGACACTTTGATATGACACATATGCTTTGAATGACCACATTGTCTTCAGATGGTAAGAACAAAAAACACTGGGCCAAGTTACTTGCTTGAAATAATTTAGGAAACATTGGGTAGCAGCATTGCTTTGGAATACAGCATGTTCAATTAGTGTTAGCTAAGATAGCTTAGTTATTGTAACTTAATTTTGATATGAGTGCTTTTAATAGCAGGCCTAGTAAATTGGCATTTTTTATGTTGAAATGTGTTTTTTTCCCCAGATATATTATTTACTAGATAACCAGCAATGAATCTAACAAGATATTTTGCTAGATAATAGCAAAGTTTGTCAATGCAATTGGCGCAGGGCAATTATGGTGGTGACACGATCTGGTCCATTTTTGGTTTTGCTTTTGATATCCGATGGGCAGTGCTGTTGTACACCTAAACTGGGATTTTCTTTCTCCACAAATGATGCTGGTCTAACGATTTTATGCCAATACAGCTAGCCTACAATTGTAGCTCCTTGATTTTAGAAATAGAAACTATGCACATGGTACTCAAAAACGTAGGGTAGTTTAGCAAGTAGGCTACATTGCTTGCAGCCACTTTCCAATGATTCTTTTCTTATTTTGTTGGTTATACTACCATTAATTATGATGTGTTGTTTATAGAGAAAGGAAGGGGAAACCTGAATTATTTCGCCTGTGCCAGTACATGCTGAATTCACAGAAAACACATATTACAGACATACATGTAATATGCTGCATACTGTTTATTCTGTCCTTGCTTGACGAGTCAGTGCCAAACTAGACAGATAGCTAGTTGATCCAATAAAGACTTGAGGCTTGGATAAGTTTAAGCTTTCTTTGTGAAGTGAATCTTTTCCTTTGTAAAACTGAAACAAAATACATTAGTAAAATATATTTGATTGCATTTAGTTGTCCATGTTGTTATTTGCTTTCTTTCATATTACAGGTAAACTATAGGTAAGTATACATTCACAAAGATAAATAATGCATTGTCCACAACATTTCCATAGTAACTACACTGTCAAATAAAACTACTGTAAAAACATTAAAACAATTAAATACAGATTCCAGGTAGGCAATAGCAATTCAATTTGAAGTGAACTTGAGCACATGACTAGCTAACCAGCCAGGGTACTTAGCTAGCTAAACAGCATAACATGAACAAGCAAGATACTAGCTCTGCCAAAAATATTCAAATCTTTGCAAAAACAACTCAAAAAGGACACATTTGTCATCCAACTATCATTAATATACAACAAATCAAGTTATGTAATACTCACAGGCATATATTCTCAAAACTTCACTGAGAGAAAATGCAGAACTGCACACTAGCTCCAGTCATGCAGCAACTAAAA
Organism: Anguilla rostrata; assembly: GCF_018555375.3. Lineage (NCBI taxonomy): Eukaryota > Metazoa > Chordata > Actinopteri > Anguilliformes > Anguillidae > Anguilla > Anguilla rostrata. Next base: position 32,156,845 of record NC_057937.1, read on the forward strand.
TGGATATTGGTGCAATGGGCTTTATATAACTTAACAATGACCACTAGAGGGAGCTCAACACCATGAAATTATACCTGTAATTATAATATGAATTGCCAGCGCACTGTTAATCCAAAGCATAATCACCTCAGGGCGGTGCCATGGGCCTGGCAAGTGCTGGTGTACTGTCCATAGGGGCCACTGTGGACCCATGCAAGATTTTACTTTGCTACAACAAAATGATGACAATATTAGCAGAGATTGCTAGCAACCTTAGCAAACTCTTCTTTGAGTGGTGCAAAGAACCCCACGTAGAGCGGCTGTAAGACATGGGAGAGATGTGGTGGAAGGCAGAGGAGCATGACACCTTCCTGAACTGCCAGGTGTGTAGTTCAGGAAGCAGTGGCTGCTATGATCGTCGAACACCAGAAGCAGGGGGCTCTCCTTCACAACGAGCTTCAGGAAGTGCTTCTGGAACCACATCCAGAACAGGGTGGTGTCAATGTAGCCAGACTCACTCCGGGCAAACAGGGTGTTGTCCGGAGCTCCCCGGAGGGAGTCACCTCCTGGGTACCCCTTTCCGTAGATAAGTATTTGTGGGATATCCTCTGAAGGCATGTTCAGGTACGCCAGCACCGTGATGTGTTCCATGGTGCCGGGTGCCTGAACATAGGAACCTTGACTCGTGACAGTTGTAGATCTCCCAGGGTTTCTCCATCAGCCCATTCTCAAGTACCGTTTTCAACAGTCTAAAATACGATGTTATGTTCCTCTGCCTGGCACACATGGCTCTCCCTCCAGCATCCTCATAATGAGCTCCTCACGGTGACGCTGGCGGACGTTCCTCCACCAGGTACGAGAGAGAGGTTTAGCCTTCGGATCCCTCTCCCACCTGATGATGAGATGAGACTTACACTGGGGCCTACTGAGAGGGTGGCCATGGCTTGCCATGTACTGGCAGTAGCGGACCAGGGACAGCTCATCTGATTTAGACAATACCTGCCCTGGCACGCTAATTGCACCATGGTTCACCCTCCAATTGAATCGGTCTGCCAGGGTCGAATAGTGGTACCTATGATTGAGAAGATAAGAAGGGAAGATATTTTTAAAACTTCTTTCAATATTTAACACACCGAAATACTATAAAAATACGCAGCAAACAAGGAAGTGCAATAAAAAAGTTTTCTACCTTGTGGATCCTGGCTGCCTCCCTCACTATCATCCCTTCCATGCAGACTTCAATAGGCCTCAGCATGGCTGCCTCACTCCACACTTTTTTTGAGGTTTTGGCCTTTATCATCTGCAAAAATGTATAACAACAAATTTCTGCACTTTTCCCTCCTATAATGTATTACAGTGTTTTAAGACATCATTCCGGGTAGACTATTGAGCTAGTCAAAAAGCAAATGTCAATGTCAGCAATTTCAGCCATCGAGCTCAGAACAGCTTTCTGTGCCATCGGTGGGATAACAGATTTTCTCAGGTGCATTTCTTTGTATATTTAAGATTAATATGAGAAACGGTGGTGATAATCGCCATTTCTAGCAACCCGTACTGATTTTCTGATGTGACCTTAGTTGCCGGAAGCAAAATAACCATTAGGACAGCTATGTTGGAAACTGTGAGCGATCATTGCAAAATTGTATTTTATTGTTGCGATTAAAGAATTTCGAGTGTGTTGTAAGTGAAAAGATTAATATTGTAAACAAGGTTGTATTACTTTGCCATTTAGACAGTTTATTTTGTGTAGTTTTACGGGACTTATCTTTCTTCCATTAACGGCTTTCAGTTCTCTGGAATAAATATGAAATAAATATGTTGGTGTTTGAAGTGGTCGCGGTGCTCTCACTCTAGTACTCGTACTTATTTTGAAAAAGCGGTTAAATGCTTGTTTTGAGACACTGTGATTGCTACAATATGTAAGGAAATTATTTCTGGAGTAGGTTTATATGGTCAATTTTTTAAATGGTTGGCTAGTAAAGCTACCAGGCTAATTCGCATGTTGTACAGAGCCCAAATGTAAAGCTAAATTGAAAGTATTTTAAATCCGGAATATTATTGCGATGCAATGTGATTTCTATTTTTTATATAATTGAATATTCAATATTATAATTTTTCAGTTTAATTCATGCCTGCTTGAATAGCACATTATATAGTTAATAGTTTTAGAGTTCATTAGAGAGTAATTTACCTATAAAGGTCAGGTTTTAAACTGATGGCAAGCCTACCCAGTGAAGTTACCTGGAAGTGTTGTGTTCTGAATGTGGAAGAGCTTTAATCTCCAGCCTTATTCCTGCCATTCAGCCACGGTGGTATGACAAGTGACCAGGATGTAGCCTATACCACTCACATTCATACTCAATCCCCTTTCACTCTCACAGCCACAATACTCCCTTGACTTGGACTGAATTCATCCCTTGACTGACTTACCTTTACTTTCACACTGGACCGAGACTGTGAAAGGACTGTGTATCTCCCCAGGAAATGTGGATGGATTATTCTGCAACAAGCACTGGTGGCTGCAAGTCTTACTGAATTTATTGGACATTGGTTCTAATTTTTTTCCCCAGTAGTTATTGTACATATTTAATCAAAAAATGAATGTACTTGTTGGAATTATTGTTCAATTGAACAGGGTCAGTATTGATGGTGATCCTTGTACTTTATTCAGTATTGACAATGAACTTTTGTGGATCAAATTTGAATTTGGATTTTGATCTATTACAATATATTAGACCAGGTGCACCCAAGGGAAGTACATTTAAAGGAAAATATACTCAGGAAAGAAAAGATACCCAAAAAGGTAAAAAATACTTGAACAAATTTAATCAGACGGTAATTTGTATGCAAATTTATTGGTCTAGAATTTAGGTTGTGATTTCACAGTGAAGCACTGCAAGTTTATTTTGGGTTGAAAACAAACTTTTCTTTTTGAAATGCATTATATGGCCATTTGTATCACACTTATTATTTGTTATACATTCCTTCAATACAAGGTACCAGTTAATTCCACGTCTCCAATGTCATTGAGTGTTGTCATCCAGTACCCTCCACGTCCCTGAGTCATATTCTAGAGCTTCTGACGCTGGTCCAACCATATCAAATATCCTAATACTCCATTACTGTGCTAGTATATGTTACACAGGGCACACACACCATTCACTCACAGACATGGGCAATTTAGAGTCTGCAGTTAGCCTACCTGCATGACTGTGGGAGGTTAGTTAACATTAGTTAGGGAAAAAAAAGTTTGAAAAGAATCAGTATCAGTTACTGATCAGTATTAAGAAGCAATTTTTGCAGTACAGTACAACACCATCCCAACAACCACCGTGATATTGATTGAGGTATGATTATTGGTGCCAGATGTGCTGGTTCCAGCATCTCAGAAACAGCCACCCCCTTAGGATTTATACACTACAGGCTACAGTCTCAATAACTTACAGTACAGAGGGTGGTGCGATAACAAACATCCAGTGAGTCGCAGTTGTGGACAAAAACATCTTGTTCATGAAAGAAGTCAGGGAATGGGCAGACTTGTTAAAGCTAACAGAAAGGCCGCCAATAAGAGCTGTTTACAGCAGTGGTGTGCAGAAGGGCATCTCTGAATGCACAAGGTGTTGAACCTTGAAACGGATCATGGGCTCCAGCAGCAGAAGACAACACTAGTTCCCACTCCAGTCAGCAAAGGAGAGGAAGATGGAGCTACATGATCTCCAAAACTGCATGATTGAAGATTGGAAAAATTGTCATCTGGTCTGATGAATCTCTATTTCTGTGACACACAGATGGCTGGGTCAGAATTTGGCATAAATAACATGAATCCATATACCTTGTGTCAATGGTGCACGCTGGTGGTATTGGAAAGGCCGGCCCGTTGACAGACTCCAACAACCGCCACCCCCCCCCACCCCGCCCCCCCTTCGAACGCAGCGCACAGACTTGTTTAGGGCCACCAACACAACCTAGGGCCAGCCCTGGGTATTGGTGTGAGGAATGTTTTTTTTAGCACACATTAATGCAAATTTAGCATCACCTTTGGAGTGCATTATGAATGTGTGGCCAAAAAATCCACAGGAACTGTGTGATGCTATTGAGTAAGTGTGGACAAAAATCCCTAAAGAATGTTTCCAGCACCATGCCAATCCATGCTAAGAAGAATTTAGGCGGTTCGGAGCAAAAGGGGGTACTATCCAGTACTAGATAGGCGTACCTAATAAAGTGGCCAGTGAGTGTAGCTGTCACAAACATTACAGTACTCACTTTGCAAGAATAACACTATTGGGTCAACTTCAAATTGTTTTATGAGATTGAAGTATATTTGGGGGAAAGTTTTGACCATTCTTCCAGACAGAAGCTGTCAAGGTTGTTCAGATACTTTGGTCTGCACTAGAAAAGAACATCAATATGTATTATAATTGCATCCATGGCCAGTTGACCAAGTATTAATTATTAAAATGTATGTAACATGCCTTCAATCACAGCCCTTTCTGCCTTGTAATTCCTGGAATCCTGTGACTTTGCCAGATGCTTTTCAATTTCCATTTGGGTAAAATACTGTGAAAACAGAAGCTTTGATTTGTCTGAATGTAATTATGACTAGAGGTGCAATGGAAGGCAAAGACCCTTGCAGTCTTTGTCTGGTTGAGCTTGGTCCATCTTTGATAATAGTGAGCATTTCATCTTCAATCTTTAATGCTTTTGAAATGTATTTATGTAAAAAAATAAATAAACAGAAAAAAAAAATCAGTGAAATGCAAAACTTAATTCTCCCATGTATCCTGGGGGAACAAAAGAAAGACAGCAAATCTAATCACGGCATTCATATATTGTATTAGTGCATAAGCATTATTTATTAAATTAGAACAGCTCTGTTTCTTTACTTCCATTTAGTTGCATAAATACTAAGCTTGCCTTTTCTGTAACATGGAGATGATGATTTAAAATTAAACAAAAATCAAGACATGTATGAAAGAGACTGAATTTAATGCTTGGAAGTGCCTTGATCTGTGGCAATTTCGGTGCCTTTTGATGTGCTTTCCTCAGTGAGATGATGGTTTGTTTAATAGAGAGCATAACAGAAATGAAAGAAAATGGAATAGAAGCAAGCATTGCCTGGAGGAATAAGAGTGGCCACAAACAGCATTGACTTTCATTGCAGCACCCCAAGGACCAACATTGCAATATGGATGAAATCTTCCACTTGACTAGTGTTTTACAAGACAATTATGGTTCTCATCATAAAGGCATACTATGCAGGTATTTAGCCTTGCTGTGGTCCTGTGTTTACAAATGAAGCAATTTCAAGGTTGACTCTGGTTTTTGAACGAGGCCTGTCGGCTTGTTGTTTCGTTTTACTGTTCCTGTGCTTCATCACCTCCACCATTGCAGTAGCTACCTAGCTACATATTCTCCACTGAAATCTGTTCCCACCCCAGAGACTTTGTAGCCGCACCCGCCCCTTCCCACACAGAAATGACAGTCACGCCCAGAAAAGACCCAAACATATCTTAGAAGAAGAAATGCCGGCAGAGGACCATGGATTTGGCAACTGTGATCCACATGACTGAGCATGGCTATTTTATATTTTCAAGGTAAAAATCCTGTATAGTTTGTCTTTAATACAGGGATTAGGACTATGGTGTAAATGTGTTTATTTCTGTATCTTAAATAACAACATTGTCATAATGACTGCTTTCCAGGAAGAGGATTATTGCACCCTTATTTGGTACAATCAAAGCTCTAGTTTGCTAAACTAATGTTTTGAAAGGCTTGCTCATTTTTACAGCATTTTTGAAATAGCAGTCGTGTTTACAGAAATATTAATAGGATTCCCTGAGGCTAAGAATTATTCTACTTTAACACATTGTAAAGCAAGGCCCACAGATTCAACCAAACCTGTTTCAGCCTCCTGCAGAGGTGCACAGACATGCCATTTTCACAGAAAAGCATATTATCTGGAAACCTCAAAACAACTCATCCAGAGAGAGAGAGAGAGAGAGAGAGAAGAGAGAGAGAAAGAGAGAGAGAGAGAGAGAGAGAGAGAGAAATAAAACCTGTTCTCAGTAATAACTGCAGGGGAACTGAACACATATTTCTGGCTTGCTGCTATGGAATACAAGCAGGGACACCAAAGGATGAGAATTTTCCACTAAGCATCATCCTGCTTTTCTATCTCCCAGGCCATGGTAAGACAGGATATCTGCATAATATCCATTCACTCTGTCAAACAGATGTGGAAGAATGGCAAATATACTGTAGAACAGAATAGTATCAATGTATTCCTCAGTGCAGTTTCTCGAAATCAAGACAAAAGTATGTGTATTTTCAATATTGCAGTGTACCTCCAAAGATTTGGTGGCGAATAGTACAACATTTAAACACATATTCCATCATAAGCCATCGTGAATACCTTTCCATTTTTCATTTTCAACATAGTCCCCTAGGACTCAGGCCCAAGACCAAGTGCTAAAACAAGTTTGGTCAGGTTGGCTCAGGCAGGTCAGGTTGATCTTAAAAATTCTATTAAAAAGGGAAAAAATGATGACAATAACAACCTCTTTGCCCATCCCCTTGGTCACATCTAAAAGCATAGTGAGCCAATAGTTACAAACTCTCTGTGTGTTTACCTACAGCATGTGAAAATTGTTTAGACAGCGTGGGATTAACCACAGCTATTACCCAAGGCTTTGTAGTCTCCCTTGTGTTTTCAGGGAAAGTGGTGATTTGTCAGGCTCCACTGTTGTTTATTGCATGTACTGTCTAAGCAGATCCATTTGCACAGCAGTTCTTTCTCAATGTCACATATAACTATCTTTTCTCAATTATGGAAAGGCTGCAGTATGGAATATGCAGGCTGCAGGCTGGCAAACAGATTTCATTTTCAAACTGGAACCTTGATATTTTGCTATTTTGAAAGCCAAATTTGCCAAATAATTGGAAGTGCCTCATTCAGTTAAAAATAGTGATTTATTAAGCTTGTGTTATAAATTGTCTTACCTAGAATATTGTTTCGTACAGAACCACAATGTACTGTCAGAGCAGCAAGCCTGGTCTACATTTTAAAATAAAGTTTTTTAAGTGTACACATTTTTTAATACAGTTTGTTTAGAAAAACAATTTCCCAGCCACAGACCATTCATGTGAAAGTTATTTAAAATATTTAGCCTACATTTGCATGTTTTTTTTTCCATTTCAATCATTTCAAGTCCCTGTTATTATGCTGTATAAATAATATCTGTTGTCAAATGAGCTATAGGTCACTGTAAAGTAGTGGCAAAGCTCATGATGTAATGTTAAATAGAACTGCACTCAGCTGCATCACTTGACTAGTCAATGATTACAGACAATACCCTATCTAATTTAAACCAAACCAAGGCTAGTTTAATGCATTCTCAATTGCTGTTTTTGTAACACTTCTATGAATAACATTTCTTTGAAGTATTAAAATGAGGACAGTAATCAAAGGGGCTTTGTCCATGTAGGGTACAAACTAATTTTGCTGTTATTCGTTATAGTTCAGTTGCAATATTTTCTAATAATTACCAATGAAAAATTCACTTTTTTACATGGTCCCTTTACCATATATCAGGCAGTGTGTCTCAATACTACAACAATAATGAATTTTTAAAGACTGAATGCAGAATTGTTATCATAAGCAAAAACAAAGTTATTTTCAGTACAGTAAATTCACGCTAATACGTCACCGAACCCACATGTTTAAGCATTATATTGTCATTTTACACATTCCTACCTGAGCTGTTTTCACCCCATAAATCTGTTTGTGCAGTGGTTTAAGGTACAACATTAAATTAAATATCAAGACAATCCAATAAAATGTTCCAGCCATGAAAAAACCTCATTATTCATTGGTGGGAAGAAATTCAGCAATAAGCATTTTAACCTTTGTGCACATCAAGGAAAGAGTGGAGGCTTGTTTCTTTGCTATTTCATTTCCTAGTTCATGCATAGGAAATGGCAATTAAAATTGGCTTAAGGCTAAATATGGGCACTTGTTTTCAAGAATAATTACTGGGACAGGTTTATTAAAACCACCAGAATCAATACATTCTTTTCTAGAAGCTTAAAAAAGAGTAGCAAGAATGAGATCACCATTAAAGCATAATCCTTATTAGCAGGAACATGATATTTTATTTAAATTAATACAAATTGTGAACATACACCATAATTAGCATAGGTTAATTAAAAGCAGTGTCCTACTTTACACATACAGATCGCATTGATTGTGATGCCCTGAATGTTAATGAAGAACCAATTAATTTCCATTTAGTTATGAAAGATCAGGAACCAGCCTTTTCCATGAAAGCTTTCCACTTGCACTCTATGCAAAGTGCAGATATTCGGCAGTTTTAAAGGATTTAATTATACAAGAATTATGCAGATTATGTTTCTACATTTGAAAAGATTATTTAACCAATAATTTGTAGTTCATGCCATTTTTTCAAATGACAAAGGGAAATAGAAGATTTTGAAATAGTTGCTTCAGTGGATATAGTAAGGCATGAGTAGTTCAGAGGCTCAGTACAATATCCCAGCTGAACACAAATGAGGCAAAATTAAGGACATTGTGAGGTAGAAGGCTTCTCATGGCCCATCTAAAATATTGCTCCATAACAATGCACAGGTAAGGATCCAAACACAGAAGAAGGCACAGGAAACAAAAGCAACAACACAAATGAACTTTACACACAAAAACAACAAATAGGAGAAGGGTATTTCAAAAACAATACAGGAACAATGAGATTAGGGCTTGTAAGACATGTAAATCAAGACCAAGCAACAACTACAGGAGACTAAGGAACTTAAATACACTGACGAACAGGTGAAGCAAATAAACTAATGAAACACAGCTGAGAACAAAATACCCTAATTACTAAATGCTTGGTCAACTAAGTGCAAGCTAGTGAGAAACATGTACCAAATAATTAACTCAATAGAACAATAATGACATAATGAGTTGACTGCACAGGCAAAATTAACACCAAAATGGGCCTTACCAGCTTCAGCTTCGCTGATCTGCTGTGCTGTAACTGATTCAGCAAGGACTAATGATACATGCTTCACTAATTTAGCCCAGTGTTGTAAGAACCTATCTGGGAGAACACCTTTCAGTGCTGGGATACTGTAATATAGCAAACACATGTATCACTTATGTGCCTTCCAGTAGTATCTATCGTTCAGAGACCATGCTACTTGTGACAGACATGAGAGTGATTGGATTTCTAACTTGTATCATCCTACCAATATACGAAGGCATGTTGTGGTACTCGCAAAACAACCACATTGATGCTGCTGTCCTTGTCAGCCCAGAACAACAGGGCACATATAATCAGACACGTTTCCTTTTACTATGTCAAAGTATAGCAAGGTACATAGGCTAAAGGAAAATTGTATCAAGACATATTACCAGCCCACTGAGAAAAGTGCTAAAATGTACAAAACGCAACAAATTTGAAAAAAATAGATAAAAGAAATACAAAGTACAGTATTTTTAAAGTAATTTCTTCAGTCATACAGAACACAAATCAGCTACATTTCAGGAGTCGTCATGTAGCCTATTCAGTTTAAGTCTCAGTGAAAAACTGAAAATATTTAGCAGGTGTAATCTCTGCAAAGTTCGAAACCAATATAAATAATTTCTATAACTTCAATGCCCACAATTAGGCTATTCATCCAAAACCTAATTTTTTAAAATCAACTTGATCACACAATAAATGCATTTTGTGTGATTATGTGTGATGCAATTTGTATCAAAGTGTTGGTCATTTAGTTGCTAGATTTTTGTTAAGAAAATAGCACAAACTGCATGTAGGCTATTTCTTTCCTGATTCTATTTTTTTATTTTAAAAATGTCATTTTAAGCGCAGATATTGAAAAGTCATGGGAGGAGGAGGGTAGCTATTGCATTAATAGTTTTGGATTAATTTTCATTTTAAAGTCTAAAGTGTTGCCTCTGGCCTTTCTAGTGTTGAAGCATTTGGTATCTGATTGTAGCGGAGACCGGGGCCTGTTTTCACTTTCCCCTCACTCACCTGTTGCTGTCGTCTCTTGTCTTCATACGTCTTTGCCGATCTCTTTCAAAGATGCCTCAGAATAAAAAATTTTGAGGCATTTCTACACATCAATGTATTTAAAAATAATAGTTTATTTCAATAATAGTTTATCTCCCCGATTCGATAAACAAAGGACTAGATGCTGACAGGAGAGGCTACAGGCAATTTAGCCTATCTTGCCTAAATTGAAAATTATAAACAATTTTATTCTATACTTATTGCAGACATAGGGCAGAGTAGGTAGGTATGGTGACTTACATCAATTAAATTTTTCTCACAAGCACTAACTCATTCACAGTAGGTTTCACAAGTACTAAAAAAGTACAACTCTGCTTGCATTCAGCCATTGATGCTTATTGTTTATATATCTCCTGAATCAAATACTGCACAAAGTCTGAGACCAGTATGATTGCAACTGAATCGAGGCAAAATGAGGCAAAAACAGACATTGCTATGACTAGAACTTTGTAGATCAAGTTTCAATTCATAATTTACAAAATAACATTTGGCATGCTGTTATATCAATTAAAATATGACATCTTTACTGTTTATCTCTCTTAATTTTTTAGTTGTGCACTGATTTAGTTTTTACATGCTTTGGGCATTTAAAAAAAATAAAAATAAAAACAAAATGTGATTATCTTCTTTATGTTTGCATTTTAATTCATATAATACAGGACAAAATAATGGAAATTCATTCAGCCAAAGAGCACTTAGACAAATGACTGCTGGAAATAGGGTGAAAGTGTACATTAGTTTTCAGAAATATAGATATATACAGAAGGTTAGGTACATGAGTGTGCCTATGGATCGTCATGCTAAAAAGGACGCAAATATTAGCTCCTTGTTCCTGGTAGAAAGTAAGTCTGCATAATAAATGAATTTTATAGTAGTGGCTATGGCTGATTCTATTTATTAGTATGATTATTATTATTATTTGCTGAGATTACCTGTAATGCTGTCTATGTCAAATCATCCTATGTTGTTCTATTTGTAAATTTTTGTGCTGTGCTTAATTAATTAAGTTTACAGTACTGTGCAAAAGTCTTAGGCACCTGTAAAAAAAATGATATAGGGTGTGACCACCCTTCACCTATTCAATTCTCTTAGGTACACTGTCCTGCAGTTTTATAAGAAAATCAGCTGGTAGGTTGTTCCAAGCATTTTGTAGAACTTGCCACAGTTCTGCAGATGTTGGCTGTTTCGCTTGCTTCTGGCTCTCCAGGTAATCCCAGAGACCCTTGCTCAAGTTTTTATCTGAAAAGTAGTCTATTACTTAAAATATTACTTTATTTAACAAAATACAAAAATGTATCTGTAAAATTTCATTTTTTGGAAAATCTCTAATTTGCTGTTTTCTACTGACACACTAATGCAGAAAACAAAAAATAAACATCCAAGACCAAATATATACTATATATTATATTTAAAAATTTAGGGTGCCTAGGCCTTTTGCACAGTCCTGTATGTCCAACACAAAATTCAGTTTTTCATGAAATCACAATCTTTATGTTACTTGTTAAAAATACAGAGCCTTTACTCATTTTATAGAAGTGTGATTACATTCAAAACAGTGCATATCTACTGACAGCAATATGAGCCCATCATCTAGTTTACAGTCTCTGGACATGCTGGAGGAAATACATTAATATGTATTACTCTGTGCAGTGGGCATAACCTCAGATAGTATGGATGACTGGAATGCAGTCCCACTGTTTCCAGGGCTTGCCTGTAACCCAAAAATGGAGTTGAGGCAATTAATGAGCTGTGTGGCCTGGCCAATCATCAAAACGCAGAGTCCATTCTTTGACAAAGTGAAATACCTGTCATTTTTTATGACCCCTTTGCCACAGGCTCAGTCCCTGCAGATTGACGTTTGGAAATCAATAGACCATAACAAAAGCTCTTAATCTCGCTGAAACACTTCATCTTCTTTATTTTGCAGACCCTGTCAGAGAAGAAAGGTATTTTCTTGTATACAGTATGCAGCACACTGTGGCTCAGCAGCAAATGAACCACATGCTGCAATGCAGAAGGAATTTTCTTCAACTCACTCAAAAGCCACTGGATTTTCGGCATTTTGGTTTCTTCCCCTGTAGTCTCACACCATAGGGAGCACATTGATCATTCCAGTCCATTCATTAAGGTAACTAGGCAGGTTTGTGTGCGACAGCTTAATTCTCTCCCTAACTGAACATTATGTACTCCTTAATTTAGCTGGCAGTGTGCTTTCTGTCTAGTATATTATAAATAAAGCCTTTTAATGGTCTGAAAATTTAAATGTCAATTTACTCTATCACAACAAGTACTGAAACAAACATGCTTGTGTACATTCCTGCCAGTCCAAATAAGTCCTATTAGATACATGATTAAGAATTGCATACATTAAGTATACAAACTCACAAGCTGTATTGACAGACATTAGCAAGCACTAATACATCATTAAAATTTCCACTGGTATAGTAAACAAGTATATATAAAAATTCAGGACGATGTGTGGTTTGTTTCTCATAAAAAACTATGGAATGTAGTTTGTGCATTGTAAGTAGCCAGTTAAAGCTAAATAATCCTTTTATAAATGAATCACTTACAAAAAACCCATCAAATAGTTTCATCCATATTATATGGCTGCATCAAGGCACACAATATAACAGCCACTCAGATATGGGCATCTTCTTACCCTGCAATGCAAACTTTTTTCTTCTTCTGATTAAACTGGGTAAATATTTATTTACATAGCCTAGTTTACAAAGCAGCGTTTGCTATGGCCTACTTTTCAACAAAGTGGAAAAAATCCATTTGAACAGCCAAAAAAAAAATGCCTAAAGCACCACAGTGCAGATCCGATTAGTCTTTTTTTCAGGTGTGCTTTATAAATGCAAACAAGACCCTGAATACAGCCCATGAAAATCTATACAAACATGGAATATTTATTTATGAATGCATAATAAAACATTTTTTTTTTTTTAATCAGGTTTTGTAAATCAGTATTTCTACATAGATATCACCTATTGGCACCTCTGCTCTTATTACCATTAACATTTAGATCATATAAACATATTAGTATTCCATTGGGAATTATGTGTTTTGCATCATTATTGAAGAATTATTAGGATCTTATTTAGGTCTACATTCCACTTCTTCATTAAGGTAATACATTAAAACCATTAGTATTTATCAGGTAGAAAGCATAATAGAATTGGAACTGATATTCAAAATGATGAAGTTGGCTCAGTTTTTTTGCATTTTGCTTTTTTGTACTTTAACTGTTTGACAGCAGGTAACCATTTCAACTCTGTGTGACCATTTAAAATCTTTTTATAAATATGTGCATTTTGCCTTCATGGCTAGCTTACTGGTACAAGAACTAGGTCATATTGTTAGTAGCTTTCATAATGTAGACACTTAACATCTGAACAACTAGTCTGCTAATTCAACTCACTGCATCTTTTTAAAAATACATACTCATGTAATATAAACCATGTTTTCACCTGTGTGCAGGTCAGTCAGCATAGTGGGCAGGTAGAGAGCCAGCTTCATAGCCTTCCATAATCAACTAATACAGTAACTTTTACCATCTTGCTTTCACAATTTTTATTTGCTTTAATTCAGTTTACTTGAAAATGTATCTTGTAAATGTATAAGGCTGGAGTAAATACTACCATTTACCATTAAATCACCCATTTCCCAAAATGTCTGTCTTCTTACTTAGAAGAGAGAGTTATCTACCAATGTTTCCCTCATCTAGCCTGTGTCCAGTCTCTTAGCCATAGCAACAGAAAGCTAGAAATTATTTCATTTTTTTAACCTTTATTTATACAGGGAGGTCCTACTGAGACCAAGGTCTTTTTCCTGCCACAGGCTAGCAAACATTAAGACACAATATTTAAAAAAGTACAAATAAACAATGAGTTACAACACACAATATTACTGATATCCTTTTTGGGAGGTGCAGAGTTGGGCTGTCACTTTCTTTCTAAATGTGAGTTAAGTCGAATCTCATAAATAAGAAATATGTGTTAGAATTTTCTTCCATCTGAATTAAAATAAAACAGTGCCTAAACATTTATAAAACAAAATAAAACCAAGGCAAATCTTACAATTTCAATGATCCTGTTCACAGTAGTAAAATTACTAGTCATTTCATAACGCACAAGCCCATCATTAATTCACAACAATAGCATGGCTTAACTGAACTGAGTGGGATTAGATGAGTTCTGGTTTTGTCATGTTTTAAATACACTTATTTCAATCATTGTTCACCTAGTTACACATCAGCATAGGTTTGATTTGTATTGTTTACTCATAGAAATTGTTAACCAACGAAACAGCAAAGTTTATCCCCATGTCGCATGGTTGCAACATCTGGATATGGAATGTAAAGAGAACATATCTATTGAGTAACTTACTTCTTATAGGGTTTAGAAGAGATAAAGCCTGATGTGCACCACATACATGATTAGTAACTGCCCAACAAATGTTGTAAAGCCTACATAAAATCAAGATAATTTTAACTGCAGTCAAATAAAATGAAAAGATTGTTCAAGGCGTGTTTATTGTCAGTCTTATTACAAACATGTGTAAGAAAAATAACAAGATGCAGTACTCCAGGGAACACAACACCACAAAGCATGAGAACAGCTATAAACAATTAAAAATTGAAATAAATACATTAATTAAAATGATCGCTTTGTGTTCACTTTTAAAGCTATTAAGGCTATTAGGTGTACCCTGCGCCTCGGGGTTAAATGTAACATTTCACATTTGGTACTTTGGGTCAGATTGCTAGTGAATAGTATGTCTCATAAACTTCAATGTGATGTGTAATCATAGCCAAGGGGTGTAGGTTGTTTGTATTTTAAAAAATTATTAATCTATCTCTAGTAATATTTTCAGAATTGAGCCAAATATGAAAAATGTTAGTTTCCCTGCTGTCCCCTATTTATCAAACAATGACCAATATGTTATATAGCCATAACAGGCTTTTATAACACTGAGGTAAACAAACAGTCAAATCAAGTTTCAAACATAGGGAAAGTTTTTTAATAAATCAAAACGTAGTTACTCATCCTTATGAATTGCATTGTATGAACTGCATGAACCCCACCACCACCCCCACCTGAGGGACACTGAAGTCAATTATAAACTGAAACAATGCTTTGTCGGACAAGCAAGGATTAATTAAAAATATGTTTATTTTCTGAATCCAGCAGTTCTAACAGTCAATGTCCTTGTTAAAATGTTCAGCCCTCTGAATACTGTGATATTGCATGCTAGAACCCCTCACTTAACCTACATGTAAAATATATTTTATGTGATTTAATTTAATAGTTATTATTTAAAATGAGAATTATCAATAAAATCGCCAAATTCATTGATCGGTCAGTCTACAGTGCACTGGTGGAATCAACCAACAAGTCAAAACAAGCTCAACACCAGGGTTTGAGGTTAAATAATTGAATTCAATAAGTAGCAGTCAATTATAATGAACTGAAAACATACATTCTTTATTGAATGCAGGCACACTACTTCTAAATTACACAATAGAAGACATACAGAAAAACATTAAACAACTAACCTAGAAATACCAGAAAACTGAGAAAGAGAGAGAGACGGATAAGAGAGAGAGAGAGAAACGGATCGGCCAGACCTTGCACAAGTATCACCCACTTCCAGTATAAGCCCCACAAGAAAACCAGCTAAAAGCACACAACCAAGGAACCACCACCAAAATAAAAAGAGGAAAACTTCTTCTTCAAGGCTCCGGCACCAACACAACACACAAACGTTTTCCTGTGGCAATCTTAAATACCCTTACCCAGCATGGCTTGAGTATGTTTTGCCCTGATTGGGTGATGCTGAGTTAAGGTGTAGGATAGAAGGGAAGGGGGGTCAGACTAATTTATGGCAAGGGCTGGCCTACCTAATGATTGCATTCAAACTAAAGTAATGGGAAATGTTAGGCATGCAGGGTCTCCAACCCCCGATATGGTGTCTTGTGTCATATGGTTTGTCTCTTCTGAGGAGGTGAGACCCATATATTGTTAGCCTAGATTAGGGTATCAGTGGAATTTAAAATTGCCCCAATCACATTTGCTTTGATGCTTGTGATGGGGAGGCCAGGCCACATTCTTATTTACTGTTTTCCTCTCTAAGGCCAAAATCTAAACACTACATATCCTACAGATTTTTTATTAAACCAAAAAGCATTGTTTAACATTTGCATAACCTTAAAGAAATGTGATGGGGAGACACGACATCCCTTGCTATAATGAAAAGTTACTTGAAACACTCATTGGGGAGCAGGTAAGATATTTTAGAGCCACATGAACCAGTGCTGGGTGTGTCATTAACCAACAACCTGTGTCTGTAATGTTTTAACTCTAGAATTTTTCAGTATGTACTACCGCTACACTGAGGGCCAGCAGCATCTGATGTATCCAGCATTACAGCATCGATTTCTGCACCAGCAGCGACCGAATTTCATAAAGATTATGAAACCATATATTGCAAAACGTTTTTCTTGAAATAAAGGACACAACTGAATCAATTTCAACATTTCTATTTCTAAATTATAGCGGTTTTGTTACAAAGGGAAAATTTATTGAGGCATATTACAGGAACACTGAGAAAAGCAGTAAAATGTGCATGACAAAACACAAAATGGAGAACTAGTTAAAGAAAGACAAAGTGCAACATTTTAAAAATGCCATTGAACACATTTCTTCTTCCCTTCTCCTGGGAGTGCGCTTTTACATAGCCTACGCTCTGTCGCTCTTCTCTTATCAATTGCACAGAGAATGCGCAGCTTTGGTGGTTTGCTGGGTCTGCATGCCCACAAATCATTACTTCACGCAGTTTTCGTGTAGCTATTCTATGAGGCAGCGGCGACTGGTGAGCTGAAAATTGGTGGGGCGCGAAACTTTCCTTTAAACTAATCATTGATCTGTTTACATTAATTTCCCTTTATTATCAAGTGTGCCAACGATTGGACTAATCAAATGGCAATTAGCCTAACACACAGCGTCTTCATACCATGTTAGGGGGATTAAATCATAAATTCAATTTATCTGTTAAAAACCTGTTTTAATCACCAAGTAGTCTACACTTAACAAACAAGATACACCAGTCTGTGTTAGCTTTCAGAATAACCAGCAAAAACAAAACCTGCACTTCAAGATTGTTTACAATCTAAGCATTGCAGATATTTGCCATGAATACGAGTGCGGAGAAAGAAGTGCATGTATCTGCAAATAAAGTTGATTAAAAATGTGCACAATTTCGTACTGCAAATGAAAATAAATGTAGGCTATAAGGCCTAGGCTATTCGCTAAAACTGCCTATTTGGGGAGAGCTGGCTATATATGATAGTATTGAGTAGCCTATTTTGTGGATTAATTGTATTGATACTCAAGGAAAATCAGGAGAAGTTTCCGCCACTGCTTAGTGATTAAAACTGATTTTTCTAAATCGCATTTATCATTTAATCTCGCTAACACAATGCGAAGAAGCTGTGTGTCCCTTTCCAATTGATTAGTCAGATCGTTTGCATGCTTGTTAATCACTGAAAATGAATGAAAACAGTTTGAGATCAATGATTAGTTTAAAGGAAAGTTTTGCGCCCCACCAATTTTCAGCTCACCAGTCGCCACTACTATGAAGTTTATTCAGAGTCTCAGTTTCAGTGAAACCCAAAAATATGTTGGTGGCGTTATCTTTGTGGCGTTTTTCTGTGATTATATGAGCAAAATTAGTTTCAATAGTGCTTTATTGGGAAATTTGTATATCAAAGCATCGGTCATTGTTGAATAGTGTGCTGAAGTAGACAGCAAAAGCACCTGTTGTTGTCTGGTGGGGGGTTTTGTGAAGAAAATGGCACAGACTGCCTGTTTCACTTTACTGAGTTTTTTTTTTTTTTCCAAATTTTAAAAACGTAGTTATTTAAAGCCCAATTGTATGGGAAAGTGATGGAAGGAGGAGGATATAGTATTTACAGCGTTGGAGTAATTTTCATATAAAAGTCCCCTAAGCCCCCATGGTGTCGCTCTGGCCTATCTAGTGTTAAGGGAAACTGTCACTTGCTGTCTTTCTGCGGGTGTGTGTGTGTCTAATTGAGTAAATGTAGGTGCTGACTTCTGAGAAAATGGCATGAAAGAGGTGGTAAAAAGAGATCTGAATCCAAATAATATTGGCCAAATTGGGGAGGAGAAAACATTTAGCGAGAACCCATTATTCGAGTGATGCCATATATAGTATTTGTATTCGGCACAATCCATAGTCTCTTTCTTATTGTGGAGTTATGAACACTGACCGTAGCTGAGGCTAGGGAGGCCTGCAGTTCTTTGGATGTTCTTGTGGAATCATTTGTAACTTCCTGGATGAGTTGTTGCTTCTAGCTGTCTTTATTTAGATAATCAGCACCTGGTATTTATAATCAGCATCACTCCTTTCAGTCGCTATTGATCGATAGCTTGTAAAACATCTTACAGTTTATATGTGTAACTTAATTTTTACATCTATCATGTGTTTAACTCCGATACCTTTGTGATCCATGGCTCATTCCAGAAGGCCCAACCACTGCAGGCATAACCCAGCCCTGTCCTCATCTAGGGAACTCACTGTGGCAGGTGGATTATGAAACTGCCAGTCAGCCGTCCAGAAAGCCAACTTCATCACTGCCTATGCCAAGATGAAGTCTTTTCACTTCCTGGCTCTCAGAGACCTGGATAACCAGATAACACCGCCGCTCCAGCTGCACTGTTTACGGGCTGCTCTCATCTTGCACACGCTAGGGCCTCTGGTCAAGGCAGGGGCACTGGTTTGCTTATTTCTCTGTCTGATCTTAACTTTTTGGCTCACCAGCCACTGTGGCTTGTTGCTTTCCAAAGTCACTAGCTGCTCAACCAAAAAGTAATAATTATATTGGAGAATGTAAGTGCATGCACTTGTTTGGACATAACTTCCAGTTTCTTAGCAAGCCAACCTGTGTGTGTGTGAGAGAGAGAGAGAGCAGTTTTAATAACTTGCCTACACTTAACGAAAGCACCTACAATAAAAGTTCTTTAACAAAACAAAAATCTTTTGCAGATATTTGCCATTAATATTTTCCAATGTGGAGAGCCTATATGCACATATTCATAATTTTAAATAATGCTGATGAAATGTGCGCAATTTTGCGATGCATATAAAAATGATTTTATTACTCACCTTTAGCCTAATTGAGAAGAACTGACTGTATCTATTTTTATTTTATTATTCATTGTGTGAATATAATGAGTGTTGATATGAATTTAATAACGTCAACTTTGAAGCCCTGCAAATTTTATTTTTTTTACTTTAGTGTGGGCTTGTGCATTGTATACCACAGGGTGAAACTGAACACTGTGACAAGCCTTTCTTCTTTCTTTTTTTTGCAGTGCTAAATAAACTAAAGCTACTCGGAAATCATGGACGTCTATCTGTCAAAGTTTATACTGCTTTACAGAGCAATTGCTGTTTTCTGTGTTTGGTGTGGCAATTGTTGTCAAGTCCGGGTTTTCCGATCACAACTGCAGAATCTGAATTTGCACTCTCCTCTAGCATGGAGTGTCACTAAACAGTTTAAAGCGGCAATGAGTGTACACAGTTTGTATGTGACTCCATGTTTGGTAGTGGTTCTATTTTGGCCGAAATAGATGTCCTTCTTATCATTATACTCCTAGCTCGACTGAGGAGACAAGACACGATAGAGCAAACTGTATGAGCACACAGTGTGCACCCAGTGCTCAGGGGAGTTGTAGTTGGACAGGCAGCAAAATATAAATCTACCGCAGACTAATGGAAACTCATAGGCAGGGCTTGATATGAAATTTTTCGCTAACCAGCTCACCAGCCACAATTATCACCTCAAATTGACTTCATTATTTCAGACTTTTGTTAATTTTAATATTTTAATAGAAAATTCTCCCAAAAGGTCACTTAACAAAATGGCTGGTAAGAACGACAAAGTTACATGCCACTGCTGAATTCTATTTGCATTTGGTGGGTGTTAATGTCAAGCCCTGCTCAGAGAAATTTACAGCTAAAATTGCAGAAAAGCCTAGAAAGAAATCATGCAAGTGCAGGTTAAACTCCAGAGAGTTGTGGCATAGAAACATAATAACTACAGCAGCTCAAGCCAATTAGGTTTACTTTCCAAGGTATAGTAGCATGGTTTAAAACAATGTTGTCTTCAGAATAACACATTACTTGCTTTGATACTGTATTTTAGATCATTTTAATGAAATAGTTGCACGCTGCAATTCTAAAATAACATAGGCCTAATAATACTGACATTTCTTTTAGCATTTAATTGAAAATGAACAGTCTGGACGAAAGCTATTTTTTTTTACTGCTGAATGTGTATTATAAACGGTTCCCTCGCAGCAAGTAGGTTCTGGGTTTGAATCCCTGCAGATTCAGATTTCACATTCTCACATGGGTTTGCTCTAGGTACTCCAGTTTCCTCACTAGAGTAAATAAATAAATGTTTCTGAGTGCTGTTTGGTATACAAATGGACGAATATTAGAAATGTGTACATTTATGTCATCAATCTACAAAAGCCATGCAAAAAAAAAAAAACACATCAACCTCTGTGCTCGGCTGCTTAACAGAGCTGAATGTGTATTCCAATATATAAGGTCCACTTTGTTACTAAGGGGAAAAGTACAGAGATTAGTCTGTGCTGGTCTGAGGTCTTGCGTGGAGGTTAAATCCCCATTCAGTCATCTAATTATACAGTACCTGCCCTAGATACTGAGGTTCAAAAATAACTTCAAGATGAACAGATGTTCCTGTTTAATAGTGGTCGTCAGGGCTGGGGCCTGTAGCACTGATAGTTGTACATGTAATTGAGAGGTAGTCCTGCTTATCAAGTTTTTTCTTTTTTTGAAAGCAGATATGTTACAAACCACAACAGTCACTGGTAGTATTTATTGATAAAGGCTGAAGGATTTAAGGGATCTTGGGAAATAATTTCCAATTTGTCACTGAACCCTGAGCTCTCTAGATTCAACTTCTCTATCAGCGAGGCTTTAAATACCCACCTTCAACAGCGTATATATTAGGGATGTATCCGAATCTGAATACTGTATTCGGGAAAGCACGAATAATGCGATGGAAACAGATATTTCTTCTACCCGAAGTTGCTCGTTATTATTCGGATTCGGAAAAAAAGTCAGCGCCATGTCGAGTTCTCATAGCCTCTATCTAACGTTACAAGGGACAGAGAGAGAGGGAGAGGGGGGAGGGGGGTGTTACGCACGGCTGCTAGCTGTATCTGGAACTCCGGCACACACACCAACAAACTTTGAGCCACTGCACTGCAAAACGTTTAATAAATAAGTTCTGTGCGTCAGCCATTATGTTTCTTCAAATCGATTCATATCAGTGTGGATGGCCACAAGATAAAAATGCCCATTCTGTTTGCAACATAGGACTTTGATTTCACTAACTAGTCATTTCATTTACTACACATTATTGAAAAGTGATCGCTATATTCTGTAGTCGCCCCCACCGAGGCAGCGCATAGCAGGCAGCGGGCTGAGTGCTGACCATTCCCGGCTATCAGGGAAACTCTAGCATTGAGGAGGAGGAGACGTCAGGTGCGGGAGCTAGCGAGACAAAAGCCTGGTGTGGCAGCTGGATTTCTCTCAAATCCCCGCAACCTATACATCAAAATGAAGCTTAGAGCCTGTAGTTTCATCTGTGTTAATTTCCTCCATTTAAAGAAACCAGTCGAAATATTTTACGAAACGTTTTACCTTGTATTTCAGTCAATATTCATCCGTTTAAGATGTAACATGCTGTATGTATCAGCCATAGGTCTTGGCTATCAAATGAACACGAAATCCAGTCCAGATTTTCATGGTAGGCTAACAGTTGCCACCAAGGGAAAATATGAGGACATCAGGTGGTTTGCAGTCTATCCAAACTTAGTTCAGTAGGAGAAAAAAATAAAACAGGCAAAAAAGTTCATGTACCGTTATGTAATTACTGTTGTAAAGTGGGCATTCACGTTTCCCTAGCGAACTGTTAACACATCAAGAAACGCGAACGCAGCATCATTGGAATTTAAAATTATTCCCTTCTTAAATTCCAATGATATAAATTTTTTTATATATCTTTACTGTAAATAGTTTCTATTTCCAATGCAAAACAGAATCTTTCCATTTATATATTTTTTCAGTTGCTGATTGTTCAATGCCCTCCCAGTTAAAGGGGGGGGGGGGGGGGGGGGAATTGAACAATCAGAAACTGAAGAAATATATATAAACCACTGTATAAACCACGCCAACTTCCTGTCTTCTATCCGAATACAGATACAGATACAGATAATTTTGTTGGTTGAACAGATAGATACAGATAATGACGTCTCTGCACACCCCTAGTATATATATCTGAACTTTCTTGTCATGCATTGGACTCAACTACAGAGAAGGTAAGCCATTGAAAGTCATGAATACAAATTATCCCAGACATACGTAAAAGCAGAAGAGGTTATGGCAGTCCAGGATCAAGTTTCAATACCATCTTTTACGGTTTAAGGGTAAAATGTTATATTCCTCTGCAACATTTTGGTTACTATCATTTGTAGAGTGCTTACAGCACATTGGACTGCTCCATCCATGTCAATTGATTATTTAAAATGTCCAATTTTAATAATTAAGTGGAAACTCATCAAGCCAATATGGATTACTTTTCTTTGCCGTTTTCTGCCTTTTTTTAGCACACACTGTAGCAGACAAGATCTGAGGAGTAATGCCGTTTGTAGCCTGTACAGAACATATGCAAAAGAAAACCACAAATTTCAACAAATCATATTTAAAAATCATTATTTGTTCATACATTAGTGGCACCGCTTTACCTTGAAATAAAGTACCCTTAAGGCCAAAGCTTGGTGGACACTGGAAACTTGGTGATGCATTGTGACAAGGAAGTGCAGTCTGATGGGTGAGATGCAATATGGTAGTGTCCTGCTGGTAGATTTGTCTACTAGTTACCAAGCCAACTTTAAGACAATCTACTGGAAATAGCTGATCTCTCCAGACAGCCAATCCCACAGCAGGATTACTTAGCTTCATCAAAGATGAAGGTCTGTAGCAGCCAATAATGTAATAACTACCGTTAATGTAATAACTGCAAGTAACGTAATAATTTTTTCTGTTCTTAATGTAATAAAAGTCGATAACCTAATAACTTACCAATAATGTAATAAAATTTATGAACCAATTACGTAATAACTTTTTGCACATAATGTAATAAATTATTAGATTATTGACTGGTTATTACATTATTAGCTGGGTTAAAAAAAATCATTAAAAATGTAATAATAGGAGTCGATAATGTAATAATATACTTGTATCACTATGTATAAATTTTATTTATTATCAAGTGCCAGACTTCCATAACACTTAGGCCTACCCTTACTGTTGCTTCTTTTAAATAGCTGCTCAAAAACCAGGCCAATCCTGACCCCTGAATCTTAGTCCTAACTCTGAGAAAACGCACACACACACACACCTACTCTCTCTCTCTCTCTAAGAATTAATTGTTTGTGTAACTTGATGGTTAGACTTATCTCCAGCCCTGCCTTATACTCATTTGCCATTTGAGTACCAAATTAAGTGGGAGCACACATGTTTGCAAACACAGACAATTACTCTTATGTTGTATAATATGAAATCTATACCTCTTTGAAGATGCTGTGTTCTCAAATAAAAAAGACCACCACTTCTTTCCATGAAAAATATAATCTTTAATCAAGTGTATTTAAATAACTTCTTCAACCAAACTGGCATTATTATCCCTTGTGCTCAACTTTCAACCTCTTAATGCAAAATTCTAAACAGTAAAATATAGTATATAACATGACCTACAAAGATAACTTTGGTAACACATCTTTCAGTTTTATCATAATAATAAAGGATGGTTTACCGTCCCTTTTTTAAAGAACTAAACATTCTCTTGATACACATTACATTTACAGTATCTATACCAATTGGTCCCAGCATCATGTTTTGTCTCAGAAACAACACGTTTCATTCTTTCAACAAAACTATTTTCTTAAATATTTTTTGCCCAAACTAATATAAAAGTGGTACTGATAATTCTTTTAACAACACTATTTTGCACTCCAAATTAGGAAGTATCGATAAGAGTATTGATAAGTATTGGTATTGATAAGCAGTATCAATAGTGGCATTGGTATTGATAAAATCCTAACCATGCCCATCCCTAGTTGTAGAAACTAACTAACTCACTAACAGGTGCAGTTTTCTCATGACATGGCTTGCCATTGTGTCCCTTTCTCTCTTGTTTTAAGCACTTCTTTCATGGTGACTTGACTTGCTTGACCTGAGCAATGACTTGACTTGTCTTGCTTGACGTTTACTAGTGACTCGACTTGACTTGCTTGAGTCTAAACACAGTGACGTGGGACTTGCTTGAGACTTGAAGGTTAAGACTTGAGACTTGCTTGTGACTTGCACAAGTGTGACTTATTCCCACCTCTGCCTCACTGTCAGGTGAAAACAAGCAGTTGGCGACTCTACATGTATCAGAGGCATGTGGTAGTCTACACCCTCCCCAGACCAACAGAGGATAACGCATCGACCAGGACCGTGATACACACAGAGAATTGGTATAACGACTAAAATTGGAGAAAATGGCAAAAATAAAAAAGAATAGATATCATTTGCTTCGGTTTTAGACTCTTTGTTGAGCTTGTCATGACTGTATTCAAATAGCCAGGGATGTCAATAGGGCAAGGATTCTGATTTGGTAATACATTTTCATGTAACCTTTCAGGAGTCAGGTTTGGTATATATACATAGAGAGAGAGAGTGCTGAATAGCTATAATAGTGTGGTTGAAACAGTTTGCTTGAAAAAGTTATTTAAATACATTTAATTAAAGATGACAAAATAAATGGTGGTCTTCGTATTCGTGGACAAAGCATCTTCAAAGAGGTATAGATTTCATATTATATGACATAAGAGTAATTGTCTGTGTTTGCAAAGATATGTGCTCGCACTTCATTTGGTACTCAAATGGTTAAGGAGTAGAAGGCAGGGCTGGAGATAAGTCTAACCAAGCACCACAAACAAATAAATAGTCATAATTCCTAGAGAGAGAGTAGGTGTGTGTCTGTGTGTGTGCGCATGTGTGCGCACGCGTGTGTGGTCAGGTTTTTGAGCAGCTATTTGAAAAAGGAAACAAGTAAGTGTCATGGAAGTGTGACACTTTATAGCCAATAAATAAAACTTAAAGCGATATAAGTATATTATTACATTATCGGCTCCTGTTATTACATTTTTCAATGATTTTTTAAAAACCCAGCCAATAATGTAATAACTTATTACATTATATGCAAAAAGTTATTACGTTATTCAGAAACTGTATTACATTATTGGTCAGTTATTACATTATCGACTTTTATTACATTAAGAACGGAAAAATTATTACGTTATTGGCAGTTATTACATTAACGGTAGTTATTACATTATTGGCTGCTACAAGGTCCTTGAGGATTCAGAACAATACATTGATGACTGCTTCAACAGACTTGGTAGGATGGAGAGACAGAAGAAGAAATGCACCCATGAATAACCTGCGGAACACAAACAACCTCTACTCTGACAAAATAGAGGTTAGGGTCCTCGCCACTATTGGCCAAAAATTCTTCATGCTCAAGGTCCTTCACAAAAAATTTAAAAACAAGAAAAAGTATTTGCCAGGGGACCAAATTACTGCAGAAAGAAATCTAAATGCAAATAAGTAAAATACAGTTAAAACGCCAACAAACTTTTCAAAGAAAATAAAGCAATGAAAGAGACAATACTGGATTTACAATCCTGCATTGTCAATAACAAGTCCTTCACAGAAATTTCAGAAAAGGCATCGGATGACCCTGAAATTACAAAGATAGCTTTTTTTATATTATAAATGCCCTCAACTACGGAAATATGTTGTAAAAACCACACAAAAGATTTGTTATTTAAAAAACTGAAGCCCTTAATAGAAATTTTGACCAATGGAGATTATTTTAGATGCACAATGCACTTGGGTAGATGACGTAAAATGGTTGCATTCGAAGTTAACTCAGTTGTTTTGTCCTGCAGTTGCGGTTTTTAATAGTGAAAAAAATATCTATACAAAGTATTTTTGCACACATTATTATTAGGGATTATGCATTTAAAGGAGGTATTATCACCGGCTTAAGCCCATACGATGCTGATCAATAATAATGCTACGTCATTTAACCCTTTCGCACGTAAGTTCCAAAAGATTTCCAACGGCCCCACAGTGTGAGGAGGACGGCCCCACAGGCAGAGGATCTCTTATATCAATTTAACGTACTTCATTTTTTTTCATGCTAATTGTGGTGTGGGGATGGCTGGTTTAAGCAGCCACACCTGCCCTGGGTCAAGCTAATTAGACCTGGCCAATTGGATAATTGGTTAAGAATTAGATAATTGGCCAGGCTAATTGGACCCAGGAGCAGGAGTGGCTGCACCTGTATGTAGTGAGGTAATCAGTGCGCACAGGTTAAATCTGCCATCCCCACTCACACGGGAGAGCCTCTCTGTCATGATAGTGTTTTAGATCTGCTCACTTGGCTGTAACATCTTGCCAAACCCTCGTAAATAAATGTGGACTATTTGAACATCATCTCCCTGTGTCTCTGTGCTGGAGGGCCCCGTGGAAAGCCACTTCGGTGGCCTGTGGCAGGCTTGTTTGCCACACTAATCTGTTATTGGCCAAAACACGTATAATGATGCGTCCTCCCTAACCAATCAACAACCAGAATACAATATTGACATCGCGTTGGTCCAATGATAATTTCCAAATTTCATCTTCAATTCTCTACCACTACCACTATTATAACGTGCAAATTGCGAACTACTTTTAAAACACATCACTAAAAATTTACATTTTATTTAAGCCTTTTCAATGAGAGGAGGCTGGTCCACAGAGGTAGAGGAGGTTGTCCAAATTTCCTTTTCTCATATTTACGTTTCCCTTTTTTATCGAGCAGTAGCTAGCTACTTGCGTTAGCCAACGCAACAGTTAAGCTTGTTGTAGCTGCTCTGAAGGACTGAGCTAACAGCGAGAATGGATTTTGAGGAGAGCAGTGCTGCTATTGCTTACGAGGCAATTAACGGCAGCGTGAGTGAGGGGGTCACAGAGAGGCATGGACGCAGACGCAGAGAGTGGGATGGGGAAGAACATCTTGTGGATTATTTGTTGTCACAGCCATTCCACAGTTTGGATTACGCAGCAGGTGAGGATCAAGACTGCTGGATGACCAGCTCCACAGATAACCATGATCAAAAATGCTCATTCTAGTGACACATGCACACACAAGGTTCATTCCCATCCAGAGCCCGCAGTGATTAGATGTGTCTTTCCCTCTCATTCACCTGGCCCCTTTTTTATATTCGTCCTTTGTGTTGTAATATGATATGTAAGGAATAAACCATGATGGGCTGTCCCGTTATTGGAAAATAATGTAGGGTCGCTTAACCAGCCCCGAAGTAGGCTACACTATTTTCCAATAACGGGACAGCTCGGAGGGGTTTATTCCACTTATACAACGGGTTACCAACAAGGACTATATATGGTTACTTTTATATTTATTGATTTTTTATTGATTTAATCAGCTGAAAGTGAAATATTCTTTGTGGGCGTTTGGGCACAGCCTATTATTTTACTGTTGTCAAGCAAAACTCTGGTTGGTAGTTCCATTTGCACCGTTGTTAAGCAAAAACCTCTATTCGTTAATTCTATGAGAACAATGATTCTATCAAGAAAAAATAATTTTTTCTCGTTTTATACCATACAGTTAGCACCACTTTTGGTCATTTTTGTCATTACATTATTTAATAAAACTGCATGAAACCATAAGTCAATCAAATTCATCTCCCTAGCACTGTCTTACTTTTTAAATGGTGTGGTAGCGCAATGTAGACATAATGTTTTCTAAGACCCTCTGAAACGGGTTTTGAATGCCAGCTAGCTTTATGACAGGTTCGCCGTCACTTGTCACCTAATATTAACATTCTTGGTTTTAGGTCAGAATGGTCTCACGGTGTTACGTCCCCACGCGTATGTACGTGTTTGTTTTGTTGTTTTCTTCCTCCTCTCCACGCATCTCTAGGTGTCCCTCCTCCTGCTAGTCCTTCATCTAGGTGTCCATCTGCTATTGGTTCCCTGCATGTCAACTCACCATTCGAGCCCCGTTCGAGCACCCAATCCGAAACAGCGCGACAATTCAAAAACCCTTCCGTTCTCCGTCGCCGGGCTTCATGCCATATACTTGCTAATTTCTCACTGTATTCTGTTATTATCCACTTATCATTTGTTGTGCTTGTATATTCCTACGTGTGTGCTTGCCACCCTATTGTTTCCAAGTGTCCTCTACCCCTTGTTATTATTTGTCATACTGTGTAATTGTCTGGGGAGAAGTGAACAGGCAAGATACGGTTTATGTTATATCCACTGACACGTCTGCTCGCACGTAGGTAGATCACTGTATAGACACACTAGGTTAGGGGCGGGTGCCACTCCCTGTACTTTGTTTGATATAAATAGCGTAGAACGGTCAGTTAGGTTTTGTTTTTCGTATTTATTTTTAGTAGTTAGGTTAGAGGGTTATTATTCCGATTAGGTTAGGCAGACTTGAGAGTTTTGATTTGTACTCTGTTCTTTTCTTTGGCACCGCTCTCGTTCCGTCTTCCCCGGCACGTCCGTGCCTTTACTTGTACTTGTAAAAATTGTAAATAGCTCACCTTCACCTGTAATTAAACGCACACCAGTTTTGCACTATATTTTGTTGTTTTGTTCTGTCCCCTTTCAACCAACCCACACCCAGACCTTATGTTACCTCCCTATATACCCCTAGACACTCTGGGGTTGTAACATAAATGGGGGCTCGTCCGGGATATTGATCAATTCATTCCCGTATTATCCTGTGCGTCTGTGCAACGTGGGACTTTCGGTGGTGTAGCGTTTTAGTAGGGTGTGCTACCAGTATTCAGCATGGCCCCGTTTGACTTGGAAAAGTTTTTGGAAAGACAGACTCTGCAGCAGGTTGATAAGTGCCGCAAGGATGATTTATTATTAATAGCAGAGCATTTCAACATATCCGTGTCAGGGCAACTGTTAAAAAAGGAAATTAAGTCTGTTGCCCTTGAGAGGTTGGTGGTGTTGGAGCTGGTTGTGCTGCCTGCCTTGTCAGATTCCGAGAACAAGAAAGAAAGCAGTTTCCCGCACATTTAAACCTGGTGATAAGGTTATGGTTCTCTTGCCTATTGCTGGTTCTGCCCTCTCAGCCAGTTTCTCTGGCCCATATGTAATCGACAAGAAATTAAATGACACAGATTTTATTATTCGTACACCTGACCGCAAACGGCAATCTCACATTTGCCACATAAACATGTTGAAAGAAAAGCATTCCCAAGATACAGATAACTCGCTGTTACGGTCCTCAGAACAGACTGCAGAGGGTGCTGTCTCATCTGTTGCCTCGGCCTCTAAGGTTGTTGAATCCGCTCATATTTATGGCGATGACGAGGATGGCCTGGTCTTGCAGAACGCACCTCAGCAGTGTGTTCGGTTGGCCAACTCGGAGATTTTGAGCGATCTCCCCTCTCACTTGTTTTATTTGTCTGAAGGTCAAAAGAAAGACGTTATGTTATTGATAAATGGTTACCTATGCCTTTTTAATGATGTACCCTCCCGAACTACAGTGTTACAACATGATATAGACGTGGGCGGTACTGCACCTATCCGTCAGCATCCGTATCGTGTTAATCCCACCAAGAGAGAAATTATGAAAAAGGAGGTTGAATACCTGCTCGATAAGGGTATAGCTGAGCCCAGTTTAAGTCCCTGGAGCTCTCCGTGTCTCTTAGTTCCAAAACCAGATGGTACATCTCGATTTTGTACAGATTACAGAAAAGTAAACGCTGTCACAGTTCCAGACTCTTATCCGTTGCCTCGTATGGAGGATTGTATAGACAACCTTGGATCAGCTGCATACATTACTAAATTAGATTTACTGAAGGGATACTGGCAAGTTCCCTTAACACAGCGTGCGTCTGAAATTTCCGCTTTTGTGACCCCAGATGCTTTTCTGCAGTATTCTGTTATGGCCTTTGGTTTGAGAAATGCTCCCGCAACGTTTCAACGTTAGTTAATTTCGTTTTGGCAGATGTTCCTAGATATGTTGTAATGCATACCTAGATGACCTTGTTGTGTACTCGTCTGACTGGTCAGAACACCTGAGCAGTCTTCGCTTAGTGTTTGACCGTCTTGCAAAGGTCATACTCACACTGAACCTGGCCAAATGTGAATTTGCTAGGGCTACAGTGACTTACCTCGGCAAACAGGTTGGTCACGGGCAGGTGCGCCCTGTAGATGCCAAGATCTCTGCCATTGTGGAGTTCCCCGTTCCATCAACGAGGCGCGAGTTGCGCAGGTTTCTTGGCATGGCGGGTTATTACCGCAGTTTCTGCAAAAAATTTTCCACTGCAGTCACCCCTCTTACTTGTGTGCTCAGTCCTTCCTGGCCTTTCATTTGGTCTGCTGATTGCCAACATGCCTTCGATAATGTCAAAGCCCTTCTGTGTAGTGGACCTGTCCTCGCTGCTCCGAACTTCACTCTACCGTTTACCTTAGAAGTAGACGCGAGCGGGGTGGGAGCAGGTGCAGTTCTTGCAAGAAGATGAAAATGGTTTGGACCATCCCGTGTGCTATTTCTCCCGTAAATTCAATAAACATCAGGTTAATTATTCCACCATAGAGAAGGAAACGCTTGCCTTGCTTTTGGCTCTGCAGTTTTTCGAGGTCTACATTGGTTCTAGTTCATTGCCCTTCACAGTTTATACTGACCACAACCCCTTAGTGTTCCTGTTATACGCATGTATAACCAGAATCAACGACTCATGCGCTGGTCATTGATAATGCAAAGTTACAACGTTGACATAAAACATAAAAGAGGATGTGACAACGTTTTAGCAGATGCGTTGTCTCGTGTGTGATGAGTTCTTTTCGGTCTGTGTCCGATAGTGTGTGCTATTATATTAAAAATTGTCCAACTGCAACTTTGCTTTTATGGGTGGGGGTGTTAGGTCCCCACGCGTGTGTATGTGTGTGTTTTGTTGTTTTCTTCCTCCTCTGTGTGTTTCTATTCTCTTCACCACGCATCTCCTCATCCAGGTGTCCCTCCTCCTGCCAGTCCTTCATCTAGGTGTCCATCTGCTATTGGCTCCCTGCACGTCACTCACCATTCGAGCCCCGTTCCAGCACCCAATCCGAAACAGCGCAACAATTCAAAAATCCTTCCGTTCTCCGTCGCCGGGCTTCATGCCATATACTTGCTAATTTCTCACTGTATTCTGTTATTATCCGCTTGTCATTTGTTGTGCTTGTATATTCCTGCGTGTGTGCTTTCCACCCTATTGTTTCCAAGTGTCCTCTACCCCTTGTTATTTGTCATACTGTGTAATTGTCTGGGGAGAAGTGAACAGGTAAGGTACGGTTTATGTTATATCCACTGACACGTCTGCTCGCACGTAGGTAGATCACTGTATAGCAGAGGTGGGTAGTAACGCGTTATATTTACTCCGTTACATTTACTTAAGTAACTTTTTGAATAAATTGTACTTGTAAGAGTAGTTTTAATGCAACATATTTTTCACTTTTACTTGAGTATATTTGCAAAGAAAAAATGTTACTTTTACTCCGTTATATTCGGCTACATTCCGCTCGTTACTTTTATTTTTTACCCATTTTTTTATTCAACACAAGTTCTGTTTGTTTCTTTCTCTCAGAGAGACTTCAGCCAAAGAGGCTGACTGGTCTTTGCTTTGGCGCTGTCATAGCCCCACATGACTCCGTTTCACCAATCAAACGTAGCCAGTCACAGCACACAGAAGGATGAGTGGGCGAGAACAATGGCTGAAACAACGGCGGGTGATTCGTAGGAGGCAGAACACCCCTGGCCTCACGTTCAAACTATGTTTTACTTACAGACTACCAAAAACAGTAGTTACATTATGTGCTGCCTTCTTTGTCTGCCTAGAAATGTGGACATTTCAGCCTACAAGAACTCAACCTCGAACTTGAGAAAATATGTGGCGGTAAGTTGTAAGTTAGTTTTGGCTGTGGATAGCTAACTATTTGACTGAGTGGTCATTTATTGTCTTGGACAATCCGTTTGTGAAATATAAGCGCATTCGTGACGCCTGGGTATCTTCCAAAATAGCTGCGCGTAACACCACACCTGTTGTTTACGTCGTTGTCGCCCTTTTTAGTACAGTCTGGCTTGATTGAGAATTCATTTATTCAGTAGGTGAGAGTATAAGCTTTCTAACGATGTATAACATGTCTAATTTTGCTTTTGGAATAGCGTTTTTTAGGTCTCTATATATATATTTCCCAGAACAGAAAAAAATTGCGAAAGTACTGAAAAAATTACCTCCGGAGGATAACAAGGACATTTTTTTCTAAATAACTAGGTACAGGTTGTTACTTATATTTTATATAGACTACAGTTGAAAATCTGATGTTTTTCTGTCTACCGAACAAACCGGGTAGATAGATACTCACACTAAAGTAGTAGTAGGCTACTGAAATATTATGATCTAGATTAACCAGTAGGCTAATATCAGCAACTTTTTTCGAGCTAGCCACTTCAATTGAATTCTCCTTTTTGCTGTCAGAAGAGCAGTGGAAGGCAACGATAGCTTGGAAAATATGAATTGCAGTTTGGATAGCTTTCAGTGTACTGTCAACCCCATAACAAAGTTGCCATTTCATTGTAAACAGTCGTGTCTGTTTTTTTTCCTTATTTTTGCGCTGTGTAGCCTATTCAGTTAGGCAACATTTATGGAGCCAGTCATGTTTGTGGTGGCTACTCCATAGGCAAGGGGTGTATTTCAAATTAAATGAAAAGATGGGCAGTGGCGAGAATAAAACGGCCGTTTATAATTCAAAACGGGACCCGACGATTAGCACCGATGTATTCAATATAGCTCGTTACACTCGTTAAAAGTACATATCTTTAAAGGAGTAACATGGTGGTTGAACGTGACACTTCCCAGTTGTCTTTAGGCAACAAAAAAACAAATGTGCTTTTTTTTATTATTATTCAGTCATTTCAATGTACTTTAAAACATATTTTTCGGGGGACGAGCCCCCCTGTTGTATTTCAATTTCAATGTGAATGGAACCTGTTTGAATAGATAGGATGGGTTTGAATTTGAATGGTCCAATCGGAAGGAAGCACAGCCTCTATCTAATCACCCACCAGTACTATTTTGAACTTTCTCTCTGAGTTGTTCCTGTAGCCGGCTGCGTAATAAATCTTCCTGTTTTTACTACAAACTTTTGATCTGCTTCTTCCTGGGATATAACGGTCATTTTACCTGTTTTAGGTAATATCTTGATTAACCTACACTGTAAACGCAATTGTTCACAAACATATGGATGAAAATGCGTCCCGTAGCCATGAGTTAAATGAGGAATGCCTATTCTACTGTCCAAATACGGGACGATTCCGATTTATGCGATGGCTGGCAACCGTAAATAAAGCTAGCAACTGTAACTAGAAATGTGATTCAACGTTGCCATCAATTGTGAAATTGGACATTGAAAAGGGGAGGGGATGTAAAAAAAATTCAAAAGCGAAAGAATAATGTTGCTGTTTAAACTGCTTTAGAATGCTGGATTTTTTAGCGTATTTATTTTAGAACTGTTAAAAGGCCAAGGTGTCCCTTGACTGAGAAATAATGCCCACCCTTGGACCAATCACAATCGAGTATTCAGCCAAGCCATTGTATAAATGATAATATGATATTTGTTCCTTATGGAAAATGGGGATAAACTTTGGGTGCATTACTTACCTTAGTTGTATAGTAAGTTTGCATTAGGTTGGTAGTAGAGCCCGACCGATGCCAGATTTTTGGGTCCGATGCCGATCCCGGGTTTTGGAAAGTCCTAGCCCACCGAGTACCGATGTTTTGACCGATATTTTGTCAAAAAGTCAAATCAATTTGAAAAACTTATATTTTATTAAACTTATAAGCAAACAAATAAAAATAAACACACAAAGAACTTTTTAGATAAAATAGTAAAAGATGATATTAAATTAAATATATATATTAACACCATCTTTAAGTGTGTGAAATCAAAATAACTCCACACCTTGCTTTTACTCCTTTCTTTTCCAGCCATCTATAAAAAATTTATTTAAAAAAATCAGTTTTCCAGTTTCAAACATGTATTTTTATGAATATTATTATTATTGTTGTTGTTATGAATTTGTTATTATTTCTTAGTATCTATTCTCAGTGCATTAATTATATTTTCTTATTTTATTCCTACTACATGATCTCAAAGAGTAAGGCTATCTAGTGAGCTTCCCTGTCCATAAGAATTAGGCGGTGAAAAAACTACAATGCGCTCTGACGCATGACTAGATGACACACTCGCTCGCAATAACGCGTTAGCTATTGACACAGCCTCATTATTTCTTATTATATATTCTCAGTAAGTTAAATGAATTATATTTTCTTATTTTATTTCTACTACATGATCTCAAAGAGTAAGAGATTATCTAGCGGAGCTAAAGAGTGAATCAAGTGTAACGTTAGATGAAATTAAATTGACTGGATGAAATATGTGAAAAAAACTACAATGCGCTTTCGTGCAGGTTACCCGCGCTAACTGTTGGATGATTCACTTCTCCAACAGCAACCCTTCTCTCATGTTATCACGACAAAGCTAGATAACATGGCTTAAAATGATCCATGATAGAAGTGTTTTATCTGCTGGCTGGTTATTTATTTGAGAATACAGCGATGTCCTCTGGAAATGTAGATCCTATGCTGCTTATGTGCTCACTGCCACTTCATAAAGGCTTGCTAGCCAGCTAGCTTGCTAAAGTGAAGCAAATATGTTAGCTAGCTCGCTCACTTGATAATGAGGATTGATAAACATAGTGGTCGTATAAACGCATTAATTAAAAACTTTCACTAAATATACATACCTTTATTGCGGCAATCAAATCTGTGCATACAAGTCTTGCAGTGGAGAATATTGGATGAGGCACGAGTGACAAGCGTCTTATTAGAGAAGTAGCGCGTCAGCTGCTGCAGTTCACACTTGTTTTAGAGCTCCCTCTACTGGATAATTCTAATAAATAGCAATTACAACGTTCGAACAGACAAGGACACATAAATAATCCTTGTTTTTTTGTTTATTATACTTATTAAAAAATCGGGGCACATTGGCGGCATAACTGCCAATCCCGATGGCGTCAAAATAGTCAAATAATGGCCGATATATCAGCCACACCGATATATCGGTCGGGCTCTAGTTGGTAGTTGGATTATTGCTACATTTGAACATAATAACATATCTCTACTTTCTTATGTTCAAGTTATGTTAAGTAGCCAACTAGTGTAAAATAACATGACGCCGTAGGTTGGTTTTCTTCCTGTCCTCCCCAATTTTTTGAGTCACCAGCCGCCACTGATTACTGCGTAATGTTGTGGTTACTGCACAAAGCTGTGATGAAGCAACAGTTCAAGGTGTTGTGTGCGGGTCTGAAGCCGGGCAACCACCGCACGCGTATCGACCGCGAGCGCACTACGCGCGTAACTGAAGCGTAGTTGAAGTACTGTTATTACAACGGCAGCGGGCGACGTCGTCTCCACCAGATGCGAACGCGTCGCGAACCAGCTGCAAAGCTCGCGCGACACAAGCGAACTGACGCGTAGTTTTTCGCTTCTGTTCTATTTTTTCAGCTTGTCGCGCGTCACGATGGCCTGTTTATACACAGAAATATGCTCTAAAATGCTAGGTATACATGCTCTGATTTATATTTCATCCTTATTTTACTGGGGGTGTGTCCCTAGTTACCTCCCAGATATTTTATAAGCGGCTAAAAAATACAAGCCTTTTCGTTTTTCTATTGTCCTGGCAGGAAAAAAAATTAAAACTGGAACCTGGGAAAAAGGCAAACTTAGTTTCGCTATCTTATTTTGCGGAGGGGGCGGGGTAAATTTGAAAATACACCACAGAAAGACGTAGCCTATTGAATGATGTAGAAGTGAATGCACCGAGCAGCAGTTTGTTAGCTCGAGTGTTGGAAGGTAGTTTTTAACCAACCATTGCTCAGCCTATTTGACTTCCGATGTCTTCGTTCGCCGTGCTTTCAAAAAGGGCTTGTTAATAAAATCAGATAATCCACAGTGCTTTAAAAAATCAGATTTAGTGGTTTGCCGATGAAAATGCACCTATTTTATAAATGAAGTTGTAAGCAAGCCATTATTGCACTTGTACTTCAAAGCTTCCGGTGTTCATGACGTTGTGGTGTTCATATCCCTTCAAGTTTAAACTGTTACGCTATCTTTTTGACGATTAACTGATTTTACTAAATATGATCATATAAATGTTTTGCCGTGAATAACAAGACGACACGGGAATTCCCAATGGTTGATTATGGATTATTTATTATTATTATTATTATTATTATTATCATTACATATTCTTCATAAAGCGTGTTAACCAAGCAAATAAATTAATGCAGTTTAAGATTGATTATTATGTAGGCTACGTTGCGATTTAAGCTTATGGTAATTATTTAAAGCATTTACATGTGTTAAAAAATATTACCATATTAACAGACTGAAAAAGGTCTCTCACCAAGTATTCACTTACCCATAATCTACAGTCGTGAACAAACGTGAAATACACAATGTAATTCCACTGCAGACTGCGAGAGCTACTAGGAATATAGAGCTTTAAGCAAGCCTTTGCGCGACACAAACGGAACCAGTGGAGACACGCTACGCGACGCGCCGTGCTGCTTCGCCGTGCCGCTTACGCTACGCGTGCGGTGGGTGCCCAGCGTGAGCCCTTCTAAAAAAAAATTAAAATAAGACATGCGACATACTGTGGGAAGCTTATACTGTCCTCTACTGGATGAAAAATTAGGTATCAATCAAATCAGAATGAACTGAGCAGAGTTACACTAGTCTGTTGTAAATGCAAACCTGTCCCCTGCTTTCTATTTGCGTGTTCATTTCTCAAACAGATTGTTCAATACAATAAATGACCGCTGAATCTTGAAAGGGACATATTTTCTAAAACCAATGGTAAGACATTTTTTAGCCAATTAAATCGGGATGATTAGGTGGCAAGTATTTTTTTTTTTTGTGAGAGCCAGATCTCGGATTTTTGCCAGGTCAGACATGGTATAATTTCACAAAAATTCTTATTGTTTATTACACTATTCAATGAGTAGCATTTTTCACTGATGTATGGGCATACCTTTGGGTTATTGCTGGATTTATCTTGTTGCCATAATGGAATATAACTTTTTGGTGGCGAAAGAATATATTTATGAACACCCAGTCACTTTTGTCCAGTGTGTCATGCTTGGGGGTGTAGTTGCAAATGAGACTCCAGGGAGGGGGTGCTTGTTAAATGAACAACTCATCCTACAATGGTGGTACTTCGTATTTAGCATAGTTGTCATGTATCATCTAGTAATAAACCTGGAATGCATAGTTTGTTGTTTCCACTCATAGATTGGTTGGAGAAGCGCTGAATGTTGGAATTCAGCAATCTCAGGATACCAGAATCCTGGCCACTAGGGGGCTTGAGTGAAGGGGTTAACAGTGCTATGCCCTGCATGTAAAGCCTCACTTGAGGTTTAATATCTTTAGATGTCATAAAAAAGGGAGGGAGAAAGTATGTGTTTAGATAACAAATGCCACAGTCCAAAATGGCTCAGATTCACACACCACAAAGACCTCAAGCCAAGGACACAGACCACCTGTTGCTCAGTGAACAATAAAGCAAGCGGACTGCTGCAGGTCAGCGAGGCAGCTCTCAAAGGCTTTCATAGAAAACCATTGCAATATGAGTATTCAGTCCAGCATTGAACGGATTGAACATGATCAATCATTCATAATTGTTCATCACGGCTTATCTTTCTCAAATGACAGTGCTCTATTCTGCCCCTAACCATGATGAATAAACAAGTTTCCCTTCAAATAATAACAGCTGTCGAGCGTAATGTTAACCTCAGCGTAGATGCAAATGAGTCAAGGTAAACAAAGTAGTATGGAGCTGGGCACCACTGCTGGTTTTGCTGTAACATGAACAGACAAGGATAGAGATGACTAGCTGCCACTCCAAGAAATGACTGCCTTAGTCACTGATGAGCTGGTGACACAGATTCCACTGTCCTAGTCAGTCCGCACTTTGTCTGATTCCTGCACTGTGGTATTAAAATAGATCTCCATCACACAAAGGAATAACACACACAGGCAAACACACACACACACGCGCGCGCACACATACTCATCTGGGTTCTCAGATGTACTGACCTCTTTTGCTGGCTTAGAAAATTTACATCTCCATGGAGCACAATGTTCCCTCTGCAAATATGTTTACGAAATTGAATGGACTAACAGCATGCAGTGGTTTTCACTCCCTCTGCAGTGTCTCCCTTATTCTGGTTCTTACACTTTATAAGATTACAAATATGGCTGAAAATAAGAACTGTATATCAGTTCAGAAGAGGCCTCTCAATTGCAGATGTAATCATTTTATACAATGCTGTGCAATACAACTGTAAATATTCCCTGGAGTCAATAAACATTTGTCTTTAACATTTATTTATTAAGATATTTCTCTACAATTTTACATGCTTGATGTGTGAATCGCTTTTTTAAAGAGACTGAATGTAGCTTCTGTAGCTGATGTTGTACTAGTCTTGATTCCAATCAGTCACCCCATAGATTCAATCAAACACCCTTGCTTGTTTAAGGACATATGCAATTCAATAAAACCAGACATACATTATTACAGATTTGGTGAAAAGACCTTAAAGCTCTTAATTCTTGATAAATCCAAGAAACTAAGGCCAGAAAATTGTGATGCTTATGCTGGAGACATGAGATTTCCCTTTCGCAAATAATGTTTGCCTGGCTCCAACTGAACAATCCCTACTTTTTAAAATACAATTTGTAAAACAATGCTTAAAAGAAGCTGTCATTTACAAATAGCATCACACTTGATTTATACAACACCACATAACATAAAGCACTTGTGTAATGTAGTCATTTCCCATTTATCTCAAATAATTTGGAGCAAATGTTGAATATGTATAAATAGGAAGATAATAAACATTGGTAATTCAAACTGAGTTCAGAGTGAAAGCTATTTAAAGTCACAATATAATTTACCATTAAAAGTGATTGGATTAAAGTATTCATTTTAATTAATTCATAGTGCCGGTATTTGTTTTCTGTATTTCAATGTTTTCATTAGATGTCATACTTACAATATATGTACTTTATGTTATGTCTGGTTAAGCATTCATTCTGGCTAGCCTCATTTTTATACAGCATTACATTTAGCATGTTTGAAATTTGCAGCCCACAAACAGATTTAAGCATGAAAACAGTTCTAAGTAATGCTAACTGACCAACCAGTAAAAACCAAATTTCAAGAACTTTATATTTCTGTTCCTGTGCTAAAAGCAGCCTGTACTGAGATACAACACCAGATTAATCAGGTAAGGTTTGTTTGGTTTTTATTGTATGCTGTTTAGTCATTAGCACCTATGGAGCTGTTAGCTTGGGTTAAATATATCCAAGACATTATTGGGATTTAAAAGCAATACAGGGATTGCTTTACCGGCAGCACATTTACAGTGGCTTTTAGGGGACAGTGGCTATCCATTAAAATCATGGCTACTTCATACACTGCCCCCAGAACACACTGACAATTTTCTTTTATTTGTGCGTTTCACAGGGCTAGGTCAACGATTGAGTGAACTTTTGCAATGTAAAACTGTGTTTCAGATGTTTGGATGGGTCAGGTGGAATATTACAGTGTAGCCAGTGCATTCTTTGTGGCATGCTGTATTGTACACAACATAGTGGTGGCAGTGTAGTGTGATGGTTAAGGACCTGCGCTTGTAACCAAGGTTAAATTCTCAGCTAAAACAATGCCGATGTACCCTTAAGCAAGGTACTTAACCTGAATTGTTTCAGTATATATACAGCTGTATACACACATGTATAAAATGAAAAGCTGTTTATTGTATGCAAATAATGCGTGAGATAGCACAGACTGGTTGGCTGTGGCGTTGTTTCTCTTGTGCTTCAACATTCATCTTATCAAGTGCATGTCTGAAATATGAAACTTAGTTAAAGTGATTTTTTTTGTTTGTTTATTTTAAAATAGTGGTAGTAAAAATTGACGGGAAAGAAACAAACACTGGCTTAACAATTTTAGACGTCCTCAGCTATTAAGTTAGCTAGCTAGCTTCTAACAGTATTGAACATATAACCAGTTAACATTGTTTTAATGTTGAATATTAAGCTTGCAGTGGTACACACACAGGAGTGAGACAATTGAGCCAAAAAAAAAAAAAATGGGAATGTTTGTGCCATTCTTGGAGGTTACCTTCACATAGAGGTTAGCTTGTTGGTTAACTTACACACCAACCACATTGTGTTAACTCCAGCCTCTTGCAATTTGACATGTCAGTGCTAGGTGATACTCGCAGAATAAATCCATGTTATCAGAATGCTTAAGAACGCATAATTCCTGAACAGTTAATAATAGGCTAAATCTTAAGTGGATAAGTGATATCTGTATTACAAAACACTAGCAGATGAAATAAGATGAAACAGAGGAAGGGAAATGCAATGGCTTTAGGGGTAATTTTCAGCATTAAATTTAAAATGATAATTTATGTATTTAAAATGCAGACATAGCTCATTTTCAAGTACAATACAAATTGACTCAAGGTTTTTTCCAGTCTCATAAAATACATAAAGCAAAATACTCAAAAGCATTTGAAATGCATATTTAAATACATTTAAGTGAAATGCTGCCCATCCAGGACACCCAAACACTTCCAACATT
The DNA here is from genome assembly GCF_018555375.3 of Anguilla rostrata. Lineage (NCBI taxonomy): Eukaryota > Metazoa > Chordata > Actinopteri > Anguilliformes > Anguillidae > Anguilla > Anguilla rostrata. The sequence continues at coordinate 32,197,875 of NC_057937.1, forward strand.
GCGATGTTTGTCCTCACCACACCTTTCAGGCCTATCCAAGCTTTTTCTCATTTTCCATTGCCCATGTCTCCACTGCACTTATCTTTCAGAACAGAAGGGAGTCATTTTCAAAGAGACAAAGCACCCTGAAGCAAAGTGACACCATCTGAAAATATCAAATGTTACGAGCTGTCGAATTGTCAAGCGGTTTTGCAGAATGTTCCTATTTTGACTATGTGTTTCTTTTCTTTTTTTGCTTTTCTAGTGGATTTCTTTCCCCATTTAGGGCCAGATCACAGTCCTGCTTTAGGGACAGCAGTTCTAAATATATAATGGCCTTTTATGGACAGAATAATTACCTTTTTAAGACTCAACCAAAATGCATTTATTTATTTATGTCTGTATGTATATATGTATATACAGTATGTATGTCCTCCTGGCTTAGCTTTGTATTTATATTATGAATGAGCAGTATGCTACTTGAAGGATGTAACATAACATAATGGTGATAACAGGGCATTCAGCCCAACAGCTAAATTGTACCTAGTGCTCTGATTACCTACAGACTAGATGGTATCTAACACCGTACCACCCCTCTACTATATGACCTGGCAGTCTGTTCCACACATTGACCATTTTGTGCATGAAAAATGCTTCCTAATATGTGTGTGGAATAATTTCCATTTATGTCCCCTCCAGAGGTGGGTAGTAACGCGTTATATTTACTCCGTTACATTTACTTAACCCCTTAGCGCCAATCTTTCCAATCCTTGCCCATTTAGGGGGTACCCTATTTAAAGCTTTATAACTCCAGATGAGAACATCACAGAAACTTGAAAAATGGCTTAAATGAAGCAAGACATTTGTACAATTTGCAATACTAATGCAGATTATTTTATATGTGCCACAAATGCAATTGTCTAGACAAAAAATCAAAAATGAATTTGCACTTTTTTAGTTTGCAATGAAATACTGAGAGATTGCATATATACAGCAGGTTAAACTGTACATGTGCTGGATAAAAAAACTCCTTGACCACAATTTCATAAAATCTAAGGGTGGATATGTAGAACTACTGTAGATGTATGAAGCAAAAACTAAGCAGTGTACCCAGCGTCTCCAAATCTATCCAAAATGTCTAAATTATGCATTGCTGTGAATCACAACATATTCACGTCTTTCACTACAAATCAACTGTTTTGACTCAAGAAAAACAACGTTGCATCATTTTCAAGTCGGAATTACAAGCTTTCAGTCCATACAGTGGTCTAAAATATCTAGGTGTCCAGAAACATATCCAAAATCTCTCCAAAATTAAACTAAATGTGTTTTGTCCATTATAAAGCATATAAATGACCCCCTTATGAAGGTTTAAGATGAAACATTGCTATCAGATTTTTAAAATAATGCAAAAATATTGCATTATATTGCATTATTGCATTATTTATCACACAATGCGGTACAGCACCTAAATGTGTAATAATTAACTCTTGTATGTATTTCTATACTCTGTACTCTCGTCTGTTTTCTTGTATGGGGATGGGACGACATGAAAACAATTTTCAACCGTCCACCACGTTTTGGCAATGTTCCAACTCTCACATCATCACTGTTGCATGCTTTACAAAAACTATTACACTACCATCCAATGCTTACATTACAGTGTGAAACATCCATATTATATAACACCACTAACCTATTTAAAGACACTCAATTTAAAAAACAACGCATACAACCTAAATATTTTGAGCAGTAATACTTACATAGCAATGATGAAATCTTGTCTATGTTCAGTAGCTGGAGACAGACTGTAAATCAATGATACTGTTCTATTCGCTTCTGTTTTGCTCCATAAAACGATGTCAGCTAGGTCTATCAGCAAACGTATGGCTTAACTATGTCCAGAAGTCCTCAATAATAATAGTATTTTCCAAGAAATGACAAAAAAATCGTTGACCACGTTTTGTTAGGTGCAGCTACCACAGAGTGAATGCGTAAGTGAATGCGATGCTAAGAATATTTTCGGTTACGCTGACCTATAAAACGCTATTCCAAAAGCAGAATTATACATGTTATACATCGTTAGAAAGCTTATACTTTCATTATTTTTAGGAATGCCAAGATAGACAATATTGTCCATTATGTCAAGGGTGTTTCTAGATAGACTGAGAGGGGCGGAATGGACGACCAGAGCACATGGTGAATGCGAACGTATTCGGCAAAGTTGCGCACGTCTATAAACACTAACAACGCATTTAGTATTAACTCAACGGTTGCAGTAGCACTGAATGTCTGAGTCAGTAACGCAGCCTGCACAAGGGGCTTTGCGCTAAGAGGTTAAAACTTTAAATATGGTAAGGTAATTTGCATATTTTATTCTATGTTTGTCGATATTGACTGCAGAATGACATGGTATCAGTTTAAAAAACTTTTTCTTGTTTATTTTGTTATTCAGTGAGCAGCGTTTTCACTGCTGTATAGGCATATCTTAGGGCTATTGTCGGGTTTATCTTGTTGCTATGGCGGAATACGATTTTTTAGTGGTGAAATAATATTTTTAGGAATGCCAAGATAGACAATATTGTCCATTATGTCAAGGGTGGGGGGTGTTTTCTAGATGAGACTGCAGGGAGGGTGCGTGTTAAATGGACGACCAGAGCGACAATGGTGGCACTGCGAAACTCCGTATTCGGCAAAATTGTCGTGTATCGTCTACTAATCAAACTAAAACAACGCATTTATGTATTTAACTCGTACTTTGGTTGCAGTAGCACTGAATGTCTGAGTTCAGTAATCTCGCATGCCTGCGTGCCGACCACTAGGGGCTTTGCGCTAAGAGGTTAAGTAACTTTTTTAATAAATTGTACTTGTAAGAGTAAATTTAAAGCAACATACTTTTCACATTTACTCTAGTATATTTGTGAAGAAAAATGTTACTTTTACTCCGTTATATTCGGCTACATTCCGCTCGTTACTTTTATTTTTTTACCCATTTTTTATTCAATGCACGTTCTGTTTGTTTCATTCTCTCAGAGAGACTTCAGCCAAAGAGGCTGACTGGTCTTTGCTTTGGCTCTGTCACAGCCCCACATGACTCTGTTTCACCAATCAAATGTAGCCAGTCACAGCACACAGAAGGATGAGTGGACGACAAGAATGACTGAAACAACGGTGGGTGATTCGGTGGAGGCGGAACACCCCTGGCCTCACGTTCAAACTATGTTTTACTTACAGACTACCAAAAACAATAGTTACATTATGCGCTGCCTTCTTTGTCTGCATAAAAATGTGGACATTTCAGCCTACAAGAACTCAACTTCGAACTTGGGAAAACATGTGGCGGTAACTTGTAGGTTAGTTTTTGCTGTGGATAACTAACTATCTGACTGAGTGGTCATATATTGTCTTGGACAATCCGTTCATGAAATATACACACATTTGTGATGCCTCGGTACCTTCCAAAATAGCTGTGCGTACCACACGTGTCGTTTACGGCGTTGTCGCCCTTTTTAGTACAGTCTGGTTTGATTGACAATTCATTTATTCAGTAGGTGATGTCTAATTTTGCTTTTGGAATAGCATTTTTTAGGTCAGTGTAACCAAAATTTTTCTTATCATCGCATTCACTTACGGATTCACTCTGTGGTAGCAGTAAAAGATGCTGCACCTAACGAAATGTGGTCAAGGATTATTCATAATTTCTTGGGAAATACTATTATTATTGAGGACTTCTGGGCATAGCTAGGCCATATGTTTGCTGATAGACCTAGCTGACATTGTTTTCTGGAGCAAAACAGAAGCGGATTGAACTGTATCGTTGATTTACTGTCTCTGTCTCCATCTACTGAACATAGATAAGATTTCATCATTGCTATGTAAGTAGGCTATTACTGCTCAAAAAACTTAGGTTATATACCTTATTTTTGAAATTGAGTGTGTTTAAATAGGTTAGTGGTATTAATGTGGATATTTTATACTGTAATGTAAGCGTTAGTTAGTAGTGTAATAGATTTTGTGAAGCATGCACGTGGTGGACGGTTGAAAATTGTTTTCATGTTGTCCCATCCCCATACAAAAAACATACGAGAGTACAGAGTTTTAGTGTTGTCTTTGTATGTTCCCAAACTTCTGCCATTTTAAGACGTTACCATAGCGTACATAACGTTTGTTTACGCTAAACCGGAATTTCTGCACATATTCCGCGCAAGGCAACATGGGACTTGGAATATCATGGAATATTGTGGATAACTATTTAAGGTATCTGCAATATAATTATTCTTATAAAGCAATGCTCCTGCTTCATTGCATCTGCACATGATATCCTCCTTGACTTTCCTTTTTATATTACAGTATTGGATGAAACATTTAAGAATACTAGAGGCAATTTCCCTTACCGATAGCATCTTAGCTTATTGTAGTTGTTTTTTTTTATTTTTTACCTTAGTATGCATATTACTGTCTTTAGTCTTAATTCTCTCAGTGCTGTTGTTTTTATATATCTTTATATATCCACAGTTTTTTTCTCAAACTATTCCAAATGGCTTTGTTCATCCACTGGGAAGACAGCTTCTTCAACTTACTTTTGGAATAAATTTACATTGTGCTTCAAGAATAACACTCTTGAACCTGTCCCTTTCACAATCATTCACAATCACAATCTCAATCAAGATGCTGTCCCTAGTCTATATTATTTAAATATGCTTGCATCTTAAAATTGGCGCGCCTAAAATAAAACAATTCTGGCCTTAGAGGTGGCCCTGCTAATTTCCCAAAATATATCAAAACTAACTGCAGAGTGATCATTATATGGCTCCCTTGCCTCTGTGATGCTAATTCTGTCAGGATCATTGCATAGCACCAGATCCTGAATTTATTTCCCGCTTTTATGCTGACTGATTTACTGTTCCAAAAAAGGTCATTATAACATCTAAATATTCTTCCTCACTTTTTCCAAGTCCTGTCATCAATTCTCAATTAATAGCTGGGTTATTGCAGTCAACTATAATAATAGTCTCACCTTCCAGACAGGATTGTTTTATGCTTCCTAAGAGCATTGAATTCACATTACTGTCTGAAGCTGGAGGCCAGTAATACACACCTATAGGCTCTTTTCATGTTCTCCTATGAGCTTAATCCAAATATCCTCACTAGGCATTAGTTGGTCAATTTCTGGAATTTCCTGCACATTAAGAATTTCATTTACGTAGAGAGCTACACCATCACTTCTCTTACTGGATCTATCCTTCCTAATGAGCTTGTACCCCTCTATATTATATTCATTCTCATCCTCCTCCCTAAGCCATGTCTTTGTAATCCCAACTATGTCATTACCCCCACTATTCATGGCAGCCTTAAATTACAAATATGTATCTTTAATACTTTTAGCATTTAAACAAATAAATTTCAGATTATTACTTCTACACATCCTCTCCCGTTCTCATACATCCAGCTGTCCCAAACCACCTTTACAGAAATGTTGCTTTAGAAAGATTTCATTGGTGTTCACACTATTATAGGTAGCCATGACAACTTCCATCCGGGCAGTCTGCACCACCCTACCCCTTTCCCTCTCTAACCTCCCTGCCAGCCAAGTCAGTAGTAGTTTAAATAATCCTGTGCAAAGCATACGCTGGCCCAGTGCAGAAGTACCCATCCGATTCAGGTGCAGCCTATCACATGTACAGGTCACCCCTGTCCCAAAAGGAGTCCCAGTGCCCCATAAACCTGTATGCCTCTTTCCTACGCCAGGTTTGTAGCCACGTTTAATCTCCAAATAAAAATTTGCTTCCCTTTGCTTGTATGTGGTATCGGTAGTATTCCAGAAATAAACTAATGATTGAGTCCCTCACTATCACCAACTCCTTTTCTGGGAGGATGTGGCCATCTGGGTGGCCAGTGGCTCATCAGTCCTCCCGCGCTTGGGGTCAAGGGCCAGGTTCCTGCTAGGGCTGGAATCAATTGGAATTTGTCCTTTTTTGAATTTGTCATGGTATTGTAGTGTAAGCATATGAATGTGAATTATTTTTAAACTGTTTAAAATGAGAAATCTGACAATGCCCTAATATTAACTGGAACACGCAAATTATTAATAAAAAGAAAAACTAATAAAGATTATAATAAAAATGGTGCCTGTTATGTGTATGTCTGTTTCTCTTGTGGGTTTACACACACACACACACACAAACACACACACACACACATTTACACACATACTTGCATTCAAGCATCCATTCATCCTGAACTCCTTTGTGTAAATAAAATTATCTTTATATGGCAACTGATTGTTTCCTTTCTTTTATGTTTTGGTCATTTAGGGAGTGGTCATAACAGTGCCCCTAGTTTCATCATACAATTGCTTATATTGGCCTTTATTGATTATTATTGGAATCCCCAGTGGAACACACAAAACTAAAATTAAGGAAGCAGTACATCAAAGACTGCCCCTCTCCTGAATACAAATTGTACTATCCAAATAGTAATTTTGACAGAATTTTTATAATGACGTTTATGTACATGAATATAGCATTTTCTTTCCAAAGTTTTAAACACTTTCTGTGAATGATGAACATTCTGCACATCACCGTTACAGCAGAACATGCAATGTGCAGGCAGCACCAGGTGCAGTGGGAGATGTAGTTCACAAACCTGTCCTCAGGTAGCTTTTCAAAAGTCTATTAAACAATGAACAATAAAGATAAAAAGGAGAAAAACATCCACCATTAGAGCTAAATAATGATGGAAGCCATACATATACATAAAAGAAGACAGACATAAAAAGAAAAAATAAGTAAAAATTGGGTGCGGGAATTAATCAGTTATGTGAAATGTTCAGTTTGGCTTGATCCATGCTTTAATAGCCTTATTTTTAAAAATTACACATTTTCTCATTTTAAACTCAGGGCATTGTGAGTTTCACAAGATTGCTCCTATTACACAGAAAAATACTCTTTGAGCAAAAGCTGGAATGTAGATGTGGAGTGTAATGGTAGAAACCTAGGTTCAGAGACATTTTGACAAAGACAGACTAGGTTAACCCAAATATACAGTGCTGTGAAAAAGCATTTGCCCCCATCCTGATTTTCCTTTATTATTGCATATTTGTCACATTGAATGGTTTCAGATCTTTTGAAAAAAATGTAACACTAGACATATGGAAACTGAGTAAATACAAAATTATTTTTTTTAGATTATTTATTTAATTAAAAAAAAAATCAAACCCTCATGTCACCCAGTGAAAAAGTAATTTCTCTCTTAAAATTAATAAATGGTTGCACCACCTTTAGCAGAAATAATCAAACACTTCCTGTAATTTTATATCAGTCTTTCACATTACTGTGGAGGAATATCAGCCCACTCTTCTTTGCAGAACTGCTTTAATTCAGACAAAATGGTAGGTTTTCGAACAAGAACTGCTCGTCTCAGGTCCTGCCACAGTCAAGCCAGGACTTTGACTAGGCTACTCCAAAACTTTTTGTTACTTTTTCAGCCATTCAGATATGGACTTGGCCAAAAGGTTCCACTTTTGACTCATCTGTCCATAAAACATTAGCCGAAAAAGCTATGAGATCATCCAGGCACTTTTTTGCAAATGTGAGACATTGGTTAGCAGTAGTTTCCGCCTTGCCACTCTCCCATGAATCCCATTTTCCCCCCAGTTTTTTTCTTATTGTGGAGTCATGGACACTGACCTTAGCTGAGGCTAGAGAGGCCTGCAGTTCTTTGGATGTTTATCGGAGTCACTGGTGATTGCTTCTTAGCTTCAACTTGATTTATAGTGAATAATTTGGTGAGAAAAACAGTAATTCACCAGACCTTTGAATTTTTTACGAGGATCTTTCTCACTCTCTTTGAACTATTGTCAAGAGCTTTATATTCCTATACATGTCTCAAATTTGCCTATTTGTACAAAATTTGGTTTACACCCTCTTTAGACTAAGGCCCATTAAAATTCCATACACAACTTTGATACATTTAAATTTCGATGAATAAACAGCAAATAATACTTGATGTGGGCATAGCTTATCACCAAAATGCTAATAACTCCCAGACAGTTCACGAGATATTGATGAAATGTGGTAGCTATGGTCGCACTCCTATCTAGAGCTGAACCCCAAAGTATAGACTCAATTGGATCACATGGTGGTGCTATAGAGCACAATTTTTTTTAATTTGTGAAAAATTTCAGTTGTGTTTTAAAGACATAGAACTTGCTGTAGTGATCAATTTCCTCATCTGGAACATAGATCTCTACCTTTTTTTGTTGCTGACCTCTTGGATTGGCCACCATTTTTGAAATGGAAATAACCATTTTCCTCTGTCCCAGGTTTGGCCTAACAACATGGGTGAGACCTATGAAACTTGGCACAGTGGTGCAGGTGTTGTGGGCGTAGTTTGGTTATTTCGCTAGTGAAGCAAAGGCCTCGTAGCAAATTGCTACAATGGGTGATATCACTAAGGACTCACTCTCCCCTTACAGGTAGAATTAGATGTATGCATTTTGTGCACCTGAGTGTATCTATGCGCTGACAAAGGTATTTGCCCCAAAGCTGAGCACTTTCAATAAATGTGAAATTTGCAGTGGAGAAAATGTGTGGAAGTTGTCCTTTTTGAACTGACTGTTCCTACATCGATATGTATGTAAATACCCAAAATTACATCAAATTAAAGCTGGCATCATTAATGTCATATTCATTGTTTCATTCCAAATCCAGTGTTCTGAGATACAGAGCTCAAAAATGGTCACTGACCCAATACTTTTTAAATTCACTGTGTAAGGGTATAGACAGTCAAGCTTGTACCAAATCATGTAGTTAGCTGCCATAAGTATAATTATTTTGACCCTTTCTCTTGAAGCATTTATAAAGGTAATTTTCACCTGGGTGTACTATTAAATAAAGCGTGCCATCAAGGCTATGTATAATAACAGGAATTTTTGTCAAGTGCTCCTAGAAGAGGAGAAAAAAAGGACATGCCAAAAAGGCCAAACCATGCTTTGAGAAACACCGTGGAAAGGCAAGTCAGAAGAGAGCTTCTTAACAGGAAGAACAGGAAGCATAGTACCTCTTCTCTGGGGTGGGATTTGGCTCTCAATGCCAGGAGATATTACCACAGAAGGCTTATACAGAGTAAGTGGAGACCTACATCTGACACAACTGTGAGACAGAGTAAACAGAGTCTTATGCACTTTAATCTCACATTGCACTTTTTTCTTGAGAACTACACTGGTGTAGGCTTGGGCACTGTATGCCACCGGGTAAAAAAAACTCTGCGACACGCCTAGAAGAAGCACCGGAGAGGGCTGCATGGATTGCTGCAGTGAATCAAGGCAGTGATTGGATAACCAATGGTGAATTCCAGGGTCTGTTGTATTCACTTTACTACTGATAAGTTTTAAATCGTCCAGCTAACCAATATTATTCAACTAGCTAGCTATATAAATAAATGACAGCTGCCGCCACGTGTATGTTCTTTACACAACATGAACATAAGGTAGCTACGTGGCTAGCTCACATTGACGTTTTGTTATCGACTGTTCGCTATTGAACAGCTAACCAAACTCATAGTTTTATAAGTAAAGCGCATTAGAAAATACTTCCCAAGTCTTAAGTAGCCTAGCTAAGACATTGTGCTGGAGAAGCTACTTTAAAAATGTAGCTAAATAAGCTACTATTTCTCTTCATAAAAGCAGCTTAACTGAACTAATGATGTAGTTATTCTGACTATTTGTGACTACTATTAATGTATTTTTAATATTTATTTTTATTTATTTCAAGGGGGAAATGTTATAATTTAAGAAAGGTTATGGTTGCCTTCATTGAATCATTTGAAAATTTAACTAAAGGTCAGTATTTGTATTATTTCATACGGTCTTTTTGATCATCTTCATCAACGGTGTAAATTATTTTGGGGAGCACTTAAATTAGGTGGCTCTGCATTCAGTATCATCTGGTAAACAATTATTTTTTAGTAAAATGTAAAATGAATATAATAATTCAATTTAAAAAAAAGAGAAGATATTTTTAAACAAATATTAGCTTTATGGACTGGACTGAATTTTTTTATAAATTCATCTTTAGATATTGACATGCATTGACCCATTTTATATACTTTGTTTACATTCCTAAATTGAATAGCACAAGCCTTGCTTTGTTGAAAGTCACTGTTCAAATTCATACTTACATGAGAGTACTGTTTGTGTTTTGCCATTGCTGACAGTTTGTCTCTAACCATGTTTATACATGCTACAACCGTACAGTTATTTTTATCACAGCTGCATTACTGCATTTGTCAGCATGCCAAAACTTTACATAATAAGTACTATTTTAGGCATGTGAGAGAAGGCATAGGCCTCTGCCTTAAAGCGTAACACCCCACTAAAAGCATATTTCACAGCTGCTCAGAGCTAGATTACCAGAGGCGCAAGACCTCAGAACTTGAATGTATCATGGTTCATATCATATAGATAAAAATAGACTCTTTTCTTTTATATATGCAAGATACCAAATATAATGAAGTGATTTATAATGACTGGATTGCAGCGCACTCATGGATTAGGAGTGGAAGAAGTTGGCAAGCTACAGATATGGGGTGCAGTGGAGGTTCACATTTGTGTAATAGTTGCTTTATGCACATTCACTGGTGCAGGCAATGGGCCGCTCCCCTATCCTCTGTCTCCCCTACATTAGTGGCCGGCAGAGTGTCAGGTGAATGAGAGCAGGAAATTCCACCCGCCTCTTTGTTCAGATCTATCCTGAAGGGACCTGTTAATTTACCCTGAGGCACAAAGGGATGCAGTTAGCAGGTTTACTCTGAGCTGTATAAGCAGTGGAGATGATAAAAGGGCCTTTTCCCCTCTCATTTTAAAAACATCACAGAATGGAATGTTAGAGCAAAACTAGCTTCTGTGATATGACGTATAAAGTGTTAAAGTTCTGCCCACCGCAAAAAAGTGACCGGACCAAGGAAGTGGTTTGAAAAAATGGGAGTTCCCATAAAGGAAAACTTTAAAAAATATTACCTTCTGTGTTTCAGATCAGTTTCCTGTAAATATATGTATATTTACAATTTTATGCCCATATTAACAATATTGTTAAAAAACTACAAAACAGACCTTTACCTCATCGAGCTCTGGCTAGACAACAATGGAGAATGCCACAGATAATTAATTTATCCAGTAGGTGACAGTATAAACTTTCCAACGATGCATGTCTAATTTCATGTTTGGAACACTGATTTCAATGCTGACATAACAGGAAGAGTTTTGTCACCTCACATTGCAAACTAAAGGAGAACAATTTCATTTTTGCATTTTCAGGCAGATACTTTTTTATATTTGTAATCTATTTATACCTAAATTATGAAAATAACAAGTGTCTTGTTTCATTCAAGCCTTTTTTCCAAGTCTCTGTGTTGCTTACATCTGGAGTTATAAAACCATAAATAGAACACCCCCTAAATGGGCGAGGATTTGTTTTTCTAAGCATATGTATTTAACATGCTGCTATAATTTGAATACCAATACTGCATAAGGAAATCAAGTAAAAAACACTTACTTAAATGGCCATGAACAATCAAATTGACCATCATTTATCTAGCCTGTATGCTTTAGATCATTTGATCGCTGCATGTAACATTGTCAATGGAGCATTTGCGATGATGTAATCGGCACGGAAAATACAAAATAACCAATCTATAACCAAAAATATTTTTTGGTATACTTCCATGCACTCATACAGAGTAAGGCTGGGCATTTCAATGAATGTGAGAGTGCTTGAGTTCTCATTCGCTTCTGGGGGGATGGTTCTGTGACTTTGCCAGCTTTTTGCCATTTCTGCTATTTCCTCCGTTTTATGTGCTTTCTGTGACTTTTTCGGCAGTTTTGTTTGGGAGCTGTCCACCTTAACAGAGCGTACAGTGTGATTTGTAGCCTACTGGTTAGGCCAAATGCTAGATTCTAGAATGTGCTGGGATCAAGATTCCAGTTCTTGTCACTTGTTGTAATGAAATGTTTGACAGCCCCTTCAACAGAGTTGTTGCTGAGCTCCCTTTTCCCCATTATGGTAACGTGTTAGTGACAATATGCTTAATCAAAGATACAAACCTCGCAAAGTACAACATGTTGTGTAAACAAACTTTAAAAGATGAAATCTGCATGGGTCTATTCATGTATGTACAGTTTTTTGTTCCTATAGATTTTTTTTTTTTTTTTTAAACTTCACACATTTTTCATTTTTCTGCCTTTCACCTTAAAATCCGCCTTGGTTTTAACTGAGATATGTGTATGTGCCCTCTCCTGCACTAATATATACTCTGTCAATATATAGTCTTGTATATTTAGAATGCAAAGGTTCACTGAGATTAGGTAGACATAGTTTGCTTCAGTAGCCCTTTGCACATGCCATTCCATATTTAGCACCACATACTAAAAGCAGATTCATAATTTGCTCCAAACAGAAGAGCTTTTGTCCCCTGCACCACATGTGCTGGTGAACATACATGACTGCACACACACAACACTAGTCCCCTTTTCATATGCTCCCTTATTTAACCTTTAATGATTTTAGTTTAGATGTTTGTTTGATGGTTAATAAGTTCTATTTTATGAAACCTCGATATTGGTCTGAATATTATTCAGATAAAAGCTTGAGTCTACCACCTCTAAGAACTTATGAATGTTGTTATGTCTTTGGTTATTATTTCAAAATTCAATATTGAAATGTATATTCCTTATTTTAAAAATTAATTTTATGAGACTCATTAATAATGAGGATAGTATGGACTGATTATTCTTTTGCACCATTTGATACCGCATTAATGTATTTATATATCCTACATTCCTAAGTGCCTATTTGTGAGGACTGTTAAAATGGACACATTTGAATTATTTATCCTCTCTATTCTATAATTTGTAAAGGTATTTTCTTCTACAATGGCATATGGCACAGGCCTTCATCCCGTTGCAATGTGGGCATGTCTCACTGTCTATTCAAAAAGCAAGATTCCGTTGTTCATATGCATATTGTTTTAATTCCTGTTTTAATTTCACACGGCACGGTGATGCAGTGGGGTTTCATCCAGGTACTCCGGTTTCCTCCCACAGTCCAAGACAAGACAAGCAGGTAGGCTAATTGGGGACTCTGCCCAGGATCAGCAGGTATAGATAAAGGATGGATGTATTAATTTAAATTTTTGTTTCAGGCTGTAGTTATACTGCATTGTGGTCCTATATTTTGTTCCTTTTCTTACACCCATCAGTAATGAGAAGAATTTGCATCTTTTCATTTCAACTGTAGTTACATTACTGTAGTTAAAATGATAGCAACAGTACTGGTACAAATTATGGATAAACTGCCTTTATAAACAGAGTTTGATGATTAATGCAATATTTTGCAGCAGTCTGTCTTTTTGCCTTAATACATGTAATACGTAATAAACATAATATCCAGACAAAACAAAAATGTAGAAAGAATTATAGGGAAACAAGAAATAATAATTACAAAGTCCTATATGTATTAGGTCATTCCAACATAATGGAGCAGTCTAACGTACTTTACTGGTGGAAATTTTTTAATCAGCTTGAACATATATTGCTTTGTCCAGTATTTTCTACATAAAATAATAGTATAGTATATGTGAAGAAAAATATGATTTTTTGGCATGTATTCTTTATTTCAAATTACTGATGGTCACACACTTGTGATCAATAAGATATATAGGGTGTAATTGGCAGAATTGGAGCAATTTTCTCATTTTACTGAATTACTAAATGTAATGCAATCAAAAGCTATAAAAGTACAAGATGAAGTGATTACACATTTATGCTACAATACATCACATTACCTTTGAGCTGATCACAAATGGTTCATGTATAATTTAAAGAAACATTAATGTAGTCCCATGTTACAACTGTGTGGGACAGCTCCTTCACCACTTTAAAGTCACGACTGTTGCTGAAATAGCTACAGACTGCAGAGCAAGGATTCCAGAAACTAAAATCATTACCCATAAAACAATTAGCCAGTAATGCTGCCATGATAAAACTAAACATGTTAATTCACGTGAATGTATTTTCAGTTTTAATCCGTGAGTACTATATAGTGCTCGAGCAGTCCCTGTCTTTCGAGTACTCGAGTCTTTGAACACTCATGCCACTCACTAATACAGAGAAGAATCACTCACAGATGTATTGCTTTTTCCAGGAACAGAGACAGAAAGATTATGTTTAAGTGAGAATCAACACAATTGAATTTATTGTTAATTTTAAAGGTAGCTATTGGTTCATAGGTCTATATTTTGGTCACATAAATGGCATAACAAGTTAAAAAATATTTTTTTGATCTTTCAAGGACTAAAGTTAGTTAGTTTTTAACCAATGCTTTTTGGAAACAGACTGCGAAGCCCAAGTCTGTTTCCAAATCAACTTTAATGTAAAGGTTACCTCTTTGACATTCGCATACACGCACACAATGCACACACACACACACATACACACACACACACACACAGGCTCTCTGCCAAACACATTACCATCCTAAAAAAGACATTCTGTAACTTCAGATAAGAATAGAAACCAAACCAGAATGGAAAGGAGAATTGGTTACAGTAAGAATGGCAAAGCGGCCCTGTTGTTAGCATGCAAAGTGTGTTCCAGGCTGTATGCTGGAAAATTTCACTCCCTCTTTCTCTTTAGCTATTTAACAGGTCCAAGGACACTGAAGGAGTTGGATAAAGAAGGCATCTGTTTTCTTCCTCACCAGACTTGCCTTGTTTTGCAAGGCTGGAATTTGAGATCCAGTGATAAACAACTTCCATTCCCCAGACAAGGGTCAGGAAGTCATGTATAAATACTGCCCCGGGGAGAGAAACAAAACATGTACACATTTATACACTTGCTTAAAGGTGTTAATTCTTAAAATGTTCAAGGCAATGCAGTGATATGATCTGCAATGCAGTTTATATTTTGCTGTCTTTAAATTCAGGGTCTGACAAAAATATATACTGCAGGCTATAACACGAAAAGCAAATCATTGATTGTTTTAAGGCTGAATGTTCCAAACAAATATTAAGCGAAGACAGATATGCACCAGAAGACATTTTTAATGGAATACAAAAGAGATGTCATATACTGTATGTTTTTACACTACACACATTATCAGCTTCTTATGAGCTGTTGCCATGGCAGACAGTGACAACTGAAGAGGAAACCAGAGTGATATTTCAAAGACAAGCCAACTGAAGGCAGTAACTTCAATATTACATGGACAGCAAGGCAGACATACTGTACGAATTTAAAGTCCCGTGCATCTGCAGTATAACTATATCCAAACAAAAGAATGGATGATCTGTGCTAGCTGTGATACATTCATAGTCCTGCAATAGTGTAATAAAAAAGCAAGATCTATAAAATTAATTTTCTTCACACTCACCACAATTTAGCATTGTGAGGAAATAACCTTAATATGAAAGTATTTTAACATTTTTGTACTTCATAGTATTTCTTTTTGACAACCACTTGTTTCTCAAGGATAGCCTGCTCTATTCATTGGTAAAAATAAAAAAAAAATAGAAAAGATTATGTGTTAAGTGTTGTTTTAGCAGATTATGCAACACCGCAGACACCTATACTGTTCTGAGGAAAATCACCCTGCGTCTCAAAAGTAGTTGTTATGTCTGTGGTGTCCAAATCACTTGCAGAGCACCCAAATAAAGGCCTCCATATCTAGCCACCATTAGCACATTAGCATCCATACCCACACTACATTATTATTCTCAGAATCCAACTGACCTCTGCTGTAAAAAACAAAACAACAGCTTGAGCTCATATCCAAATTGATGGTTTCAAAGCCTTCTGAAGAAAATCAGGTGGGCATTTCTGTGCTGGGAGCAGGAACAGAAACTCTCCTTGATAAAACATAAGGTCTGTTCTACACAGAGCAACACTTGCCACCTATTCTTTTCATGCAGACACAAGGTCAGCCAGCAATAAGATAGATTGTGAATGGCTAATTAGGAGATACTGGATGTAATCCTGGAAAAATGCACACACCACACACGCACACAGACATACACAATAATATTATGGCATATCATGGTTACCACATCTACTTTCACAGCATGAATGTATGCGTGTTGTCCTCCTTTCCAACCTACTTGACACAAACTACAACACAACACTGTTCATGTGAACTGGGATGTCATGGCACATGATACAGCCATTGCAAGGTCCTGAAATAACAAAACAGAGAGCCACATTCGCTCATTGTCCTACTCCTGCTACAGTATGTACTTGGTTTTAGTAAACAAAAAGAATTTATTTGTGGAAAAAGTCACATTTTCTTTGCTTAATATTATAGATTATTTACGTTTATTCTGAAAGAAAAAAAGATTACCATAGGTTACATTAATAAGCAATATGGTTGTAGCAACAAGCTAGGACACAGTTAAGTGTAACTATTTTAAGTGATGATACAAATCCTTAACTATGAACTTAAAACCATGGAGAGTATGGAAAATGCAAATGTTTAGACAATTTTTTTAAGACAAATTTTTCAAAAGGCTCAATCTGATTGGTCTAAACATAATTTGCCTTGTAAGCCAGATCACACCCTGACAAAGGCCTATATTAGCCTAAACAAATTGATGGTCTGCTCTTTTAATATTTGACACAGACACATAAATCAATAAAGGCAATTTTTACTCTGCTCTGTTTTATTCAAGCATATTTTTCCATTATGAAAGAATATAATTTTTACTACATTTTTTCAGGCTAATCAAAGAACACCAGATCCCTTGGCCCTGTAATCTCTGCCCATGGCTTGTCCTATCACTCCTATGCCGACGACACGCAACTCTTTCTCTCCTTCTCCCCATCGGACACACAGGTCCCTGCCCGCATCTCCGCTTGCCTGAGGGACATCCAGAGCTGGATGGACAATCACCACCTGAAGCTCAACCCGGGAAAGATGGAGCTAATTTTTATTCCTGCTCTATCCTCTCCCCTCCTCGATTTTTCCATTTCCCTAGGGGACACCTTAGTGACATCATCACCCTGTGCCAAGAATCTCAGAGTGGTGATAGACAACAGGTTGTCCCTCTCCAAGAACATCGCAGCAGTAAGCCGGGCATGCAGATTTTTCCTGTATAACAGCCGGAGAATCCGCCCCTTTCTCACCACCTACTCAACCCAGCTCCTGGTCCAAGCAATGGTTCTATCCCGCCTGGACTACTGCAACTCTCTTCTGGCTGGACTACCGGCATCTGCCATCAGACCCCTGAAACTCATTCAGAATGCTGCAGCTCGTCTGGTCTTCATCCTCCACAGACACTCCCACTACTACTTGTATTTTTCTATAGACTGCGTTCTTGCTGTTCTCGTTTGTGTTAGTGTTAATCAGTTTAACCTTCAGGGTCCAAGTTGAACTATGCGGTTGTTCCCTGCACTTGGACTGGTACTTCTCTCTAGGGTTTTCGTCATACTTGTTCCTAGTTACACTTTGTTGTACATCGCTCTGGATAAGAGCGTCTACCAAATGCCTGTAATGTAATGTAATGTAATTTTTTTGAGCATTCAGCACTGGAACTTTAATTGGAACCAATTGTTATGGACAGATGAGACATAAATTCAGCTTTCTAGCCAAGCACACCAGTTGTGAGTTTGGTGTCAGAAAAGGATGCTTATCCTTTTCTTATTGAAAAAAGAAAAATTAACATATGGTGAAAATAGTGGTGGATCTTTGATGTTATGGGTTTTTTTTTCATCTACGGGCCCTTGGGTTTTTGCTATCATGAACTCCAACAAGGAAGACTAAATTTTGGGCAAAAATCTAGTATTCTTCACCCAGGAAGCCAAAACATGGCTGCAAATAGAACATTGCACAAGACCACTCAAAATCAGCTAAGAAATGGTAAACTGACTGCAAATTGCTATTTTGCAATGGCCATTTAAGATTCCAGACTTGAACTCAATAAAAAATTAGTGTTTTGAATTGATCAGGGAAGTCTGCAAGTGAAGACCAAAGGATATGAAGGATTTTGAAAGATTCTGTGTGGAGGAATGGTATGTTCATCAATCTCACAAAACACTATCGAAGATCACTTGCTGGTTTGCACAAATCATTCTTGCACAAGTTATGAAAACAATGATGTGAATATGTGTGATATCTGTGACACTTGTGTTTTTGTTTTTATGTACATTTATAATTTGAGAAAAATGTAACTTTAGTTGATTTTAAGTATGACACTGGTGTAAGTTAGTTATAATGGGCCCCTGTGAAAGATTTCCTTTATGGGCTCCCTCTCACCCTCAGAGGCATGCAAACATGTACACACACTGCACCATTAGACCTAGATATTGTACAGTAGACAATATGTTGGGTAGTATGAGTTAGGCTGTTGGGAAAGTGGGTCAAGTTAGACATTATAACCATGATCATCTCTCAGCCTCGAAAGTGCTCGGCAGCAGGCTGGTGGTAACGTTAAGGAACAGTCACCAAAACAAACATTACAACTAGCTAGGGTGATAGCTTGCTTAGGTCTACACAACACAGCACCTCAGACCAAAAAACACAAAAAAGAGTGACTCACAGTGGCTCACATTGTAGTAGGCTAGGCTATGTATAGGCCTACAATACATATGTTACTACAGGCAGACTATAAGTCATTCTGTATTAGGCTATCACATGATGAAAAATATACACTACATGAAAAATAGTTTGCCAATGCCAGACTGAACTCTGACTGAGATATGCATATTTGGCTAACAGCAATGTTATAGTAAGCCCATACTTTAATGAAAAAATCAAATAAGACATTTGTTGATTTTCAGCAATTTATTTGATATAGTTGACGTGACCATTTAATATTATTTATATATATTCTGAGTTGTACTTAACAAGCCAATCTTCTTTGAAAGGTAGGTACAGACACACAAATCACAAATCACAAATCCCATATTTTCAACATGATATTCAATATATGCCATCACATACTGTATGATGTAACCAAGTTTGCAAGATGAAAGAACATGATTTTCAATCTTTAATGGACACATGCCCTTGATTTAATGTTGTCTGACAACTTTGTTACACAGTTGTTTTTTTCAGCTACTGCTAGACTTGCATGTTTAAATGAAAAAGTTAATACTTGCCCACACTATTATTCAAAGTTAATCACATATAATCACCAAATCACTTCTAGACAGATTTGTTTTTTTACCTTTGTCTTATTTTAAAGCATTATTTTCCAGGCTCATAAACATAATTATATGTGTTGCAGCTATGTGGCATCTGAGCTCAAAGTGCATGCACTAATTGGAGTGTATGCAAGCTAATTATAACCTAATTATACAGCCCAGTTTACCTTGTTTTGATTAGGACACAGTGGGTTTGCAATGAGTGAATTGATCTTGCTTGGCTGGGTTTGCCTGATGATGTTTATTATGATGAACAGGCTGTGGAATAAACTTCTGCTCAAAAAAATTAAACTGAAATGGGCTGTTGCTTCTCTGTTATTATTATTGTTAAGCTAGCATTTACAGAATGGATACTTTCTCAACTGTCGATTCTGTTTCACATCTAAACTGGCTATTTTATTTCAAATATATTATATCTCAACTAGTGCTTGTGGGTATGCAGTCCTAAACACTTTTTCTTCCTTTTTGTCTAAGGCCTTTTACCTTATTTACGAGCAATTAACCTCAGGCAAGTTATAGAACAACAGTTGCTCTGTGTTCACCTTGATTGAACTGCCCAATAGCAGTGTAAAGCAAGAGAAAGAGTCTAACCCAGTGAACATTTTTGTTGTGAAAAGTCGATGAAAAATGAGTGAAATGCTACCTTGGCGTTCAGGTGAAAACCCGGCTACATTTGGTTGAAAAATAAAAGTTTTATAGCCAACTAGGATGCAGCCTGGCTATATCCGGGTAAAACCTGAGCTATATTGCAGTGATCCTAGTCAGTTTATATCAAAAAAATCTCTCAACCTAGACTTCCACCCCTCTAGATGTCTAAACTCTGGCTTTTGCTCACAAGGAAGGCAGATGGCACTTCACATTTGTTTTTCATGGCATCGGTTACAGGTATTACAGGGAGACTCTTTCATCCTTTTGTTTATCCTTCACTCAGAGTCCAGAGACAGAGAATCATTAATGTCCCATTCTTCACTATCTTGATTACAAGCATGCTGCAAGGCAGATGTTGTAGAGCGAGTGGGTTCTGCACTTCACATTGTCTGCTTTTGTTTGCCGGATAGCCAGGTTGTTTTTTGTCATATAGAAACAGTTTGAGGTCAAGTGCAGCAGGCTGATGCCATGACGCTTTAATCGTGTTTAATAGCTGCAGCCTCGGAGGCATGCTTTGTCTGCCTAACCTTTTCTGGTATTGAAAAGAGGCAGTATGCTACTTTATGGGGGAATTTTATGTAATTTTGTAACCATAAACAGCCTTTAAATGGAGAGGTAAAAAACAAAGGCGGGTCTGTTGTAATATTGATGCAAGCTGCAAGATAGGGAGCAGCTGACCAAACAGCCTTTCAAACAGCCTGGAGACTCCAGCTGCAGCTCTAGGACAGTGTCATTTCTCATCCGCAAAATGAATGAGATTCACCTTAATCAGGTTCACTTCTTCCTACCCACAATGCAAACTCGTGCACTGCAAAAAGGATTGTAAATAAGGTATAATTAAAATATTTATTGAATGAAGGGCTTACTTGAATTTGTACATTTCTTACAGCAAAACCCTACAGTGTAAGGGTTCCTTTAAGGAAGCAAAGTATCTCTACAATTGACTTATAACAACTAGAAAATACTGAAGATATTATAAGATATTATTTTTATTGACACTGATGCAAAAATGTACACATTAAATGGAAGAAAGCATTTTACATTGATTAAAAAAATAAAAATTTGGAAAACACAGCATAATAAAATAAAAATAAAGCTACCTAATCTTCAAATGTTGTAGGTTGACAGTGCTATCCATTTCAGTCCATTTATTCCATTAAAGTTATTTTAAAATGTTGTATTTGCCAATTATTTGGCCATGAGGTTATTTGCTAATCACATATCAATCACTTCAGAGTTGCAGATGGTGAAACAGACATTAACCAGGGGGTAACACCAGTATTTAGATCAATGGGATCCAAAACAGGACTGGCAGTTCATCCCCTAAAAAGGATGAATGTCATAAAGTAAGTCAAATCTGACTTGTTTTTATGCCTGCTCAGATCTATCAATGAGCCATCAATATTTAAAATTAAAGAAAAATATTAATTGTATCAATCTAATATTTAAGGAAATTGTTGAAGAGCAAGCAATATTTAGGACATTCTAGGGAGGAAAGGAATATTTCTCAGTTCATTTAATTCCAGATGCCTATAAAGATTATCATGGTTTAGTTACTGGGGAAAAAAAAAACGAGTGGTGGGAAGATTTGGGGTAATGGATGGAGGGGCAAATATAGTATCTTATTGGAAATGGATGGATAGATTATACACAGTTTGACATATGCTTTTATTACAGAAAGAAATGTATATTACTGCAGAAAGTGCCACCGAAGGGCAGTGCTTAGGTCGAAGAACAGACTGAACATTGACTACATAAGTAACAATATGCTGAGTGCTACTTTCATATATTTTTCCTTCCAATAGTTGAAGGAAAGGATTCTTCAGTCTATCACCATTGCAATAATTTAACTTGGTCTATGAAAGAACCCCCCCCCCCCCATCCACTTTTTCTTTGTGATATTGTAAAGCATATTTTCGATCCATGGAAAGGTGCTATACAAATGAAATGTATTACATATTTTCACAACAGAAATGTTTTATAGCAGGACTTCTTTATCCCCATGTTTTCTTTACTCCCATTTTTAGAGAGGAAAAATTGAATTATGTTGAATGGATACATCCCATCACTCAAACAGCCTCTTAAAATTCAGTAGAGCATAATTCTTCTTTTTCTCAGCTTGCGGGGGGAGGGGGGGGGGGATTTCAGAAGCAGAGAGCTTCCATTACACAACTCTTTCCCCCTCAGGTATCCATCCAGACACCAGACAGCACCAGGACAATGGTAAGTAAAATAAAGTGTTTTTTTTTAATTTATTTATCAACTCTTTAAAACAATGAATGGTTACACAAAGGGACCACTGAGGCAGTGTACTGATCTCCTTCTCAACTTCTCACTCCTCTCCCGTGGTGAAGAGGGCTTGGCAAGTAGGCTACACCCCACCTGTGCGTACATTACACCACGGCACTCCCAACACCATACTCCCATGCAGCTCTGATCCAAGCACTACACTACAGACACTTCCCCAAAGACAGAGCCCCCAAGCAAACTGCATTGCCCATTACAAGTTCTCTTCTCTCCTTTAGTCCCCTAAGGCCCCTATTTATCTACCTTCCCCCATGGTTATCACTTATCATCCTCAGATGTACCCCATTACACCAGCTCTCTCATTCTACAGGGCTTCACCTGCTCTGTGCCTCTTCAACCAATGACAGGTAGACTACATACACAGGTGCTGGCTACAGACTGCAGGGGCCTGCCTGCCAGCAAAGTCACTATTGTACAACTGCCAGCAGAATCCCTCCCATCCTGGGTGATGTTAGGGACAATTAGCAGCTAAAAGAATGCATGGTCACAATCAGTATGGACATGGTCAGCTCAATACAAACCATGGTATGCATCAGTGTACTGTGAGACAGGGTTACAGTGTAAAATGGTGCAGGCCGCTGGGTTTGAGAGTGAGTGAGAAAGAGAAGGTGCGTGCAGGGAGAAGTGGGGGCGGAGCAACGCTAAAGTAAATACTGAATGATTGAGGGCACCTGGGCTGATAGAGTGAAATTGAGCAGGGGAGGAATGGAAGGCCATTTTGCAAAGAGCACAAGAATGGGAGAGAGAGATTGGTCAATCTTCCGTGTGTAAAGTGCATTTTACAGTGGTGTGTTCATATGTGCTGTGTCTGATTCAGGCTAACCTGGGTGTAAGCTTTTATTGGTCCTACCTATCTGACTTGCTTTTAAGGTATGTACCTAACAGGCTCTCAGATCCTCTGGCAGTAACCTATTACTCATACATAGATATACTGTAGGACTCGTGCCTTTGGCAGGGCATCATTTAGTGTCCCAGCCTTTAGAATAGTCTGGCAGAGGGTCTGAGGGCTGTACAATCCTTGGATGGTTTTAAAAAGGAACTAAAAACATACATTTTTAGCATTGCTTTTACATTAATTCTTACTGGTCCTGTTGAAATGTTTTAATATCTTTTTTTTTTAATTATTTTAATTTTATTTTACTCAAATTGATTTTATTTATTTTATTGCCTCTTTTACTTCTGTATTTAATACTTTTTAATACATTTTATGTCATTAATTAATTTGCTCTTTTAATTCATTTAGAAGCACTTTGTGTTACACTAAGGTGTATGAAATGTGCTATATAAATAAAGGATGATTGATTGATTGACTGATTGTTGGAGGGGTGGCGAGAGTAGATTTACCTGTAAGGGGTGCCCTCCATTAGAGAATGGGTTTCTAGGTGGTTAGGTCTTCAGAGGAAAAAGAAGTGCAGTGCATTGTCACTCATGCGTTTTATGAATTTTTAAATAGTGAATATTCCATTTTTGCTTACTGAGTCCTTGCTCTTCCTTGGGGATCTGGTGGATACATTAGGGGAAGAGGTTATTGATGAAGGGCTCTGAGGCTCCCCAATCGTCAGACACTTGTGCTTTAGCTGGGTATGCCACCCGGAAGTCTTAATATTCACAAATTTAAGACACAAGTTTACATTTAAAATAAAAGTTCTCGGGTCCCCAGTATCCTCTGTCCTAGCACCTGGATATTGCCTATGGTATCTGGCTCTTTTTAGCAACTTGTGTCACTTCTGAATAACCACCTCCTCACTGCTCACCAGGTGGACACCAGGCATCTTCAGTGAGAGCTGTACTTCTCCTCTGATTAATGCAAGTACTCCTGCAGCAAGCTTTTTAGCTTCTAGCATGTAAAATAGTCAGTGGGCTGCTGGCAAGTGTGTGATGAGAGTGTATGTGCTTCTGCCAAGGTGCTCCCTGCTGAGAATGACACAGCAGTGATTCAGCATAATACAATGCCAGTCCAAACAGGAAAAAAGGTAACATGCGCAGAATGGGGTAAAACACTTGCTTTGTTAAAGATATATCTCTCAGAGGCACAAGCGTAACAGAGAGTAACATTAAAATTGGGCAAACTAATGATTATTTTTTCCTTTAATAGAGATTTAATAAGATCCACGATACTTTCACAATAGTTTGTTGCAGTTTCATATCATAAAGCAACACTTGAAATATGTACAAATTGTTTAAAATGGCACTGATTCATAATAATGAAGTTTAAACTAAAAATGTATATTTTCTCTTAAAAAATGGCAAAAAGTGTTGGGTTTAAAGTGCGCTAAGTGTTTTATTCCTAACGTATGAATCAGATTAGGGAATGGGCCCAATAATTATCCTCATGCTGAGTCAGTATAAAAGGATAAAATGTAATAGCATGAATAATATGGAGCTGTAATGCCTGCCAAAAACAGTTAGCTGTCTACACATAGGCCCATGTTACAGTTGCATAACTTTACACCGAGTCGACAGCCATATAAATGTTGCTTGAAAAACTTGTAAACTCTTCTTGGAATTTATTTATTTATTGTTTTAAAAAGGTATATTCACAAAGTTTATGCATATGCTGACTATGCAACTGAGCAGGAGAGATTCAAGAAAAAAGGTATACTGACAGTATTTCAAGCACATTGCAGTTTTTTATATTCCAAAGGAGGATTCTATCCATACATACATTTTTTGTATATCCTTCATCCTTATTCCAGTAAACATGCATCAGTATATAGACACAATTTTTCCAGATATACCTGTCTAAGTCAAAATTAAAAATGCTTTCTATTTATTTAGCTTATTTCCTATTTAGCTTAATGAAACCATAAAGGACGTGACTATGAGAGATGCAAGCTGCTGGATCTGTCTGCGGAATCTACAAAATGCATAAGAATTAGTATTATGGTTTTAATGGGAATCAATAGGAAATATTTCTAAGCGGTCAAGAATATATACTTTAGAAAATATTACAATTTTATGACACTAAACAATGTTCTACATGGTGCTTTGTTTTGCATATCGATGAAGTTGGTTTTGCATGTGTTCAGGAAGTAACCATGCCAGATTGAAAAAAATAATGAGCTCTTTCATGCTGACACGTTTTGTTACATGATATTGGGTCAGTAGCTCTCAAGATCATTTCACTTAATGATTGAATGCTGCTTGAAGATTCATGCAAATATTCATATTTATTCATAAATGTCTTAAGATTGTTTTGTCTCAACACATTAAGGTCCCTGAATGGCTACAATCAGATTACAATTCATGGACCCATTTTAACATGTGTAGGCATTGGGGGTGGACTGATTGAAGACACAAAAACAACCCTTACACCCACAGTCCATGGGTTGTAATCCCCTCGCATAATGTATTGCTGGTGAGGGAGATATAACACAACACTGGAGGTCTCTTATGGACAGTAGTGGAGGAGCTGTTTGGCCAAAACCAGTACTGTTCATTCACAGTCATTTCTTATAGTGCATGCACAAGTGAGGAGAGAACTTGAACACATATGGCATCCATCTCCAGATGACTCATGTCAAGTGAAGGGCTCGGGATCTCCAGTCAAGTAAGGATGGAGATGTGGTGCTATGTGACCAGTTTCTGCTGGGCTTCAAATGAAGTACTTAAGGAAGAACTACAAAGGCAGGTGAGTCAGCAACCAGAGCTCACATTTTGGAAGGTAAGCGAAGAAACGTGAGAACTGGAGTTAACTGAATTGCCTGCTGCTCTGGAGAACTTGATGTGGACATATTGAACATGCAGGTGCCTGCAGGGGCAGGTGAACCCCTATACCCCCAGGCAGAGGGTCTCTCCCCTGAACACCATCGACAAGTGCAGGCTGTGCCATTGCGGTCTTCAGGGGTGTTTGCTACCCAAGAGGACAGCTTTGTGTGCAGAGAAAACTTGTTTCATCACATCTGGTCCAGTAATGGAGTGAGTGGCCTTCGGACCTTGCACGCCCCCAGAACTTTCCAGCACCTCATGCAGAGAAGTCTGGGGGAGTATGTGAATGAATCATTGCTAAGTTATCTTGATGATGTTGTGGTTTCCTCAGCAGATTTCCAAATGCATTTGAAGCATCTGGAAGAGGTGTTCGAGCCGCTATCAGAGCATGGGTCCAATCTGCAGCCCTGAAAAGCGCTGCCTGCTCAAGAAAGAAGTGCACCATCTGAGCCACATTGTCAGCTGGACGGGGTTGGCCAAGGACTCGAGGGGAAACAGCTGCTGCCAAGGACTGGCTGATGTCTGGTTGATGCAGCGGGTAAGAGTATGTCTTTGGGTCACTGGCTACTCCACATGATTCATCCATGCTCTTGCAAAGACTGTAGCACCACTTCATCAGGTGGTGGTGGGGACAGCAGGTTCAAATAAGCAGATGCAGCTGGTGAGGTGGACATCATTGTGTCAGCAACTTTTTTTAAGGGCATCTAACTCCCCAGTGCTTGTAGATGTAGACTTGAGAGAGTGGGAAAGGCTCCATATTAGGCCAGGGGGCCCTTTACCACTAAAGTCACGGTCCGGTACAGAGTGGTCTTGGACAGCAGGAGCTGGAGCCCACCACTGAGACCCAAGGAGTCTGGAAGCAGTATTATCAGTGGATGGAACATTTATGCATGAATAAAATTCAGGTGGCTGGATGGCAGTGGTTCTTCTGGCCCGAGATGGGGGCAGATCCAGACCAAGGACTTTGCACAGTATCATGGCAAAAACATGTCAGGTAACATCCTGATGCCTTTTTACACCTCCTATCCATCAACAATGGTAGCTGTGGACCATCTTGTTTTGGGATGTCACAGTGATTAAAGATAGTGTAGATATTGATAGAACTGTCTGATGACCTGCCAGCCTTATAATGGCTATTGTTAATAAATTCAATAAAATGAATCTGTTCATATTGTCAGGCAAGTAGGACCTAATCACAACGCAGGGTGTTGCAGCTCTTGTGAATCCAGCACAGACTATGATTAGTTATCCCTTTTTACCCCTCTGAAAGATAGCCCAAGGGAGCAAGCAACTGAACACCGGTAACTTAGCATATGTATCTCAACAAAATGCCAAGTTACTTATGCATACAAAGCACTGTCTGGAAGTCACTAAGTAAAACCTGCAAAATCTAGGCTTGATGTTAAAAGTATGACAAGTATTACTAGTATTAGTAGTAGTACTATTTATTGTATTATTCATGTGCTGTTATTACAGCATTATTGATGCATTATTCTTCACCATACTCTTCTGTAATAATAATAATAATAATAATCAATTATTATTATTATTATTATTATTATTATTACTATTATAACACTTCTTACAAGGGTCCCAACAGAAATGTCACTAGAATATAGCACTAATTAAAATAATATAATAAAGAAGAATAAGAGTTGGCATGCTAATACATTTTTTTTGGCCAATAGCAAAGAGAAGGCAGAAAGTGGAAAAAAAACAAACTGCTCATCCTGTTGGTTCCTATCCCACAGAATAAAATTGTGTAATCTGTCTGGTTAGCTCTGTCTTGTGTTATACTAGATGATTTGACAGCTCACAAAGCTAACATTACATTGCTTTTAAGGCACAAAGCATTCACTTTGTAGTATATAGGCTAGCTGTAAAGTGTAGCCTAGACAGTACATTCCCAAATGTTAGACTGATAGATTGGAAGGTGTATTTGTTTAAAGGCTGCAAAGTCTTGATAGTTGTGTGTCACCATACATGTAACTGCGATATGGTCATTTTCAGAAAACAACAAGTATTAAAATATCAGAACTAGTTAAAAGGCATAACTTTGCCTTTAATTTACTTTGCTTAGATAGTCATAGCAAGTCCTTAACATTATTTTAAAATGAGCCTACAATAATTAAATTATAGTGAAAGAAAATGGGATCACGTTGCCAGACTGATCTCACTGCCTACCTGCAATGCACATGCCATGTCTGTAATTCATGTAACATTGGCTCACAAAATATTTAAAGCTATATTATGTTAGCTCTAGTTAGCTCTGTCTTGCATTATTCTGGCTTACTGGACTGCATTGCTTTTATTTTAAGGCACAAGCTAATTGCTGTCTCTAGAACTATAGTATCAGAGGGCTCTGCCTGGCCTGCTCCTTGGAGTAACTATAGCAAAAGGTTGTAATGGTTGATTCGCAAAAACAATAGCTACAGTTAAATATGTGGATAAAGAGCTGTTTTATCTGGCGAATATCTGAGTTGCAACATTACATATAGCCAAACATTGTTGTGGTTACATATTACTAATCATTTTTTGGTCCAGTATTTATTAAATATTGTTTTGGAGATTTCGGAGAAAGTTGTATATAGCAACCATTTGTAAGCAAGAATTGGTGGACTGCAGTGTCAATCATAATTTGCTAATGGCCAATTGGCTGCTTTCATCAGATGACTTTGATTAGATGTTGATATTGGCAGATGTAACTAAATGTCCAATGAGGAGAATTATTGATTGTGGGACTGAAGCATTTGTGATGATGAAATTATCAGGAAAAAGTTTGGGGCTTTAGATGTGTGGAGTCTGTGGTCATTCTGGTTATTTCTGTAGGAACCCCTAAAAAGTGGTAAACTCTCAGAGCTGTACAGGTATGGGGCACCCCCTGCCAAGGTGTCCATGACACAATTAAGGAATCAGCACAAAATAAATTAATTGCTCCAAAATGTAACTCAAAAATGAACATTTTAAACAAAGCTAACTTTACCTTTAGCAGCTATTAATATGTCCCCCAGTAGGGACTGAGGATGTTAATTGGGTAATGTCAAGCTGAAGCACTGAAAGTTAGGTCAGTTTATGGTAATGCTTATCTTATCTAAGAACTAACAAAATTACAATTACTAAAACAACACTAAGTTGTCAAAATTAGAGCTAAGCACCATGATTTTAACATTGTTTATGTAGTATCTTTCAAGAAATACAGTACAGTGTGCTTTACAGACAATTAAAATAGTTATTTTGCATTTTGTTACAGTTATAAGTTATTTTGTATACAAGAAATGTAGACAAAAGTTTGAATGATCAGGTGTAAAAAAGAAAGAAAATACAGTAAAACAAAACCAGATTAAAACAAACTATTGAAAATGACAAGAATCTGGTAAATATAACAAAGGAAATAGAAACAATCGAACAAAAAAAACAATAAAAATCTAAATGTCAAAAATGAGTCTTCAAATGAAATTTAAATGATGGCACTGACACAGTAGTTCTAGTGTTCTAAGAGCGAGGCTGACTCTTGGAGCATTAACTGAGGCTAGGTCCACCTTCTTTTAAAGGTAATGTTTGCAAACGATGCCATTCAATATTGTAATTCCCACTGAAAGATAAAGTCTCAGTCAAAGAATATTGCTGCCATGTGACAAGACCAGTCGTATAAAATAAATACTCTTTTCTGGCTACAGCCTTAAAATGTTAATCATGGAAAGCCTTAACAACAATTACCTGCATAGAAATTAAGACTTTCAATTGATTTCTTTAATTGAATGTCACAGATTGGGCATTCTGACTTTAAGTCCATCAGACAATAATAGCCCTGTGGTATGGTGCAGCCACGCTCTGACACTGACACTCTAAATAGCTGTTTCTTCAGAAAGGTAATAACACCTTCCAGGAGATGTAACACCACAACACTCAAGATTTGTGTGCATTAATGAGGGCCTCGGTGTGTTTTAATTGCATAAGGAATTCCCTTGGAGGTTTGGGGAGGGGAGAGAGAAACAGACAGCTTTATGGTCAGGTCCACCAGAGCAGAAAACTTTGTAAGAATGTGACATTGTATAGACCATAAACAATTAACCTGTTTCAGCACATACTCTCCACTCCTTTCATAATATCCAATAACACGTACAGCCTCTGGAAACATAGCATTGTTACACAAGCTACTTTGGAGTTACTTCCATCTTCTTGCATAGTATCACAAACCCCTAAAGACTCCCTAATATACACCTACTGGCATAAATTATGGAAACACTGTGCTTAAGAAGAGGTTTGGGTTTTCTTTGCATGGATATTATAATTTTATGAAGAAAAATACTTGACAAAGAAATATATGTTCTAGGTGGCTAAATAAAAAATAAAAAACCAGAGAAAGTAAAAGATCCATTTAAGAGGGACATGCTTGTCATGGCCTTTTTCATTTAGTTAACCCAGTTTTTCATCATTATTTCAATCTTTGGCTTATCTACTTTAATTTCTTTACTGACTGTTTTAAATGAAATGTGATGCAATAAATTTGACCAAACCTCACTACACATTTGAATCATGTTAGTTGCACCCAGCATCTTTGCTGAAACTAGCATATCCCATGATGCATTTCTCTATTGCATGTATGAATGCAAAAATCATACATTCAAAAAATATTTTTTTATTGAACTACTTAGAAGTAATGCGATCAAAAGCTATGAAATGTCACTACAAAGAGCATACACTTGTCTGCTAACATAATTCACATTAAGTTTGAGGTGATCACGCATGGTTTGTGTACAATTTCAACAAACATTAACATAGTCCGATGTTCCATCTGCAAAGTATGTGCGGGACAATAACTGCATAAATCGTTAACATCTGCAGTATTTATGGGACAAACCAATGTTGGTTCAAAAGACCACACTGGACGCAGATGTTTGGATGTGATTGTTTTACATACACTTATTTTGTCTATGTAGTCATGCCAATAGGGAAGAATGAAGAAACCTTTTATCAGCTTAATTTTCTGTAGGCTTTCTGTCGATTTTCATTTGCTTGCCAGTTACTATTCTTGTGTAAATCAGGCTTTACCTCTTCTATACCCTGCTATAAGTAGGCTACGTTGTGTTTTAATTCTTTGGCTGTTACAACCATGCTGCATGGGATAGACTTGCTGTTTCATTGCTTAGAAATGTCTTTGAGTGAGCAACACAAGTCAAACTTGCTGATTTGGAACCAGGTGATAAATGGTCAAAATAAGTCGATTTAAAACATGACAAAACCACAACTCATCCAATCCTGCTTGGTTCAATTAAGCCATACCATTGTTGTGAATGAATGACTCATATGTTATAATTTTTCTTATGTTGGAACAACACCGAATCATTTTTATCAAGTCATTTTTATTTATTTTTTTGCTGTGAATGTATGATCTTCCCTGGTTTTGATTAATAAAACGTAAACAATGTTGTCATTACTCCTTAGTTATAGCATAGCACATTTAAGCTATTTAGCTACAGGTTTAATGGGAAATTAAAACTGGGCCATTATTAACGTGTAGCCAAGGTCTTCATTCAGACGGAAGAAAATTCAAACAAATGTGAACAAATATCTTTCATTCATGAGATTTTTTCAGACTTTATTTTTGAGGGAAAAAAACTGACATTCCAACTGCACCTCCCACAAAAGAACATATTGTGAGGAACCTGTGATTAGAATATCATTATCCTTCCGTTGCAGCCATACCAAAATTGGCAGTATGCTCTGTGCATGGTTCTTAAAGAGAATGAAAAGAGGTAATTTGTTTGGCTAATAATAAATCCAGCTGCACTGTACCTACTGATAATATATTCAGTATAACCCAGCCCTGTTTCCAGGTGCACTGTGTGTTTTGTGCAGCATGCTCCCGAAAATACCAACAATCACAAGCCACGTGCCACTGACTGTGCCAATGCTCCGTGTGACATTTGTTCCAGGAAACAGTTCCTTGAATCTACATTGCACTGACCACTGATGTTCATTCTTGGACAAGAAATGACATCGACCTGTGTCATACTGAAATATTGCTGAGATTTTTGTAACTAATTGGCATGCACTTGTGTGGGAAATAAGTGGCTAATTTAGTCAGTTGAGTGATGGCTGAAAAGTGAACGCTTGAGCAGTGGTTATTCTTTGGGGATTAATCTATGAACACTCCTATGTATTGTCAGAGCTCGGGCGAACAGAGATTTTCTTGTCGTGTATGTGAAGACTATGAAAGAAAAGAATGATTAATGAACTCTATTTCTATTTACAAGTGTCATTTAAAGTCTCTTGCTCCCCACCTTCATTTATTCAGTTCAAAAAAGCTCTACTAAAAGGATGGATAGAAGGGGAAAGCTGATGAAAGGAAAGGAAAACTACCAATGCTTCTCTGGTAACATTTTCAATATAGTCTATATGCCAAGATGTTCTGACATGTTTTATTAATTGGACAGTAGGAATGTTAGCCCTTTTAAAAGGGTTGAATTGTCAGAGTTATTTTTAATCAGCAACGGCCACATTTCACACATAATTCACACACAAATTCCATTATGCTTAAATTTTTATTTTTATTTTTAATGAAGACAGTATTCTTTGTATGTACATATGCAATCTTTCATTTCATCCAGCAGTAGTGGTAGAGCTAAGTTGTAATATTTATTTTGGACAGTAGTTTAGAAGATCAAATCAAGTCAATTTTACGCTCACTCCACAAAGCTTAAAAATTGAGTTTGCGCCTGGGTAATATTCTATTATGGCTAGTATAGTTGGCATTTCACTCAGCATATCTGCTGTCCAGTTATGCTTTAATTGTTTACTTTTAGCTCTGATGTAAAATGTGGCCAATATTATTTTAATATATGAATTCTGAAACCATGACCTATAAACAGTAATCCTGTCAAGGGAAATGAAAATATACACATCAAGACAAAAGTTACCTTTAATGTATCACATGTGGCTGGGCGTCACCAGGAACGCGTAGAGCCAAGACCAGCTGTCCACACAAATTTACGCTCCATGCTTGATAAATGTACCACATAACTGAGTGAATTCTGTCAAACATTAATTCAATTTAGCAGCCATACTAGGCATGGCTTTGGACCTGTGGAACTGAAATGACATTGATGGAAATGTACAGTGTATAATCAATAAAAATGTATCAGCAAAAACTGATGGTGTCATGAGTTACAGTTAACAATGTAAAAAATAAAGGAAAATCAGCAGTGAAATACAGTAACCCTTTTGTTACAAAAGGTAATCCTGTATTCAGCTAAGGGAACCAAGACACAGTAAAGCAATAGTCCAAAATTACTCTTCCACTGCAAGGCTTCATAATCACTGCCTTCTCATGTGTAGACTTCCTGAAGCTTAACCTACCTTAATTTTTCACTTTCCTTCCCCTCCACACACTCTTTCATTGCAGTGAATCAAAAGCTGTGATTGACATGAGGTTGGCAGTGTAGTTTGAAGGAGAAGCACGATTCCCTAAATTAATTCATATTTCCTGTTCTCAATCAGTACTAATTCAGGCCAGCACATGTATGTTGCTGTAATTGTTAGGTCATCAATAGCGCCTGTGCTTGAAAGTGTTGTTTTGAATATTTCATAGGCTTACGCTGCAGGCAATGCTAACTTGCAGGGCTTGTCCAAGGGCCATTTCAAGTGAAAGCAGCTCTTGTCTGATACATATATGAGTAAGGGATTGAGGTATGTCAATATATTTGAGAGGACAATGTGGAAGTCATCCCTGGATGGTGTGACAGGATTTTGTTGCCTTAGGTACATCTGTGGTGGATCTCATTTCCCCATGGTGATAATGAAGTGTATTGCATATGTGTGTTTATGTATGTATGTATGTACAGTATGTATTGTACAATCGGTATTTATTTGAAAGTGCAAATATACAAGGACTTATACATTTTGTAAAATTAACTCGAGAACAGTATAAACATATCCTTTCTGGAGAAATATCCTTTCTGTAAGTGCTGACCAGCAGTTCCATACAGTCATGTAAATGCCATGCAACATTGTGTTCACATAGTAAGATTCAGAAAACACAGGGCCAAATAACTTGAAAGAATTTAAGAAACGTTGGGCAGCATTGCTGTGGAATACAGCTTGTTTAATGTGTGTGAGCTAAGATAGCCAATATTGTTTCATGTAACTTGGCACAATTTTGATATCAATCATTTTAATGGCAGGCCTAAATCTGAAGTAATGACTTATAGATAGTCCATTTAAGTATATGTGGTACAAGGACAATGTTGATTGAAATAATATGAATTTTAGTCTTACTTTCATCATCGACAATGCTTACAGTTAAACATTGGAATTATGCTTACAATGAAACATTGGAGAGCCAAGTGACTTTAAATGTTGGATACTTGTTGGAGTTCTATGGTAATGACACAGTGTACGTTCAGCATTGTTTACCAGTGGGTTAGAGGACAGTAATAGTAGGGGAAATCTATTGAGCAGCAACCCTTATGCATGATGAAATCCATATCATAAATGTAAAGTGCTCTAGTCTAATATGAATGTACCTACAGTATCATGAATTTGTGACAATACAAAGTGGAAGATTATCCTCATATACGTTTATTATGAAGTCTAAATCGCAGTGTATTCATTTGTATTGCTTTTACAATGTTTATAGCTCCAATGCATAAAGCAGATGATCATAAGGGATATATGGGGTATACTGTGGCATTAATTTTGTAATATCCAGCTACTGATTGATGTTGAATGAATATTTCACAATTGTGCACAGCAACCATAGAGTACTAAAAGTACACCACTGTTGAAATGTACATTTTGAATCATACATTTTGCTCACTTATGTTAATGACATTCCCAGTGGAATACAGAGAACTAATAACATGAGTAATGAGCTACCACAAAACAAAGGAGGCTATAAATCACACGTCAGGAAAATACCATTTAGAAAGGGATGGATAAATCACCCAAACATAATCATGTAAAACTATATAAAGCAGTTCCATAAAGTATTTATGAGAATAGTTATGAAGGTAAAGAGAAGTGCAATTCATATAAAAGCAAAGTTCTTTCCCCAAAACACTTTTTATGAGTGGGCATCGGCTTCAGATTAAAGTATGGCAGTATTTTATTCCAAAAATTGAGCTTTTGTACATTTTATTTTCATTTATGACAAAATTACAAGCTACCTTCTCTAGATTGTAAGATTTCTAAGTCAGTATTTAGAATAAAAAATAAAACTCCACATGCAGTCTGTCTTGATAAGCTCTTAAATGGAGGGCAGTTATTTTGAACTTCATACATTTATTAGATGTCAAATGAGGCATGTTTTGGAAATTCACTCAGGATAAGCTAACAAAGCCAAAACAAGTTTTATCTCACATTTCATAACCAAAGAGGCGTAAAAATTGCTTTAAACTTTAACATTAAATTCAACATCCTAAAAATGACATGGCCAAGATTTGACAAGCAAACAAACGTATGCTTTTGATCTTTTTTTCCTGCTTTATCGATAAAGTAAAAACATGGAAACTGATTTTCCATGCTATTGCCAAACTGAAACAGAGGTCAGGCATGTCTGGAATACACCATTTGCTGTGGAAAAGAAACCAAAATAAGGACAAGGGGGGAGCGCTTCATAAAGGGAGCAATTCATTTTTCTCCTCTTGTGTGGCACATGACTGAAGGCTTGACCTGAGGTGGCCCTAAAGAGAGGCCTCCCCATTCACACAACAATGCCAGAGAGAGCAGTAAAGAGAAGGGGACGCTGGGTAACAATGAACCCTACTCACTCACTCACCAGACAGGTGACTGACTGCCACAAATCACCAGTGTTTATTAAGTTCACATCAAGGACATCTGAGGGCTCCATTCAGCCTAATGGCAATGCCCTTTGCTCTTGACATTGAGAAACAAATTTAAGCAAGTGTAATTTATTTTTCCTCTCTTTTTTCAATGGGACATTCATGTTTTTGACAGCACCGCACATTAAGGTAGGGAGAGAGCAGAATGCCAAAAAAAAAGAGGGTGCTCTCACATTTATTTTTTAAAAACTCCCCTCCTTGGAAACTTTCTTTAAATAAATGTGTTAGATTGAAATCCTTCTCCCTAAGCACTGCACTGAAATCCATACCCTACTTTTCTGAAGGAAAAGTACTGATCACAATCCATGCTTCAGGAAAATAAATTAAACATTTTACTTTAGCCAAAACAAAGTTTCAAAAACTAGAGATGTGTGGAGTGAAACTAAGATATCAAACTGTTTTGAATAAACTGTGTGTGTGTGTGTGTGTGTGTGTGTGTGTGTGTGTGTTTCAGCATGCTGTTTCATCACAGAGTGTTTCTTGCTTAAAATAAATGAAGCATAGGCACATAATTCTCAAACAAGGAAGAATATGGAGTATTAACTGTGCCTGTACCATATCATGAAGAATAGAGATGCAAATATTATAAATATATATAAGTGACCAGAGTTCAGTATTGGTACTGGGAGGTTTTAGTTGAGTATTGAGTGTCATCGTTATGTACATTCAATTTAAACATTAAATTCTTAATAAACATTTACAATGATGTCATATCTTCAAGGGCCAGTTCGCCCAAAAATGAAATTAAGGTATATTTCTACTAACCTCGAGTGGTATTTCTCCATCTCCATAGTTTCATTAAACTACGACAAGTTTTCTAGATTCAGGCTGCAGCTCAACCTGATAAAACAGACGTCACAGGCCCATCTTCATGTGGCCCCAAAGCACCAAAAATGTACATTCTTAAAAATCTATCTCCAAATATAATCCCGGAGTCACTCATGAACATAGAGCTTAATTTGTGCACATGTTCATCTAGAACTACTTTAAGTATACATTGGTGTGGTTCATCGTTGCTTTTGCAGTCACTCTAGTCCCTTTTCCCTCTCATTATAAGCAATACAGCCTTAGAAATAGTCTTTTCAAAAACTGAAGGTCTTCTGGTTTGGAAGGGTACAGTTAAAGAGACACTAGGAAAATTGCAACAGGAGACAAATTAATATCACAAAAAATTGACCAAAAAATAGCCAAAGAGAGGAACTACCACTGTTGCACTGGCAAACCATCAATGTTCAGTCAAAAACATTCCAATCCACCGACCACAGAATGAGGATACTTCATGCCATTTCATAATCTCCTCTTTGAAATCAAAGTGCAGGCACTGAATTCCTGACTTAATCTCAAAATCAATCACACCAGTGGTCTGTAACAGTGCCCATCCAGGACAAGGAACCTGCATGCCCATATTCCCTCAAATATACTGATGGCAACCACTGCACTATGCTTGGAATGTAACTGCCCATTTAAGCCATACTTTCTCTAAAAGCTATCTACAAAAACAGACTGCGTGCCATTATTTGGCCTATACATGTGAGGGTGCTCTCCATCAGAAAACGAAATCTTCTGTTCCAATCTTATCGCTTGTACTAGATTCCACGTCACTACTCAAATTGGAATTCACATTGCTTGTCAGTAATGTTTGCTCTGATTCAGTATGACCTACACTTTTTACAGCATGCACCACATTACAGGGTAGCTCGAACTTGAATTCATTTCTCTCATATCCAATGTGCAGCACAGCTTTTGTTTGGATTTTGGCATCATTGTATTTAAATTAAAATGAAGCATCATGTGTTTTGCTGATAAATTCAAACTAAAACCATTCATGCAGTTGGCACACCATAACATCATGTCCTCAGAGTAATTTAAATGAGGAAAAAAAACTGTCTCATACAGCATCTCAAGAGGACAAAACAGCCCCAATCAGAAGCTGACCTCCCACCAGCTTCTAGCTTTGTCCTGCTCCAGTCCTATCCGTCAGGTGAAAAAAGGCAAAGCCAATATTTTTCATACTTGGCAGTCTTTTTTTACCATTACCATTTTTCACGTGTATCATAGTATTCTTCTTATAATGATAATATTCTGGGAGCATCAATGATCAAAAATTGAGGAAACATAAAGAGATGGCCCACTTTATTTATATTGCCAGCCTGCCAGATTGCAGAACAAGCATATTCACATATTTTTATTTATTTTTATTACTAAGAAAAACTTTGTGAATGTGATCACCGGGGCAACTCCAGTCCTGTTGATTTTTACCCATGTCTTTTAATTAATGACTGATTGGGACTGATAGGGAGCAAGGTGTGTAGTCTAGTCTATTCTAGTCAATCAATGGCACTAATTGGTGAACAGCAGAGAAGTAAAATCAAGCAGCTAAGACTGTGGCTCCATGGTTCATATATTGCTAAACTAATTCAGGTTAAGATAAAATCTGCCAGATCCGATTTGCCTCGCTATTGATATCCAGGATTGTCAGTTCTTCCAACACATATGTGCACTTTAATGAGCTCATTAGCTTGAGCCAGGTGTCACTTTC
The DNA here is from genome assembly GCF_018555375.3 of Anguilla rostrata. Lineage (NCBI taxonomy): Eukaryota > Metazoa > Chordata > Actinopteri > Anguilliformes > Anguillidae > Anguilla > Anguilla rostrata. Next base: position 32,236,087 of record NC_057937.1, read on the forward strand.
TTAGATAATTGCATGCTCCATTTGGATTCAAAAGGAAGATCAGCAGCACACCAAAACAATTCAGCAATGGTGGCCGTGACAAAGTTGCAGCTCATTTCAGTGCTGAGGAAAAGAAAACAATTGTGTAAGATTATAGAAATTGATTAAAGAAGTAGATTAAAGAAATTGTCACAAAAATATCACACCCATAGCAGCCAAAGCCAAGAAGGAAGGATGGGAAACAATTATTTTATAGGCCTACATCAGTCTCTATTTTTGTCCAAACATATGCTGATTATATTAGATTATAAATGGGTCAAAAAGCTGATGCTGCTAATTCTTATTTAACATTTTCTACAGTATTGTAAGCTGTTGTGTGCTGTGTTGCCTGATTTAGCTCGCACATTTATAAAAGGACAATTTAATAACTTGTTGAATTGCTAATGGTTCAAATCCCATTGGCATCGAAAGGGGCTGGCAGCAAGTGAAGTATTAGTACATCCTTCAAAGTGATAAGTGGCCTTATCAATGTGTTCTATGGCAAAGTTTTGTGTAAAACAGGGCTGTCCAGACCAGTACCTGGAGATCTACTTTTCTATAGGTTTTCACTCCAACCCAAACAAAGCACACCACATTCAACAGCTAAAGATCTTATTGAACTGCTAATTAGTGGAATCAGATGTTCCAAATTAGGGTTGAAATGAAAACCTACAGGAAAGTAGATCTCCAGGTACTGGGGTGGGCTGCCCTGGTGTAAAATAATTTGAGGATGTGTTTAATTTGCCTAACAAGAAAAATTGCCCATGTAAGGAAGACTGGAGGGGGCATGCAACTCAGCCCTTCTTACCTGCACAGATGATGGCCCTACAGCACAATGAAACCTGGCTCATAATGGAGGGCATAGCTGCAGGTGGCTCCACTGAACTGGTGGATAACTGCAGGATAACTGCAGCAGCTCTCATAAACAGGGGTAGGTGTGAAACATTCTGCAGAGATATCAAAATTATCGGTGGAGAAGGCATACTCATTTCTATTTCAATGACTGGAAATTCAGTTACTCTACTGCACCCTTGGGTGAAGGAGAGCCCTCTGCCGTGAGCTTATGCATCTCCATCAAGAAATGATTCTCTGTACACTATAAACGCTCTCAAATTGGTTACTGTGTTCCAATTAATCCTAATGTCCCTTATCAGACTGCTGACAAAGACACAATTTCAGTGTGCTCACAGCAGGGATGGGTAAACGCTGCCTGAGAAGGCAAAGAATTGCTCCCTGTTATTACCCTTCATCTTACCCTTGAATGATTGATTGTACTTAAATTCTAACCTTTTTCCTAGGGGCTGACCCACATGATGACCCACAGGAACCAGCTGGTGATCACTCATACTAGTATCATTGTAGTATTGAGGATTAAGTCAACGCTAAAACACCGCTGACCACAATACTGTCTTTCATAAGGAAATGGAGGAAGATGAGTACTGTGATAACAGTGCCCTGAAATTCATATCACACCATGAGATTAACAGGCATTAAAAATAAAAAAAGGTAGGGGGGTAACCAACTGGCTTTAGGTATAAACTTAAAAGGACCAGTGTCTAAAATTTAATATTTTGCTGTCATACGTTTGATAACTTTAATTATTATTCTTTTTTAAAATTTCTCGATCATAAAAGATGAGCTAGTGTTTCTTCTTCAACAGCCAGGCCATCAAACAAATTGAGTCATTGTAAAGGTAATTATTGATTAAATCACTAATTTATTGACTACTTTCATTTAAAAATTTTTTCCTAATAACCACAATATTTGGGCTAAATCATAATAAAGGAATGGCACAGATTTAAAAATCGTCTAATCCTGCATCTTACTACCATTGTCCTAATTCTTTCAAGACATTCTGCTCCTCTCTTATAATAAATGCTATTGTACATCAGACAGCCTCTCTCTCTAGTCCATATAAACAATTAGGGTCTCTCTGGATACTTAGTGGAGATAGTCAGTCATTAGCTAGGTTTGCTCTGTACAGCTGAGGGAAAATGAGATGGCAAGTTGACCCTAACAAGAAAAAATGTTTCGTCAAAAAAGCAGCAATATAATTCACAGTTCATCCAGTTACTTTTATTCACGCTTGTAATTGATGTGATTCATCTCAGTGAGTAGAAACAGCTGGGCAGTAATAAAACATGACGCCTGCTGCTAAAAAGCTAACAAAATTTTCCTTCATGACAAGTTGATTATGAGCACTACTGTTTAATTTGATTAATTTTGTGTTGCTGGCTGAAAGTGCATCTCTGAACTTTAACAACTCTAGTTTTCTCATAGCATTATACTGTACATATGAATGACTTAAAATCAATCGGTTTGTAGGAAGGTAGTTACTGGGATACTTATGTGGTTACATTACATTACTACACACATAACATGACTGTCTAAAATTAGTGTGGTTGCCTTTGGCAATCACATTACTATTATCTGACATATTATTATTCTTTATTCCACCCATTTTTTGGACCGCTACTCTTCCCAGAATTTTCGCACCACATACACGTGCAATATGTCAAATCGAGCAGCTTCGTCGGGAATGGTGTGCTATTACTTTGTGGAAAGTTTCGGTGCAAGGTTTCTGAAAAATTCAACTTTTTGTGGGCAATTTTGTTCCATAGAGAATGAATGGTGTAATGTTGACCCTCGTGACATCACAATGCCCTCTAGCAGCTGAAGACAGAGCATTGTGACATCACAAGGGTGAATATTCCTCCATTCATTTAAATTGCCAATGTTTATTATTTCATAGCTTTTGAACTGCTTGTAATAGAAAGTTGTGGGATGCCTCATAGGACTTGGTAGAGAGTCCTTTGTTCATTGGTGAAGAACCCTAACTCTAACCCTACACTCTCAGAAAAAAAAGTACCATTCAGAACCTAGAAACCCTACCGACCGGTATCTCTCCTTCCTTTTCTATCCAAAACGCTTGAACGAGCTGCATCTAACCAACTCTCTGCTTTCTTCTCTCAGAATAACCTGCTCGACCCCCACCAGTCCAGCTTCAGGCCTGGCAACTTGACAGAGACTGAACTCATTTCTGTCAGTGAGTCACTTCAAGCCTCTCCTCTGTCCTGATTCTGCTAGATCTCTCAGCTGCTTTTGACACTGTGGAGCACTCCATCCTCCTGTCCTCCCTGGCAGCAACAGGGATCTGCGGCACAGCCCTTGACTGGATTGAGTCCTATCTCTCTGATCGCTCCTTCCAGGTTGCCTGGGCTGGTAGAGTATCGCCACCCTGCCCCCTTGCCACGGGAGTTCCCCAGGACTCAGTCCTCGGTCCATGGCTTGTCATATCACTGCTATGCAGACGACACACAACTCTTTCTCTCCTGCTCCCCATCGGACACACAAGTCCCTGCCAGCATCTCCGCCTGCCTGAGGGACATCCAGAACTGGATGGACAATCACCACCTGAAGCTCAACCCGGGTAAGACGGAGCTAATCTTCATTGCTGCTCTAACCTCTCCTCTCCTTGATTTTTCCATTGCCCTAGGGGACACCTTCATGACTAGGGTTGGGCCGATGTAAAAATTTTCAAACTGGTTTGATATTAAGCCAAATACCGGACCGGACCAGTAATACCGAATTTTACCACTCGCACGTGACTCAGCTGCTCCCGAGTGGAACATAATGAAAGCCCATGAATGAGAGTGTAGCGGCTTTACTGTTTGCTTTACTCAAGCAAAACTCCGGTTGGTAGTTCTATTTGCACCGTTGTTAAGCAAAAACCTTTTGTAAACATTTGATAATATATTTTAAAACATAACGGCAGACAGTCAGCCAGCCTTGAGTTCGTTCTGCAACCGTTCATTCAGGTTGATGGGATTTTCCGCACCGGACTGTCAATCACATTTTAAAATCACAGAACCGCTGAACTCTATGGTTTTGGCTCCAAATCGACAACATGGCAGCGCCCGCCATTGAGCTTCAAAACGTGTTTTAGAGACCCACGGAGAGTCAATGGGTGACGTCACAGTAGCTTTGTCCATATTTCTTACAGTCTCTGCTGTAGCCCCTACTGTAGCTTAGTCCTCTGCAGTAATCAGGAAGTGACGCAAACTGTACCTCATTGGTCCACAACAAATATTAACATATATAACAGTGCTCAAATGACACAATAAATCATGAAATCGGCCCATGGACAGTCATAAGACGAATAAAATACACATATTGGCCCTCATTTATCAATCTAACGTAGAAACCAGCGCAGATCTGAGCGCAGAAATCATCTTATGACAGGGTTCACGTGTGATTCATGAAACGTTTGTTTCTCGCCAATCACTGCGTAAGAATGATCAGGCGTTGATAAATGTGGCGCCTTAAAACAATCGTCATTTAAATATCACGCCCCTATATATTCTCGGTTTAGAGGCCTCGCCCCTAGAGTTTACGACATGGAGAAGCGTAATACGGCCAAGAAGAGAAATTTCTCCGATCTAGAAATACAATCTGAACCAATTAGTTCTATTTGGTAGCCTGAAAAGTGGCATAGAAGGAAGAAAAATGCAGTGTGGAAGGAGATCACTGCTGCGGTCAACAGCGTTGCCTTGGACAATCGAACTCCAGCTGAGGTTGGAATACTTAATGTATACATCCGTGATATGTATAGCCTATATATATATTAACCGTAAAACTAGTTGCACTGAAAGTTTTGAGCTTTCCCCCACCCCTCCTCTCTCTCACTCTTCAATGGCTGCTTATTTACATTCGGTAATGTTTTATTTATATATATCGTAATTCTTTACATTTAGGTGAAGAAAAAATGATCAGACCTCAAACTCGCCACCAAAAAGTGTGTTGCAGCGCCCAGCTGACTGGAGGAGGCCAGCTGGATTCCAGTCTTGCACTGATGCAGGCTGAAGAGTGAGTGTCCGCGCTTATCGGGTCTGCTTCCATTTCGGGCATAACAGGTGGCGGAGGAGACACAGAAGAGACAGACAGACACACACAGACCTGTGTCCGAGCCCGGCTACTAGTATTTAAATAATTACACGGTAGCAGGATTCATTTATTTCTTCATTTTAATGATGTTTTATTGATGTTATAAACATTTGTTTTGTTCGTTTCATTTTCGTTTTACGGGCGCGTAGAGGTCTTCTAACAGAGCCAGATCTGCCATTGCCGAGATGTCAAAGCTCTCGTTTAAATAGGTGACTGAATAAGCATCTAACCTAATTGCTTGTAATTATGTCACCAGTAGCGTAGCATAGCCTAACAAGTAGGCTATCTCAAAATGAAAGAGAAATTAATCTCATAGCCTACACCAAGAAACTGTTAACCCCGTTAATTGCAAACAATTTAAAAATACCCATTTATGTTTGGGATATGACACAGTCGATGTAGGCCTTTACAAAATAGAATATTTTGCCATAGGCTACATATTTTTAAGTGATGAATATGTGGCTGCATATGCTTAGATGCCAGTCAGAATATGGTCTAATAACAATTCTCCGACTCAGCCAGATTTACTATGCTGCACCGCAAGTCCACACTGACATGAAAACTTGCGTACACTAGTTGAGCCTTGACCTGAGATTTGATTGTAGCCTCCGCTCACGTCCAAATTGATAAATGCCGAGCTTTGTGTGGAAATGACCGTACACCCATTTTCTGTCGTATGTTCATTTCATAAATGAGGGCCATTGTGATTATTTGTTCTTGTGAGAAAAAATTATTGACTTTGTATTTTGACCGCATTTGTACCGTAGACTTACGGTGCATGTCCACTGCAGCGTCGGAAGCAGAGCGATTTGACGCTTCCCATTCATTTCCTATGGGACAACCGTCAATCGCACCCACAATGCATTCTGGTAGCGGGGCGCTGAAGCGATGGGTAGCAGCGCGACGAAAAAGTTGAGCAGAGCTCAACTTTATGCAAATGAATCCGTCGAGCGCGTTCCATTGAGCCAATCAGGTGAAGGCTGTGTTCCTGTTTCTTCAGCCGGCTAGCCAAAATCTTGCTCGTTAAAAAAAGTTCCGCGCATATTGAGGATGGAGGAAAAACTGGTAATTTCTGTAGCTGCATTCCCGGTGTTATACGAGGTAGAGAGCAGAATTACTAGCTTCTTGTTGCGGTCCATGGCGGGTTTGTAATATATTGGGATGTTATCTGGATTTAAAATCGGCGGTAAATTATCTGGTTTGATATACGATAGATAGCTAGCTTGTTAATTTGGCACTAACTCCGCTACCACCACTGTCTACTGATTCTACACTCCTTGCAACATAACAAGTAATTTATGCTTAAAAATTAACGAAATTTCAGTTATACCTCGTAGTGACACGCCCTTTCCCAGGAAACAACTGGACCACGATTAGTGGAAGCTTCAAGAGAAAACAGAAAGTCTGGTTTTGGCCGCTTGGTTAATGTTAGCGAGCCACCATTTTGTGTTTCGGGCTCAGAGATCGCTAGTATGTTAGTAGCCTAGCAGCTAAAACTAATAGCCGTTTAGCATTAATGATAACGATGCTGACGGTCGGTGCGGCAGTTCCGTATCTTGCAGCGAACACGTGTTAAATGTTTTTAGATTGGTAATCATTTTTTCCGACTACACTAATGCTAGCTAGTAGCCATGTAATAGCTACTGTGTTTGATAGATTATTACCTTGTGCAGTTGTGTTGCTACCGTGAAGCTAATTTACCTAGCTTCCTCTTGCAATGTCTCTGGTTAGCTAGGCTTAAGTTAATGTCAAGCTAAATACACTCCAATAAAAAAAGAGTACACATTTAATGAGATTAATATATGTTTATTAATTAACATACACATACATACAGTCTGTGTTGGTGTATATGAGTTTAATGCAGTTATAAGAAATTAAATGTATAAATGTTCATTGTTTTTTGGCTTTGTTATGCAAGGCTGGAGTTTTTTTTTTTTTTTGCTATGGTGAGAACTGTCCCTTGGATCTGGATTTTGCCTTCATCCTGTTACTGCCCAACCCTGCTGGAGCCGCTGCAGATATAAGGCTGACGAGCCATTGTCAAAAGCATATCTAGAGAGGGAGGAGAGCGTTGGTTGCATTACTAACACTTGAATTTGCTAGGATAAGCATTTTATTTTTTTTCTTTCTTCAACTGCCCTGGATTTTTCCAGCACCTGGACTAAACTGAACTGAGTGAGATCTAATTAATGTACATTGTAACAAAGAGTTATGTGAATGTAACTTTCTTTTTTTTTTTTTTGTTTATCTTTATTGGTTACTTTTCTGAAATTGGGTTTAAAAACTAAAGGAGTAATATAGAACATTGGTTAACAGGACAAAAATAAAAGTAAAAATACTAATACTATACCACCCTGTGAATAGAATAGTAGACATTTATTAGGAATTTAGGATAGCTTACCTTACCAGTAGCAAGTGTCAAGTCCTGTAGCCAACTGTTACGAAGGGAAACCCATATGACTGTTATCAATAACGGTTGATGTGCTCAAGGTATGGGATAATTTTATGGCATTGTACGTAAAGTATCTGTTTTTGTTACTTATATTCTTACAAATATTAGTTTAAACGGAAAGGACAATATATTTTCTTACCTTTCAAATTCAGTCTCTGTGGGTTATTTCGCTGTTGTCACTGCACTGCATTCTCCTCTCCTCCTGAGTTGAGTCTGGTCTTCTGATATCTGGTCCATATGTGAGTTGAGTTCTTTTATAAATATTCTTTAGCAACAGTGTCACCTTTGTACGCTGTGTTACAGAAGGCCCTTACGCAACAACTCCGACTGGGAAAGTGCCAGGGTTTTTGATAAATTAAATATGTTGGTGTGTGTCTGTTGTGATGCCTCGCACTTTCCCCGCTCTACCAATTTAATTGTTCCAGCCAATATTCAAGGATTTGTGAGGCCGTTGTTGGCGTCCAATGGATGTTATCCCTGGGATCAACGTGGAACAGTAGTTTGTCCAGCTCCAGCAGAGGGTTACCATGGTGTTCAATATATGTATTCAGAGTTATCAGGTTTGTTTGTGTTGGAATGAAAGGTGATCTGAAAATTGAATGATAGATGTATACCAGCTTGCATTGGGGAAACCTGCTGCCGCCATTCTCCACATAAACTGTAATTGTTTGATCGCTGTTTTGTAGGGTTGCTGGTCATCTATTCCCACTGAAAGTATGATCTTCTGTATGTGTGGGTTTGGTGGTAATTTCTGACAATTTTTTCCTATATATAGGAAATTGGCCCCTGGGAAACTGTCAATTTGTATTGATGAATCTGTGTAATGGGGGATTCTACTGATGTCGGAGTCTCCGATAATCAAGATGGGTTTTGTCACCGTGAGACTCCAATCTTGAGCTTTTCTGTCTGTGTTTGGATGACGATGTGGTTTGAACAGGAGTTGAGGTTGGTTCGCCTCCTCCTGTGACAGGCTATCATCTAATGTAATGGTGAAGTCAGAGAAGTTATCCTTGGTGTGAGTAGTGGGAATTTTGTTAAAATGGGAGGGCTCAGATTGGGTTTGCAGTTTTGGGGAATTCCCCTTTGCATCTCCCTTCATCATATGCCCATCAGTATCTTTTACGAGTGGGGAACCTTTTTCCCTTGTACCTGTAAATTGAGAATGGGGCAGAATATCAGTATCATTGTATTGACTGACGTTTGAAATAATTGTCCTGGGTGGTGAATGAGATTGTGTGTGTGTGTGTTGGAACATGTATTTGGCTGTCCATTCTGTGGTGTATCTGTACTATTGTAAGCATGGCAGGCTGTATAAGTGTTTCTTCAGTGAGATGTTGGCAGTGGAATGGTAGTGGTAGTGTTGGAAATATATTGTGAAGTTGTGATACCTACTGCTGGAGTTGAAGGCCCGGATCCTTCTGGCCCTTGAGTAGAACAATGTGCTTGTGAAGTTGGGTCCAAGACTGTAGGTGGGGCCCCAGGGAGCTGCTCTGCTCTTAAAAAAGGTGAAGAGACAACCGTAGAAACATGCATAACATTTTGTTCCTTACTAGTTGGAATTTCTGTGGCCCCTATCTGTTGTTGAATGGGTAAGGACAACCTCCCTTCAGATGGTAACTCAGGAAAATGCTCTGATCCCAGAGAAGGTACAGACAAAACGGCCTAAACATTTGTGATTTTCTGTTCCTTTATGGCTGGACTACTTGAGGTCCCTGTCTGCTGTGGGGTAAGTGGAGGTAAAACCTCAATAGATGAGGCCTCAGAAAGCTGTTCTGTTTGCAACAAGCTCATCACTGTGTGTAGTAATATTGATGAATTTATATTTATATCTCTTATGTGCCCAACCTAGTGCAACTTGCAATGATATGTGATTGAAGATGAATTGTGTTTGTATCAGTGACTGTATTACCGCATTATAATGTGCTTGTAAAATTAACATGTTATTATCCATCCCTTGTTTTGCATTTTCTATGACCTTCTGTTTGGTTTCTCTCGTAGGTGAGGACGGTTTGATAAAATCAGTAAGTTTCTTCACCTGTCTCATCATTCCTATGGGAAATGTTTGTGTTGAAATGGCCTTGTCTACTATATTCTTATGGTGTAGGGACTGAAACAGTTTGAAATAATGTTTAGCTGTGTGTTTGTCAAAATCATCTGCATGTGTCTGGGTGTGTGATGTTCCTGTATACGGTTGGTCAGGGGTAGGCCTTGGCCTTGTTCTGCCAGCATGAACTCTGTTTGTATTGGAAGCTCTGTTTGAAGGCGCAATCCTAGGCCACAAGGCTGGAGTGCGTTGTGTGACGGGGGTAGGTAGTAGGCCAGAACTAGGTCTTGGCATTGTATTACTGGTGTGAATAATGTGTTGTGTGTGGGGGGTAGATAGTAGGCCCGAGCTGGGCCTTGTCCTTGTGTTAGCAATGTAGGTAGCATTTGTGTTTGGGGCTCTGGTCCAGGGCTTGGCCCTGGGCTCAAGAGTTGGAATCGGTTGTGTAACGGGGGTATCTTGCTCTATGTTCCCTATCATTGTGGATAAAACAGAGTATCTGTTGCTTAAAGCTGGCATATTCAATCTGGTCAACGAAATTTCTAGCAGCCAAACAATTTATAGCTGCCCAGAGTGGGCTCTTACCATTCTAGTAGTTTCATGTTGAGACCTCTGGTCTTCTCCCACTGTAGATCTGGTGCTGTGGAGGCTGTCGTGTTCTCCCACCTAGGTCTCTCTCAAGCCAGGTAGAGGTTAGAATTTGTTCTTTTTTCTTTTGTTTATCTGGTTCTGCAGACACCATTTTGATTTGGTGCCTTCATTTTGTTTTTGTAGGTGTTGAGCCCCCTGTTAACCAGTTTAAAATACCTTTATTTTTATCAATGGGCTTTTCTTCTTTAAAACCACTCAAAATAAAAGGCAAAAAACAAACACCCAGTGAAATCCACAATTAGAATTTCTGTTCAGTTTCTCCCTAACGTTTCGCACATCAGTGCTTCCTCAGAGGGAATGGAAACCAAACAGATTGTAAAACTCAAAAGCTTTATATACCCACTAGAGGCGTGATGGGGCATTCAACTATTGGTCCTTGTCTTTACCCATCATGTTTTGAGCCCCTCTTCTTCTATACTGTTTAACGGTATTTATTTTAATCCTAAAAGAAAAAATAAAGAAAAAAAGTGTAGTGTATGAATGACATGTGTACTGTGTTTATTATTTTTAAGGTGGAAGTTTGTCTTTATGTTGGAAGTGGTGGATTAGCACTCTAGGTGTGATGGAGGAGTTGGAAGGCCGCCCTATGGCTAGGCTGGTTAGGCTAAAAGTTTGGGGAAGACCCTCTAATGCCATTGGTGGCAGCCGAGAAGTCTTGTGCACTGGCCAATGGAAAATGGAAAGCCCTTTCTTTCCCCAGTCGTTCAATAAACAATCGGTCTCCAAGGCCTTCTTGTGCAGGTCTGAACCCTGCATGGCAGAAAAGTGGCCTACAGGGGGCAGTGTTTTGTTACCTTCTAGGCCAGTTTGTGAAGGCCCAGACCTCTGTAGTGTCAGGAGGAAAAATTTTAACCCTAACCCTAGCTGTAAACCGAACCAAAGTCTTGACCTAGTGTCCAAATGGTACTGCAGGCAATATCCTGGTCATGGTTTATGAATTGAATAAAATAATTAAGGGTATATCTACAACAATTATAGGACAGTGTATATATTAGATATCTATATTATGTTTTGTATTTCTATAATTACTTGCATGGCTGTTGAATAATATGAACACTCACCTGGTTTTGTGATATGATATTAATATTGATTTTTATTAGAGACAATAAGTATTCTTGTAAGTTTTCTCTTCTTCCCATGATCATCCGGCCTGGTAGAGTATCTGAATAAAATAATAGAGTTTAACATGGAGGAATTCCACCCAGACTCTTGTTTTAACCTTAACCCAACTACTGGCTCCAGCCTCAACTTAACCTATGGGCCCCCCGCCCCCCTTACCAAGTACTTACTTCCCCTTAAATTTTTCTCTCTTCGCCCCCCTTCCCCTTGTTTGTTTGTGGGTTTTGTTTTTTGCTTCCTTCTGGGGGGGTTATCATTAATATAAAGAGGGACTTTTTGAACTGTACCTGTGTCTGCTCTGCACATTGTGGTGTAGGGCCTGTTTTCCCCTGACTTGGCTCTGACCCTGGCCCCAACCTTAACCCCAGCCCTAACCCTAGCTCCAACCCTAACCCTAACCCAAACCCTAGCCTCAACCCTAACCCTAACTCCTGGCCTGGCCATATGGCAGACAAAGCGTTGCCGGTTCGATCCCCGCCTGGGACATGTCAAAGTGTTCCCGCCCCCCCTCCCTCAAATACATGATCTTTCCTGTGGTGTTATTATCAAACATAAAGAGGGATTTCTTTTGACCTGTGCCTGCTTGACACTTCGGTGTTGAGCTTATTGTCCCCTAGCCTAAACCTAACACTAGCCGTAGCCGTAATGCTAGCCATAATCCTAACCCCAGCTATAACCCTAACCCTAGATGTAAACCTAACCCTAACCCTAGCTGTAACCCAAACCCCTGCTGAAACCCTAACGGTAGCTGTAAACCTAACCCTAACCCTACCTGTTACCCTAACCCTAGCTGTAATCCTAAACCTAACCCTAACCGTAACAGTAACCCTAACCATAACCCTAGCTGTAACACTAACCCGAACCTTTGCTGTAACCCTAGCCCTAGTTGTAAACCTAACCCTAACCCTAGCTGTAACCCAAACCCCTGCTGAAACCCTAACGGTAGCTGTAAACCTAACCCTAACCCTACCTGTTACCCTAACCCTAGCTGTAATCCTAAACCTAACCCTAACCGTAACAGTAACCCTAACCATAACCCTATCTGTAACCCTAACCCTAACCCTAGCTGTAACACTAACTATAACCTGAACCCTAGCTGTAATCCTAAGCCTAACCCTAATCGTAACAGTAACCCTAACCATAACTCTAGCTGTAACCCTAACCCTAACCCTAGCTGTAACACTAACTATAACCTGAACCCTAGCTGTAACCCAAACCCTAACCCAAGCTGTAACCCTAACCCTAGCAGCAAGCCTAACTGTAACCCTAAACCTAACCCTAACCATAGCTGTAACCCTAATCCTAACACTAGCTGTAAACCTAACCCTAACCCTAGCTGTAATCCTAAACCTAACCCTAACCATAGCTGTAACCCTAATCCTAACCCTAACCCTAACTGTAAACCTAACCATAACCCTAGCTGTAACCCTAAAGCAAGCCGAAACCCTAACCCTAGCCTTAACCTAACCCTAGCCAAAACCATAACCCTAACCTTGGCCGGAACCCCAACCCTAGCCATAACCCTAACCCAAGCCGCAACCCTAGCCCTAGCTGCAAACCTAACCCTAACCCTAACCCTAGCCGGGACTCTAACCCTAACCCTTACCCTAGGCGTAACCCTAATCATAACCCTAGCCGTAACCCTAACCCTAGCTGTAACCCTAACCTTAGCCATAACCCTTGACCTAGTCCTAACCTTAATTCTAGCCGTAACCCTAACCCTAAATTTAGCCATAACCCTAATCCAAACAAAAACCCTAACCCTTACCATAGGGATAACCCTAATCCAACCCCTAACCCTAACCTTAACCATAGCTGTAACCATAACCCTAACCCTAAACTACCGATTTCGAGGTCGGGGGTTCCCCACTCAGGGTCATCAACGTGTACGGCCCCACCAGCGTGGCCGAGAGGGTCTCCCTTTTCACAAAACTTTCACCACTATTGCATTGCTCAATGCCAGTTGTCGTGGGGGGGGGGGTTCCAACTGTGCTCCTTCAGATGAGGACCGCAGCAGACCCAGACGGGATCGCTCCAGCAACCTGCTGAGGCCCCTCACAGAGGATTTCTCCCTCCGCGACGCCAGGGGCGCCTCTCCCCCCCAACACACGTGGGTGAGTTCCTCTGGTAGCTCCTCTTCCAGAATTGATTTGTTTCTGCTCTCCCCAGGCCTGGGGGTGCCCGCTTATTCCATCCAGGCGGTGCACTTCTCAGACCACCACATGGTGACCGTGTCCCTGGCCTGGAAGAAATCTATCACCGTGGGTAAGGGGCTCTGGCGAATGAACACCAGCCATCTCCGAGACCCCCAGGTGCGATTCTCCTTCTCGAGACGTTACCTGGAGTGGGTGAGTCTAAAACACCTCTTTGAGTCCCCGGTGGAGTGGTGGGAGATGGTGAAGGAGCGAGTGCGAGGCTACTTCCGGGCAGTCGGGCGGAGGAAGGCGAAGGAAAGGAGGGCAGTTTTTGTACATCACAATGCTGCCCTCCAGAGACTGAGCCTCCTCCGGTCCCGAGGCTTGGATGTTAGCAGTGAAATCACACAGACTCGGCAGAGCCTCACCACCCTCTACCAGGAGGAGCAGGAAAAATTCACTTTCCGCTCCAAGCTCCAGGGCCTCGAGGAGGATGAGAAGTGCACACGGTTTTTCTTCCGCAGGGCGCGGTCTAAGACTAATAACATCTTGTCTCTCTATAACAACAGAGGTGTGGTGGTGTCTGATGAGGCGGAGGTCCGGGAGGTGGCCAGGGAATTCTACGGGGGCCTTTATAGTGAGTGGCCCTCTTACGGGGCTCTCATGGACACCTTCCTGGGCCGCCTTGACAGACGTCTGGCTGATGAGCAGATGGAGTCGGAGTTGAGCACCGAGGAGCTCACCCGGGCTGTGCTCTCCCTCAACCAGCACAAAGCTCCAGGTCCTGACGGAATCCCAGCCGAGTTCTACCAAACTTACTGGGATCTCCTGAAGGAGGACGTGGCGGAAGTCTTTAGAGCGGCGTACAGGGAGGGGCGGTTGGGGGCTTCACTGAGACAGAGCTCAGTAGCTCTTGTCCCGAAGAAGGGGGACCTGAAGGATCTCCGCAACTGGCGGCCGATCAACCTCCTCTCAGCTGACTATAAGATCATGGCGAAGGCGCTGATGAGGAGGTTCCAAGGCCTGATAACATCGGTGATCGGACCGGACCAGACCTGCAGCGTGCAGGGGAGGTCCATTAATGACAACCTGCTCCTTGTGAGGGATTTAATCATCCACTCCGGGGAGCGGCGGTCCCCCTAGTGCCTTCTCAGTTTCGACTAAGAGAAGACATTTGACCGGGTGAGTCATGTGTGCTTGGAGAGAGTGCTGGAGAGAATGAACTTTCCTGGCCCCCTCCGGCGCTGGACGAAGATCTGCCTGACTGACATGACGGGCAGAGTGGTTGTCAACCGGCAGCCCTCTGACCCGTTTGCCATCAGGTCTGGCGTCAGGCAGGGGTGCCCTCTAGCATCTCTCCTGTACGTCATCTACCTGGAACCGTTTCTCCAGGCCATCAGGGCCAGCCCCGGAGTGACGGGTTACCCGCTGCCGGGGGCTGGGGGAGAGCGGCTAAAGGTGATGGCGTACATGGACGACATCACCATCGTCGCCACAGATAGTCGCTCCATCGCTTGTGCCACCAAGGTGTTGGACGACTTCTGTGCGGCCACTGGCGCTCTGGTCAACAGGGACAAGAGTGAACTGTTTCTGTCTCCTTATTATAGTGAGCCGCTAACTGTTTCCTTCCCTGTGCGCAGAAATAACATCAAGCTCTTGGGGGTGACCTTCCAGGCTGACGAAGGAGGGCGAACGAGCCGGGAGGGAGCCCTACGCCACGTCCAAAACAAAGCCCGGAGCTGGAGTGCGCAGCCCCTGACCATGGCGGGTAAGATCCTTGTCCTGAAGGCAATTGTCCTGCCCATTCTTCTCTATGTGGGGAGGGTGTTTCCCCCAGACAAAGCCACCAGCAAGCAAATCGCTAGGTTGGCCTTTTGCTTTGTCTGGGGGAGCAATATGGAAAAATTGAGTAGAGCCACCCTCCTCAAAGAGGAGAGGAATAGGGGGTGGGGGGTCCTGGACATCGTTAAAATCATTATGGTGCAGGGTCAGGCCCCCCTGGTCCAGAATGCTGAGAAGGAGGGAAAGGCCTCTGGTGCCTTTGGCAGGTACTACGCCACCCCCTTCCTAAGGGCAATTGGCCTGGGTGTGCTGGACCTTACCGTACCGTACAGCTGGGACCCCCCCTATGTCTATCAGGCCCTGAAGGACTTCGCTTTCGGGATGGGATTGCCCAGGGCTGGCCTGACCTCGTGAAGCTATAAAATCATTATGGCTCATTTAAGATCCAATGAAATAGCCACACTCCCGAGGTCAGGGCCAGCCCGGGACTCGCAAGTCATCTGGGCAAATGTGACACACAAGTGTCTTACTAACAAGCAGAAAGACATCGCCTGGATGACAGCTCACAGGTGTCTCCCCACAAGAGTTTTCTTGTACCGCAGGCACTTAGCCCTGACTGAGCGCTGCCCCCACGGTTGCACGGACTCAGAACACATTCACCATCTGTTCTGGGAGTGCACCGTGGCCAGGCGGATCTGGGGCCTTGTTGTTTCCTCTGTCTCCCTAAACAGGTTGCTGCCGATGTCCTCCCTGATGGCTGAGAGAGTCCTCTACAGTCCCCGAGAGGGACTTAAGACCAAGGAGCTCCAGCGTCAGTGGGGGATCATCAATACCATCAAGCAGGTCCTGTGGGAGACTAGGAACATCAAGGTCTACCAAAAAACAGCAGTAGACCTGGTCACTCTTCAGATTCAGAACCTCCTCCAGGATGGCGTTCTGGTGGACTATCGGAAAAACAAAGGCCTGGCGAGAGAGAAATGGGGGGTGGACCACTGGAAAGAACTAATCATATAGTCCACCCCCCTAGGAGGGGCACCCGCTCTTCACCCCATGCCCGAGTGCACGTATTGCTGTTGCTTTTAAAAATGCAAAAATTTTCTTAAAATAATTATTGTCTTTGTGATTGTTTTTTTGGACAGCATGTGTTCTTAGATTTGTAGATTGTTTTTTTTTTTCCTTTGACTGTTTTCTTATTTTGTAAATTTTGTAGACTAGGTTTCTTTTCTTGTGTAGTTGTTGATGTTGTGATTTTGTGATTTTGGTGAATGTCTGTTTAAATGTGCCTTTGTTCCTTTTTGCCTTTTAAAAGGAGTTGAGTTTTAAATGTAAATTGTTTAAAACCAATAAAGATACACATAACTGTAAACCTAACCCTAGCTGTAACCCTAACCCTAAACCTAGCTGAAATCCTAACCCTAACCCTAACCCTAGCTGTAACTATAACTCTAACCCTAGCTGTAAACCTAACCCTAACCCTAGCTATAACCCTTACCCTAACTGTAACCCTAACCCTAGCTGTAGCAACCACCTAGAACTCCATAGCAACTGCCTAGAACTCCATAGCAACCATCTAGCAACCACCTAGAACACCTTAGCAACTGCCTAGAACTCCATAGCAACCACCTAGAACACCCTAACAACCACATACAGTGAGTAAAACACTGAGATATCAAGTTTTGATGAAGAGTTAATTTAGCTCCATATATATATATATGTCGCAAATTAACTCCTTGCCGTGATGTTATAGCACATATACAATAATTTGTCTCAGCTCATACTACAGACACTGTTCACTCTGTTCAGCACAAAGTCGACTTTGCATTGGCAACAACCACAATTTCTGCAGGAATTGTCTAGTTCTAGTTATTATTTTTTACTCTTCTGCTTTCATTATTTCTTGTTCTTTTTCAGAGAATATATCAATCCTAAACTACTGGTCACTGATATGCCACGTACATATCTGAAGTGAAGTGCCATACATAAAGCAAAGGATTGTCAGAACACTGACTAAGCAAAGGTCTAGTGCTTGTTTTTAATCTCATCTCATTTTATAAACTCCTTTATTTTCAGTAAAAGCGGTGACTCAGCCTGGTTACTCACGACTTGCTATAATATACCTGACTAATTTAACTTGAAATCAGCACTGCGTCCCCTTTTCAGATAGAAAATTGAGTACAAGTGAAAGTATGAATGAGCCTGATGATTTGTCATCTCTTATGAAATTAACAAAAGGAAAGAATACTTCTTAGTGTCACAACCCATAACACACCTGCATTATAATAACCAGGTGTATGCTAGTGGACGAAACACGAAACCACCTCAACAATGACCACAACCTGAAAGAAGACCCAGTTAAGCACAAAGTGATATATAAAAGGCAAGAAGCCATTTATTATACAGCAAAGCAAGGAGTTAGATCTATTTGTCCTAAAGGAGTTCTAAGCATATACGTATACAGGTCCAGAAAGGGTTGCAGGATCTCATCGAGCAGGTAGATGTAACTCATGCAATATAGTCCTATTGTCTAAAAGTCCGTCCTCCAGTTCCTTATAGATGTTTTGAGTTAGAAACTGGGGTAATCGCTGGCTATCCTTACAATTTGCACTCTTATCTAAAAGAACTTTCTATAACTGAAAATTAAAAAGACGGCTACTATTAACAACTTAACATGTTACGGAAAAGTTTGAAAACAAGGATTGTGATGATGGTGGTCAAATGAGCAGATTGCAAACAACAGGCACTGGGATGTAACACTTAGCAAAACAGCAAAGATTATATGCCATTGTAATGTTGATGCCTGAAATAAGGCTTGTAATGCGTTTAATTTAATGGAAGTGTTACTTCACATGATAATTTTCTCAACTGACCTTGTGTTTGTGAGAAATGAGACAAAGCTTTGCATGTAATAATGAGTCAGAGTAAAGGAAACATTGAATTATTCAAGGCCTATCATACATGTAATATGTAACATGCACTGTTGCCTGCTACTGGGGATTTTCACCGCTAGTTTCTCAGCTTGCAAGATGTTTCTGCCAAATACAGTTTTCCAATGATCTCAAAAACACAAAACCTTCCCAAGATAGAAAATATCATCCTGTAATATTGTTCTTTGGATATACGAAAAGCACTCTTTAAAAAAACATGCATTTATAAAGCGCATGTATGTACCCATAACACTGCAACACAAAATTATCAACAACACACTGGGAGGCAGTGTGGTATGATGGTTAACTAAATTACATCCCAAATGTTGCTGGTTTGATTCCAGGCAGGGCACTGCTATGGTACTCTTAAACAATTAAGCAGGGACTTAACTTAAATTGCTTCAGTATATTAAGCAGGAACTTAACTTAAATTGCCTCAGTATATATCCAGCAGTATAAATGAATACTACTCTAATGTGATCATAACATGAGTTATTTGCAGCCTGTTCTTTCTGACATTATCCACATATGCATCATCAGCCTGACTATGGGGAAATAGCCATAGTCATGCAAGCCAGATGCGTGCAGGCCCACAAGGGCTTGGAGTCCAGGGACATGATATTACATGAGTGCATGTGGCACAGAAATGCTGGATGATTCAATGATTCACTTATGGTACAATCATAATAAAATATTTATTTGTACAGTAACTTTGAAGCAGTACAGCACAAAATCCTTCACAAAATACATGAAGTGGAAAAACAAAGGCAACTGAAAAACAGTGTTTCAATCAGTGAGGAGATCCAAATGAGATATTTTTTAAATAATATTTTTGTTTTGAGAATGTGAAGTTATTGCATTGTAAGGGATGTAATACAGCCTGCAAACTGAATGTGCAGTTTTCTATTTATGTAAATTGCATAATAGAAGGCATTTAATGTTAGAGAGCTGTGTATTGCACACGTCATCCTAATTTCTTTACTTCTGTACAGCCTTTTATGCATTACATCCTGAAAGCTTAGAACACAACACAATCTTTGTACAGTTAATGGAATAGTGATGCCATCTCTAGGGTGTTTGTAAACCAAGGGCTTAATCTGTCATAACATAGTATCATTTGTTAGTGGAAGAATGGCAGCACAAGCCTGAAAATGCATGGAACTATCATATGCTATCTTTGACTCATCGATTTGAACATATGAGATTATATGAGGCAGTGTTTGACAAGGTAACTCAATCCATTACAGAGTTGGTGAAGCCTCTTTCTCTGATAACAGTGTCAGTCCTCCAGGTCCTTCATGAGCCACTCCAGCATTTGGTTGAGATGACAACCCCACTTTCTGCCATCTTCCAGCAGCAGATGGGATGTGAGTTCAGCCGGGGCAGCCAAGCCTGGCGTGTCAGCTTGTGTGGGAGCACGGACTGTTATCACTGGAAGGGAGCAGAGTTCAGGGCCAAATTCCATCAACCAGACGCTACGCCTTCTGGTGGGCATCATTCTCTAAGCTGATTAATGATTACAGTTCCTGCTGAAAACTAGTGTGGGCTATGGAACACAGTACGGTCCATCTGATTTTTCATTGGCATACCAAGTCAAGATATATTTTACTCATCTCTTCAGTTGAAGCCAATTGTTTGGATTTAAGCATGATCATATGCGACCCAACACAAGCTTGAGATACATGCCTCGCACTCGACCACTTCACAGGAGCGGTGATAAAAAAAGGCTAAAAAATCACTGGTCAAAACTGAGTTGATACCAGAATTGCATTCCTGAAGATCAAATCTACCATTCACCTAAATTTCTAAATTCAAATTGTTGTGCAAATATGTGCAATTTTGTTAAATATGTTAAATATTGTGACTGGCCCTCCAGAGTTTGGCAGACATAAGAATTATCTTTGACTCATTGTAAATGACTCCCAAACAAATGTTCAAATATGTTCATCATTGATATGGTTTTAAAGATGGAGATCGTATTATATCGGTCTTTGTAATATAACGTAATACTGGTGTTATAAAATATTCTTAATTATTGACAGAAACAGCCGTTCTTTCTTTTTTGATTGTCCGAAATGAGTCTTTTTTTCTTCTTCTATGGTAGCCTCTGTTCATTGGATTTCCACATGTTGGTTACCTTTTTGTTTATTTCTCAATTACAGTATTGTTGTTTATTGCTATCATTATGCCGTTATATATTCAGAGGTTGTTGTTTTTAATTTTGCAAAGAGCATTACCTAGGAGAATAGTCCGAATGTTTCAATTACGCCTACTCCGTAGTAGGCATATAATTTACGCCCAGGTGTAGAGCTACGCCCAGTTGGTGCAATAGGTGTCTGGCCTTGTGCACATTCTATGTCTGACATAACCATAACACCAGGCGTACCTTCAGCTGGTGCAACCGGCCCCAGGATTTCCTCATCCTATTTTGCGATGGGAATTCCTCTGGTCTGGATGAAGGCCACAATAAGTGCAGTCCTCCAATGCAATGGATAGACCGAAGACTGCTTTTAGGTGTGAATGTGTGGGATTAAAACCCTGCAATTTAAGATGAGGTTACATGAAATAAATGCTAATTGGCTGAAGCATGAAGGCATTTAGGATGAGGAATCTGAGGATGTCATAAAATGGACCCCGAGCATGTTTCATAAATATGAATTATAGAGTTGTGTAATCAAAAGCAGCAAAGCCCTGCTACACACATCCATGTTTTATATATTTTTATAGACTCAGTGGAAGCCAGAATAGCAGACTTTTGTGGGTGGGGAGGATGATGTGGTGGCTCTGACAGGACTTTTAAGATTTTGAAATGAAACAGTTTATTCTCTGACGGGCATTGGCAAAACTTTCATTTCTCAATTCACTGACACAGTGCCGATCAATGAGGAGAGAAAAGAAATGCATTTAAGAAAAGACCATAAAGCCATCTTCTCAGAAAAAAAATGTCCCAGATGTCATAGCACTGCAGTGCAACAAATGCCTGAACAAATGTTTTCAATTTTGTAGCATTACTGGATTTTTTTCCTCTGCATCATATCTGACTTTACACAATTCGGGAACAAAAGTAAACTTCTCAGAAGATATCACAGAGTGCAGACAGACTTTACTTTAGCAGTAAGAAGGATAAATCATTGTTATTACACCATCAAATGGATATATCTGAGAAGATTATGCTCAATTTAATTACATCACAGGCATTTAAGCAGACATTCTTATCCAGAGCGACTTACGCACTTTTTACAAAGCTTTTTTAAAATTTATTTTATTTTATATTGTATCCATTTATACAGCTGGATGTATACTGAAGCAATGCCGGTTAAGTACCTTGCTTACCAAGGGTACAACGGCAGTGTCCTACCTGGGAATCGAATCTATAACCTTTTGGTTACAAGCCCAGTTCCTTACCCACTGTGCTACACTGCCGCCTAAATAAACAAACACACATGCAAAATTGTGCTGCTATGATGATGTTCCTACGAAAATGACTAATAATAATGAATAATAACTTTTCTTATTACCCTAATTACCCTCTAATCATGGTAGGTGAAAATAATTTTTGCATGTTCTGGTTGTGTCACAAAGTACTACAGTAGTATAGGCAAGAAGTGCAATTATGAATAACTATTAATAGGTTATACATAAAACATATGAAGACACAATTTAAGATTTGTGTTATAAAAGTACATTTGCACAATTTCAGTTGTTACTTATAAACATAATTAACGTCTACATCAAAAATTATGATTTGGAATGCTCCTAGTCGGGTTCAATCTCAGTAGGGAGGTGGACATGCATTTCTGTTTCGATTCTTTTCTGTTAAGTTTCTTTCAAAGGTCCCACTCAAATTGAATTTCATATTTGTTTCATAGAAAAATAAGAATTAGAAATGAAACCTTTTGATCAAAGTTGTATAAATGAATGTATTAATTAAATGCATGCCTCTAAAAAATGACTGAGTGATTATACATACCAAGTCATATCCAAGTCTTGAGACATTCAAGACATCTGCAGACACTGTGATGTCTAAAGGAATATAAATATCAAATTCTTTCTTGAGATGTCTTCAGACATCTTGAGATAGTGGAGATGGCTGGGTATGATTTACTTTGTTAACATTTTTTAATTTAAAAAACTAGATGGAAAGTGGTCATTTATATTATATAAATTATACTATATTATATAAAATATACATACTGTATTTCAAGATTTATTTGAAAATTATATACGTGCATTATATTTCTTCATTTAATTTGTACAAATGAACAATTGTGAGTTTTATTAGCATTGGAAATTTTACTGGGATTGTTTATAATATTATAATTAGCTTGGCACTGAATGCACATTCAAAGCAGAAATTTGATAATTCACTTAAACTATGGTAGCCACCATCAGAATTCAGTTTTGAGTACATAATTGGGACTGATACAAAACATAGTGTAGTATACAAATTACAATTTATAAAAATAAAATTACCATGACTTTTGGAAAACCAGGCATCTTCATCTAGCTAAAATCCCATCCATTTACATAGTAAAGACAGGAAAATTTTACAGAACCAATCAAATTCCAGTTATTACCGAATTCTGCCCAGTTATCTATAGAGTGAATACTGTTTTGAAAATACTACTGTATATGGTTAAGAAAATTTTTTTTTTAGCCTGGCAGTGCTGGCTAGAAGATTATTTTGTACAGGTCTATTGCTCCTTTCACTTGATTTATTTACACATTATTGAAAGAAAAAATAAAATTAAGTACTTAATTTCAGTACTTTTTTTCAGCAATGAACCCACCCATGATGGACAGTACTTTCTGTACTGGCAGTAGTCAGACACTATATCACCTTTCTGCAGAATGCCCCCCAACTTAATCATTCTATCAAAAAAAGTACTTTGTCTGCTCTCACATTGCACCGTACATGCACTGTTGACATTCAGCATGTACTCACTGACATTTGAAAATCTGGAATCTGCTCATTCTTCTGGCTGTCTTGCTATACATTCTGCACTGTCTGTTTACACAGTTGTATAAATTAAATGTCTGCACATGCCAGTGGAGCCTGAGTTTTTATTTACTCTGTTTTTTAAACAATTGCTAACACAGCACGTTGTCCTCAGAGAAGCAGAATGGAAAAAAGCCAGATTAACAAAACATTAATAAACAAGGGTTTTGTCCTTTGTGGCATCATAGGAAACAGCATGAATTTCAATGCCTTTGTTTCCCTTTCCCATCCGACAAGGATCGGCGGTTTGAACATTGCCGGAAAACAAATCTGTGGCTAATGAACATGTTACCCAATATTTTTCTGTGACAACAGGAAATAATAGTGCACAGGAAGCATGGTTCAAAGACAGTTCCACAAGACTTAAAGAGTGGATAACAGTGAAGGGTAATAACATAAATGTTCAAAGCATGCATTAGAGGACTCCTGAGTAGCTCTGAAGGTAAAGGCCCGCACCGCATCAATGGGCTGCCTATAGATCAGGCAGTCCTGGAAACTCCTGTGTATGATGGTTTTTGTTACAGCCAATCTTTTGCTCAATTAAGGTTGTTGAACATATGTGTTTAAGTTCTTTCATAATTTATTTCATAAACAGATCAACACAATGCCGATTTAGCTCTTTATTATCATTTGCTTTGTCTTTGAATTCTTCATTGTATACAAAATGGTTAGTTTTAGTGGCCATGTGTCTACACTGTTGTTTTGTGATTGTGTCTTTCTTTGATGATTTGGGGTTTTTCTTTGATCCTTGGGTATATAAGGGAAAAATTGTAATTATTTGAGGAGACTCTTCAACACTGCTGTGCACCATTCACCAATAGCCATTCCACTGCACTCACATTTTATATTTGTATATTGCCATTATTGAATATATTGTACAATAAATTGCCTTCACTTTAACCTGGGATGTCTCTACCACTGCACACCTAGCAGTTTTAACGTCCTAACAAACACAGAACTCAGGATATCTGCACCCCGTAGTCACTCGCCTATACATTAGTGCCACTGCAAGATACACAATTGTATCCTTGTATACTACACAAGCCAGAGGCATGTCCGTGTCTACCAAGATAGATAACGATTTGTGTTGAGCCGCACTACTGGTGGATAGAGGCTATAGCCCCTCATTTCCAGTCTCCATCTATGTATAACTGTGAGCACAGAGAAAAGGTCAAAACATTATTTTGGAGTCAGATAATCGAGATGGCATTAAATGAATCACGTTGTAATAGCATCAGGTAAGACTAGATGCATTCCTGCATCACTCAGATACTTCCACTGTTTGATATGTCTGAGGGGATTCTTATAAAACTTTTATTCTTTATGGAATGCATTTCCATTTCTTACATAATGTAGCTTGAAGCAGGTAAATAATCCCTTAAAACATGACAAACATCTAATTATGATAAATTAGCAGCTTTCTGAAAATTCTGGGAATGCATTTGTGGTTGTTACCAAAGCCTTTACACACAGGGGTTTGAAAACCGCTGGCCTAGATATTTAGAGTATGAGCCATTTCATTACTAGACCTCATCCCACAAAGATTAGGGTTGTCTTAAGTCACTTGGGGTTCCTCAGGTTACAGCAGCATAAGCACCCCATATTTATCTACTGACCAGGTTACCAAGTGTAAACAGTGAATGATGCTCCTTTCCTCTGACCACCTCTGGCTCTCCTGTAGTACACTATGCCTGTTAATGTGGACTGTTAACTGTCTCCGGTTGTAGGAAGGTATATTGGCACATCAGCTGCCGTGCTACTGGTACAGTTATGGATGATATAAAGCCATGCCTCAAGTGCATAACTCAAATGGTGATTCCAACTGGCAGTAAGCCAGTTGCCAATGCAAGAAAAGGATAGCGCCAGATTGGAAGATGGTGTGTGGTGCGTAGCCACTGTTTTTATAGTTTTTATCCATGTATTTTCCCAAGGTCCCTTATGAATGTTTGTCATTTTATGTCCCCCAGTTATTTCCGACTAGTAGAGCATTACCAGTTTTCTCTAACAGATATGGATATTGAGCCCCAGGTTAATTTTTGCCCAGAGAACATACTGAGGTGGGCTGGAATCCAGTGTCACATATGCAAGGTGTTAATAAGGGGTCAAGACTTACAATGCATACTTCAAGACTGTGACCATGTAAACTGATAAGCAACTGCTCCCGACTGCAGCTGGCCTCATCAACAAGACCCGGGACCCCCACTGACACTGTCTGTTATCCTGATCCCCACGGACACCAAATAGACATATAGTACATGTACTTATTATTATAACACTTTTTCCCTTGCACTATGTTTATACTTGCATGTTTATTGTTTATTGTTTGCACTATGTTTATGTTTATTCTATTTTATTTTATGTTTATTGTTATGCATCATCAAACCAAAGCAAATTCCTTGTACGTGAAAACCTACTTGGCAATAAATATGTTTCTGATTCTGATTCTGATTAAAATTTTTCCTTTCCTTTGAACTCACAAAAGCCAACAAATGCTCAAATGTAATTAAATGCATTCCAATCTAGTTGATTGGGCCACAGCCTTTAATATTGTAGCGGCGGCTGGCGGGTTAATTAAGTAGCCTCTGAATTTTTCATAGTTATGTGTTTGGCAGGTTTGCATTTGGGTATCAGCGTAGGGTATAAAATGAGCAGACAGCCTAAGCGACTGGCAGGTCAAGAGTCCTGTGCTGGCCTGCAGTTTTATGCTACATTTCTGGCAAATATATGAGCAAAATGGCTTGATTTGCCTGGTAGGACGGAGTGTAGCACAGTGGGTAAGGAACTGGGCTTGTAACCGAAAGGTCGCAGGTTTGATTCCCGGGTAGGACACTGCCGTTGTACCCTTGAGCAAGGTACTTAACCGAAATTGCTTCAGTATATATCCAGCTGTATAAATGGATACAATGTAAAAATGCTATGTAAAAGTTGTGTAAGTCGCTCTGGATAAGAGCGTCTGCTAAATGCCTGTAATGGTCTGTCCCTTGCTGAAATCACTACAATATGAACAAGAAAACCTAAAAGCATTTACAGGAAACTGATACATACTGCAGGAGACTTAGTATTTTTATTCAAGATGCCTGAAATGAAACACATTTGTGAAGCCCTGGCTAAAGGCTGTGGATCTCACTTACAATGATCTGGCACAAACGGGCACACGTACACACAGGCACATGCATACGCACACCTCAAATGGACGGCTTGATTATTATGTATACAATGTTTCTGATCAGCCAACTGAAAAACTAATTTCATTTTCTCATTAGATGTCTCTGCCTAAGGCACCCTCACATCAATGTTTATTACACTGAAAACAGAAAATTAAAATCATTAGTTGTAATGCAGGAGAAAATCCTGTTCACAGTCATTGCAGTGAATCAAGGAGTCAGATAAAGAAATCAACAGCGATGCCAATAATAGAAAGACCATCTTACTTTTATTGCTGCCATGAATTTATTGCATTTGTGACCTTTTCATCCCCAGGGATCATTGCCATACAGTCTTATATCACATTTAAAACATGGCATGATGTATTGATTGAACATTTTAGAAATGCAATTCCATTTGTTGTACAGGGAACAATGCACTGGCCCTATGGCATGGTTTGGCCTGCACACTATTTTACTTTTTTTAGTGGTTTACACAAGTGCATTAAACGTAACGTAACGTAAACGTAAGCCAACCACAACTAGAGCAAGAGATAGGCCCTTGCAATCAAATCAATGCCATTGTTAAGATGTGTGCCAGTATATTCTTATATAATTTGGCTTTGACAACACGGTATTGTACGTTCATGGTTTGGCCTGAGGAAATAACAATCCTTGTGGTATGGCTTTACAGTAAATCTAGTTCTGTGTGCTGATACATTGTACAACTGATATGCTTACATTGTGGAACTCTTCACACATATTGATTGAGCATAGACTCAAAGTAAGAAAGGTACATTCACTATGCAATGGTAATGAGACTGTAGAATAAGTAATAAACAGCCCATCTGGACCCATTATTTACCTTCAGTGCAAAGAGAATAGTTTTAAAGTCATCTTTTTCTCACAGTTCTTCAGAAAACGATAACCGCATTGCAATGTATTATTTGTCAATTACACAACATTCCACTGGAAGTCAGCATTTTGATAGTTATTTTTAAGTGTCTCAATTTTGAAACATCTCAGCCTTCACTTGAGTATAATCAAACCTTTAATTGGATCTGATTATGACCCATTGTCGTCATGTGTTCTGTGAAATCCTGACAGTAGGGTAACTACTAAGATTATTTATCTCAGAGCGAGGAGAATTATTAATCATGGTATGTTTGCTATACTTAAACTGTATGTTTGTTAATTATTTGATTATTGGTAAACATTTTTAATTATATATATTTAAAATGGTGATAGAACCAGTAAATTATGGTTGTTTATTTTACAGATGGATTGAAATATGATTTTGTTAAAGCGGCAGGAAAATGTGAATGGATGTCTCTCAGACATTATTCCATAAATCTTTTAATCTCTCAACTCAGCTGTGTTAAAACCCCATTAAAGGTGGCACATTGTTCAAAAATAGTGGACAAGTTTGTGCAACTGAGCCAGTGAACTGCCTTTAAACAATAATGCTGCTTGTCGTAGCTCAAGAACACTTGCTCATAGGAAAATATCAGTAGGAAATACTCACCTTGGCCCTGGTGGCATGACAGAACTATAGAAAAAATGTATATAGACCAACAGGTGACAGTTGGTGGAAAAGCATTGCCAAATGGATGATGCACAGATACAAGGGAGATAATTCCAGCAAACATAAGACACACAATTCAGATATACCTTTATAAACACATTACAGCGGGTAAACTCACCATCTGGATGATTTAAAAATTTAATTAGCCAAGGGGAATACTTAAAAAAAAAACGTTCCAGAACTTCTCACACTTCTATACAGCAATCAGGACAGGTCATGTCTTGCCATTTCAAAAATTCATCAGGACATCTTAAGACGGACTCTAGCTCACAAAGGCAATTATCAGGAGGTCAGCGCCCACGCACATACTGTACAAACCAGGACATTTCAATTCCAGAGCTGTACTTGAATCCTATATTAAAATGGTCAGGATGTCTTATGATAAGGTAAAATGATGTGTGAATCAAGTTCAACTAGAAGGTAAGCTTGGTATAATTAGAATCTCAAGTGGGAATTTCAGTTCAGATTTATTCATAACATAATCAGTGCAAACGGGAATTCATAAAATTTAAAATGTACTTCCTGCTCATTTCTAAAGCAGATGTTGAAGTCCCTGGCCAAATGTACCATTTTGTAATCCAAGAAAACTTTATAATATACTCTAAAATGCTAAACTACTTTATTATGCATGACAGCAATACAAAAGCTTCCCTGTTTTTTTTTCTCCTGTGGATCTATTCCAACCAGAAATGTGACATGTATTTGTTTATAGTATCAGAAACAATATGCATTTTATCAGAGGTGTCAAACTAAATTCCCACATGGCTACACTGTCTGCGGATTTTTGTGGTTTTCCTTTCAGTCAGCTGTGATCTAATGCAATTGCATGGATGTAACTCACATCTGTGTAACTCAGAGTTGTGAGTGAGACTAGAGTTGAGCAAGAGTTTCCCAAAATGATCTTACCAAACTATATTGTGAGGAAAATACATGGAATTGTGAGGGTAATGTTGGAGTCTAAATTAACTCCTTTAACATTTACATTCAAGTTATTACTTTTCATCCAATTTTTAAAAAACACATTATTTTTATCAGACAAAATATTACTGATCAATTGACTTAACTCAATTAAATAAATGAATACACTGTATTTTAAATAAATGCGTTATTTTCCTTAATGATATTGTCCATGGGAAAAAAAAAAAAACATCATTCTGTGAAAATAATTATCATCTTTAGTGATACATACACAAAATATTAAAATAATTTAAGAATACCAATATAGTTAGATGTTTCTTTACCTTTGGGGAAAACCACTCCCCAGAACAAAAATTTTGACTTACATTGACTTACCATTAAAAAATAAATGATAGGGGATGCAAAATCAATAAGCAATTTTACCAATTTGTGGTGAAAACTGAGATACTAGTTGGCACTTCACAAGTTTTCAGACGTAATGGAAACATGCATTCAATATTCAGATTCCATGGAAACAGGCTTTTAAATCTACCTACGAAACTACAATTGATGCCAATTTAAGATTGTTCCAATATAACTTTTTTATATACAGTACTGTGCAAAAGTCTTAGGCACCCTAGATTTTTACATATAATATATAGTATATATTTGGTCTTAGATGTTTATTTTTTGTTTTCTGCATTAGTGTGTCAATAGAAAAGAGCAAATTTGAGATTTCCAAACATTAATTTTTGTATTTTGTTAAATAAAGTAATATTTTAATAATAGACTACTTTTCAGATAAAAAATTGATCAAGGGTCTCTGGGATTACCTGGAAAGCCAGAAGCAAGGGAAACAACCAACATCTGCAGAAGAACTGTGGCAAGTTTTCCGAAATGCTTGGAACAACCGACCAGCCGATTTTCTTATAAAACTGCCAGACAGTGTACCGAAGAGAATTGATGTAGTTTTAAAGGCGAAGGGTGGTCACACCAAACATTGATTTTATTTAGTTTTTAACTATTTACTGCTCTTTAATTTATTTTTCCGATATTCATAACCTTTCATTTCATTATTTTTGAAAGCATCTTAGCTGTACAGAATTTTTTTTACAGATGCCTAAGCCTTTTGCAGAGTACTGTATGTATTGAACCCGTCTATGAATACTGATTCCATCAGAAATAGATGGAAAGTACAACACAATACAATACTGGAACTGTTCAAATGTGGTGACCTTTTTGGCTCTTTGAATGCTCAATTCAATTCATCTTTAGCAGATCTAATATTTTAATGGGGACCCTAAGAGACGAATACCATCTAATAACATAATAAAATACAAAGAGAATAATATATTTTGCACAAAATGTTCATATTTAATATTTAGCCAGGACTTTTATTAAATGCATCTTTTATTAAATGCTACTGCATATAAGAATCTAAATTTCCAAAAATTGTTTTGTGCTTTGTGTTGGCTAAGGTAACTAGCAACAAGCATTTAACTGGCTGAGGCACCAATATTAATAGTATCACAACATTAGCTAGGAAGGTTTACTATATCTTGTGTCTGGAGTTTTACAGTGATGGGGAATGTGAGTTAACAGCAAACAAGCAGCATTATAGGAGTGACCACCAAATCCAGAGTCAGTAAAAGTTTACTTTCTAGCTGCTGATAGAAGTTTTCTAACTTGGCTAACAACATGCATGCCAATATTACAGTTGGCAATGTTTGCTTATGGCCAGATAGCAGTAGCATACTACTTATATTTCTAAATGGATTATGACGTAAGCCTAGCTAGACTAATAGCTGAAGAATTATCATAACATTGTCTAGTTGATTGCCCGGTGTCTTGCCTTCTCTTCTGGTAACTAGTTGTCTAGCAAGGCAGCAGCTATACTTAAACTACAATAAATATTTTAAGCTACATTAGATTTCCAAAAGTACGTGGATTCCTGAACACCACACCTATATGTACTTGTTGAACATCTCATTCCAAGATCACGGGCATTAATATGGAGTTGAACCCCCCTTTGCTGCTATAACATCCTCCACACTTCTGGGAAGGCTTTCTAGTAGATTTTGGAACATGGCTGCAGGGATTCGCTTCCATTCAGCCACAAGAGCATTAGTGAGGTTGGGCACTGATGGCGGTGAACTTTAAACCCAGCCAAAGCTAGGCATTGCGCATGGTGATCTTAGGCTTGTGTATGGCTGCTCGGCTATGGAAACCCATTTCATGAGGCTCTTAACAAACAGTTATTGTGTTCTCATTATTGCCAGAGGTCGTTTAGAACTCTGTAGTGAGTGTTGCAACTGAGGACAGATGATTTGTACATGCTTCAACACTCAGCAGTCCCGTTCTGTGATCTTGTGTCGCCTGCTGCTTCACGGCTGAGCTGTTATTGCTCCTGTACATTTCCACTTCATAACAACAGCACAGTTGTCTGGGGCAGCTTTAGCAAGGCAGAAATGTGTTTAACTGACTTGATTTTGATTTTGATTTTATTTTATTTAGCACAATTAAAATATAAAACAGAAACAGAAGAGATTTTTAAAAAATAGTGATAAATAAAACAATAACTCAACAAAAACATACAAAAATAGATAGAGCATAAATAAATAAAAAATGTTGTTTGATAAATATAGGATAAGATACAACAAACAAAAGAAAAATAATAAAATACATGTGTGTGTGAATGTGTACGTGTATGTTAGCTTCCTACTTCACCGGAAGAGTGTGAATGTGTGTGCGTGTGTGTGTGCATATGCATGTGCACACAAACAAGGTGGCATTCTATGGCAAGCAATGGTTCTATCCCGCCTGGACTACTGCAACTCTCTTCTGGCTGGACTACCGGCATCTGCCACCAGACCCCTGCAACTCATTCAGAATGCTGTGGCTCGTCTGGTCTTCAACCTCCCCTGACACTCCCACGTCACTCCCCTGCTCACTACCCTCCACTGGCTGCCTGTTATAGCTCGCATCAAATTTAAAACATTGGTCCTAGCATACCAGGCAGTCAAGGGATCAGCCCCAGCATACCTCCACAAAATATTCAAACCCTACATGCCAGCCAGATCCCTCCGTTCTGCTACCTCAGGACGCCTAGCACCTCCCCCTCTTCGCACCTGCACTTCCATAACACGTCTCCTGTCTGTTCTGGCCCCACGATGGTGGAATGACCTCCCTGTGGAGGTCAGAACAGCTGAGACACTGACTCATTTCAAACGACGACTGAAGACTCACCTCTTCAGGCTGCACCTCTCCCCATCCCTCCCTACTCCCCTGTAAATGACTGTAAGCTGTTTCGTAGGTGACTTAGGTGCATTAGGTGCATTAACTGTCTTAACTACTGCTTGTATTTTTTCCATAGACTGCATTGTTGCCGTTCTCGTTGTTAGTGTTAATCAGTTTAACCTTCAGGGTCCAAGTTGAACTATGCGGTTGTTCCCTGCACTTGGACTGGTACTTTTCTCTAGGGGTTTCGTCATACTTGTTCCTGGTTATGGTTATACACTTTGTTGTACGTCGCTCTGGATAAGAGCGTCTGCCAAATGCCTGTAATGTAATGTAATGTAATGCAATGCCACGTTGAAAGTCACTGAGCTCTTCAGTACGGACTCATTCTACTGCCAATGTTTGTCAATGGAGATTGTATAGCTGTATGCTTGATTTTATGCTCCTGTTAGCAATGGCTGAAATAGCTGAAACTACTAATTAGAAGGGGTGTCCACATACTTTTGGAAATGTAGTGCATATCCTGCAGTGAATCATTGATGATGATATAAATCAAAATGCTTTAATAAAATCAGGTTAATAACTCAAAAGCATGATAATAATTCATCATTGTTTCTCTGTTGCATAGTTTTTATGTCTTCCAGTTTTTTCTATGTTTAAACTATGATGAATATATATGTGAGACACCATAAAGGAAAAATGGCAAAAGGCTTAAATGTGACACAGTTTTATTACAGTATTGTAGTATGTCTAGTGAACACTTGGCTTCCTCCAGCTATAAATGGCATTCAGTAATGAATGAGGGAAACCAATGCTGAATATGTTCTCTTCTTGTAGTTTCCCATAATATCAAGCAATACATAATCGGAGCAAAACAATGGGCTCAGTGGCAGCTCCCTTCATCCACTACGCCGATGCAGAACATCCACTTTGACAGGCAGAGATATAACACCACTTTATTACCTCTCACAGGGACGTAATCATGACGGATGGTGTTCTAAAGTGTTATCAAAGTACAGGCAATTCACCCCGAATCCAATCACTTCATCCCAATGGCCCTGTCTGCTACAAACACTTGTGCAGTTGCACAATGGAAAATCAAAACCGACAACGAGCCTCATATCTACTCTGTGCAATTTGCACACGGAGAGTTAAGGCAGTGGACTCAAGCTCATGCTAAAGCTGAGAGTAGCCCATGACATAGCAAGTACAGTATATCACTGGGCATCTATTTCTGTGAGAAAAGCTGGCTCAATGGTGGATTATATGTTTGTCAATGCAAAGGCTCCAACATAATGACGGGAGAAAGAATGTTCATAATAAAGATAAAACCACACAGTACATGACCAGTGTCATATAGTACAACTGGTAAGGAAGCTACAGTAATTCAAAAATCTTCAAGTTTAATGGCAAATGTAAGGCATATGTAACATTAATAATGGTTACATTTCATCACACAATAATCAATTCACTTATTAATTAATTTTTTTAATCAAATAGTCTCTTTATTTCTTGTTCATGACGTTTAAGCTAGTGTGCTTAAGGTGCTGACAAAAACAACAAAAATTGTGTCACTGTACATGGACTGCACTGTGTTTCCTGCTAACTGTATGGATGCCAATGCACAATAATAAGACTAAAACATGTCTATCAGATGCATTTTTAAATTTAACACCCCTAGTCTAATCCCTAATATATTTACTATACCTGACATTCCAATAGCCACATTAAAAAACCCACTTTGTTTCATTCTGCATTGTGCTATTCTAGAGCTTATTGTATCTGCCTTTCTATCTCATTAAAGCAACATAACAGCTGCTCCAAGTACTTCATATGCAAAAACAAATCCCGCTTTCATCCAGAGAGCTATGCCAGCCACATTCACGTAAGCAGAATTGTGAGAGTCACATATCTGTGCAATTAAAAGATATCATAAATCTGACTCTAATCAATGTGCTTAATCAATTATATACCTCCACAAACAGCCTCATTTCTTTAGAGGGTCTGTTCTATAAAACAAGCAGGCAAGAAGTAAACAGCACAATGGGCAAAGCTTATCTGGGCTTAGTCAGTTCATTCCCCACCCTGAGAACACAGCAGCTGTTGTGGTGCTCCCATTGTATCAGATTGGAGCTCCCCCACCCTAATCCAGTGACCCGTAAATGCACTCACTGACCCCCAGAGGAAGAAAAGATGACTCAGGAAGCCCCAACGCAGGCAGAAAAGAAGCGGAGAAGCTTGCACTCCCAATACTGACATTCCTTTCCTGGGACACGCAAGCAAGCTACATGGCTGCTCGGGTGCTCGGCTGAGGTACCCCATACCTCAGTCCTGCACCCACAGGAGTAGTTCACTTTTCATTCAGCAAAAAACACCAGTAGAGAAAATTGGATATTGGGTTTGTGAAGCTTTCTGGTGACTGGAATGTTAAAATCAGACAGAACACAAAAAAAATTCAGTTTCACATTGGGATATAGAAAAAGTATGACAGCAGTCAATGTCACTCACTGACATTACCAATGCGCTAGGAAATGCCATTCCATTTCATACATTTTCACAATTTCACATAAAAAATGTATTTATTTTTACCTTTCTTCAGTTTACACCCTGATACTGACCACATTTCAGGGCCACAGCTGATGTTGTTATAATTCTTGGATTTATTTATTTTTTATTCAGAAAACCTACCACTCTTGGTCAAGACTAAGACTGGATTTTTCAAAAACATGTGTCCTGACCTTTTCATGAAGCACCTCTATTTACTTTTTAATGTGATTCATCTTGTGAGATACTCTGTTCTCATAGCTACGGTAAAGGTCAAAACAAATGCTCCTGCATGACTCGCACTGGCAGAATTAGCTTTGTCACCTTTCATCTTTTAAAGTCACTCTGAAAGGTTTGCTTGATTTAGAGTTGCACCCTAAAATGCAACCCTGTCAGTATCCATAAGGCCACCTTCACCACCATTTCTGGCAGCTCACTATGCCTTCTTAAAAAGAAGCCTCCACCTTTGAATAATTAATGAGCCCGAATGCATTATTAAAACTTACCTTCTCAAAACACACCATATATAGAATATAAAATCACTGAAGTAACTCCACAGATGACTTAACACACAAGGTGAGTTAATGATTCAGACACGGACCTCAACTAGCCTATGACAAATACCCATGTAATGTGTAATGTAAATAGCAGAAGAAAATGTTAAGATGACATGTACATTAGTAAAGTCTGGGTTTGTTTTCAAAACACGCATGCAAGATTGGCACATATTTTATGAGGGGGGAAAATAAAATTGCCAGTTAAATGTGGTGTGGCTTTGCATCTACAATGTAAAAACCCACAACAGAACCCTACCTGGAATTGTGACTTCCTATTGACATTGAAAAGTAATTTCCCTTTATTTACCGGCACATTGGCTTAAAAATGAAAATGGCAAATTCTGTATAATGTCAACACTACTGATGCAAGTAGCCAGAGGGGAATCTGTTGTGCAAAGATCACTGCAAAGGAAACCATGAATTTAAAAAGGAGATGCATACATTCAGCCCTAAAGATTCCATTAATCTGGAGTCACTTCAACTGAAAGGAATGAGCAAAATTTGAATTCTAAGAAGTGTGAAAAGATGACCCCTTATGTACTTACGCGGCTTTGTGAAGGCAGGGAGGACGGGGGGTCTGTGAATGTGACGTTGATTGATGATGTTGCAGCAGGTTATGAACACAGAATTAGCACATTAGGGCCAATATGATAAATAGGCTAACCTCCTCCCTCAGATCACATCCAAACACAAGACAGATTGCCAGCACCCTGTGATTAAACTGCTTTGATTGTGTATTTAAGTAATTGTGTAAACCACCTCCCCTCTCAAAGTCATTATTTACCAACGTACTACAAGTCAATTCATTACTGGGTAAAGGTAATCTGCTGTTCATTAGCTATTATAAATGACGAACAAGAGGGGAGACGGGAGTGTGAGGCAGGTAGGAGTGGAGGGCAGGAGGAGAATTAAAAGTGACGACAATACAGGGGTATAGGTAAGCACACACGTTATCGATCTCCCAATGAGGCCAAAGCCTCTGCAATTCAAGTGAAGCGCTGATAGCTCAGTCACCAAGGCCACTGTGCAAGCCAGAGAATGGGAGTAATCCTGTGTATACCAGCAGATGAGGAAATCGAAACACTTCTTCACAAACAATACACTGCTCAGTGTAGCTTGCCACTGCTATCAGAGAAAAGTCGAAGGTCAAAACATGTAGCCTGCTTATTTCAAACTGGGCTGATGCCATGTTAGTCTTCATTGTTCAGGGCCTGCAGAGTCTTGCTGAAACGGTGTGCATTCTCAGATCTTCAAACCTGTATGCAACCTGTAAAACAAAGCTTGTGTTTTTTGTATATAATTTTATTTGTATACAAATAAAATTTGGTTTCTGGCTTTAACTTAATTCACCACTGGTTAAAGTGCCAATCCTTAATTTGTTCATATTAAAAAATAATGTATTTGATACATTTTCATGATGGCCTACTTCAAGCAATATCAGTTCAATCATGTGTTTATGTTCTGTAATTGGTCCTCAATATGCCATTTTCCACTGGTGGTGTCTGGTATAACAATCCTGCCAACAATCCAAATGTGATGATGCATGCACAGGAACGTCCATGGGAAATGAGAAAGAGCAAACGTCTAAAATCCAAAAAGCGTTTTTAAAATTATGTTTCATATGTTGCTGTTGCTAATAGTACTGTGTTAGACAACGTTGTTAGTTGTCTCTAGTCTTCTTTCTCCAAAGTACACTACCGCTGGCTTGTCTTCTAAGAAAAAATAAGCACTCGATGTACTCCTAGGAATAGCTTTGTTTCAAATGGAACTCAGATATTTGGAAAATTAACTTTTGTAACCAGTAGTCATCACAGATGTCACCAGATCCACCAAAACTGAAAAATTAAGGATAGCCACTTTAGAAGGCAACTGTGAAAACACAGGCTTAAGTTGTACCAAAACAATCCAAAATGGTGCTCCGTCACCTTTGTTAAATAAATTAATTTTTACCTGAATATGATTGTCAGTTTTCCAATCATTTGTCATACTGTAGACTCCATACTGTGTCATAAAGTACATTTATCCCTCTAGCCAGTTTGCACCCTCAACCAATCAGGAAAAAGGATGAAAAAAATCAAGGTGTGTATACAGTATATATTTTTTGGCTCTTGATTTGGCTCTGTACATGATTATTTTAGATTTGTAATCAAACAATTCATATGTGGTTAAAGTTCAGATTCTCATTGAATCTTAAAGGGTATTTTAATACATTTTGGTTTCACCATGTTGAAATAACAGCATTTTGTATACATAGCCCTCTCCTCATTTCAGGGCACCATAAGTTTTGGAGAACAACCTCTACTTAGATGTTGGATTATTGCTGCAGGGATTTGCTTCCATTCAGCCAGAAGGACAATAGTGAGGATGAGCACTGATTGAGCGATTAGGCCTGGCTCACCTTTCGCTTTCCAATTGATTCCAAAGGTGTTGAATGGAGGAGGTCAGGGCTCTGTGAAAGTCAGTCAAGTTCTTCCACACCGTTCTCAACAAAAAAAAATCCTTTATCCTCACCTTTATCCTATGATGAAACATTTCTATCCTGATGGGAGTGGTCTCTTCCAGGATCACAATGCTCCCATCTATGGGCACGGGGAGTCACTGAATGGTTTGATGAGTATACAAATGAAGTGAATCATATGCTATGGCCTTCACAGTCACCAGATCTCAACCCAATTGAACACTTATGGGAGATTTTGGACCAATGTGTTAGATAGCACACTTTACCACCATCATCAAAACACTATGGCAATATCTTTTGAAAAAACATCTTCCATCCCAATGTGCATATATATACATATATATATATATATATACACACACACACATAAGAAGTGTTTGCCTTTCTTTCATTCATGAAGTGAATAAGGTTTAACAGCCCATCCATCTTCTACTCAATAGGAATTGCATTGTTTGTTTCTATGATATGATACATTGAATCTTAGGGTCTTCCCATCTCCCAGTTCCAGTTAATCCCTTGTCTAAAACCATCTTGACAATGCATGCAATGCTTGAGCTGATACACCGCACCATGGAAGAATGTGAATGTCCATGGCAGCAGATTGGCGGGATGTACCATGTGCACCTGCATGTATGAATGTAACTGTACATTGAGTAACTGTACCTTTCTGCACCAGGCTACTCAGTAGAAAGTTCAGAAAGTACAGTCTGCTGGCAAAAAAACTCCGAACTCCCCCCCCCACCCCCCAAAACAGGGCCCCCTGTCCTTTCTGTAATGTACAAGCAATGAGAGAGTACAAACAATGGATCACTCTGAGTGCTGAATGAATCCTCGGGTCAAGTGCCGAACTTCTTTTGACAGAAACACAACCCACACTTGTTCTCCTCAAGAGAGCCTGACCCTCCCGGCAAAGAAATAATGAACAGGGCCTCTGCATTAAACAGACATGGCTGTGAGGAGCCTGCTCAGTTCTGCAGACAAATTGCTGCAAAATAATAACAGATCACCATATCTTCCCTTCCAGCTCAAAACCCCATCCCTGTCTTGAATACATGACATCGATGTATGCTGAAGAAACCATGACAAACATCAACTGTACAAACATATCGAGACATCCCTTTCACAAAGATTTTTTGTATGCTGCATACCTAACTATTTGCATTGTACTGTCATGGTCTTGTATAGGGAAAAGCATCCATGGAATCAGGAAAGGTGTAATGTAAATGAAGTCAATTACTATTATTATTGTTATTGTTATTATTATTAGGGGTTCAAGCACAAGCGTGGGAACCATGTAGTATTTTTAATAGTTACCATGATTATCATTATTTCTGGCAAGCGTGTCTGATATCTTCGTACATCGGTCGAAGATTGCCTGCTATACAGAGAGATTTTGGTGATTTTAGCACTCAATTGAAAATACAGACTTTGAAAGGGCATAACTCATGCCCTATTTGGCCAGCAGTTATGAAACCAAAGTCAATCGATGCCACTCCTCACATCGATCAAATATGCTACTTGTCCAAAAGGGTGCATCAGGTAGATTTTCCATCAATTTGAATAAATAAAAGATCTCCTCCTACAAAGTTTTACTAATTTGGATGACACGATTATCTTGAAAAGTTATGTAAATGAAGTTGCTACACTTAAAAATGTGCCCACAGGAAACCAATGAATTTGCATGTGGGCATGGAATTTTACAAAACAGAAAATACATCCCAAAAGGTCTGACATAAAGAAATGAAACTTGGCGGGCTATTGACAGCTCATTCCTGAGGACAACCACAAAGAATTGGCCTGATTCCATCACAGAGTGGCGCTATGCAGCTCCACAATTTTAAAAAATGTTGAAATTCACTAAAAAATTACTATTTTTATGTAGATATGTCAAACCTGGTGTCCTGACTAATCTTCTCAGTATGAATACGTTTATGTATGCTTTGAGTTTATTGTACTATGTACTTGAAAATGTTTTTAAAACTTTACAATGTTGTTTCAGTAATCCATTAGATTTGCATATGGGTGTGGCTTTTTACCAAGAAGCTAATAAATCCTAGACAGGCAGACACAAAGTCATACAACTTGGTAAGTCTATTTATAACTCTATCCTGAAGACAGCCCTAAATAATTATTACAATAAAACCACAAGGTGGCACTATGGAGCTCAACAAATGAAAAAAAAATTCACAAAAAATCACACTAGATTGTGGCGACTCTTCAGACTTGACTATTTCTTTTAATGATGGATCACCCCTGGAACAAGTGTTTTCTTTGAAATACCTGGGCCTCTGGCTTGATCCAGTGCTTTCTTTTAAACAACATATCGAAACCATTATAAACAAACTAAGTTGCAACCTAAGTATACTGTATCGCTTCATAAACTGCTTTACTTTTCAGATGGGCTAAAGA
Organism: Anguilla rostrata; assembly: GCF_018555375.3. Classification (NCBI taxonomy): domain Eukaryota; kingdom Metazoa; phylum Chordata; class Actinopteri; order Anguilliformes; family Anguillidae; genus Anguilla; species Anguilla rostrata. Next base: position 32,275,985 of record NC_057937.1, read on the forward strand.
ATTGTCAAACAGCTGTTACTGCCTATATTGGATTATGGTGACATTGTCTACCAGAACACTTCCGAAACAAATCTTCAACCCCTCAATGTTATTTACAATAGTCTCTGTAGATTTATTCTAAGGTGTCCCTATCAAACTCATCACTGCTCCATGTACAAAACTTTGAACTGGTTACCCCTCAATGCTAGAAGACATTACCATTGGCTCCAAAGCATTTTCAAATGTATCCATTTCGATTATCCCTCTTATCTAAAACAATACCTAATACCATGCATATCTTCATACTCTCTTAGACATACTCAGCAACCTTTCTTTTTTGTTCCCAAAACTAGTAAAGAAATTGGCAGACGTGCCTTTAAATTCAAAGCTCCTTCTGACTGGAACAATCTGCCCAATACCATAAGAACCATCAACTCATTTCGGTTCTTTAAGAACTCATTATTACCCTTTCTTAAAACATCATGCTTCTGCTTTTAATGGTAATGTGTTCTTGCCCCTTTAATACAGAACGGCTTTTGCTTGTCAATTCACTCTGTTATTATTATTATTATTATTATTATTATTATAATTATTATTATTATTATTACTATTATCATTACTACTGCATTATATGTTTTGTGGTATCTACTTCTTACTTATTTTGTGTGGGTGTTGTGGGTTTATGGGAATGACGTGTGGTCGGGTTGGTAAATGAGAGCCTTTATGTATGTTGTATGTGATAGTGTCTGTTGTATTGAATTGTATGTTTTGTGTTGGACCCCCTCGAAAACGAGATGATTCATCTCAAGGGGCTATCCGCTAATAAACTTTATTTTCTTTTTAGACATTTGAAACTAGCAAGGCTGACTAAGCTCCTCATTAGGAATATGAATATGCATGTTTTGTTTTATTTGCATATGTATTTGTGACTTTGAGTGCTTAATTGTTGCTTGTAGCTATATTGATTATTATTCTTCCCTAAAATTGAACAGGCCACAAAATTTGTATAGCATAGCACTATGAAACTTGATGTTCAATGAAGCCAGTATGTTCAAATGCACTCCACCACTGAGGTTACTGCCATGATGTCCACTGGCCAATTGGTGACACTCTGATGCAACATAACTCCTGAGTTGTGTGGTCTAGAAACAAAATATTTTCCCCATCATATTCAATGGCTCATGCCCAACATATTTTCCCATTTAATTTGTGCCATATTGGATTTTCCACCATTTAGAATCTTTTGCAAAACCTACTTTTACAAACTACTCCTTAGCCGTTTGGCCTGTTGTCACCAGAATCTATGAAATCTCACCCGCTATAATTATCAAAAAATGTTGACTTTTCCAAACAGTATGGCTGCCCCCATGACAATCAATCGTTGTGGATGTGGCAGTATTTTTTAACTGCTTCTGTAGTGCCCCATTTTTAAATCAAGCCAGAAAATGACATACCCAAAACAAAATGGCTACTATTCTTGAACCATCTTGACTACAGGCATAATCCTGGTTTCTTCTGAAAGACAACACATGGGAGTCAGAATAACTCTAAATATTACTGAAAGAAAGTACATGAAGCTCAAACACAGAGTGGAAGTTTTTTTTCTCTCCTAAAAGATTTTTATATTTTAAGCAGATGATTTGTGTGTGCCTGGTGGGCTTTGAAAAAAAATGGAACCACAGCCACTGCATTGGACAAATTCTGGTTCACATTTGACATGACAATACCACCCAAAATTAGCATTCTGCATTGTTTTTTCTAAGCTATGTCTAGGTGGGTTTCAAAAAAAGGTCATTTGGAGCCTCTGAAAAACTGAAACCTTTCAGGCTATGTCTTTGTGTCAGTCTCCCATTAGATGTGCAATCATACTGGAAAAAATATGACAGCCATCAGCCAATCAGTTTTCAATGGGCATGTGGAATGCTCAGCAATGGCTGACCCTCATGAAACTAGAATTGGGATGACATAGCTCAGGAGGGTGGTCAGTTCGATCCCCCGCCCTGGGCGTGTCGAAGTGTCCCTGAGCAAGACACCCAACCCCTAATTGCTCGAGCTGATTGGTACCTTGCATGGCAGACTTTCACCGTTGGTGTGTGAGTGTGTGTGAATGGGTGAATGAGAGGCATCAATTGTAAAGCGCTTTGGATTTACCATTCCATTTAGTGCGTTTGTTGACGGAAGCAAGCAATAATAATAATAATAATAATAATAATAATAATAATAATAATAATAATAATATTGCAAGTGACACCTCATTTGTTTCTCTTTTGGAAAGTCAAGCTTTCCTACAGGTTTTTCCTGATAGTCTGGTTCAAAATAATTTACCAGACTGCCAGAAAGGCCAAAAAAACCTGCCTGTTTCGACTCCACCTGTGGAAATATAACATGGTGATGCTGCTCTGAGCTGGTGCTGAGGGTGCACTTCGAGGACAGAACTATGATTGCGATTGCTCTCGTGGGTGGCAGCCGCGGCACTGACTAGAAACGGCAGAATCTGGGGACAGCTGAGGTCTGAAGGCACGCAAGCTGTCAGGACATTTCCATACATCCTTGCCACTCCCTCTGACAATTCCTGGGCCATACTTTATAAAAGAGCCTGCAATCCAATATGGAGGCTAGTACAATGTACACAATCATTACTATAATAACAGAGCAATAGAAAATAATAATGCTTGGTGTACAAATAGTTTTTCCTTTTTCAATGAAATTCTTATCCTATTAAAATGCACCTTCATTATTGTGAGCTGAGAAATAAATTTAAGATCAGCTTTTATGTCTTTGTAAAAGCCATCACCCCATCTTGCCAGAACATCCTACCATTTATGTAATGCCTAAAGATATGTGGATTGGTATTACGATGATATTAATGTGTATTTTAGGGCTGCGTCTGACTTTATTTCTGGCAAGTGAAAAGACTCACAACAAATGGACACAGGCCTGGAACTTTTTTCTCTCTCTTTTTGGACAGTATACTGCTCTGCAGGGTTAAAGCAGACATAATTTCTGTTAATTTTGCCAACAATAAGAAATCAAAGAGTGATTGATTCACTGAAGCTTCTTACATTTTCATCTCCAAAGTACAAAGAACTGAGTTCCTTTTGACCTTATTTCCAGCTGTCTGTTATCACTCGACATATTTCAGTTTTGGAGTCCTTGACAGAGAGAAGGATCCAATGTCTCCTGTTTCACCCCTTTGCTCCTGTTTTATCAGTTTTTTTTAAGCATACGAGAAGCAATCATCTTCTGTCACCCGCCCTGCATAATATTTTTCGGCAGCGGACTTGTGTCTAACCTTTCCCTGCCCCCTTGTTTGGCTTTTGTTTCGTAACAGCTGCTCTCATGGTTTTTTTTGGTCAGCTGTGATTGCTCGAGGCAAAACAGGAGCAGATGGTGTTTTGCTATGCATGAATGGAGCGTTAGAAGAGTTTGGACTGAATAGACCGAGTCTGAATGGTGTCTATGCAGCACCTGCCCCCTTTAGCAGCACGAACACATCACAGTAGCATGATCTGTCTCGGCTTCCTTGCCATCGGATGAAGAAAAAAGATGGAGAACATTGTTTGGATTTTGTCCATATTTATTGATCTTCTTCAGAGCAGTGGCATAATTTGATGTACAGGCAATTCAAGTTAACTGGATATGACAATGCATGCACATGTAATCCATCATGTTAGTCTCCCAGTATACTTTATCAGTTTTGTTGCCATAGAAATGTGAGCTTAGTGATAGCTTACATTAAGAACCTAAGTAAGTTGCAAAAGAAACCAATTTATTTGTTGGATTTGGCAAAGAACACAGAGCATTTAAAAGACTGATGAAAGCAACAGGCGTGTGACAGTGGAGCAGGATTTTAGGTTCTGCATGCTAATATGACACAATAAAAAAAATGTCTTTCACTTTAGTGATAAAAGGACATGTTTTAGCCTCTAGGGTTTTAGGTTCTGTCAGAATAAAGCATGCATTTGTCAATCATAGATAGTGTACAGCCCAAATAGCAAAAAAGAAGAAAAAAACAAAAACATCTCTATGTCAGAGCATTGAAAAAAATAGGTAGTGAAATGAATTTCTAAATTAAATGAGGAGGAATAGATGGCTAACAGACTGGAGCCTAACCATGTTGATTTGTCCTGTCAGAAACAAAAATTAACAACATCAGTGCTTAATTGTTTATTTTTTATTCAAAAAGCTACTAAAGGAAGGATGAATCTTTGGGAAAACTCTCACTGAAAATCACTGATCAAGCTTATCTAGTGGCTGATTCAAGGGGATGTTCACCATACAGCATAATTTACTATGTTATGCCTTAATGGTACATTCATATATATATCTATATTTTTAAACTTCATTATGCATTTGGCATGGGTGCAATACAGCATAAAATTACAGTAGAAAACAAATAGTGTTCAAATATATTTTATCATGTCCCCACAAAAAAATTTTCCTTTACTTTTCCTTTTGTATTGGATTGAAACATTCACTACATTGCCAAAAGTATGTGGACACCCCATCTAATTAGTGGTTTTGGCTATTTCAGCCACACCCATTGCTAACAGGTGCAGAAAATCAAGCATACAGTCATGTAATCTCAATTGACAAACATTGGCAGTAGACTGGGTTGTACTGACGATCTCAGTGACTTTCATCGCGGCACTGTCATAGGATGCCAGGTTTCCAACAAGTCAGTTTGTCAAATTTCTGCCCTGCTAGAGCTGCCCTAGTCAACTGCTGTTATTGGGAAGTGGAAACCTAACGGAGCAACAACAGCTCAGCTGTGAAGCAGTAGGCCACACAAGCCCACACAAGGGGCCTGCCGTGTGCTGAAGCATATAGTGCATAAAGATCATCTGTCCTCGGTTGCAACACTCACTACAGAGTTTCTACTACCTCTGTAGACAACATCAGCACAAAAACTGTTCATCAAGAGCTTCATGAAATGGGTTTCCATGGCTGAGCAGCCGTACACAAGCCTAAAATCACCATGTGCAATGTCAAGCATTGGCTGGAGTGGGAAAAGCATGTTGCCATTTGACTCTGGAGCAGTGGAAACACGTTCACTGGAGTGATGAATCACACTTCATTATCTGCCAGTCTGAAGGACGAATCTGGGTTTGGTAGAATTCATAGGGCCAAGTGTACTGGCTTGAACACTGGCAATTGTAAAGTTTGGCGGAGGAGGAATAGTGGTCTGTGGCTGTTTTTCATGGTTTGGGCTAGAACCTTTAGTTCTAGTGAAAGGAAATCTTAATGCTACAGCATATAGTGACATTCTAGAGAATTGTGCACTTCCAGCATTGTGGCAACAGTTTGGGGAAGACCCTTTCCTGTTTCAGCATGACAATGCCCCCATGCACAAAGTGAGGTCAATGGAGAATTGGTTTGCTGAGTTTGGTGAGGAGAACTTGACTGGCCTACACAGAGCCCTGAGAACTTGACTGACCTACACTCTACCCCATCAAACACCTTTGGGATGAATTGGAATGCTGACTGCGAGCCAGGCCTTACACTCAACATCAGCGCCCAACATCAGTGCCCAATCTCACTAATTATCTTGTGACTTCATGGGAGCAAATCCTCGCAGCCATGTTCCGAAAGCCTTCCCAGAAGAGTGGAGGCTGTTACAGCAGCAAAGGGGGGTCCAACTCCATATTAGTGGCCATGGTTTTGGAATGAGATATTGAACAAGTACATATGGGTGATGTTCTAGGTGTTTACATACCTTTGGAAATGTACTGTATATTGATAGGAGCTACAATGTGTATTTTGCTAAAATAAAACAAATATAACATTTAAAAAATATCTAATATGCAAGAACAGTCATAGGGTAGTATCTTTTCAAAATAAAGAATATCAAAATTTTATACTCAGCTACTTGCGCGTCTGTGCATGCATGGCAAGGGAGTTTCCATGGAGTTGTACCCTTAATGTGAAGATAATTTAGTGTACACAGCATGGCACAGCTTATAAATAAACTTTATCTATTGTCTGAACTACCACCTTTAACCCTTTAAGGTGAAAGATGGCAAATACATATTTAGAATTTTCTTAACTGAACATTCTAATGCTGATGTAACAAGCACTATTGGTCATTGAAAGCAATGGAAAGCAATGGAGTTCTAGAGCACTCTTCACTCTTCAAAAGGTTAAAGCTGAAAGAACATAAAAAAGATGCTTGAGACGTACAAGGTGCTGATTATCAATTGCAATATTTGACTTACCTGGACATATGTGTAAAAAAGAACATACATCCAAATTTGTCAAAAACATCTAGGAAAAATCTAAAATGTCTGCTGTAGTATGGACACAATCCTTTAAACAGCAACAAATTACTATTTACATACTATTTCAATTATGCTAAACATTTTGGAATTGTTATGCTCATGCTTTGATATTATTATTATTATTATTATTATTATTATTGGTCAGTCCAGATTATATATTTGTTCAGTCACCTTTTCAGGCTGATACAGGGGATTATAGATTTTTTTTTCCAAACTGTTTATTCAAGGACTATGCTTTCTTGATATGCACCCTCTGACTATTTGTGCAGAACCGCTGAAAGCTGAGAATAGGCAAAAATGGAAATTGAAATGTGAATAACAAGGTAAAAAAAACAAACAAAAAAATTATTGCATGTACAGAATGACAGTCACCAACATGTCATCCTGGTATCATATGCACCTTGCAAATGGTTATGTATAAATTTAGATGTATATAGCATCTCATTTGAACTGGAAAAAAAAAGCATGCTTTGCTTGAATTCGTGTGATTGATTTAGATTAAATTAATGAGTAATTAATACATGCCAAAATCATTCCCTACTGATGAATGAAACCAAAGTGAATTAATATATCCTGTGTTTAATTAGAGGGAAATGTGTCCTAGTCTTTCGCCTGAATAACATCATTTCAAAATGAATGATGTTGACAGTGCTTTTATTGCCATTTTCAATATGTACATATAATCTTGCAGCGCCAGCATGAAATGTGGTTTATAAGATAATCTCCCCTGACATTCAAAAATCTGCAGAAGTATAGAGAAGCTATAGAGTGAGAGAGAGAGAGAGAGAGAGAGAGAGAGAGATTTTCATGATCTTAGCTTCAGTGCAGTCCAATTCCAATGGCTCTTACACTGCAGCAAAGGTTTTCAGAAAGGTCAACAGGCCATTTTCATTTCTGCTGTGGGGAAATTGGTCTTTACTTTGGAAATGTATACTAAAAGCACAAATTGCCCTTGAATTATAACCCTTTGCCATTGTGTTAGATTAAGTCACAGTAGCTGCAACATCAGAAGCAGCATTAAAGTCGAGTTGCACTACAATATTAACTGTGAAAACAGCTGTGCAATAACGAATGCCAATCTGATCCTTATATCGCTTACCATTTTGTGGAAACAACATGAAATGGACATTTTCAAAATGCTGATTCACATCTGAATGACAAACATCTGGTTACATAGAAACTTCTAGATAAAATAAATTGAGCAGATTAGATTTAAGAGTTGAAAGTCCTCTTTATGAGTGGAACGACAGATAAGCTGAGGACAGGCCACACCTACATATGCCTGGAGGAAGCACATATCACCAAGGTCAGTCATATTCTGATTAAATATGCAATTATATTGTAACTCTTGTAGAATCCACTGTACTGTTATTTATTTGCCTCAAGATTATTTAGAACAAAATAATGTAATTCAACAGAAAAATTTCCCAGAGCCATCACAAGACAGGAGGATATGAATCATTCATTAATTGCTGAGGCAATTCTCATATCAGCTGCAGAAACAGAATGTCATGACTTCTCACAATAGTTCAATGTAACAATTTATCTAACAGCTCCAGTAATAATCTGCATTTGGTTTGTGGGGGAGTAATGACTGAGGTTAAGTCTCAGGAATCTCACATTACTTTAATAGTCTGTTTAATAGTCATATTTCTCAATATCATTCACTATCTTGAAACCCATTGCACATAGAAAATTGATCTGCACAGCAAAAAAGTAGCAGTGAAGTAGGAGAGTAATTTTCCTCTTTTGAACAAATACTTTGCTTTTAGAACTGTTTTACTTTGCCTTTTAAAATGTGGCCTGCGGATTCCCAGGCTGATCAAAAGGTCAGAAGCGTGGAAACGCTGACATACAGAGAATTCGACAAAAGAGGGATAAACCTAACAAATGTTTCATTGAATCACAAAAGACAAAGGCATTGCATAAATGGAGAAGCTGTGTGTGACTGCATTTTCTAGGTTTTTGGCACAAGACACAATTGACACATGACTTTTACAATATTGTTAGTTTAGCAAGCATAACCATCATTGAACACCAAATACAAACAAAATTGACAATATCTGCGGATGTACCATTTTACAAATCTTCCCCTAAAATGTCCCTGCAAGTAAACATATAAGTAATCGCTGTGATTGATGTTTGGCACTATATGTCCACGTACAGAAGGTTTCAACCATGCTGCCTGGATGTTTTAATTTATTACTTGTTTCACATTTCAGTTTGAAGATAGCCAGTGGACAAGCAGCACTGCATGTTTGCCCATATGAGAGTTTATCTATTAAAAGAAAGACTGTAGGCACAAAACAGTTTTTGTAAATGAATTTCATGGAATTCTGAAAAGTATAGATTTAAATGACATGACTGGACCACATTCCTTCTTTTATGAATGATTGTTAACCCCTTTAGTTGCACCGGACTGTATTCTGGTTGCAGTGGGTTTATTTGCATTCATTTTTTAATGGTGAAATATTCGATCAACCTGGTCACACAATATATGGTTTGAAAGTATTAAAACTCACGGATCTATCTCTATAAACAATTTTATGATGCCAATGTATTAGCAACAACAATTTCTTATTTTGTAACATGTGGGGTGGCAGAACACGCTTGGGGGGTCCTCACCTACTAATTAAGTTAACTCTGAAAATCCAGAACCTTGGTACAATCACTGTAAATACAATTGAACTTCTGAGATACAAATACATTGAGAATGGAGGTTGTTTGTAAATGAAATGTTTATAATAAAAAAGCATCAGTTTTACAAACAATGTGAATTCTTTGTTCATCAGAAGTTAAAAATGTTTTAATCATTTTGTAGCTATGCACATTAGTTTAAATGAACCCAAATCAAACCAGTGGTAATCAGAATCTAATTTCAACATTCATAATTATTTATTTATTTAGATCTATGCCAGGGTTTCAAACTATTAATCTGTTTGATTTTCTTAGTTTTATACAGCCAAACATTATTTGTGTATTGGTCCCCATGCATTATTTTATAGCCTCACATATTTTCACAAATAGGTTAGATTTCTAAACAGGATCACAACATATCAAATGCATCATTTTTCATGTACATAAATTGAGCCTGGAGAAATAATGATAAACATGACCATCTAGACTGTCAACCTGAATTGGAAATCCTGTGGACCCTGTAGGCAATCCAAGTTCAGCAATTGTTTGTGGGCTGGCAAAGACACATGACTAATTACACAATTATGGACTAATTATGAAGCGCTCATCTGTGCAACACAATAAAATGGGGTTCTGTTAGAAAACTATGGAGGAAGTAAAACATGGATGGAGAAACAGCCTCATAACAGTGAAGAAAAAAAATCAATATCCTTCTACTACATGTACATGGTATGGTTAATTTAGAAAATGGTACAGATTTAATTGATATTGCAACTTATCTTTGGACCACAGGACAAAGAGATTAAAACAAAAACTCAAAGACAGGCCACAGTAAAACACTTTAAAAATCATAAGGGTGAGAGGTGGCAAGCATTGTTCAGTGTAAATATCCCTAATGACATGTATTTTTAAGAAGCATATGGTGGTATAAAGTATGCATTGCACCCACACTTGACTCACTCGTTGGTCAGCGGCCCTGACTGATCCCAGCCAATTATCAAATATGCTGCCAAATAGCTTCTGTATATGTTCTTCTCCTGCAATCTACTTACCCTTCCAAGATCTGTTAAGATTGATGCGGTCAAAGGTTAAAATCGCTGGTCTTATGTAGAATATGGTTGATCCAGTTTATATTCAAATATATTGGCCTTTTACCTGACAGGAATAATTTGAGGGCTGGCCAATACAACTAATAATAATATTGGCAACACCAAGACTTGCATTTTCTCCTACAACAACTTTCAAATGGTGCAATGACTTACCAAGTAGCTGTCCTTCATTTATTGTTATTTCTGTGAAATTAGTACCCAGCACTGAATAAAAAGACCATCTCTTCCTCTTATACTAAACATTCGTCTTTTAGGTTGCATGATTTGAAGATTTCAGCATGTCCACATCACCCACTTTATATAAGAAATATCGTCATCTTTGTTGCAACTATAATGATCATTTTCTTACATCAACTATACCTCCTTCAGAACCTGATACTTCTCTGTACCCCTTGTGTTGGCAAGGCCGTGGAATATGAAGCTTACCGCTGCACTCGGAAATCAACAGTCTTCTCGAAATCAGCAGTGTCAGGAGCCAGGGAATGACCTTTGTGTTCTTTGTGAGGGAGCACATGTTAATTAGAGATGGGCAGCGAGGTTGGTTAATGTCTAGCAGTGTCCCAGCCCAGGCTCGGCCATGGCGTGGGCCTGCAGGTCAGCGGCAGCCGGGGCTATTGTTCACTTAACATTGTATCTGTGCAGTCAGCAGGAACACGACACGTTCTATCAAACAAGGGAAAAAAATGAACGCCGCTTCGAACAACTGGCTCCTCCATTTCACACAGTACACTACTACATACTGGACCAGAGGGAAGAAAAACAGAAGGGGAGGGGCAGCTTAATGAAGACCGCAGATATGGGTCGCTTTAATGCAAATTTATTTGGTATTTAAAGATACGACTGCAGAAAGCTCCATTAATATGCTTACTACATTGAAGGAATAGTTTCAAGGTCAATTTATAACACCACTGATGAACCTGAACTACTGTATATATTTCCTCACTAATGCGTTTCAAAATAAAGCCTTGCGAAGAGACTGAATAAATCCAATTGAGCACAAAAGGCTGGTTTAATTATTTGTTGAGACAATGGCGTTCAAATTTTTCAAATCTCCGCTTTCCCCATCAGCCTCCATTTTCATTAGCGCTTATTTTCATTAAGGTTCATTCAGTACCTTTGTTTTTTTTCACATGCATTATGCAATTAAAAGGGTTTTTAAATTATTTGCAACCTTTAATGAAAGTCATATAGCTGCAACCCTTGCTGTGAAATATTTGTACAAAATGAACATGATGCCTGAGGGGTTATGGAATAACAAGAGTGACATGCATTATTAATATCCTTCACCATAAATCAGATCAGAATAATAAATACCATTTCCCAGAGCCTCATTATTGTGTGTTTTAAAATCTTGTGTTTGGTCGCCATGGACACCAATTTCAAGATTCTCTCATTCCCCTTATTAAGATTCAGGTCACGCACAACACTTGCTGTTTTTAATTTTCATTTTATCATAAGCACTTTAAGATTGTTGCCAGCGCTTATTTGCAGTTTTCCAACAGACCTCTTCACTATAGCCTCTGACAGGACAGATGCTATAATTAATCATGCAAGAGAAATGGGAATTGTACCCACACTGAATTGGAGAGAGGAAACATCACAATTGTAGATTTTCCTCAATATTCTCCACATTACAAATACATTTTAAAAGCTCATTAATTAAATAATGCCTTTTAACATCTAATAAGAGTGCTTGAAACATGGCATAGCAGTGTTTCCCCTACTCTAAATTTGTATTTAAATTTATTTGAGACAAAATCCTATCTGGTCCAAATGTGACAGATCGAGAAAGCGGCAGTCCAGCTGCTTTGCATGCTTATAGTGGATTTATGATAATTAGTGTTTGCTATTCTACCCTCCCCCCAATCCCAATTGTCTACTGAGAACAGAACACCCCTGGGCCATCTTGAAAATGTAGTGATTTAGACATCCAAAAAAAGGATTGAGTCTATTAATCAACCAGAATAAGACACTGTTTGAATAAGTATGCCATCTGAACAGTTTTCAAACACTAGATTACAAGGTAATTCTGATTGAAATCAAGATGGCACATATTTATAATCGAAAAATTAAAAGGATTTAATGCTTAATTTCCCGGTATTTTTTTCATTTAAAGACTCCATCTACTTCACAGCAAATGCGTTTTTCAACCTTATGGCTTGAAATGAACAGATTCCTCAGAATAAGTGTTTGTGTTCATTATTATTTTTTAATCGCAAACGAGGAGACACAAGGAAATATGTTGTACTTCATACAAAAATTATGGCTAATATCATATTAGTGATGGAATGTTTTACTTCATGACCAAGCAAAACTCATTTTCAAATTAATATGCCTAGAGAGCTTGAAAACAGAATTTATTCTATAGAAAGGGATAAAAAGCAGTTGTTTTTTGTAAGCAAAATACAAACAACTTAATTACTGCCATTATAACTCATAAAAAAGTATAAAACAGCAGAAATGCGAAATGCAGAATGTGATGTTGCAATTCACAGGTCGTTTTACCAATGATTTAATTAAAGCCTCACAGATTAAAAATTTTACAATGTGATATGAAAAATGTACATCTTTTTTCTTTTCGTATTTCTGTACAGCTGGCACAAAGTACTACCATGCCTTTTTAAATTGGATTTGACAGTGCAACAGAATGGTTCCACAAAGCTTTTTTTTCCTTTTCGCTTTCGATTAGTTTGTAGTATCAAGCAATAGTGTAAAAATACATAAATCATTAAACCATCAACCAAGAGCCTCTAATTTACACATACTGTACCATAAAATATCACCTTTAAAAAAAAAAATAGACATAATTTAGAGTCCGAAAAATCTGAGGTAAAAACAATTAAGTGAGAGGGCAATCCTTTTTTTTGGAGTACCATTTATATAGTGTGAGTTTTTGAGAGAAGGAGATTTGGGATATCTTAATATTTTCATATTTTCAGTGCAGATCTGACTCTTCTCTTCAGACACTTGCAGTAGAGTACCATCACAGTTAACACAACGACATGAACGGTCTATGGCAGGTCTCATCCCACTGTCCATTCCTCTATATGAAACAATGTCATGAACACTTCCCTTAGTGTGCTCTTGTCACAAGAAGAATGATCCTCTGGCTTGAAATGAAAATTCTAATGATTTTTTATTAATTTTTTTCAAAGAGAGTACAGAAGTGAAATCTATAGTCTGTAGTAATGTTGGAAAAAAAGGCTCACAAGATACTGGCCTGTGAAGAAACTCCCATTTTTCGAGCACGATACTGGTTACCAGTATTTCCATTCGTGGTGTCCGGGCATTCCCTTTTGTTTAAAACTGCTCCCATGAAGATAAACCACACATCGGGCATGCCCACAGAACATTCCACAAATGTCCAAATCCGTTCATTTCGCCCACACAGTACATACAGCTGAACTGCCACCATCAACCTCATAAATAAAGCTTTCCCATTAAATAAGAGCAGGACATTTCCCTGTGAAATTTACAGTTTAACTTTCTGTTTATGTACCTCAAGTCAGTGTTTTTATTTGAATACAGAGCAACTGAGAGAGAGAAAAAAAAAACATTTGTCCATTGACTTTTTCCATAATACAGCCTATTTTATAGACAAAATCCATTTCAGATATTTGTTCCTGTATGCACGTCTGCATATCATTACCAATGGACAGTCCCTAGTGAAACACATTTATACACACTTCTTAAGTGCAACGTAGAAAAGCAACATGGAAAGATGCTTTTATTATATTCCTCTTCTTTGAAATATAATTTTGGCTCAGTAGATGCTGACCTGGGACAGGACCTGGGCATGAGCATGGGCGTGGGCCTGTATTTGGGACTGATGCTGCTGCTGGGAGGCAGGTTGGGGGCTTCCTAAGGAGACAGATCCGCCTACAGACTGGGGCGTCCCTGGGGAATGCTGGGATGGGGAACATTGGGATGGGTGCTGCTGCTGCTGCTGCTGTTGTTGGAGCTGCTGCATTTGCTGTTGATGCAACTGCTGCAGCTGCATGTGCTGTAGCTGAATTTGCTGCTGATGCTGCATTTGCTGCTGTTGCTGCTGCTGCTGCTGCAGGTGGTGCTGCTGTAGCTGCTGCTGGAGATGCTGCTGAAAATGCTGATGCTGCATCTGCTGCTGGATTTGCTGATGGTGCAGCTGCTGCTGCTGCATCTGGTGGTGCTGCAGGTGCTGCTGCTGCTGCTGGAGCTGCTGGAGGTGGTGGCGCTGGGCGGGCTGCATGGGCGGGCTCATCTGCTGCCCCGCCCCCATGGCCCCGCCCACGCCCATCTGACCCATCAGCTGGGAGGGTGTGCCGGCGGGCAGGTTCTGGGGCGCCACCGTCACTGAGGTGACGATCTGGCTGCCGGGGAGGCGCATCTGGAGGGGCTTGGGGGCAATGGCGCGTGGCAGTGCTTGCTGTAGGGCCTGGGCGGCTGCCGCCGCCGCCGACATTGAGGGGTGCTGGGACAGGGGCGGGCTCAGCATCAGCGAGGGCGAAAGGTTGGTGGAGGCCAGCGTCTGCTGGACCGAGCGCATGGTCTGGGCCTCGGCCGACTCCGCCGCCGCCTGAGGGAGAGGGGGAGAAGAAATCGCCATTTTCGCCCGTTATTCCATGTCGCTCAAACACGGCAGTTCTGACAGCGCTTTTCCGATACAGACGGTTCTCTTTTAATATCTTTTCTGATTAGTGAGTGCGGCGCGAAGTTCTCACCTTTGAAACCAAACTGGCACGATACGCAGCGAGGGCCTTTAAATATTCTTTCTTGGCAGCTTCCGTCTTGCTTTTATAGACCTGCAATAAAACACGGGAGAGGTGTAAATAACAACTGATTAATAATGCACCACACTGCATTCACAATGAATTCAACACACTGAAAATCCCCAGGTGTGAGAAATACGGCTATGTGCGCCGCATATATACACGCCGCATATATATCGTGCGCGGCAGCCATCGGCGGAACGGGGCCCCTTGTGACATCACCTGCTTCTGCTCCTCCCCCAGGCCGTCCCACATGGAGGCCACGATTTTGGACACCTCCCCGAAGGTGGCGTTGGGGTTCTGGCCCTTGATGGCAGCCTGGGTGTCCCTGAAGAACAGGGCGTATGCGGAGACGGGCTTCTGTGGCTCGTTCGGGTCTTTCTTTTTCTTCTTTTTGGGCGTCTTGGGCTTTTTCGCGGTGTCCGGGGCGGGGCGCTTCTCTCCGATCACCTGACACAGAATCGATGGTAGCGTAATGAACGTGACTCCATTTAAAAAGAATGTAACGTGTTATGTCAGCAGGTCAGGTAAAGGAGACTGTATGTCTCTGTATTTCGATTGCAATTCACATTTGATTTCAATGGTCTTAAAAGCAGGGGGAACATATTGAATCACATAATCGGCTCAGTGTGGAAAGGAAAGTCTGTCAAATACATGCAAGCAACATTCTAGAACAGCAAAGTGTTACAAACGAGTGTGCATCAACACATTGCACACACTCACCCTGTTGCCATCGTCTGGGTCCTCTTCGTTGATGGAGCTGGAAGGGGAAGGTGTGGCAGACTTGCTGGCAGGGGGTGAGGGCGAGGTGTGGGGAATGTTTGGTCCATTCATGTTTAAGCCCAGCTGCGCGCTCAGCTGGGATTGGTTGATGGTGGTCAGCTGGTTTCCTGACATCATGGCCGAAGGATTGTTCATGGTGACGATGGACCTCATGACCACCGAAGGACTGGGGTGATACTGACGAAGGTGGGCCTGTCTAATGTTCTGAATCAGAAGAGGAGAAAATTATTTATTTCGTCAATATTTCCTCTTTGTTCCAGGTCCATCATGAATCCATGCCTAATGTTAACAAACAAGAAAATCCAACCATAATAGACTTAATGCAGAGAACCTGCCTTCCGTCACTGTAAACAGCGATGTGATGTTCTATTGTGAAAACCTATGAATGGGTTTATGGGTTTACATGAGATTTTACATGTGTGGGTTTACATGAGTAGAGTGGATAATCAGCGGTTTAAGTTCAAACAGAAGGATTTGAGCACCAGCCCATCCCGCTGCCGTTGCTGTATCACTGACACTGCATCGTGCGGGCTGTTATTTGTATGCACAATGACTGCAAGTCAGTTTGGATAAAAATGCCTGCCAAGTCAAAATTATATCTTTTTCAGCGGAGCCTGACATTCTTAGAAGGTTATAACTTTGACGGCTTCTGTGATGGAGGCAAAAAAATATACCTCCAGAATGTCTGGTGAAGAAATTTCATCTGCTGGCAGGTCTCATATATCACACTTCGACTGGAGTAAAACATATATTTTTTCCCCCTTCAAAGAATATAGAATATTTCTCAATAATCAACTCTATAAGTCATCTTAGCGGGATGAATTCTGAACAGTAGTGTGAGGAAACCCCCCTCCCCTTTTTCTGCCTACAATATTACAGCATCTTCATATTTTTTCGCGAACGCTCTTGATAAAGCGTTTACGTCTTCTAAGGCTCTCGCGGAAAGTGGGCAGAGAATTCATTGATTGTGCCGAGAGTGAAATTACAGGAGCTGCCCGTCTCGCAGTGGGGAGACTGATCAGGAGGGCGCGGATGCTGACAAGGAATACCGAGAAATAACTGAACACAACAAAAAGGTGATTTGTTCCCCCTCGGCACATCCATCTGGTATTCAGGAGCATAAACCCAATCTCTCTCTACATCAACACAATATCAGGGCCCATGCAGCTGCCTTTATTGAAGGGACCTCCTGAACTCCTTATTTCACACAATAACACCTTCTCAAATAAAAAGAAAAAATATATAGATTTTTTGAGATTATTTCTCTATTCGCTATCTGCTACTTCTTAGGAAGCGGAGGACGTCCAACAAAATCCCCAAAAAATGTTTGATTGCCATCTTTATAATTTTCATCATTCAGATGTACACTAATTAATTATATGATGTTATTGTATTATATTGTTATAAAATTAATTAATGAGGACTAGAAATTTATGCTAAATTGCCACACAGATTATGTGTATTTCTGTTTCCCACCTTGTTCTTATGATTTACATTAAATATCATTCAACCCACAGAAATATTATAACAGACTCCCCAGGAGATTAAGCTGCTTGTGTAAAATGAATATAAAAACTTAAAGAAAAATATATAACAGAAAAATGTTTACTTGAAGTAATATGTCAATAATATGTGGCTCACTAGGGTATGTGAATAATTTGATTTGGCGTGCTTCCTTTTCCAAATGTTCACAAACTAGAAACCAGAGACAGTGTTGTGCTGCAGGGCCCAAGATGATCTTAAAGATCATCTTCATCACTATGTGCACAAAGATGCCACTGTAGGTCTAGCTTCTGATAATTGTGTACATCCAAGATGCATTCTGAATAAAATTCTGTAATCAGTAGCTACTGGCATCCGTGTAATAATGCTTTCGCACAAACCCAGTGGTGCAATTCAGCTGCAGGAGTGAATATGTGATTTCTGCAGTTTATGGAGAAAGCAAGCAAGGCCATGGAGAGGTTTAGATTTTCTCCCACAGGCAATTTATCATTTGCTGCTCAAGAGCGCTGCCACAAAATCAACATGCATTTCCCCAAGGAAATGTCAAGGCAGCTATTTGTAATCTTTCTAACTGAATGCTTGCAATGTAAATACGTCTGTGATACAGTAACTAGAACTGCAGTAATTATTTTAAATAGATCCGTTTGTTACAGTTAAAAAGGCCACATGGTGCATTACCATAAGCCTGAGATGCAAAAAAATAAGCCTCTTGATTTTGAATGCTCTTAGTGTCGCATTTGATGCTGATTAATATTAACAAAATATTTAAACAGTGTAATCTTACACTGAACACAAACACCATCTCACTACCTACTGTCTGGCTAAGTCTATGTATGCTCAAAGCTGACAAAACCATCCAAACACATGAGCAGGTGAGGCTGGGGCAATTCATTTTTCTCATATCTAGCCACAGCTTTGATTTGCACTGCGATAGAAATGGCTACTGCATGTGCAACACCAATTAATAGCCACTTTCTTGTTTGTCCAACGCCAGGGCGACTCTGGGGAATGCACATTATTCCGTCTGGCTAGCCACTAGTGTCTTGCTTTCACCCCGTACCCAAGCACAAGGGGCCGAAGAAATTTTTTCATCTCCCTTTAGGATAATGCACACATGTGAAAATCCAGTGACCCAGAAAGTAGCATTCGAACAAGAAAGAAAACAGAAGTCAGCTTAGTTGTCAGCTCGTGGTTACCAACAGCGAGGAAGGCCAATTCAGCTCAAGGCATCACTAATGAAGGAGAACGAGGTTTTCTTGATGAGACCAGGCACATTCTTAACAGCTTCAACTGTTGCTAGGTGGTCTGTGAGTGAAATAAATGCTGACGTGACAAAGAAAGCACCTCTGGGTTAAAATCCTCCATGCTGGAAACTGGCCTTGTGAATACCACTGAGAGTTTATGAGAAAGCTGTAAATGTACACAAATTTCAAATAAATGTAAATTTCAAAAAGTGACTGGTCAGGCTTAACTGGTCAGGCTTGGCCAACCAATCAAATTAGAACCTATAATTATGAAAAATAATGATCATAATGCCTGCAATACTGTAAAAAAAATATTTATAGGTGTAATGTTGGACATGCTCCAGCAGATAACTGGAAAAGCCTTGCAAGGTCATTTTTGTCTGGCTATGTGTACTAAGTGGTTTGGACTGGCAGTGAGGAATAACTGGTTTTGACTGGTAATCTGGACTAACTGGTATTGACTGGTGATGTGGACTAACTGGTTTGGACTGGCTCTGTGTACTAACTGGTTTGGACTGGCTCTGTGTACTAACTGGTTTGGACTGGCTATGTGTATTAACTGGTTTGGACTGACTCTGTGTACTAACTGGTTTGGACTGGCTCTGTGTACTAACTGGTTTGGACTGGCTATGTGTACTAACTGGTTTGGACTGGCGATGTGGACTAACCTATCTGGAATGGTGATGTGGACTAACTGGTTTGGACTGGCTCTGTGTACTAACTGGTTTGGACTGGCTATGTGGACTAACCTGTTTTGACTGGCAATGTGGACTAACTGGTTTGGACTTGCTCTGTGTATTAACTTGTTTGAACTGGCTATGCGTATTAACTGGTTTGGACTGGTGATGTGGACTAACCTGTTTAAACTGGTGATGTGGACTAACTGGTTTGGACTGGGTCTGTGTACTAACTGGTTTGGACTGGCTCTGTGTATTAACTGGTTTGGACTGACTCTGTGTACTAACTGGTTTGGACTGGTGATGTGGACTAACCTGTCTGGACTGGGGATGCGGACTAACTGGTTTGGACTGGCTCTGTGTACTAACTGGTTTGGACTGGCTATGTGTACTAACTGGTTTGGACTGACTATATGTACTAACCGGTTTGGACTGGTGATGTAGACTACCCTGTTTTGACTGGCGATGTTGACTAACCTGTTTTGACTGGTGATGTGGACTAACTGGTTTGGACTGGCTATGTGACAATGAATAGGCATCACAAACCAAGCATGGTATAATACAGAATAAATAATATTTCACTGCTATCAGGCAGCTCAGTGAAGGTGCATAAAACATTCTGCAATACGAAATTCAGCAACTCTTGGGAGTTAAAATGGAAGCAAAAAATATATATATATATTGTATCGTTAAAACACAAAAAAAGACACTACAATTGTTTCAGCTGTTGGGATATCCCAAGCATGTTAACTGAGTCACCATAGTTGCTTTAATAAGAGGTGTGTCACTTGTTATGTCCTCTTCCCTCTATCAAATCTGCTGATGAATTGTTAAGATGCCGCACAAAGAAATAATTGCTCAGGTCCTGCCACAACATGGATAAGCAGAAATAAAATATTGGCCATCCATGCTTCCGCAGCGCAGAATCTCAAGAGTGATCTCCATGAGCAGATTCTACGGTCTGTTCCGACAGATACTGGGACTAGAATTTGGGGAGGTGTAGAATTTATTAACGGCGGCACTGGAAGTGTCTGAAAAGAATGTTAACAAGTTCAATTTCCATTCAATCAGCAACAGTGCTCTTGGAAATGTTTCATTGCGGGAGGAGAGTAAAATAATCTATATGGTAATTATGAGGATGAGTCCCCCAGTAACTTTCACCAGCATGAAAGGTCAGTCCTATTAAAGATAGTTTATCAGTCCCCTGCACATATTCCTTTGCTGTGCTTTTAAACGGAAACACTATTTTATTTTCCCATTTACGGCTACCTGCAGAAGCCCGTGCTTAAGCCAAATAGGAAAAATCTAATACTGAATGCTGGCAAAAGCTATAATAACATGAGGATAAATTGTCCACCTCCCCTCCTCCATTCTCTTGAGCACACCTTACTGCAATGTCTTTCTCACACACAATCCTCCCCAACACTTATTCTTTTATTTTGTTCCCCACCTTCCACCAGCCCTCCCCTCCCCCGCCCTTCTTTTTCCTTGTCCGAGAAGGCTTCAGCCCTCATGTACCCCTCCCCATCGCTGTCCCTTGCCCGCCTCTCCCGGTGCACTGTGGGTATTTAAAACTTGTTCAACATGATTTCATTTCATTTCAAGCAGTGCCTGAGAAAACTAAATTACAAAATCAATCACATAGAAGGTCAGACTGAGACTTCATTACAGTGCTGCATGCTTGCATGAATATCTTTCATTTCTGACTGACCCAATATGTCACAATAGATGTCTAGTAAAAAGAAAAAAAGAGACGGGAGGGGGGAATCCACTTTCTGAAATTGATGTACAGCTGATGTCAATGCAGCTCTGCTTGGAAACGAGATAGCAGAAATGTGTTTTTTTATGGCTTAAAAAAGCATCTTTTTTTGCAACACTGGTCATATGTTATATTTTCTGAGAAAGCACCACCCTGTGACCTGCCACTTTCCAGATGGTTATCTAAACAGACAACCCGCAAGGGACCAGGTTTTTTAAATGAAAAATAAGGGAAATGAAAGACCTCATCAAACCATGAACATCATTTGTGAAACCTTACTGCTGGGATTTCATTTTCAACACACTGGTTTGAGCAAATCCAATAGATCAGAATGGCAGATGCAGCGTAATATTAATAAACACAGGTCGCTGTCATTATATGCAGTAGGTCTATTGCAAACATGTCTTCCCGAATCTTTGGTGCAGCTTACAGGGGAAAGAGCTGATTCCCAACAAGCTGATTTATATTCACTGACCAGCATATAACGCCACTGAGATACTCCCAAAGTCTTTCCATTTTAATGTGGTTTTAAAACAATACAATCAATGAATATTGGCTAACATTAATAAAGCTATTTGCACCATTCTGTGCTAGTCAGCAGGAAAAAAAACATATTATAATTAAAGACTACACTTATTGATTTCTGCTCTTGTTAGTAATAAATATGATGAACATTCAGAACAGTTGAACCTAATTAGGAGAAGAAATGACAGAATTTTATTTAATTTTTTATTTTTAGTTTCTCAACCATACTGCACTGCAGAAAAATATCCCTAGTTTATGGGCACGCTTGGTAACAGTGTTCAGCACTGTGATCTGTACTATAAAAAAAGCATGAAGGGGGATCAGGATGAAATGGTGGTGGCGGCTTTACCTCCAACAGTAGCGAACAGGACTGAGACCAAATCACAAATCAGAGGATCTAATGGACTGAGGGACACATACTGGGAAACGAAAATGAAAGTCACGGGCTTGTTAGGAGAGCAGATTAAATAAATAATGACTTCACATTCTGGGCTCGCGAGAGAGTACCGCGGCTCAGAAACATCGCCTGGTAGAGGGAGAGCATCTGCGGCCAATTTACAAAGTGATATGTGAAGCACCGGGGCCGAGGAATTAGCCCAACACCTGCCGATTCACCTAAAGAGAGTTAACTTCAAAATGTACTAGGAGGAGCGCAGAGCTCGTTTTGTTGCAAGCTTTTCCCCATTCTCACTTTGAAGGACTGATGATTAATATGATGAGTTAGGAAAATGACTTGAGGAACACCTGGAATTCATCAGATTTTAACTGCGCATTTTTACCTTGTAATGTATCGTCAATTAACTACAGTGAGCAAGTACTCCAAACAAGTGCTCGAGCATTAAAACGCCATTCAATTTCACAAAATAATTGCATAGGTCATCAAATAAAAGATTTATTTCGCTGAAGTTGTACGTTCAAAAAAAAAAAACATTCACTTGAAAATACTGGCTTTGTACGGGGACAGACTACTCAGATATTTAGAGTGGTTGCTGAACCTTTTACATTTTCATAAGCTATCTACAGTGGCGGAAAATAGGTGGATTTGATAGATTTTGAAAGGTCTGGGGCACGAAACCATAGCAACACACCGAGGCCCTGAACTTGAATGCGGCCTCCCTTGCAAAAAGATGCATTGTATGGAAACAATTTGAAATAACAGCCAAAACAGCAGCACTTAGCTAGATCTGATCCTCAGAGCTGGCACGCCGCGAAACCCACAAGCTCGGTGCATAACCACATGCAGCCGATGAATACGGGCAGACCATTAAAACCCGGCAACAGATGGAGCAAACGGCATGCAAATCACTGCCTTCTCCACAAGAGTCACATGCTAATATAACCTCGCACGCTCGCGGAAAACCTCTGAAATGGCTTCTAAGTACCGCGCACTCCAAAATTATTGGCACCCTTGATAAAGATGAGCATAAAAGCCTGTATAAAATAAACAACACGAGTAATGAGCTAAATTGCGGTCAAACAGATGGTGCCTTTTCCCATTTTTAAAGTTATTTTCTTTAAATGAATAACACTATTATTTCCCAAAAAGATGTCATAATTATTGGCAGACCCATTTTTAGTACTTTGTGTGCACTTCTTTGGCAATGGAAACACTACTGAGTTCTCTTCTATACTGAGAGACTGGTCAACATATTGAGGAAATCTCTGACCAGTCCTCCATACAGAATCTTTCAAGATCCCACAGGTGTTCGGTCTGCAACTGTAGGCCCTATGCTAGTTTCGGTTGTGTTTCAATTTGGAGATGGCCAGTTGACCTTTTCTCGAATACTTCTGAGGTATACTCAGAAGGGAGGTGATACAAAAATCTTTTGGTAGTTTATGATCCCATTGATCTTAACACCAGCCACAAGACCAGTACATGCAAAGCAAACCCTAAACATCCAAGATTCATCAGTAGGTTTGCCGTCCTTTCCAACGTAAGTGTCTCTCTTCCAATGCCAAACCCACCGCTGGTGTGTTTGGCCAACAAGTTTAATTTCGACTGCACATCTGGCCATAACATCTTGCTCCAATTAAAGTTAGCATTAGTTTGAAAAGAAGAGGGCGGGGTCCACAAGCTCAAAGGATCTGAAAGATCTTGAAAGATTCTGTATAGCGGAAATCCCCCCATACATCCGACGATATCATCTATAGAAGTCAACTCAGTAGTCATATACTGACAAAAGGGTTTGGAAACGAAAAGTATAAAAACCTATTCTCTGAGCAATGTTGTTAGTATTAATCACCATATTGATTATTTCCAACAAAATACAAAATGACGCATTGTTTACTTGTCCAACGATTGTTTTAATAACTTGGTGTGTTTCTAACCATGTTCAGCTTGCTTGTTTGCTATATGAGACGGTGGTCTTGAAAACTTCTGAAAATCAATGCTTTTCATCTGAAACTGATTAAATAGCTATTCTTTAATTCATTTGAAGGAATTTCATGTTTCACCATTATCACCTCAGTAAAAGTGAAGTGTCTGATTCAATTTTATTCATGAATATTGCTTTTTTTATTCATGAAATTGTTTCATGAAATATTTTTCTTCGTCTTTAATATTTTATAATTTAACATTTTACCAGATTATTAAAAAAAAAAAAGAAAAATTGGGGTAACATATTTGAGCACTACAAAAAATAAACCAATCATAAATTGAATATAACCTACTACTTATTCTTTACTGTTGCTCCATAAAGGTAGCCATAATGAGTAATGGGACTGAACATTTCAAATGGACAGTTTAAGATTATCTTTTGAAGATCATTTTCTCTTTCCATTCAGGAACTATATTAAAAAGAAAAATGAGAATATTGCCAATTTGTTACACTTCTCATGCTAAAATCTATATAGCTAATAAATACATGTCAATGAGAGCCTTTGCCAATTCTGCTGAGATCGTCAACTGCTACAGCAACTACAATACGAATGAGGTCTGAAACGGAACTCCATGCTGATTCTAGTGTTTAAATAAAGTCTACTCACAAAACATGGAGCATACAGAAGCTATTAAAGGGGCCTACTGTTTCAGAATAATATCTGTAATCCTCTATGAAGTCATGAGAATAGTCAGCACTCTAATTGTTTTAAGGTTCCATTTCTTCTGGATGTAGACAGCTTAACTGACCATGAAATGAAAATTCTTAAGGCAAAAAGCCTTGGAGCCTCCACTATGTGGCATAGCCATTTTAAAAGCTGCAATTATTTCTAGATGCCAGCAGAAAGGAGAGGGGGGGAAAAAGCTGTAAAAATTTATAGCGCATGCATAAATTGGAATGTAAATAAATGTCTCTAATATCAGCGCACTTCTCCATATGTGTGGCAAATTTGGTGTTAGGCCTGGATTTATATGCAGTCTAAATTGTGTGGTGTGCTGTCTTAGCCCTCATTGCTGACAAAAACCACAAGCTAAACCTCAGACTCGTAACCCAGATCTTGCCACTTGAATTATACAGCAATAATAAACCTGTAAACAGTGTATAAAATCGTACTTATTTTATAACAGCAATAAAATAGTCTCATTTTAATTGCTCTAATGCACTTTGCATCCAATGTCACATTTTTTAAATGTGGCACTTTAGAGATTTTTTTTATAACACATTTGACAAAAACCTGGAAATCTAAACAATGATTGTCTCATTCTTCTGACAAATGGGTTTTTAACCGTTTCTGGTCCATGGACCCCCACCAAGACTTAAAGGCATCCAGAGGATCCACATCATAAGAGGGTTATATGGTCAAAAAAGGTGAAGTTGCAAATCTGTAAGAAAATGTTTTTGTAACACAGTGTGGCCCACGTTGTAACTTGCCGTATGGTCTTATGTGCACCTGTTTTGAGTGAAGGACAAACAACATTGTGCTGACATAGAGTTTCTGCCCCCTGTCTCTGCACAGACAAAGAGAGGCGCAGAGGGGTGGAGCAAAGAGAGACAGAAAAAGAGTGAGAGAGCAATGTGCAAATGGGCACATCACTGAGGACGTGCCATCGGTAGCTAAGCACCACCATTGGCCATACTTTTGGTTTTATCTGAACAGAGGTTTGCATGGATTGGCTGAGACAAAAGCGTCGATTCCACAAGAACTAGAAACCAAAATAAGCTGTAAATTGATGTGACACAGCACAGTGCACCTAGCATCACAAGCAAAGGCTTCTAGTTCAACAAAATAGACCCAGAATTGACTTATTTCACAGACAAAGACTTAGGCAGCCTACTGGCCTCCTGGTAATTGATTCTTGGAGCCGCCCACAAACCGGCTGCTGACTCTGCAACCAAAAGTACTGTGCCTTTCAACAAACAAAAAAATTACAGTGCCTTTCTTAGCTCCAAACAAAGTAGAGCAGAGTATTCAAACACTGAGTTTCAGATTCAGGTCTTCAAAACACCTCAGGTGACAATGGACTTGAGTGAGGTGCTTCAGGTTTTGATGCTTCAGGTTTCCAGAAGCATCAACAAAAATAAATACATGGATTCAGCTGTACTTTTTAATTCCCATATGTAGTACTTCTGGAATCGAACATTTTGTTGTGTAGTATACACACACACACACACAGTGTTACATAAATATGAATATACAGTATATGCTTTTAATGCATTGCATATTCATATTGATATTTGCTGTAGCAATTTTACAGTTTCTCTCCATACCCACACACTACTTAGCAACCAAAGCTTAATCTTCAAATTAAGGAAACAAATCTGAAGTAATCCTAAAAAGACAGGAATAAAGAGGGCTTAAGTGAGTTCCAACAGTTTTACTCATATAGTCTGGTAAAAATCAGATCTATCGTGGAACTATCAAATACATCCATCATCAAAACAGATTCGGCAGCTTCATGTTCAGAGGAGGGAAGCAGAGGGTAAACTGGCCCCTCTGGGAGTATGGGTCAAGTACTATAAATACAAACTATTATATAATATTATTATATAATGGATCTGTACATTATATACAGCATACGAAATCATATGTTGTAACCATTAAATGCTATGATTACATTACAAGAGCGCTTGGATCATGTTTTACCTCTGGAACTATTTGACGTAGTCGTTTTGGCATATCTCATTCTACGGATTGTGTACTCAGTAAAGTGCTTGCAGATTGTGTCCTTGGTAATACTAGGCTGAGCTAGCTGTGGACTCTCCTATCACATGCCGTACCTTTGGACTCACCATGGGCAGGCCACTGCTGAGGACTGGGCCCTCCTGGTCTGCAAGGTTGCGGGATATGGTGATGGAGGGCAGCTCCAGGCTCTGAGGGGGGAACTGAGGGGTAAATCGGCCCCTCTGCGATGACTGGGGTTCTGGGAGCCCGGAGAAGGGCGAGCCCGTGTCCGACATCCCCAGGCCCGTCTCGGCCTCGGGAGGAGGCGTGATGGGCGGGATCTCAAACTCTTCGTCCCCCAGGCTGGGCGTGTGAAATGTCTGCTGCAGGGAAAATGGAAGGAAAGGAAGTCATTTCACCATTAAATTTGCTTCCTAGAAGCATTACAATGATGCTGAACACAGTTATGCTGCTATCTGGCAGTAATGCTAGTATTCATTTTCACCTTTTTATGAATGCACAGCAAATCATAATACACAAAACAGAACACATAAATCTAAGAGGTGAGCATCAAACTTTGGATCGAGTTTTTGGACTGGATTAAATCAAAATTTGCCCTTAACCGTGACTTACAACAACATGCTAGGGATAGATTGCAATTGGTCGAGTTCATCAACAAAATCGACACGTAAGACAAAAAATTAAATAAATAGCATCTCCTTCATTTTAAGTAAAAAAATGGAAAACACATTAATTCAAAGGTAAAACCAAAACATTGAAGTTTAAGATGTGCTCATTGGATACACTGGTCAAGGGAAGATGACAAATTGCAGTTTATCAAATAGTAATCACGGCAGAGGGAATGTGCAATAAAAGCTTATGATATGAGGGTTGGAAAATGTACGAAGAGTGGAGAAACTACACGTCACAGAGAGATGGGCTTATAAAATTCAAAGAGATTAAGTAATACTCTCAGAGATTCCTGCTCTTGGCTAGAAGTTTTTCTTTGTTCCCATAGCCTGCACCCTTAAATCTTCTCATCAAATGGGTTTAATCCCCCTGCCTCCGAAATTAAAGCTTCTGGTCACACTTAATTTGCTTATTTGGTTTCTTTGGGATGGTATTCCTGACCTGCTCTGATCAAGTCTTCATTCGGCGCTCTTGTTGCAGACCCAAAATAACCAACATTTGCCGCTGCAGCTACGTCTTGGACTTCAAAAGATACGGGAAAAGCACCGCGCCTCAACATGACTGCAGGTTTTTCCAGCCCGTGGCACTGGTGTTTGTCTCCTTGGTTAGAGCCACAGTTAAAACATGCTTTACTGCGGCCAGAAGGGGTCATTGTCGATGTTAATAGTAAATTTTAACCAGGACACTCAAAACACCACAGCAGAAAAAGCCATGGCCGCCCGAACAGTATCACAGTTCTCCCTCTCCAGAGCAGCTTGAAGGAGGGAAGGCAAGCAGCACTGGCAATGTGTTAACACATCGCTGATTAAAGTGCGTTAATACAGCCCGCGCTGCTTTGGCGCGCTAACACTTGAAACTAATTTGTCGCCTGCTCTGAAAGCCGCTTTCTTGACAAGCGGTGATGAAATGCGCTCACAGGGCCAGCTAATAGTGCCCCCCTCCCTTTTGTTTCAGAACAACGTTCACCTGTTTTGACGTTTGTTTTACAACCATTAAATCGGGTTTCTGTTCCGCGGCAGCTGCGCTGCTCATCAAGTATCTCCCCTCCGGTATCGCGTCTGACAAACAACGACGCGCCCGAGCCGTTTACCGTACAGTCCTTCTGCCTCCTCATCCTCACCCGTTTTACTGACTTTGAAAGCTGGCACCAGGCAAAAACCGTGCAGAAAAAAGAACTAAAGACAACTGCAACAGGGAACATGCAATTTGTAAGTGCAGACCAGTGTTGATGTAATTCTAAATTTAGAACCTACGTTCGTCCTCAAGCTCTTTAATAAGACAGCGCTGATAAAATGTCCATGTTTTCCAGATTTTTTAAAATGAGAAATTTGCACAAAAACCAATTGCTCATATCCTTATGACTCATAGTTCAATACGCTTTTTAGAAATTGAACGGCCGAGCTGATACGCAGGCAATGTTAAGGACAGCCTACATTCATGCTCCCGCACTTTCATGAGCAGCTCTGATACATTTTCCAGATTTTTACATTCATTTCAAAATGTCCAAGAGAACGTCTCACAAAATGCTACAAAATTTATGACTTGCAGTTCAATACAGTTTTAGAAACAGTCACTCCTTCCACCTCAACCACGTGTGGTCTCCATGGTTCTGTAGAACACCAATAAAAGTTGATACACAGGCAATGTCTCAGTTTCGGAAGCTACACGGTCCAGAGATCTGTAAAAGGCAACAGCATTTCCTCGTGCCACGCCTTAACGTACTGATAAACTACTGCACGTTTAATACAATGTTGCAGAATGAGTCCGAACAAGTGGAATGCGATTGAGACCTTTAGGCCGAATGCTGAAAAAAGCTCGAGGGGAAAGCTAGAAATGGAACTTGTGTGTCAAGCGTGGTACAGCCAGAGATGTGGGGGAAGCGGAGGAGCCAGATCGTTATCAGATGGCAGTTGCCTCTCGTCTCCCATTGTTAATGATGATGCAAATTAACAGCTGCACAAGGGGAGCTGAAAATTGAGATGTAGCAAGTTGAGCCGCGGCTTGGCTTGGGTATACGAGGTGTCAGCTGTCGTTGCTGGTCTGCTCGTCGGTGACGAAGTGCCAGACTAGTTATGGCTGGTGGAGCCGAGAGTGGGGGGCGGGGGGGTGTTGCCTTATACCATGCTCACTATTAGTGTCACTTCATATAAAGCTTGCCTAATTCTGTGCTACGAGAGGCTTACCGTCCTCTGATCTCAGATTAAGAGATGCAAAATCCACTTTCTTCACGTCAGCTGCCTGATTATCCATTTAAATTGTGCTGAAAGCTCAGCAAAGCCCACTGCCAAGCCAGATGCTGGCTCAGGATGCTGGCGAAAGGGAGGGGGGGTTCATATGCCAACTTGGGGGGGGAGTCAAGCAATGGCACCTGATTGTGGGGATGGGGTGCCGCCGGACAGGGGCCAAGCTGTACCCCACATGTCAAACCAGACGCACGGGGGCATCCCCTGGCCACTCCGAGCGCAACGCACGGCGCAAATCCGACGGGATAGGCCGACGGAAGCACCGCCTCCCAGTTTATGACAGATTCGCTAGGTCACAAATGCGCCGCCTCTTGGATGTGTGCCAGCACAGGATTAAGATATTAGTCATCTGAAACAGTGGAACAATTAGGTCCCCCGAGTGAAACGGCAGCTGGAGGATTTCAGTCTTAGAAGAACGACGTTAACCGGCTCGAGAGGCAGTCGCTTTGCTTCACCTCGACGTCAGGCCGCAGCGAAAACGCTGAAGCGGGAAACGGGGCCGGACGGTTCCCAGATTGTGCCATAAGGAGAGCCGGAGTTAAATGATGTGGCATTAACGCTGACAGAGCAGGCACAAGTGTCAGTTCCACAGAAATATTCTGACAGTGCCCAATGCCTCTTGTGCATTACAGCATTACTCAATTCATTCGGTGGCAGAAAACTCAAATCAGGGAGGGCCTTAGATTTTTGTGAAATTTGTGAAATCAGGAAATTTAGGACCGACTTTGGCAAAAAAAAAAAAAAAAAAAAAAAACTGGTCTATCGGTGCGGAATATTGATTTTGAAATGAACTGACCTGAGTGGTTTCACAAGACCAATGACTCATTTTGTTCCAAAGCTTGGTATTACACAATGGCTTGTTAAGATAAATATGTACTTTGTTCAATTGTTTCAGCTGCATTTCTATAACATTCCAATTAATTTTAACTGAACTCCTACCAATGGGAGATGGTAGGTACAGGATACATGATGGTCTTATGAAGGCAGATCTTTATTTAAAAAGAACAAGGGTGGATATGATGATGCTAGATTTGCAGTGAACCCCAAGCAAAGGAAATAAAAACATGACAAATAGCATGTGATTAACTAACACTCAAAAGTAGAGTTCTGCACTCCAGTGAAAAAGAAAAACTTGCTTCGAAATGAACTCAGGGGAACAATAGCGTTATAATGTTAATAGTGCTCTCACAAAACCTCCATCATCGTTACCATCACCCACCCCCTAACTCGCGCTTGTGGATCGTTTCTCAAAATTGACAACAGATTTCCAATATCTACCAGCTCAACTTCCTTTGTACTTGTTTAGAAGTAATTATGTAGATATAATTTGATTGCATGAGTCAAATGATATGTTTGAGTGGAACTCAATCTTAATGAATAATTTCCCTTTGGCGAGCATAGTAGATTCTGTTAAAATGTAAGCTTTCACAAGCAGACCGTGGTCACCTTATCTAATATTGTGAATGCAAAAGGTAATGTTTCACAAGCCTCCTAAGAAGGCAGTTGTTTTAGCTATCGGTTACACATTTTGGTTAATTTCCTCATGTTTTCTAAATGTGCATTAAGCTTAAATTACGGGGTCGTTTACTCTGATGTGACTTCTGGTGATGTGATCATTTCCTGTTCATCTGCAGTTTGCAATACCCAGAGATGGAATGCATTTTATACTTATTAAATTAATTTCTTCTCCAAAGGCTTTTTGAAGCCATTTACAAAAAATAAACAAACACATGAAAAAAATAAAAATGATTTTAAAAAGGACACCTAAAAGATAACGCTGTTTTTGTTTTGTTTTTTTTCCCCCCCATTCTGCAACAACAGTATGGAAGCCCATTGGTTTGCAATTTAAAAAATGAAAGCTGTGTAAAAAGACAGATTTGTTTTGTGTCAGTGCAAAAGGCCTCCCTTTGAACAAAACCCTTGCCCAGGGCTGACACATTAAGTAGATTAAAATAGTGTTATACCGGAAAAGAAAACTCATTTCAGCGTGAAATTACACCACTCAATGAAAGTCATTTCCATTCCTTTTTGGATTAGGTTACAAGAGACAATACTTCACAGTTTATATCATGCCTCCACTGGAAAATATAATCGGCGCTATATGGTTACGCTTTTAATTTTTCAAATGCGTGCTACAGTACAATGCCATCTGTACTGTAACACAAGGAGCGGTTTGTTCCTTTTGATAAAATGCAAATTTGCAGGGCTGCTACACCGAGCCCCAACAGCACCGCAGTCAGACATTTTCCGCAGCTGGGATTAAGCAGGTGAAGAACAGCTGGTGCTGGCTGGGCTCTCCACCACACCTGGATCCCGGGTCACAACAGTAAAATCCTGATCACAAAAAAACAAGGAAAATTAGCGCCCGTCGCGCTCCTCCAGGTTCGGCTTTGTCTCCGGATCTGTGGCAAAAACTGTTGTGACGAGTTTCTTCAGAGCTAGCTGTAACCACCCCCCCCCCCCCAACTTGACTGCTGTTGAGGCGCAATAATGACCGTGGCCTCTCTGCGAGATCCGTGGCACACAATGAAAGAGGCGAGATCTATTACGCTTTTTTTTTTTTTTTTTTTTAAGTAGCTTTGGAAAAATCAGGTTACACGGGCTTTTAATCTCCATGTCATTTAAATCTATCTTAAAGCCCTTTGGTGTGAACAATAGAGTGAAGGACAGTGCTGTTGAATGGTGGAGAATGATGGGCTTGGGTTTGTTAGAGTATATTACATCCAAGGACAAGGAGGGGGAGTGAGGGGGTGGAGATGGAGATCTCAGGAAAAAAAAAAGAAATCCAAAAACAGGGCAGAACAATTCCCCACCGATCTCTCTCCTATTCATACCGAAAACGCACTTTATACAGACGCCTCTAATGATGCAACATGACATTTTAGGTGTCAGTTTTTGTTCTGCGATTGATGGTCACTGCATCTCCTCCTCCTCCTTGTTCATCTCCTGCACAATGCAGAAATGCTGGAATACCTGCGAGCGCCAGGGCCAATTTATCATAAAGCTTTCATTGTTAGTGTTATCAGGCCTGAGATATTTTACAATAACCTTGCATGCTCCTTGATTCACACCGGCTGCATACTTTCATCAGTCATTCAAACGTCACGAAACATTACTTGTTTGTTAGCAGCAAAATATTATCTGGTAAACATTCAAAATATGTGGTCATTGTGCTATTATGTGGACAGCCTGTGCTGAAATATGTTATTGTTACATTATAATTCTAACCAAACTCACCCAATACTAACATCAGTAACTGATTTATTTATCATAAATTAGCTACTTATGTTACACTTGACATCAGTAGCTAATTTATAATAAAAGTTCTAAATCAAGCAACCTTGGCCTGATTGGTCTCTGGGATTAGTTCAATCTGAGTCTTATTGGGGTGTCAAAATGTCAGGAATGGAGCAATGCTGAGTACCTCCTGCACATGTTCACCTTCATGAAATCTAATAATTAGTCCAATTAGTGTGGTAAGGTGCCCGGTTGAAGCGTAAACCAGATCCGCCGCTGATACTCCAGGACCAGGGCTGCCTATCATGCTCTAAGCAGTTGAATAGCGAGTCTGATATTTCCTTCTTTGTCCTGTTGGTCTCTGTGGGCTCCTGTACACCAGTACTGCAACCAGCACTACTACTCCATACCGTCGCTGCAGCCCTGGCTCTTGGTCGACCAGGCCAGCCGCATTGGCTCTCTCTGCGAGTTTTCTTTAATTCTGCTCTTTGTTGGAACTGCGAAGGGTGCCTAAAATTTGGAAATCAATCTTTTCTGTCTTCTATGTACCTCTGTGCACCCCTACCCCCACAGCCTTGAGGATCAAATGGGACAAGACAGCAACAGAGAGAAGTACTCACATCGCCAGCCGACAGCAGTGCACCGTTTGCCTCCGCCATGTTCATGTAATTATTATTGTTCCCAAACTGCAAGAGAAAGCAAACGCATAATTAGAATTTAGACCCTTTATGCTGCCAACAGGTGACATTGATGGTCATAGTATAACAGTATGCTATAAACTTGCTATTTAAAGACAGAACCTGAATCAGGGTTTCTCCTGCATTGAAATGTCTGCCGGGTCGCCTAAATGTTTTTTCAAGCCGTCTAAGCTGCCTATAGGAGAAATCCCACCAAAAAAAACCGGCAAGATGATTAGAAATGGTCTGTGAATTTATTGGTACTATTTCGTTGTGGATGATACTGCATTTCAAGTTTTGTTCAAGTTTGACTGCATTCAAGTTTACGTGCAACATTCAACACGCTAAGTTAACGACAGTAGAATCCTCATAATTGCATCAAAGAAAAAAAACAGAGTGCCAATGACTGCGCGTGCCACTCAGGCGTCCGCTATGGATGATTTTCAACAGAAACCAGCTACCTTCGCAAGTTAGGCCTATGTGTTGCGTTTTGTGTCTTTATAGGGCATTTGTTGGTTTATTTATTTATTACACATCTGCCAACTTTTAATGTATTTTTAAAGATCGTTGTGCAATGTAACTGGACAGAATTTCATGAAAATCTCTGAAATATGCACTATTGGTTAATGCAAATAGGCAATCTCTTTACAGTGGAATTAATGGGAACTTTGGCAATTATATGCAAATACCCAAAATAAGCAATAATATGTTATGCAGTTAGATTTATTCTACTGTATTGACCTACACTGTTTTTGCCTATCGGTGCAGATTGAACCACAGTCCCTGTCACACAAAGTGAAGGCAAGAAAAACCCTACTGAATGCATTAAACCATGGGGCAATGGTATTAAGATCAGCACAGTTCAATCCAACTGGTCTGTTTTTGATGTACTGAGATGCATTTTAAGAATGAGTACAATGCTATTCCTCCACAGAGAAAGCAGAGAAATGCAGCCAATTCAATGAAAGGTAATGAGAATCTAGGTTTGCTATTCATAGCTTATAGAACAGAAATTAATGATACCTTAGCGCCACAATACAAAGTAGCGCGACGCAGCATAATGTTATTAACTTTCAATACCCTGGGGGTGCAGGCCAGAATTGGGGCACAAAACCAAGAACGGGGACATTGTGCAAACACTCGTTCGTATGGTTCGGATCTGAAGCTTTCGGCGCGATTCCAAAGTACCGATGAGCGGAGGAGGCGGCCTTTAATAAGAAATAGCAGAGCGCTGGAGAACCAGCCCCCCAAAACCCAAGCGAGGCCTCCTGATAGAACGGCAGACACTTCCTTTCTTCTCAAACAGTGGAGCACTGACAGGTAGGAACAATGGGCCACAGAATGAAGAATTACAGGCCAGCATCTGGGCCCTGCAGCACAAAGTACCTTTCTGACAAAAAAGAGCCCGGTTTACACTTAGTAAAAAGGAGGGGAGAGGTGGTCTGCAGCAGCCCCTTTCGCGGGAACGCATTCTAGAATTCAGCAAAACGAGAGAAATTCCCTTTGTGTATTTATTACAAAGTCATTCCTTCGAACATAATAAATGCAGAAATATTGTTGGGGGGGGGGGGGGGGTGGTTGAGCAGAGGGTGGTGAAGAGTTCCTTATCTTCATGGAGGCATAACAATAGCTGAAACAAATTAAGATCAGACAGAAATGAGAAGTGCTTTAATTTATTTTCTGCTCCTTTTGTTCTGCCCCCCTTCCCTCATAGTGGTTAGTATGCCAATGTAATTACCGCAAGAACTGCGGCTAATCAACTGCGAACGGTATCCATTAATTAGTATATACCCTGGAGAAAGGGGAGAAAATCAGGAGCTATGTTAACAGTGTAACGCGCTGGTGAGCCGGGGGAGGGGGGGAGAGGTGCAAAACCCACAAGCATTTGAAGAAGCAGGTGGTTTTTCAGCAGTCCAAATCATCTACCTTGAGCTCTCGCTGTAAAACTCTATCAAAGCTCACTACTCAAGGCTAGGCGTACGCCTCGCCGACCAGATACCCTCTTCTGAGGAACGTCGGTCTGTCAGCACAGCTTTCCTAGGCAAACAGAACCCCCTCCCCGCCAAACTTCAGCCTCTTCCTTTTTTCACCTGCCCTTGCAACCTTGAAAGCAGACTTAGCCAAACCCCAATGTGCCCTTTATGACACACTTAGAGAGTAATTAACCTTCCGGAAGCTTATCTGTAAAGCTACCTAGTGGTTTCTCCCTTAGGATTACAGACAAGTCTCAAAAATCTCCCCCCCTTCATGAACTATTGAGAAAATGCTATCGTTCTACAGAAAGAAGTGGTTTTGTGTCCCTTGGCCACTGTTTCACAACATAGGCACAGCCAGGCAGAATCAAGGACTAACAGAGAGGAGCTTTATCTCACTTTAAATGGTATTGCATCACAGAAAGGTGTTAGAAGGGAGTTAATGAGTATAAAACCAGGCAAGCAGGTGGTTTTTAGAAAAGTCGAAGAGTCTGTGCTTTCTATTCAAGTTATTCATCAACACCGTCAGCAACATTTGCTCATTCCGAATCCAACTGGCTGCCCTCGAGCTCTCCAGTATGTGGTTTTAACACACGGTAAACAAACTACTCATTAATGCTTACACATTTATATCACAGGAAAGGGGAGCGCACTTACAAAGACATACATTTCAGACGATTATCACTGCATTAAAATGACAAATTTTGTTCTCAATTGGATCTACCACTGGAACAGGAGGAATTAGGCTAACATAATGCCAATAATTACTGAGGGAAATTGACCAAGGTAATAAATAAACATATTACCAGATGGTAGCCCATCCTCCAGAACCTCACATATATACATTATGTGCTTTGAAAATTACTTATCTGACTACATCAAAACATTTGAGCAATTTTGTCATCGAGCCACAGAAAATTTCCCCCAGTCACCCACCGTATTCATCTGGACCTTTGCTGCTCTGTGAGGACAGAGGCCAAGCGAGCACTTAATTAGGACCAGGAACAAAGAGGTGGTGAGTTATAGTGATCTTTAATTCATCCCGTCAATGCATTTTACGTTCGTGCTTGCGGTCTCTCAGAATGCAGCCAAACGACAAATGAAATTAACCTCGATTGGAGAGTCTGGACTGCTGACCGTGGAGTCCACGCGAAAATGGGTCAGAGCGGACAATGCGAGCTCTGTAATTTAAAAAATGAGGAGCCGGACTCCTTTGGCCTAATTAGCGTAGACATCTCAATGTGGACAGAGACCATTTTGGCAGCGACGGGGGGTGGGGGGGGGGTGGGGTGGGTAGGTCGGGCAACCAGCAGTCCCCACTGTACGTGTGACTCTGGGCAATGTGCACCCGGGTGGGTTGAGGATTATGAAACAGGTGAATGGCAGAGCTGCCAAGAAGCATCCTCCTGTACTTGACCACCGAAATGACTTTGAAATCAGCAGGAAGGCCGAGTTGCGGTCCTGCAGGCTGCATTTTGACTGGGTGCAAGCCCGTTGTGTATGCCATTTCGGCTCTGTGCATTTAGCGCACTTCTGGTACCTCTTTTCTGAAGGGCCACGTCAGAGGAGAGCTGGCAGTGAGCGCGGATCAGTTTTAAAGAGCTGTGGGATATGGGGGCTTTTATTAACAGTGGCTCCGTAATATGAGCCCCTCCTGGGGTCTGGCACGAACTCAATGACAGAGCAAACGTTGTCTCCGTTGTTTTTACACGACCAGTAAAGGAGTAGGCCTAAAAAATAAATGTTCCTGAAAAGGGATTAATAATTAACAAAAGCTTCTCTGGCAGTGAAAAGATTATCTAAACATTTTTTGAAGGACATGAAAAAAGTGGACAGGCTTATTTTGAATCCAATAAAAGTATGTTTCCCTTTTAGTCAGAAAACAGGTCAAGCATAATTAACTTCCCAGTATTGGTAATTGTCTTTCCAGCTGATCATGTTTTTTTTCTTTTTTTTTTTGAACTGAAAAATTATGGGGCATTGATGGGAGGGGGAGGGGGTAGGGGGTGTTTGCACTCACACTGTATGTCACTGATTTTCATAAGGCTGGAAACCATCACATTTCCAACCAAACAATTCTTAACAGCATCTTACTGGTGATACAGCCTACCCATGCATGTGACTGGATGGATGCCCATTTCACTTTGATCAGAGATAACTTATACAGATGGAATTTCATAACCTGTAGGGAAAGATATTTTTTATAGTGGTATGGATCTGTGGGGAAATTAGCCCTTTGGCTACAAATGCGCCAAGCAAAATGATTTCAACCCGAGGGCTAAAATGCTATTACGCCAACATGAACCTGGCTCAACCCACGACATGAATTAATGTAAAAATTCTCTCATCCATAAACACACCGAGCATGTGGTTGCACTGCAGCCGAAGCAAAGTCATATTCAGAGAGCTTTCCGTGGAACATGTCCACGTCTCCGACAATGAAACACTGCTCCTCTCTTACCCTCAGTGCAGCGATTATGTACCCTTGGGTATGAATCATCCGTAGCGCTCGCATTCTGTCAACTTTCTTTCAAGGGAGTCACATTTCAACAGCAATGTTTACGAGATAAAGAACAGAGATAAAATGCTGACCTATGACTGCAGTTTGAGGAAATGCGCTTCCATCTTCTATCAAGTGTGAGCATCGTCTCTGCTTCCCCCCCCCCTTTTTAACCCCCCCCCCCCCACCCCCTTCTGTACTTGTTTTCAGGCAGTAGGCCTATGAATATAATAAAGACTGAGCTCAGTGTTCATCTTGTATTTTTGCTTCCACTTGGGCTATTTCATTCCCAAAGACGGTTTTCATGAATAAATCAATGACTCGATTATAAATAGAATAGGAATCTGAATGGCGATGGAAGTTTAATATTTACTGCGGCATCTAGCATGCAATATGAATCAGCGCAAACGACCAAAGGGGAAGAAAACCCGCCGTCTTGCTCAGGAGATGATGTATGTTGTGGGTATTTTGATATGGTAACGCAATAACGTTCAGAGCTCCGCCTTTATGACATTATAGCAGGTAAGCAACTGTGGCGTGCTGCAAAAGCTAATTTAATTAAGCCTGCGCACTTGGCTGAAATATATCAGCTGCTGACAAGCAATTTTACAGTCCTGCTTCTCCTCTGAAATCACACTGCTGCTGCTGCTCTTTGGTACATAATTCCTGTGCTAATGTGTTCTCCAGCGATCTTTCTCAGAAGAGAAATAAAACTGCATCTACTGCAGCACGAATAAAGATATTTTTCATCTCACCTTCCCCCCATCCCCCCCCCCCCCCTTGTAGATTTGGCACAATCATAAGCTGGATCTCTTCATTCAACAGAAGCAACAGCCAAACAGAGCAAGTACTGATTACTGTCTTTCTCCAAGCCAGCTGGTGCTTGAGTAAACACAATCTTTCAGAGGGTAACCTTTTGATTTCCAAGGTCCTTCTGGCCAAACATATACTCATTTACAAACCAGTTCTCTGTAACACCTCTGTAGCTGCCCTAACACGATTATCGGCGCTATTCAAACCCATATGCGTCGGTCATATTCTGGTAAAACCGATCTGTAAAATGGTCTTCATGGCACAGCATAGCCGTACAGCCAGTTTTGCAGACTGCTTTCTGATCCGCAGGCAGAATCGATGACAAAATTCAGTTTAAAACGGAAATCATTGCTCTCCATTAAAACTTGTAACCGTCCCTTCGGAGGACCCCTGGCAGAATGTTCTAGAAGCCAATGTTGAAATCAGGCTGATTTTTCACCTTCTCTAATTTTCAGTGAAGAAAAACATCCACAATGGAAGGGAACGGGTCTGCGTGCTCATCCAGCAGAGACCAGCTGATTCAGTCCTGCTCCGGTCGCTCAAGATCAACATGACTTTCAAGACACATCATTAGCATCCTTTTTTAACTCTACAAATATCTAATTTACGCTTTTGTACAGATCTAACAAGCTTTCCAACAGACTAGGTAGAATGCAGTGCTGGTCAGGCTTTATTTAAATAGGTTAGGCATTATAAGATGCCTGTCAGACATTTTGCGTTATCCCAAAAGGAAACTGTAGCAAACATTATTAAGCACGTAACATCCTTTGGAGACCAGACTCATATCTGACTGCCAGGGCTCAGATAAAATACTGCTTTGTTCCTATATTGTATTATCCAATCGTTTGCTGGTTTTGCAAGAGTAATCTTTGACTGCCATCTCATGCGCTTCCAGTAAAAGTCTGCCCTGTACATCATGTATCATTAAACAGTCAGATTTCTTAAGGGCACATGGAACGGATCTCTGTGCTATAAACACAGGCAAACTGTTTAGTTGTCTACACTCAGCATTTAGGAAAGGCTGTGTTCCACTCACCCGACACTGCTGTGGGTCAGCTACACTTGTGGCAAGCCGGAGGCATTTCCACAGCAAACTGGCCGAGTATGTAGGCCAATCCCAGATATGGTAGTGGGCTGGCTCAAAGCCCAGACAAATTAAGTGGAAGTAGGCATGTTTATCCTGCGTAAAATACCGTAGCCATGGAGTTTTTTGTGCTCGCTCCTTGCTTGGCAGCATTGTCTAAGTCATATCGTCAACAGATCAGACAAGGAAAGCACCATTCTATCGGCGTTTTTTTTGTTTTGTCGTGATATCATTGCCATTGTTGTGAAAGGCACATATATTTCAGTCTCTCTCACAAGTAAGCCAGCAAGCAATTAAGTAGTGGGCTCACTCATTCACCGGCCACCACACACAATATTTGTGGGCATAATAAAGAGGCATTGAGTAGGCCTATTTAATGTACAAGCCCATGCAGTAAATGGAGTCATATATTTGTTTCTTTGTTTATTTCTTTATGTCTATCTCCTTTTTGAATTAGTGCCATGTTAGTAAATTAGTATAGTTTACCCTATATGCACAGTGATTTTGCTATAAATTAAATGACCTGAGAAGAACTGTATTTTATACAGTCATTAACAGGTTTCTTCCTATTTAAAGTCTGCAAGAGACAATGCAGGCATTGGCTTCTGAAAGAGAGCAAATGCCAATCCATGATAAATGGTATTCTGAGATTGTTTAAGGGCACATTGTACCCCAGCCCAGTTACATAATGGACTAAATGCTCTATAGAGCAGCACTGACTAGAAAGGCCCATGTTTTAATCAATCACTGTGAAACAGGACCTGAGGATTCAAAACTGAGAAGGAAAGGTCTAGAAAGAGGGCAATGCCTCAAATAATTGGCCCGACCAGAAAAGAGGAGGTGTTTGTGAAAACTAACCCTGCTTCTGGGGTTTGACAATATACCAATGCTGTGTCATTTTTTAAACATCAGAATCTGTTGCAATATATGGTCGCGTTATATGGTCATTGGACTGGCTGACTGTATTTGACACAAACATAGAAGGCACGGTCAGTTGAGCTAACACGTGGACACACTCTCAACCCTTACTTCCCCTACCCAACTACCATACTTTAGCGCCCGCCTGCCAACTTCTTTCTGTGGCTAGCATCTGGAGTCAGTTCTGAGGTGTGAACGGTAATAAAAACTCACCCCAACACAGCTTCGTCTTTTATCGAGTCGGGCGTGAGCCACTTCAGACCTCAAACCGCCAGTGCTGACACCACACAGAGGCAAGAGAAACAGAGGCACCATTCTTTGGGAGAGCGACCGAGGCGCAAGCCAAAGCCCGTCGATGCTTCTGTGCATTAGCCTTTCAGTCACGTTTCAGGGTTGTTTACGCCGAACAGTTCTGAAGTAGCTCCAGTTCAAGATGGTATCAAAGGCATCGATTTAAATCAAAGTTGGCATTTTTCCAGAGACATCTGACTAGGGAGCCAAGCAAATATTTTTTACTTTTTTATTCATTTTTATTTGTGGGGGTTACAACCCATCTGAGAAAGATCTTTTTCGTAAGCGATGCTCTGTTTTTAAAGGGTGCAGGTCTGGTTTTTAATATTGATTGTGACCCTGTATTTAGCTTGACAAGTGGAGATGGGGTCAGCGACTTAGTCTAAATAAAGTCTGTTAGAGGTTCACAAAACACTGAGTCCGCTTTCATCACTTTGGCAGCTGCTGCACATTTCTTTGCTCCCAGGACACTATTACTGGTTAATGCACTCATTACAGCCGGCTCCCATACGCCCATAATAGGAAGCCATCGGCGAGGATAAAGACCAGCATGCTTGGTACTTTTTAATTGCTTACACACAAACTAAAAAAGTGACTGTTTGAAATACTGTCAAAAACCTTAAAGAATTGTCTGTACTCAATCACACATATATACAATTCAATCTTTAAGTAAAAGACCTGTACTTGTATTTAGAAATGTTTGTTATAAACACCATTATGTTTCACATGAGCATTTTTCACACGCGTATTAAACAATGCCCAGTTTTTTGGTAGTCCAGTTTGATAGCAATCAAAAAATTGTAAATCTAGTTTTTAATCTGTTTATTTTAATGGGAACCCGGCTGGTCTCTATGGATCATGGCTACCCAAGGCTCATGTGTCAAAAGCCAGCTAACTAGTTGCACAACTAGCCCATGTGTGCGTTTTTATTTCCATGTAAGACTTTTTCAGCTGGGAAACTGATATGTAGGAGCGTGGCCTGTGCTTGCTAGCTTGCTTTCAGCTCCAAGTTCAATTTGGTCTTTTCCCCCGGATAACAAACTACAGTAAGTACAATTCTGACCAGTTGTTTAATCTCTGTAACTCTGAGAAGCACAAACTTCTGAGGGGTGACTCATATATCAGTCTATTATACACTACAGGGCTGACTGTATTAAACAAATGGATCTGCCTGCAGCTGGAATAGAGGCAATATAAAGGAGCAGAGGTTATTGTCTAATTTAAATCTTGGCTGCCTTCCCAGACCAGTACAAGTGTCCAATTTGTGACTGTGTAGCTCAACGCTGCTGACAGGGGTCCTGCTGCAAATACAATTGGGCTCCCCTCCAGAAATGTGTC
The DNA here is from genome assembly GCF_018555375.3 of Anguilla rostrata. Taxonomy (NCBI): domain Eukaryota; kingdom Metazoa; phylum Chordata; class Actinopteri; order Anguilliformes; family Anguillidae; genus Anguilla; species Anguilla rostrata. The sequence continues at coordinate 32,318,031 of NC_057937.1, forward strand.
TGGAAACTTCCGATCAACAAGTTGGTAGATTACCAGTATGACTGGAGCAAATTAGTTTGCATTATGGAAACATATGGCCAAGGAAGGTTCCCTTTTCACCTTGGTATGACGCCTGCCTTTTCAAATGGCAGCTACGGCGAGCCCAGGCAGCAAGGGCGCAAGAGAGCAGCCGGTACTTTCGGTGTAACCCCCTTTATGACCGCCACCCATGATTTGACTCTGCCTGTCATTGCTGATTTGTGATACTGGCCGTGTTTGAACAAAAATAAAAATAAATGGATGACAGAGATTTTAAGTGAACAGCTGACACTGTATGAACTACGCATAAGTGATTTCAAGGAATCCACAATTAATAAACCTTTAATATCTCTAATTTTGATGGGTTTTTTCGGACATTAAAAAAAACATAATATCTGCCAAAACACTTTAGTGTTTCAAAAAGGAACAATCCATGTTAGGGCCTCACTCAGTCATCTCACGCAATACAATGGTTTCGAAAATGGGCAAAGTGAGATGAAAGACTGTAGAACAGATGTTACGCAATTACAATAACCAACATACACTTTTCCTCTCTCGACAGAGAACCATTGTAAGACTTTCTGAATAAAGATGCACCAAGGACTCGGGTAGAGTCACGGTAGAAATATTCTGTTCCAAATAGAAAAAGAGAGAAATCTACTCAAAAACATCAAAGGCACCTTAAAAATTGCAGTCTAAGATTATCAATGCAATAACATTTTTATTTTTTGAGAGATTTTTTTTTGTTCTGTTTGAACAGTGAGACAATCATTCTAGAATCTAGAGGCATAAAGGACAGAGAATGCAAGGAAGCATAACCACCCCACCCCACCCGAGTATCGAAGATACATCACTGGAATGGCAGGAGAACCATCACAATCCTTTTAATCTAAGTACACAAATCCCCAAAGAGAGTGTGAGACATTTGCATTAACCGCAAATGTAAATACCAATCTTACTAAATTATATAGCAGAGTCTGTTCCACCCAGAGGCATTCCAGCCAAGGGCCAGCAGATGAACTGGTGACAGAAAAGATATAATTCTTACATTAGAAAATGCAGTAGGCTATTGCAGTAGATTCCTTGAAAAGTCATATCTACACAGATTAAGTTTCCACTCAATACCTAGCCATGCAAAATCAATGGACTAGCTGTATTTTCAATACATGGCACCTTATAACCTGACCACAGGCTGAACTCCTGCGTGTTCACTGATATATTACTCATCAATAGGATGTTCAAACACTATTAACAGTTACCATTATTATTATTATTAGTTCCTGCTGTTCAACAACAAATAAAGGCAGAAATGAGAGATTTGAGCAGGCTCAGTACAAAAATAAATACCCTCCTTTCTACAACCTGGCTTATATCTTGCAACAAGCAAGTGTTATTCCACTGCAAGTATCTTTATTATGGTCAGGTTTTTGCCATCCCTTTGACAGGTGATTTCCAGAATTAACTGCATGCCACTGCTCTTTTTCCAACATCATTCAAATCAGCTTGTATCTGAAACACTGGGAATTTTCCCCTGAACCCTAGCAACTTTAGACACTTACAATCCCAACAACTTAAAATATGGGACCACATTAAAATTATTTTAAAAATCTACCTTACATTCAAACTGGATTCCAATTCAAGCAACGAGCCTTGATCAGAAAGATTTATTCCATTGATTCCTAGGCACAATGGGAGTATTAGTAAAGGATCAAATTATGATGACAAAATTTCATTTGTAAACAACTGCACTTTATCTTAAATAAAGTAAAGTATTATTAACATTATATTTATTATCATAGCATCTGGCCAATTGGATGTATTGAGGTATATCTGTATCCAACTGCACAGTAGGCTTTGAAGCAACAAAAAAAAGGTCATTCAGATGATTGGCATCCACTTAAAGCAACCAGATGCCATAAAGTCTGGGTGCAGGGCAGAAGAGCAGTCTGTAAGACACACCAAGATCTCTATCATGGCCACTCACAGCTAGAATGTTTCCTGACTTGGGTTCTGTTAGTCTCTGTGTGTCTGACAGTTTATGAAAGAAATAGGTAAATGGTACAAAAATAATTTAATGACCATCTAAGTTAATGCAGCAATATGATTACCAATAGCCTAGTTCAATTCAGAGGGATTTGTGGACTGTGCAGAAAGGCTGGCCTGGTCAAAAGTTTAGAAGGCATGTTGAAGAAATGAATTTGCTCTAATAATCAAAGCCAACGAATGACACAGATGTTACGGTGGTCAAACTAACAGGTTGGTATAATATTTAAGATAAAGTGATTTTGAAGGCAGGTAAACTGGATAATTCAATCAATCAAACATATGGCCTACGCATAGTAAATTATGTTTCTTAATGTCCCTCCATCTCAATTTGCACTTACCTACAATGTAAATATACAATGTGGACTGTAGATACATCTATACATACAACTGATGTCACACAACTAATAAATAGGGCATTAATTCACATTGTTATACAAGACAGTCACCTACACTTAAAACCAGCCCCTTCTGGATGTTAATAAACTCCAAGGTAACTCTCAAGAGGTTTTCCACTGGCAAAGACAACCACTTTGATTTATGTACTTCTTCAGTTCTGCTTGAGGCTTAGCTGTTGCCAGGCATCTTTCAAGAATATGTAGTGTAATTACAGTATTTGTTAATTAGTTCCCGTTAGCAATATTTTGCACAGAACACTGAAAACCTTGAACAGCAGGCCAAATGAGAAGATGTCCTATTATTTCCAAACTCCACCTACATGCAATTAGACTGAAAATAATTTGTCTCCTTTAAAACTCGATTGCTGGGAAACTTTGATACCAGATGAAATGCCATTAATGCAACAACGGCAATCATACAGAACTGATTAGTTCTGAAGCATTAATTAGCACTCAACCTGATGGCAGTCTTTCCCGAATTCAGCTCAATGAGAGTATGCAAATGTGAATTAGCTTTGACTGTCAAAGCTTTCGGTACTGAGCCATTATAAAAACTCCTGTTATGTAGTACCATATGTGTGCATATTTCCGCATGTTTAGGTAAACAAAGAGTTTCACTGATTTAAAATAAAGTATTTTGTACAGATTATGGGCATAAACACATCCAAAGAATGAATAATCTCTTAGGAGTAGTTTATTGAAACTCAACATACAAAGTACTTACTTATTTTAGGACGCCAAGTGCATCTTGGCAAGAACAGACTGTATGCCAGACGGATTATATGTACTAATGCCATTAAACACAGATCATGGCTGCTTTCAGTTTTTACAGGAGCCAAAATTCACCAATACCTCAACACTGTTGGTGCTTTTGTCGTGTTTACATTACCTTTTAAGAAGCCCAGAGAGGCACTGCCTTCTCTTAGCTCTTGGAATTACATTTTGGCATTTAGCAGCTGCTGTTACCCAGAGCGTCTTACACAGATTACATTTTTACATGCAACCCATTTATACAGCTGCATATTTACAGAAGCTTTTTGGTTAAGTCTCTTGCTCAAGGGTACAATGGCACCTCAACAGCTGGGAATTAAAGCTACAACCTTTGCCATAACCACTGTATTATACTGACTGCCCCGTATCACGTTTCTCTATGAGGCCAGAAGTAACTGAAGCTGGACTGTATTGAGATTGTGTAAAGAGGATTGAGGTTTTCATCCACAGTCACCTCCAAATCACAAACACAGCAAAGAAAATCATGTCAAGGGCTTCCTGTTTTATAGCAGCCAGAGCAAGGGTGTCCAGTTTTATTAAAAAATAACTGATGTGGGTGCAGGTTTTTGTTTTAACCCAGCACAACACCCGATTCAACTAATTAACTAATCATGGTCTTCAATCAAGACCTTGATAAGTAGAATTGGATGTCTTAGTGCTTGGCTAAAACAAAAATCTGCACCCACACTGGTCCTTTTCAGACAAAATTGGACACCCCTGAAGAAGAGTTTAAAGTTTAATTTGTAATCGTGGTAGTGTAAATGGTTTCAAAGCTTACAACAAATTACAACAAATCCAAAGATACAACTGTGTTGAAACATAAGGTTTGTCTTTTGAGAAATGCAGGAGGAGATGCATTCACTTATTTTGGAATGTTCAGAGGTATACAATGCAATCAGTCAATAATTTGTATTTAGCCTTTGGCAATGCAAAATAATTAGAATGTGAGTATAGTGGTAGCAATCAATAAAGACAGTCCACCAGTCAGCAGTGTGCAGTGTTTATTAGCAGCTGGCATTTTATTATAGCTTGTGTTCCCATCTTTTGAGCCAGATCTGAGACCAACAACTGTAAATATGAACACACAGGGAAAAAAAACCCTCAAATGTACACTATGCCAACAGTATTGAGGGCAGCTGTGACTGAAAAATCAACAAATGCAGAAACCGCAACTTCCAATGGTCCCAACTCCCAAGCAGGCACAACATATTCTCACTAGGCACAACTGAATGTGCCTAGTGAGACCAGGTAGACATTACCATAGGTAAACAGAACTTCTGCACAAACCAGGTTCCCCTTCTGAAAACCTACAAATGAGTAACTGCTAATGAAAATAACATGTGCTCACAGGTTCGTCCTGTCAGACTGTATTTACACACACAAAAATAAGCATAGGAGTATAGACATTGGGTATGTTTCCTTTGATTCCATTTGGTTTTCTTCAAACCATGTCCCATGACAAAAAAGCAGCTAAGTGCTAGCTAAATCATTTCCATTATAAATAAGAGCAGACATTAATTACAGGCATTTTTTTGGCAGACGCTCTTATCCAGAGCGACATTAATGAGTTTAATGTCTCACTCACTCAGAAATAACTTTTGAAGGAGCTCAAATAATTTGTTTTTCCGAACATTAGTTAATTTGAAGACTACTTAATTCCTTTTGATTGTTAATAAATTGTTCATGATCCTAAGCAAAGTTCAATTGTCATTTTTATTAACGTACGCAATCACACAAACCAGTGTACAGTTACAAAAATAATGAAGCCAAAACAGAAAGAGCCTGTACACACAGAAAAGTGTGCGATTTAGAGCAAAAACAGGAACTGTATGTATGGGTTTGAGTAAGTGCAATCAAAATCAATCATGTTAACTCAATAGCCTGGTCGTCCACAGAAGCTCTGGGAAATAACCAAAGTCCATGTTCCAAGCCACTGTCCAAAGACTGCATATACATTAGTCAGCCATTTGCTGTCTTACTCTACAGTGTAACCTCAAACATGAGACAACTGGCGTCAACATACTGAAATAATAGCAAATGCTCAAATTGTCTTTTAAAAGAGTCCGATAGGTTATCATTTGGCATATTAATCAGCAAAATATCAGCCTGAAAGTTCAGCTCTCAATGGTCCTCCTAAATATTGCCCACCAAGAAAACTCATTCCATTTCATTTCTGTAGTTTACAGTTGGAGTTTAAACAATTCCAAGCCGCTATTGCAATCCTATGGCTTATTCCATTAGAATACTCCAAAGAGTGAGTGCATATGCGTGTGTGTGTGCGTGTGTGTGTATGTATGTGTGAGAGTGAGACAGATAGAGAAAGAGAACAAGAGAGAATGAGAGCAAGAGGGAGTGAGAGATAAAGCTACAGTGAGAGAGAGAGAGCTTCTCAAACCAGGTATTCCAGAGAAAGGCTAGCCATTACAGGACAGACCCTGAATGGCTGGATTTTCCAAGGGTATTAAACCACTGAACCTGACCAGAAAAACTGCATAAGCCTCACCCAAATGAGCTCCTGGAAGTGATGAAGGTCACCTCAGCTCCTGAAACGCCGGCAACCCTTAATAAAACTATCTGGCGTATCATTCCAGTCGTATCATTTTCACCGTGTTTCATTATGGTAGGTTAACCTTGGCTAACTCCAAATGACCACTTTAATCAACTGCCTATAATCTGTCTGATACAATATAGCCTAATGATTCTTATTATCTTTCCCTTTATCAGCTTGTGGTAGAATGTCCTTCACCTGATTAAAGGGAGCTCTTTTCACAGCTGTTGCAGGTGTTGCAAAGGAGTCAGAATAAAAAGCTCAGCTAAAGGTATTCCACCTCCACAGACCTAGACACAGGGACTCCAGCACATGAGTTGGAAACAGGAATCAGTGGATAAGTCTGCACCCTGGAGAACCAGCGCAATTAGAAGATTTCCCAGTCCTTCTCCTTCTCCCCGTCATTTCTGCAATGTGCCTCTTCAAAGGAGGACACCGTGACCTGCAGGGATCTGAGCTCATTCATTACACCAAGAAGATGTCGCACTGGGCAGGTTCACAATCACAGAGCATGGGGAGACAGACCCACAGCTGTGGCTGGAATACATTTGCACGTTGGAGGACTGGGAAAGGGGTCTTAGGAGGTACTCAAGGAGAAACTGGGAACATGCATCAAAGAGAACTTTGGCTGGGTGCGCATTTGAATGAAATACACAATGAAAATTGGTTTGAAACAAGGCTCAAATATTCTGAAATGAAATTAGGCAATTTGTTGTAGAAATTCCTCCTAACACAAGATATAGTGCATTCACAAGTCTGAAATGTGATGAGTGCACTATGCACAGTTTAAACACCAAGAAAATCATCTCATCATGTTAAACGAGGACATGGAAAACAATTTATAAGTTGCAGCTACACATACAGTATATTAATCTCTGGTGTGTGAGCATAATCTCTCAATATAAAAAACAATTACAACAAAACCCACAATGGGCCGATTGCAATGTCAAACTGAGTGATGGATATTGGTTTGGTCTGTTTATCTGCAAAATAATTATTAGACCTTTGGAAATGAACCTCAATCCGGAGAGATGGGAGAAATATTTAGTTACTGCACCCAGGTCACTGACCACCAAGTCCTGGCAGATCAGCCCTGCAGATCAACACTAGGGTAAATAGCGGAGTGTCTTCCTCCCCATTATTACTGTTTTCAAAGCCCAGATGGATAAAACTAGCAGCATTGTAACCCTAATTGGTTAAATGCAAAAATTTACAAAGGTAGGTGGTTTCGGTAGATAATCATGACAATAGCGGAAACCTGAGTAGCACAGGCGACTGTTGGCACTCGTCGGTTTCATTCTTTAACACAATTAGGCAGATTCTACTGTAGTTAATTTAGGATATGGTTTCACTTAAACTTGAAAGCAGTCAAAACTTTAAAAACTTGTAATGCATTATAATTCATGATGAAATTGTGCCAATAAATTCACACACCATTTCTAATCGTTTTCCTAGCGGTTTTAAGAAACTCTTAAGCAGCCCGCCTAAGACATTTCAATGCAGGAAACACCCTGTGTTCAGATATTTCCAAAGGAAATGTTGGGTGCCATTTCGGTTCACGGCACGTCTGAGGCCAATAAAAATCACATTAGCAACGAAGTAATCACTGCATAATTTCTGAAGTGCATAAACAATGCAACCACTTTCCATTTCCATGTATTACACATGAGAAACACATATCCTAGCTGAGTCAGCAATAAGGGGAACCATATATTTTTTCCACGGGCATACCTAAATGAATGAGTATTACCTTCCCGTCATTACTCTGACAACAATGCTTTCTGCTATTTGCCATTTCCTGTGCTCGAATGATTAGTATTCTTTTATACTAATCCATTCCTATCATGTTTTCAATAAGAAAATAGTAAAAGACTACGTAAATAAATCAATTCATTTATTTGAAAAATAAAATGAAGGGCAAAGTTATTTTGACAGTTGAACAACATATCTCTATATCCAAGATACAAATGGGTTCCCGTTGGACTTGGACCTGTTGTATTACATTCAATGGTACTGTTAACAGCACATAGATTACCGGGCATTAATTACAATTAGTGCCCCAGTTGGATGCACTAAATGTTTTCTTTTCCATTCCACTGCACCACGATACAAGGCCTCACTGTGCTTTTCACTTCAAATGTAAGCCATAATGATTAATTGCTTTAGGCTGTACAGTCTGGCTCTGTGAAAAACAAAGTGCTTAAATGAGCTGCGTAGCTTCAAGACAAGGTGTCCTTGAAGCTGTGCTGGCTGAGATGCGCAGCTGCAATTGGATTTTCTTACAGCAGACAGACTAAAAGCTATCTTTTGAATAACATTTTGAGTTAAGATAATTTGTCTACTGGAAGACCCCCTATGAAACACACACAAAAAAGCAAAGATAACTAAGATGATTGTTTCATTACAGTGTGCCCTACCAGAACCTGCTCATAAAAAATCCATTTAAAAGTCAAAATAATGTCCTTTCACGGACTGTTGATGAACTCTAGTACTAAAGCTAGTCTATCTGTAATTTCATTTACAGATTTATCCACACAGACTATAGATTATGGCCTGTCATACCTTCAGGATATTCAGTAATAGAATCAGACACAATTTTTCTGCAGAATGTGATGTCACTTTTTTCTATTCATACTAGCTTTCAATTAGATTAATTAAGGTTTATTTATATTTAAACAAAACTACTGTTAAACAATATTTTTACACTCTGGCAAACATGGATAAGACTGAGATCAGAGAATTTAAGTGTAAATTGTTCTGGATAAGAGCATCTGCCAAGTGACTGCTATGCAATGTAATAGGATGTAACTAACTGGATGTATAGTCACTTGGGGGTGTTGGATCCTCTTGATGTGGACCTAGGCAGCTCTGTTTCAAGAAGAGGACATGATATTCTTGAGGGAGAAAATGGCATGCTTACCACAAAAAATTACACTAAATAAATACAATCCTGAACATTCCACCTGAGTTCAATATAAATGGGTGAAGGTCACTTGCACATTACCTGTACAAACAGCCTATGAGTTTTTCCTATGTTTGGTCTGATTTGATCAAATTTTCGAGATTGACTGGAGAAAAGACTAGAATCATTGATTTTGCTTGCCCTTGCTTGCTCTCTATCACCATCTGAAGGTTCTGTATGTGAGGACGGAAGCACAAATTTGCGAAGAGTGACCTTTCAGAGTGTATCCTTATATATCCCTCAGTCCCACTGAGGAAGATGAGATTAACAACTGACCACTTAGAAATAAATGAATAATAATAAGTTGCAAATTGGCACAATAAGCTATAGAGGTTTTATGTGCATGGATATTTCCCTATAGCCAACAGCAGAGTGTGCAAAATTCTGTTTAGCGGTAGGCGTTTGCATATTGTACATGAAAATATTTAGCAAGGAAACTAACTCAATATGCTATAGATGCTAAGAATTTAGTTAATATAGCCAGCTACATAAAAAATACAGCACCTTTCTATTTTTTAAATAGCTATTTTTAATGACTTATTGTCATTTTGATCGATATGTCCTCCATTATTTCGGACATGTTCAAGCTACGAGTGTGGTGGCCGACAGCTAAATTCACACAACCTTTCCATGTTTTTTTTTTTTGGGTGGGGTTGGACAAAAAATAAATAAATTCTCCTGTCAAAGGACCATGTGATGACCAATGTTTGGTCCAATTTCTGGGGCCACTCCATTTGACCATCTTTTACTGGGACATAAATCAATGACTCCCACAGCTGACTCTCACTCCCATAACAAGAAGATTGAACAAGTCTAACTGGTTAGTTCGTTTGTTACGATAGCATCCATCAATCACTTTGTCAATCTTAACGTTCATTAACAAACAGTCAATTAGATCTAAAAAAATCACATAAATTCTAATGAACACAAATACAGACCACAGCCACTGCAGTTGTTAAAGTCCATTTTAAATATATACCTCACCTAAAGTGTTACATAAACACTGTAATTCCACTGACTTCGCTTTGTCCTGTTGGCTCAATGGAGCTTATAAATATTTGCACACCTGCTCCCTTTCTCAACCTGATCTAAAGCCAATTGGATTACCCACCCACTGGCGTATGATTGTAATATTAGACACTTTACTCAGGTTTCTACAGAACATCATTGCAACTACCAAGTGGATATTTTATAGTCAAAGTAATAAAATAATCTAATAACGTGCCTGCCAAGTACACTTCTCAAAGACAGACTACTGAACGAACAATTAAGCTTCTTATCCTTACTTGGCTCCTGGGTAGATGGGTAAATAAAAAACAAAACTGACAGCTTGTTTATTTTCTATGCATAATTTACTTTTGATGCAAAAATGCTTTTGTATATTCAACACAGCATAATTATTTTTTTTATTTTATAAAAAGACTACATTTAAAGTTGTCTAGATAATCAAATAAGATATGGTTTTAGCATGCTAACAGGGCCATCCTGGTTACTTTTTGTTTTAAAATACCTTACTAGCAAAGATGGCAAAGAAATCAGGTAAAAGAACATGTTATTTCCAGTCATAATTTATTGCAGATGTCAAAAAGGAAAGAGTTCTTTATTATTTTGCGTCTTTATATGTCACTAAATGCCCATTTCTATCCATTCCATTTTGTGCCTTAAGCGACTAGACAGACAGCTGGATAATTTAAGGAGTGTCTTCAATCCCTGTTTTTTTTTCCCCCACGGTGTATGTGATACTTATTTTTCAACAAAATCATTGATGAGCTCCTACATCCCTGCTGGTATTTTCATTTTGGTCAGAACAGAAAAGTGAAACCATCAGAGTTAATAACAGTTTGGTTAGGCAATGATGCTTTCACCACTGTTCATGTTTTACTTTCTTCAGGGGGCATGGTTCCAATACGACAATTATGGAAGACAAATTAAACATCTGTCACAGTTTTAAACAAATACTGTCCCCATACTAAAAGAAAATTAATTGGAAGAGGTTTTTGCCCAGAAAGGATGTCATGGTTTAATAATTAACAACCTTCAATTTAGCTATGAACAATATTCAAAACAGGCTATAAAACATAAATGTTCATGATACTTCTTATTTAAATTAAAATAAATCAAAATTGGGAAAAGTTTTTTTATCTGATCAAATTACAATCCATCACAAACATTAAAAAAATGCTTTTAAGATGACCATTCTAATATCTTCACATCTTACAAATGTCATTACATTTTGGCAGGTAATCCTTGGAAGAATGTTTTAAACACAATTCAGCTTTCCATTTGTCCTGTCCAACAAGACAACTAGGCTAAATCTCACAGAGCTCAGTACACTTGCAGTTATGCTAAGTAGGCTAATGCAGTATGTTCTACAAGACATAAAAATTAAGTCAACAAAAACTAAAAGAACTCTATCCATTGTATGTGACAGCTTTCCTGGAAACAGGCCTTGCTGCAAAAGCAAATATGAGGACTGCCAAATTGGCAATTGCAAGTTTTGCGCTTCAGAAATAAGATGTTGTGAATTTTTAAATGTATTTATTTTTTGTAAGGGGGCAAAACAATGGGAGACAGCTATCCATATTCTGCCATTCACTGAAGCTACACTTCATCTTTCAAAATATCTTGACCAAGGAAAAGGACATTTCCACTGATATGGCATATTTAACAGGAGATGGACTTGTCACTTCCTCAGTTCTGTGGACACCGCAAAACAAATCACTTTGTCGTGCCAACCTTCAAAGAAGGTCAATGGCAGCAAAGGAAGAATTTCAATTTAGCTCTGTAGCTGTTGACAAGAAAAGGCAAACATTATAGTTTTTCTCGGTCATCACAAAAACAAAGAGAGAATGAATGACGAACGCAAAAAAATAACTACTTACAATTTAAAACAAAATGGTTGGAAGAATATTTCCCATACAAATTCAAGTCGTACCTGTCATAATTTGACACTGGCTTACCGCAATGCACTCTGTGAAGTGCCTTATGCGAGTTCCTTTGTTGACAGTGCTGGCTGTGTAAGGTAAAGACTGCTAAAACTGATGGGCAGAATCGGTTCCCTTGCAGCACACAGTAGATTATGCTGTTAAAAGGGCTAAACCATATTTAGGGGTCCAAGCAGCGAAGCTGGTGGAACCCTATTGTATCTGTTAGGATTATTATTATTATTATTATTATTCTTATTTTTCTCCGCTAAAAGTGTCTGAGGCTCAGCAACCATAAGTCCTGGAGCAACCAAATTTGGCAGGTAGGTTCCTATGGCCCCCCACTACTCAGGCACTAAAAATCAGGTACGTCGGCCAGATGGTGGCGCTATAACAAAGGGTTATGCGTAAAAGGCCATAACTCCCACACCATAAGTTAGATCAACACAAAACTTCATCGACCTATGCATCTCAACATGATCTACAACTTAGCCATTGGCCTCACCTTTGTCCGCCATATTGTTTGCCCGCCATTTAGACTTTTTAGTTGGGGCGTGGCAGTGTTTTCCGCTAAAATGTCTGAGGCTCAGCAACCATAAGTCCTAGAGCAACCAAATTTGGCAGGTGGGTTCCTATGGCCCCCCACTACCCAGACACTAAAAATCACCTATGTTGGCCAGATGGTGGCGCTATAACAAGAGGGTCATACTTTAAAAGGCCATAACTCCCACACCATAAGTCAGATCAACACAAAACTTCATCAACTGATGCATCTGAATGTGCTCTACAACTTTGCTTTTGGGACCACCTATGTCCGCCATATGGTTTGCCCGCCATTTGGCCTTTTTCATTAGGTGGGGTGCGGAAAAAGCTGGAGCTCCAAATCTAAACGATTACGACTTCGAGTAAACTTCTTTACGGCAAGCGACAACCATGGCGACGCAAGTAATCCGACATCGTAGGTCTAGTTTTTATCAGTGAAAAGACGGTCTGACAGTGCCACCTAGCGTGCATGCTAGGATAGGCTACCCAAAGTTTTTCAGTAAAACTTTTCTGAGAGGACGAATAATTACTTTTCTTTGGCATGGATCCATTTGAAGACAGTATCGGGTGAGTTTGTTAAGTCTTTAAATCTGTCATTATGGTGAGAAAAAGCTAAACCATTTTATTGGTAGTTTTTGAGTTTCTGTGCAAACGCGCGAAAACACGCTGGTATAATAAAACAATGACGGTAATACATACATAGTCCGCTTCGTTCCGTTGCTACCATAACATAACAGACTATCTCGTGTCTACAGCTGCAGTTTCTCGCTGCAATTTCTAACATTGAATATTCACAAAAGACGCAATTTATACTGGACTCTGCCAATGTCTACATAAATAATACGCTACGGTAAAGCTTTGAGAGGATGAATCATTACTTTTCTTTGACATGGATCCATTTGAAGACAATAACAGGTGAGTTCGTTTACTCTTTAAATCCGTCATTATGCTGAGAAACAGCTAAACCATTTTATTTATGGGTTCTGAGTTTCTGTGCACACGCGCGAAAACACGCTGGTATAATGAAATAATAACGGTATCCTAATACATATATAGTCCGCTTCGTTCCGATGCTACCATAACATAACGACCTAGAGCTGCAGTTTCTCGCTGCAGTTACTAATATTGAATATAAACAAAAGACGCAATTTATGCTGTAGTCTGTCAATGTCTAGAAAAATAATACGGTCCGTTTGAAGACAATATCGGGTAAGTTCGTTTAGTCTTTAAATCCGTCATTATGCTGCGAGAAATCGTATTCTCAATTTAATCTCTAGATTGACTGTAAACTTAGGGTTGTAACTATGTAGTTGTTTCGTAGGTGACTTAACTCGTCTTAACTATTGCTTGTATTTGTGCATGGACTGCGTTGTTGCTGTTCTTGTCTGTGTTAGTGTTAATCAGTGTAACCTACAGGGTTTAAGTTGAACAATGCGGTTGTTCCCTGCACTTAGAACGGTAGGCTACTGCCCTCTAGGGTTTTCGACACACTTGTTCCTGGTTATGGTTATACATTTTGTTGTACATCGCTCTGGATAAGAGCGTCTGCCAAATGCCTGTAATGTAATGCAATATTCCGTAGCAACAAGATGAACCCGACATTAGCCCTAAAATATGCCAATACAGCAGTGAAAACGCTGCTAACTGAATGACGAAATAAGCGAGACTAACTTTTTTTTAAAATTACCACGTCATTCTACAGTCAATATCTGGGACTACACATTGAATAAATATACAATCTTACCATTGGTTTTACGCGTAGAGATGTCCCTTTTGTGAATGAGTGGCCATATATTGTCTTGGATAATCCGTTTGTGAAATGTCGGATTTTTTCTAAAATAGCTGTGCGTAATACCACACCTGTTGCGTACGGCGTTGTCGTTCTTCTTAGTCCAATTTGGCTTGATTGACAGTTCATTTATTCAGTAGGTGAGATTATAAGCTTTCTAACGATGTATAACATGTCTGATTTTGCTTTTGGAATAGCGTTTTATAGGTCAGCGTTACTAAAACTCATCTCATCTGCCAATGTCTAAATAAATAAATTAAACGGTAGGCTTCTTTGCTAACAGCACGCAATTCGCGAGTTGATATTCAGTCTTTCTTCCGTTTTTTCTCAATGTCGTATTTATTATTTGAAATGTGCATTAATGTGTTATTATTCTATCTGTCTCTGTGGCGCTCTGAAATGTGCATTCTCTGCTAAGCTGAGCAATGGATTGGAATATGTGTCTGAGGTAGTGTTGCACGGTATACCAAAACTTCAGCACTTTCTCGGTACTTAAAAAAAAAAAAAAAAACGGTTTCGTATTTGAATTTTCCGACGTTCGGTAGTTCTGCCTCAAATGTAAAAGCCAGGGAAATGTGTCTCCCGCATTACTGATTTAGAGGATGAAAAGTGTAGTTTGTCAGAATCTTCGCTAGATGGCAGTAGCAACTAAGGTTGCCAAGTGAAGTGACCTGCGCTTGTGCATTCTCTTCCCTGATACAGCGCAAGCTTTGACTCAGTTCACTTCAGTAGCAATAGGTGTTCCAATTTGGAAATATTTTATTATAGATAGATGCTGTATTGTTATTACAATATGCTGTTTTAAAATATATTTAAAGGTGAAAGACCTGTTTTAAAGATTATTTAGTTTACAACTGTTCAATTTCAGAAATATATTTAACATATTTCTCCATTGTTCAGTGTTGTAACACTATAGGCCTATGCATATTCATATGTTGCAGAGGCTTCAACTTTAAGGTTGTTAATGAACCAGGTTGTTCATAAACCATGAATTTGAAAATGAGGTCAGCCCTTGTGGACATTACGTTCCTGATCTATTAAGGTAATTTCAGTATCGTTAGGTACCGAGTATTTTATCAGTATCAAGTATTGTGATACTAAACCTGGTATCGGTATCAAAGTCAAAATTTTGGTATCGTGACAACACTAGTGTGGCGCTTTTTTTAGTTGCGGCAGGGAAGCGCTGCAGCTGTACATACACGCTTGGCCATCTAAGTGTTACGACATGCCATCTAAATGTTACGACATAGTCAAGGCCTTGACGGGAAGCTGTCAGGACACATCCATGGCGACGCAACTAAGTCATCAGCCAGCGTCTCTTAGCACACAATTGGCCATAAGTCATCTATTTTTTATACGATCATCACAATATTCAGTACATATGTTGGGTGAAGGCGTATGACCATGAGGACACAGCCTTTTTAAAATCGCTCCATAGGGGGCGCGATGGTGCCAATGCTTGGACCCCTCCCAACGCCGCTTGCGGCTTTAATTCTTTGTTTAGTTTGTTCTTGTCAATTGGTCCAGGCCGTTTTGATGACTGCCAAGTCATTTTTCATTGTCCCAATTAAACCATGACCAGACCATCACACCGATGTAAAGGCTGGTGGATATGTTAGGCGTGATGTTGGCTGGCTATGACATACGGCACTGCGGCTTTACCCTCGTGTCAAATGTGGTGCCTCCAATCAGAACCCTCATCAACAGAAACAAGAAGCACACTACTGTTGATGCACATTTATGGATTTGTTCACAACAGCAATGGAGATGGTATAAGCATTAAAGCAAATGGCCTCAGTCATGTTGAAATGTAGCCTATTCAATTCACCTTACATGTTTAATGGAGCACATGTATCACTGAACTTTCAGTGCACCCAAGATTTGTAACACATACCACTAAGAATATGGATTGAAAAATTTCATTTCAACCATCATAATTATCACATGATATAGCCTGCTTTCTAGCACAGCAAAATGGATATTTCAAGATTAAATAAAAACTATGCAGTTAATATTTGCTATTGGCATCTTAACATGGAATTAACAGGAGTATTTGAATTACTTTTCACAATGTGAGAGTTCACCCATTAACAAGTATTATTTTCCTTAATACAAGCCAGGTGGTTATCAAGAAGGAAAACCAGTAAGAAACATAAAACATAACCCATTCAAATCATTCAGTATTATCTAGAATAAACTTGGGACAGACTGTGTTTGGATAGGCAAGAATGAGTAGTTCCAGAACTAAATGTATCTCGCTAGGGAATAAATGCAATTGATCTCCATGAGTTTAACTGATGCTATTCCCAATGCAACACATCATTAAAACTCAAGTATCCACTAGTGATTGCTGAGCTATGTCTGTTAATACCAGCTGTTTTAGCGACTTGTTTTCTTTATGACATCCCTACAGGTGGTAAGGCAGTATTTGCTCTGATTGGGCATTATTTGGTGTATTGGGGGTAAATTAAACTTTGTTTTCACAATGGAACCCATATTTCTTATTTCTGTTTACAGATCTAAATTCTGTACAAAAATGCAATGGAACCAAATTGCCTGAAGTTAAAAAAATAAAAAACTATGTAAACACAGCTGTTGACAGCTGCATTATCTTGTATCAAAAAATGTCACTGCAGTTTTTGCCAAACTGTTTTTAAACCATACTGAACAAAAACAAAATACAGCCCACTGTTACTTTTTGATAATCTCGTATGTGTGATAGATGCTAAAAATGTGACACAAATGAAATTACATCAAAAACATTTGACAGTTCATTGTTGAATTGTAAAATTCAAGGATACACTTGAATTGAGAAGTTAAATTAAATCATAACACAAGGACAGTCTTTATGCAAGAAATTGGGAATGTATGCCATTGTAAGACCTATGGGAGACAGCAGCAGTCAATGTGCCTGTTTCGTAAACAAGGACTACCACTGCGTCCAATCCACAACATGCTGGGACTACCACACGGCAAGACTGCTGTTAAAAATGTGCTTGTCTTAACTGCAAGGGGTACCATATTGCAGGGCACAGCACTTGTTAAATCACCCAGCGAGAACTGACTGTGATGTCCTTCCAAAATGCTTAATTCCAAGTAAAATCTGTTTCTAGGGCAGAGAGAATTTTCTTCTGAAATAAGTGATGTTGATCCCGTTGGAGATAGCCTAGCTATAGTCAGAATGTTGTGGAATGCATTAGTCTGATACATTTTAATGGTCCCCCTTCCTCCCATTTGGAAAAAAAACGATTATACTACATCTTAGGATCACCACTAAACCACCTGCACCAGCAGTTGAAGTGCATGGCCTTCACAGAAATGCTCACCTGATTTTCTATTATTTTCTATAAGCCACACAGCTCAACGAAAATTTGTAACCTGTCGGTGCCTTATTCCTTAATGACAGGCAGAACAGACAAAGCTAACCATAAAAGCACTGAGGAAAGCCCACCCAATCCCATTGGTACTCTGTCACCAGTTGGATAAAGGTGCAACCCCTACTTTAACTAGCCATGCCTAAGCCACTGCACTTAATTGCAAGTCCTGTGAGCTCCTGTACTGCGAGGATCTGTTGCGTTAGATACAACTGAAAGGTCAGATCAGCAGAAAATATTCCCAATGGCTTATTGGAGCTTAAAGACATGACTTAACTTAATTTCTTGAACTCATCCAAGTTGGTATCTGCTCCAACTCATCCGTGTTTTCTACGGTGTTGAAAAATTTATGAAAAGAGAGGGGCATGATCAGTTCAGTCAGAAAAAGAAAAAAGTTGTAGCAAAGTTCTTTAATCTTTATTTGCATGAGAAACTGATGGACAACTTTGAGGTGCGAAGTCAGTGGCCGCTCTAGTCCACTGAATGCTGGTTCTTTGGAACGCAGGGCATTTCAAAATCTGTATTTTACAAAAAATCACTTTAAAAAAATTAATTTTTGTCATAACATGCCAACTCAATTGGCCAATTGTACTGATACAGAAGCAGGATGAAATAAGATACAAATAATGTTTCGGCATCCTGATAAAGATGATTTTTTTGCCACACAGGCTAATAATATTTTTAGTAGTTTTATTTACTCATGTTTTGCAAGCTACAGTGACGTAGGCAGAAATCATTTTTGGCCCGGCCTGTGAAAGATTGGGTAGGCTGACTTGGTAGGATATTTTTTTCAATACATACCTCATTTGCCTTGCCTGCCCCAGCACTCCTTAGAGCCATCATATGGCAATAATGTATTCATAATGGCAATGCGGTCATCGTCCTAACTATTCCAACTCTACCACCTTATGGCAGTACAAAAAACATAATTATGTAAGTATGTTTCTCTTAAAAATCTATATTACAGCAAGAACAAGTACAAAACAAGAAGATTGCAGACCCAAACCAACAATGCAACATCCCTCCCTATAAAGTGTGTCTCCACTCATGACAGGCGCAATGTAGTAGCCCTAATTAAGAGGAAATAACTGAATCAAAATTGGATGGCTGAGATACACACAACAAAGTCGAGGGAAAAACAAGACCAGCAAACTTAAACCCATACCGTCAAGCATAATAGAATATAGCATGTCCTCATACAGGCAGAAAATCATCAGCAATGCAAATTCTAAGGACCAACTTTTAAAAAAATTTTTACTTAATACATCTCTAGAGACAAATATAAACAAACTGTTAAAGTACAATACAGCACCTTTAGTGACCACATTATAGAAATATAGCTATGGCGGCCATGAAAAATGTAGCTATATAATTCTAGCTTACTATTGACAACTTGCTGAAAAGGAAGTAGTGTATCGCAAACTAATTTGGAATACACTTCTTTATATAGACGACAACCTTACCGCAATGCTAGCCTTCTTTTTTTCACCACGTGCTGTAACTTTTCCTGATGTTCCAGAGTTTTAATTGGTTACAACGCAATGATGACGCACAGAAATCAAATGAAACGCATCATCATAAAAAAGCAAGCCAGAGGGTGACATCTCCTTTTGGACTCAAATGAAGTGCTTTCTCTTGGAATTTCACAATGCTAGTAACAGCTGTGCAAATATTATGGTCAATAAACAACACAGGTGTCAGACCAATTTCTGCATTTAAAGAATGAAGTGTCGTTTTTTTTCCCTGCATTCAGTATTTCCTACTCATCTGCGTAAACCGCAGAATGCTGCATTAACGTGACATCTGAAAGTATGATGTAGCTGGTTGTCAGTTTAATTGTGTAAAGAGCTCTGAGCCACAGATAGTATCGAGCACTTTTGTATGAGTATGAGATGGAGTGTAGGGCTCAGCCTGTGCTTGTGGTGAGTGCTTTTTCTAAATGAGCCACTTGGGAACCCAACTGCTCAATGCCTTTGAGTGTCCATTCCAGGGAATGTTTAGACAACTTCCAAAGTGTACTTTTGACTTGGACTAGAGAACGCAGCTCTGTAAATGGTACCCACCATCACTCACACTCTCACCCACTGACTTCCTGACTGGCTAACAAACCAACTAGGTGGCTCCTGCAGTAACATTTTATCACTAGAGGTAAAAAAGGAGCAAGAACACAAAGCAATCACATCCACTATGAACTGTCCCTGACATTGCTGAACATCGTTAATTACAGTCAACGCTTTACCCTTACTACAGAGTAACAACTCACCTAGAAACGTCTGTAGAAAGATGAGGAATCATGCTTCTAATAAAAATGATTAAATTCCTGAACTGTACTTTCAAATTCCCTCAGCCAGCATGTTTACATAGTCTAAGCAATCAAGCAGGTTTCGCAATAAAATGTCACTGCTGTCAAAAAAGAAAAGAAAAAACAAAAAAACGAAGGGAACACCAGTGTTCGTCACATGACCACTCCTGTCAAGTGTGTGACAGGAGGTACAGCATACTGAACATAATACTGAATGCTGTAGTTTGCACCTGCAGAAAACAGGTTGTGCTCTCCGTTGAGAGAGCATCCCAAATCATTTTTCTTTGGAAGAATAATGTGACGACTATTTCTGGATTTTGACATAAGAAAGGCCACCGGGAGAGGCCAAAAATCTCTGCAGGGAAAATGCATACCTTGACTGCCAAACACCGAATGGCAGGCAAAGGTTTTAAAAATTTATATTAAAAAAATCATGCATTCTGTTTACAACTGCTTGTGCCAAATTTTTCATTGTATCAAATTGTATGACTTTTCTGATCTACCTCCAGTCGGATATTCACAGCTATACAGCAGAGCAAATATTTTACAAGGAAGACAGAAGGAATTGTATTTACACTGTGCCAATGCTATTCATGAAATCAGGTTTTTACATATTATTTATTACACACTTTGCACTTTGAAAGTATTACCCTAATATGATCAGACTAAAAAGATTGGTAATCATAGCTAATTACTTTAATTTCAAGTTTTATTACATTTTAATTACATTTAAAAGGTAATGGTTGTGTATAATCATTTCATAAATTCTAGACTGAAGACAGAATATTCATTACTAAAAGCAAATTTCAAATGATTATTGTTATGAACATATTCCATAATTGCCAATTTAGGCAACTGAAATTATGTGCTTTGCTGCAAATACCAATTTTGGTTGCTAGTGTTCCATCCAAAATTCTGCTTTAGCTAGGCACATTGCCACTTTTTCCACTACGTATACTCTGATGTGAAAAAGACAGTACATCCTCTTTCAGTTCTATGGTTTTTACATAAGAGGACATAACTAACCTTGATCGAGCCCTCACTTCAGACAGTAGACAGATCTAATCTCATAACAAATAACACATAACAGATTTTCATTTTCATTATTCATTCCACCAACTATAAGCCGACAATGTAGAAGTCTTCTGTATAAAAGTAAGTGCACCCCAAGATTCAGTGCCCCCCTTTAGCATCAATAACATTAAGTAATAATTTTCTGTATGAGTTTATCAGTCTATGACATCGCATCAGAGGAAACCTGGCTAACTCCTCCTTACAAATCTGCTGCATCTGATGAAGATTGAGGGCACTTATGTACAACTCACTTAAAGTCTCACGAAACATCTCATAGGGGCAATGGCCATTCTAATCCTAATTCATTTCTTTTTCTGCCATTCATTTGAAGATTTACAGGTGTGCTTAAGATCATTGACCTGTTGCATGATCCACTTTCAGCCAGGTTTTAGCTGTAGGACAGATGGTCTCTACTAGAATGCACTGGTATACAGAGGAATCCATGGTTGATGCAGGTCCTACGAATGCAAAACGGCCCCAGACCATCATGAAGCTAGATTCATACTGTTTGGACATGGTGAGAACTAGATGAGAGCAAGTTATGTCCAAAAATGAAAAACCATATAATTGAAAGAGGATATACTTTCTTTGAACATAACTGTATATGTTAAATATACTGTATATTTATTGGAAAATGTTAAAGAGAAAAGTCAAATCTATCACTCAATTTTAAGAGCGTGTCAACTGCAAAAGTCAATGGGCCAGACTAAATTGATCTTTGATCCATAAGGAAAAATGCCAAGACATTTGCACCGCCTCTTCCCCTCCCAATTTACAAAGGAAGAAACTGTGGCCAGTTAGTGCGACCGGTTATCTACAAACAGAACGTTAGAAGATTACATTTATTTGATAATAATCATTTTTTTGCTGATTTTGCTAATCAAATGCATGCCAGTTTAAATAAGAACTACCCATCAGTAGCAGATACCATACTTCCCAACTGAATCTTGGTAGCTGCTTTTGTGGAGCTATCCTATATCATCCACATAATGGTATATAGCATCATGGTTGAAGGCTTACTATACCTGCAAGTCAAAACGGTTTAGAAAGAAATGTCAGATTATATAACAGTAGAATCAATTTTTCAAGACAATCTGACAGCACATCTGCAAAACATTTTTTTTTTCTAGAGGTGCGCTGTAATCTGATTGGTGGCAACAGATTGTTCCCATATGATTTGGTTGGCTGGCGGTTTACCTCCTCTTCCCTGTCCTTATTGATCATACCACTTAGCACAACTTGCTCTGGTGGATTCTAATGGACGGGTTTCAGGATCACAATGGATTGTGTGAAACGGCATTATTAGTTCTGGACAGCACTTCACACTGGCAAAAACTGAGCATGAATTATGTCTACTGCACTAATATTACAGAAGCTGATTGGAAAGGTTGTTTGGCTACACTGCAGCATTGTGTGGATTGAGAGACAAACTGAGTGATTAAAAGACTGATTTGCTATTGTGAATCAGCAGTGCTTGGCTGGGTCAAGTTTGCTATCTTGCTAGCAAGGCAAGCAAGCTGACATGAACAACAAATATTGAGCTACACAGATTGACATGTGAAGCTAATTCTACACAAATGGGCAAGACTGAATATAAGTATACTATTGGTAGCTAGCTGGCCATGGTAATATGAGGTTTAAGACTCTACAGCAGCCCAGTGTTTACATTATGTGCATAGAAAGCCACCATAGGCTACACGCACCCATTCAATTCATTTTTTTGGATAGCATGGTCCTTGGGAAGAAGATAGGGTTCAGTGATCTAATTCATTTTTGTACAATATATTTTATTTAAATGTAATTAACATACACCTGTGTTTTATCAACTGGAAATAGCATATGTAAAGTTATTTAACTGAAATTAGGCTATATAAAACTATGCAAAGCTACTATAAGATATAATTATATAAAAAATAAATAAATTAAAATTATTTTTAGGAAGGAAAGGGAAAAACAAGAAAGCCTGCTAACAGTACTATAATCAGCCCAAATTTTCTGCCTTCACAAATTCTCAGCAGCAGTGCCCTAAACTCATAGTAAAAAAGATAGCAGCATAGATACTACAAAGATAAGCAGGATTTCCAGCATTGTAAGAAGCATTGCAATGAGATTCCAAGAGATTCTGGAAATTCTGTGACAGCCAAAGCTGAACAGGGTCAACAACATCTTCACAGAGGTATAGTCATCACCCCTTTCCAGAACTGACACCCTGAAAAACATGCTGGGGAAAAGCCGTGTGTCCTGGTTTATGACCGTTTCATATTTTATATTTATATATTTGATAATGGGGTGATGATTTGTAAAATCCTGTCCTGATTTTGCTCTCATAATTACTGCGATAAATATATTACTAAAAGCAGGCCCTTGTGAAAGAGGTGCTATTTGAAGTGATTTATTATCTATTTTCATTATTAAAGCTTTATTAAATAATCAAAAAGCACCAATGGTTCTTAAGAGTTCATTAGTGGACCAACAGCAGAAGTACCTAGTCTTCAGGAGCACTAATCATGGAAATTGTTTGTGCCTACAGGTTTACAGTACTCCCCCCCCCCCACCCCCACCCCCCATTGTTTGACCGGCCTAGTTAATCCTTCAAAATTCTTCACATGAGTTTAATGGAAAAAGAATAGCTGCTTTAAATACATTTCAGTTGGAACACACACACTTGTTTCTGTAAAACGCACACACACATACAAAAAGCTTGACCAATTAAGGCACACATTTTTAGAGCATTGCATATCAAGCAGCTTTAACATCTGCAGCCTAATAAGATGAAAACAATTATCTTTTAATTCTGCACAGGCCGCCAGTCTCTCGCGCGCTCCCTGAAGCACATCTGCTTCTGCTGCTGAACAATAATACTCCTTCAGTGCTGACAGGACAATCGTATTACAGTGAAGTTCATGTGGAAGATAAGTACCAGCCTGCGTTCAGCGCCACCTTATTTTTACAATGAGGACATGCTGTGGCACTGCATGTTGACATTGTTGATTAGAACAAAAGGGAGCAGGGTCAATTTGCAGGAGTAAATGCACGGCATAGACAATCTTGTCAGTAAGGCTAGTACATACATTCACCCTATTTCACATACAATGCACTTAAATGAATAGCAAATAAAACTTTTGGATTTGTAGAGCAGGATTAGCTTTCCCCCCCACATTGTGGAGCCAGCCTACTTTTCCCATCACATGAAACACAACTATCATACAAGACTGAAAATATTAAAATGAAGACGAAGCAATGAACCGCCCTCATTTATAACAGGGCAGCAGCATTTCTATCATGTACTACCCTGAACGGACTGACGTTTACATCTGGTCTACATCCAAATCCTTTTTTACCCCCCTTTTCATGGAACCACCGTTTCAGACTGGCCAAGATTCTCATTAAAAATGGCAGTTTTCCTGTGCATTGGATTTTGAGCCTTTTTTATGCAGAAATGGAAGCTCTCAGTCCTACTTGAATCCACTCACAGCTTCCATAGCAACCAATCTCAGTTACTGAAAGCTCTGCCTTATGGAAACTAATGGAAGTCCAGAAACAAGTACAAAGGCAAAACACAAAAACGTTTTCATTCTATTAACTACACATGGGCTGTTTTTATGTGGACTACAAATAGAACTGAAGATGAAAGGCAATGTTTTCAGAACTAGGGTTAGGCAGTATCCAAATTTTTTTACTACCATACCATACTTGGAAAATAGTAGGCAGTGCGGTATACCATAATAGAATTTACCTTAAAGGAACCTCCACTGAGGAGAGAAAAAGAAACATGACATGAAAATTAAAACAGTTCTTGTTTGGTTTTGGTTTCAACATTGCTTACTTTTCAGGTATTCTCTTTTTAAAAGGCTATGGCATTTGTTTTAAATACAATACCATGGCATTGCTATCTGGCTCCAAAGTCTCTCCTTTTGAAAGGGCACTGACAGTTCATGGTATCCGGGGGTGTAGTTTTCAGGATCATTGATTTGCATCAATATATTTGCATTCAACTGAATATCTTGGTTTCAAATAAAATCAGTGGAAGTTCCATTTAATACTCAGTGGCCCAGCTGTGTAAAAACATAGTACAGAGTACCTTATCGTTCCATGGAGTAGGCGCACATAAATTTATTTCAAATGACACCCATTTGCTCCCGGCTACAGTATAGAATTAAAGGTTGGCTATTTACAATGCAAACAAATGGGTAGCCAGCAAGCAGGCGAAATAGTTGGATACAATTAAAAAAGATATAATTTTAAAGGAAGCTAGCCAGCTTAAATACTTAATTACTTAGCTAGCTGACCATGGAGATTTCTGAAGTAGCCTGGGTAAACGTTAGCTTCATCTTGGTAGTACACAGAATTTGTAGAGTGCAAAGCAGAGGCCTTTTCCTTTCCCCAGACTTGGTGGTTGGAAAGAATCCTAAATTCTCCTTACTGAATCCTGAAAACCAAGTTCCCCATTTTCCGAGCACTAATGAAGAGATCTGTGAAGTGTCGTATGGCAGCCGAGTGTGCAGAGTTTCACCAGGCAGCGGCTTTCTACAAATTTACGACATAAATGAAGGAACTAAATTACATAAATCAGGCTTTAAAAAGAACTGGGCCTGCATGCGCGACATCTCATCTAACCCCTTCTGAAAGTCATGTGGAGAATGTTCTGAATGTGTGAGATGCT
Organism: Anguilla rostrata; assembly: GCF_018555375.3. NCBI lineage: Eukaryota > Metazoa > Chordata > Actinopteri > Anguilliformes > Anguillidae > Anguilla > Anguilla rostrata. The sequence continues at coordinate 32,343,440 of NC_057937.1, forward strand.
TTGCAATGAAACAGCGCAAGCTGTGCACACTAGAGTTACACACAATGTTGAGGAAGTTATTCAAACTCTTAATTCCTGCCCTGAAGAGTGTCCTGAGGCAGGAGCCTTTCGGGGGGTGGGAGGCGGAGTGTGGGCACCATTCAGCAACTTCTTTGTTTCCAGGTTGCTTTGTTTTACATACCGAGATAGGCAAGAAACGCCAAACCTGTCATGCACAAGTTTTTGTGCTAGTTTTGCAGAGCTTCACTTAAGTAAATGAACTGCCAAACTGTTAAATATACATGCTTAATTTTTCAAGATCAGTAGGTTCATAATCATTTGGGAATCATTTAGGACATACTATTTTAGCAATGCAAGATTTGTGCTACATAATATGTAATCCATACTGTAATCTTCTGAAATCCCAATGTGATCAATAAAATAGCAGAGATAGACTATACCCTTGAAAATTAAAATTACCATTTCAAACTGGACATCACAAAATGTAAATCAGAAAGTTATGTGTTATTGAATTCATGACAAGCATGATACTAGTCAAATGGGTAGTGTGATCAAACAGTTTTATAAAGAGGCATGGATGTAACTATTGATTTATCCTATTTGCACTATTTTTCAGTGGTTTTGGAAAAAGGAATGCTCTCTGTGAAAACATCACTCTAATTAGCAAGACACAGAAATAAATCACATTCACAAATCTAAAAATATGTTAACACCAGCGTTGATGAAACTCATCAGCCTAGTATCATCTGGTGTTAATTACTGCTAGTACTATGAGTACCCATATGCAATATTGCACATAACACCTGAATGGTACAAGCATCACTAAAATAAAGAACTCTAATTCCAAAAGAATATGCACTTTTCGTTACAGAATGTGACAGCAACTTAAAAAAAGCCAGCATAAACCATCAGTGACTTACATCACTGTGGTGTCAACAAGGAGAGGATAGGATAACTAGAGGACTAGAGGTAGAAGGAGAGGATAACTCAACTCATGGGTGACATTAGGAATTATTATCCTTTCCAACCAGAAATCTCACTATCCCACATATTAAATGCAACTGGTTCGAATGGAAAATAATGCATACAGAATTTAGTGATCTTATGACCTATGCACAGGAAACAATACAAGCCCATAATCATAAGCAATTTTCTGACATTTCAGCAACATTTGTCACATGTATTCTCAATATTTACACCAGGGTAGTCCCGGTATTTTATACAGCTAGTACATAAAGCTGGTAGGTATCACATTAGCCATTATAAGAGACATGTTTTCCTCTACAGTATGTTTACAGAACACCCTGTATTCTGTAAACATTTGAACTGAATGAATGTAATGGTTGGTGTGCTTGTACAACACAATTGTAAACTGTAACCCCACCACATTTTGTTCATCAATGATAAGCACAGAAGTACACATTTCATAGTATGGAACCTTGATTTTTATGGATTGATTTGCTTTGTGTAAGTTCACAATTATTACTTTCATATAATGGTACTAGGAGGGAAAAACTATTTTCTGCTTTGTTGATGTTTGTTTCCATTATAAGCATAATAAATACATGCCAATAAATGTAATAAAAGTTGATGGGGGAGTGGCAGTGACTCCTGAAGCACAAAATAGGTGTAAGGAGATATGGGGACTCATTAATTCCTAAAGCCACGAGGTTGTACAATTAGAATTAAATTAGTGTTGTCTTCATGTGGTGTTTTTATAGTTTCATATTTTATTGTGTATTCTGATTGTTTTCCAAGGCATGGCACTGGCACCAAATTAATTTAGCTAAAATAGGATAGCAATTTATCACTCGACTTGACATGGTAGTCCAAATTCACAATTTCTTTCCCTAATTACCTCATAAAATTCTAAAAGTCTTCTACATAAGGGAGTCATTTAATCCAGCAAATACTGTGATATGTGCTTTGCTCAAGGGTACAATATCAATGAACAGCTTTGGTATTTAACCAGCGATGTTAATGTTTCAAAGCCCAATCCCTTAACAGCCAGCTCTGCCTTGCCACCTACATTGTTTTTAATCGGCTATGGCCAATATATTTAATACAATTCTCCACGCAAACTATAAATCAGTCATTAGCTCAAAGAGCCCTGCTGCTGCATTTGTGTTCAAACGTAGCATATATTAAACATCTTTAGTAAAGTCCAGTAAAAAATGTCCACCTGAAAACCATTCAGCCAATTTAATACTTAATATTGACTGTGGTCATACCAGCAACAACTTGTACCTTTTAAATCTCTTCGGTACTTTCCACCAATTTCTCAGCACAGTTCCACTAGATTTTAGCAGTTCATCGTCCTTGGTAATATGCAGGCTACAGCCTGACCGATATATATCAGCCAATATTTGAATTTATGTACTATACGTGTATCAGTAATAATGGACTGCATGTGGCAGATGTTATGACCCGGTCTTGGTCAGACGGTAACAGGAAGTACGATAAGGGAAATGAGTGGGCAATGGGTTCTTCCTGGCCTTCTCCTATTAACACTACTGCCCATTAAGGCTGTCAAAAGTGCCATGAAATTGAGTTTGAATATTAGCTTTTGTAATTAGTTAGAGTTTGAATATATTCAAATATAATTTGCCTATAATTCACAAAAATAAGCTGCTTATTGTCGGGCGCAATATGCACATGACGCTCCCTCTAAACTGGCCTGCGCGTTATTTTCCACAAGCAGACAGTAGAATAGAGGACATCTGTGAACTTTCATACTAGGTTACATCTGGGGCCTAATTTATAAAACGTATTTTAGATCAACTTTGTGGCACGTACGTAGAAAATCACGTCAAAGTAGTGATTTATAAAATTTCAACATGACTCGATTTGACCGTGGAAACAGTTGTGGCTCTACGTCAGGTCTTCACTTCGCGTATGCACACCAAGTTCGTTTTTATAAATGAGCCCCCTGCAGTTTCTATATAATGCGCGAATGAATAAAGCACTTTCTCGTGGATGTAATTTGCCACAACTCGGCATTTATTAATCACAATAATAGGGAAATGATTATTTATAGGAAATCCCTGTTTATTTCTTAACACAAAAAAATATTCAAACGGCTAATACCTGTAGCCTAAAACAACATAAATTACTTACTCTGTTTAGTTTGTTTAACTTCTTTCATCATCCAATTTTATCAAAATCTTCAGAACAGAAAGGAAACATAGCCTGCCATGGGTACATTATTTAGCCTAAATTGTTAGCTGACCAGACCTGTTGAGTGAAGTGAAAAAAGAGACTGACTTGCAAGGCTAGCTGACCAGTAACGTCCGGTGTCCATGGAGCTGAAAGTATCACCAGAGGTTATTGGCAAGGAAAACCAGACGATCCACCTGCGCTGGATCCAGGACAGAACGTTAGCACAAGAAATGAACTTTGCGTGCATGAACAGGATTCGCCGCATGAAATTAAAGCCTGTATATTCATGTGAAATACAAAACGCGGGATCCAAAACTAATATTCGAATGTTCAAATTTAGGTTTGAACTTAAAAAAAAAAAGATTTTCAAATACTTTTCGAACTTAGAATATTTTTTGACAGCCCTACTGCCCATCAGCTGGACCCTTCTCAGTGTGAAATCTTAAGCTTCTTTGCAATTTCTTGCAGGGAATAACCTTCTTGCCACAATATTTTTACTTTACCCAAACACCTAAGCCCAACTCCTTCTTTGTCATATTCCTTGCAACTTTGGTTCCTATTTTACTTGGACTACAGGCTAAAAGTATTAGCCTACCTCTGGTTTAAAAAAAACTGAAGGTAGATACAGTTTCACTAGATTTAATTAGCCCTCAAGCTCCTACTTTGCAAAATGATTAGATAACCTCCTCCTTATTTGAAGTGTATTTCGTGGAAAGCTGTGTCAATAAATACACACACAAACACACACACCGATATATATTCCTTGGCTTACCAGGCTACCAGGCTCTTTATGATTTCTGAGCTCACCAGCGCTCTCCTTCTTCTTAATAATGTTCCAAATAATTTATTTTGGTTAGCTTAAGTCTCTGACTGTTTTTTCTTACTTCTCAGCCTCATAATGGTTTCCTTCCTTTTAATTGGCACAGCACTGGTCCTCATGATGACAAATGCCAATAGCAGTCTCCAAAGGCAATCAAAAGCCTTTTATACCTCCACTGATGAAGCAGTGACTAATCAGAAACACCTGTAATGGCATTTGTCCCAAACATTACGACGCCCTGACATTGGGGGACCATTTAGAAAAGGTGCTGTAATGGTGAAAGCAAAGTGTATAATAATACCCTTAAATAAAAGCTGAGAATGTGCAAATTAACCACATGTGAACTGTTTGATTACAAATATAAAATTGTGGAGTACATTGCGACGCCCTGACATTGGGGGACCATTTAGAAAAGGTGCTGTAATGGTGAAAGCAAAGTGTATAATAATACCCTTAAATAAAAGCTGAGAATGTGCAAATTAACCACATGTGAACTGTTTGATTCATAACGTGAGTACTGCAATCATTAACATTGTGTTCACTGCCTAATTATAATATTATAATTTTATGATAGCAGTTTAGATAACTTGATACTGCCTACATGCTGATGGAACTGGAAATGGATGGTCACTGGAGATGCAGGGGGCATCAACAGTGCAGTTACATCAGCTCAATTTGAGACCTGTGCTCAATAGCAAGCTAACAAGCTATTAGCTATAGCTCCACATAGCAGGGAGTAAGGGAGTCACAAGCAGTCCCCTGAAAGCAAAGTGAGCAGGTCCTCGGGCAGAAACAGCCAGAGGTTCACAGGGGTCACACTGTTCAATTAAAAATTGGTTGCTATAACGTTAAAAACAAAACATTCTTTAACAGTTGTTTAAGAAACCAGCTTCTGTGTGCCTTTGCATGGTCATATTGGTGTACAATTCACACAGAAATACAGCTCAGAAATTCACTGTATCATATCGGCAATTTGTGAATATCCCCCCTCTAAAATCGACATACGCATCGGTTTCGAAAATCCCACATCGGTGGGGTGCTAATGCAAGCTGATGTTAACGTATTCAGCACTATGAAGTTAAGACTGTTAAGTTTCCTGTCTCACCTGCCATTTCACTTCATTCAAAATTTAACCGTGGCACTACTGGCTACAAATTAACGTTGTTCTTTTTGTCTAGATCATTATCTACAGGCTTAAAGAGGCCTGTGATGTTTGAGAGAATATCAAACTTCTCCAGTCTCAGTTATCATTAAAATTTTATTATTTCCCCAGCGCAAACTTTTTAGAGGGTGCCATCAAATATGTCAAATCAAATAATCGTTAATTCCAGCAGACGAGTCAGGTCAGACAGCTTAAATCAAAGCTCAGTCTTAGCACTAATACTTGCAAAAAGTTTTGATTCATAGAAACACAAACGATATCTCCCACTTGAAAACCAGGAACAAACCTGAAACCCACTTGTGGAAAGAATTCTCTAGAATGTTTTTAAACGTCATGTAAGTGAGCATTAAAGTTCAGCAGCATTTTCCCATGGCAATTCCACCACCCAGACACTCTTGGTAGCAAACTTCTCTTGCCGCACTTTTATGTCATGCTTTCAAGCATTCACATTAACAGCAATAGCAAACACAAGTTTTACTCAGGTTATTGCTTCAATGTAAGATCGGTATAAGAGGAGTGCATAAAAAAAATAAATGCTTGAAGTAAGCTTTCCAGAACCTGTTATGAAATAAGTTTTCAGATGCTATAATTAACCATCTACATTTGCTATATTTAGTAATGTTATAAAAATAGGCCCATTTACTGAGAACAGAATTAGCGCTTCTTCAGTGATCAATTTTGCTACCGATAAGCTTTAGCTAGACAGCAATCTACCAAGCTAACATTCCTACTGACTGGCTAGCTAGCTGGTATTGGTGCTTCTTCTGTATGATAAATGTAATATATAAATGCACAGACACATGAGTATAAATATGTCAAGACATATCCAGCCATCCGCCTAAAATCTGAGAACCTACAGGTGGCTGTCATTGTTTTTGTTTAAACAATCTGACTACTCACCAGTACCTGCAAAATCTTACGCTTTATGGTAAAAATAAACACTTTTTTTGTTAAATCTGTATGTTCCTTTCTTTTCTGACTTTTAATGCATGGATAGAACCAATGTTTCTATGGGCTTTTTGGCATTGATGCTCTCATTTCAAATTAGGTTTTGGCCTTACAGCCTTCCGATTTAGCCTTGGTGCTCTACAGAAGTTTGACTTTACCAAAAGTAGCCTTGCCCTAAAAATGATTAGACTGTATCTACAGGCCTGTATCTGACATGCACAAACATGTATGAAATGCTCAGCTAAAGTTCAGACAAAGCACCTGAGGACTGCAAACAACATGACCCATTAAAATATTGTTTGACATGTTCTTTTTACACTGTATTAGTTCAAGCTTCTCCAACAACAGCCTTTGCTATATCTAGTCACTGTCCAAAGTTTTTCTCCCCAAAAATTAAAAATTATAAACAAATAAATAAATATGCTGCTGGTTGGTCCTGTTTACTATCAAGACAGAGTCCTATTGATTGGAATGAAGACTAATTAGGCCTATATTCCTGTTCACTTCCGACAGGACTACATGTTTAACCATAAGGGCATGAATTTCACTACATGTTTTTGGTGGTCTTGTAATCAGAATTTTTCACATACTTGAAACCTACACATACTTTTCACATGCACATATTGTCAATGGTGACTGATGTTCAGGCAGTTGATTAGATGTGTTTGTACAGAAGGCAGACTGCATGAGCATCCAGTAATAATCCAGATATGGCCAAACCCTGTACACCACTGTTCTTCAATTATGTCCAACAGCAGAATTGCTGCCAGAAAACCAATTCATAGCAGGCCAAAAAGTGAGCAGCAGCTGTTCCTCTATTTGTACCAGTACCTTTAATCAGAATTAGTGGGCTAAAGCCTGTTGCCTGACAACCATAAAGATGCTGGAACAAAACAGAAAGCCTAGTTTCACTTATTCACTGAAGTGTCAAGCTCTCAATGTGCTTAACTCACTTCATCAGATTTCTTTTGCTGATAAAATACACATTATGCTCCAGTTGTCAGGTTGCTAAGACTGTTGGAAAGATGTATGGGATATCAGTTAAGACAAGGAACAAGACTCCATTTCTGGATCTTGTATTCCTGCTCCATCACAGATGTTAGAATAAATTACCATAGATGCAGAAAGAGATTTGTCTTTACTATGACTCACTGTGTAACATTTTGAATTGGTTATGCAGACCTATTTGTTTCATGTAGTGAAACCTCAAGTTCAAATGTACTTCACTAAATGATGGTTCCAGTACAGAATGCTTCTGTTAATATAGTTTATTCACTATCCATCAACATTCACCAATATGGCACTATAGACAAGGAGAATGGACTGGTATGTGAAACACTACTACAGCTGTACACAAACAGTGCCTGAAAATCTAGATTTCGCAACAACACAAAAAGGAAATAATACAGGCTATATGAGCTTGACAGGGAAGCATCTGGAATTGGGGTATTTCGGTTTCTATTAGACAATTAAATTTCAACACATTGGAAATATGTAGCTTCAATACATTGGATTTTCCATAACACATACACATATGCACCCTAGTAAGATCCAAAGATAAGGGCATGAACGACAAATCTCGTTTTCAGACTGTATCTTTATCCAAACATTATCAGACCAATATTAATTTAAAATACCTCTTTTAAAAAAATCAATCTGTCACTGTCATGCTAAAAGTGAACACTGACAGAATGGTCCATTAATAAGCTGAATCAAGAAGGCACTTCACCGTGGAAACTAAGATTAATTGGAAAATTAGTGCGATTATTTCAACCAAACTCCATATTGCCTGAGCTCAGCAGTTATTTTCCAAAACACAAGCGCTTTTTCAGTCTCTACATCGTGTCAGTTGACAGTTCGCGTCCATTAATTACATGAACTATCGACACCGAATCTATTCTACATAATCATCTAGTAGTTAAACCATGTGCATTGTTTTACTTAGTTATTGTTTATGACTCCAACAGTGGTCTGTTCGAAGATACACTTAATCCTACATTCACACTTCCTAACAAAGTGATTTTTTTTTTTTTTCATTTCAACTTTATTCAAGACTCATCTTAAAAAGAGGTCAATAGCAGGTAAAATAGACAATACAGATAATGGCACATATAAAAGTAATTATGGCACATATAAAATTATGAAGCAGTACGTCCTGCAATTGCACTGGCGCAAAAGCAAGATCACAAATTGACTTCATGTATTATTATTTAACGAGTTTGAGTACTTCGTCTAAATAAACATATATTAGTCTACTATTACTGAGCCGCACTTGCAATTGGCGGAAGCCCATTGGTTTGAAAGCACGTTAAAGTTTACTATGTAAACTACTTTCGCATGTGAGAAACAATGTAGCTATGATCTCGAGGCAGACATCGCGGAGTCGCATCAAAATGTTACATGACAATAGTTTCTGACCGCTATAAGATCATGATCCCCACCAACCAGCCTGCCTACGTGTCCAACTAATTGTTACTGTAACTCAATTTCACACGATTTGACGAGAAAGAAAACTAACACAAAAAAATAAATAAATAGAACACTAACACTTCACCTTATTGTAGTTGTAGTAACCCAAACAATGGGGAAAATCCAGGTTAGATGGGTCACCAGGAATAGGATTCCCACCGGCAGAAGGGTAAAACCGTACATCCATGATGTTTTGGAATTGCAAGCTGCTCAACCGAACTCAATTTTAAAGCGTTCCGGGGGTCCCACTCCCGTGTTATATGTGTGTGTTTTAAAATCCGCGCGTTGAGATAGTTGGAGAAAGCAGCAAGTTGAGTCGGGACGGTCTAGAGTGAAACAAAAACAAGCGAGATGTAGAAGGGGTAAACTGTGTATCGTTGATAATCCTCTTTCAGTTCTAGTAGTTGACTGGTAATTGTTAGCTAGCCAGCTAGTTCAAAGCTATAATACAGGTTGCTGGGTGTTGAAGATTTTCCTCGAGGGCAGCTATATCTGTGCCAAGCCACAATGTTTGCCCATGCATTTAGGGGCAGCTGCTGTACACAAAGACGCCACGCGACCGGCACAGCGAAGCTTTCCACTACCTCCTCAGTCAGACGATACAGGGGCGGATAAAAAAAATAAAGTCCAGCTCGCGTAGGATGAAGGAGGGTCCGTCACCAATAATACGCCCTCTCCAGACTCGCGTCTTTTCCCCTTGTTTAGGTAAGTTTGTGGTCGTTGTGCTCGTAGCTAAAAAGAAAAAATCATTCACCTTCCTTGCCAAATGAGGAGGGCAAAGAGGTTTTCTTTTTCATTTTTGAAAAATAAAAAAACGAAACAAAACACAATGCAACAGAAAGTCTTCCACCCAACGGTCACGGCTTGTAGTTTTGGAGTGCTGGAGTACTCAGTTCCGTTTCTGGCTCTGCTCCGCCACATAATGAATAAGTGAACAAGTGAAAAACAGGAACCACTCCCCCAGTACCGTTCGCCACTCCCATCCAATCAGGTGCCGTTTCTCTGGAACAAGAGAGCTTTTTCTTGTTCTCTGTGCATAACATTACAGTTGACGTTCGGCTACTCCAGCTGCAAAACAGAAGTCGCTGTTTTCATAGTATAAATTCAGTGGGATTTAACAACAACGTCATTTTCTCCTTGATTAGGTTCATCTAAAGTTTTTTAGATAAGTCAAGGGCAGAATGTTTTTTATTGCAAATATCTCAATTAAAATTGTTTTCAACTTATAAAACGCCTATCACATTGCCATGCTGTGTAATTACATTACAAAAACTCGTTAAATATGTCAGCAGTTAATACAGATGTGAAAATAAAGTTACAACACATAAGGACACCTCACATAAACTAAAGAATCACTGAATAGCACTTTATCTATACAGTTTGCATAATAAGTCACTCTCTTTAAGAGCGAAGAGCGCCTGCAAATTGTCAGTTAAGTAAAGTAGCATCAGCAATGACACCCAGTATTTTCTCTGTCTGAATTCATGTAACTTGACCCCTTGTTTTTTTCCATCTTGAAAGGGTAGTTCACCCAATATTTAAGTCAGAAATTTTCCTTAATGTTGCAGTAAGGACATTTTTTAAAAGGACATGATGAAAAATTGTGAAAATAAAATGTTTCTTAGAAAATTTTTTAAGACTACATGTGATTTAGTGTGTTTAGTGTGTGTTATGACTTTCACGAAATACTCAGATGTACAAATCTCAAAGAGGTTCATTTTCCAAAAATTTGCAAAGCGAAAAGTTCCTGTAGTTGCAGAACCACCTATATACAGACAGCCTGACTGAGACAGGTGACAAAATCAGGGAATAACCTGAATAAATGAGTGGAGAAATATATCAAATGCAGATGCTTCCATACAGTAGTACTGCATAATATAATTAAGCAATTAACATATTATCATTCTCTGAAACGTGTGAAACGTGGTGGCTGGGGTTTCATAGTTCAGGTATGTATGCTATAAGTACTGGCTCACTTGTCTTCATTGATGATTTAACTGCTGCTAGCAGCAGCAGAATTAATTCTGATGTGTGCAGAAGCATCTTATCGGCTCAAGTTCAAGCAAATTCCTCCAAACTCATTGGAGGGTGCTTCATTGTGCAGCAAGACAATGATCCCAAACATACTGAAAAAGCAACAAAGGAGTTCTTCAAAGCCAAAAACTGGAAAATTCCTGACTATCCAAGTCAGTCACCCGATCTGAATCCAATTGAACATGCATTTCAAATGCTGAAGAGAAAACTTAAGGCAACTAGCTACTGAAACTACAGGAGATGAAGACTGCTGCAGTACAGGCCTGTCAGAGCATCACCAGAGAATTCTCAGAGAAGATACTCAGCACCTGGTGGTGTTAATGGGATGCAGACTTCAAGCAGTCATTGCATGCAAAGGATATGCAACAATGAACTAAACATGACTACTTTCATTAACATAACATTAATATGTCCCAGGCATTATGTCCCCGAAATGGGGGCTATGTATAAATGTGTTGCAATTTCTACATGGTAAAACCAGAGTATAAAAAATAGCCTTAAATAAAAGCTTAGAACATGCACTTTAGCTACATGTGAATTGCTTGATTACAATTCTAAAGCTGTGTAATACAGAGCCATATCAAGAAAAAAAATTTAATCTTTTAAAATCTGATGGAAAATATATATAATCTGCAACCTGTAAAAGCTTTGTAGAGGAGTGAAAGCATTCACTTTACATATATAAAAAAGACAAGGGTGTCAGTTGTAAACATTTGTTAACTATGTAGGCTATCCAAAGCTCTGATATTTTATTGGTAATCATATAAAACCAATTTTCTACCCCTTAATATATTGGTTATGTTTTTTCTTTGTGATCAATATTCAGTTGCATAATATATAGCATAATGTCTACAATTTCTAACATCCATATGGCTACAATTATATCTGTTTCTTTAAAAAAAACATTATTTCTATGTATTTTCCATGAGGTTTTAAACAATAAAAGATAATTCACAATATATCAATATGGACTGTACACAATACATTACACAATGACAGATAATTACACCAGTCATATTATTCCCAAGTAAAATACATTTTTTATGAAATCACTCAGAGACGTTTTGGAATTCAGAGCTTTCTCTGCACATTTTTCATTATCTGGACATTTAGCTTATTCACTCTAGAGAGGGTCCATCACATTACAGAAGTCAAGACAATTACAACATTCATTTGACCGATGCTCAGAGTGACTAACAAAGCAACGGTATGCATACAATACGACTACATGGATCACAGTACAGACACAGAAAACATTAGACCACATTTGAACAAGAGTCATAAGACAACATAAGAACATATCACAAGAGTGCATAGCACACTTAATAATCAATGGTATGCTGAAAAATGTTATGTCACTATGTTAACAGTGATTTATAAATTGAGGCTAGCCATATTAAAAACATTTTGGCTATTGTATTTCTTAGCCTTGTTCAGGGAACCAAGATGCAATCTGAAGAGGCGAATCAGTCTCCGCACAAAGATGGCCAGTGACACTGCTGTTCTGTCTGTTCAAAGTTGGAGTTGTGTGACTGCTGTGTAAGGTCTGATGTCGGAAGTTGAGAAGGAGCCATTCCCTTCACTGCCCAGTAGGCCAGCACCAGTGGTTTGAAGTGGATGCAGGCCATGCAGGAGCCAGTGGAAGGATACAGGCAGAGTTTTGATGTGGGTGCTATTTGGGAGGTTGTAGACCAGCCATCTGAATGTGTTTTAGAGATCTGATAGCTCAGGGAGAGAGACCAGTGAAAAGGAAGTTGCAGTATAGCAGGTCGGAGAGTACCTGGACCTCAAAATGGAGCTGAGTGGAGTAGGCAGTGAAAAAGGGGCAAATTCTTCAGATGTTGCAAAAGAAGTATCTACAGGCCCGGCTCGCCGTCCCTGTGTTCTCAGTGAACATTGCTGCCGAGTGTCACTTCAAGGTTCTTGGCAGTCTGGGTGGCAGTCACTACAGTGTTGTCCAGGGTAATGGAGAGGTCCTGGAGGAGAGAGTCCTTGGCAGGGATGTAGAGCAGTTCAGTCTTAGCCAGATTAAGTTTTAGGTGTCAGCTGTTCATCAGCATGAGATGTCACAAGGCAGGCTGAGATGTGTGAGTGGAACCTGTGTGTCAGAGGGGGGGAAAGGAGAAAGATTTGTCATCAATCGGGTCCAGTGAACAGGCGGTTAGCCGATGAGTCACTGAGACATCGGCAACAGTAAAGGCAGAAAATACAAAGGGAGAGGGTAGACTAGGGTGGGCTTAAATGGGGAGGGGGATTGAGCTGGTGATTGCATGAAGGAAATGCAGATGTCTGCTACTTTCATGTCAAAGTAGGTTGCAAAGTCATCTGCAATAAGAAAAGAGAGAGGAGGAACATGAGATGGCTTGAGGAGAGAAGAAAATAACAGTTTACGTGGGTTACAGCATTACACTTGAATCTTATTTAAAGTTGACTTCTGCCACTCACTTATACCATATTCAAGCTTCAAAAAGTACACTTACAATTATACAACTGAGAAAATGAATTACTTACAAGTACATATGCAGCATCTATTACTTTCCCTGCAATGCTTCTCAAAATTTTCCAAATCTGAGAATTTATTTCATGTGCATTATTAATTATGTCTTTCTTTATGGTCTTTAAGGGCTGATTTGGTCCGTAGGCCTCGCATTTCATAATTACAATTACAATTACGTTGTTGTAAGGGCCACATTGTAGATTGATCCATTTGTACTGTGAATGGGGGCAATATAATTAAATATAATATTGATGTATTTTGCCACACTGCTTTAACACAAAATCTAAAGATAGTGCTATGGCAAAAATGTAATTTATAAATAGGCTATAATCAGTGCAAATATTGTAAATGACAACAGTACTTATCTTGTAGATCGACATTGCATTTGTGCTGTGTGCTGTGCACTGTGCTTGAGCAATTGTTTTGGTGTAAATGAACAACAACAGAAAAGCTAAACATGTATGTCCCCTTGAGCTTTGTATTAGCAGTTCTCTATTCTTAAATCAGCTATTTGGAAACAGTTTTCATTGAAGGAATGAAACATTATTTACATTGCACGCATTGAATTGTGGGAATTGCCATTCCTCAAAGAGTTCTGAATTTGATCTCTCATTATATCTTATTAATTTCCCCTGTACTAATGTACATTAAAATAGTGTTAACTTGATTAATAATATGGTTGTAATGTATTCTGTGCTATATGATGCTGCCATTGTTAAAAATTGGATAGAAAAAATGTAAAAATAAATTAACAAATTTTGCAGAAAAACTTGTAGAGTAAAATGTATACTGCACTGAGAGAGCATGCATGTGTCCATTGACTACGCCACTAAAGCATGGATGCCAAGGATGACAATGTCTCATTACTGCATCGCAGAAACAGTAACGGCTGCATGGGTTTTGTTAGTCATGATGCAAAACATATAGCCAGGGGAATTAAGCTCAAAAAACGGCCAACTCTTTTCGCATAATTCCCCCTACTAATAGTGCCACCAACCCTCTAGCCATGACTGCATTCATGATGTATTCTTGTAATGGGGCGACATGGCTCAGGAGGTAAGAGCAATTGTCTGGCAGTCGGAGGGTTGCCGGTTCAAACCCCGGCCTGGGCGTGTCAAAGTGTCCTTGAGCAAGACACCTAACCCCTAACTGCTCTGGCGAATGAGAGGCATCAATTGTAAAGCGCTTTGGATAAAAGCGCTATATAAATGCAGTGCATTTACCATTTGTAGTCTTGAGTGCTGTATTGCCTTTATAAAACAGTTACAACATACAGACACAATTATTTGATGACACAATATTATTAATTTTTTTTATTATTTGTAAGTAACAGTTTGGGCACAGAGTGATGCTGTTTAACTGTTACTGTATCGGATTTACAATCAATGTAGAACGCTGTCTCAGCCAATCACCATCTATGATCGAAACAACTCATTTTACAAAACCCAATTAGCTATATGCAGTTGAGTTCACGCGGTGATTTGTGCTGCAGATTCAGGAGAGTGTAGATATCTGTGGTTCTCCTCCTAAACAAGAGGTGCTATCCAGCCTGCTTCTTTTCACACCACAACCCACTGGCAAGCTCGCACAGAGCTGAGTTGGAGGAAGATATTTCATGTGCTCCTTTGGCAAGTAGTCCATGGGCATCCAATCAACAAGAGAGAGTATCTAGGGAGTGATGAAACACATATCCCTAACCAGCTGAACCCTCCCATCCCTGGGCAACACAATCTGCAATTGTGTGTCACCCTGCGGGGAGGAGATGGAAATTCTAACTATGTTGCAGATTTTTATAGTAATCTGCAAGGGCAGAACATTTAGGACTGCTCTATACATGACAATTTCTGTCTCCAGTCCCATAAGACCATGCAGTGAACCATGCAAAAAATACCACATATACCACTGAATCAGTATGTGAACTTCATCCATAGCTGTGTCAATAAGATGGTGGAAAAAACACCAAAGTCTGCAACACTATTCATTTTCCATCAAACCCCTGGGGTCGACCATTTTTCCGGCGATGAGAAATTGGTGGTAATATGTTTTATTTAATAACGTCACTCTCATTTCATGTATAAACTTACTTTAAATTGTACTGTGAAGCAGGCCTGACAGACCTTGGGGGGGGGGGGGGGGATATGCTCAAGATAAAAAGGACACCTTTCGGTGGGGGTGGGGGGGTGCAGTGACCGACATTGGTTGGTTTGTCTAAAATAAGATTGTAGCTACTGATCAGACAGACATTTTGCCATTGTTGAGTTGCGGGTTGGTGACTGATTTTCAGAGAACTATCCAACATTGTCAACCGATTGGCTACCTTTCCTGCTGGTTTTCTCTTTTCTCTTCTCAAATCCACTTTGTTGTTTATAAGGCATTTTGATTTCTTTGTGGTAGCTAGGATTCCTCTTTCCTATCCTCCTCACTAGCTGACTAGCTGATATTTAAATTTCACCATCAAAACTAGGACTAGTTTAATTTAACTGCCAAAGCTACTTAATGGTTACATAAATCTGAATCATGACATAATAAACAAGCACGTAACCGTCCAGACCCACAGCGCAACTCACTTCCGCAGACACATTTTAGCAGGCACCGCCTGTGCATGCCTCCCACAAAACATCCCTCAAAGGTTGTCCGTGAGTGAGTGAGTGAGTGACCACAATTTGCCATGCATAGCCCACGGCGGCAGTTCCTGTGCGCCGTGGGAAAAATGGATGCATGACATTTGACAACAACACAGGAATGTTAACCAGCAATCTTTGCATATAAGAAAAGAAGACAATACTAATAGCACAGAAAGTACCACAGATAATTTAATCAGCAGTGTTTACAATACATTCTCTGCAGAGGTTTGCTCAGAGGCTATTACAAATTTTACAAAGTGAGTAAACATGGAGCAGAGATGTTTGTTGAACTAAGGGTATATAGCCTAATACACATGCCAGTAATGGCTTGGTTAATGTGTAACATTTCTTGAGGCATGTTCGTGTTTGCTTGTGAAAGTCAGGAAAGAAAAGTGACTACAGTTTGCCTTTATTATTTCTGTATTTTGGAGGAAAAGGTACAGGGTGCTGGGGAGGCAGAAGAGGCAAATCCAAGTACCCATTAGCAATACTTTCAAATGTTTTAACCATCTTGCAAATATATACGAGAAACCCTTTGCCTTCAACATTTCATGTGAGAAACTTTCCATAGAAAACTCAGTTTACTGAAAGATTCTGTGGGCATTGCTGGATGATTGTACAATAATAAACTGTGTACTTTAGGTCATTCTTGATAGATGAAACATTTCCCATATCCCGTTGACAAGGCTTTTTAATTTGAAATGACTGTTTTCAACCAAAGGCATTGCAGTGGCTTCAAAGCAGGGATGTAATAAATATTTAAACCTGGGCTGCAATAGGCTTGAAAACGTCTTCTGGAATCTCCATATTAGGGAAGCACAAGGTTATTTTCATCCAGTTGTTCCAAGTGGTCAAGATCGGTATGGTAGAACAGTTCAGGAGGAAAGGTGGACACAGTGTCTCATGAAATGAAAAACAATCCTGGCCAGCCAAATGTATTAGAAGCAATTTCCTGGCATCAGTCTGATTTCAGGAAGCCTATGCCAGGAAATGTAACTAGTTAGCAAAGACAGAGATGAAGATATGACAGATAGCTACCCCAGATCCAGAGAGGATTAACAAACGGTAAGGACAAAATAGCCAGATTGTTAGACTCTCATTGGATACAGGAACCAGTACCAAGGTTTCTGCAAGGGTTCACGTAAACTCCTTTTGAATTTAAGTACAGCATTTAAGTGTCTAAGCCTGTATAAACATTTTAGTTGAAGCTTCTTATACACTGTACCTTTATAAATAGCTCATTACATTATGAACCTACATTGCTAACATGAGTTATTTCCATCTGTCTTTTCTCAGTCAGACACAATGTATTTCCTGCTACCAAGAATTCAAAGTCAGTGGCTCACAACATTGCTTTGGCAATTTTCAGGATTTACTGAAGAAACCGCATCCTAGCACCATTATACCAACATTTTACAGAACTTCTACCTCTAAATTTAAACATGAATACAGTGAGCTGTGTTGAATTGAAAGTGAATGCAATTTGCTCATTATTTAACTGCCACAAAGGGAACCCCCAGACAAGAATAACTGCAAGCTATGTTACTCGCTTCAGGGAGGTCATGTCACTTTTCTCCTTTTGTGTCCACTTTAAAGTAGCCAGGCCATGTGCCTTCTTGTTACTGTTGCATGTTATTTAACATCAAATCTGATCCCCCCAAGGATAAAAAACATCACACAAACAATGTTCTTCACCTTGAGGTACTGGGAAAAAAGGTGAAGAAAATTTGACAAATCTTACAGGTTTCTCACTGGAAAATATCAAATGAGTTTTCATTCAAGCATTTCTCTCTTGTCTCTGCTGCTGTCTTAAAGTTCAGTTCACAATGGACCTTTTTTCTCTGTGAAAAAAAATGGGAGAGGATGCCATAATGAATGCATTCCTTTCTCTCATTTGGGGAAAAAAATAAAGTCTGTAGGAGTGTGTGTATATTTTATTCAGTGATTATGCACTTTGCACAAGAGATTCATTTGGGACTTATGTATTCCCTCAAGATTGAAAGAAAGCAGTTAAATGTATGCACGCCTTCTTCTGTGTGGATCTCTTCTTAAATGAAAAGTAGCATTCTTTTTAGAACGTAACATTCTTAACATTCAGTAACATTCTTCTAATGAAAAGTAATACATTTAAAAAAGTCCTAGGCTTTTTCCATTTCCCTTCATTCCTAAAAGATGTGTGGAAATTTAATTTCTTTTTACTGTCTCATGTAAGGCTGTCTATAGGATCTTGAAGTTCATGTAAAAACAGGTTTAAAATAGCATTTGCCATTTCCACCCCTCCAGCCATGACAGATATGTTGAAATGTAATGCTAACTTGAAAATGCATATGATTATGGTTTCATTTTACTGTCACATATCACGTGCACACATTGTACATCCCTACCCCCACATTAACACTCATTACAACTAGTACAAAGGATATTAAAGTTCATGTAAAAAGCACTGAATGTAAAATGCATATAATTTAAAACAACTACATCTGCTTGGAGTAAAATGCCATTATGTTAACACAATTGTGCTTTGCTTTTCACTGTAATTATTTTCTGTTGAGAGTCAATGATAAAGCGTTGCTCAATTTATTTTCTTTGTTGGTGAAGTCAGTCTCAGCCAGATGAATTATGTATGCTGTACATTCGCTGTTCTTTCCCCCCAGTTTTGTGAGGCAATATTGTCATCATAACATTTGGTGACCTTAAAACAAATTACTTTTTCTGGCCATGCTTCAGATTGAATGAAATGACTGCAGAGTAATTATATCAAGACCAAGAAAGCAAAATAGTGAATTAACCTCATAAGCTTTATTTACATTATCCTCAGATTCATAGTTGCTCACATCAAGATGCAGCAAGCAGTCTTTCGAACAACATTTTCTTGGGTTTTGAATCATAGATTTCTTAAGGTTCTAAACTTAAACATCTATAAACATTTGGGCCTTTAATTACATAAGATTAATGATTACATATGTTTATATTAAAAACATAACTAAAATTTTTGGATAATGTTGGATATGGCTGAAATAATAAGGATCATTGTGTAATAACACATAGCTCTGCAGGCACACACATATATATTTTTAAGAATTCTGATGGAGGATGCACAATTTATTCCAGTTTGATCATCATCTTTTCGTGTCATCATTATATTTTTTAATATTCTTGTGTCCTTGTGCACATACTATGAGCATTTGAAGATTCACCCATTTTGCTTGGAATAGAAATACTGGCACTTGTGTGAAAGCAGTGAAAATTGAAGGCATTCGATTTCTAACCCTCTCCCAGTGAGGTGAAAGTGCAAACCAATTCTGAACAGGGCGTTCTGTAATCCACACTCTTCTAGGTAGGTGACATGTTACAACTACATTCAATAATAAATCCATCCATCCAAAAACAGATTTAGTATAGACTTTACTGGATTTACCAATGTCAGTGTGTTACTGCCAACATACTGTACAAAGATCTTTCAAAAAACATGAGATAAAACTGTAAATTTACAGTTCTAAAACATGCTTTTCAGCAATAAACAATTCATAAATAAATATTATTTATGACATCTGAAAATACATTTGTACATAAATCAGACTTGACTAATATACAGTCATGTCAAATTGTTCTATCCAATACAAAAGCATTGGAAAAGCAAAACGGCCTAGTTACTCATGTATACAAGACACTGTCTACAAGTCATTAAAACTTGCAAAATCTAGGCCTACCGTTAAAGGTATTTATATCAAAATGAGGCCAAGTTACAACAAATATTATTGGCTCACACAAAGTAAACTAGCTCTATTCCAAAGCAATACTACTCAATTTCCAGTTTCCTACATTATTTAAAGTAAATTGGCCCAGTGTTTCTCCATCTCCATCTTTCTCCAACAACAAAGTTGTTTCTTCTAAGAAGGATTCCTTGCAATCTTAAAACTCAGTCAGACCCATGTATCCTACTTGATGTTTTTCTTGGTCAAAAGCTTTGGGGTTCATAATAAATTGCAGAGGCCTGAAGTGTTCAAGCATGTTCAAGTACCAAGCTTAGCTTTATTGCTTTTATCTGAGCATCTGATAAAAAGTTACTTTATTCCACTCAAGCGGTTTCCTAGAGAAGTCATCATACTTCGACTCAAATCAACTTTAGTAAGAGTACTTCAACGTCAATAGGATTTTCCAGTTCGTTTTATGCTAGTAGTTGTAACTAAGGGTGAGGCAGAGACAAGTACTTAGTAATGCTAGTAATTAGCACCAATTTTCTGTAATAACTAGCAGTGGGACTTGTTATCGATTATAGCAAGTATCGACACCTGTAATCCATAACAGGGTTAAGTATGTTAATGAAGCAGATTGACATTCCCCCTTATTGGTGCCAAATTGGAAGTACATTACATTCCATTACATTACATTACAGGCATTTAGCAGACGCTCTTATCCAGAGCGACGTACAACAAGTGCAAGAGGTGCAGAGGTGCAAAAGAAACACACTAGAGTGAAGTAAAGATCGTAGTACCAGAAGTGACCACATAGATCAGGACTCCAACCCAGTAGTAGCCATGTAAACAATGGAGCTGCTTAGTTAGAGCCTGGCATTAATGCACTAGTATGAAAATGTGTATTGCCTACTCAAGGTATGTATGGGGACAGTGTTTTTAGCTGCACTGATATCCACACTGTACACATGTAGTTGGTACCAGCCGTGGCATCGCCCAAAATACATTTTAGAGGAAGGGTTTGAAATGTTGTACCGAATTAACAAACTATGACACTTCAAGTGTAGCGATGCAATGTATGCATATTTTGGACTGATGCAAATCAAGACAATGGAAGGTATTATTTGTGTACTAAATAGGTTCATTTAGTACAAAAATAATATTTCACTTTACCAGTGAAGCTGGCAATATTTTTAGTTGATAAAATTATTTTTTTTTTTTTTGGCTGGCTTTGGAGAGTGGCATTAACAGGGGAACATTCTTGAAAATCACATTACTTAATGCTAATTTTACTTATTTTCAGTTAAATTTCATGCTAATTAATTTCTTCAAAGGGTAAGCACCACATAACGGTGTCCCCCAAAGATACTTTTAGTCTAGAGGTTTTTTTATTAAATTAAACTGAAATTGTTGTTAGTATGGCTACAAATCTGACAAATTGATCACTCCTGACAGAAATACCTGAAGTCATGCCAGAAAATTATTTGTGTAACGATGCGTGACAGAACATGATGCATGATATAATAGGTGGAAGACAAACACCTCTGTTATTATACCTTTAGGTTGAAAAGATGACAGAAATGGACAGCACATACAGCCATTTAGGTTTGAGCCAGAGGTACCCAGATTCATACGAGAAGACTGATACCAATTGTATGCAACCCTGTGTGCCCTGTATTCGATAATACGGGCTGCATAGTGTTAGCTCTATCAATGGCTGCAGATGGACAGCACTAGCTAATTAGAGCCTACCTTAAGAACTACTCTAATGCCCCCCTAGTGAATGAATTCGTCTAGCATCATATGTCGATTTAACTTGTTTTCCATTAACGTTATCACAATAACCTTCTAATGTGCATCAAGTTTCATCTATATAGGCAAATTCTTTAATGGAAAAAGAGCTAGCTATAGCTAATTTGACAATATCTCACTTCCACACTCTATCACATAATATGATGTTCGTAATCATTTTGAAGATTGCTGAAAAAGGGAGCTGGGGCAAAAAGAGTAAGCAATTTCATCTTTTAGGGCTTATTTCTTGCCTTTATTTCCATAAAATCTTGTTTATTAACATTGTGAATCATAAAATAGGACAACTTCCTCCATTTGGCTAGTGTATATAATTTTTTTATAATACCTGATGGTTACCCTTTAAACCAACCAAACTCTCCTAAAGACTGATGCAACTGCAAGATCATCTTTCACAAATATATGTTTTATGAGAGTGCAATCAATGCAAAGTTATTCTGAGTGATCACCTTTATCTTATGAGGAAACATTCATATCCTGATGAAAGTGGTCTCTTCCAGGATGACAGTGCCCCCATCCACAGGATCACTGAATGGTTTGATGAGTAGGAAAAGGACGTGACTCATGCTATGGTGTTCATAGTCACCAGATCTCAACCCAGTTGAATACCAATGGGAGATCATCACAACACCAAATGGAGGAATATATCTTTTGGAAGAATAGTGTTCCATCCCTCCAGTTGAGTTTCAGAGACTTGTAGAATGCCAAGGCACATTGAAGCTGTTCTGGTGGCTCTTGGTGGCCCAACACCTTACTAAGACACTTTACGTTGTTTTTTTCTTTAATCTGTCACCTGTCTGGTTATAAATACATCGATTGTATATTTTGTTCAACCAAAGAAATTCACTTCAAAATAATAACATGATGCTTCTTTATTTATATTTAGCCACTTCTGGTTGCAAATAGATTAATGAAAACCAGGCAAATTGGTAACACATACTGTAAGAGCTTGTCATTTCCAAACTAGTTTCAAATGCTAATTACAGTACACATGATGTAACTTC
The DNA here is from genome assembly GCF_018555375.3 of Anguilla rostrata. NCBI lineage: Eukaryota > Metazoa > Chordata > Actinopteri > Anguilliformes > Anguillidae > Anguilla > Anguilla rostrata. The sequence continues at coordinate 32,365,661 of NC_057937.1, forward strand.
CAATTTCACATAATCAAGAGTATAATTTGCTTGGTAACGTTAAATTTATAATGTGGCATCCTATAGTGAGGACCTACTTTAACCATCTTTACTATTCAAAATAACACGGTTTATCAGTATCCGTTTTTTTTCTAAGAAATATACATACCCAAAAATGAATAATGCATATACTAAATACTGAAAATTAGAAAACCGCAGGCAACTACTTGCATAAACTTGCCATCAACCTTTCTAAAACTAAATGTCAAGGAAATGAACAACTTTAACTTGAAACTGGTGGTCCCCGTGGCAAATCTGGCTCTTACACAATTTCAAACTCCAGCTGTAACAAAGTTTACATTTAGACATCAATGTAATATTTTTATGACAAATACTGAGTGTGGAGTGGATGAGTATTATGACAGAATTTTGGCCAGCTATCTCACTCCAATACTATTCCCTCACAATACTGCTCCCTCGCAGTTGCTCCACAAATACATGGACGCATCCAGCAAGCAGTTGTGTTTTGGTTGGATATATGAAGGAAAAGGTACGTAACTAGACATCTTGTATCAGACTTTGTTCTGATGGAATGATGGAGGCAATTGATGCCAAAGCAATGATAAAGCAAAACATTTGTGAGCGTAACGGCAGACACCAAATGTTTTGGCCGAACTGCCTTCTTGATTCAGGAATGATTTTCTAATCAGTGATTTCAAGTCTAGATGGGGTGTTAGCCAACATATTCTGAAAGTTGAGTAATATGAACCTCTCGTTACAATGAAGAAATAACATTCTTCACCAGAAAAAATTCAATTATTTGGCAAAACACCTGTGCATTGGAGTTACATGATGGAGGATAAGACAAACTTTTTCCATCTCTTGCTTGGAAGACTTCAGAATCTACTTTTGAGAAATAAAAGCATTTATAACCCAGCCTCTGTCACAACTGGCTGTGCAATTCAAAGCATTCATTCTAGAGAGTCGAGAGAATGGGAAGTTGCAGGGGTCCCTAAACCATTTTCAGATAACTTCAGCAAAGCTAACCTTTCTGTGAAAGAGAGCTTGGTTGATATTGTGTGACCCAATTTTAAAAACCTTCTATAGGGGAAAACCTTTCTAACATACCTGGTTTTCTGTCCAAAACGAACACCCATAATTGTCTTGAATTGCATCAGAGAAACTTCTCTTCAACCTATGTTTGTGGTTGATTGTGGGATTACCCTCGTTACTGTGCCTTAACAGCAAATGGAGAAGTTGTCTGAGTGTGGAGATAGATTTGAGAGTGAAACCGTCAAATACAAAGCCAGGACTCAGCTAAGGAATCTTTCGTTTTTACCTGACATAAACTCAGGGCTCAGTTTGGAAATGCATTTATTATTATTATTATTATTATTATTATTATTATTACCATTTCAAGGCTCCATAACATTTGGGACAAATGGCTTCACAGGTATCTCTGAGTAGTCAGGTGTGCTCAGCTTCCTTAGTGCATGTATAAGAGAGCTTACAATATCTAGTCTTGATTATAGGATTGCCTTTGGAGTCTGTTTTTGGCATTTGTCAACATGAGGACCAGATTTGGGGGTCAAGGAAGCCATTAGGAGGATAAGAAATTAGAAGAAAAGAAAAAAAGTCAGAGATATAGGCCAAGCTTTAGGTTTACAAAAATCAACTGTCTGGAAAACCATTAACAAGAAAGAGAACACTAGAGAGCTCAGTAATCACAAAGGGCCTGGTAGGCCAAGGAAGACCTTTACAGTTGATGACCAAAGAATTCTCACCATAACAAAGAAAAAAGCCCAAATACCTGTTAGGGAGATCAAAAACACTCTTTAGGAGGCTGACGTGGATGTGTCAGTGGCTACTGTCAGAAGAAGACTTCACAAACAGAACTAAAGAGGCTACACGGCAAGATGAAAACCATTGGTTAGCTGCAAAAACAGAATGGCCAGGTTACAGTTTGCTAAGAAGTACCTAAAAGATCCTGGAGAGTTATGGAAAAGAGTCAAGTGGACAGATGAGACCAAGATTCACTTGTATAAGAATGCTGGTAAGAGAAAAGTGAGCACCTTAACTACAAGTTAATTGTTTTATTACAAATCTAAAATTTTTGAGTATAGAGCCATATCAAGGAAAGAAAAATGATTTGTCCCAAAAGTTATGGAGCTCACAGTATGCAATGGTGTGTGTGTGTGTGTGTTAAGTGTATGTGTGTCTCCATGTTTCTTCTTTAAAAATGGGGGGGGGGGGCTATGTATAAAAGAAGTGATATAATTCCTACATAGATCGCAAATCATAGCTGAAAGTCTGCACCTTTACCTCATATTCAATGTTTCATTTCAAATGAAATTTGCAGAGCCAAAACAACAAACATTTTGTTATTGTCCAAATACTAATGGACCACACTGTATTTAGAACATTATTTTTCTTCTGTGTTGGCTGCCCAAAATATGCTGCATAATATTAAGTTGCAACAGAATAATGACCTATAGCTGACAACTGCAAGAAAAATGCTACCCATCTTGCATTCTCAAAAACTAAAACATTACAAACTGTAATTAATGTCATAAAGAATGCTGCGTGTCATTATAGAGCATCAGTTACAGAGAACCTGATAACTATTGACTAAGAAAAGTGGTATACATCAGAGGTAGTTATTATTTCTATCAGTGAGGGAAAGGACATGGTGGCCATCTAACCACCCAGCTCAACCTAAACTGCATATTGCACTGCAAAACAATCACCACGCATGTAAATGTGTCAAGAAATGCATTAGATTTTAGTCAATGAAAGTAGATACTGTTATTTTTCTTTCATTATGTCACTACCTCTGAAATTAATTCCCATAATCTGTTGCACAATGTTCAATTGTGAGTGGTTGTCTATATTTTAAAACAGCCTAAACAAATGTTACAATGCTGTGCAAGGTAATACCGACATTTAAAGAAACTAAGCTGCACTCACATAGGGAAATATTCTGAATATATGTTTTGAATGTATTAAAAACCCAGTGCAATCACACAAAAAGAAGTTAAGCCACGAGAAAAAGAGTACCTTTTTAAAATGTATTATGGTAAAATAACATTTCCTGTTGAGCTGAAGGTGTGTTGTTTTTGTTATGAAAATTCACAAATTAATTTGTTAGACAACCCACAAAACAGACTCACATGATAGCGTTTAGATTGCTAGCTAGCAGAAGATTGAGAACTATATAGAAAAAGACAAAGGGCTCTATTTTCAAACCGGCACCAAGCGCAACGCAAGTGTCTTTGCTAGTTTCAGGCCGATGCAGCTGTCATTTTCCCCTCCAGCACCCACGTTGTTTAAATAGAAAATGTACTTGCGCCTATCTGAGCACCCATGGGCGTGTTGGTCTTAAAATGAGGTGTGGTCAGGCGCATTGTTGGCACATTGCTATCTTGAGGCAGCGGAAAGCGATTGCGTGATTGACCAACAAAAACCTGGTCTTAAGTCAATGGCGCAGTATTTTACTGTCATTTTAAGGGCGCATAATTAAGACGGTAATATGCGCCTACATAGGCGGGTGCACAACGCACAATATAAAAAAAAAAACATAATGGTCATAATGGTTAGTCATAATATTGGTAATATAATATTAATATTATATATATTAGCATAATATAATATTTGGTGGAATCCTGCTGTTGCCATAGATGGTCTGCTTGCGCACTTTCACTTCGCGCACAAGCCGATCCGTTTCTCCTGCAGAGAAGCATTCTTTCCTACTACTTGGCAAATCCGCCATTATAATAGCAATCCGCCAAGGTGCAAGCACACCTGGCTTTTAAAGAGAATGGGAGATGACACTGATTGGTTTATTCCATGTTACACCCAAAACACACCTATGATTAATTAAGAGACTAAGTACAACCCCTCTGAAACATGCGCCTTACTTTGCGCTCAGATCATCCACTGTTAGACTAGCAAAAGTGGATTTGGACATGCCCTAAATGCACTTGTGCCATGCGCTTTATACCGTGCACTTAGATTGTTAAAATAGAGCCCAAAGACTCTGACATCAATGACACTAAAGCCAAATCAGCAGTAGGATCTGAGTGATTTAGCTGTACTTTTACAAGTCAGTACTGGTTAATTCAGTGAAGAACTGAATTAACATCTGGGAACATCAAGATTTGAGATTTACTTATTACTTGAAAACCTAAGACTTGGGGCTCTATTTTCCAGAATCAATGTCACACAGTGGGCACAGTCAATTGGGTGGCGTCTGGCCACACTGGACGTGACTAGTGAATGCTGGTATTTTCATGACTAGAAGTGAGAAGAGCACAGCTCAAAGTGCACGGCACAAGTGAAAAATGGGCTTGATTAATCTGAATATATTATCAGTGGGCATGTTGCAGCTGGATTCATTCAGAGCCAATCAAATTACCTCTTTTTCTTCCCTTTAAGAGCTGTGTGCTTTCAGCAGGGTTTTTTAAAAATCAGTTTGAATTTGACTTCAAATTTTCTTCCATTAGAATTTTAATAAAACATTGCCTCAATATTTATTATGGGCCAGTTTTAACTTCCAATTAAACCTCATTAATTCACAAAAATGCTATTGCTTACCTAAACTAAATTGAAACAAGCAATTATGCCGCCTACATATGTTGCAAGTGACTTCCTCCATGGTTATTATTTTGTCTCTGGCAAAATAGCATAACCCATATAATAGAATTTTATTTTTAGGCTACCTAACGATATACCCTCCGGACAAAACAATAACATGGCATTATTTGTATCTTTGATATTGAGTGCTTTCAGATGATGTTAAAGGTCCGGAAAACTGAATGTTTTGTAGACAGAGAGTTCTCCATACTTCCCTAAAATCTGAGTTGGAAATGTGCACATATGAACAGAATTTGTACCACCACAAATATGTAAAATCATGGTCCACTTTGCAAAGATATGCAAATTACAGGAGAGTGATGTGATAAACTGAAACTTAGCACACAAAAAAGGACAAGTTAGTGACACTTGTGACAGCTGGTTTCTGTTTAACATGGCAGACTATGCAGTTTTAGGATGCAAGCCTGAGGTAGTTACTTTGTTCCACTCATTACCAAAGGAGCCCATTCTATAACAAAAATGGGTTAAATTTATTTATAAAAATTGCGTGGGTGTACCTGACAGCATAGAGGCAATCCGTGTTCATAGTGCACATTTTACAGCGGGCTGTTTCCAGAATCTCATGCAGAAGTTGGGTTTTGGGAAGAAATAGATTTTGAATGTTGTGCCTACTACACCGATCAGCCATAACATTAAAACCACCTACCTAATATTATGTAGGTCCCCATCATGCCGCCAAAACAGCCCTGACCCATCAAGGCATGGACTCCACCTCTGAAGGTGTCCTCTGCTATATTTGGATTTTTGTATATATTTGTATCTACTGTATATTTGTATCTGATATTTTGTATCTACTGTAAATTTGTATCTGATTGTATCTGACTTTGTTGTCTCTGATGCTACAAAAGTGCAAATTCACCCCGAGGATCAATAAAGTACACTACTACTACTACTACTACTTATACATTATTGGATTTTATTACATAAATAATTTGAAATGGATTACATTATTGGGAGTTATTACACTATTGGTAGTTAATTACATTATTAGTTGCTAAGATAGCTAAGATATTGTTAGAGGGTGAATTATTTCCATATGATTTTAAAAACTCTTGACGGATCAGGGCTGCGTTTCCCAGAGTCTCCTTAGCGCTACGTGGGTCGTAAGGTATACCTTAAGGTCTTCCTTTAGGTCTCAAGCTGTTTCCCAGCGCCTCCTTAGCTAAGGTAGCCTATACCTTCTGAAAGGTATACCTTTAAAAGGGTTGTCTGAGGCACTCGTAAGCTGTCCCTGCGCTCCGCTCATCCTGTCACAGTTTTAGCCTTATTATACCAACATTCTGCTTTTCAAATCGACAGTTGTACTACAGTGCGCATCTAGTAGCACATCTGCATGCGAAAATGACATACAGTTTAATATTAACTTTACGAAAATTAATTATCCAGTCAACGTTTCTGTGTATTGCACGTCATGAGAATGTTGTCGTTTCACCTGTCTATTCCCATCATGATGGTAATTAAGTATAGAGTCTATCCATAATACTAATCCAATTTGTGGAAAAAATAAATAAATAAGTTTAAAAAAATATATATATACGTAGTGGAGCTAACTGAGGATATGGCTTTTCTGACTGCATACCCTGTAGAAATTAATTTGTTTGTGTGTGAGTCAATGATCACACTGACTTGGAATAAACTGCAGGTTTATTAAAAATATAAAACCCGTGTGAGCAAAGCCGACGTGGAGTGAGTCTACTTGCATGACCGAACTAGAGTACGTTGATTGGCCTAGCCATAAACACACATACTGGCTCATAATGAACGAACATAGCCAAATGATCTACATCCCCTTCCTTTAGCTCACACCGCCTATATAAAACAAAATAGCACTGGGTAAATATCAACCTTACCGAACATTGCTTTCTTACCATGTTGTTTTCCGATTTTTGGTAAACAACCCAATAATGATATTCTTGGTTAAACTTAAGATTATCCAACAGCAAATCAAGGTGGATGAACATATCACATTTACAGGTAGGCCTATTCATAAGGCATACCCAGTATAGAATTAATCATGATTAATTTCCACAGATGCGCTTTTGCCTTTCATCTACGATCATTTTTGCACTGCAGAGAAAAGTCCGCGGGAGTCAGTGGATATGCTGCTACAGCTGCCTACATATTGTGTGACAAAAACAAATTAACGTTAGACCTTTGTTTCAATAAGAACAAAATAATGCACCCATATGTAGCCGATATCCTTTTTACTGGGCTTCCAAGAAGTCCCAGACTATGGCTTATATGTCCCGATTGATGCTCTTTATTTTATCCTTTGTAGCCTATATGTACGTATTTATTGAAACTATCACAAGGTCTCGTCTTAATTGACTCTTCTGCAATATTAGATTGATGTAAAATGATTATGACAACACTTGTTATATTAAAACGTCATTCATAAGCCTTCACAACTGAGACAATCGATTCGCTTGGCATCGATTGATAGACTTTTCAGCACCACAGTGAAGGCCAGCTCCAACTTACGATGTACCTTTGAGGTGTCCCTTAAGGCAACTGTTAAGGTATAGTCTGGGAAACACTCGTAAAAAAGCGGTTTCCCTTTGAAAAGTATACCTTAGGAACCTTCGTAAAACGTTAAGGTACATCGAAACTCGGAAACGCAGCCCAGAGCTGTTTTGGCGGCAGGAGGGGGACCTACACAATAATAGGCAGATGGTTTTAATGTTGTGGCTGATCGGTGTATATACCCTGGAACCACAGGAACAAGTATTGCCAATTTACATATTCATAGATTCTGGTATTGTCAATGAGGGTAAAGGTGTAGAAGCTATTAAGCCATTTTCAGTAGTTTATTGAACATTTTTTGTTGGAAAAACCATATTAAACAAAGTATTATTCAATGTAGAATTTAAGGTTTTAAAATGCATCTGGGGTACTTTTTCCAGTTATGTAGGCCCTACTGAACATCTGCCATAATCTAGCCAATATTGTGATCAAAAGTATGGTGCTCTAAAAATATATGTTCTGATTCTGCACAGTCATTGCAGAATCGAGAGTAGTGTACTTCCTCAAGGTGCCCCCATCTCTGGAACATTGATGTTTGAATGTAGCAAGTAAATTGTATAACAGCCAGCACAGTAGGATGAGATATATGTGATATAAAAAATGAAATATTCCTTTGTACATAGCCAACCTCATGACTACAATAGACTTTGGGCTATTTACAGGCTTTTGAGAGGTTTTGGCAGCTCAAGCATCAGAAGAATGTGTTTTAAAAGAACAACAAAGAGACTTGACTAACAAACTGGTGAGTGAACATAATGTCCATGCTTGCGTTGCAGTAGCCTAGAATGACAGTGCACATTGATGTAGCCTAATTGATGCTACATTGTAGACGGGACAACATGTGAACTGCCTAAAACCCGTGCAGATATAGAAAACGTTTCATTTTTAACTAGCAATACAGGCAATACTGCCAATTGATTTCACAGACCCACATAGACATACTTGTCTTTATGTTATTAAAGTGACAAGTCGAGGATGTCATGTTTCACTGTTGATGTATCCTTTAGAAAAGCAACAAAAAAATGGCAATTTACCAGAGACAAACATCATATATTTGTAAATTTATTAAAATGTAGAGAATATCCATATTAAGTCTTCTATTTGGGATCTGGTTATTCATTCACAGAACAAGGTAGGGTTATGAATTAACGCCATTGCATAACTAGGCTACTGGCTAATCTTAATGCAATGAAACTAAATGCTGAATGTCCTGTAATATGAAGGGAAAACAATTAATAGCCATCGCTCAGAATGGTGATAAGTTCTCAGAACTGATAAATTGACTCCACTGACATAGCGGCCTCAGTGAAGTGGATTTTCTCCTGGTAGACCAACTACTGTACTACAGTACTGGTTGCCAGATTTGGCCAATTTTACCAGTTTCAGTTACTTTGCAATATTGCCATAATTAACCAATTAGCTAGCTAGCTTCCTTGCTCCTAGTAGGCTAGTATAGCGAGCAATGGTGGATACATAATGCTAGAACTAAGCTGAAATTAGGGGCGAATCGGCACAATAACATTTTTCACTTCTTCATTACTAAAAGGTAATGAGATCAAATTTCTGTGCTATAATAAGTCACATTATGTTTGTGGTGTTCACAAATGGTTTGTATAGCCTACAATTTAACCAAACATAAGCTAGACATTGTCTAACATTTTAAAAGTAGGTCATGTGCGAAACACGTGTGGTACAATTGTAACAATTAAAAATAACTGAAAAATGTTAATATCTGCAATATTTTCCAGGACAAAACACTCTTTGTTCAAAGTATACTCTGCATGGAGGTTTAAACCAAAAAACAACTTAGGAAGGTCATTTATTTTCATTTATTGCGGGATTGATGAGTCGTGGTTTTGGTTTTTATCTCTTGTAGGGGTCGGTTGTGCCCAATTACACCTTTTATATGATTGCTAAGAGACCGCTTGCTGAAGAACACTTTCAAATTAACAACTTGATGCAGTCTACTAACTTTTTGTGATGTTCATTTAATTCAGTCGCTGATGTGAAAGGCACATTTTGACTTCAAACAAAATGAGTTCAAAAGAAAGGTGGGGTCAGTCAAATAAACAAAAAGACATGATAAGTGAATTATTACCATTTACGAATCATTGTACATGTTCAGACATGTTTTCTTTGACCCCAACCAGTAAAACTAGTAGAATACAAAATCTAACCCCTTTCTAAAAAAAACAAAAAAACATTTGATTATGCTACAATCCTCCTATTTCACATTTCCAGGTACGTAAACTGAATTTCGGGGGTCATCCAGTAGCTTAGTTCTGCTTAGTTCTTTATGGAAAATGGATGAGTTCAAGAGCACCCGCTGTGCCATCTCAAGAGGAAACAACACTTTTTGTCCTTTCATTCGTTCGCTGAGGACGGACTCCTAAGAATGTTGTGAATAAGGGCCACTATGAGAGGTGAAGAAGAGGGGGTTGTAGTGAAAAAAGGCAGCATTTTAGTTCAATAATAGTTTGCTGCAGGCAAGCAGCCCCATAACGACGAGTAAAGGAAATATATTTGATCACATGTAACACTCAAGTGCTTTTAAATTATCTAGCTAGCCAGCTGGAAATCCCTCATTCATTCATAAGAGCAAGCCAGCGTAATGCTACGTCCGCTTTTACTCACATAACTTAGTATTACAATTCAATTTGATTGTGGGTTGGTCTGTCATGGAGGGCCTATTCAAAACTGCAGCTATATTTACGGTCGTAGTAAAATCATAGCAAAGCTGATTTCATTCAATTGCACGCCGATGTATGAAAAGCCATAAAAGCCAAAACCTTTTTACTTTTGTTTTGGCATTGATGGATTTCCATACCTGTGTTGAAATGCTAACAACATATTACCTATAATAATTCATAAATGTAATAGATATTACATATATTTACATCAAACTGCTTAGCTAGCTCAATGTTGATGTTACTAAAATATTCCATGTAAAACAAGTGTCCTTATTATCCATTTCAGCTTCTGCAATCACAAGTTGATATAGATTTTTTCTTTTGCAAAATTTTAAATATGCTGCCTCAGGGCTCTGTGCACATTTCAGCTGTGATGTTGATCAGAAGCCGGTCTTTTTCATCCACTCATTACAGAAGGGTGGATTTATATCAAAGTCAAATTTGACAGCCTATGATCCATGTAACCATTGACTGGCTTTTGAATAGCCTATGAGGATGTGCACATTGCATGGGAAAACCCCAAAATTAGCAATCCGTTGTGCACAGGGTTCAGACTTCAGCGTGGTATGAGCAGGCAGGTGGAGAGGGTACAAATTGTTGACAAGATGAACAGAATAATAGATGTGGAAATACAATACAGCCCAATCCAACAGATATCATCCTTCAGAAAGTAATTGAACATCTTCAAATGCATCACCATGGGCTTAATGCAATGTCCCAAGTTTCTATCAGAGTGCCTCATATGCATGTTTTGTGCCTTCAATAAAAGATTAAAAGAAAGTGCAAGTCCTGGATTAATCAGCTACTATCAGAGTTCAGTTGAATATGTGTCCCAAACAAAAGGGTCCTGTCTGCTGCCTGCAACCTCCCTCAGCCACATTCTACTAAGAGAGCAGTAAATAGAAAAATTATTTAAAAGGAAATGCACTTGGGACACACCTCAAAGTCAAGTTAGAATCATCAGAGACTGTGGATACATCGTTTTGAACAAAACCAATTAAAAAATGATACTACCTATGAAAATAGCTTCTCAATTCAAAAAGTATTTTGTGAGTAAACCAGAAAAGTATTTTTTTTTTTGACAAACCTGAAAAAAGGCAAGCACCCTTTTTTCAGCATAAAGAAATGCGCTGAAGACTGAAGAAACAACAAAAATGATTGTGCTACAGTAATCTATACAGCAATGTGTTTTGAGTCGACTGCTGTGGCTTTCTTCAAGAAGCAGAGGTATTGTACTGTAATGACTAAATGTTTCCTAATATGATGCAGAGAAACTGGGGTCATCATGTTACCCACAAGGATTTGAATGTGCATTTCAACTATTACTCTCAAGGTTGTCTCTGTAGATACTGGAATGGTACAGTCAAGTGATTAATTATACCACTGAGTGGCTAATTGTGATGTTTATATAAACACTTAGTTGACATAGTGACAGGAAAGAAAGTGGACCATGAAATGTACACACTATGCCTGAACAAGTGCAACAGTATCTGCCTGATACACTGCATGCAGATACATATATTTTGCACAACTTACAATTTAACTATAAGTCAAACAAAGGATATAACATCAACAACAAGGGAGGATCATGTATTAGCAAGGGCAGACAGCCATTGCGTATTGGTAATACAAGACAAACACCAGACAAACTGAAGGCCATAGCTATGATTAAGCAACTTTGGAATATAGAGCTTTTCTCTAATCCGTTGTCCAATAATGAAAACTATCTGATGGCTCTCTCCTAGGATGTGTTATACAAAAGATATAGGTTCTCAAAGGAAGAAATACAGTACATATGCAAGCTTCTTGAACTTTATGCGCCAATATCTACTTCCCTTAGTTATGGGACAATGGCCTGAGGCTTGAGTTCATTAATAAACTTTGGTGTGATTCAGGCAATAGCCTATATTAAATATCCTGTAGGCTATCAAGTTTAAGGTTTAGGAGCTGTCATATTAGAAATAAACTGTAGGGCAATTGATGAGAGTGCCAATTTATTTGTTTGGACTGGTAAGATAAATAAGACATTAACTAGTGAATTTACACTATCGGCTATTTTTTGCCGAAGCTTGTCCCTGGCTTTGTTGACGACAATGGTGTTACCTAATTTTGCAATTATGATTGTTTTATGTTCTTTGTATTTGTCCATTATATCCATCCATATCAGTCATTTATCCTCAAGTTAAAACACACTGCTTGAGTACAGTCCATACTGTGCAACTATAGGCTCACTTCTGTAAACACCATGGGAATGTGCAAAGAGCTTAATTAACAATGCCCGTATTCCCTTAGCAAGCTGCGAACCACTGTTGTGATACTGGTTAAGCCTGACTGCGGTTTGGTTTTGTGAAGACAGCTAATGCAAAGAAACCCTGGGTATGTCAAGCTTCCTTCAAAGTATAGACCTCTGGCCTGCTGAATGATCAGGATGATAAGCAAATCTCAGGGAAGGGCTCTAAGTGCAGACTTCGCTGAGAAAATTGTGGAAGAGCAAATTGTGATTTGTGATTTAAACCTTGGCCTTGACCCTAGTCTAAAGTGACTATGGAAATCAGCTGCTGTTTTGCCAAGGCCTGCATAAGTACTATTTGTTCTGCTAGCCCGTACATTTACTGGCAGAAAAGGTCTTTGTGAATTAGTGTATTTCCTGGGCAATTTTATCATCCAATTTAAAGGAGAGTCATTTCCATACCAGCATCAGATTTTTGAGGATGCAAGTGCCACATGCACAGAATATCTGTGTTAGTCAAATAGCATTAAACAGATCCTTGTCTACATTGCTATCAGCATCAAATAAAAAAGTAAATGTAAGACAGACAAAAATTATAGTATTCTCTTTGGAGTGTAAAATAAAATGATTAAATGTTCTACTAAGGGACGTTCTACCGCAGGGGAAGTTAAATCTTGATCTTCAAAAATCCTTGCAGTATGTTATTGCCTTATGATGAATTTGCCCCTTGGTAGCTATGGATGTTGTTTCTTTTTTCCTTAAATATTCTAAAATAAATGCATTTTAAGTTGTTTATCTATTAAAGAACATGTTACTCATTTATATTCACTGAGATGACTATGCACTTCTCTTTGAGTGGCATCATTAGGAAGCCAGTGGAAAACGAACTTAACACATGAGAATATTGTGCCATGAGTTTGTTATGATTGCAAACAAGATGAACAATGTCACAATTCTAACATGGATAAAGCCCCCCTTTAATTGAAGGCAGATCTGAGTTCTGCAGTCAGGAGCAAACCAAGGCCTGGGCTTCTGCCTGCACTGGAAAGAGTGACATGTTTGGAGATTTATTCTGGCAGGCCCCTGGCTTAGCACCAGCAGTGCCTCAGTTTCTCCAGTCTAACCTGGCTGCCTTCCAGCAGCTTCTGCACAGAGCTTAATGTGACACCTCATTTACACACAACTGAGCATACAGCCACTGAACCCCCACTAGTGAGTAACAGAGTGCAAATCGACTCTACGGTGAGGAATTGTGATACATCAAACATCTAACATCTAACAATTTGAGAACGGAAAATGCTTTGAAGTGATTATTTAAAAAATAATGATAATTTGGTCTGGATAATTTTAATATGTATATCTGAAGCCAGGGTTTCCCCACTGTTGGGCGAGGTTTGTATTGAGCAAGGATGGACAGTTATTGCTTGAGCATATCATTTATTTGGCAGCAGTTGCCTTGCTATGAAAGCCAGGCTACTCCAGTCACAATGAACAATGTGTAGTGTAGTAAATGATAGCATCCTAGAGAAAAAGGAAAATTAATTGTGTGCTACAAATCAATGGACAACAAGGTGCCATTGAGAAGTGGACAGGGACCTTCTAATTTATGTTCATAAGGGCCAGGGTTTTTTCCACAGGGCCCATTTAGATGAGTAAATTACACATTTGTGTTCAGCAGAATATGAGGTTACATTATGTTTTACAGTCATGTTGACATTTAATTCATAAGATAGAGGCCAAGAGGCTAAAACCCATTTATAATGGTATGATTTTAAAAATAGTGCAGCATCAGGCTACCATAAAGACACCATAAAGATTTAATTGCTAGATTGGATTAGGAATGGAGAAATGTTTAGTTTGTTGTTACATTATGAAGTTTAATGGTATGAGGGTTTTAAATACATTACCTGTGAACTATTTATAGCTTTGCAAAGTTTTGAGAAACATTCACCTAAATAACTGGTTGCCTGGATGGACAACAGTGAGTAAGCAAAAAGAAACTCTTCATTAGCAAGTAATGGCCAATTGGGATTTCATCCAGTTTGTGTAACCAATCAGCACTTTGCAATTATTTGCAGTGAGTGACAAAGATTTGAGTGACAAACCATTTGATTTACTTTAAAGTGCTGCATGAGTGTGGAGCAGCTGTGGTCCATACATATTTATGAGTGTCTTCTCCACTCAAAAAATAAACTTGACAGTGACATATTACAGCTAAATGAAACAGTAAGTAGTAAATTCAAAGTGCAGGGCCAGACCTGTGTCTGGGAGAGGTGGGGTAAGAGGGGTTGGGGTGGAGTTGCACTGCCCCACAAACTTTTGACCATCTATTATTTTGATCCACCCCTAGAGGAAATACTACTCTTTTTTCAAGTTAAAATTTCTAACCTCACTTGGGAGAGACTTACGCTAGCTCATAGCGAAAAAACTAAAGAATAATATAAAGGTGTTTTGGTCTAAAAGTTTATAATGAAGACATTTTTTTTTTTTTTGGTTTTGTGTTGTTGTTCTTTTGTTTGTTTCAGTACTGTTAGTGTATTGAAGAGCTTTCCTGGAGGTGATTTTATGCAACATCACTAGCTAGTTACATAGCTAATTGTGACCGTTAAAGCTAGCTAGGTTGCAAATGTGTTCTTCTTTTTTATTTTTTATTTTATTTTCTGTGTCCCTGGTTTCTTCTTTTCTTTTGGTGGCTATTGCCAAACTTGCTTGTATAGTACATTCTTGGCTATAATAATAACGATAATAAAAATGTAGCCTACATCTGGTGATTAACTGTCTATAATGAGTAGCAGTGGTGTATCCGTAGAAATGCACACACACCAGTGCAGAGTCAATACATACGAAAACTTGAAAAAAAGTGAGACTCGCTCAGTATGAGCATCAGGGGTTTATAATGACAACTGGATTGACTGGACTGGATTACTCATGTTGAAGCTTTACTTATCTAACTCTACTTATTATATCCAATTTACCAAATGGTAATTATAAATGTGGTTCATGAACGCAGTATAATTTCACAAACATTTTTTTATCACCTGAGGACAGGTGCAAAAATTAATATCAAGTGTATTATAAGCTGCAATACCAGTAATGTTATCTACATGTTGTATGCTGAAATGTCCATGTGGTCTTGCATATGTGGGCAAAACCAGCAGAGCCCTAAAAACAAGAATTAGAGAGCACTGGAGCACCATCAGAACCGGTGATACTAAGAGCTCCATGACATTACATTTTACCACCAATAATCACAACAATGTCCTCCTTACGATATGTTGGCATTGAAAAGGTAATTCTGCCCCGTTGAGGAGGAGATATGGA
Source organism: Anguilla rostrata (assembly GCF_018555375.3). Classification (NCBI taxonomy): domain Eukaryota; kingdom Metazoa; phylum Chordata; class Actinopteri; order Anguilliformes; family Anguillidae; genus Anguilla; species Anguilla rostrata. The sequence goes on from NC_057937.1 coordinate 32,381,057, forward strand.
TAATGCCCTCCTCAGACAGGAAGCAGGTATCTAAACACCTTTACCCATGGGCTTAACATGGAGTTCAACATTAGACCATTGCTTTGACCATCTTGTACTATTTATGACTACTGTGATTGTCTATTGTCAGTGTTTATGTGTATATATTATTCTATATCTTACTTACCCATTCTGTTTTCTGTTTTCTAATAAGTTTGTTGGAGGTCACATAATGTCTTATTTGTTCATGTTCTTATTTTCTATGTTTATATTAAGGCACTAATTTTAGAGGCACTATCCACAGAGAATGTACCCTATGGGCAGGTCGCACCTGTCAGACCACATGTACCTATTGGCTAGTCTTGGCTCATCTTCTGGGGTAGCAAATGGCACACACTTACTGCTCTGATAAAGGCTTGCTAGCCAAAATGTTAACTGTGATGTATTAGAGCTTCATTTTTTGGAGCGTTATACCAAGTGTGCAAGTCTCACTTTGTTCAAGTAGCAGTGAATTTCTTTTGTAGTCCAAATATATTAAATCATTGTGCATCAATTTATATTCATAAACCAAAGCCAAGTACCACAGATGCTGTTGCAGTTTCTTGTAGTACGGATTCAAAGAGTCCGACAGACATCACCCTCAGTATCAGGATCCCATGTTTGGTCCCAGTTCAAGCAACACACCTTCCCCCTCTAAGAGTGGGTAGTCAGTGGTGCTGCTGCTGATGTCAGCAACAATTTAAATAATAGTGCTGTTGAACACTGTACCCCTTGTTAAAATAAATTGAAAAAGTCCATCCCCCTTGTTAAGATAGGCAATTCTGTAAAACGAAATGCATTGTTTCACATAAATGGGAACATTCTTGTATGAACAAAGCCACTGTTGTAATGTTCAATGTCATATTGGCAGGTTGGTGTTGGGGGCGGGGGGTTACATGGGAAATGTTATTACCAGTATTTACTATGTGTCTGAGATTTCCAATTGTCAGCATGCGCTACAGGTAGTATATCTTAAAGTGTACTTCAGGTTCAATGCATGCTTTTGATTGCCGAACAAGGGTTTGGTAAGAGGGGTTATAATAAATTATGAATTGGTGGTAGCTATACTAAGGGATGTAGTGTGACTTACGTTATATTGTGGAGTTAGCTAGCTGAAGAATACACATGTTTGGTGTATTCCTGCCTCTCACCCAATGCATGATAGGCTCCAGCACCACCCCCCTCTTGTTAATTGCTGAAAATGGCAAGAGTCTCAATGACATGATTCAGTGGTTTGAAAGCCATCAGAATGACATCAGAATCTCTGTATAACAAATAATCTAGGAACCATCAATAATAAAACTGAACAGCTTACAAAATAATATTGTGCAGTTACTCAGCAGATGCATAGCACAGACAAAACAATAAACCACCAATGCTTCAAAACTTTAAATGGAGTTGCAGAGAAACTCACAATGTATTCCAATTCTGATCAACTCAAAGATAAACCACGCTTCTATCAAGTAGTTCACAAACTTCTTAAAGCAGTTAGGATTTTTCATCCCAAGCAAATCTACAGACTCGATGTGTCAGCCCTCCCAGTACACTCAAATTTCAGGTTTTGACAGAAACTGTAGATCTGAGCTGGGAACTATAAATTATTTGCACAAGAAAAGGGCACTGCAACATCACTGGGTGAATTCTGGAATACAGCTGAAGAAATATTTCCAAACCTTACTCAAAAGACAAAATTATACTTGAGCGTGGAATCAAACTCAGTTTTTAGTTTTTAGAGCGATGTATGTTTTCCTATGCAAAACCTTTGTGACAGAAGAGACTGTTCAACAAATGTCTATTCATTTGAAATGTGTGTATGACATTCACCACTTTTTCTTATTACTAAAACGATTTATGGCCAAAGTAGTAAGGATTTGAACTGAATTTAACACGTGTGGGTCTCTTGTAAACATTGCTGTCAATCGTCATCCATGCTCAATTAATGCCAATTACTTTATCAGGTTCGATGACTGAGGTGGTGCAAATGGGATAATTGTTTGAGAACTTGGCTTGATAAAGAGGGTATCGTGACCTTTATTTGGTGGAGGAATAAAGTACCATGCAAGAGAAGCAGGGGGGATAAACTGGTGGCCCTAATCATAGTATAAATTTTTATTTCAGATCCAGATTAATATAGCCAATGCTTACTCTGGCAGACAGGTTGCACAATGGACTAGGGTCATATGATCAAAGAAAAAGGCTCCTTTGAAATTGCACTTCTTTCAGGAATATTACAGGCCAACACTTGTTTGCACCTCCAAAGTATCTCCTCCCCCCCAACCAAAGTAGGCTAGAAGCGGGGCTGACCTTGTATTTAGTTGTTATCAGCACTATTTCTGGATCAACAGGAACACCATAAAGCTTCAGGAAGTGGCCGTATAGAAGAACAGAAGAGGAGAATGGAAGAGTACAGTGGAACAGTAAAAAACACATAAACCGTGATGATAGCTCATAATGATAAGTGTGGGCTGCAACATCTTGTAGAAACTCAGCTGTCCACTGTATAAGTATTTTCTCTAATAATCATTTAAAATGATTAGAATTAAAGTGTGCCATTAAACATGTGATTTTAGTTCCCTGCCCACTTTTTACATTACATTACATTTATATGGTAGACGCTTATATCCAAAGCAACGAACAATAAGTGCATACTGAAGGTAATTGGAACAACTACAGAACACAGGTCTGATACGGTACAGTTCTCATTATGTAACAGTTATTCATAGCCATGAACACATTAAGTCCTGTTCACACAGTAAGTATAGGCTAGGTCAAAAAGTTATGGTAAGTAAAACTAGGAGGCATGACAATGAGCTACAACATCAAGATAACGATGTGCAATATAAGTTCTGGATGTAAGAGTAAAATGAAAGTGTGGTAGCAACTTATAATTTGATAAGAATGATAAGATCTGAGGAATCACAGTAATATGATATTCTTATGATTCCTGAGAACTCAAATAAAAAAACTTGTTAAGTCAACAATGGAATGTGAATAAATAGAAACAGTTAATCTTTAAAATGTTGTTGTAACTTGTGGTGTAACTTTACAAACATAGGAGGGATACCTTTTAAAATCCTGGACAATATATGAATATTGTGGCTAGTGTTACATAATCCTGAGAAGCAAAGGAATAAGGGGGGAAAGGGAAAAATAAGGGGGAAAAGCAAGATCAAAAGTATGGCTATTCGTGCTGTTCTGGCTCAGGAATCCCAAACTCAAATCATGAAGGGCAGCAGTGTCTGCTGGTTTTCAGTGTGCTCCCATACTCCAGTTCAGTCACTGATTGGCTTAAGAGTCCACAGACCTTGTTCCCAAGGCTTAAATTAGCTGATGACTGAAAGGAAACCACAAAACCCTGCAGACATTGCACCCACCCAGCACTAGACTTTGAGACCCCTGTCTAGCTAATTTTTATAGTTATTATTGAACATTCTAATTCATTTGAATATAAATTGTTTCTGTACTTTTTAAAGCAAATTTACCATACTTTGTCATTTGTGAGAGTGAATAATTGCCTTTGCAAATTTATCTGGAATTAAAAATTAGATACGCATCAAAATGTTAAAGAATTGTGCATGCAACATTGATAAAGTTCATACTAATTACTATTTTCAAATGGATCTTCATTCCAAAATCGTCTAATACTTGCTTTGGTAGTTTTCTTGTTTTTCCACTGCTTTTCACAGCTGTTTACTAGGACAAAGGACTTTTACAATGCTTCAGCTTCTTCATAAATCTAAGTGTTTGAATTAGTTTGTTAAACTATATCACATGCTTCCTTAATTATAGCCTCTTTCACACATGGAACCCACACCATTGCTTGATTCAAAATATCCTGTTCACACATAGGTCTCCTAAATTGAAAAAAATCTGTGTTGAGTTTGTTCACACATGACATGACCTTTCCAGATAGATTAGGCAAGGCAGGATGATACATAATGTAACATTGTATAATGTACACATTTTCTGAAAATAGACATGGCAGAAAACTTCCCATTAATCTGATCATTGGTCTCAATGTGTTTTCATAAATTTTCCCTGATTAACAATTGTGCCAAAAATCTGGATAGTCAATAGACAGGTAAACACGTAGAGTCTTCACATCATGGTAGGAAGATACATTCAGTGGGCTACACTTAATGAAATAAAATACACCACTTAACTACCGCTTTAGGTTTCAGCACAACTTGAAATAAACACTATCTAACTTAAATGACAAAATCTGCACATTTTTGCTATGAATATCTTACAAGTGTGAATGTGGAGAATGATGAGCATATGTATCCACAATTCTAAATAATATCAATAAATTGGACACAATATTGCAATGCAAAAAAAAATAATGTTATTACTCACCTAATAGTCTGATTGAAGAATCCTGCTGTTGTTCACACATGGCACTGGTACACTTGACCATTTACGGGTTAAGATATATGCATTTAAGAGGCTTTTAATGCTTTCCTGATGGCACTGCATTTTGAAATAGTCTTTGAAACGAGAACTTGATGAAATATTAAATCATAAAAAGTACTGTAACACAAAATGCAATTACTTCCAAAGATTCACTATGTGTCAATCACTGCCATTTCTTTGAATTATTTAATTATGTAATGTATCATTTTAAAACAAGAGGCAATGAGGGTGCAAGATAATTAGTATGAATGACTTCTAAAATGACTAATGGCACAGACGACATGTTTTAAATAATAATATTAGAATGTAGATTCTGTAAATCTTCCAGTTCACATTGGTAATTTGTCATATTTTTTATCATGCTTTGAGCACTGGTAGTTATAAAAGTGTTTAATGAGAAATGCTTTTTTGGTGAGTTGACACAAGTTGTCATTTTCCAGACACAGACTTATTGATCTCAAACACTTCCAGTTCCTTCCCAAAGTAAATGTAACTTGATCAGAGCTTTATGCAATTGTAGAACTTTCACAAGAGAGGAATATCCAATTAAAAGCTTGTTTGAGTGATGTGATGTGTTTTAAAATTGTGAATTGCTCAAAATTGCATTATATGTAAATTAAAACTTTATTCATTACAATACGATAAATAGGAGGAAAAAGAAATCAATCAGGAACATTAGTGACAAGCCAAGTGTAATATTTCTAATGTTCCAATGATTTTATATAGTTGTAATGTAATTCAATAATTCAAACCCTACATGACCCTGCATGCCAGCCAGATCCCTCCGTTCTGCTACCTCAGGACGCCTGGCACCTCCCCCTCTTCGCACCTGCGCTTCCAGAACACGTCTCCTGTCTGTTCTGACCCCACGATGGTGGAATGACCTCCCCGTGGAGGTCAGAACAGCTGAGACACTGACCCATTTCAAACGACGACTGAAGACTCACCTCTTCAGGCTGAACCTCTCCCCATCCCTCCCTATCTCCCTGTAATCTCTTAAATGACTGTAAGCTTAGGGTTGTAACTAGGTAGCTGTTTCGTAGGTAACTTAGTTAATGCACCTGTCTTAACTACTGCTTGTATTTTTGCATAGATTGTTGTTGCTGTTCTCGTTTGTGTTAGTGTTAATCAGTTTAACCTTCAGGGTCCAAGTTGAACTATGCGGTTGTTCCCTGCACTTGGACCGGTACTTCTCTCTAGGGTTTTCGTCATACTTGTTCCTGGTTATGGTTATACACTTTGTTGTACGTCGCTCTGGATAAGAGCGTCTGCCAAATGCCTGTAATGTAATGTAATGTTGTAAGTATCAGGCACCAAAAATATGGTATGCCTTGGATAGCTTTGCCCATCGATATGAATGAAACATCTGTGGATGTTTGTGAGTAACCGTGTCATTATATTCGGAAAGAGACGGTCCTGTTCAGTTTTTCAAATGTACATTTCTGGCACTTTGAGCAGCACAAAAATGAGTTCCGTTGACATCTGTTGTATCAGGGTGTATGAGGTGTATGTATCATTGATTTTCTTCTTTATGGAGGAAGAGATTTGCTTACTTATCATCTTGGGTAGTTTGGCGAACTTAAGAGATACTGTGATAATTGGAAATGCCCGTAAACAAATTTTAGAATGGGAAAATAACAATCGGGAAGATGAGCAACAAAATCAGGCAGCCATTTTCTGCAGATAATTGACATGACTTCATTCATTAACGAATTCATTCATAAATTAAGTTAAATTAGCTGCACATTTGTTTCAAGTGGATTTCAAGGGAGAATTGTTCAATATTAGTTCTCTGGAACTTACTTTGTTCAGTTTTAATAAAGAATGACGTAACTAGACACATTTCTGTCACTTGCTCATTACTGATTTCATGAATCCAAAGTCACACACTCACTACGATAAGACAGCCAGCTAAAATCAGACTCCCCAACTGAAAATGTATTTATATAAAAAAGTGCCTTGTATTACTAGACAACTTAAAAGCCAAATAATTTCATCTCATGGATGCACTAAAAGAATGTTGAAAGGTACAGTTATAGTACTGCCGACTCCATCTCCCCATCCAAAACCTGATTTTGTCAAGGGACCAGTCACTAATACCGAGGCAAAGAATTTGAGCAAGAAGCACTCAATGCAATTAAAATATAGAGTTGTCATGTAGCGTTCAATTCCCCTGGCAGCCATGTTGGAAGACCACTGATGTTTAAACTCTGTCAACAACACCTGAGTGCTTTGCTGACCCCAGTTCTGTTCTCCAAGATGGTCAATTTCTGGGCAATATTTGGCTGCTCAAACAACGCCGGAAGTTCAGTAGTTGGAGCTGGGTGCTTCAGTTGGCTATTTGAAGCAGTACAGCCCAGCCCAGCTGACTGGTTTTAATCTTTGTATTATTTTCAAGTGAGAAATGTTACACAGTCTCTCAGAACCAGTTTTATGCCAATAACCAGATTCATGCCGATAACTTGATAACTAGTTAGCTTGATACTAGCATTGAACTTGCATCAGTCATTAGTATGCCTGCTAGAGAATGAATATGGGTTATGGTTTTAAGTTTTTTTTTCATAATATGTAATTATTTGGAGTCAAATGTAGCATTAGCTTGACCTGTAGGGCACGTAAATAAGCACACACATACACACACACACAAACACGCACACACACACTCCAGGCACACCAGCTGTAGTGAGTTGAGCATTGGAAGAAAGTGCTAAAGAAGGTTATGTGGTGAAATATAATAGTGGATCTGTGGATCTTTGGCCTTATGGGATGGCTTTCCATTTGCTGGTTGTTGTTTTTTTATGATATTTGTTTCGATATTAGCAAATGCGTGTAAATAATTCTGAGGAACTGAGGAATGCAGTGACTGAGCAGGTCATAATCTAAAATAGTGTTCCATTGTAATGGAGTTCATTAATTATTGTTTAATGATTTGAAATGCATTGGAGATCATGTGATAGATTGATATTGCTATTTATTTGGAGTTTTCTTTGGCAATGTGTTCATAAATTTAAGAAAAAAATGAGAAAATAAATTAAACACATGTTCAACGACCTAATTAGGAGCCTAACTGTTGCCTCTCTTTATGTAATTGCATGCAATTTAGCATAATAAGCGTAATGTAGCACAATATCAACATGGGAATTTTATTCTTTGTGACATGTAAAGCTATATCTGACATAATATGACATAATATAATAAAGGATAAATAATCACTCTAAAATGAAAACAAATTAATTTTAAAAAATATATCAGCTTGTTAATCCCTTTTCACCTGAATTTTTTCCAGCCATGGAAACTCATATTACATGTAGAAATGCATTGCTCAAACAAAAATTTTTTTAAGTCACCTCTATTTCTTTTATTTCATGTCCAATGCAATGGACGTCAAGTCTGAACAGCTGTGGAATCTCTTTTAATGATATTTCCAGTAAAAAGTTCCTTAAAAAGACCAGGAAAACAATGACTAGATGCAACATTTTAACAGTGATTAAATAAAGAACTGTCATATGCTCATTTTTTGTCTTTCTACTTGTGGCGAGCAGCTAGTATGCTAATAATGTTAGCTCATTGGTCTTCGCCAGATCCAAAACATGATGGTTCGTCCTCCTCTTCAATTTCATCTTCCTCATCATCCTCATCTGCCACCTCATCCTGACCCTCTGCTGCTACAACCTCATCCTCCTTGCACCCATCGAATCTCTTCGGTGTCTGTCTCTGAAATCAGTAGAAGTAATACCTGTCAGATTACCTGTCTATCTATCTGCATGTAGATCTACAGTATATGTCTATTAATCATTCTGATTATATATATTCCCTGGACTGAATTGTGAAAATTAATATATGTGCATTTGGCCCCTCACATATGTTAAATATTTTATGTCTCTTACATTTAAAATTGTAAGAGAGATGACTATATGAACTATCACACTCAGCAACTATCCGAATCCTGGGTGTCAAGGGTGCACCTTCATCCTCATTTTCATCCGCGATATCCAAAGAATCAATTTCTGACAGATTTCTGACTGATTTCCATCGGCCAGAAGTTCCAGCATCCCTATTATTCTGTACCCTGAATATGATCCTTTATTGGACAAATATGACATTTTTGGACCATGGCAATACATTGTTTTTTTGTGTCAAAACTCAATTTTCATAATATAAATAGATGTTCAGATTACATCTCTTTCGACCTGGTGACCACTATAATGGACAACAGGTTACATCTCTTCAGACCTGATGTCCATTGTAATGGACAATGAATTCTAAAAAAAATGTGTCTAAACTTATGTCATTAAACATATAATGCTTAAAATAACATTTTCTATGTTTTCATATTATGGTTTACACATCAAATGTAGAAATTAATGTTTAAAAATATATATTCAGCAATGCTGTTATAAAAGTTACTTACTTTGACAACTCTGAGGTACTGCTGCCATGCTTCACTTCAGTATGATGTAACTTCTTAAAATGTTAACCAGTTGTACCATACTTGCATCTGAGCGGTTAGTTCCAGTCTACAAAACAACCAATCAGAAGACAATTATGTAAACCATACACTAACAGAAAAAAAACACCAAACATGTGACATCCATTGCAATGCACGCCTTAAAATGATGAGATTGCAAATGTGGTTGGAACAAAAACCAGCATACACAGGGGGGCCCAGGACCAAGTCTGCAGAAGATTGACATTTAATGCTCCAATCTTGTTAACAATGACAAGTATGTTGAAATGTTTACATAGCAACCAACAATAAGGAATATTTCTGATGTAATTTACGTAAGAACTGCAGGCTCAAATTTCTTAGTCTCATCAACAGCGTCAAACAACATTGATGACAATTCAGAAAATGTTTCACTTTTAAAGATTTTATTACATCTTCTGCAGGAACTTTTGCCGTTTATTGAGGGTGTTACAGAAATGTATGATGCCACTGCCTACAAGCAAACATTTTCACTTTCAACGTTCGATTGAACAAGTAACATTCAAAATAATTTGTTTATGGGTGAGTGCTATTGGGTTGGCAAGGTGGTGCAGTGGGTAGCTGGTCCTGGTTTTGAATCCGGCTTTGGCCATTCTGTGTGGAGTTTCCATGTTCTCCCCGTGTCCGCGTGGGTTTCCTCTGGGTACTCCGCTTTCCTCCCACAGTCCAAAGACGTGCAGGTAGACTAATTGGAGACTCTAAATTGCCCATAGATATGAGTGCGTGAGTGAATGCTGTGTGTGCCCTGCGATGGATTGGCAGCCTGTCCAGGGTATATTCCTGCCTCTCGCCCAATGCACGCTGGGATAGGCTCCAGCACCCCCCATGATCCTGCCCAGGATAAGCAAGTATAGATGGATGGACAGTGCAATTGGCTTGTTAGATAAATCATATCAATAAAGGCTAACAACATACTAGCACTTACTTCTTGTTTTATCACCACTGCAATGAAGAAAAATGAAAAATGTCAACAAACTAAGTTTTCTGTGAGAAATGTATTGGCCAGCTTGTGTTCACGGACTGCTGTTGACATTCTAGAGCTCCATTTGCCTTCCCTACTAGTAGGGATTCCTGGTTTGGCCCATTTATCCACGTAGGGGTCCTTGGACTAGAAAAGGTTGAAGACCTCTGCTATGGAAGATGTGAAGTGTTGGCCTTGTGAAGGAGGGTACATCTGCAAGGCACTCTTCATAGTGGTAGTGGGGGAAAAATAATTTTTAACATTAACATGCAAATGCTAGTTGTCACTTCTAATTAAATCATAGACTACACTGCTTTAACTGCAGGAGGCCGGAAATCCTTTTTTCATAACATTTGTATTGTTAATGAAAACTTTGAATTCCAAAAATCTTAACTTCAACAATACTCCTTAAACCTCCTGCAGGACCGTGAGACTCAATACCTCAGTGGGTCTCAATCCTGATCCTGGAGCACTCTTGTGTATGTCAGCTTTTGTTCCAACCATAATTGCAATTGGTGAAGTATAAAAAGCCATTAATTGTTTTTAATGAGATACTTTTAATGACTAATGAGGGACGATTTACCCTCTTAATGCCACATTATGTCAGAAATGGATACGTTATGAAGCATGAATATTCCATTTCATTTCAGGACTTTTAATCAGTCAAATCAATTCTCAGACAATTAATGCATTAATTTTCTGTAATGTGCTATGGCAAATTACTCCTTCAGAAATAAGCTGCATTTGGGTGGATTTTTTTCTGCACCTACAGCTTCTAAAAGTGTGGACATTTGGCCATTCAATCTAAGCCATTTGTGGAAACTAAAGAGTCCAAAGCAAAGTAAATGGTAATGAGGTAATGAGCCATTATTTTAAAATCTGCTTCATAAAATAATTATGGAACAAAACACATACTTTTAAAATCTTTTTTTTTTTAAACAGCATGCACAGAGGTACTCTAGGATCAGAGTAGAGAACCCCTGCTATTCATGTTCTAGTGAAAGATTTAATTTGGTTTGGTGACAATGAATTGCATGTGACATACATGCTGTGTGTAATACAGATCCTAATGGAGGAAAGAGACAGCTTTGGATGTGGTTCTGACAAGCTGTAAGAGACACTGTTCATACAAGACTCAAAAAGCTCATTGTTAATTCTCATTTTGAACTGTTTCACAAATAAAAATAATGCATCCTTCATCCACCATTTTATGTGTATGCCATCTTAAGTCATGTCCCAAATGGAAGCATGCATGAAATCCATTCTTCAAAGCTAAGATAGGGGCAAGATTCAATCAAATCTACTTGGACACTTAAGAACTATGCAATTCAAATCAGACCATATGTTTAATGCTCTTAAAGATCAAGAAAAGGAGCGGCCTAGAACTTCTGTTGCTGAGGCTTGAGAAAATAATCTGTTTGCCTGTCAGTTTTACAATCCCAACTTTTAATACAATTAATAAAATATAATAGGACCATGGGTGTAATATTTTATGTAATGATCAACAGAAGGAAAAGAAGCATTGGTAAGTAAACATAAGTTGTTCAAAGTAATAGCTATTTCAACTGCAAACAGTAGAATTTACAATCAACATATTATTTGGTTAGGCATTCCACACAATGAATTAATAGTTCTATTATTACTACTACTATTTGGTGGTAATATGTATTCTGATGTTTAATGATGATTAAGAACTTCAAAGTCTTTAGCAGTTGTGATACATAGGGCCATCTCTGCTTGGATGCTCTAATATATTGTGCCATGAAGTATTTACCCCCCTTCGTTGATAATTTTTTTCATGATATAAATAAAATTTAAAAAGTGTATTGTGTACACTCTGGTTCCCTTCATCTAATATTAGATCTTTATCTAAGTTTGTCTATCTTTATAATGCAGTTACAAAAAATGCAATAATATAAAAATTCACAGCAAATACTTTTTCACAGCACTAGTCCTCCCCCAACAAGGGGTTGACAGTTTTGTGTTTCATATCAAATGCACCACCCAATCATCCACATTGAAAAAGTAAATCGCATTTAGATAATGATTGAGAGTGATGTTCAAAAGACACATTAATGTGTCAAATTCACTCCAGTTATTTAGGACCAGGGACATGCAGTAGTATTTTAACATGTTGCAACTATAACTTTGTCTAGCAGACAGAATTAGGCCCTCATTTATAACATGTTTATTTAAATAAAATGAACATAATTTGGTAATTGCTTTGATTTCTTTCTTTGATTTTCTTTCCTTTCTGCTGAATAGTTAAATTGTGATTAACACCAGGCTGCCACATCAGGCTGTGTATTTCCATGTCATTACAGATGATTCCTCATTGGGGCTGATTGCAGACCTTATGTGATATTTGTTTGAATTATTTGATCATTTGACATATGTTTTATAGTGTGAGTCCTTGACATTCCATCCACGTATGCTTTCTTTCCTTGCATTAGGTCAAGAAATTGTTTCTAAAAACATGCCAATTAGCCACTCAGTTAGTGTCTTGACCGTTCCAGTAGCTAATTATCAACAAAGGGGAAAATGGGCATGTTGATGGCAACTGAAATAATCTAACATTCCCCTAAAAGTGTGATATATGCTAATATGGAGATTGTTTGAATGACCAACAATGCTATCCATGCAAAGCTGCAAATATGTTCTTGCTCTTTTTCTTGCAGTTTATCCAAGAGCATACATGGGGAGGTCACAGACTAGCCTGTTAACACTTGACCTTGTTGGCTAGCGAGCACTGCTCTCCAAATATCTCTCTTTTTTTGGAGGAGGATAATGGATGTTGATTGTTTTTGGTGCAGCCATTAGACTCAAAGAGCTCTTTTTGTTGCCTGGCAGTAGTAAAAAAAATATGTGTTTATCATAAAAGGGATAGAGGGATAGTTCACATTATGGGGGGTTTTATGTCATTTTAGTTTCAATGTTTTGTTTGGCACAGTCAGGACATTTTAGATACTTAGAAAAGTTTATGACTACCTGCTGGCTGTTTGTGTAAAAGCTGGTTTGGATTTGCTTGAAGCATAATTTTTTTGTTTCAGAACACAAACCCCTGAATGCCCAATATGTGACCGTTATCAGACACTTCTCTAAATATCTAAAACATCCTCCACAAAAAACTGTCTGGGCCAAACAAAAGTATACACTACCAAAACACAGAAAGTGAGCTATCCCTTTAACCTTTTCGCTACTGGCCTTAGGGCAATATAGTGTTAGCACTCCCTGATCTAATTCAAAGGTAATGCCTTTGTTATTGAGAAGGCATACAAAATTAATATGAGAAGGCATACAAAATTGTTATCTTTGAATGTGAGGATCTGAGAAATTTCTGAAAAACACAAACAAGCAGGCTTCTACTATGCTTAGTTATCCTGGAAAATGGCAATGCTGTATCTTATACCATCATCATAATTTTATATGGAAATGAGGGACAAATTGCTAGGCCATAGGAAAAGAAAGAAAGAAGAATACACATGGCTGAAGACAGCTGAAAGGAAAGAGACCAAGGAAAAAATTAAATAAGGAAAATCTCAATGACTGAAAGACCATCTTCAGTCAAGGTATTCACAGTTGGATAAAGAAGTGAAGAAAATGGCTGGTCTTTTATAGATAAGCTGGCGGATAAAGCAGAGGATGCAGCAGAACAACAACGGTCAAAGACCAGACGAAGATGCAAATTGAAAAGTTATATCTAGTGGAAGAAAGCAAGTTGAATGATAGAAAGAACATTTTACAACCATTCTGAATGAGGAAAACCCAAACACTATAGCGACAATCACAGAAGCCGAAGAAGATATTGGCATCAGCATTGACCCTCCTTCACTAGGAGCAGTTAAACAAGTTATTAAAACCCTGCAGGTTGGTAAAGCGCCTGGTTCTGATGGAATCTGTGCAGATATACTTAAAGCAGGGGAACCTGAAATGTTTCGTCTGATATGTTTAGATCCATTTGGGATAAGGAGGAACTACCAGATGACTGGCCGACTGGGCTAATCTTCAAGCTTCCAAAAAATGGTGACTTGTGACAATTGGCGAGACATCATGTTAAAATCGGTAAGAAGCAAAATCTTCAGCAGAATCACTTTTAATAGATGACTGTTACCTTGAAGAGCAGGCTGGTTTTAGAAAGGGGAAATCATGCAGTGACCACATATTAATATTGAGGCAGATAGTGGAAAAGAGCAGGGAATGGAATGCCACTGTGTATGCAAATTTGTTGACTTTGAGAACCTTTGATAGTGTACATTGTGAATCACAATGGTGGATACTTATATATTACAGGATATCTAGCATACTTGTCAACATCATCCAGATGCTCTACAATTATTTCAACGCAAAAGTAATATGTGCACTCAACTGTTGAGTAGTTTTTAAATAAAGACGGGTCAAACAGGGATGTGTCATTTCACCATTCTTATTTACACTGTATATTGACTGGGTCATGAAAGAGTCAACAAAATCAACAAGAACAGGCATCAGGTGGATGTTAGCTGAAGTTGTTGAAGACTAGTGTCTTTGCAGATGATATATGTGTACTCTCATATGATCTCAAGGATATGCAATTGAAAACATATTATCTTGAAACAAATGCACTTAGTCTAGGCCTCAAACTCAGCATTCAAAAGACCAAAATAATGTGCTTGTACAGCAAATCCAAGGACCCAGTTACCATCAACAAGTTAGCTATTGAGAATGTCAGTGAATTAATCTATCTGGGCTGTAAAACATAAGTAGATAGATCCAAAACCAGATGTAAAAATTAGAATTAGCAAGACAAGGCTTTTTGATGCATACAAATATCTTGAAATCCAAGAGACTAAGTATTAAAACAAAGATCCACATCTTTAGGTAAAATGTCCTGAGTACCCTCCTTCATGGGTCAGAATCTTGGAAAGTGATTAAAGCCATCAATCACAAGCATGAATTATTCCAGAACACATGTCTGCAAAGATTTTTCTAAATATTTTGGCCAAATACCATTTAAATGTCATTAAATTTCAGTATAATTTGTAATGCGCATTACTATTGCTTGCAAAGCACTATGTTGGATTTTACTGAACGCCTGAAAATTGCCTTTATGTTGTGTCTGCTTGATGATTTTCTTGATGATTTCTTATTATATTTCCCAATTCGCAACCTACCATTTGCATTACCACTCTCAAAAAACATTTTCACAGGTTAAATGTCTCTATAGGGCCTGATACCTCCCCTGGGTATTATTTTAAATGGTAATTCTATGCATACTTCCCTGCCCATAGAGAATCTAAGACATCATGTCCTCTTTCATGTTAGTGGCATTCAAGAGCATTACTAAACGTATTTGAGAGCATTTGCCTTTCTGTAGGGTCATTTGAATTTTGGAGTGAGGGTAATTTCCAATGACGTGCCTTTATCTCTAGACTCCTCAAATCTAATCTGCATGACATGCTCAAATTGTTGGAAATGAAGGGTGCTGTTCATACCTGCATTTCTGGGCTTTGCCGCTTAATCACTGAAACTGCATTTCATTCTTATGATCTAGCTGAAACTTCCAAATCTTTCAGTCGGCATGATGGTGCTGTAGATAGCACTGTTGCCTCACAGCAAGAAGGTCCAGAGTTTGGACCCCGGCTGTGTGGAGTTTGCACTTTCTCCCCGTGTCCACGTGCGTTTCCTCTGGGTACTCTGGTTTCCTCCCACAGCCAAGACATGCAGGTTGGGCTAATTGGGATGGAGGGGGGCATTAGCATGTGTGCTCAGTTGACCTACTTTGTGGAAATTAAATTGCAGGAGGTCAGGGATAGTGAAGTCCCTTTGACTCTGCATGGTCCTCCTTCTCATATTTTTGTGCGGCCTTTTTGATTCACCTTTCCAGGGTAACATTCCCATAGTATGCACTTTCATATGTAGTAAATTGCTTTCAGGGCTCAATTTGTGTGAGATGTTCAGGGCAACCAGAGGACCATGCCTACTGGTTAAGTTGGCACACGCACCTGGAGAGCATCGCTAATTAGTCCAGGTATTTAAAGTGTTATTAAGTAACCCAGTTGCAGTGTTGTTTCCGTCAACTAAAATTATGACTAAATTTTATGTCAACGAGCTCAAGATGATGGTGACTATAATGTGACGAAAAAGCCTTTTTAGAACAATAACGATGACTAATTTGTTTTGCATTTTTTAATGATGAATAGACCCAGACAATTTTTTTGCAGTTGGTTTCTCACACATATGAATATATTGTAACCAGGACTTGACTTTAACATTTGGCACCCACCAAATGTACATAGAATTTGCCATTGTTATGTCACCCATTCACTCTTACCAGCGTCTTTCACAGGTGACCTTTCAGTAGCATTTTTTATTTTTTAAAAATATAGTTTACGAAAGGTATCTGATAGGTAAGTCAATTTGTGGTGATACTGCATGATACTACAACTCTCATGAGCACTGTGTGCACACTGTGTGCTCATCCCATTGGCCATGCACTTTGCCCTCTTGCTCTTCACCTTCCAAACACGGCGATACATACAAGTGTATTGGAAAACACAGAAGAGACAATGATTGCAGCACCGAACATAGAAAACAATGGTTTGGTAAAAGAGCACGAACTTCAACCACAGACAGTTCTATAACTTGGACAGATGGCTGTCTGTCACTTTAGTTTATTTAGCGTTGCAAAAAAAGAAAAGAAAAAAGTAGGCTTGTCACGGCATTCTGTTTAACTGGTGGCATATGGTGCGTAAGCCTACACAGGTGTGGTTATTACTACATCGCCATGTAGCATTTGGTCCACCGGAGAAGCGGATCGGTCTCGGCTGTGCCGGCTGGTGGACCTGGGTTGCATTAGCTAATCAGCCAAGGTGCTCAAAGGTGTGCTGCTCTCCACAAACCAGGGCCGAGACCACATTTCTTTATTTGAGTTGCATTTAATTTCAGTTTTGTTTCTTTTAACATGACAGGGAAAGCTGAACAGCCACTGGGATGTTGGAGGCACCGGCTGGAAAGTGGGCCAGCTACGGGCGACGCACGGGAAAGTGGTCGTGCCGTTCTACTTTTTTCTACCTTTGTTATTTTAGCTTGTTGTATTAGTTTATTTTTTTTGCCTGGAACCTGTGAGGGGGAAGGGTGAAGGTGTCTCTCTCTCTCTCTCCATGTGGCAACCAACTGTGTTTCCCGGAACTGCCGCATCTCCCTCCCAGGGGTGTCACGTTGGCGTGTGACACACCAGTACTGGTATTTTTAATTGAAATTTAAAAATAAGAGTAATTATTTACTCTTAAGGATAAATAATTGGAGATATTTCTTGGAATACTTAAGTAACGTTTCCTTTGCAATGGAATTGCACATTTTGAAACACGTTTTCATTACAATTGATGGAGGTAGTAAATTCACCTCAAGCAATTTCCCTCAGCGCACAAACTGCGTAATACTCTGCCTCTCAGACATTATCCCATTTATATAACGGCTCACTAAAAAAACAGAATTGCAATTAAAACATGCATTTCAAAATATATATTTGCTTTATTTTGATCATATTAGATAAAGAAATATCCTCGATTTGAATGTGTTTCTTCTTCTTTTTATTGCATAGGCTACTATGTGATGAATTAATAAATGAATATAAGTCCTAACACATAGTTGTACATGCATAGCTGTTATGAGAAAAGAAAAAATTATTGAGTAGACGCGTATCCGATGAGTAATCAATCCATTACTTGTACCCATCCCTACTAAATACGTGAGTTTTTCTGACTGAAATGAGCACAGTGCATGAAATGCGCAAAGCAAGTTCGGTCAGGAAACTCTTGCTGCAGCCGACCATTGGTTGGCCTCAGCAACTACATGTTCTCAAACTCAACCAGTCAAATACAGACTACATAGTCAACCAATTGCACACACATCACTAATGGAGCACCTTTTAAAACCAAGTCAGACTTCCCCAATGCTGCTTTTGCATGCTCACATGCTGTTGATCACAGAATTAAACTCACCTTCCACCATCCCAGCCTCTACATGTTGTTTGGATCTGCTTCTGCGTCCTGGGTTTTTCAAATATATATTTCTCCTGTTAGTAGGAGAGATTGTATCATCCTCCATGTTTGATAGGTTAGAAGCATCTAAAGCAGCAGCAAACCAAAATAATTGCATTGCATATTCATGGATATATTTAATCTAAATATATGAGATGTTCTGACTGAACTTATGTTTGCTCTTAATCCAATATTTTTTATGGAATGAATGACGTAATTATTTACACTGATGGAAAGGGGTACAAAGAAAGAGAAGAATAGCAAGTAAAGCAGGCGAGATATCTCTGTGCAGGCACTCAATTTACTCTCAGCCACAGTTCCAGTTATTGAAAATGATAACAATACAGGGGAAGGGCTTTGTATCATTGTAGGCAGACACCTGTTTCTCTGAAGCTGACATAATTGCCATTTTTCCTGCTATTTCTCTCTGACCAACATCGGTCTGAGCTGCAAGGCTGTCAGATATGTCTGATTTGTTGCACACGACCTGGCTCCTGGCATGAAGAAATGGAGAAAAGAGATAGGAAATCATACAACTGGGTGATTGAACAGCCTCATTTCACAGAGCATACAGTATATTGCTTGTGTTGTGGCACAACCTTTTCAAAACCAACTCTTAGGAATATACATTGAACGCCATCATTTTTGGGACAAAGACAGTGTTTTTTTAAAATTGTTTTGGCACTGTACTCCACAATTTTAGATTTGAAATCTAACAATTCACATCAGAGGTGCTACTAGGATGTCATCTTTGGGTGGGCAACAACAAAAATGTTGCTTTTCCTAAATAAGGTATGTAAACAAGGGCGTAGTTTAACCCTCTGGGGTCTAAGGGTAAAATGAGGCACACTGGTGATTGTGCGATGCTCTGACATTTGTGTAAATTTCATCAACTTTATATACAGTGATTCCAAAGTGTTTCATATCTTTGTTTTCAGCACAGACTCAGCTACAATAATATGGCAGCAGTAAGTAGGTCGTAATCATGTGTGGATTGTAAACTGCTTTAAAACCACACAAACTGTAAACAGTAGTTTTGAACATGTACAGGAATGTTGTAATAAAGCACACTGAACAATTGTGACTAAGACTTTTGGTCACTGAAATGTGTTCATCACGGTCTTGGGTATCAAAAGATGACAAAATATTTTAGCAAATCCAATGAGAAATATAAAATACATTGCTAAAAGTTAGTGTTGTGACTACTATTTTTCAACAAAATAGTAGTCACAACACTGAGAATGGGAGGGCAAATGGCCTTTCTGTAATGAATATGCATTGGGTAGGACGACCTGCCAGCTAAGTAGGCTATTCACACCTGGCCGCATGCCTCCCCACCACTAAGACAAAGACTCAGTGAGCCATTTAGAAGACAGAAACAAAGACGTCTTTTGATTTTCAGAACCTTTATTGAAGCAAACTATACGCATGGAAGATGAGATGAGACTGGTGTACTCTTGCAACGCTTGCGTGGCCTCTTAGCTAGTGGTGAACTAGGCCGTGTTTCCTGATCAGCATCTCTGTAAATCTGAAAAAAACAAAATTGTTAGGAAATGTGACATCAAATCAAACTTTATTTATATAGCATTATATTTCCTTCAACAGGTGAAAATTAAATTTGCTTTACAAAAAAGGGGCAAACCACTAACTAATGAAAACAAAACTTAGGAAATGTGACATGGTTACATCATATACAAACAAAGAACCAAACAAACACAACCAGACGCAGAGAGGTAGCCTATAATTTTGAGAAGCAATGGTTAGAATCGTTCGTAGTGTGGGAATTTACAAGCGCGCATATGAGTGAATATTCCTACAAACACACAGAGAATGTAATACAGCACACATTTACAAATAATGCAAGCTATCAACGAAACAACATTAGCTAAACTAAATAAACATTGATATTCCAGCTCAACTACACGCAACTCATCAATAACAATGCCTCAATCTGAAGTAGGCTAGGTCTGTTTAGCTAAGTGGTTATTATATTGCTATTTCCCGAATTTACTTATAGTATGCTAATATCGATTGTGCAAGGACATCAGTTTTAGAATCTTAGCCACGCCACGGGCTATTTATTACCAATATGATCGAAAAACATACAGTCTACCTGATACTTCTAACACAACCAGACGCAGAGAGCCTAGCCTATCATTTTGAGATGCAATAGTTTGAATCGTTCGTAGTGTGGGAATTTACAAACGCGCATATTGCTGGATATTCCTACAAACACACAGATACGTTGCAATACAGTACACATATTTACCAATATGATCATAAGAAATATACTTACGCATGAAGTTGATCCTCAGCTGGATCAGTTCGCTGTTCGAAATGACACCGCCCTTCATCAGTGTCGGCTTCCGGACGGACCATTTTCCAAAATTAAACGAAATGTTCACCTCAAAAGAAGTGAATTAGGTGACACTTTGACATTCTATCCCGCTTTCGCAGACTTGGCATTTCTCACATGGATCTCGCATTGCCCCTCCTTTAGTCTCCTTCTATGGAGAGTAATTATAATGTTGTTAACATGTGAATGCGATTTGGGCGGACTTCCTGCTGAGCGAAATTCACATAGTAATGAGTAAAGTTTAATGAAGCATACATTAATTAATTAATCAAATTTAGAACATTTAAAACAATTCATATTATTTGCCAATGGGCGCATTGGAAAGTCGCGATTCTAAGGTTTCTGTCAATGTTTTTGTTGCGTCTGTATGATAACAGCACGTGAAGTTAATCATCCAAATAGAAACGAAAGTAAATTTCATCTTGTCTAGCTCCGCCGGCGGAGCTCTCGACCCCAGAGGGTTAATTTTGAAAGCGTTATTTTTCTTTAATGCACGTTCTGTGAGTTATTTTAAGATCACCTTTATCCCATGATGACACATTTATATGCCCCCATCCACAGGGCACGAGGGGGTCACTGAATGGTTTGATGAGTATGAAAATTATGTTAATTGTATGTTGTAGCCTTTGCAGACACTAGATCTCAACACGGTTGAACACCTATGGGAGATTTTGGACCAACGTGTTTGACAGCACTCTCTGGCACCATCATCAAAACACCAAATGAGGGTGTCATCTTTCGGTGTTCCAGCCATCCAGTAGAGTTCAAAAGACATGTAGAATCTGTGCCACAACACATTGAAGCTGTTTTGGTGGCTCGTGGTGGCCCTACAACTGATTAAGACACCTTATGTTGGTTTATACTATAGGTGCAATACATGTTTCTCTGAGTAAAAGAAAAATGTATTATTATATGAATGAATATATTTATATGAATGCAATATATTTATGTCACAATCATCTATAGGACTTGATTATGGCCATCGTCTCATAAACCTAGACCACAATTAGGATAATCAATACACATTTCATTTGAAAATTTACATTGGGAAATACAGGAATGATATGAAAATTTGCATTGTATGACTAATGGCAACACAAATGCCAAAACAGGCAACTTTATGGATGTAAACACTCTTGCTTTGAAAAGGAGTGTAACTTCAGGGAAAATAATATTTGAGTGTGAAATAGGTGCAGGCAATCTGCCTTAAGAGTGGAGAAGGCAGCAATGTTTTATAATGGAAGAAATTCAATGTGACGTGCTGAGAATGAATTGTTCAGTCAACCAGAAGGGACATTTAATGGCATTCTCTCTCACTCTCTCTTTTTCTGTCTGCCTATGTCTGTGTGTGTGTGTGTAGGTGTCTGTTGCTCAATATAATATTGTATTTTCGGTAGTGTGAAACACTGAAGTATAAACACAAATATACTGTAGAGCTGTAACTTGCATATGCATATAATTACTACCTCAGGAAGATTCAATGCATTGCTCTAGAGGTTCATCACGAGCAGAAGGTACAATATAATATAACACTCAAATGAACTGATGCTGGTAAATTCAACTGACTGAGGTGGTAAATGTATGAATATTATGTTGTGTGGCAATGGCCCATTGGCTAATCTTTCATGTACAGTCTGTTGATCCACTAGGTTAAACTACCTATAATGTCAAGGAAACCTTTTTACATGCTCTACCAGTTGTGTCACGATTTTGGAAACACGGAATCCATGACCAAAAAGGCTCTGCAGTTTCCTGTAAACATTTCTGGACCTCACAGGGTTTTCTCAGGCACATCCCATGGCAGGAAAATTTCATTCATTTAAATCTTGGAAAAGTTACTACACTCAATTGATCACCTGCAGGACAAAATAATAAATTTACTTTAGGTAATAGATTAGGTTGAGGTCCATGGATTTATGATCTCGATGAGAGAACATTAATGCATGTGTGTGTGTGTGTGTGTGTTTGGGTGGTACCATAACATTTTTCATTTTGCTATTCCAATTTGGTCCTTTGTGTCAATCTCATTAGGTAATGTAGCAATGTTCATTGAATTTGACATTTTAGTACATATATCTGGAACAATTTGTCACTCTGACCGAACTTTGGAACATTCTGTTTATGAACACTGTTTTGGAATTGAGATATAAGGGTTTGCAATCAGCCATCACATCGCAGGTCATCATTACCCAATCCATATCCAAAGGACAAATGGTATGCCTCCGTTAAATAAATTGTACTGAAAGAGAGTGCTGCATCAAAACAACCCACTTATTGAAGTGGCTCTATATACCTGTGTATATGTGTTTATATGAACGTGCATTAAGAATTGTATATGATATTTACCTAAATACTAAACTGTTATCACCTACTTTTTTAAGAAAATGTCTTCATGTTTGGTACTCAAAATACATTCACAGTGGCAATAAGGTGTTTCTTAATCCAAGAATAAGAGGTATCATTGCTTTTATATATTGTCTGCAGGTGGAAGATTAAACATTTGGCATGCTGTCAGGCGAGGTAGTCAGACAGTGTGAAACTGTATTGTGTTGTAATAACCACAGAAACCCTCCTGCAGTATTTAATGCACCTTTTTCTGTTCACATGACCAGATCTTCTTCACAGTGTTAACAGTGATCTGATACTCCTTAGTGCATTAACATCAAACCGGGATAAAATGTCAGGCAAAGCTGAGGAAAGAGGCTCCTTCCGTTCGGCACCAATTCACAAAATGTTCTGATGCTACGCCATTAGCTAAATCTCTATTGCCTGTGAAACGCATGCATAAATTCTACACATTTGTTTCCATGGCAACAATTCACCATGTCATTCATATGTCAAGCTGCATCAGCGGAGATGAAGACCATTGTCTTGGCTCTGACGGGTTTCTCAGTATTAGTTTGGCTTCCTGAAAATATTCAGAGCAGCCACTTTTCTCACTGCAGAAATTGAGGTCATTCACTCAAGTGTTATTTTTCTTTAATGCACGTTCGGTGAGTTACCAGTGCTAATCACACAACAGAAAACAGCCAAAAAAAGAAGGGGGGGGGGAGGCCTTGCTTTTTCTCCTTTGAAAAGGGTGGATTATGGAAAAATCAGAGGCAGTTTATTCAGAGAGGACCTCTGAAATTCTTTTATTTATTTATTTTTGGTAGATGGGCATGGGATGGGGCTATTATCATGATTTCAGCATTTTGGACTTGCCTGTGAAAATGGCTTTTTATATTAACAATTGCAGCAAAGCAATTTGTCCCCTAATATTTACTAATAATGTTTTGCTTGTTAAAGGTTATTATAAACACATTAGGGAATACGTAATGCTCACACATATTTATGAAATCATGAGGTCAACAACTGATTTATGCAATGGGAAGCGGCAATTTGTTCAGGCTTGCTTCCTTACCAGCTTGCTTTTTCTTTTAAATGTCCTCTAGAGACAACTCGTTTTAAAAGAAAATGTGTCCTGCACAATATTATGAATTGTGAATACAATATATCACCTCTGAAAAAGTGTAGGTCCTGTCTAATAAGGACAATGGATATATTTGTTTTGCACATTCAGCATAACGCTCTCGAGATCCATTAAATAGTTCATTTAATACAGCTGTGCAAAGATGTAATTCAGCACGAAATAAATCGATAAAGCATGGCAGTGTGATCCCAGGCATGAATTACACTAACCTGATTGTAACTGTTCTTCTGCTGTAACACAGACAGGAGGCATGTTAGGTATTTGATATCCTATAGAAAATAAATCCATACCGAGGCTGAAATAGGAAGTTAACCCTGCACTGATACAGTAGGTCTAATGTGTAAGTGCACATACTGTTTTGATACACATTTCTCATAAAAGGCTGGCCTTCTTCTTACTGACACATGATACATAACTGCATTACTGTAAAACACATAGCAGTAGGGATTCAGTCTACTGTGTTTAATCACTGCAATAGCCCCAAAAACAATTTACTGCATCTGAGGCAATGTAGCGTACATTTTCCATTGTAATTGAGTTTAGAAAAAAGAAAAACAAAAGTGGTATTGGAGAAATACTGGAATAGACCCATCTCTCAATTCCTTCAGATTCCATGCAATCAAACAGTACACTCAGAAACGCAAATAAATCAATATAAATAGAATTTGTAGGGCATATGCCAATATGTCAAGGTCTTCAATCTGAGCCAAGAATGCATTCATGCATTTATTTATTTATTTATTGTTGAACCAATTTAGCCATGTGTGAATGTATGGATGTATATGTGAAAATAGGAATGTGTGGTTATATACTTGTATTTATTTGTGCACATATTGTGTTGTAATGAGGCATGTGCACTGTATGGACTGTCAAATTTTATCTCAATCCAGGCAATTGCATGCCACAAAAAATATGTGGTATTGAATGGTGCCAAAATGTTTGGAAACATACAAGTGGTTCAATAAATGGCAGCAATGAAAGTAGTGTGTGATGTGCTTTTTAGTCTGTTTATTCTATTAATGTTTGGATGCAAGCACTGACAAAAATTAGCTGGGATGTGTGCAGGTCTTTTGTATTTCTATTGAATGGTGCTGACAGTTTTCCCCCCTGTCTTTGTTTGATTTACGGAACTCAAACACATACAAGCCAGGCAGTAAATTTTATTTCTTTATTCATTTATTTCATATGTTTCTTAACATGATCATTAATTCTCCATGTTTCCTTTCAAAACAAACAATTCATTGAAGAATGTGGTTGTTGCCAGAGTGGTGACATAGCTCATAAAGGTGTGAGCACTTCCACATTTACTGACCATATACATTGAGCTCCATAATGTTTGTGACTAAGAAATATTTTTTTCTTGATTTTGCTGACCTTTACAGGATGAGCTAAGATGTTTTTTTGTATGTTTTTGCATGTATATCTGTTGGGAAATCTAAGAAGAGTGTACACTCAATAAATATTTGGATATTAACACAAACAAGAGTTAATGGCTGGATATACTCACAGTAATGGGCGCTATATCAATGAAACTAAAATACCTCCACCAAAACATCTTCCTTTTATTTTATAACAGAAACACACTAGGTGCCTTTGAAGCATTCACAATAATGATTTACATTGACATGAGTTTTCCATTACAGTACTTGAAAAATTAAAATTCCAACAAGTGACATTGCAAAAAAAGGATTTTCTTTTTTCCAGCAGTGCTCGAGAGCTACACAGCCACACTGGACTGATTAACTCAGCACTGTAACTGGAAAACAAAAAAGAAGAACTTGTGTGTATCATGCAATGAAACAGCATGTTTTGGTTATTTAGTAATACAAGCTTCCATGGACACAGAGGGTAATGTATGGGCTGTAGCTTTTATACTCAACAGCTGTTATACAACTGGTTTCCAATTAACTCTGTGTATAGCTGTCTAGGAAGACATACACAAATTGTGGGTTTTATCAAATTTTATGTATTTCCACACCTTAATCTCTTTCCTAACAAAATCTACATCTGCTAAAAGGAACAACATGCTCAGCTGAGAAAACTAGGGAGATTCATCTGAAGCTGAACATTTTTTTCGGGATGGTGAAAAATTTGTGAGGACAAGGATAAATGGGCATATATCAAATAGGCCGAAGGACCAGAATGCTAGCCAATAAAATGGGAAAAGGGAAGCAAAATTGGTACATCTAGAGGAATAATGCAACCAAACGCTGAAACCAATGAGGCTTCACAGAAAAACAGTGGGCTAGTTCTGCCACTGAACAAATCTTCAGCTGTTGAGATTAAAGCAGTAGGAATTCACTGCGATTAGAAGGGCTGCCACATCATACGGCAGGTTGTTAGACTAATGATGCATTAATCAAAAGGTATGTCACATTTCCTGTTAAGGATATGGATTCAATAAAGCACAGCAAACATGGCAACAAAGAGCTGTGTCTATAATGTAAACACTTATTTTCTCTGGACACAGTCAAAGCACATTACAAAAGTACGACGACCGAACGTTCTCAATGCAGAATGACATGAAACTTTGTTTCCAGATCTTTCTTTATTATTATTTTAATTTTGCATTCAAACACTGTGGATCCTAGATCATTATTTTGAGCATATCCAGTGAGAGCTAAACCAGGGATGGTGTCATCTTTTAAATTTTTTTTCTTTGTGTACTATGGTAACAGTATGTATTTATGCACGGATGTTTGTATGTTACATGCTTTCATCATAGATTAGCAGGATATCTACAGATGTTACAGGAAGCAATTCTTTCCGTATATCTGTTCAGTATGGAAAGGTATAAACATAGCAGTGTAGGGGGGCTTTTTAGAAATACAAACTCATAAAAACATCTCCACAATGGGAGCCCTAGAGATCATGAGAAAACTTTCAGGCAGATTTATTTTTTAAAGCAATGAATTTCTGTTCTGCTTGTTAATAATTTTGGGCAGGGCCAGACTGGGACAAAAATTCAGCCTTGGCATTTAATGCCTTGAGCAGCACAATTCAGATTCACTTGCAATGTGGGAAACAAACACACTATTTTGTGTATCTGTACTTTTTGCACTTTATAGCATAGCCTATGGTCAATAGAAGTATACCCAACTCACTGTGTTCCATATACTTGTGCTATAGCACCAATAAATGTATAAATGCATCCAGATTATCATTTTAAAAACTATAATTACTACCCTTTCAAATGTTGCCAAGATCACAACAGCCATGCTTTTAATCTCTCCACAATCCAAGAAGGTACATAATGCATGCTCCCCCTGCTCAAAGGGTAAGCTTTCACTATGGAGTGACAACAGGGAGTGCAAAGTTGTCCTCTGGCCAGAAGGTATTTTATGCTCAGTTAATCTATCGTATTAAATTCAAAACCATATTAAATCACCATAAAGTGTCCATTAATTTTTTTTATGAGTCATTCGTTTGTATTTTAATGTATTGATTTAACAAAACAGTGTCAAACTTGATGGGCGTTCTTACTAGGGGTGGGGCAGATTATGATTTCCTCTAAATGATCATAAGCTGATTTGTCCTTGCATTTACTGAAGTACTCTTTTGTACTTAAAAAAAAATTGAGACTCATTTTACAGCAGCCGACCCACTTAAAGGCATCGCACAGTATGTTCTCTGGTATGGGCAAGCCCATGCGACAACACTCTGATTAGATAAAATGTTTTGAAACGTTACCAGTTCTTCGCCCTAGGCGAGATTGTGAACCAGGGAGGTGGGTTGGATTGGTAAGTGCAACACATAGGTATTGACCCATTACTATGGCAATTATTTTTGAAAAATGAAAAAAAAAAAAAAAAGATTTACAATTTTCTGATGATACATTTAAATGGTCCCACCCTTAGGTTTTACCGTGCTGAAGTTGGTAATAAGGGTCATATGGAATGCAGTGATCAAGAGGATAGTGGCTGTGATAGGTCATGGCATTCCACGTGGCAACAACACAGGGCTGCGTTTCCGAGTTTCGATGTACCTTAACGTTCTACGAAGGTTTCTAAGATATACCTTTCAAGGGAGCTTGCTTTTTTGTGAGTGTTTCCCAGACTATACCTTAGCAGTTGCCTTAAGGGACAGTTTCAAAGGTACGTTGTAAATTGGAACTGGCCTTCACTGTGGTGCTGAAAAGTTTATCAATCGATGCCACACAAATCGATTGTCTCACTTGTAAAGGCTTATGAATGACGTTTTAATATAACAAGTATTGTCACAATCGTTTTACATCAATCTAATATTGGAGAAGAGGAAGCTATGCCTACTTAAGATCATCTGCTAATCTCTTTAAGAGTTAAAACGAGACCTTGTGATAGTTTCAATAAATACATGTAGGCTACAAAAGATAAAATAAAGAGCATCAATCGGGAAATATAAGCCATAGTCTGGGACTTCTTGGAAGTCCAGGAAAAAGGATATAGGCTACATATGGGTGAATTATTTTGCTCTTATTGAAACAAAGGTCTAATGTTAATTTGTTTTTGTCTCACAATATATAGGCAACTGTAGCAGCATATCCACTGATTCCCGCTGACTTTTCTCTGCAGTGCAAAAATGATCGTAGATGAAAGGAAAAATCGCGTCTGTGGAAATTGATCATAATTAATTCTATACTGGGTATGCCTTATGAATAGGCCTACCTGTTAAAGTGATATGTTCATCCACCTTGATTTGCTGTTGGATAGTCTTCAGTTTAACCAAGAATATCATTATTGGGTTGTTTACTGAAAATCGGAAAACAACATGGTAAGCAAAAAAATGTTCTGTAATGTTGATATATACCCAGTGCTATTTTGTTTTATATAGGAGGTGTGAGCTAAAGGAAAGGGATATAGATCATTTGTCCTGTTTGTTCATTATGAGCCACCATACCTGTATGTGTGTTTATGGCTAGGCCAATCAATGTGCTTTAGTTCCGTCTAGTTCAGTCATGCAAGTATATTCACTCAATGTCGACCTTGCTCACACGGGTTTTATATTCTGAATAAACTGGCGGTTTGTCCCAAGTCAGTGTGATCATTGACTCACACACAAACAAAGTAATTTCTAAAAGGTATGCAGTCAGAAAAGCCATATCCTCAATAACCTCCACTACGTAAAAATAATATAAGCTTATTTTTTTTTACAAATTGGATTAGTATTAGGCTATGGATAGGCCCTATACTTTATTACCATCATGATGAGAATAGACAGGTGAAACATTCTCATGATGTGCTATGCACAGAAACATTGTTTGGATAATTAATCGATAACTGTCGATTTGAAAAGTAAAATGTTGGCATAATAAGGCTAAAATTGTGACAGAATGAGTGCATCGCTAAGGGACAGCCTCAGATCGCCCTTCCTAGGGTATACCTTTCAGAAGGTGTACCTTAGCTAAGGAGGTGCTGGGAAACAGCTTGAGACCTAAAGGAAGACCTTAAGGTATACCTTACGATGCACGTAGCGCTAAGGAGGATCTGGGAAATGCAGCCCAGGTCTTTTACAAGAATGCATTAGTCAGTGGGTTGTATCAATGTAGGACTTTGATAGGAACATATTTAACATTTCTTACAAGATTGGACATTTCCTAGAAAGTGTTGTTAATCAGATCCCATTCTTCATCTCTTGTGACTTTCAGCTTTTCCCTATCCTCATGCTCGGTGCTCACTCTGACCACATAGTCATCTGAAACAGTCACCTTCAAACTATCCTAGTGAGTAGCAAGGTTTTGTTTGTTTGTGAGGATTCCGTATTACCTGTTGTCAAATCTGAGTAGTATTGTGCTTAGCTCTTCAAGTCCTGATGCAAGCAGTCTTTTGTTTCTTAGAAGGGACTGAAAAGGGCAAAGTTTGAGTGTACCTTTTCATTATTTTTGAAATGTTCCCACTCTATCTACAATAATGTTATGCACCGTGATTTGATAATCGCTGTTTGCATCAGAAATGTTCTTATCCTATGTCAGCTCACCCAGTACCATTTCCACTTCCTCACCTTTCGATTAGGCAGCGCAGTCTGCACCTCTGGCCTTATGTCATTCTCCTTCAGTTTCCATTCTATCAAGTTATCTGCTGCCCCTTTAATGGCCTCAAAATCCTTGGCATATTTTTAAGAGGTTTTCATGCATGCTGACATAGCAATTAGCTGTCAGAATATCCACCCCACTTGTTTGGAGATACTTAGATAGTGGAGTTGTCAACTCAAAGATGCACAAAAATATGTGGGCAGTGAGAATAGTTTTGTACTCGTGCAAGGCCTCCACATACCCTATTGTCTTCACTCACACTGTCAGTTTGACATTCTCTTTATTCGTGATGGTCATCAGTGTAATGATCAGGTCAGTGTACTGACATTTTTCTGGGTCAGCAAACTTCTACAACACCTTGCTCAGTGATATGGCGTTTCTCTGCATCAAATCTCTTCAATAGCTGACATGTACCTGTGACGTGCATTCAAAAAAGCCCCTGTACTCCCTTTGCATGTTTGCTGCCCCATCAGTAGTTCACATTCTGCTATATTAATCAGCATTTGGTCCAGCATTTGTCTGAGCAAATCAACAAAATACTGACCAGAAGGTGACTCATAATTTACCAGCGTAATCATTCTCTTGTGGATCACATGAGTTACATAACAAATTACTAATCTCGTAGTTCCAGTTTCTGAACACCTGAGGCAACCAGTTCCCATATCCTAATGGTTCATTTTTGTCTGTTTGGTCTCCCTCTGATTATATTGTATTATTCATTTTACTGGTTAACTTCTTGTTCCCAGTGTTTTATTGCTTGGTCTTAGTGTTGTGTTTACATGTGTTTCAAGCCTCTAGTGTCTCTGTGCCTAGTTGTCCCCAGTGTTTCCGAATGCTAGGCTCTGTTTGTCGTTTTGTTTGTTCCAGTACCATGTCCTCAGTAAAGTCTCTTTGTTGCCCCACTTATCTCGGTGTGTGGATTCCTGCCGTGATGTCCTGTGCAGTGTCAATTTGAATTTTGGAATACATTATAGGCTCCTTAACCTCAGCAACACTTGTCTCTTGAATATGACGGCAATTGCCTCTATGACTGTGTTTACCGTTGTTTTCAACAGTAGAGTTACGTGATCCCCTGCCTTTGCCTCCAGACTCATGGAACTTTGCTATGCTACAATTTCCTCAAAAATGTCCACAGTCTATAACATACTCATGTATATCCATTGTAGGCTAACTGTCACATTGGTGATCCATGGATTAAGCCACGCTTCACAAAAACATAGGATTGAACTCTCTCTCATGGAGTGCTGTGTAAAAATCCTGCTGTGTATATTGTCCAGTTTACTAGTGATTGTGCATTGGCCAGAAAAAATATATGGGAGCACTAGCAGAGCCTTGATAAGCCAGGCACCTCAGGCGTCGTTCCACTCCTGTTCGCTTCCCACGCCTTCTCCTCTGGTGCCAGCTCCCTGCCTTGGCTTTGGTTGGAGGTGTCTCATTGCAAATGCATAGTATCTCGCAGAAGGTGAGTAGTTCATTGAATTGTAATATGAGGTTGGATCCATGCTCCGTATTTAGTTGTAAAAGTGTATCATGATCATACTTGATAATAGCAGCAGCAGAAAGATGGAAAGGATTAGACAGACAAATGATGAAAAAGTGAAATTTTACTGTGTGAGAGCCCCAATGTCCCTTCGGGGGAGTGCCATCTTATTGCACTTCTGTTATGCTCTTCGATTCACTGATAAACGGCCTCCAATTGCTCATTCCTCTTACAATTGGATAATGCTAAATACACTGGGCAACACAATGTATGTGGTTCCCCCCAGTATGTAAACCATGAACACTTAGGGCTCTTTTTTCCAACCGGTGCATGTTGTGTTCCCAGCCATTGCACTGGCAAAGAGAGAGCCGCTGCTGAGGGTGTGTCAGTCAAGATGCAGCTCATTGCAATCTTGGCATCAGTCTAATCTGTGATTTACACCCTTGCTGCCCACCTGCTCAGACCACGTCTATGGTGCATGTTGCAGCCCGGCATACCCATTTCCCATGCAATGCGCACATGATCATAGCCTATTCAAGAATAATCAACAGTTTTTTGTGGATCATATCCTGTCCAATTTGACTTATAAATCTTACGCATAGGAAAAATACTTTGCATTTATTGTTCTTTCCCTTTTTTATTTTTTTTAAATTGTAATTCCTGTATTTATTCCTATTTTTAATTGTTTATGTTTGTTTAACTGTTTTTACATTGCACTGCACATATGCAAATGAAGCTTTTAAACATTTTTAATGTGCAATAATTATTAATGTGTATATATTTTGTATTGTCCTAAACACGTGAGTTTAAGTAGGTGATGGCCTATGCCATAATCTGGAAGAAGTCGACATTTTGTCAGGAGCCAAACTCCCAATTTCAGAACACGGGACAAAATTCCTGTCTAGAGTCATACTTTAAGTTTAATAAAGTTGATTGATTATTGACGAGACATGCACATAGGTGACAGCCTATTCTTTCATAGGCAGTTACCAGCATTACGTCAGGAGTCATAGAACTTCCAACCAGACCCAGGGATAAATGTCCTATGGGTTTAATGAGATAATTCAATTTCAGTACAGTGAAAATGAAAATATTACTCTATTAGGATTGTTTAATTTTTCAAGGTGTTCCAGCCCACGTTCATCACGACAAACTGTTAGCAGGTCTATGCCAGTACTGTCAGCAGGGCTATTACATTACATTACATTACAGGCATTTAGCAGACGCTCTTACCCAGAGCGACGTACAACAAGTGCATTAGGTCAAGGTGCAGAGGTGCAAAAGAAACACACTAGAGTGAGTAAAGATCGTAGTGCCAGAAGTGACCACATCGATCAGGACTCCAACCCTGTAGAGTAACCTGTTCAGCAAACAACAATCCTACCAAGTACAAACTAGCACTGGAATCACATTTGCCTAATCAGACAAAAACAATCCTGCCAAATAAACTAACGTAATCATATTATCCTAACTAGGTACATTGAGGTACAACTAGGTAATGGCTATGCCATTAAGATTTTATTTCTGGATAGTAAGTTATGTATTGTTCCTCTACCACTGTACAATCTTTCTGGGAAAGCTGCAAGAAGTATTCCTTTTCATTCTGTTGAATACCTATAATAGATGTTCTGAAAATACTGTGAAGTGGAGCTTAAAAGCATTTTGGAATAACTGCATTGTGACTTCTATAACACAAGAGGCATTGCAAGGAGAAAGATTTCATACCACATTATATACAGTTTTCTTTGTGGTGGTTCACCTCACATAACCACTTAACCGCTGATAGTAACTTCTGGAATTGTGTCTAATATTAGAATGTGTTCAGCAGGCAACAATTTACTGCACAGAATGACTGCTTCAGTGGATTTATTAGAGGGTTAAAAATACATTTTTTGTGCATTTTATTGTACAGCAGAGTTTTATTTTTTGTGTATAGTTGTATGTATAGAAGCACA
Source organism: Anguilla rostrata (assembly GCF_018555375.3). Lineage (NCBI taxonomy): Eukaryota > Metazoa > Chordata > Actinopteri > Anguilliformes > Anguillidae > Anguilla > Anguilla rostrata. The sequence continues at coordinate 32,414,223 of NC_057937.1, forward strand.
AGCAGGAATGTTATTTTCACCAGATATGCTCTGGTGTTGTGCTTTATATATTTTGTTTGTACTGGATTGTACTATGAAAAAATGTATATGCTACATTTTCTATATATTATTAGTATGATTATTAATATATTACTGATAATGATAGCATCATTTTGGCATTTGAATCATAATCAAAACATTTAATCAAATTGTTTGTGTGATGTTTGTATAAATTACACTAAAAAGTAGCAATGTAGTAGTTCTGTTATGACAAAAAAGGAATCTATAATGGTACTTTCATATACTAGTATGAGTTTAGACTAGCTTATACAAGAACTGTAAGTTTAAGAAAGTGATTATGGATTCCTTTTATTATACAGCATTGTTTGGGTTCAGTAATCAACAATGGCAAATAACAGACTCATACATACTATAGAACAACATCTCCATCTATTCAAATACAGCATATCCCCCAACTCCTCTCAAAGAATGCATTTCAATAAGCAAAACTACTCATTAGCTAATCAAGTTGGCAGGTCAGTTCAGATTGACAACACACTGTTTTTTCCCCATTTTCAGGTAGCTATATGCTATCTTTCTATGCATGAGTAATTTAATCAGCCTTTGGCTGACATGCTGTATTGAATGTGGCCGTTAAAATGATTTGCGTCTATTGTATGCTGAAATTATAGCCTTCTTTCAACAAATCCTCTGCTTTCTGAAGGGAAGGTGTTCTCCAAGCAGACTTCAGACAATGGAATTCACTTGCCGAACTAGAGGTCTGTTAACCAAGTGCTACTATGTTTCTTCCTTCATAACCTCATATGGAGCACAAGTCATCTAAACACCCTCCGAGATGACTCATGGTGCTGCAAAGAAGAGATGTGACTATTGACAGATGGAATACTGTATGTGGACCCCTATATACCTGATGGAATATATGGTAGAAAATAGACACAAATTACAGAGGCTTTAGCCACATTGGAATGTGATTAAACTCAGTGCTATAAGGAAGATATGGTTTTGCTCTTTTTTAATTTTAGAATCATTTTCAAAATCTGTGGATTTATGTGGAGTTTAAATGCATAAATGTTACAAAATTAATCCTGGGAAAGAGGCTAATTGAACATACAGTTCCTTGCACAGACCAAGCAAATGAGTAATATATGAGTAGGGCCAACCAAGAAATATCCGTGAGTGCTTAAACCACGGGTGCTTTTGAAAGTGCAGGTGAAAAATGTAATTGCCTTGTGATGTCATTCATGTACCATCCAGCTTTTATTTACACCCGCATATTTATGCCCTCATTTTAGATTTCCAGCTGGCTATCAAATGGTCCCAACTCATGTGGCACATGGATCAATCAACACGACTGAATAAAAATCAAATTGAAATGATCTTGAGCCAGTCTCAATCAGAAATTGAAGAGCAACAATTTTATCTCTCTTGTCTTGCTAATGTACTGCAACAAAATGCATAAACTCCATTCACTTCCCATATGCTCTCCATTCTCTCATAACTAATGGTGCTAGAGGGTACAACACACAGCTCCCTGTAATATGGCCTCTGGGATATTATGATGAATTAAATTTCACTTCTTGGCCAATAAAAGTCTGTACGAAAACATACCCTGTACTTCATCAAAATTTCATAATTTTGTATGTGAATTATGTCCCCGGAATAAAAATAGAAATATGGCTTCTATATGTAATTTAATTATGAGCATGAACTTTGACAAATATTTAAACTTTGAGAAAACTGTTATTACTGGATTTTTTTTCAACTCTGTGTAAAGTTAATTAAAGATAATAAAGACTTTTCAGTCAATTAACAATTCAGTAGTCATGATACTGATCATTTCTAAGTGCAATAACTGGGGTTTAGGTTAATATCTGTTGTGCATAAATCCTCAGTATTTGAAAACTTTTCAGAGTTAAGTTTTTACTGTCATCATTTTAAAACAGGAATAAGTGAAATTGAATGCATATGAAATGCTAGCAGATGTATCTCTGTATAGTTTGTGTGACTGATGTATCAATAAACACATTGTTAAACAGAGAGTGTAAAGTGCCATAACCACCATGTGCAATATACACAAAACATAAATGCAAAGCTGAATTTCATTAGGACCAATTGACAAATTAACGTTTTATTATTTCATCTACAGCGTGACATTCAAACGTTCATCATTCGGACCCCTTGGTGGTACCTCAATAAGGTTACCATGGTAAATCACTGATAACTGAGAATTTCTCAAAAAATATTAAATGTAAACTCAACATATCTTTTAAAAAATATTTATATGAACAAATATCTGACACATAAAATCTGAAATAATGTTACTCAAGATTTTGAGCACTTTGTGAAAAATAGCATAGTATTTAAACCTTCAAAATTATACTGCCATATTTCACTTAAACTGCCCTGCTACTCAAGAACTTGGGGATGGTCGGTGTGAGCTACTGCTACTACTATATTTAGCTAACTTCCCTTCTTCCTCAAGGATACAGAGCCACACACCCAGCTTTCTCTCACTCACAAATCCACACACAGAAGAAATAAGGAAACACAAAATATAAAATTGCTTTTCATTTATTATGAAAATGTGAACAGTGGTTAACTGGCCATAATTTCTTACTGAACAAAATCAGGCACATTAACACTAGAGGCCCTATTTTAATAGTCATACCACAACTGACTAGTCGCCTGGTTAATTTTTAGGGTTTAAAAATAGCATGTACAAGCAATTTATGATAAGCTACGACCAGGTATAGGTTTACATAAAGGTTGCAACATTCTAAGAAAAGGTGAAGTTGGAGCACACAAACAACAAGAGAACAAATTTGTTTTATGGAGGACAGGGAACTGATGTTTCAACGTCACCTGACGTCTTCCTCAGAGTTACCTGCAGCTAATATTTGCGCTTAGGCCCAGCCACTATTGAGCAAGAGGTCTTTCAAGCTGACATTCATGTACCAGTTAATGTATTTTGGACCTGGATGCCCTAGCCAGTGCTGGGGTGACTATTGACACAACTAAGCAATTCACCCTCCTTTAAGGCTGGTGCATGCCCAAACCCTCTTCCAGTAACCACGGCAGCACAGAATGTGCAGTGAGCAACTTAACTGTCTTACAGACAGCAGTTGAAGATGAAGCCAGTGCAGCGCAGTATTGTGAGGCTTGGTAAGGGGGGACCCCGGCCAGCTACACGCTGTCCTAGCCAAATTTTTGTATTTGTTCGCAGCCAAAGACAGCAAATGCACACAGACTAATGCCACCAAACATGACATCGATACAGGTACAGCCTATCTTTCAGTGGCCATGGCACCTTTCCCTTGCGAGAAAGTGGAAATAGAGGCAGCATTTGAAATGGTAGCAGCTGGCATTATTCGCCCCTCTGAAAGCCTCTCTCCAGAGGTCTCTCCAGCAGAGTTGAGAAGAAAAAAAGATGGCTCTCTCAATTTCTGCATAGACTACAGGTGGCTAATTGCAGTAACTGAAAAAGACTCGCTCCAATGTAATAATGATGCATTGGATAGCATAGGGGGCTCTACATGATTCTGTTTACTTGACCTATGCAACAACAATTAGCAAGTCCCCCTCACTGCCACTGAATACCCCAAGATGGCCTTTATTGTGGGGAGGGGTCTGTGGAAATTCAACTTTATACCATTCAGGCTTACTTACAGCCCAACCACTTTCGAGCAGCTTCTTCTTTTCCTTTCGTGTCCTACGTCAGACTGTGCTTGCCCACTTCTTTACACAAAGCTGGGCCGGTAGAGCGTACATGGCCAGGTCTTCTCTGGTGCAGGTCGCTGTCAGCAGTGGGCATCTTATGAGGTGATTTTTTTTTTGAGCAGCTAATCAAGTGGGTTCTGCAAGGTGTTCCAGTTACAGTATATTTAGTCGACTTAAATGGCACACTGGTATATGTTTTGACTCAACATTAGTTAACTTATGTGTGGTGTTTCGGTGCATTAGCAAAGCCGACCTCAGATTTATTCAATTAAGTGGCCCTTGCTCCAGAGAGAGACAAGCTTCCTGGGCCATGTCGTGGGGAGGGTCAGTAAGAAAATGGCCCACCCCTTGGTCACAAAAAGAGGTCCACAGCTTCCTGGGCCTTGTATTATAGAGACTTCATTAAAGACTTTGCTAGCACCACTGCTCACCTGTATGCTATTTATGAAAAGTCAAAAGAATTCCAGTGGCCCGCCCACCTGCCACCAAGCCTTCTGCTGCCTCCACACTGTCCTAGTCACTGCCCCAGTTATATTTATGTATTTCATGTTTATTTCATAGGGACAGATACATTTAAACATAGATTATTGTCAAACAATATGCAATGCAATGTATCACAGCATTTATAATATATTCTAGCTTCGGTGGATCCAGACAGACAGTTCTTTACTCCTTATAGGGTTCCCGCAGATCCTTAAAAAGTCTTAAATAAGATTTTCAGAATTTAAGATCATAAAATGTCTTTAAAAGTCTTATTTTTAATTATGGTAGGTCTTAAATTTTGAGTTGATGCCTAGTTGCGTGAGAAATATCTCCCCACAGGATTCACTAATTTAAATATGGTTTGGTCTTCGGTCGCGACTCAGCCCAGCTCTTTTCTTTTTCTGGAAATTTTTCGATTGGTTCTCCACAGGCCGCCACCTGCTTTCACGAAGGTAACAGTATTAAAGAAGTACATAAAACAGTACAGATGATGCTCAGCTAAAGACAGTAGGCCAGGGGGGTTCAGAGGAGACACAAAGCCCTCTGTTATTTCTGATAGTTGCTAGAATCTGGATAATAATGTTTGTAGTGAGGAGCCGCAACGGCCAACATGCGACATGAGGGAGAGGAGCGGACTTTTAATTTGGTGACGGCTTAGCTAGAGTTTACATATTTAATGGACTGTTAAAGTGGATGAAAAGTAGATATACGGTAACGTCTTTGTGTCTTAATGTGGAGAATTAACTATAGCTGACTAGGTGCGAGAACAACCAGAACAGCCATATTGATTTACAGTGTTGTCAAAATGAACAATTCCGAGCAAATTGTAATTAAAATTAAAATTTTAAATTAAAATGCTTTTTTTTAACAGAGTTTTATCTAATGTAAAGCATAACAGTGGGACACAGTTCATTGCATTTGCCATTAATTTGATTACTTTGTGATTTTACATATGATTGTTATATGGAGATACAAAATTATCCAGAAAAATATCCCAACTAATATTGTCAAATTGATTACAAACATGAAGCTCAGCCCTAATGTGCATTTGTTTTGCTGTGGAAAAGGTATTACATTTTCTCTGTCGAGGTCTTAAAAAGCACTACATTTTAATTCAAAAAGTGTGCAGCTACCCTCATGTCCAGTTGGCTCGTTATCTGTATTTGTGATCAGATCAAAACCTCTTCAAAATCACTCTTTTCCCTCAGCATTTGGGACTAAAAGTTTCCTGTTGGCAATTTTCTTTCTAAATTCTATGTCAGCTAGGTGACTCACCTTATTGGCATCACTTTCTGTACACATGCTTCTGTTTATGACGAATGAGGTGGGGGAGTCTGGGGAGAATGAAAAATTATCCCTGAGTATGAGTGCGTGGGCAGGTGTGTTTGTGTACACATATGAGAGATGTATGTACACGCATGTGTACCATTGCACCCCTAGTAAATTGAAGGCACAGTATTTGTTCTCCAATGGACAGCAATAATTTCCTGCGATAGAAAGCAGTATCAGGCCTGTTTCCATAAAGTATTGAATTTTGCAAAATGCTGGTATAGTACCATAATTTTTTTTTTGCACTACCACCAATTTTTTAGTACCAGTATACTGCATATGCCTAGGTACGACCAAGTACTGAAACAAAAACAACAACATTAAAAAAAACAACGTCTTGTGTACAATAAAACATGTTTCAGTGCATTACTCTACACATTGAAAATGCTTTTATTAATGTACAGAGCTAGAAGAAGCTGAAATTGAGCTGGGCAGTCAGAAGCTGCCTACTCGTCAGAAAATCACTGTCTCTTCTTTAATGGTCCCTCACCGATGCCTTGTATTTTATAAAATGGTTAAAATAATCCCTCACTCTCCTTCAACTCACCGTCTGGTCCATGTATCCATCTGTCTAGCTCTTTTCTTCATCATTATTTTTCATTTTGTATTTTGACACACAAAACCAGTCTCTTTCTATAAACAGTCTGTACTGCTTGTTTTTCAGAATGCAAGATTGGCAGAATGTTTTGTTAACAGTTGTCAACTACAGACAGGTTATTACAATGTTTTGTCTTGCGGATGGAAAAAAAGATGTTGAGGTCCCGCATATGGCTTGATTGATTATTGATTATGAACTTATTTTTTAAATGTACAGCTGTTAAATAAGAGCCTGTTTAATTGATTAAATAAGGGTAGTGTAATGCAAGTACACTTCAATAAATTATTCACATTAGCATTGGTGCATTTTAATTTCACTTTAAAAGTTATTAATCTTTAGATATCCAAATCATCAAAACTCCCACTCTCTGAGGTTCTACTGTAAATAGCTACAGTTGAGGCCAAAAGTTTACATGCACCTAGGCTAAAAAATATTCAAACTCAGTTTTTCACAACTCCGCATGTTACCATACATTTCTTTTGGCTAGTCGATTAGGGCATCTACTTTGTTCACATCAGAGGTAATTTTAAAACAATCGATTAAAGACAGATTTATTTCAGCTTTAATTCACTACATCAGAATTCCGGTTGGTCAAAAGTTTACATATAAGTTGGCTGTTTCTTTAAACAGAAATGTATGTAATAGACTTTTAAAAGCTTCTGATTTGCCAATTGTCATAATTAGGAGTTAATTGGGAGTTCATTGGCACCTGTGGCTGTATTTACAGGCCTACCTTTAGAACCACTGCCTTTTTGCCTTGACACCATGGGAAAATCCAAGCAACTCAGCCAAGACCTTCACAAAAAATGAGGACCTCCACAAGTCCCGTTCGACAATTTCCAAACAACTGAAGGTACCACGAGAATCTGTGCAAACAAATAATTCCATGTCACTCCATGCCGCACGAGCAACCTCCCTCTCCTCTGTCCTGATTCTTCTAGACCTCTCCGCTGCATTTGACACTGTGGAGCACTCTATCCTCCTGTCCTCCCTGGCAGCAACAGGGATCTGCGGCACAATCCTTGACTGGATTGAGTCTTACCTCTCTGACCGTTCCTTCCAGGTTGCCTGGGCGGGTAAGGTATCACCACCCTGCCCCCTCGCCACCGGAGTTCCCCAGGGCTCAGTCCTCGGTCCCCTTCTCTTCTCCTTGTACACCAGATCCCTTGGCCCTGTAATATCTGCCCATGGCTTGTCCTATCACTCCTATGCCGACGACACGCAACTCTTTCTCTCCTTCTCCCCATCGGACACACAGGTCCCTGCCCGCATCTCCGCTTGCCTGAGGGACATACAGAGCTGGATGGACAATCACCACCTGAAGCTCAACCCGGGAAAGACGGAGCTAATCTTTATTCCTGCTCTATCCTCTCCCCTCCTCGACTTTTCCATTTCCCTAGGGGACACCTTAGTGACATCATCACCCTGTGCCAAGAATCCCGGAGTGGTGATGGACAACAGGCTGTCCCTCTCCAAGAACATCGCAGCAGTAAGCCGGGCATGCAGATTTTTCCTGTATAACATCCGCAGAATCCGCCCCTTTCTCACCACCTACTCAACCCAGCTCCTGGTCCAAGCAATGGTTCTATCCCGCCTGGACTACTGCAACTCTCTTCTGGCTGGACTACCGGCATCTGCCACGAGACCCCTGCAACTCATTCAGAATGCTGCGGCTCGTCTGGTCTTCAACCTCCCCAGACACTCCCACGTCACTCCCCTGCTCACTACCCTCCACTGGCTGCCTGTTATAGCTCGCATCAAATTTAAAACATTGGTCCTAGCATACCAGGCAGTCAAGGGATCAGCCCCAGCATACCTCCACAAGATATTTAAACCCTAAATGCCAGCCAGATCCCTCCGTTCTGCTACCTCAGGACGCCTAGCACCTCCCCCTCTTCGCACCTGCACTTCCAGAACACGTCTCCTGTCTGTTCTGGCCCCACGATGGTGGAATGACCTCCCTGTGGAGGTCAGAACAGCTGAGACACTGACCCATTTCAAACGATGACTGAAGACTCACCTCTTCAGGCTGCACCTCTCCCCATCCCTCCCAACCCCCCTGTAAATGACTGTAAGCTTAGGGTTGTAACTAGGCAGCTGTTTCGTAGGTGACTTAGGTGCATTAACTGTCTTAACTACTGCTTGTATTTTTTCCATAGACTGCGGTGTTGCCGTTCTCGTTGTTAGTGTTAATCAGTTTAACCTTCAGGGTCCAAGTTGAACTATGCGGTTGTTCCCTGCACTTGGACCAGTACTTCTCTCTAGGGGTTTCGCCATACTTGTTCCTGGTTATGGTTATATACTTTGTTGTACGTCGCTCTGGATAAGAGCGTCTGCCAAATGCCTGTAATGTAATGTAATGTAATGTAATTTTATGTAAATATAAAAATCTTGGGACCACACAGACACAGCATCATTCAGGAAGGAGGCACAAATCAACTCCCAGGGCTGAACAAACTTTGGTCTGAAAGGTTCAACTGAACGCCAAGACAACAACAAAGAAACTGGTGAAGGAGTTGGAGGCATCAGGTACTAAAGTATCTACATCCACTATTAAGAGAATCCTACATCGCCATGGCCTGAAAGGCTGTCAAGCAAGGAAGAAGCCCCTACTGCAAGACCGGCATAAAAAAGTCAGAATGAAGTTTGCAGGTGATCACCAGGAAGACCTAGGCTTTTGGAGGAGTATTCTCTGGTCAGATTAAACAACAATGAAACTGTTTGGCCATAATGATCAGCGCTATGTATGGAGGAAAAAGGGTGAGGCTATTAATCGGAAGAACACCATCCCAACTGTGAAGTATGGGGGTGGTGGCATCATGTTGTGGGGGGCTTTTGCTGGAAAAGGGTGCACGTCAGAAAATAGATGGCATCATGAGGAAGGAGGATTATCTAGAAATACTGAAGCAACACCAAGACATCAGCTAGAAAGTTAAAACTTGGTTGCAACTAGGTCTTCCAGCTGGACAATGATCCCAAGCATACAGTACCTCCAAAGTTGTAACAAAATGGCTTAAAGACAACAAAGTGAAAGTATTGGAGTGGCCATCACAAAGCCCTGACCTGAATCTCATAGAAAATTTGTGGACTGAACTGAAAAAGCATGTCTGAGAAAGGAGGCCCACAAACCTGACTGAGTTACACCAGTTCTAGGAGGAATGGGCAAAAACTCCAGCAAAGTATTGTGGGAAGCTTGTGGAAGGCTACCCAAATCGTTTTATTCGAGTTAATCAATTAAAAAGCAATGCCACCAAATACTAACAAAGTGTATTGAAACTTTTGACCCACTGGAAATCTGATATAGTACAGAAAAGATGAAATAAATCTGTCTCTTAGCTATTATTTTGAAATTTTTTGAAATGACCTATGGAAATAAAGTAGACACCCTAATTGACACAGGAAATGTATGGTAACATGAAATGTGTGGAGTTGTGAAAAATTGAGTTTGAATGTTTTTAGCCCAGGTGTATGTAACCTTTTGGCCTCAACTGTATTTCACCCAATATACTAGATAAACTAACATCTCATGTGAACATAAAAAAGCTTTGAGATATCGGGCTCTATTTTAATGATCTAAGCACATGGCGCAAGTGCATTTAGGGCCAAATCCACTTTTTCTAGTTTAACGGCGGATAATCTGAGCGCAAAGTAAGGCGCATGGTTCAAAAGGGTTGTACTTAGTCTCTTAATTAATCATAGGTGTGTTTTGGGCGTAGCATGAAATAAACCAATCAGAGTGTCATCTCCCATTCCCTTTAAAAGTCAGGTGCGCTTGCACCTTGGCGGATTGCTATTATAATGGCTATATATTTGCCAAGTAGTAGAAAGAGAACGCTTCTCTGCAGAAGAAATGGATCGAGACCATCCACGGCAACAGGTAATCAGAGAGAGGACGGTGCCGAATCGAGTTTCCAAAAGAATAGTGAAAAGACAGGCAAAAAATCAAAAACCAGGAGATCAGAATGGCGAAGGTACAAAGGGACAGGCAAAAGAGAAGTCAAGGCAAAGCGAAGGTCAAACCAGAAGCAAACAAAACCAAAAGGGGCAGGCAAACTCGAAGTCGGGCAAAGGGGTGTCGCAGGAATCTCGACGGACAAAGGCTTACTAACAATCGGCACAATGAATTCGATCAACGTTCTGACTCTGAGCTGGTGGAAAAGACTGACATTTATACACTGGGGAAGGTAACAATCAAGGAGGGGTTAAGTGAGTGAGGGAGGAGTAACAAACAACATCCAGGTGAAGAACATTAGGAAAACGAATTCAATGACAGGGGACTGACAAAACGCGGACTGGAATCACATAGACAACAATGATAATAGACGGCCTGGGTGAAGCAGGTAAAACACGTGCAGAGAGAGAGAGGTGCAGTTAGAGCAAGAGACAGGTGCAGGCAATTGCAGAACTCAGCGTTAGAGCAGGCTAGAAAGAAAAGGGGCGGAGCTACAGCGCAGCATGGAAAAGGGGAGACTGGTTAATGTATTAGTATAGTGATCTAAACTATCAAAAACCCAAAACTAGTGTGTGTTAGTCCATTAGTAATATTCACATGTTAGTATATTAGTGAGGTTAGTACTTTACAATCTATAAATTAGTAGGGATTAGTAGAAATTAGTAAAACTAGAAATAAGCAGGAAGTAAGTAAAGCGAGACTGGAAAGAAGGGGGGAAACCACGAAAACCCGGAACCACCCAAATAGTGAAATCACACAAGTACAGGGGAGTGAAGCAGCTCAGGGAACACAGACACAGAGACAGTACTGGGGAGACAAGTGACCGGGAATACAGACTACAACACATGTATTTTTTTTAAATATCGCGCGTTGTGCAACCCCCTATGTAGGCGCATATTACTATCTTAATAATGCACCCTTAAAATAACAGTAAAATACTGCACCATTGACTTAAGACCAGATTTTTGTTGGTCAATCGCGCAATCGCTTTCCGCTGCCTCAAGATAGCAATGCGCCAACAGTGCGCCTGACCACACCTCATTTTAAGACCAACACGCCCATGGGCGCTCAGATGGGTGCAAGAACATTTGCCATTTAAACAACGTGGGCGCTGGACAGGAAAATTTCAACTGCGTCGGGCTGAAACTAGCAAAGACACTTGAGTTGCGCTTGGCACCGCTTTGCACCGGTTTGAAAATAGAGTCCATCATGTTTTGGCTAGACTACAACCCCAATGTTGATTTTATTACTGAAGGTTATTGAACATTGGGTGTAATTAGGGACCAAAGCTAACATGTGGAGCTGCAAAAAAGCAACCTGGTTCAGGAGAGAAACTGCCATCATGTATTTTTCCAGTCTGTCATCCTGGACAAATTTCAGTTCTTCAAATGGGCTCATAGATTACAAATGGCATTTCCTCTCTATCTTCAAAACGTCCAATCGCATTCCCTTGATTTTTGTAAGTAATTAGCCAATTTTTAGCTCCACTGCATGCCAAAAATGTCATTCTGGCATTTGAGCACATTAATTAGTAAACAATGGCCAAACAATATAGATTTGTGTCCATGCGAAGTATATGTAAAACATGCACACAAATATTTAGAGATTTGTCAGATTCTTGGTTAGAATTGGGCATATAAGTACCTTACAATAGATATATCAATTAAAGATATAACATGTAAACCATTTTACCTTAAACCAAAATTACTTATTACATCTATTGATGTTATTGAATATAATAAGCAGGCCAACAGATTACTTTTAATTGTGGGCATATGTCAATTTTTAATTAACCTAAAAGCATTTAATATAAATGATTCTAAAGACTGTGAACATATGTCAACAGATTTGTTTATTTTGTCATATTTTAATTGTAGACATACATCAACTTTTAATTAAACTGAACAAAGTGTTTAGTATAAACTCATATAAAGACTGTGGACATATGCCAATCTTTAATTAATCTGAACAAGGTGACTAATATAAACATATACAATTACCCACAATTCCACCAAAGGATATGTGACAATGGATTTGTGATTTGGCATTGCTGGAGGATTTGGTGAACCATGCCATGAAGAGAATACATCAGAGACCAGGTCTTGCTGAGAGTGACAAATAGCTGATAAGCCGTTGACACAAGAGGCCCTTGTGACACAATGTAATGTTCTAGAATCTCATTTGTTGAGACCCACAAACTGATGGTTCCACCCCATGTCCAGGCACTGTGTACGATGGGCTTTTAGCCACTGGGACATTTCAGCAGAAGATAGGTGAAAGGTCTAGAATATCGTAGCTGTCAATCAAGCAGACACTCCCAGCTGTGATGGATGGCATCTGATGCACAAGAACATTCACTTTCAATACACTGTTGTACAACAAACCATTGTTAAAATTTTTTTAAAAGATTGCTTGGTTGTCAAACACCATTAGCCGTGTAGCACCACCTCAGAATGTGTTTTCGTCTGAAAATATAAAAAAATATAAAAGTGCCACGCAATGCACTGCTTGTTTGTGGCAGTACAGTGTATATTTTTCAAACAGCATTGCCCATTAGACAAGGGGTACCCACAACAAATGTGTAACAGAATATGTCAGTGGGCCCTTTCTTTACAGGACAGTGTTGCTGGTATACATAATATTTTTTACTGATATGTTAATATTTGTTCAATTTTTTTTTTCATTTACATTTTCTTATTTTTACCTTTGTTTCCTTTGCCTGTAATATTCCTTAAATTGCACTGTTAGGGCCGTTAATAATGTCAGTTAGAAAACATATGCACATGCATCACATTTGCAAAAAGTTAAGATTTGTGTACATTACACAAGATATTAATTTAGTTATGGTTCAATAATCATTGTCATATATATGTATATATATATAGTAGTTAGTAATCTATTAGGAGTCATTTCAACTTGCTTTTAACTCACTAACTCATTCGAAGCAGCTATACTTCTAGTATTGTGAGATGTGCATGTCACTTCTTATCACTGATTCAGCCAGATAATATCACTTGTCGCTATGCGAAAAGCGATATCTGCGGGTGATGAACTGAATGCTATCAGCAAGAGGATACTAATGTATGAACCGCTAAACAACATGTAATTCCGGCTGATGGTTCCCTGTGAATAAGGTGTTCAGCACAGGCCAGGCATTCATCTTTCCTTTCACTTTGAGAACTCCCTAGTGAATCATTTTCTCTGCCTTATGGGTACAGTATAATGGAGGTGTACCATTAACTTTAATTGGTTGGGGTTTTTTTCACAGCTCACATCTCTCCTTCCTTTGCAAACTCTTGAAGCAAACAAAATTTTTGCTAAAAGGAGGCCTCACTACTGTGGTTAATAAAAAGGAATTTAGAAATTTAGCAAATAGTTATACATCTAATCCTGCCTATCCTAGCACATAATAACACAGCACATAATATTGTGACAAGGGGAAAGAAGAAAAACCACAGCAATCATGGGTGCTGTAAAGCTATTCTGTGCGTTCTATTGGAGTAGGCATTTAAAAATTGAATCAATAAGAGCAGATTTCAATCTGCATTCTGAGCTAGAGTGCCGGCAAAATTATGTGTTCTTTTACCATTTGTGAGTTCTGCATCATTTTCGTCGCTATGAAAATTTGTCAGCTCTCTTTAAAAGCACTTTCTGGCATTTGGCCATTTACTAAGAGACGCACAACAGGGGAAAACTAGGAGATATGGGTATGCCTATAACCGACTTGTATTGTTTGTAGATCAGATTTTTTAATATTGAAAAATGTATGTTGAAGATGAGTTTCATGAAATAAAATCAGCATTTTATGAACAAAAAAAGAGGTTCTAACCAGGTCCATTCTGGTCCAGTCCTTTCAGGCTCAACCTACTTCAATGTGTGTGTTCATTTAGATACACCAATTAATGTGTCATGGTGAGGAACAAATTGCATTCAATATTTTGATTTGGTCAATTTAAGGAGAACACAAAAATGTGTGATACCATATGCTGTCAGCTGTACAATTTATGCATACATTGGAAGCATAAAATTTGGAACTGGTTCAAAACAAATCTAACACTAAACAATTATTTCCATAGATAACACAGGGAGGGCGGGGAGGTGAAAAGGCAAATTCTGTTCATTTTTAAGAGAACAATAGAGTAATTGAATGATATATGGGAAAAATGCTGAGACTCCGAGAATGCTTAGTCTCTGTTTTTAAGAGGCAACTAAAGTGCACCGCTTCACATTATGATTCAAATAAACAGGACATAATTACGCCCCCACCACCCTTCTGGTACACATAGGCAATAAATACTTTCCTGTATTTGCAGTATACTAGCATAATTTTGTCTGACTACATGTCATTTGTACTGTATCTGTTATTTGCAGCTCATCATGATTTGATGTACAATACTGTGCAAAAGTCATAGGCACCTGTAAAAAAAAATGCTATACAGCTAAGATGCTTTAAAAAATAATGAAATGAAATGAAAAATAATATAAAGAGCAGTAAATAGTTAAAAACAAAATAAAATCAATGTTTAGTGTGACCACCCTTCACATTTAAAACTACATCAATCCTCTTAGGTACACTGTCCGGCAGTTTTATAAGAAAATCGGCTGGTAGATTGTTCCAAGTATTTTGGAGAACTTGCCACAATTCTTCTGCAGATATTGGCTGTTTCGCTTGCTTCTGGCTCTCCAGGCAATCGCAGAGACCGTTGATCAAGTTTTTATCTGAGAAGTAGTCTATTACTTAACATATTACTTTATTTAACAAAATACAAAAATGTATCTGTAAAATTTCCTTTTTTGGAAAATTCATGTTTGGAAATCTCAAATTTGCTCTTTTCTACTGACACACTAGTGCAGAAAACAAAAAATAAACATCTAAGACCAAATATATACTATATATTATATTTAAAAATCTACAGTGCCTAAGACTTTTGCACAGTACTGTATGTGCATATGTATTATTTGTAATTGTTTTCAAAAGGGGTCCCCTACATTCTTTTGACTTACGCTCTACTTTACCTATGGCTACCAGAGAGGGTCCCCCTCAGAACCGACATTGGAACAGGGACACCGACACAAATTCATTACAAACTGCTGGTAAATTTCTCCCATCAGTTACTTGCACCAGGCATTACAAGCCCATAGCTCGCTAACTGAACTAGCATAGATAAATAGCAAACTGAATGGAGTTCTTCACTATGTCGTATCTATGCTCAAAACAATAAATTGTTGGACAGTGGTTGCATGCAATATTAAGTAAACTTTGGCAAACTGAGTAAGCTGAAAATGTCACATATGCTGAATTGTGTGAGCATAATTTAAATCAAACTAATTTTTAAAAATTATTTTACATAGTAAAATGTCCAGAGTCGGACCATATGAGCTCCGAGGTGAATACTGGACATTTTGCTGTGTTTTAAGTAAATCCAACAATTTATTTTTTGAGTTATTTTGAATGCGATCACTATCCAATGTTTTTTAAGAGTAGTAGTGTTTTATATGTATATAGTTTTGGGCAGAGCTACTAGCTTTACATTTCCCAGTACCATGTGTGTAGCCTAGTTTAACTATTTCCAAAATCAAGTTGAATTGTACTTGTATTCGCATAAAAGTAAAATTACTTGTACAGTATCATATCTGGACAAAGAAAAAACCCAGTTTTAGATTTAACACCCTATTAGTCCTATCCATTGGATATTGAAATCTAAATTGCATGCCTAAAATGGACCAGTTTTTTGTGTCTCCACCACAATTGCCCTGCACCATATAAAATACATTGGCAAAGTTACTATCACATAAAAATATAAACCAAACTAGATAGGAATTTGCATTGGTGTTAAAGAAAAACTATTAGTATCATATCACCAGTATCATATCTGGATAAAATCTCAGTTTAAGATTTACACCATTATCCATCGGATATTGAAAGTGAAATTCACAACCTAAAAATTGACCAGATTCATTGTGTCACCATGACTGCCCCATATTAAATGCATTGTCATAGTTTCTATCACGTAGTATTGGATATTTATGTGACCATACCACAAGATTTTGAGCACATACTCCTGTTTATATCATGTATGGGCATGCTTAATGTAACTAAGTTCTCATGTCAATCAAGTGTACCTGTCTGTCAGCCAGAAACTATAGGGAAGTATTATTATTATTGTTATTATTATTACTAAGAACCTGCCATCTGTTAACATTGTATAAGCAGCGCCTGTTAAAGATTTCACAACTGCATGCGAACGTCAGAAAAAACAATTCGAAATTTTGATTTAAGTGCGTAACAGCTTTCACTTAATACTATGCTGCCTATATTTTCTACTCTGATGGTATAATTATGATATAGCTAATACATGGGCATCCTTTCACTAGGTATAATTAGAAATAGAAAAATGAAGAAAATGTGTCTGCACTTGTGGCTCTTAAGAGTTTCACAGAAGGGTTTTGATGGTTAATATTAACATCAGTGGTGAGCAAACGGATTCTAACTCCCACTAATTTCCCAGTATCCGGCTCAACACTTTAGAAAGATGATGTCCATATCATCATATTACGATTACCGTAAACATTCAGCCATATGCCACTTAGACGTGAGTGATGATTAAATACACAGGAAGTGAGAAATACAAAACACTGACAATAACAATGTATCACTAAGATTTTGATATATATGGAGGTACTGTTTTCCTTTGTAAAATTTCCAGTCTTTTGAAGATATATTCTGAAGCAGAAGAAAGAAAGCGCTTCATTAGATCTGAATTTAGAACTTGGCAATTGAAAACCATTACAAAAATATAAATGGATTTAATTATAAACAGTACATTTTGTGGCAGCAGCTGTGTCTTTTGCATCAACTGCACATCCCCCCATCGCCCCTCCCCCCCCACCCCCCTCCCAGCCCTTGCATGTGAAAGGGGTGTTGGGCAGCAATATCCATTAGATTTATTGTGCAGCAATTCCCTCCAGTTTTGCCGGAGGGGGACTATATTATATTTCATCAGAGTTTCATTTTCTCTCGTAGATGAGAAATGAGAGCACTGTTGCGGTAATGTAGAATGTATGCGTTAAATCTGATCTCTAATAAAATCAAACATATCACAACTCGTGCCACTTTTGCAAAGGGGGTCTGACAAAATGAAACGCCATCTGTTATCATATCAAGACTGCCTTATTAAACCATAAAAATCAAAGAAGCACAGTAGTGAGAACCGCGCAAATAATAAATAGTGCAGGAAATAGAACTAGATCAATGAATAGAACTGAATGGAATATAGTGCCTTTACATCACATCATGTCCAGGATCTTTTGACTTTTTTTGAGAACTGTAAAGCGAAACTTCTCATCCTTCATCACGCTAAATATGGCTAATTATTCTATCGTTATGTGCACATATGCGTGCACCAGTGGCATGCAATCATAGCATGTCACTGTATGTCCAGCTTTTATACACACACACACACAAACACAGGCACACACACACGCACATGTATGCACACACCCACACACACACATATACTGCATATATTACAGGGAGAGAGAAAGAGGGAAAGGAAATGACCTGTGGGTGCGGTTTGTCAGATGGTCGCTTCTTTACATTTGATACCTGTGCATAAAAACCATAGAAAAATAGCAATTTTATCTTGTCTGATATATATATACTTGACATATCCAGGAGATACAGATTCGCCAAATGTACATTTAAGGCACCTCAAAAAAGTTTCCTCAGGCAAATGAGATTGTCAACAGATGATAAGAAGACGTGATATATGTTAATGACATCCTTATTTCAGCTGGTTTGATTATTGGTTAATTTATGGTTTAATGCTACAAAATGGGAATAGCTTATTTAAAAATAAGGCAACAGTAATGTTGAAATATTTCAGTTCCAAACAACCTTAATTCCTTATGCTTTTGTATACTAGAATCCATACTGTACGTACATCTATGAGAGTAGCCTGTTTAAAAATAAGTTAATAGTAACAATTCCAGTTAAAGAATTTCAGTTAATCTTTAATTGTTCTTTAACTTAGCAACATTTTCGTTCTGACCAATCTTAATTCTCTATGCTTTTAGAGGTTCTATTGAATATACACATTTTCATTTATAAAGTTTATCTGGAACAATCTGATCTGTTGAGACAGTAGAGACTCCCTCTACTCAGTATAAACACATTTATTTAAATGTGTGGAACAACTTAAGTTTATTGCTGCTAACTACATTGTGGAGGTCACAGAGATACTATGGGATCCTGTAATCCTTTCTATTCATTATTCATTTTCTGTTGAAAAAACGTAATATAGTCAGATGAACAGGATCTAGACTTTAAATCAGTGTTTCTAGGGGAGACTGTTCAAACCCCTTGGAAGTGGAGGGAACAGTGAACGAACTGGCCATACAACAGAAATACACTGGTTATGGGGGGAAATTAACCAGTTTGATTCTAAATATGTTTAGTGTTATGCATTGCTCAAAACTTCAGCTCCACATTGGTGGATATATGAAAGGCCATTGCAATAAATTAGTTTGCTGTTGATCTACCTTCGGCCGGCCAATTGTCTCTTTGAATTGTGTACACATGCTGTAAAATTGTAACAAAAATTACAATTTTATCATGCAATAACATATTTCCTCCGGGTACTCCGGTTTCCTTCCACAGTCTAAAGACATGCAGGTAGGCTAACTGGAGACTCTAAATTGCCCATAAGTATGAGTGTGTGAATGGTGAGTGAAGGGTGTGTGTATCTGCAATAGATTGGCGACCTATCCAGGGTGTATTCCTGCCTCTTGCCCGATGCATGCTGGGATAGGCTCCAGCACTCCCCGCGACCCCGACCAGGAGCTAATGGATAGATGGATGGAAATCACTGTATAAGTCATTTCACTGAATTGTCAGCTTCTTATTATTTACTTTACTGTAGCACACCAGTACCATAATAATAAATGTACATATATTTTCTAAACATCTTTGCATTTGTTCTCTTTTTGAAGACATGACACTCTTATGTAAAGCAAGTATGTGTATTTGCATTTTTTTTTTTGGTTGGACTTATGCAACTGTTATTTATGACTTGCTTGAGGGTGTAGTTTCAGTGATCTTTCCTTTGTGAATGATAATGTGAACTATTTTTTATATCTTGCTGTACAAGGGAAATCTCACATAAACACTTCATGCCTCTATGACATCACAATAGTAATTTAATTCGAGCAAATACTATAATTCTATGAAGTTGAGGAAACATTTAAAAAGGCTTGTTTAGGTTCAAGCTGCCATTTGCTATTTATTTAATTATTTTAAAAGTTAACCTGCTAAATCTTTCAATGCAACACTGTGAAAGCCTACTGGCTTCCAACCTTGCAAGCCATTGATGGTTTGTATGCTGACTAGAACCACTTTTTTGACACAGACCATCGCCTTTCGATCATAATTATATCATATCCTCTCATTAAAACGTGTGCTTGATACCTGCTTTCATCAACACTACTTACTTCCTTAATGTGCTAGAACGCTCTTGAATGTCCTCCTGTGTCACAACGCAGTAGGCACTTCAAATGTGTGACCAATATTCTGAGCATGAGAGTTCTTGAAGCACTGAACAGCAGGCAGAAGCCAGAAGCACAGCATACAGACATTTTCTCCAGAGAAAAGTATGTCACTGCCTCCTAACTACTGTGCACGCTACTACATGTACAAGAAGCTCTGGAGGAGGCAGTGGACAGCATCTGGGTTGTAGCTGGTAACAGAGATGGTAGCAGTCAGAGAAGGCCAGAGACTCGGTCGCATCCAGAGAAGAGGGAGAAAAAGAGAAGCGCTACAGTTCCAACAGAACCGCAATCCCCTGGGTAGTCTTCTTGGGAAAAGTGTATGAACAGCAGCCACACTCACTGCTTATCACCAAGCTTATGCAGGGATTACAGCCTACTAAAGAGAAGAGGACCCATATGCTTGGGAAATTAGTCAGGCACATTTTCCTATTATGTCCAGTATCATACTGCAATATTGGCATATGCTTCAAGCACTCTGTGTTCAACACAGCAGGTAATATTGTGACCCTACTCCACAGCCTATTAAATCTAGAAAAGGTGGCAATACATGTGGTGCAGTCCATAGACTGGCCAACTCTCCAATATGAGTCCCTCTGCATGGGTGGTGCTTCGATCCGCCACAAGGGCACCTTCAGAGCTGGGGTCTCTTATGTGTCACACTCTGCTGCCTGATACAGACTTTTAGCTTATACAAAATGTACTGTAGTAAATAACTTCTCCTTTTAATTCATGTCAAATAAACTATTGTGACAATTATAAATATTGGGAAATTAAATATTCACATTAATAATGCATTACATTACATTACATTTATTTGGCAGATGCTTTTATCCAAAGTGACGTACAAAAAGTGCATTTCATGGTCATAGACAACTGCTAAACACAGGTTCAGTAAGGTACAATACTTATTTTATACAGCTATTTCTAGCCAAGAACACAGTTTAGTTCACACAGTGAACACTATTCAGACCTAACCTCTGCAAAGCCAACTAGGCAGAAGAATAAGCTACAGTACTAGGACAAATACAAATTACCAAAAAGTGCTGGGATGGGGCAACATGTAACAAGTGTCATGAAAAGGGGGGGGGGGGATTTAGAGTGAAATATACAGCGTGGTGGTGGTTAGTCTAGGTATAGTCTGAAGAGATGAGTCTTCAGGCCACGGCGGAAGATGGGTAGTGAGGGGGAGGTTCGGAGAGGGACGGGGAGTTCGTTCCACCACTGGGGAGCTAGGGTGGAGAAGCTCTGTGATCCCTTTGGGCGGGTGGGAGGGGTTACAAGGCGCCCTGCTGCCGCAGAGCGGAGTGATCGAGCAGGCACATAGAATCGAATCATGTCCTGCAAGTAGATGGGGGCTGTCCTGTTGGCAGCAGTGTAGGCAAGGGTCAGTGCTTTAAACCGGATCCTGGCAGCGACCAGTAGCCAGTGGAGTTATTGCAGCAGAGGAGTGACGTGGGAGAATTTGGGAAGGTTGTAGATGAGTCCGGCAGCGGCATTCTGAATCATCTGTAGTGGCTGTATGGCACAAGCTGGCAGGCTTGCAAGGAGAGAGTTGCAGTAATCAAGGCGAGAGGTCACCGTAGCCTGGACAAGCAGCTGGGTGGAGTGCGTCGTCAGGTATGGTCGAATCCTTCTGATGTTGTACAGAAGGAATCTGCAGGACCGTGATGTTGCCTTGATGTGCTCCTTGAGGTCCAGTTGGTCATCCAGGACCACCCCCAAGCTCTTGGCAGAGTGAGAGGCAGTCACTGTGCCATCAACCGTGATTGAGAGCTCACGAAGTAAGGAGGTCTTGCACGGGAAGAAGAGCAGCTCAGTTTTGTTGAGATTGAGCTTCAGATGGTGGCTGGCCATCCAGGTGGAGATGTCAGCCAGGCAGGAAGATATCTTATCATTGACCTGTGTGGCCAAGGGGGGAAAAGAGAAGAAGAGTTGTGTGTCATCTGCATAACAATGGTAGGAGAAGCCATGTGAATTAATAACTGAACCAAGAGATCTGGTGTATAAGGAGAACAGCAGAGGACCCAGTACAGATCCCTGCAGAACTCCCGTAACAAGGGGATGAGAAGCAGAGACAGACCCTTCCAGGTGACCTGGTAGGACCTATCTGCAAGATAGGAAGCAAGCCAAGACAGGGCAGTCCCGGCGATGCCCATCCCAGCCAAGGTGGAGAGGAGTATTTTATGGTTGACTGTGTCGAAAGCTGCAGACAGGTCAAGAAGGATCAGGACAGAGGAGAGGCGTGAGGCTCTTGCAGTGGCAAGTGCCTCCGTCACAGCTGGGAGCGCAGTCTCTGTTGAGTGCCCAGATCGGAAGCCAGACTGGTGAGGGTCTAGCAGGTTGTTCTGGTGGAGAAAAGAGGTTAGTTGTTTAAGAACTGCTCGTTCAAGGGTTTTGGACAGAAAGGGTATATGCGATATGGGTCGACAATTCATTACATCGGAGGGGTCTGAGGTGGGTTTTTTGAGAAGTGGGGCAACACGAGCCATCTTAAAATCACACGGAACATGACCAGAGGAAAGAGAGGAATTAACAATGGAGGACAGATAGGGAAGGAACTCGCTGGAAATGGATTGAAGAACTGTAGATGGGATGGGGTCAAGTGGACAGGTGGTTGCACGATGAGAGGTGATGAGTTGTAGAACATCGGAATCCTCCAGCATCTCAAAGGAGGTCAGTGTGGCTGTGGGTTTGTCCTGGGGGATTGGGGGGCTCACTGGATGGGCGAAGGAGTTCCGGATTGTAGCCACCTTTCCTTCAAAGGCAGCCAGAAAGTCATCTGCAGAGAGGGAAGAGGGACGTGGGGGTGGAGGAGGAATGAGGAGGGAAGAGAAGGTGGAGAATAGTTTGCGTGGATTAGAGACACATGCACTGATCTTAGATTGAAAAAATGAGGCTTTAGCTGACGTGAGGGCAGATGTGAAAGTCGCCAGCAGGGTATGATATGCGGTCAGGTCATCAGAGGATTGGGATTTCCTCCACTTCCTCTCTGCAGCCCGCAGTGATGTTCTGCTGGAGCGTAGTGACTCAGTCAGCCATGGGCAGGGGGTGAGGAGTGTGCTGGTTTGGAGACAAGAGGACAAAGTGAGTCGAGGGACTGGGAGAGGCAGGAGTTGAAGGTGGAGGTAGCAAGATCAACTGGCAGGTTAGAGAAAGACGCAGGAGGGGGAAGTGTAGACAGAGCAGTGGAGATGAGGGAGGATTGTGACAGAGTAGAGAGATTTCTCCTGAAAGTTACTGTGGGTGAGCTGTTGGATGAATTGAGGGGGAGTAAATAGGAGAGGGAGAAAGAAAGAAAGAAGTGGTCTGAGACATGGAGGGGAGTCACTGTAAGTTGGGGAATGGAGCAGCTTCTACAGGGATAGGGCGATAGGGCAAAAGACTGGAGGAGTGAGGCAACCCTGGACAGTTGGGAGGTCTCAGGTGGGAGGTTGAAGTCTCCCAGTAGAATAGCAGGAGTGCCATCCTCAGGGAGGGAGCTTAGGAGAGTGTCCAGCTCGTCCAGGAAAGAGCCGAGTGGACCTGGAGGACGGTACAGAACTATAATGTGAAATTTTGAGGGAAGAGTTACAGTGATTGCATGAGATTCAAAGGAGGAGGAAGTAGGGTTAGGACTGGGGAGGACACAGAACTTCCAGGACAAGGAAATGAGCAAACCGGTACCCCCGCCTCGGCCAGAGGCCCTGGGCATGTGCGAGAAGGAGTATCCTGCAGACAGTGCAGCTGGGGTGGCGGTGTTGTCGGGAGTGATCCAAGTTTCTGTGAGAGCCAGGAAGTTAAGAGACTTTGTCTTGGCAAAGGCAGTAATGAAGTCAGCTTTCTGGACAGCTGACTGGCAGTTCCATAGTCCACCTGTGACAGTGAATTCCTGAGGTGTGGATAAGGGTGGGTAGATCAGGTTAGATAAATTGCGCCTGCGGTGAATAGACCATTTGGGGCAAGGCAGCGCGCACAAGGGAATGGGGTTTATAAACATGATAAACTGACGACGAGGCTGCCTATGGCAGCCATAAATACGGGGTGGCAATTACGTATTTGCATTACCTTCATTAGGGCAGATAAGCACCAGGTGAAGCTACTCGAAATTAGCTCAACAATACCAGGCAATTTAACACCAACACCAACCCCCACACACAGTTTTACTAACGCGTTTAACTAACAACAGAGGGTCAACTACAGAGATAATGTCAGTCTATTCGATTGTTAATTAGGTTATGTCCACTGCAACTTTACAGCAAACCATTTTTTCTAAAAATGACAATGGTGATATTCAAAACTGTTGGCTAAGTTAGGGTAAGTTTAGTGTTTAGTTTTTTCAAGAAAAAGAATAATTTGATGCCAGAGGAACAATTCATGGATTTATTATGATAAATCTTCTACTTGGGTCCGGCCGCAAGGGAGATATTGGAGGAAAAGTATGTTGATACTTGTTCCTCAAAACAGCTGTCGATGGGAAATAAACCAGCTTGTCTCGTTCATCAGGCGAAGTGCTGCTTTGGGGCGCGCAGCTAAGTCTGTCTATTCCCTTAGAGGCGTCTTGTCGGGTACACAAATGTGTTAACCCTCAGAGCCCTTTGTAAAGCGTCTGGTGAGTTTTTATGCTCAAAAAGTCACTGACACAACAAAATCCCATATGTGATCGCTGTAACGTGATTGGTGTATTATTTTGGGAAAACAAACATTTTATTGCCTTGTGGTATTGGAGTGGTCAATAAAACATGGATTGATAAACCACCGATTCCTGCCTTAATGTTTAAGCCTATTAAATCGAGCTTCCCATTCCTCCTAAAAGGAGTTTTCCTTGCCCCAAACTGATGCCTAATTGATCAAGCAGAGAGTTTATTGTAGGGTCACAAGAGGAAGGGGACAAGCACGTCATTATGCCTTGGTTGACCAAAAAAGTTCATGATGAATGTGATTCAGCAGAGGGTCAGTCCCGTGGTCAGGAATCCACAGACCACAAAAGACCCGTGTATAGTTACATTGTTACACATGCAAACACACACATTCTAGCTCAAAGAAACTCACAGGCGAGGATTCAGTCATTTTTCCTTTGCCATGAATTACAAATAAATGAAAGTGTCATATTTTTAAATGAATTATGGTATGGTGTTTTTAATGGATCATTGTATACATGATAAACCACAAAAATTGTTTGTATGTCAGTACATGATCTAGCTGATATTAATTTAAAAATGTGGCATTTTCATGATAGCAACAGAGGGCTAGTTAAAAAGTAGTTATGGTAGAAACACCACAGTGGTCAATTTGACCAACGTTACTTTAAGAAAACTAAAAAATCCATCATGAAATGCATAAGGCTCCAATTTGACCATTGTTACTTTAAAAAAACAAAAAAATCCATCTTGGCATATGGCTCCCCCTTTGCGACTTTTCATAAACATACTGTAGGTATTGAACATTCTCATATAACTTGAATTTATCAATATTGCATTAAGAAATAAACTTATGAACACTTCCTTACTCATGAAGTGAAAAGCACTTGACATGCACTCCACAGATAGAGAAAGGTGCTCCACTGGAGTAAGGTTTCACTGGCTAACATAGTACACTACCTTCCCTTTATTCTCAGTTGAATGAATGACAAGACATGAAACTGACAAGATCCAGTCCTTTTAAGAGTTTTCGTGAGCAAGATGTCATGACACCTTCAAGTAGCCAAGAACACTAGTCTTTCTCAGGTTTTAATGACTAGAAAGTTGTCAGTGAGGCTGTCCCTTGTTCTGGGCTTATAAAAAGGGTAAAACCATTTTCTGTACTATTATGGCAATACAAAAATAGAAATGAAAAAGAGGCAGGGATAGAGAAGAATAATTTTAAGTAGTTATGTTGTCAGTTTTTACAGAGCAATCTCCAGACAGTCATTAAATAAGTTTTGTTGTTTTAATTATCGACAGTAAAGCAATCTGTTCATAATTACAAACATTTGCTTGTAGCAATTACAAACACTTGCTTGTAGCAATTTAATTTGCCTGTTCTAATCTTGTCTGTAATTAGAGCACACATAACCAGAGCACTGGAGCCATTCTGCTTCCAGGCAAACAAGACCGAATTTCTCATTATATCATGCTGCTTAATTCCTCAAGCTCCTATGCATTCACTTTAAGTTTAAACATTTTTTACATTTTAATTCATTTGTCTAGGTTTATCTCAAACTACAGCTTAGAATTTGTCTTTTTTCACGACAGTGATCCTAATTACCTTAAGTAGCTGAAGGATGAATTGGAAATATGGTAAGCCATAAATATTTGAACTTTTGAACATACCAAAAAAAGAGAAAAAAGTGCAGCACCTCAAATTATTGAAGTTAGTCTTCCAGAGACACAGATAGGCAGCTCCAGAGTCAGAAGAGGAAGCCTGGGCTATAGCTAGACAATGCTATGATACCGCTTTAGCTGTATTTCCTTTGCATTATTTATCCATTTGTTTCTGATGTCTGTTATATAAAGAGACTATCCCCAACTTGGTAGTTAAATGATGACATTCTACTTCACATAAGGGATGCAATATGATTATATGTTTAAATGTAAGAGTACACAGCTCTTGAGTCTGAAGAGCAATATGCCCTCATAGAAACAAGATAAAGATACTTTGAATTATCTAGGTGGATCAGTGCTATTTTGCTGAACTAAATCAAAGAGTGCAAACAACAACTGGGTTCTGACTTGACCTCCATGCTTTCAGCTACATATGGAAGCTAGTAACCTGGTTACAAATTAACGATATCCTGCTTAGTTCATTGAAACTGCCACTATCACTATGTGTTTAACATGGGCCCCAGCAACCTGATTTCATGTCCAATCAATCATATTACATAATCTGGCTAAAGAGATGGTGAACTGCATATGTCCTGGCTCAGCGCGATTATAGTTATCTGGTATAATTATTACCCATGTCCCAGGTGTTGCTACGCAGAGGCATTAACATTAATATTTTTTTGACAGTTAGGAGGATTATAACATTATTCTGTATTTATGTTTCCCCCTGTTTTGATTGGCAGTCAAAACATGGATAGACACTTTGTTCAGAAATCAGTTTACTTCAGATGAAACAATATGAAAAGGTTTGTCTATATGTATGTGCTTTGTATTATTCTAGTACTTTTTTTGGAAGGAAGGCTAAGTGGATCTCAGAATGTTCTCTGATCTCCAGGAACATTCTGGTCCGTGGCCTGAATACAAATGAAAACTGTTACATAATGAACGAAAGCTTTACTTAGAGAATAAAGATTAGCAATTGACCCTGCTATATTGTCTTTTTTTCAAGAACTTGAACCTTTCTGGCTTAGAATTTTTAGAGAAAAATACTTTAGGATGTTAAAGCCTACATATGACACATTTAAAACGTTTAATTGTACATGCAGCAGTTTGAAATAGTGCTGAAACTGTTGAAAGATGAAGGAAAGACCTTGATGGATTTATCAGGGGTACTATGTATGTTGTACACTTCAAACATTATGGATCAACAAACAAGGGCAAGCTGTCACACCACAATCTTAATTAATAAATCGTTGAGCACATACTGGCACCTCCCACACATCACGCACACACACACATCTTCATACCACCCCACGCCCTTTCTCACATGCCTGCACACACACACCCCACACACATCCGCAACCCCCAACACATCTGATGTTTTCAAAGACATATCTTCCTATTGTAATATGGTCATAATGACTGAGTGAATAAATAAATAAATAAATAAAAACAAACTGCCATTGTGGGTCTCTTCCAACTGAACACAGAAGATAAACATCGTATTGCTCAATTTGCCCTTTTAAAGCATGCAAATTAATATCTTTCTTCCTGCCTTTTTCAGAAAAATAAAGTTAATTTGGCTGGCATTCAGTGGCTTCTGTTGTCAGAATTGATTGCACATAGTTGAACCACGTGTCAACATTGTTCATTTCCCATCAGTGAATTAGACATTAATACTGCTTGAAAGAAATAAATAACATTTATCACGTTAAGGATCTAATAATTATTTAGCTTGCTGGAGTTACTTATCAGAGCCTATCAACTGCAAAAATGTGATTAGCATAGCAGCTGCTTCTGACAACTGTATCATCATACCATTTGAAGCTTTTGCAGCTGTTTGATCTTCTGTTCCTGTGGAATTACTTCATTTTCTGTTCTTCTTTATTCTTATTCCTCCGTTATCATTGTCATCATCACCAGATTATCATGATCATCATTACCTCTAACTTGACTGCATTATACTTTATTTTTTGTATCTTTTTAATGTATTTTTATGTAACAGATGCCCTTATGCTGAGCTACTTGTACAGCCAAGTTTTAACATAATACTATCCATAGACAGCTAGAGATTTACTCATTCAGATTAAGCGCCTGCATGGATTTATCTTTAATAAATGTCAATGTATTATGAAGCCTGAAGCATTATGACGAGTTACCTAAAAAGTACTCAGAGATTAGTAGCAATGAATAATTGCTATGACATACACTGATCTGACAAAAATGGCATTTAGAAATGGTGATAAGTTGGGCAAGCCTCTGCCCCCCCATCTGGCTCCCATAAAATGATGGAAGTTTGTTGGTTATTACAATAGTCTCAGTTATTAGTGTATCTGCCCTCAAACCTCAGTCAAAAAGCATAATCTCAAGCCCTGTCAGCCTGATTCACTTTCTCCATTGTGGCTTCATCTAAAATGCCTTTCTTCAAAATTTCCTCATATATGCTTGTTACATCCCAAAAACCCCTAGTGTTACAATAACTAGGAGTTAGAATGGCCGAACATATTAACTGGCAAAGTATTAAGAATTTGCAATAAAAGGCACCAAGGAACACAGGGTCAAGGATAGGTGACACAATGACTTCATTGAGAATATACAGTATATGTTTATACTGGCGTAATGACAACAGCAGCAAATAATGAAAAAACATGTCCATACCAAATTGCAGAAGGGTGATTCTGACCATAGGCAGTGGAAAAGAAAAGGAAAAAACAACTACTCTAAACTGAGAAATTACTTTTCAAAATACTGAACCTCACCCGAAAAAGAAAAATTACCAAAAAGGCAAAAGAAAGTCTTCTGCAGACCACTGTTCTACACTGGTCTGAACTTACTGCCAAAGCAAGACAACACATTTCGCAAAGTTTCAAAAGAGTTCCAAAATAATATGGTTGTGCTGCATTTGTTGTTGTTCTGTTGACGCTGAACACAGGTTCGAAAGTGTGTGCCTCGTCCCCAGGATTGGCGTAGATTATATGCCTCCGGGAACCACCCCTCTCAGGATGTACCAATCTGCAATTATAACCAGGAACACATGTAAAGGGAAAAAACAACCACATTAGTGGTACTGATACATTATGTGTACAGAGGGGTGTACTGTAACACTGTCTTATGTTGTGCACAAATCATTTATTTCATCATCAAAATTGTGTACCCTTATCTTAAATATTTTATCCTAAATTCCATTTTAAGTGGACAAGCCGTAACTGTGGTCTGAAACTTTGAAACGTTTAAATGCCATTTGCCTTGCTCTGTGGAAAAATATAAGACAGTGCTAAGAAGTTAATGTTTGCAAGGTAGAGTGTCGTGAAAAATGATTTGCCCCTTCCTGATTTCCTCTATTATTACACATGGTTTCAGCTCTTTAGACAAAATATAATATTAGACCAAGGCAAACTGAGTAAGCACATTATATAAGTTATTTCATTTATTTAATGAAAAAAGCTATCAAACACCCATATTACCCATTTGAAAAAGTAATTGCACCCTAAACTCAATAACTGGCAGCACCACCTTTACCGCAATAACTGGAACCAAACACGTCCTATAATTTGATATCAATCAAGAAATTTTCACACAGTCCCTCAGGCTATTACCTATTATTTATAAGTGTATAAAATACCACCCATCTCTACTCCTTTGTGCGTCATCTTTTCTTTTTTTTCATTTGTATCCTGTAGAATTCGGTCCGCCGGAGAAGTGGATTGGTCTTGGCTGTGCCAGCTAGTGGAGAGAGCACACACGCATGGGCTGTGTTAGCTAATTAGCCCAGGTGATCAAAGGTGTGCTGTTCTCCACAGTTTGGGGCCGAGACCAGGAGCTCACACCGAGAGCACGTTTATGATTTTAGTTCCATTTTATTTTGGAGTTGAGCTAATTTGTTCTTGCGTATAGAAAAGAGAAGGAGGAAAGACCAAGAAAGTAATCTGCCATTGAAGTTGACCCTGGCTGGAAAGCGGGCCAGCTACGGGTGGTGCACGGGAAAGTGGTTGTGCCGTTTTACTTTATTTTACCTTTGTTATTTTAGCTTGTTGTATTAGTTTATTGTTTTTGCCTGGAACCTGTGAGGGGCAAGGGTGAAGAAGATCTTTAATTTGATTTCGTATTTTTGTGCGTGCACACTCTCTCTCTCCATATGGCAACAAACGGTGTTTCCTGGGCCCAGCACTACTGCATCATCCTCCCATCGGGTGTCATTTTTACTAACCCTACCTTCAACCTGCTCAAACCAGGGAAGACTAGCTAATATGTAAGTTATTAGCAAACAAGCTGGCTACCTAATAAACTAGATATCTTGTCTTTCTTTATGTGGATAGAAATATACCTTTACCCCTTAGACGCTTTATGTTCTATTTTAGTTGAACCACAGTTAAAATCCCAACTAATCTGACATTGTATGGAAGGTATGTGACCACTGAAAGCGAAAAGTTTTTAAATGTTTCAGTTTGGGACCCTGAAATGCATCAATGAAGCTAGCATAATAACCAGTTGAAAGCGTTCTCTTCTTCACTTTTTCAAGGGCTTTCATGGCACTGGAAATCAGTTTGCACTAGTACATGGACCTTCTTTCTGGGGTCATGCAGTGAGGCCTTGATATCCACAAGAAGGTTGAGAACCACCTTCTTAAATTCCAAAACATAGTCATTTTACAACATCTAGATTCCAGTCACTTTAGAAGGTAATCCAGAGTATGGATCACTCATAATAGAAAAATATGACAGAAATTCAGAGCTGACTCTCAGCAGTAAGTGGGCGATGATGATGGTGGTCCAACCAATTTCAGGTGTTTACAAAAAATATCTGTGTCTTTGTACGTCAGTAACAATAAAATCCTGTGATGACACATACCTTGGAGACATTTCTGGCGTTTGAAATGGCACTTCATCATTTTTGGTCACACTAAAAATAAGAATTATAAGTGTACAACACATCATATGCTTTTACTTGAAACACAGAAAAACATAGATACCATAACATACTGTAGCTACACCTTGAACCATGAGAGACTCTGAACTCCTGGAAGGCAAGGTTTTGGGGTGCCTGGCGTAACAGACGAGTTAGAGATTTGCCTGAGTCCGAGGTGAGATTTGAACCCGAGCTTTTCAGACGTCCATAGATTTCTTAGGCAAACACGTTACCTGTCAGCTAAAGGCAAAATCGCCCTGAGCCAACGGCAACATCGTTATTTTTTTTAATCTGAGGGTTGCGTCGTCAGAGTGTAATCACATTAACCTGCTACAAGACCTTCGCTTTACCACACATTCACTGTGCTTTACTAGCAAATTAGCCAAACTACACCCGCTACACTGGTAACACACTCTTGTTTTTTTGTTTACTTCGTAGGTAACAGAAGATTCAAACATTTTGGGGTATAGGTCATACTTATTTGATTCTTTTATGATGTCATTATTTACATGGTTTTAAGAATAAATTTTATCTCTATTTCTCTTTGAAATACTTTGATTCCTAGTGGTGGGCCTGTCACTGGAATCAGCGAAGTAGTTTGTATTCAGAGAACTATTCAGAACTAGCAATCACATGAAATCCTTAAAATACAGCTACTACTGAAAAAGAATAGAATAGAATTTATTGGTTTAAGACAGAAAAACAACTGATATGAGGGTGATGAATGCACCAGCTCCACTGTAGCTACAATAGAGCTGGGTGTTTAACCCTTTAAGGACAACAAGCAAAACCACTGTTCGGAAGTTAGGTTGGAAACCATAACGCGATATGAGGACAGTTGCACTTAGCTTATTGTCACAATTAACAAATTCCAAGCATGTTTTCAGCCTAAATGCTAATATTGGAACAAGGCCATATTAATATAACTAAATGTATATATCAAGTTACATTTTTATTATTTGTATTTTCATGGGACTGACATTTAAATATGTAACAGAACTTTTATAAATATCAATTTAGCATTTGAGGTGGCAAATACACACCCACACCCATAAGCCTGGACAATAATAGGTGTTCAAACTCCAAATATAAAACTGGTTGTTTCGATCCTGAATGCTGATTCATGAGACCATGTTCTAGAGTGATTGTAAATCCGATACAGTAACAGTCAATCAAACAGATTGTTTGTAAACAGTATCACTCCATGCACAAACTGTTACTTAAAATTGATATTACAAAATAGATAATATTGTGTTATCAATTAACTGTTTCTATATGTTATGACATACGAACACCCCTGTAGTTGTGACTGTTTTCAGCTGAATTAGATGTCTCTCATGCATACAACAGTATGCTAATTTCACGGAACTACAACTGAGTGTCACGTAATCATCAAGTACCTGCACTGTTGTTATTCTCAAACTGCAAGTGTCACAGGTCAGCCAAGCACCACAGGTCAGGGCGATATGAGCAAAACTCATTGGTATATTTATGAACGAAATGGGTAATTGGGTGTCAGATAAATACATTTTTAAAAATGTCTCTCTTCCCAGCTGGTGGCGCTCTAGGTGACCCTCTAGTTCGCTAATGCATAAAAACTGGCCTGCCTATCTGTAAAGTTCTCATCATATTGTTCTTGAAACTGCCAGCCCATGCTCTAGATTGATATTTGTAGTCAAATGATTCAAAGTTGCTTGTTCACTTTGCCTCACATCTCAAACCAATGCGCAGACATCACAGTTGAGGATCAGAGCAGTTTCCCCTATTTCATGATGTCTTTCACTCATATTTCCATGCCAGCAATCTTTTAGCCACTGTTCCTCATGAAATAGCAGCACGTTCAGCAGTCTTCGTCACTGAAGCACTGCTGAATGTGTCCAACCACCCCTCTTTGAAAGTCACTGAGATCTCTTCTACCTATGGTAGCCAACAGAATGCAATTGCAGAAGCAACTGGGCCTGCTCATCATTTTTATACACAACATTCAGCATGCTGGGATGTTAATTGCTTAATTAACAACTTAATGGAAATGTCTGCTTTCAGTACACTTTATACATTATATGGCTAAAAGTATGTGAACACCTGACATCGAACATCTCATCCAAAATAATGGGCATCGATATGGAGTTGGTCCACCCTTTTCTGCTATAACAACCCTCCACTCTTCTGGGAAGGATTTATACTAGATGTTGCAGCATTGCTGCAGGGATTTGCTTCCATTCAGTCTGAAGAGCATTAGTGAGGTTGGGCACTGATTGGGCCATTAGGCCTGACTCGCATTTGGCTTTCCAATTGATCCCAAAGTTTTTGGATGGGGATGAAGTCAGGGCTCTGTGCAGGCCAGTCAAATTCTTCCACACCGTTCTCGACAAAAAACATATCTATATAGACCTTGCTGTGTGCCTGGGGGCATTGTCATGCTGAAACAGGAAAGGGCCTTCCCCAAACTGTTGGGGAAGCACAGACTCATCTAGAATATGAATGTATGCGAAAACATTAAGAATTGCCTTCACTGGAACTAAGGGGCCTAGCCCAAACCATGAAAAACAGCCCCAGACCAGATCATATGGTGTATCTCTCATGCAAGTGTTTCCTTTATTTTGGCAATTATGTGTAGACATGAGTACACAAATCACTTTGGCCACTTTCCATCACCTCATTTATAGGCTCTTGGCATATCATTTTGAATTCTCCATTTTTTTTCCACCATGGTGAAAAGGAGATTGAGGAACACAGCATTAATGACCTTGGAATTGATACAGTGAGACAATCTACCTTCAAGGTCTGATTAACTTTCTCAGGCAGCACATTTATGGGATTTTCTGGTGGTACTGCTACTGCTGTCCTGGCTGAATAAACTCTAGTTCTCTCAATCTACACTTATTCCCTGTGTTTACCACGCTAAAAATAAATCCTCTCTGCTCCTCTACTGCAGCTGATGCAATGATGAGTGTTCTGGCACAAATGGCAGTGATTCACCCAGTGCTTTGATATCAGTCAGTGCTTTGATATATTTGAATGAAAGGCTGTGCGTAACAGCTTGCCATTAATATGTCTTATTATCATTTATAGTGCAGTGACGTTATGTAGGTTCTATGAATAAAACAGATAAGCCCTGCTCCTCCTTGACTTTGATGCTTTTTATTTGTGGTCTTTTCACTGGTCCATCTCATTTCCATTTGAGTGTGTTGAAAGAAGGGTACTAGACTAGAAGGATATAAGCTGCTTTCATTAAAAATCATACTTTCTAAGGCCTTTATGTCCACAGTCCTCGTCCTTTCCAAAAACAATATAACAAGCAGCTTGTGTGCTTCTACTCTCTGTTTCACTGTGACTTTCTTTCTGGATCTCAAGTTGTGTTTTATTAATATGTATCAGTATATTATCACTTAAAAGTCTATTTTCTCTTGTTATGTCCTCACATTAATATTTTAAAGGAGCTGTATTTGGTGACTGATGATGTTGTTGTGGCCATCAGATAGGACCTAGTAAATATGAATGGCTCTAAGCTGTCAAGATTTCTGCTTGTGTGTCTCTTTTTCCCCCACTTTCCTTTTAGCTTATGCAGCAGGATTCAGAATCACTGAAGAATATAGCGAGAAATTCATCCAGCATCAATCTCTGCCCTTTCATGCTTTATCTGGACACAAATAGATGTATTTATCAGTGAATTGCCAGGTGAATTTTTTTAGTATGATGACACAACACACCTTGTGGTTTCAGATAATTTTGTCATCCCTTTATTCAGAAAGGAAAAAGCTTTTAAAAAGCTTTTAGTTTACCAGCTATTATGTAGTGTGTACTTAGCCAGAGTTTAAACAGTTTTAGCTTTAAACATCTAGACCACAGAACTGCATTACAACTGGCAACTAGCTATCCAAATATGTGAAAGAAGGCTTAGCAGTTCCAGTTGTAATGCAGTTCTGTGGTCTGTGGTCTATGCATATTACAATTGACACTAAATGCTTGACAGTACATTAAATTATAGAACAATTAATATGACTTATGAATATAAAACTTTATTTAATGGTGTTTTTGGTATTGTGCATTCCTTCTCTGACATCTTGCTCAAGGTAGGAGGCATGGGCCTTTGCAATCTCACATCTCAGACAATTGACCAGACCAGTCTCTGTTCAAAGATAATGTGCAAAATGTTCTCAGGTGTTATTAAAGACTACAGTGTCATCAATATACACAACACAATTAATCAATCCCTGTGTCACTAGATAAACAAGCCTTTACAACACCGGTATGAAACTCCAGTCCTTGAGGGCTGCAGTGTCTACTGGTCTTGGGTGTTTTCTTGGCGCAAGTGTTTCATTTTAGTCATTGATTGGATAAGGGATCCACACACCTTGTTCTCAGGGCCTTAATTGGCAGCTGATTGAATGGAAACCACAAAAACCCACAGACAGTGCAACCCCCTTGGGATTCAGTTTGACACCCCGGCTTCAGAAGGTAGCAGGGGTGTTTTTCATACTAAAAGGTAGAACCGTGCATTGGAATAAGGCATTCACAGTGACAGAATCAGAAATGGCCGTGTCTCATGTAATAGCCCAGGTAAGATTTAAGGTTCCTTTTATTATGAGTCCTTTTTGAGATTAGTGTTATGACAGCTACAATATAGCCTCATGACTGAATATAATGTTAACCAATGCAACATAAAATGTAACATTTATTTGAAAAATTATAAATTCAAGAAAAGGTTCTAGGAAGGCAGTGGAATGATTATTGGTATCCAACAAAATCGATCACCAGAAGTTTGCATGTTGTCTTTTAAAAAATAATTTAGTATATTTTTGAGTATTAGTCTGTCTGCCAACAGATTGGATTTTATCTTACTGTAGGGATTATGTAATCCTCACTCTTATTTTCAAATTTCTTTTATCAACTGAGATAATAAAATCTGTTGTCCAACAGAAAATCTAATAGGCCTGACACTAGTAATAGTAAATGATGTTTTAGAGTGTAATATGCTCAAAGGAAGCCTACTTGGGGAAGTGATCACAACAGTTGATTAAAAGAATGCTTTATTTCCCTTGATACATGATGACTATAGTAACCTACACTAACTAGATGTTATCAGTGCTAAAGGTTTGATGCCTGCCTTCTTGCTGTCACAAGAGCTAACAGTTGGGTAAAGCAGTAAGTGAATAACAACCACTTTTTCTCATTGAGCACAGTCATGCAAAATTCATGCAAAACAGGGCCTACGTTATCCACAGGCTGGCAAGGCTGCAGGGTCAAACAGTACATCTGTTTCTCATTTTTAACACTACTGTCAGATGCAGAAAGGCCATATTATCTGTTATGGCATGTCATCCTAGCAAACTCATAAAGCAATTGTGACACACTTGGACTGTTGTGTATGTGTAAACAGCACCACCACACAGGACAAAACATATAATTCAACCAGCATACACATAGACCAAATTACAGACTGGGACTTCTTCGCCATTAAACCTTTTCCAATTATATCTAAATTAAATACCATGACATGCAAACATGCAGATATTTTAAGGATGAAGTATTTTAGGATATTTGTTGCAAATAGTTATGCAATATGCATATAAACATAAATGGCTATAATAGCTTTATTTAAATATATGAATGAGGCTATTTTAAGCTGAGAATGCGAAAACTGGTTAGGAAATAATCCAGGATACTATGTAGACATATTTTTCCCTTTGTTGTTTAGGTGGTCTTAGGGTTTGTGCATACAACATATCTTCCTCAGACCGAGAATAGTTTGGTTTATTTGGAAAGTAGCATGACCATTCATCAGGCCATTTGAGAAACAATTCAAAGCAAAACTTGAAGCAAACTCAAGCAAGAACCAGGGGCAGAGCTGAAAATGATAAAGCTGTCAAGTGGAAGATCGCTACAGTGCCTTTTATGAATACAGTCTGATAAAGAAATGTAAACCAAAACTTGTACAGTCCACATAAAAAGTGTTTGCTGCATTCTCACAAATGCAGTCAGAAAAAAAAATTCACAAGACGCTGTGGAAAGAAGCATCATTGCAAGACAATTTAACTTAAAAAGATATTGAATCACAGAAAGCATGGCATCACTCAAAACTCATAGCGCTTGTCAGTGGTTCCACCTGTAATGAAGAGGCATGAAGTATTCTAGGAGCGAGCAGCTTATTTTCTTCTGACTTGTCAATCACGGGCCGCAACATTTGTTCATACACAAGTAGTAAAGCTAAACAGAATGCCAGTAAACCAGCAATTTCTGACACCTTGATGAGACGGGTTTTGGGGTGATCTCCTCTGTGGAAATCGATCTACCATCACTGAACAAGTGCTCTGGTTCTGTATTTGTGAACAAAAGATAATTGTTAAAATATGGAAATGAATCCAAACCTTTCGTACATAAATTTGTGTGATTTGCTTGCTTGTGAACACTGTTTAAACTGACTTATGTCGACACCTTTCAGAGAAACCCTACTGAGCCATTCAAAATGAACTATGCATGAAAAGCCCTTGGAGCATACTACGACTGGATTCAATTCTGTTCTCAGAACAGAGAAGATGATATTCTATCTATAGTTTGAGCAGAAGTAGGACAGCATAATATCACCACAAAAATACAGATTTACAGTAGAATGGTTAACAACAACAATAATGTTTATGTACAGCATACTGGTGACAACATAAGGTGAGTGTTTGTATGTTTATAACACATTTAATTAAGGTATATACTAAAATAAGTCTATTCGTTACAGACCTCAAAAGTAAAAGTACTAAAGTGCCATCTGTATTTGAATTTAAAAATGTATTATTTCTTGATTTCAACCCACAGGGAAAATAGAGTAGGGATAAGACAAAAGTGATCTTTCCTTATTCTACCGGCTTCTCAGAAGTAGGTAACCACCAATCATCATCGGCGTTGTTCTCTTTTTTGTTACCAACATACCTTGTGATTGGCTTATATTTGAAAGGTAGTAATCATTGAGCAAGCAATGGTGAGAAGATCAACATCCCTATTTTATTATCCCTGTCTCCTTGGGATTAACTGGCTGAGTGACAGGGAACATTCAGATTGATTAACAAATGAAGGACAGAAGAATGATCCATTGATAATATGTAATCACATTATATATTAAGATGCCAATTTACAGGTAACCTTAACGTTGACCAATATGCTTCACAGAAACTCAATGCCATAT
The DNA here is from genome assembly GCF_018555375.3 of Anguilla rostrata. NCBI lineage: Eukaryota > Metazoa > Chordata > Actinopteri > Anguilliformes > Anguillidae > Anguilla > Anguilla rostrata. The sequence goes on from NC_057937.1 coordinate 32,452,205, forward strand.
TTCAAAGCAGCACTACCCATGTTTTCCTTCATGGACATTGCATAATTTACAATGGAGGGGAGCAGTTGTGGTTGCTCTCTATTCTCCCACCGTATTATGGTGCATTGTGCCATCAGTTTTTAGTATGCAGCTGCATATTAATACGGGTTTCTGAAGTGCCGTACTAATACGGTGTTACATTTACATTACATTTATTTGGCAGACGCTTAGCTGTTAGCTGCTTCTTATGTTTAGGAAGGTTGTGATTCCGATGTGCAGTTGGAGTTCCATATCAGCTGATCCACAGAAAGTCTTGTGCTAGTCCTTAACTGGCTGAGTGACAGGGAACATTCAGATTGATTAACAAATGAAGGACAGAAGAATGATCCATTGATAATATGTAATCACATTATATATTAAGATGCCAATTTACAGGTAACCTTAACGTTGACCAATATGCTTCACAGAAACTCAACGCCATATTTCAAAGCAGCACTACCCATGTTTTCCTTCATGGACATTGCATAATTTACAATGGAGGGGAGCAGTTGTGGTTGCTCTCTATTCTCCCACCATATTATGGTGCATTGTGCCATCAGTTTTTAGTATGCAGCTGCATATTAATACGGGTTTCTGAAGTGCCGTACTAATACGGTGTTACATTTACATTACATTTATTTGGCAGACGCTTAGCTGTTAGCTGCTTCTTATGTTTAGGAAGGTTGTGATTCCGATGTGCAGTTGGAGTTCCATATCAGCTGATCCACAGAAAGTCTTGTGCCAGTCCTAAAGTTCAGTGAATGTAGGGGGGGCATTTCACAGGCATCATTTTCCCAATTTTTCCCTTTTGTTTGGCGCCTCTCCCCATACAAATGGCGACCACCTATACGGCCTACGCCTAGAACCAGCTCTGCTAGTATACTTGTTTAATTGTGACCAGCATCCTCAGTGAGGCCTTATTGAGCACTGCAATGATGACATGCGGATTAGGTAAATTATTTTGAATATGAAACATGTGCAAGCCACTGTTCATCAGTCTACAGAATAGTGAAAAGGCCTTAAAGCTGTTGCATTAGGCCTATTGTCAATTTGGCAATTCTTGTTTCAGTCTCTCAAATGACAATGTTGTCCTTAAAAAAATGGTCCTTAAATTATATAAATTTTGAGGAAGTGCAACACAAATGTGTGTAATGCACAGCCAACTGTCCACATTAATAATGGGGTAAAATCTAAATTATGTTTATTGTTTGAGCATCAAGTAGTATAGTTTTTAAAATACCAATTTAATGGAAGAACACGTCTGAATTTAACCAAGGACACCAATTTGTGATGCAGACAATGAGCCTCATTCACGACGCGTTCAAAACGCGTATGATCACATTTGATCGTAAGCTGTGTGTAAGAATGTTTACAAGAACATTTCAGCATTCATCATTTTTTTCTTATGTGCATTTGTTTATGGCTGTTTCCTTATGAATATCACATGAACAGGATTGTGCATAAAATTTATAGAGCCAGTATTTATCATCTCATACACCTGGGATATGTGTAAAAACAAAGGTCTGCTCATGTGTCATGAATCTCGTATTGTTTTTCGTAGGAACATTTTTAAAAACAAAAGTAAGAATAATTTAAGAAAAGTTTTGTGAATGAGGCCCAACAACACTATATTCAGCACATCTATTATTATTATTTCAATGCAACAAAATACTTTTTCTTTGAATACTTGTAAAAGCATTAGCCAGTTGCAAATGCCAGGCAAAAGACATTGATGAAGAAGGCCATAAATAGTTAACTTACATTATTTTTATGATTGTCTTTTGTCTCCTGAAAAACCTGGTCAGCAGCAGGTGTACGTAATACGCAACTTTAGTATCCTCTAGGTAGCCGTTAAAGCACGCTATAATCTGGATTAACATGGGACTGTACTAATGAGTTAGAGAGGACGCTAAAAAAGGCCATTTGTGCTTGATCTTGATCTACATCCAGCAAATATGGAAAGTCACAAGAAAATTCTGTGCTAGTCTCCAACCTGAAGGTATGCTGCAATTGACCCACACACTTTTTTCTTCTTAATTTCTCCACGCTATTCCCAGGATGGTTCTTTTAAATCAGTTGAGCACAGGTGGGGTTATTATAGTGAGCAAATGAACTGCTTCACTTCAAGTGTGCTGCCTTTGGCTGAACAAATATACCAGCGATCCAAGTGGCCAGGGAGTGGAGCCAATGAGCTGGAAGATGGCAGCTCCATTGGTATCGCAACTTCTGGTTCTGCAATTTAAATGATAGTTCTGTGTTTTATTTTATGTAAGTAATGTAAACCTATTCTGTATTGTATATTGTATATATTGTATATATATATATATATAATTATTATTATTATGAAAATGGTTAAAGGGTATATATAAAAGTATACCCTTTAACCATTTTCATAATAATAATAATAATAATAATAATAATATGAAGAAGAAAAAGACGAAGAAGAAATGGCATTGATACATAACAAATGACATACAGCATAATGAATAAATCTATGTACAATTTTTATCGGTAATTCTTTTGCTGAAACACTTGAAGGTTAATTTTACATCTGATAGTATCACATGAGAATAGCCAATGAAATTAAAGAACATGCACAGTAAACAAAGAACTGAAAGAAGAATACATAATGCACCCACGCATTTAGAATGTGGAAAGAATTCTTATTTGTCAATACACAGTCAAACATAAGACTCATTACACATGGAAAAGCCACTTAGTTGTGTGGTGTGCCTTAGTGCACTACAGGGTCACTGCAATTAAAATACCCAAACTCACACAAACCAATGTTGATCCACCAGCTGGTGCTAGCGTTTGACATCCTCCAAATAGGGCCCTTTCATTTAAGTTGCACCTCAAAGTGAAGGACCGGTGTTGACTGAATCGCAGCCTTTACGTCTCCAGTGACCAGACACCTGTTCATCTTTTCACAGGTATGACCACTTCATGTCCTTATCAGCAAAAGTTCTCCTGAAAGAATTGTATCAGTTGTCAGTCAAATCAAGGGCTTAGTCTTTGTATACATTGTATATTGTAGAAGATGTACTCAACTACAACTGTTCTGAGATGTTGAGTAAGTTTCTGTGTGTACAGCACTGCAGTGGTGCCATATCCACATTCACCTTGCATGTCCTTTGAGTGTTTGAACATGGGGAGGAAGGTTAAAATAGGCTTCCATACTTTAAATAGATTTGCTCAGCTTAAACAATACTGTTCACAAATCAGTGAGGCGGATATGCATATTGCTGCCCAACTGTCTAAAGGTGCAGTTTATGGATAATGAAAATACTTTAATTGCTGCTTTCTCCATGACTAGACCTCTAAGCCTCTGGAGTAATCAATATGCATTGAATCTCCTCTCACTTTATGAATATTAGTTTTACACCGAAAGGAAAGGAGAAGAAAAGATACGTAATTTGCAGAGAATGAAAAAAGACAGGAAACCAGTTTTTTGCTCAAAATATTATTTTTATGCATTGCAGATTTATGTTTGGAAAAGTACCACTGCCTGTGCACTGATTAAAACATAACAAGTTTTCCAAACATATTTTCTGCACGTCATTGCAAACTGAAAGTATCCACCATAAATTAAACATTGCTCGGCCTTGTGAATTCCTTTTTTAAATGGACATGAATACTGCATGAGCAACTTTTGGCTTCAGAGGAAGGGGGTAGGAATCTGTGATTAATAGAAGAATAATGGAATTGTAATAGAAATTAGGTTTTGAACATTCATAATCTACTTCTCCCTTTATGTTCAAATACAAATGCTGCAGGCTTCCATTTCCAATTCCATTTTGAATAATGGTACACTAAATTGAAGTGTGCAGAAGGTTGAAATAGGAAATGTACTGAACCACTTCAAACATCTCAGCTTGGCCTTGTTTTTCCGCCATCCGGTTTAAAGAGGAAATTCATCCAGCTCTCGCAAAGTGAAGAAAATGTATTTTAAAATATTTGACCATGTATTGTAAATGAGTTTGATCAAAGATGCACTGTCAACTGGCATTTTTGCCATGTTAAATTTCACTCATTCTTGCAGTAAGATAACTTATCCAGCAAGGTTAGAAAAATGTACTTTAAACATTTGTGTTTTTTTCTTGACAATTATTTTTTTCATGTGTGGTTATATAAAAAATATAATTGTCTTTGGCAAAGAAGTCTCTCAGATGTCCACGTACCTGTCAGGACCTTGGACTCGCTGACGACCTTACTTTGCTTAATAGAACTGGAATTGGGAAGCTTTTGGTTGAACTTGGCCAGATAAGATGCTTCAGTACCCTTCAGAATGAATTATGCTTGTATCATCAATGAAGACAAGTGAGCCAGCATTCTTGGCAGCCATACTTGCCCAAACCATAATACCCATCACAGATGTGGGGGGTGCTTTAGATCTTGGGCAATTCCTATTGACCTCCATACATTGCTCTTGTCATTACTCAGATATAAGTGAAACTTGGTCTCATTTATCCACAAAACCTTTTCCAAGAGTTCTGCAGGCTCTTTGATGTGCTTCTTAGCAAATTGTAATCTGGCCATTCTGTTTTTGTGGCAAACTGTAGACGTCTTCCTTGGCCTACCAGGCCCTTTGCATTTCCTGAGCTCACCAGTGCTCTCTTTCTTCTTAATTATGTTCCAAACAGTTGGTTTTGATAAGCCTAAGGTTTGGCCAGTGTCTCTGACTGTTTTTATTATTTATTTCTCAGCCTCATATTGCCTTCCTTGACTTTAATTGGTACAACTCTGTTCCTCATGTTAACAAAAGTCAATGAGAGACTCCACATGCAATCAACAGCCTAGAATTGAGACTAGATACTGAAACCTTTCTTATATCTGCACTAAGAATGCAATTGAACACACTTGACTAATCAGGAACATCTGTGAAGCCATTTGTCCCAAACGTTATGGAGCTCATTCACTAATTAATTATTGTGCACTGAAAAGATATATGGCTTCAGCATGGCGATGCAGTAAAAAATAACATAGATTTATGCATTGGTATAGCATGGGTCCTTTTCAGTGATATAAAATTCATATGCTTTTTGAGAAATTGGAGAAAGAGAATTATGTCAGGTGCCGGAACAGGGAATCAATGTTGCTCTTATAGGGAACTGAAATGACACAAATGAATCTCACTAATGGCACAACTGACATGTAATTCAATATTATGATTTCAAATCCTAAAAGCTTTACGATAAAACTTGTTTGTATTTAGCAAGAATAAATAAGTTACCTGTCATATTTTATATACCCAAAAAGAAAGGAACATTACTTCTTAAATGTTTGTTATGGAACAATATTATTTGAACAACTGCAACCTTCATTACCTTCAATAATACTTGACAGCAAGTCTTGTTAAGATAAAGGTGGCTCAGTAAGTCTAAGTACCCATTACAGGCCTTAATGCTCAATTCGGATTTTTTTCTCAGATCCAATCGTTTTGCACTGTTCACATTCATGTTTGTAAGTGACCAATATCTGGTAAAAATGTGAACAGACCTCTGCCCTCAAAGAATCCACATGCATGCAAAAACAACAAAAAAACTTTTTTTATATTTATGAGACTGTGCATCATGGAAACAAACAAATGCAAGCATTGTTCAGGGCCATGGCTGAAACGGTTTACTTCTATACTCAGTAGCAGGCAAATAAGCAGTTTCAGACATCGCCCAAAATTGCTGTGGAGGTCGGATGACGCATCAGATGTTCAGAATGAGGGGGAGAAAGCAGAGGAAGGCCAAAGGAGTGATGACGGTTGTGCACCTGCGCAGTGAAGTGTAACCACACAAGTTCTCATAGCAGCAGCATGGCCACAGATCAGATATGTACCAAATCTAGGACCATAAGGAAGTGGCCCAAATCTGCCATGAAAAGATCTGACCTGTGTCACGTGTATTTAAAACAAATTCTATTTGGGCCTCTTCAGCCAGTAATGTGAATCAAATGGTAGCCTAAGGCTGCCATCACACCAGACATGCTTTACCTGCTGGGGGCACCTTTTTTCAAATTATTATCAATTAGTTTGAAGCATTTTATTTCCTGCTTTTATATATAATGGCATATACTGGCATTAACTGTGCATTATATTAAAAAGAAAAATTGTTCATTGTTTTTCCCATGTAAAATATTTTTTTATTACCACACAGACATGAAGATATGAATTTTAAAATTATTATTTATTTTAGCTTACGTCTTATTTCCGTGTCCTAGTTGGAAATAGGTATGATATAATGCTCTGAGTTATGATGAAGCCACATTGTTTCCGGCAAAGCCACCTGACACTACTTCTGCATCCCAGCCACTTGGGGACATGTCATTTATTTTTTGACTGACAGTTATGTTCAGTAAATGTTGACCAGGTTTAATGTCATGGTTCATGTTATCATTGTCCAGTGTGAATAAAATCTAAAAACTAGGAAAATGTAAGATTTCAATTTTTATTTCGGTATTTTAATTATTATGATAGACTAGGCTTCCTATTTAATTTTGTGACTTTATTTTAACATCAAATAGGATCCATTCCTGCTTCTTTAAGAATTTATGGAGGGACAGCACTGTATAAATAAAAGTAGGAGTACTGGTTTTTATCATTATCTGCCATGGATCAGAGGATACTCATCACAATCGCTGTTATCGCAGGATCGTACAAAGTTGGGAAACCCGACACGGCAATTAGGAGGGAGTCCTCCATGTATATCTGCGAGACTACACTTTCGGCGTAAATCCAGCATAGTACTGCTGAGAAGAATTTGGAGATGGGGTGTAGCATTTTTTGGGAATAATGCAATTCCAGGGGGTGCAACCGCTGTTTGCCTGTTGCAATTATGGTTTTGTACCCTTGCTCTGACACTATGGATTAAGCTGTAAAAAACTGTTATCATTTTGTAAAAAAAAATAATAATAATAATAATTGTGTCTCTCCTTCCGGGTGATAGTTTGTATAACTCAAGTATTAGGATGTCAGCAGGATGTAAATGCTGCTGTATGCCCAATACTGAAAATAGGTTTGCATAAGATATAAAGATAGATATTATCTTCTGCCTGTTGCTAAAAGCAAAAAAAAAAAAAACACACAATGATATACAAACTGGGGGTACCTCCTCCCCTGAAAAAAAATGAAATCAAATATTTAAATATTTTAAACCTTGAACATGTAATTAGCTTCCATAAGCAACATGCCATATAACATTTCATATAACATGCAATAATACATCACAATACATAATGATAATAAAGGATAATGTTGAAAGTTGTGTGTGTGTGTGTGTGTGAGAGAGAGAGAGAGAGAGAGAGAAGAGAGAGAGAGAGAGAGAGAGAGAGAGAGAGAGAGAGAGTGTGGGAGTGTGTTACCATTATTCCTCATTTAGGGATGACTGTTTTCACTTCTTCAGTGCCGGGCAATGTTTTTAATTTGTGCATTAATTTAAAGAGCACATACTGTATTTAATATGTGAATATTTAAATAATAAATATGACAGTGTTTGAAAATGAAAGACCTGATAAAGCAACATCATCTCCAGTCATATGCTGCATTTCAAGAAGGAAACAAGGAAATAAACATGGGTATCACTGGAGCTGAATTACTGCTGATTACTTTTTACCTCAGAAGACAATTGAACAATGGGTGCATAATGCAATGTTTAACAGCGGCCAGAACACTCTTCAGCAGGGATGCTCTCAAGACAACGCAAACAAGCAGTGAAACACAATTGATATTGGATGTTTCTGCACAAGCACCAATATTTTACATGTTAATTTATGATCAATTAAATATTATCAATTAGATGACAACCTTCCAGAACATGTTTTTCAGGGAACGTCTTTGGTCATCTGTTTTCTTCCAATAGGAAAATTGTGATATGAAGTGAATATATAATCTAGTGTAGGTAGTATCATACTGCACATGCTTCATTATAATTACTCTGGGACACTCTTGTTCTCTAAAATGTACACCTGCAAAAGTTGGAAGCATTTTAAAGTGGCAATATTGAATGCCATTAGTTGGGATATTCAATTGTTTGCTCAATTATCAGTTAGCCATATGACTGAAATTGTTCGCAGAGACTATATGAATGTTTTTACAAAAAGTTTTCTATTTATGGTATCATTATTAACATGATCTTAGGCAAATATTACATTTTGCGACAGCTCTTGAGTTTGTGCAGAGTTTGTGCATAGACTGCAAAATGGCATGCAGTAATTAGTGAGCAGGGAGCAGGGGAAAAGCCTGAACATGTTGCAGTTTGCAATTTGCTTAAACTTGATTCATTAAATTAACGTGATCAATCTCATCATTTTCTTGAAAATTATACACCCGAGACGAAGGGCAGATCTACAAGGTGGCAAGGGGTGCCAATTTTCCAATAACAGGACAGGAGTGGTTTATTCTGCTTAGACAAAGGCTACCAACAATGACTGTATATTCGTTACTTTGATCTTTATTGATTTTTATCGACCTAAGCAGCTGAAATTGAAATTTTCTTCTATGGCCATTCGGGCATATTGTTTTACCATTGTCAAGCAAAACTTTCGTTGATAGTTCTATTTGGATTGTTATTATGCAAAACTCTGGTTGATAGTTCTATTTGCATCATTGTTAATCAGAAACCTCTGATAATTAATTCTAAGAAAACAGTGATAGAAAACAATAGTGCCAGTATGTTTATGGCCTAGGGCATCAAAATGGTAGAAACAGCCTTGCAGAGTGGGACACTATGGTTGGTGTTTCCTTTATTTTGACCAGTTTCTGTACTTATTAAACTCATTTATAATTTGCAAACTCACTTTAAATGCAGTCTCCTGGTGATGCAGCAATGTGCTAATGCATATCTGTAATTTGTTTATTATTGCTTATGGACATCAATTGTGACCACTATGTTGACCTTAACAAATTGTGTTATTTCCGTTGCTGTAAATAGAAATATAAAAATACATGTGGCCAATTAAATCAAATGTGGCTTGGGCTATGGGTTTAAGCCAAAACTATTTCATCAATGTATGTGATCTGTATACCATGTATAAACCTCACATGCTAGTACACACTCTATCTCTACAGAAAACCTGTGAATTGCTCTGTTATTTACAATAGCCCACTAACAACATGAAAATATTGTAGCAAATAACTTCTGTATAATTGTTTTGATCATGCAACATTCAGAGGCGCACCCCTGGGTAAATTGTCAGCAGGTTCCCAGGTCTTGAATCAGACTTTTTAGTCCTACTGAGGAAAACTCCAGACCTGTGGAGAGCCCTGTGAAGTGAGGGCACCCTCTTTCTGCCCCCCTCCTGGTATCGCAGGGCCATTTATACCTCCCCCTGCCATGTTCACAGAATCAGGACTTCAAAGCAAGGACAATTATACTTTTCCCTGTAAAGGGATCCATGTTTTTTTCCACCATTTGGATTACCTCAGACAGCAAAGTCAGAACGTGAATGTTTATTAATTTTACTGACAATTGGGCTGATTAAGTCGGGCTGAATAAAGCTTACAGATTTCAAAAGACCACATTACCCCCTGAATTATTTACCTTCTAGAACATTTTGAAAAAGCATATTCCATTTGTAGCTGTAAGAGTGTAGGTACAGACATTTCACCACAATTAATCAGCTTTTCCATTTTTACTTTTTCTTTTCTGCTGACTCACCATTTAGGTCTCACCCACTTTATGCAATCTTCACTGATTTAATCTGAATATTTTACTGAGATTGCATGGCAACATTGACAAGAGTGGTTGGCATATTTAAATGCTTTGTAATATCCTTTTTGTGGCACACACATACATGTCAGTTCATTACAAAATGCCAGTTTGTGCATATCCTTCCAAAGTTCCTGATCCCAGCATCTTGTAAATCAAAAAGATGACACAGGATGGATTATCCAGTATTTACACCTAACCTTTCAATTCAGTTTAAATTGGACGAGGTCTGTCATTTTCTCTCATGCACACATATTTTGTTTAAATAATTATATGAAAATAATGAAGTATGTTACTAAATATAATTAATACAGTTCCACATTGACACACATATACCACACATATACCACAACAGTTATAATATACGTTTTGCCTTGTACTTGTACGCCAAAATTTAACAGGTATTTCTGAAAACCAATGACATTATTCAATTTATTTTGTACATTGACATTTCTCTCTCTCTTGTTATTGTTTCCCACCCTCCAGCTTACCAGACACTGCATGATATGGATCTTGCTCAGGTTTTATCTCTTTATCTCAGAGAGTCACATGACCAGTTCCCTCTCCACTCAGGTTCTAGTACACTCCTGGGTGGTAACTGTTGCTTTCATTTTGCCCTTGGGTTAATTTAGTATCCAGCAGGATCTGTTTAGCTCTGGAACTCACAAAAACAGCTGAACACAAGTTATGGCCAGAAGGAAACCTAAGCTGTGAAAATGTTCTTGCAGGTTCCAAGGCTATCTTGTTCAGCTTCTGAACAACAGTAGCACAACATAACACATTCGTAATAGAGGCAACAAGAAAAAAATGTGTTCCCAATTGCTTAAGATTTCTCAAGATTCTATTCCTCTTAAGTCACAGCAGATTTTCTTTTGCTTCCTTTCAGTTTACCTGAAAGGCAATGACTAGATGTAACTAGATATGATTCTGTTAAAAAAAAGTTATCCAACAAGACTTACACCCAACAAAATGTACAAACATCAAATGGGGAATGATACAGAGGTGTAACAATAATTAAAAGTATAGAAGAGGTTAAAAGCAGGAGCATACTTCAGTCACAGAGTCATGAATTGCATGTTTAAAGTCCACAATTGAAATTAATTTGTCAAGTTTAAAATTATTTTGCAGATTGTTCCAACTATAAGGTGCAAAATATCTGAAACCCATCTTACCAAATTCAGTAGTGGGATGAGGGACTTTAAAGAGTATCACGTCCCTAGGGTGGAGGTGATAATTATGTGACTTTCTAATTAGCAGACAGCTGAGGTAGGAAGGGAGTAGGAAGGGAGTACACCTATTATTGTTTTCTAGATAAATATGTACCAGTGGATCAATCTGCGCAGATGTAAAGAAGTTAACCCAGACCATTCATATAGGAGACAATGATATTTACAATCTGATTTAAGAGCCAACCACAGTGCCAAGGCTGCTTTAGTTAAGAATGTAAATTACTTTAGATTAAGACAAAGAGACCATTTGACACTACAGATCATAGCATCTTAATCAGTCACCTTGAGAAATGTATTGGTCTTCCCAGCAGTGTTTCAAACTTGTTCCGTTCATATGTCACTGGGAGGAACTTCTTCGTAAAATTGGGAGACCATGGTTCAGACAATGTTAAAATTGATTATGACTTTGCACAATGCAGTATACTTGGACCTTTATTGTTCTTCCTTTATACGCTTCCATTGGGCCATATAATTTGCCTGCATAGCGTGAATTTTCACTATTATGCTGACGACACCTAGCTGTACGTTTCTGTAGAAATGCTCTCTGTGTGCTGATAGTGTGCCTATCCGCCTTAAATGACTGGATGGGAAATAACTTCTTAAAATGAAATGGGGAGAAAGCCAAGGTGCTTTTTGTTGGTCCATAAATCAAGAGAGATTTGCTTTATACCAGATTGGTTAATTGGGCTGTGCAAGCAAAACCTGAAATTAGAAACCTGGGAGTCACTCTAGCTTTTGATCTCAGTTTTAAAAATCATATTAATAACTAAAAATGCTTTCTTCCACCACAGAAACATTGCCAAAGTAAGATGACTGGTTACACAGCAAGATGCAGAAAAGTTGGTGCATGCTTTCATCACTAGTCGTCTGGATTAATGTAACACACTCACAACACACAAGTGGGTTTACATGATGCTTGAAAAAGTCGATTTATTGTAGTAGTCCGGCTAAAACTGGACTTTTAAAAATCATGAAACATTGTAGTCCGATTGAAATCGGACTAACATACCTAGATAATGCGGTTGGGGGTCGATTTACTACGGCATGTATACGCTTCAATAGGCTAAAAATTGGCCTAGGCGTTCTGCACATGTTCCGCAATTTACATAGCAGCTACTGTGGCCAAGCGGAATCGATAACTTTTCATAAAATATAAAACTTTAAAAGATTTAAATCAATCTTCTACTGGGACTTTTGTCGTTTATTGAGGGTGTGACAGAAAATGTTGGTGCCGCTGACTATAATCAAACGTTTTTCACATTTACCGTTCGATTGAGCAAGTACCATTCACAGTACATTTTTATGGGTTAGTGCTGTCCGATTGTGCTAGCTACTTCACATTAACCTTGTACGGCGATCAATAAAGGCTAACAGCACAGTACCACTCAATTATTGTCACTTCTATCACCACTGTAATTAACTAAAAAAGGCGACAAATGCATTGTCGAGCTCACGCGCATACACTGTTGGCAACATTCTAAAGCTCCGTTTTGCCCTCCCTCCAAAAAAAACACATTTCTGGGCAGACGAGGAGACCAACTTCATGCTTTCTCAACTAAAGGAGTTAAATATCCTAAAATACATGGATGGAAGAAAAACGCGGAATGGCGAACTATTCAAAAAAGTTGCGACAAAATTGGAGGAAGCAGGATTTATAAGAAGCCTTCGTCAGACACATCTCCGGTCAATAAATCGATTCTTTCCGAGTCATGTATATTGGGACAATGACAATAATCCAATTAAATTTCATCTTTGGCCAAATCGAGCTATTAATATAGATCGATTTCAACTGTGCATGTAAAGGCACTGACTGTATACTGGCTTTCCGAAGAAATCTATTGACAAACTTCAACTCATTCAGAATGCAGCGTTCTAACTGGAACTAGGATGAGAGATCATATAACTCCTGTACTGTCTACATTATATTGACTCCCTTTGTCTTCCAGAGTTGATTTTAAGGTTCTTTTACTGATCTACAAAGCTCTAAATGGTTAATCACCTACATACTTATATGACTGTCTATGTTTTTACACCCCAGTCTGTCCAAAATATCCTCCTCAGAGAAATTACTAAATGTCCCTAAAGTTAAGCATGAAACTACAGGAGAAGCTACCTTCTGCTTTTATGGGGCAAAATTATGGAACACATTACTCAAGGATCTTAAAGTGGCTGATACTGTAGACAATTTTAAGAAGCAGCTAAAAATTTTTATCATAGCTTTTAATTAATTATTTTTTTTAACTTATCTTTTTATTTATTTTCATGTATTTATTCTTTTAATTTATTTTATATTTTATGATATAATTAGTATCTCATCCTTGTTATATAGCCTGTAATCTTAGAGCATGGCAAATACTCATTCAAATTTATTGTGAGCTGATATGTGCTAGATGAACATAAATTTTCCCACGCAGTGATCATAAATAGTAACATTTGTAAAATGTTGTCCCATCCCCTTGCAACAAAAGATTACATACTGTAGAGTACAAAAAAACACAATAGTGAATTATTATACATTTAGTTATGTGTCCCACAGTGTGTCAATGTTTTTGCATTATGTGATTTGAATCAATAGGTTTTTGGACACATAGATATCTTAGGCCTCTATACTGGTGAAAATATTCCCCAGCATAAAGTGTTTTAGTAAGGTGTTGGGCCACCACGAGCCACCAGAACAGCCTCAATGCACCTTGGTATAGCTTCTACAAGTATCTGGAACTCTACTGGAGGGATGGAACATCATTCTTCCAAAGGATATTCCGTCAGTTGATTATTTTGATGATGGTGGTTGAGAGCATTGTCTAACATGTCAGTCCAAAATCTCCCATAGGTGTTCAACTGGGTTGAGATCTGGTGGCTGCAAAGGCCATAGCATATGATTTGCTTCATTTTCATACCCAACAAACCATTCTGTGACCTCCTGTGCCCGGGGGATGGGGGCATTGTCATCCTGGAAGAGACCACTCACATCAGGATAGAAATGTTTCATCTTGGGATAAAGGTGATTTCAAAATAACTTGATATTGATTTGCAGTGACCCTTCCACTTAAGGGGACAAGTGGAAAATGCTCCCCACAGCATAACAGTGCCATCGGACCCCTCACTGTAAGGGTCAAGCATTCAGGCCTGTACCGTTCTCTTGGTGTACGTCACACACTTATTGAGAATATGGTGAAGGATGACTCATCTGACCATATCACTTTTTTACACATCTCGTGTGGACCAGTGCCTATAGTTTTTGCACCATTGAACTCTCAAATGTGCACTCATCTTAGTAGTGAGAGGTATATGCACTGCAACCCTATTATCATATCCCTCTCTACATAGTTGTCGACATACTGTTCTTGCTGACACAGGCTGATCACGTCCTGAATTGGCATTCTCAGTCACCTGAGGAAGAGTTGCTCTTCTGTTTTTACTTACATATCACATTGTTGCACAAGCATCACGGTCATCAAATGTGCACTTTCGACCACAATTTCTGACCATATTTACTGGTGTCTTTCCCATTGATCTAAATGCAGATGTCACGTTAGTGACACTGGTCTTATTGAAACACTAGCAAGTTGAAGTCTTTGTGACTGAAGCTCCTGCCATAAATGCCCCAATAATGAACCTTCTTTCAAAGTCACTTAGATCTTTTCCTCTTGCCATCTTGATCCAAAATCGAGGTCAACTGGGTCTGCTCAGCATTTTTATACATGCCAAAGAGCATGATAGGATGTTAATTGCTTAATTGTATCATACAGTACTCCTGTATGGAAGCATCTGCATTTGTAATGTTTCTTAATTCATTCATTCAGGTTTTTTCTTTAATTTGTCAACTGTCTGTAATTCCCACTTGACAATGATGCACAAGTGAGTAGAAACTGTTGATTTGTAGTGAAATATGTGATTATGTTATGATTTACAGCAATACACAATGCAGACAGTTTGGATAGATTTAGAGACACAGAAGAACACCAGGGTACACTGCTTACTTTTTCCCTTATAGATCACTAGTAGCTCCATATATCACCCTCAGCTTTTGCACACTTTTGGTCAATGGGTTTATCATCCAGGATTTGCATA
Source organism: Anguilla rostrata (assembly GCF_018555375.3). Taxonomy (NCBI): domain Eukaryota; kingdom Metazoa; phylum Chordata; class Actinopteri; order Anguilliformes; family Anguillidae; genus Anguilla; species Anguilla rostrata. The sequence continues at coordinate 32,467,218 of NC_057937.1, forward strand.
ATATTACCTGTTTTATATATTTGATCTCTCAGAACTTCATTTTAAAGTGAAGGATAGCAACTTCATTTTAGCATTTTTGCAAAGATAATTGCATTTGACCAACTTTGTTTCTACCTAAATAATGAATATAAACGGATCTGTCTAAACTAATCTCGTATTGCAAATGGTATAAGTACTGTGTCTTGCTTCATTTAAGCTATTTCCAAGTCTCACATCTGAAATTATAAGCCTTAAACAGAAGAGTGCCTAAATAGGTGAGATTTGGCATCTGGGGTCAATTGGGTTGTAGTCTTGCAAAGGTATGTTTTGAAAGCACACCTGTTTATATTCACATTAGATTTGCTTAACAGATTGCTGTGTTTCTAAGGGACTAAACCTTTTGTTTTTACTGCACTGACTTCTTTGGTTTTAAAGACCCTCATTTAATTTCTGTCAAAATACACATGGAATGTCTGAATCTATTATATGGCCCCAGATTGCTTTTGTGAACTATAGCAGATGAACTGATTTGAGTGATGTGAATTTTGCCCGATTTTCAGAAATAATAAACGCAGCTATTTCAGCGGTCCTGGAAGTCATGTTGGTTATTACTTTGAACGACTGTTTTAAAGTATATATAATACATAGCATGTTTTTATTAAGGTAGGATAAAACAAACAAGATGAAAGGGATGGAAAAATTGATATTCATGGATTTTCTAAGTAATCCTGCATTATTTAATATGTGTATTTAAGAATACAGTGCAATAACCAAGTCCACAGAGGCAATTCAACCTCTCTCACTGACAGCAGATTTATTACAATATTTCAGATTCAATGATAGAGACAAATTGTGTGGGAGATTACAGTTTTGAAACACAAAGCAGAGGATTTTCTATAAAAGCAGGTTTTAAAATGTTATAAGGGATTTTTAAGAGGAAGATTATATGATACATGGAGAAAATACTGCCAAACTCTACATCAAAACAGTTTCTTTAAGATCAATAAAAATGACTTTCCTCGTACAACATTCAATGTAAGTTATTGCTATGTTTCTTGAAGAGGGAGAACCGAATGAGCAAATAAAATCCTTCATTTAGTGTGCAATAAAACCAGAAGGTCTGAAGCAATGGATTCTTTCCAGAGCATTAATCATACAAATTTAATGGATATCAAATATTTAATACAGTAGAATGTACAACTTGTGTTAATATGGCTTTTTTCAAATCGATCTTGTAGAGAAGAAATCTATAATTAAAATTTTGCTTGCAGGGGCAGATTATTAACATTTCATTTTCTTTTATTTTTGCCTTTATAAAATTAAACATACACAGTCATTGATGTATATGCTATTATTGGTAGCAATAAAATATTACTGTTTTTATAAAAAGGGTTACTTAATTGTTTTGAGCTAAGAAAGTGCATAGTATTTTCTGTTTAACCCTTGTGTTCTGTTTACTTACTATTACCTGTGAAACTGTTAGCCTCGGTCAAAGATACCCAGGACATTGTTGGGTTTTTTAAAATACTGAATAATCCTCATTTCAATTCCAAACAATATAAACAACATAAATGGCTAATGGTTGTCATTTACCTCTGCTAGACCACATTTAACAATGAAAGTGTCATTAATTTTTGTGATAAAGATTTAATATTTAAAATCCACTATAATGAACACATGGGGGAATAAATCATGTTTATCTGTGAAATATTTAAATGAAACAAGGTTTCCATGCTGAGGATTATTGATATGTATTGTTTTGCATAGACATTCACAATTATTTTTCATCTGTATCTTTTTATATTCAAATAAATCAAATTGGAAAAAGACAAAGCAAATACAGATGATGAACAACAAATAGAAACACAAAACATTACAAATGTACACTACTATAGTCACTGTTTACAAAATACATTTCTCAAAAGTGTCATTCCACTTTTACTAAAAGGTTAAAACATGTAAATGTGAGGGTTAATCAAATATAAAATAAGCATTCTGAACAATTTATAAATCTGGTGATTATATACAGTATGGTGCAAAAGTTGTAGCCCACCCTTTTGTGTATTCATTTTCCAGTCAAATCAGCCATTTAGTGTAATGTTTTTTCTTTCTTTCTTTCTTTCACTGTCAGACAATAATATTGAAAACATATTTAACAGAAAATTACAGAAAAGACTCCACTCAGGCCCAGAGCTTTTGCCACCCACGGCGAGATGAAAGGCGAGATATTAGCTGTCTTTTGTTGGGGGGTTTCATGGCACTCCATTCTATTTTATACCTTTACTTACCTCTTGTGTTTGCTGCACATCAGAATGACTACTTTACAAAGTGAGGAACTTGGTACAATTTTGGTTAAATGAATAGCCTACCAATGTGTTAATATATCATGCAAAGATTCAGCAGTTTAAATGCTCATGAAACGGCACAGATTTTCATAAGTTTATTTGCTAGCCTGAATTAGGCGTTACTGTATACTCAACGCTAGTTCAATATATTTAAGTGGTTTTTCTCTTCAAATTAATGCTTTCCAATATTTAGATTGTTTTAACTAAATCAAGTGCCATCTTATTGAATTCAGTAACAGGGATAAGAAGAAAAAGCTATGTGAGACAATTCAGAGAAAGCTTTGGGAGATTTTTCTAATTATTGCCATCCTTGATAAACAATCACACGTTGTATTTATCTTTTTGTCATTATAATTAATCATTATAGGCTACATATTAGTCTTGATTGTTCAACAAAATGTTTGTTTGTGAATCAAGCAAAATAAATGGAAACAGGTTCAGAGTACTTAAAGATAATGCTTTACACCCTCCTTTTTCCAGCGCACTGGCCATGATTACATTAAATGAAGTGCACAAAAGTGCTTGGCTTGGAGGAGAACGCACAAAATTGCTATATTTATTGATATTTTTATTCAGTCAATTAATTGCTTGATTAATAATCAAAAAATGTAAATGGAAACAGGTTAATAGTAATCATCTGTTTAAAGGTAAGGTCACTGGAGGCCTGACCTCTAAATCCCACAGTATGCCATTGGTTTCTAAAGTTTTTTATGAGATTACTGAACATATTGGGAGGGGACTTTAACCATGCTACCACACAGAATCTTTTAAGATCATTCAAATTCTTGGGTCTGCATTTGTGGACAGCCCTTGTTAATTCAGACTACAAATTGTGGCCAAGATTGAGCTCTCTGGAGGGCGGACACCAGGTTTTTGGCCAAAATGTGTTGTAACTTGTCGAAGTTAATGATTTCATTGACCATAACAAGAGTGTTATGGTCAGATCAACTTTGACTGGTGTGTGTGGCTTTTTTGCCATACACATCAGCAGTGGGGTTGGAATTGGATACTTGTGTTGAAAAGGATGCCATACCAACAGTGATGGATGATTTTTGACGTTCTAGGGTTGTTTCGCATTGTTTTGAGTCCAAGGTGGGATTTCAGCCTGGGCTTCTCACTTGTCCCACAGATTTCATAAGCAAATGCATTACCAGTCATCTAACAGCAAAATCATCCATAGCCAAGGGCAATGTTGTTATTTTTGAATTTGTGGGTTCCGTCGCCAGAGAGTGTTGTCACGGTAACCTGCTACAAGTCCTTGGCTTTACTGCACTTTGCTGTGCTTCAGTAGTGAACTAGCCGAGCTACACCTGCTGCACTGTGGTCTTGTTAAGGTCAATGGAAACACTAATAAAAGCTCTAGGTGCCCTTCAGGGTTTATGAACAACAGATGGACACAATGGCTTTTTAAAGATGAACTGCAACTGCATGATGTGTCCACAATGAAAATGAATTTTCTTTTCCACATCAGCCTTTTGCTTGAGCTTCTCAAATTAGCAACCAGCTTCAAGTCTAAGGTTGTGCATGTGACTTATCCTGAAGAAAACCCCTCGATTCCTGTGCCAGCTCTGCAGTGTCATTACCTGTCTACCAACTGTCATATCACAAGGATGAGAGGCTGATAAACTGACACATGCCACAGAGTACCCCAGAGGCAATGCATTCTTTCTCAAGGAAGCTTTTCACTTAATGAATGATTGATGACGGACGGGTTCTTAATGGTGGATTCATTCAGGCTGACTCGGAATTAATCGGCATATTTCTGTTATATCTGTGTGGATATTCTGCCTCAGGCCATGAGCACAGGCAGATCAGGGGTTAATACATCCAATATAACATTAAGGCACTGATGATGAAATTCTCAAAGGGGTGTAATACTATTTATGGACTGTGCGTAAACTTTGGCTGCAAAAGAAATTAATATTAAATTTGTGGGCTTTGCAGGTCAGAATGTTCTTGGATTTTAGTTAAGCAGATATGACCACAAAGACCAAGTGCAAGTCTAAGTGCAAATGATGCCAATTATCCATCAGGTAAGTTGTGGGCCCAGGGATCCTCAGTAGATTCTAGCTTAACTCAACAAAAATCAACCAAGGGAAAACTATGTGTGATAGTACCTTAGCCAACAAGATTTATTTTGAGAAGACAGTAGAAATGGGAGTATGGGTCTAAATATCATATTGTATTAGGGTATTAACGTGAAAGTAAGCCTCAGCTTCCCCTTTTCCAGAATATTACAAAGCCTAGGCTTATATTTTCATGAAATAAAGAGGCTTATTCTACGAGATTAACACCATGACAATTTGCTCAAGGCTAATGGTGATAAAAACTGTAACTACAGTCCAGAGGTACTGAGCCTGCTCTCTTTTAACCTTGCAGTGTGAAAGAGAAGATTCTCCCACTCCTCATTGTTGGAAATGTTCTGCTCTCATCCATAAATACCCCCTCCTTCTCTCTAGCTTTGCTCTTTCTTTGATCACCATTCTTCTCCTCCAAGCCAAGCACTTCAAACAGAGAAGATTGAAGCTGGGCAGGTCTTTTCTTGAAAGGAGCTATTTTTGTACTCCTGTGCGATTGATTTAATAAGAAGGATCAATACTTTTAAATAATGGATCATGTCTCCATACTGAGCATGTGCCTGTGTTTCAGAAGAGCTGTATTACAGTTCACTCAAGATTAGAAAGAGTGGGACTATTCACAGTAACTAGGTTGGACAGGCTCCCCCAGAATGTATGCAGATCTTAATTTATTAATATTTAATAACTTACTAAGATTTTAAAGGTCACACGTCAATACATGATGAAAATATTATAGTATTATTACATTCACAGGAAGGCTCCAGCTTGTTTAAAGGTGTATTTTAGAACTCTGTGAAATTGCTTTTGCCAGTTAAATCATGTTGAGCTACCTGCTCAGTCATGATGAACAAGTAAAACAACTAGACCAAACGAGCACAACAGGTCTGTGAAGGTTTTAGAAATGCATCCTGAAAGGTACATTGAGATAGATCTGCACAATCAATTTGAATTTTTGTAAATTAAAATTTCACATACCTGATCATATGATGTTACACAGTCTGAGAACAAATGTTTTGGTGGGAAGAAAACAAAGTCCCACTGATGACTATGGTAATTTATTATATGTTTGTAAATATATAATAATAAATAACATTTACTAAAATGCACACTGATGTTGAGTGGTTTGAAAGAGATTTTTTTGAAGTGTCCTGTAAGAATGCATTGCCAAGTGCAATCAAGGTGAAGGAGTGCTACAACCAAACAGACCCTGACACAGGTTGCTTGCAATGAAAATTTTGCAGCAATAACCAGAGCAAAATGTCAGTCATTGGAGCAGATACAAATTTGTTGTGCAACCATTGAGTGCTTTACTGACTCAGTGTTCCGCCTCTGAATCATTTATAATTGTTTACCCAGTTCCCTCTAAAGTAAATGTTCTCCAGTGTTGCCATTTAGGAGTCTTACGTCAACACGGGGTAAAAAAAAGAGAGAAAAAAAGACAGAGTAATGTGATTCAGCAAGGGTTCACAGCATTATTAATCCTATCATGCTCAAACAAACCACTAGCAGACATCCATGCAATGCTCTTGGTAATGTCCAAGCACCCGTGTGTTTGTGTTTGTGTTTGTGTGTGTGTATCAGACATTGCTATTAGATTACAAATTGAGTAACCCTTCACTACCCACTAACGTGAATTACAAAAGCAGACATTGCACAGTGTATTGCCTGGTCAAACGTGTAGAAAGACAATTACTTTGGTGGCATGCAGTGACTCTACTCACGGGAATGGAAGTTGTTATGACATCAGGCATCATAGAGTTCCCTTAGCAACAAAATATGAAGGGGAAACTGCTTCCCTCACTTCAATGGGGAAAAATAGATTTTAATACAATAATTAATTATAGTTCATGTCACGGTTGTACCTTTTCCGTTACAGTTATTCCTGTTTTGGTCGTCAGATGGCGGCATTTCACATCTTGGTACTGTGTGTTTGTTTGTCTCATTGTCTTCTCCTGTGTTTTATTCTTTCATTGTGTTCACCTGTGTCTCGTTTTCCCTCTCCTCTATTTAAGCCCTGTGTTTTCCTAAATCCCTTACTGGTTCCTACTGTTGTGTTTCCCACTGTTGTGGTCCGTGGTTGTTTGTTCCCTGCTTTTCGAGTATTTTGAGTTTCCTGTGTTTCGAGTATTTCAAGGATTTCAAGTTCCCCTGCCTGTTATCTTGTTTCGAGTATTTTTGAGTGTTTTGTTCTTTTGCTTGTTTTATCTGTTACAAGTATTTTTTGAGTTTTTTGGAATTGCCCATCGTGGCCTTATTTTTGTTCCCTGCTTATTACTTTTTGGAAGTAAAGTCTTTGTTTAAAACCTACCTTTTGGGGTTCCCGTGTTTTCACTCTGCACTTGGGTCCTAAAACAACCAACCCTGACAGTTCATTGGTGGAATTCTATTTTGTCATGATGCTATATTACTATTTTGAAAGTATTTTGGGAGGGTAGTGCCACATAAAAATGATTGGGCTTTCAAAATGTCCAAAACAAAATGTAAGATGGCAAGTGGTTCAGTAAGCCTAAGAAAGGCCTCGACTTTAATATTCATACATACATAGTTTAGTAAATTCTGTAGTTCAGGGACTGAATATTTATTTATTTATTTAGGATCCACATTAGTTATTACCTCAGTAACAACTATTCTTCCTGGGGTCCACACAAAAGACAAGACAAGATAAGACATTCAAACATCACATTACAGACAATCCACAATATCAACAAAACAAAATAAAATAAAAATAAGAGAAAATAAGTAGTTCTTAATATCATGTAGATATTAAATATTATATTGTAATATCCATCATTTGGTCAGATTAGTGAAACGTAAATTGCTAAATTATTGTCAGAATGTAATACTGTACAATATTTAATATGTTTTGGAAGCATACAGGCATATTTGAATGAAGCTACCATGCAATATCAGCTTTCACAAAGTAGGCTACAATTACAGTAACTAGCCTAGACAAAATTAGACAATTTACAGGACATTCAACTAGCTAAGACAAATTAACTACCTCCCGAAATACTTTAGGTTGAATTTTATGAATTCAGATTTTAACAAGATTTTACTACTGCACTAACACTCTGTACAGACGGAACAATAGCATAATGCGATGATACATTGTGTTTAGTTCGGTACTGCCACAACTTCGTGAACAGTCAAGAACAACCCGCATGGATTCTACGAAGCTTTACAATTTGAATCCTGTTGTGAATATTATTTGTGCTACAATTATAATGGGAATTATTATTTAAGTTGTTGTATTTGTCATCTCATCAAATGTTATGAAGCTAGCTGGTTAGAAACAATATTTAGCTAATGTTAGCTAGTTATATATCAAAAGTTATTACTGTAACTATGTTGTCTAACGCAGAGGTTCCCAACCTTTTACAACTCGCGGCCCACACGACTGACCACAAAAGCTTCCGCGGCCCCCCATTTTACAAATGCTATTACACATGTAATAATCGACACTGAAAATCATGGACAGACCTACACAAGGTAACACGGCTTCACACATTGATCATTGTGATTGGGGGAACTACGGGGGGCTGGGCTAATCAATTTTGACACAACAAACAATAAAAATTAATAACACTATTGTTACAGAAAAAAGCATTTAATGATCCCGGGCTAATAGGGTGCTACTACATAATTGAAATGCACATTAACCAGTAGCAATGCAATCACTGCTGTTAATTGAGTGGACACAGTTAATTCACGAGCCAAATCAAGTGGCGAGCCCCCCTGTGGGGTGAGAGGGTGGCACTGGGTGGCCAGTCTCCGAGTCCCTCTCTGAGATGGTAGAGAGCTGTGGAGGTGAGCAACAGTGGAGGTGGGCATCAGTGGAGGTGATTTGCTTTATGTTTCTTTTCAGTGTCAGACACTGGTTTCCTTACTGGTAAATGTACTAGCCTCTGAATCTTTCCTTTTGAGAGACCCTGTTTGTAACCACTTATCCATGATAAATTCCAGTTTGAATAAAGTCAAAAAGAGAAATGTTTTAGCTCTGACGGTTTAGCTTGCAGCCTTGCACACAGCTAAAATGCTGGTCACGTCGATCAAACAATTCTCCTACCGCCAAAAAAAATGACGGCAGTATCAGTTGAAAACCTCTGGTCTAACACAATACCCAGCTTGAAAGTTAGCAGTCTCATCAGGGTCACCATAATGTTATGCCAGCAAGATAATACTTCATGTGAAATAATGGTTGCTATATAATTAACAGGACCCCTTGCTCGCCATTTATAAAGACAATGGAGTTCAGTTAACCAGAAGTCTGACTTCCTGCATGGGTCTGTTCATTTCTGTGTGGATTACTGAAAAGTAAATGCAGTTTCGAAGTTTGAAGCCTATCCTTTGCCTCAGTGGACATACTGCTGGACCGGCTTGGCAAGAATCAATTTAATTCAACCCTGGATTTAGCCAAGGGATATAGCCAGATACCCCTGTTGCTGGCATTCAAGGAAAAACTGGCTTTCTTTCTGTTCAATTTAGTCCAATTTGTCACCCCCCCGTTCAGTTTGCATGGGGCGCATGCTACCTTCCAGTGTCTGATGGACAAGCTGTTCAGACCACATGCTGCATATACGCTGATGCTTATTGGGATGACATCACCATCCACAGTTACAACTCACAGAACCATATGCAGCACTTGTGAGCCATTGTGAAGGGGTGGTTTTCACTGCAAACGGGTGGCCCTGTGCCAATTAACGTTAGCATGCATGCAAAACAGTGAAGGGGAAACCCACTAAAGACTACCCCCAATTAGTGCTACCCACTGCAACACCGTTCCGCCCTGCCCAGGGTGTTTATAATTGCATTTAGAGGGTATTCAGTTAGCATGGCATAGTGAACTGGAAAGTGAAACTGGTGGACATAGACTGTGATGAAGCAGCTTTTAACATTGATTAAAATAAGTGTAGCCTCTAGGATAACAAGCAACTTGGTGGTGACAATAAGTGCATAATGGTGCACTGTGTTACACATTGCTTGGAATTGGGCATTGTTGATGCAATCAGAAACAACCACCTTCTAGAATATCAGAAAGACAGAAAAATACACAGCCACTACCAGTACTCCCCAGAGGAATTGAGGCAGGTCATTGAGATTGCAGAAGCTTGAACAAACTAGTTATTAAGCCAACCGAAGTCGATGGGACTCACTGGACCACTCGCCTTGAACGTGCTGTTGATGTCCTCATCAAGTGCTGCTGGCCCGCTTTGAGCACATTGGTGAGGCAGGGCCTGGCCAGGCACCTGCTGAAGTCAATGGAAGGGAGAGTTACCTGGCTAACAAACAGGGACTACAGAGTGACACGTTTCCTCCATTTCCTGAAAGACATCTTGGAAATAATTTCATCCCTGGGCCTCAACTTTCAGAGAGATGAGCTCTTTGTAAACAGCAGGCTGAATGCTCGGGGATAGCAAACATGAAGCTGAAGCAAAATCCAGGATGTAGCCTGTCATCATTTCCTGCTGATCTTGAAAAGGGACCCAGAACAACTTCAGAATGTCACCTGTAAAGGAGTGAAGTTGCAGAATGTACAGCAGAATGATGAGGAGGTGGACAGTGACATCATCTAGAATGTGCAAGAGCACATGAAAATCAGCTGGAGAAAGCAGGTGACACAACTTCAGTGCTAACAGCAGCTGAAATCTTTGATGTCAATGAATGGCCCAGAGAACGAAATGATCCGGCAAGATATGGGGATGGTCATTTTTTTTTTTTAAAACTCTTAATTTCTATGGGATTTAGTGTTGGGCTACCATATCATTAGTTTGAGTGACCAAAAACAAACTGCTGGTAGCCCAGCTTGGCAACTGAATATTAAAGTAAGTGTCTACTCATGTAAATAATAAATAAAACATTGTTTCGGCCTTTATATTAATGTACCCACTTTAATGCCTGGAAAAGGTCACATTAACTGTGACTACATTCATATTTGTTTCCTTCAATGCCAACATTTGGCACACCATAATCACAATTTTGTCTGTAGATTAGCACCTATGTTCTTGTTATTGGAAAATGGTACCATCAGTACTGGGTCACTGTGTGGAAATGGTCCTATAAAACAAAAGTAATACCCAATAAAACAGGAAGACAGCTGCCGTTAACTGTATAAACCTGAAATATTGTGGTGGAGGTACATGGTAAACACAGTTGTTTTTTTAGTAGAATCTCAATTCCAACCTTGTAAGTCTATAGTCTAACAGAATCACTGACATAGTGAGGAATTCATTTGGGCTGGGGTTATGGGAGTGTTGGGAACATTTTGTGTGTGTTTCACCCCTCACACGTCACAAAACACACATATAAATTCCCATTTTTTATGATTACATTAAAATGTTTGCAAATCAAATTTATTACAGATTTAGAAAAAATAAATAATAATGAAGGAAAGTGTTTCCTACATCACAGACACAGCAAATTACAGACAACACAGCAACTCACAGACAATGCTCCTCAGCTGTCACCTGAATGTACCTGAGCTTCGATTGCAAAGTCAATCCACTGAGCTTGTCCTCCGTAATTAGGGACAGCTTCCCATAATTCTGTTCAGTGTTGAAAAACTTCTGTCCACATAAGCTATAATAACTGGAAGCTTTGAAAACAAAGCAAGTTTGAGAATACTTGGAAATAATTATTCAATGCAGGCATCATTTGGTTTAAACCCTCTACTGAAAATAAATGAAGCACAATCACAGTATGTCCAAAGTCAGCCGTAGGTCTTAGCAGCGTAATTAAGAATGCACTCTGAGAGGGGAAGAAAGATGTAGTGTTTCTCTGTGTGAAATCTTGTGGCTAAATCAACAATCAACCTGCTGTCGAATTCAGATTTGATGAGTAAAAGATCATTAAAATTGAAATAGCTGCACAACACATTTAAAAAAATAACAACCAACAGGAAATTAAACAACTGTATGTTCTGCCATGCTGTTTCATATTTTTCCTGACGTTTAAATTCCGTGTCATGCATATTTTAAGCTGAATTTAATGCAGAACCAATCTCATAGGATTAACATTTGCTTCAGTCATAAATAATCTCACACTATAAAAAAGTTATTTCTGCCAGTATCTCTGAAATAGCATTGTGCTACTGAGACACATTAAGAATCAGTCACGTACATCAGTCAAAGACAATAAAAATCTTCAAATACAATTTGAAGAAAGTGTAACATTGCCTTGCATTACAGATAGTGTCCACCACTGTGGCACATAAATCAAGTTTATAAGTCATATAAATGTATTGTCTTCCCATGTATTCTGCATTTCTATATGTATTCAGCATTTGGAAAATACATTATGACATCCTTTTATAAATAAAAAGTTAGAGAACATAGGCTTACGTTAGATAAACTAATGCAATCAACATTAACTGTTAACATATGACATGGTCAACACTACGCTAGCCTGAAATAACCTGAACAAACAGCAGTCTCAAATATGGCAGTGACATAGTGCATTGTAGTGTATTGTAATTTAGTGTTGGAACAGTGTTGGCACTTTTTGGACCAGCCCACCAATGGGCCCCTCCAGGATAGATATATGTAAAACATTTTATGCTGTATTGCTTGAAAAGGCTGAAAAAATGGCCTTGCCAGGCTTGTTACAGGGAGATTTGACTTTTTAAAAACTTTTTGGAGTGTTTCTGCAGCCAATTCAGCAGCTCATAAAAAATGTTTCCAGTTAATTTTCTTGTTCCAACCATTTATTTTTTACTCTTACAATTAAAATCACTCCGTGCTGCATTGGAAATTTGTTTACTTCTGTTTTTAATCCTTACGCATTAACAAACCCTGACTGAGGCACAAAATCATTGTTGCTCCAAAGATTCCGCTCCCTCCTTCAAGTGGCTGGATGATTCCTGGTTGTCTGAAAACAACTTTGTATATTAATTAAGTACAATGAAATACATGAATGATATTGTTCCAGCTTCTCATGACCTTGTTCTTAGGGAAAAATAATTTTATTTATACAGCACCTTTCAAGCAATACATCAAAGTTCTTTACAGATAATTAAAAGAAATTATCGTCCCATCAACTATTTGGGCCAGTAGTTTGCACTATGCATTCCGCCAAACCCAGATTCATTCATCAGACTGCCAGATAGTGATTCATCACTCCAAAGACTTTGTTTCCACTGCTCCAGAGTCGAGAGGCGGTGTGCTTTACACCACTCTAGCCGACGCTTGGCATTGCACATGGAGATCTTAGGCTTGTGCACGGCTGCTCGGCCATGGAAACCTGATGTTTTTTTCCAGAGGTAGTTTGGAAGTCTGTAGTGAGTGTAGTAACTGAGGACAGATGATTTTTATGTACTACACATTTCAGCACTTGGCGGTCCTGTTCGGTGAGCTTATGTGACCTATCGCTTCACGGCTGAGCTGTTGTTGCTCCTATACATTTCCATTTCACAATAACAGCACTTACTATTGACTGGGGTAGCTCTAGCAGGGCAGAGATTTGACAAACTGACTAAAGGTGGCATCCTAGGACCAGCACTACCACTGTTGAAAGTCACTGTGCTCTTCATTACAACCCATTCTTCTGCCAATGCTTGTCAATGGAGATTGCATGGCTATATGTTTGATTTCATGCACCTGTTAGTAATGGGTGTGGCTGAAATAGCCAAACACCAGTACAAATGGGTATCATCAGTATAACAATTAAATATATTGTGTATGTATAATACTGTATGTATTTATTTCCATATTTATTTATTTCATGATTAATTTATTTCTGTACATATTTATTTCTGTGTCAGATTTATTTGTTTATTTATTTATTGCTGTGTACATTCATTTATTTTTTACATATCTCTTGCATTATATGTATTTATTTATTTATTTAATTTTGGCAATTTTGGTCCTCATAAATATTTTAATAGAAGACTTTTAATCAGAATTTTAAAAGATACTGGAGACAGATGTACAGTGTACAGTGATGTGTAATGATGAGCAATTCACAAGAAAAATATTAAGAATCACCAAAAGCTCACACAAATTCTGACAATCAGTCTACACACAGTACATAGTGCTTGAAATGTAACTAGTGGCTTATGCAGACAAAATTACAATACATGGAGTCATTTCCAGCTATTTGGCCAATTAATAAACATTGTCACAGTTTGTATGCTGACTTATTCATACATTCATGCACACAAAGCAGAGATAATAAGAAAGGAATTACAGTTGATCTAATCATATTTTACTTTTTTCATTTTGAAGGAACTTCTGACTGCTAAGTAAAGCAATATGCAAATGAGTATGAGAAACATGGATTTCGCAAAAAAGAAAAAGAAAAAAGCCATCTCTGAAAGCTGATGTTGCAGGCAAATATATTTCGACATTGAACAAAAAGTATGTAATCACAGAGACACTAATTGTTCTTAATTCATGCATAATTGCACCGTAAATTTAGAGTTAGTTATTTTTCCTTTGTTTGAATAGACTGTATTTGCTACAAAAATGCTTTTCACAGTTCCTTGAAAGGTCCTTGAAATTTGAATCTGCACATGATGTGGTTCATTGAATTGAATCCTTAAGAGGTAAAATGCTGAAATAACAAAAATAATGGACTAAATAATGGAATGAATAATTTGTTGCATAAAAATGGCCCAGCCAATCATTTTAGCATTCACAGTATGGCTATACATTCATGAAGCAGCAAATTTGCATCTAAAAGGCATATGACATTGTAAAGATCTATAAGATGTGTGGGTCATAAACATAATACAAAGGGAAAAAAGGCCTTCAAACCAACTGCATGACACAAATGCTTTGTAAGTGTAATATCGGGGCAATCATGCAAGATGTAATGCATCTATAAACATTATGCATGTGATTAATGGTAGATAAACAATCCATTTCACTACACCACAGAGAGCATTCAAATATGAAAAGATATTTTACATGTGACTGAATCAAACAACAAGCAATTTTGCAAGATTCAATATATTGTCATTAGGTTTTATGATAAACAATGTAATGGTAAGACATTCAAAATGACAGACTGACTACATCTGGAGCTTAAAGAGACACATTTCTAGCTGAATATATCCACAGATTTGTATTTATTTATTTATTTATTTTTACAACCAAATAAGCTCAATTTTCCTTTTAAAACCTTCCAGATGTGAAAGTTGTTTCTGAAATGGAACACCAGTATATATGTGTGGTACATGGCCGATGTAGCATTAAAGCTGAGGCCTCCAATTTATTCAAGAGGTCGTGCCACTCTGTCTTTTCAATTGAGTTAGCTCTGTACAATTGCTGTCTATTCAAGTGCTAGGAAATTGAGTTTTGAGCCTGCAGCAGGATCATGCTTGTGAAATGGGAGAAAAACGAGTACTATTCTGCAAGAAAAAAAATGTGCCAAGGTGTTCCTTTATACTTGCGTAACCATACGCCGCAGAACACAAAGACAGCATCCTTGGAGAACAAACAACACTTTCTCATGGAAATCATTAGCCTTGATTGCCAAAACAATACAGCAGAGTTCAGAAATAACTTCAGCAAAGGAGTTCATTATAGCAAGGAGTAAATACTTAAAGCTCTAGAATTATCCTTCTTTTCATGCCAAGTCATGGTAACAGTACTGTTATTTGCAGAATGAATTAATTTGTCTCACCAAATATTGCTTATTTGTGGCAAAGCACATTAACCCCACTGTTACACACCAGCACGGTGAAAATTGCAAACATCACACTCTTATTTGCACAATCATTATTATTTATTATTTTTAAAATGTGCTTACGGGTAAAAACATTTTCTAATTATTCTTGTTATTTATAAAACAATTCAAGAATTAGAATACATTCTAACATTTACATTTGTGAAATTCTTAGAATATGCATGCATATCCATATACTTAGCCATCATTCTGTACATATCATGTTTGGGTTTATTGGGGAATGTATGGGCTAAGATACTGCTCAGTGGTGATTTTACATATTGAGCGTGTGGGGCCAGGCTCCACCAGTAGATAGCATTGTAGTAAACGATGTATGGTAGCATGTATTTATTATTATGACTCACTGTGAAATGCCGTATTTGCTTTATGCCAGACATAAATGGGACTTTATGTCATCCAAAAAGTTCCAGTTTTGACTCATCTGTCATTAGAACAGTATCCCAGAAGGCTTTGGGATCATCCAAGTGCTTTTTTCCTAATGTGAGACAAGCATTCATGTTTCTCTTGGTTAGCAGTGGTTTCTTCCTTGCTACTCTCCTATGAATACCATTTTTTTCAGTCTCTTTCTTATTTTGGAGTCATGAACTTTGACCTTATCTGAAGACTGCAGTTCTTTGGATATTCTTCTGGGATCTTTTGTGACTTCCTGGATGAGTTGTTGTTGCACTGGAGAAATTTTGGTAGGCCAGCCTGGGAAGATTCTTCATTGTTCCAGGTTTTCTCCATTTGGAGATGATGGCTTTCACTGTGGTTTGGTGGAGTCCCAGAGCCTTAGAAATGGCTGAAACTAGTTAAATCTGTTTGTGGGTGATTTGGGTGCTTGATAACTTTTTTCATTAAATAATGAAATAGTAATTTTTAAAAATGTATTTTTTTTAAAGATCTGAAACCATTCAGTGCAACAAATAATAGAGAAATTCAGGAAAGGGGCAAATACTTTTTCATGGCACTATATATATGCAGAATAACAATGGCCCAAGAACTGAGCACTTGTGTTACAGGTGCAGTGCTGGACCTCCAGTGGCCTAATAATTGCATATCTGTCAGTGAGATATGAATTAAACCACTGCATATAGTGTCATTGATATCAAGGATGTTTTCCCTATTAGACTGGATGTTGTGATTTACTGTATAAAATGCAAACATAGGAGTAGAGGAATACTGGTGAACCATGAGTGTATTATTACTGGCCCAGAGAAACATAAAATAATCCTTTGCAGGGTATTGAAGTGTTCTAGTATGCCCTTGGAACTAATTTGACTCTGAGTTGACAGAACATGTTGTATTATCTAGGCCAGAAAGAGTTAGATTGATTGGTCTGAAATTACTGACATTTTCTCAAGTATGAAATGACTAGCATGGAAACAACAATTTTTCCTAACAGACAAGCACTGAGTCTCATTTTACTACCAATCGTACTGCAGCTGTCTAATCAATTCTAACTGCAGTGGTTAACTCACAGAAAAGCACTGACATCTATATGTCATGTCTGCTTAAAATGCACATCTAAAAATCAGCTTCTCAACGTGCACATGCTACATAGTTCATTTTTGCTACTCTCAAATCATATGCCAGTACATTGCCAGTAAGCTAATCCCTGTAGCAAGCAACACTAGTACTCACTATTTTGTTTTGTTGACTTGGGAATGGATATTATATTTATATTTCTATATTAAATTTCCTGATGATCACCAAATTTGATTATCCTTGGGGGGTGGGGGGGTGGGGGTTTCTTGGCGAGCCACCTAGAATAAATATGGCTGTGAGAGTCTCATTTAAGTAAGATTCTTTGTTTGCTCATCATCCTCATGTGTCGCCCATTGCATGGCTTTACCAAAGTGTCAACAGTTAATGTAGTTCACATTGTTCAAGGCTCTTATAAACTGCTTGGATGTTACATGCTCATTATAACTTCTGCAGGTTTAATAGCAGATGTTGACTCCTTGCCAGTGCGCAAAGCAGTTCCTGTGTCCTGCTGAGGAAAATGTGCTTTTGCCTCTCCTGTCACTATTCTGCTACTCTAACCATTTCTAATGCTCCCCTCCCCCTCACCGCAGCCAGCTGTGCAGATTTGTTACATTAATAGTGCAAAATTCAAGGATATTTCTCTCCACATGTAAGCACATTCTATGTATTCCACAGCTGGCCTGGATTTGACCTGTTGTCATTATTGTGGAAAACCAGCCATATGTGTTCATATGGAAGGGCACTAAATCCACATATACTATCCATATTTCCAAGCTATTCTCTCATTTGTAGTCAATGTATCCTTATTTGAGTCCTTTCCTGATTAATCAATCCATTGTGTGCCTTTTTATGCAAATATAAACCAAGTTAATTTAAATTCTTGATTAAAAGACTTAGTTTAATGGTGGGAAAGTTTACCTTTCCAAATTAAAAACACGAACGGGCAAATAAAATAGCAAATAACCTTTCACAAGCTGCTTAAAAAATAAATGGTCACACTTTAAACTAAGTCTATCTCATAAATGTTTAATACAGCATACATAATGCCTTCATAAACATGGCATAATGGCATCATTAGTCATACATACGCAAATGTGTTGATTCATAAAAAGTGACATAGATCTTTATGCAACATGTGACATAATAAACAATGTCACCTGACTAGTGGGTAAACATTATCAAGGGGTAGATTTGGATTGTTTCACGACATAAGTGACATCATAGTTAGCCTAGCATTCTACATAAGAATGTCACACTTAATAATATAATGTTTAGCCATTAGCCAGGTGACATTGTTGGTTATGTCACATTTGGCATAACATGTTTCATAAGGAGGTGTTATGCCACTCTCTATGAAGCATGACATCTGCTTATGTATGATCTCTGAAGCCATTATGTCATGTTTACAAAGGCATAATATATGTTGCATAAAGCCTGTATGAAACACTTTGATTAAAGTATGACAATTGCCAACACCTTATCTGTCTGCAGTGAGATTGGGGCTTTGGAATGACAGACTGCATACATCAATCGAAGCACAAGCAGGAGCAAAGGTGATGGAATCGCCACTGGGGCAAGCCCTCAGACCACTGGTGGTGTTGCAAGAGAGACAGACCACCGCCCTCTTTGACTTAGCACGGGGGCACACAGAGGATCGAGGTCTCCTACAGAGCATGCTGCAGCCAAACCCAGCAGGACACCCGCCACCAACAACCCCAACTGGAAGGTACGCCAGACAGCAGATGCCAAGAATGGCATCAACAGAAGATGTGGAGGCATACCTGGTCACGTTTGAGGGTACAGAGGCTGCATGTACCCTGCCGGTGTTCTTGAAATCCAGCTACAAGGTCCTGAAGCTGGCAATTCTAGACCGAGTAGGACTAGCACCAGAAGACCACCGTTGCCGCTTCAAGTGCCCTTTATTATGAGGACACCGACCACCCCTTTGCTTTGGTGTAGCAGCTGGGGGATGCCACTAACTGGTGGCTCCAGCCAGCAGTGCATGCAGCGGTGGAGGTTGCCGGGCAGCTGATGCTCGAGCTCGTTAGTGCTAAGCCTGCCGACAGCTACAGCCAACTGTTGCCTTGTTGAAGGATCACTTCAGCGCCCTCCAGTCTTGTTCACCAGCACCTACCCCCATCCAGAGGGAACTCTGGTCTTTTTGTTCAGTTCCGGTGACTAGGAGAAGACCACCAGTGGGACCCTCATCCTCTGCTCCTCTCCCTACAACCTTATCTCCCCATAACCCCTTCTGTGTTATTCCATCACAGTCCCTGGTCTCAGCGGTTGCAGCACCGGACACCCAGAGGCCTCCTCAGATGTCTGGGCAGAACTGTCGGCCTTGTGGCTGGCCCGGCCATTGGATGATGGAAGTGGGGCAAGTGGTGCGGGTCACAATTTGCCAGCCCTCTCCCCTGGTCAGGAAGGGATGTACCAGTTACCGATATAGATTCAAAGGGGTACATGCCAGCCATTGTTGGATTCTGGGTGTAAGCAAACCATAATTTATCAAAGCTTGGTTTGGCCTGCAGCTTTGGTGGAAGCATCATTGGTGTCAATTAGGTGTGTGGATGGAGATATTCGCGATTACCCAGCGGTGCCAGTGGAAATCCGACACAGGAGATAAAAAATCAAAGAATAAAGGCTGCAGTTAGCTCCCACCATCGCATCCCCTTTTATTGGGTACTAATGTAATGAAAGGTTATATGAGGAATCGATCACGACCAATAGGAATATGTGAGTTGTGCCCATTGTCATTAATGGAGGTCCCGTTTGAATGGTTGGGGATGGAACTAATCTTGCCATTAGATTGAAGTGCACATGGACATTGATTTGTGTGGACTGAGTGGTTTGTGGGTAAGTGACGAAACCTGCTACATAGATTTATATCACAACAAAAACATTTTCAACACAAAAACAACCAAGTTATGTACAGTACCAGCACAAATTATGGAAACATAATAATTGATGATGATCTTTCTTTTAATCTCCCATGGGTAAGATGTAAAAATCATTCCTAGGTTAAAAATGATGCATCCAAAATCTAGTAAAATGAGAGCAATTAACTGCTGTTTGACAAGTACATGACTTGCTAAAAGGAACAATGGGGAAAATAAGTGAGGATAGTGCTGTTTAGCTTCCCATGTTCTTACAAATTAACTGCATTCCAAGAATTCCAACTATTATTAACTGTATTATAATGATAGGATTCATATTCTTCATTTACTCTCCAGGCTGTATATGGGTGCTTGAAAACATGGAAAGTCATGTAAAATGATTTGGACAATTCCAGTAAATAAATTTTTTGAAAGTGGTCTAGAAATGTATTTAGTAGTATTTTTAGTAGGTTGGCTTTAATTTTTTTTAAAACATTTTAAAGAACAAATGTGTCATGTAGCATGTGTCAATCTTTGAAAGCAAAATTCAGAGGGAAAAATCTCTGCACAGGCAAGCTATAGCTTTGTTATCCTGCTAATATTTCATTATTAACACTGTATTGCACATCTCAATAAAAATGTTTTCACCATAAAATGGCCAAGTTCAAAATGTGAATGACTATGTGCTGTTGTCTAACAACAGCTTAACCTTGTACTGCATGAATTTTGGTTTTAATCTTTAAAAAATTATTTATTCTTTCTTCTAGATGCTTTTGGCCTCTGTATAATGATTCATTTTGATAATTTACCCCAAAATATGTTTTTGTTGCCCAAGCAAAACATCATGTATCTATGGCAGGGGTGCCCAATAGATTGACCAGTCGATTTCAGAGGCTTGATTGCGTGTCATTTTTAAAAATGCACCAGCTAAAATTTGAATTCTTCCCCTTTTCATCCTTTTTCCTTACGACTTCTACTGATTGACATGAAATGTGGCCAATCTGAAATTTTTTTACATTAAGCATACCCATTCGATATAGGCCTGATTATGCACCCAAAATGTTGTGGTCTGGTAACGTGAATCTCCAAAATGTGATAGTAACACAATAACTTGCCAATGCATTTTATATGAGGCAGAGCAGTCATGGTGGTGACACAACAAATCTGTTCCATTTTAGGCAGATCATTTCGCTTTCAATATCCGTTTGGATAATGGTGTTTTTAATCTAAAGCTGGGATTTTTCTTTGTGCAGATACGATACTGGTCTAACAATTTTACTTTTATGTCAATGCAGGTAGGCTATAATTGTATTTGACTTTGGAAATAGTTAAACTACACACACAGTAGGTTACTGGAAAATGCAGTTAAGCTAGTAGCTCTGCCCAACACTCACAATCATCTGAGATGTCACTGCCACTACATCAAGAAAGTGGAACACCAGCAGCTGGTACCACTATGTGGATCTCATCTTGATCAGCAGAGAGTGATGAGTGAATTAAGCAAGTCAACACTACCATATGGCAATTGTTTTCTCTCACCACAGCTTTTGGAATTGGTTCAGCCAACTGGAGGACCACATTTTGTGTGTACGGTTCAAAGTTGTGCAGAATACCATCACAGCTTGCCAGCAGAAAAATCTCATAACCCACTTCTGCTTTAGATGGTTTTAACCCTTAAAATAGACCATTTGCTCATTGACATTCAACTCCTCTTTCATGGGTATGGCTTTCAGTAGATGAGTGGTTAGGTGTCACATTTTGTAGAGTGAATGCAGATATCAGATATCATTTCTTACTGTGTTTGTAACGAGCAAGTGATAATAGTAATGCATATAAATGGAGGCTATTGCAAACATGCATACACAAATACATGCAAACACACATACCACATACATTGCCGTTGAAAGACACACAGTCATGGATTTGGTCATTTTTCGTTCACACGAATGACAAATAAATGAAGGTTTCTGTCATATTTTTAAATAGAACTGTTTTAAATGGGGGTATTCTGTAGCCTACATGACAGACCTACTAATTGTTTGTAGGCTGTGTATAGAGGATCTATAGGACTAGGTAACATTAATTTTGAAATGTGGCATTACAGGGTAGCTACAGTAGCCATAAAGAATTCATTATCTTTTGCCGGTATCCATACGACCGGTGACATTACCCACCGTAATGTACTAATGTTATATGCTCGACCTGTTGACTTGTTAGCAAGGTAGCTAATGTTAAACTTAGCAAATGCAAAACTGTCTAAAGTGTGGGTGTATTTTATTTGGATTTCATAAATATAAATGAGTTTCCAACAAAGATTATGCATTTGAAAAAGTAATAGTTTAAAATTTTTTGGCAATTATTAAGCATCAAACAAATATATCTGAGTCCAAGGGAAGATTTGAACCCAGGTCTGTCCATCTTCCAAGGGTTCTGTAGGCAACCAAGCTATATATGTCCATTTCTCTACGTGTATTCAATGTTTTTATTAGCTCTTGTAGCTAAATGTTCAATGGGGAGACATTCTTTGTGGGCCTGGAGCGTCTGTGATGATGTAACCGGCAGGAAGACTTAGAAGTGGAAGAAAGAGAAGGAAAAAAGTTTGAGGCTTTCTTGTGTGGACATGTGAAGTTAGTGAATTCTGTCTGTTGACATGAGGTCAGAAGGTACATAAATTAATGTTTTTAAGAGCTAAGAGTCTGTGGTCATTGTAAGTATTCCTGTGGGAAACCCTGAAAAGTGCCAAACTCTCAGTGCTGTATAGATATGAGGCATGCCGCCCCATCAAGCCATCCCATACCTGCCATCCCAATTCCTTCAGCACATAGAGGAGCAGATGAAATCAGAAAATGCTTAACTGCTTTCCAAGGCTTACTGTACAAAATCAAAGAATCCCACATTTTTGAATTGTTAAAACATTCTATGAGTATGATCAAAATATATTTATAGTAAAACTATATTTAGTTCTTAACATTATATTATGTAAGTGCAGTGGGTAGTACTGTTGCCTCACAGCAAGAAGGTCCTTGGTTTTCTCTAGGTTCTCTGGTTTCCTCCCAAGACATGCAGTTTTAAATTGACCCTAGGTATGAGTGTGTGTGTGTGTGTGTGTGAGAGAGAGAGAGTGAATGGTGTGTGTGTGTGCCCTGCAATGGACTAGCAAACTGTTCAGGGTGTATTCTTGCCTCTTTCCTAATGCTTGCCGGGATAGGCTCCAGTGACCCTGACCAGGAAAAAGCAGGTATAGATAATGGATAGGTGGAAAACCATTTTAGTACATCACAAGAACAGATTCAAAGATCCATTCAGAGGGATGTTTAAAAGGGCACAACTTCACATGATCACCTGACCCATAAAAAGAGTGCAGTATCAAAGAAAACTTGACATGAGGTTTGTTTGTTTTAAATTACATGTTTTCAAAGTTAAAAGTAAAAAGCAGTATGCTTCAGAATGACTGCAGAGACATTCTCATCAAAATAGTCAATGGACAAATTGCTTGAGAAAGCACCCAAAAAACACTGTTGTATGGAACATGACAGCTCTAGACCCAAGGCTAATGTTCTCCAGTAAGGAGAAATGTAACAGAAACAATAAGAGGATTCTGAGGATTTTAGCTGATGCAAAGAAAGTGAACACAAAAAATATGACATACTAAGGCAGTTTAGTGGTATAACTGATAAGGATGTCTAGCCTGCTGAATTCAGACTTTCATACAAATGATAGGGTGGATGTTCTACATGATCGCATGGCAAACAATGGCTCTTATTCAGATGTCTGGTGTGTTTGCTGAAGCATGTTGCTCCTTTGTCACAGTCAAGCAACAGTGGAGCATGGCTTTTCAATTAACTAAAAGCTTGAAGTTTAAAATTTGCATGAGAAATATCACTGCAAATTATTGCGAATCATATTCAGTCAGTCAGTGAAGTGCTCAATGTGGAAGTCAAAAAGCAATTCATGCATCTGTTGTGAGACAGCAGTATATGGCCAATCTTGAAGATTGAAAGAAAAAGCAAGTCTGAAATGTTAACATCTTCAGTGGCTGAAATTGAGGACCTCGGAGAAAAAGAAGAGATAAAATATGGAAATTGAGTCTGACAAAGTCAGCAAATGAGTTCACAGAAAAGGCTGAGTCAACAGGGCACCTGACATCGATTACTAATTCCAGCAGCATGCCACAAACTTCTAACAAGAAGCTGGGTGAAGTCCTCACCATATGGCATAAAATAGATGAGCAATAGTTAGGTGCAACATATATTTATATTGTTTTATGGGTGCCTTGCAATTTAAGTCATTTCAGCCATTGTTATACAATGTTTATACATTCTGGTGATAATTTATTTGGTTGGACAGTCAAAATATTATTATATTGCTATATAGGCCAAATATTTGCATACCTAATGTAGTGTATTTGTAAACATGGATGTATGTTTCATATAAGGTTATGTCAGTCATCTCATAGTTGAAGGGTTAAAAGGGGCTAGGAAAGGTATTACCCACATTGTTTATTCACATTGAGAGTTGACACTACAGAGCAGGATTTTTGCCCGTTTTTGCTTATAAAACCTGCTTAAAAGTGCTTTAAAGGCCATTGAGTTCCTGAAAATCAAAGGTCTGAAAAGCATAAAAACTGACTATATAATATTGACTATAATTTGTATATGTGGCATATCATGTACGGAACAAAGACAGTCTTTCTGTCTTTAGTATACGATCAAAGAAACTAGAGAAAGGACAATTCCCTACAGTGATACAATTTGTAAAAATTGTCTATGTAGTTACATTAATATAAAATATATTCTTGTGATCCATCATCATACAAGGCACTTCAAAGGGGTCACTTATTTGACGTTTTGAGGTCTTCTGGAAAATCTGACTTTGACAGCTTCTCTTCTAGACTGAAAGCAAAAGAACTGAAATCCTTGAGAAAAGAGATTTAACCTGCTGTGCTCAGTGAGGGTCTGATGCATCAGACAATCGCATACATGGGAAAAAAGAAATGTGAGAAAAATAAAAAGAGATCAGAATACAGTGAAGCCTGCCTTGGCGATCACCATGGTACAGCAGCCACCTGTCCACGAAACTCTCTTTCATTTTTCTCTATATTTTACATTTGCATGGCGGTCACCTGCTCAATGTGGTTGGCGGCAATGCTGTTGCTCTCCCACAGGAGCTTAATTGATGGCTATGATGGCCACTAGTCAGAGTATAGTTTCTTAGGCCTGGTACACACCTAGCACTAAAACCTGTTTGGAAAACCAGTTTTAGCTCCTTAAAACTGTCAAATCCACATTATCAGGGGTTTCTAAAACATTTTTTAAAACGAGGTAGGATCAAAAATCCTTTCAAAAACCCTTAACTTGTTTTACCCATAAATGCATACAGGATTGGTTTTCTAACCTAGCTAGCTGTAGAATCATTTCTCTTGCATCATATATAAGGACATTGTATTCTACAGGAATTTCAAACATCTTCAGTTTAACATTTTTACTTTTTTAATTATAATGATCATATTTTATGTACATATTATGGCTTCCAATCGAAGCTCAACCTGGATGAAGGACATGGTGTAAACACTTGGAAAATGAAAAAAAAAAAAACTGTGATTTATTTAATTTTTTCAAATATAAATGTCACAATATTTTTGGCATGTATGCAATGGCAATACAGACAACAAGTTATCACAAATTTTGGACAAAAAATGTTCGCTGGATTTTTGCTGTGTAAAACCTACCAACTTCATTATGATGTTTGTTGTCTGTGTGGATTTCCAAAATGCAAAGGTGAGGACCCCCCAAGCTTGTTTTGCCACCCCACATGTTACAAAGTAATGAACCATTGTCATTAAAACATTGGCATCGTAAAATAGTTGATAGATGTCAAACCAATAGCTTTAACATTTTCAAACGGTGTATCGTGTGATCAGATTAATTGAAAATTTCACAATAAAAAAATGGAAAGAATGCAAATAAACCCATCACGTTTAAGGTTTAGGACCTCTAGAATATTCTATTGTTACATTAGAAATAAACTATAGGACAGTTCATGAAAGATTTATTCATTAAGAGAGATAAGGTATATAAGGCATTAACTAAGGAATTTTCACTATTTTTGCCAACCTTTGTCCCTGGCTTTTCTGGCAGCAACGGTTTTGTTTTGTTCTTCATATCTGTCCATTACATACTGTATATCTATCCATATCATTCTTTTTTACTGAGGTGAGAAATACACTGCTAGAATATGGTCCATGCCGTACTGCTGCAGGGTCATTGTTGTAGGCACAACAACTTTTATAGGAATGCACACAGAGCTGAATAACAAAGCCTGTGTTCAGCAAATTGGTAACTGCCTTCGCAATATTGGTTAAGCCCTATTGCAGTTGTTAGGTTTTGTCAAGCTAGCTGACGGAAATAAATATAGGCCAAGCTAATTTTCCATCACCAGTACTATCTACTGCCAAAAAAGTAAATTAGATACAGCTCACTTTAAAAGTAGATTAAACAATCGGATCACAATTCAGAAGCTGGTGAGATGATGTTCCCTTTCATGTTTCTGTTTGTGGAGTGGAGTGCAGGGAGAGTGGGCATATTCTATGGCCATACAAATGTTATTGCCTGTTTCTCAAAGATTATAATCTAAAGATTAAATATCCGACAGCACTGATGTGGGGCATAAGGTTTGGCTCACAGTCTGATTTCCAATTTTTCCCAAAGGTGTTTGATGGGGTAGAGGTCAGGTCTCTGTGCAGGCCAATCAAGTTATTCCCCACAAAACTCAGCAAACCATTTCTTTATGGAACTTGCTTTGAGCCCGGGGGCACTGCCATGCTGAAACAGGTAAGGGCCTTGCCCAAACTGTGGTCACAAAGTTGAAAGCCCACAATTCTCTGCAATATCATTTTCCTTCACTTGGACTAGAGGGCATAGCCCAAACCATGAAAAACAGCCCCAGGGCATTACTCCTCCTACACCAAACTTTACAGTTGACAATATCCGGGCCAGTACAGCCCTATGCATTCTGCCAAACCCTGATTCATTTGTCAGACTGCCAGATAGTGAAGCTTGATTCATCACTCCCCATTTCATGAAGCTCTTGATGAACAGTTCTTGTGCTGGCGTTATTTCCAGAGGTAGTTTAGGGCTACTAGGTAGTAATGGGTTATTAAATGAACTCATTTTTTATTTAAAGATGTTTGCCATTTTATGTTTGCCATTTGTCTTTATGTTATGACATTTGAACATAAGAAAACTCAGTTTTGTCAACATTGAATATTAAACCATTGTTGTCCCATCATGTTTGTTGACTGACAAAAAAATTAAAACCACTGGGTCAGTCACCTGAATGGTCATAGTATCATCATAGCACAGCCATGCCTTCTGTCAAAACCATTCCACACAATGTATGGTGTTCAGGGGCGTGTCTACAGGTGGGCTGGGGTGGGCATTGCCTACCCAGAGATAAGCCTTGCCCACCCAGAGGAATCATCTGCCCATCCAATGAAAACTCTGAAAAAATTACCGTTATAGCTATTTTCTTGAGCGTTCATAGTTTTCTGTAATTTTGTCAGTGGTCATCAAAAATGCACTACTTTCCTATTGGCCATTTTGAAGGTGTGGGTGTGCTTAGTCAGTGCTGCTCCTTTACATTATCGCTAAACCACGACACTTCTTCGCTTGCAGTACAGACATGGTTAATAAGTTATATTAGTGGTCTTGTATAGTTTCACAGTTGAGTTTGCACGTTTTGCAATCTGCGTGTTTCTTTTAAGTTACCAGCTCACTTGGTGGCCATTGGTTTAGTGATTAGCCAGCTAGCTAGCCAGCATTTTTGTATAGCCGTTTCTGTGGATAAAATCGCATTTATAATTGTTATTTTCTGTTAAAAACATTTAATTAATATTCAGGGAGATAACCAACTACTCGCAAGTTAGATGTAGGCATTTACTAATACCACCGCACCGTTTCAGGCTGGAAAATAGCCTGTTGAAACAGAGAAATTGCAGAGTTGTCTTAGAATCTTTATCGCCGCAGAATGCAGCAAGGCTGGCAGCGTCGGCATAGCAACGAAACTTCAAGCACGTCACAAGTGGTACAACAGCTGTTTTAGAATGTCATTGCTTCATTTTTGCAGCCCGGATCAAAATCGGCATGACAGTACCAAATGAGACATTTGTTTAGTGTAACAGAGTTTAATTATGTTTTTCTTTTTCACGAGGTAATGGCCCCGGAAACCCCCGACAAAAATAGGATGCATTCCTGCATTATTGCATTCCTTTTGTCCCCCCCCCCCCTTTTCAAAATTAAACTACACTCTTGTTTACATACCTTATTTAGGAAAAGCAACATTTTTGTTGTTGCCCACCCAAATAATCCAAATGCCCACCCAAAGATGACATCCTAGTAACACCTCTGATGGTGTTGACAGTTAAAATACTGACTCCACCCATCTTTTATGTAATATAAGATAATAAATACTTTATTTAACCCCATGGGGTAATTTGTCCTCTACATTTAACCAGTCTTAGCTACTTAGGAGCAGTGGGCAGTCAAAATGCAGTGTCTGGGGAAAATCTCCTGTTTTAAAGCCAATGCTTTGGTCAACGGCAATGGCAGGAGTATACCTAACCTGACATGCATGTCTTTCAGGGTGGGAAGAAACCAGAATAGCCAGAGGAAACCCACATGAGCACAAGGAGAACATGCTAACACAAACCTGGATCCTCCTTCTTGCAAGGCAACAGTGCTAACCTCTGTGCCACCATGCTGCCCTGTAGAGGTACATGAAGGGTTTTGTCTCTGACCACAGTACACCAGTAATTGTTATCAGTAGAGTTAAAGGTCCTGCGCACCAAAATCCACATTATTAAGTTTCTATTGTTCTCTTTTGTTTTGGGGTTATGTGAAGAATTACACTTGTGTGTCCCTTTGTAAAAACAAATGCTTACCTATCTTGTAAAAGATTTGGTTCAGATTAATGCATGTCATGTCGTCAGGCTATGTAGTTGATCAATAGGATTTCATTTAGGTGGGCCCTTTTGCTGTCCAGAAAACCTCAAATAGACTAGTTATAGCTTTATTTATTTGTGCAAGTTAGACAGCTGACACAAGCACTTGTACCAAATATTCCTCTTTCTATATCTCCTATATCCATGCTTGGATGTGCATGGAACAATTGAAGAAAATAGATGACATTTTCAACAGTGTTATCTGCCTTGACAAAATGCAGGTGTACTTATGACTGAGCCAAAGCGAGAGTAAGTAGCTAGGTGACCATTCTGCTACCAGACCGCTAAATAATTCCACCCACTCAGTTTATCAGCCTATTCATTTTGACTACTGAATTTAGTAAGTTACATACCTATGTGGTTTTTCTTTTCCCCAAGCCCCTGCCAACAAGAGATGTTGGATGCCGGACTTATCTGCCAGGGCCAACAACACAAGTTGTTGCTTGCCAGACTGACCCAGCAGCACGGCATAGAAGGACTATGAGCATGCAGATCTCCAGAGAGAGAGGGGTGCACGAGAGAAGTCTTGGTGTGTATCTGGGTAATATGGCACTGTCCAAATGTCCGGACTGTGAGCTTTAATTTGAGAGTATTTACATCATTATCCAGTGATCCCTATAGGAATTACAGCCCTTTTTATACATGGAGAGAAACCTTCTCATTACGATTGTCTTTGATACATCCATGCTTACAACCTGGAGAGTGTTCTTTATCTGTTTGATAGTTGAAAAGTCGTTTTCTTCACTATTAAAGTATTCCTTGGTCATCAACTACGGTGGTCTTCCGTAGTCCTCCAGGTTGTTTGTTATTGGTGAGCTCACCAGTGCATTCTTGCTTCTTATCAATGTGCCTAACAGCTGCTTATGACGAACCCAATGACTTGATTATCTCTGGTCAATTTATTCTGATTTATCCAACCTGCGTTGGCCAGCTTTAGCGAAATTGGCAGTTCTTTGGTCCTCATGTTCAGAAACAACAGCAATAAATGACTCCAAATGCACGTAGAATCAACCATAGACCTTTTCTTAGCTTTCTTATGGATGAACTAAAGATGTAAAAGCAGACCAGACTGTACTTTCAAATTCAATATAAAACAGTAAAATAAAACAATAAAAACAAAAACAGTATCACTGTCCAAATAGTTACAAAATGCAATGTATTTATACTTTTTTTTACAGACTTGTTTAACAGAACCTTTGGCTGGGGCAAAAGTATGCAAGAATAATTGTGCCCAACTAAAAAAATCAAAGAACAGCATCTGTTTCTCAGTAGCTGAACACTTTAATACTTAATTTTAATTTGAAATTATCTTTGAAAATGTTTTTTTTATTATTTTTTTACCAACATTCCAGAATCAATCTAAAGTTTAAATAATCTGTAAAATGTGTAACTCACTCTGGGTAACTAGGCAATAAAAATATAAAAATAATAAAATTAAAATTGCCAGAAAGAGACCTGTAAATGAGGCACTTGCTATAAAAACCTGAAGGGTTCAATGATTCACAATGCATTTTTGAAAAGTATGTAGGTAATATATACTTAATGAAGTGGTAAGCACATTCAACTTTGAATTCCACATTCTGTTTTGGTCTGTATCTGTAATCTACAGGGGCTGTGAAACAGCTCCAGCAGGGAATTCGTTGTCAGCCTGAAGTAAAAGCTATATTCATTTCAACAGGCCATGATGGACATGTTTTTATCAGAGTTGCTTTCAATATCAAAGGCTGTATTTTTTTGTAAGAGAACAGCAGCCCATTTGTTTGAGCAGAGTGAGGCATTGCTGTGTTTGTTTTTCAACCCAGGATATTGGATCATGCTAGAAGATCAAGAAACATTGTTTGTTATATATCAGTAGTTTCTCATCCACTGCATGAAAAAACTACTGTGGTTAAGACTACAATATTCTCTATCAGACTACACCAGGAAATGAGAGAACAGCTCCAATTTCTCCCTAGGTTTGGTAAATCTAAAACTGAACATTTTATGAGAGAATATAAAATAGCCTCTTGCATCCCTTGCAAATATCTATTTCAGCACTGTCCATATGACCCAGTGAAAATCAGGCACAAACCCTATTTTCATATTGCTCTTATTTAAAAAAAAAAAATGGAATGAACAAGAATATAAAAACAGAAAATCTTAACTCCACTGCATTCAACTGCCAAGGATTTCTCCTGGGTTTTTCTTTTCCCTGATAGAACAGTTGCATAACATTTTTCCATCTGCAAGTTCATTATCATCAATAACTCAGCTACATTCTATCTTTCATCAGAGCATCATCCATTCCAGGCTTAGCACCTTTCTTGCAATGTAAACCAATTTTGTTTTTCAATTGCAGATAGTATTAAACAATGCCCTCAGAGCTCAAGGCTGTCTGAATAGGAATGATTTATTACAAAGAGAGAAGTCTTTGCGTCAGATTCAAGAGCTCTGCAGTGTAAAATAAACTAATTTATATTCCATATTGCCAGGCTGCAGTGCTTAATATTCCTGTCAGCATTCTGGCCGTGTATTCTGTTGAATTCTGCAGCAATAAGGCAACTGCCTTTGAGAAGCTTCCAAGCAAAATTAAACATTTCATCAGATTATTGTGATCATATCAGATATGCCCCTGATATAAAAAGCAGCATCATTCTGTCCTTTCTTTTGTTGTCTTCCAGTGGTATTGTATCGAGGTGCTGTTTTTCTTAGCGCAGTTTCTATAGTCTAATAAAATAATGTTAGTATTTAGCCTACATGGCAGCAAAACAAGTAGCAGATTTTTGTGTTTCTTTAAATTGTGTCTTAAAACTCAGTCAGTAATGCTTAGGCAATGCAAATATGAGTCTGAGCTATGGAGTGAGATCACTGCAAAAAGTAAATTAACAATTGAACATTTTGAATTCAATGTAACATTTAGAATTTGTATCTCCCCAACTTGAAGTCCTAATTGCACACTTTTCATGCATTTTTTTTTAATCATATTAGCTTTTCAAAACTGTAAATTTCACTTGTAATTCATCAACTTTAATCCATATTCAAGATTCTTTTCCATGCTCATTCAAGTAGACAAATACAAGATTGGTTATGTAATTATGCATGCCTTAAATTCAAGTCAAAATGAGTCATAAAAACAAAATTTAATTATTGCATGACATAAATGTGAGAGGAAAACAGTGGATAAACCATCCAGCTTTTCATGGTTCTGTGTTTGTGTCTGCGTTTCCTTTTTTGGGCCGCCAGATGGCGGTACTTCTGTTTGTAGTTCTGTTCCTTTTCCCTGTTTAATTGTATTATTGTTTTCAATTATTCAATTATTGTTTTTTGGTTGTGTCTTGTTTTCCCTTCCCTCTGTGGTCTGATTGTGCATTGTGCCCTCCTGTGTCTCATTAGTGTCCTGCTTAGTTAAGTTCTCTGCTTCCCTGACTCGGGTGCTGGTTCCTTGTGTTTCCGCGTGTGGTTCTCACCGAGTGTCTGACTGTGTTCCTGCCTCTGTTTGGCTTCTTGCGATTTTTGGATTTTCTGTTTTTTGTATTTCTGTTTTGTGTTTTTGGGATTTGCCTTGCGAGGCATTTTCTTGGTTTCCTGCGTTTGTTCCTGAGTTTTTGTAAATAAAGTCTTTGTGTGAATTTTCCTTTTGGAGTTCTTGGGTTTTTTTACTCTGCATTTGGGTCCATTCCTTCACCAGTCCTGAAACAGTTTTCCTTGATATTACAGTACATAATCAAGCTCCCAGTTGAAAGATAAATGTGTGATCATCACCTATCATGGCAGCAAAGAATTAGAAAAAAAACTTTTTCTAATCTGCTGTTAGCGTTAGGAAAACCCTCAGAGGTGTCATGGCATGTGCAGAAGGTTGTCCTGAACACATTTGGAATTTTACATTTAATACAAAATACAATTTTTTAATGTACACAAGGAAGACAGTGGACAATTTCTTGCTTTTCCACCCAATGCCAAAGAGAAATTCAACTATAATGTTGGTGACACATATTCTTCATTACCAGCTCCTACAATACAAAGAAAGTACTAGTCAAGTGCTACTAAAGACTAGCTTGTAAACTCAGTGAGATTGAAATGGATGTGTGTAACTGCATCAGAAATAATATTGGGGAGAAAAAGTCTCAAAATAATTTTCCTGAGTTTGACATTGCCTCATATCGAATATCAATGGAAAGTGATTTGTTTTGGATTGATGCATGGATGCATGATCCACCAGAGTTTGATATTTGATAAGGCATAAATACATATGCTAATTCAGGTATGATGGACCTATTGGCTGCAAAGAATCAGAAGTCCATCGATGATACACAATCGAGGGGAAGAATATGTATTTTGGCATATGAAGTCTGATAAACTCAATACAGCTCTGGGGAATCATCTAGAGGAATCTAACTAACTGGTTCCTCTTGACTAATCACTCAAAGGCTAAATTGAAGGCCTGTCAACCATGTTAGAGCTGTTTTTTTAGAGTGACAGGTATATTACTCAATCATATTTTTATTTGCAGTGGGTGGGACAGTAGTGGTGTGTGCCTCCTAGGTGAGACAGTGGGGACACCTCACTACTGTACAGTCAGTCAGTCAGTAGCACAGCCTCCAATTGTTTTTTCATGCTCTAGGCTAGGTGGTGAACATTATTCCTAGTGTGATGTAGTGACAATGGTGGTTGCAACAACAGGCGGCCACTAGCTAACAGGCTTTACTCCTGATTGGCTGCTTTTCAGCACGAACAAGGACCCTGGGGGCTCCTGAGGCTTCAACAACTTATTCGGGACTAAAAATATTTAGTAAACTGTGATGAGCTGATGTGGCAAATATCAAATGGTGGTATGCTAGCATGGAAAACTTTTGACCCACTTGACCCACTCTTCTAATAACATTAGTTAAGAGCTGTTTTAAGCTCTGTGGATTTCAGTCCATTATTTCTTTTTACTAAATAAAGTAAAAAGTAGCCAGAAATGGAAAATGCATGCTGGTGGCTGGCCAGCTAACAACTGGTATGTTGTATCTCTGCATGCTAGTTCTACCATGCATTTTTTACACAATAATTACACTAGCCATTTTCTAAATTGGGTGCTTGATGGGTTTATATGTCCAACTCAATTTTTAGTAATTTTGTGACATGTGGATGTGTCTGCCACCGACATTGAGGAATTGTACGTGGGTTTTTGTTCCAAAATAATTCCAAATAAATCTTCAGTAGGAACCTTCCCTGTGTTTTTATATCTTAGAGGTTCAACCATAGACATGTGCAGACAAATAAACACATATCTTAGACATGATGTTTCACTTAAAACATGGTCTGGGTTAGTTAACCTAGACCTATTGTTAGAATTAAAATGTGGTCTGGGATGGTTAACACCATAAACACATAATTTAGACATTGAACTTTCAAAGCTGTGAATGTTTTCTTTCACACACCCCATATTGTGCCACTCAACCCATGTTGACGTAGATGTTTCAGACCACAAAGCTACCAGAGGTAAAAATATTCTGTTTGCATGGGACAAAATTAGCAACTCTACTCATGCTATGTATGTTTGCACTACCGTTGCCCCTAAAAAGGGGCCCTAAAAACATTGCAAGAATTGTCATTTTTTCTCACAACCTTATTACATTGTTGAAAAAAGCTATGCTTGATACCAGCTTGGTATCTTTATGTTGCCTAACTAGATACAGTGTACATGGATGTGGAGAGAAACATGAGACTTATCAACTTTAGTACCTAACTAACTTTAAAATATTGAATGAACAAACATGAAATACTCAAAAACAGGGACAGTAAGATTTATGTGTAGCCTGCATGTCCAACATAAGCCCTCACTTGAGCAGAAAATGGCAGGTTCCCAGTGCTCAGGATATGTATGTCCTTTTCTCTCCAATTTACTGTGAGCACAAATCTGAGCACAGAAACAAGCCATATAGTAATATAAGGGTGCTGGCTGAACTTCTGTGATAAAAATAACAAAAAGACACAAACATTCCAAGCATTACTTTTAATGTTTTGCGTGCTACACTATTTCAGAGAAACTCTTTATTCATGCATTTGTGTACAACATATTTGGATTTGGACACATCGTAAATAATAGATGCAATCATTAAAATCAAATGGTCATTCATACAGAGTAGAAATTATTACAGACAGGCTCTTTAACACCCATTTCTTCCTTTCGTACTACAGTCCTGCATCTTTTTTTTTCCTGTTGTTGTCATCAATCTTCTTCCTAATTAGTAAAGTCAGATAGGGCTAATTGCTCTTTATGAACTACAAGGTTGTCATTGAAATCCCCCATAATATGATCTCTGGATCCCATATAAATTGGTAATTAAGGCTTCGGCTGGCTGACTTGAGAATTAGTTTGTTGAAGAGCGCAAGGCGAGAAGCAGTGACGCACGTCATTAAGGAGTTGTGGGCCATTGTTCTCGTTTGCAGTCTCACATCCCCAAGGAAGAAAATGGCTCATCACATGACCATGCCAGAATCAACGTGTACCTTCTGAGTGTAACCATAAACTGGTGCACAATGTCCTGATATCTGGTGCCTAGACACCTGGAATACTGATTTCTTCATTATTCTATTTAAAATAAGGGGCTTGACAGCCAGGTGTTAAAGCAGAGTGGGTCTTTTGAAAGCAGCAGCTGTAGCACTCCTACAACAATGCCAGTGATTTGGGCAGAATAAAGAGCATCATTAATGTTCACAAGCAAACGCAGTTCTTCCAACAAGTTGTATTTCAGGTCTCTCTTCCCAGGGATAATTTTGTAGTCCCTCGAGAACAAACCCACGGATTTGCTCTTTGTTTGAATCACAATTTAATTAACAACACGTCTATTGAGTTTCATACATTGAGCATGGTTTGAGCTGGAAACAAAGCCAAAGTACTCTCCCCTCCTCACTTCTCAGCACAGATTTCCAGTTATCATCACAATCACGGTCTTTAATTGCTACAAACAGGGAAATGAGAAAAGTCCCCTGAGAATTGCTTTGTGTTTTGTTGTGCAGAGTACTGATCGTCCGTTTCCTTAAATAGATATAATGCATGAGTGCATAAGTGGTGGCCCTCTAATTGGTATTGCTGTCTTATGATCAATTTACTGCTCCTTTAAAAATAGAGCAACCTCCAATTATGGTTTTATCATTAGTATTATGATTTGGAAGAGGTTCCTACTCAGACTTACAAGCCCTTCATGGCAAGATATATGAATGTATATCATAGAAGAAACGCATATATTAGTATGGAACCAACAGTACAAAAAAGGGACAGAGCCTCAAACTTAATTCTTGATTATTAAAAAAATAATAATGTAAAATACAAGCAGATAGCAAAATTATTTATCTTACATAAACCACTTAATTATTATCCATTAACCTAAATACCTTCACATCAAGCCAAACAGTAGTCTAAAGCAACATTGCCTTATATCATGGTGTTCACATGGTGGCAAACAGTGAACAGTAAGGGCAACATTACTTTGAATCATGAATCAATGAATATTGTACACACTCACATTGCCCAGCACTGTTCTGTAAGATCAACATTATTGGAATTCAGGATACGGTGCGAAAGAGGTTCAGAGATTTTGGGTAAAAAATAATTATAATAAAAGGAAAGGTTTCAGGGGTTTAAAAAAAGAGTCACATTTCTTATTTTAAATTCACTTTTCCATATCTGCATTAGAACAGTATGTACTAATGCAGTTTTGGAAATGGATGGTATCACATCATAATTCATCCGTCAAATTGTGGTGGAAGTCATGCACTTGAAAATGCAATTTGATATACAATAAGTGTGACATAGTAACGTCAGAATCCTACTTAAGTTTAGTCTGAAACAATAGAATCACAGTAGAATACAGGTCTCTTTTCAGCTGCCAGAGAGCATGCATTCAGTTCCATGGATCAGTGGGACTGTGGGATCCTTGATCCTTCCCCATGCAGGAGAATTTGCATGTAAAAAATTACAGTAATTAAAATATGGGAATTGGTTCACATTATCATTGTGAATCAAATATAAACACTAACTCAGCAATGCTTATAGGAGGGTAAACCATTGTAACATTGCTGAGGTGGAGTGATTCTTTCAGGGTACTCTTTTAGAAATTGGTTCTCACTACAGACACCATCCTTTTAATGTGCTCGCAGCTACACTGAATTACCATATTGAAATTACATCAAATGCATTGGCTTCCAAGTGTAGTAACATTAACACTTCAATTTGCTCAGGGCAAAACCTGTCAAAATGTAAAAATAAAGAAATAAATGTGTAAAAAAACAAATGTTGAAATATCATTAGTTAATCATTTATTATTGTGTTAATTTTATTATTGATTTAATCTTTTATTTCTGAATGACTGGCTTCATTTACATTACATTACATGAATTTATTTAGCAAGTGTTTTTATCCAGAGCAACTCATAATGTAGGAGAACATAAGTGCATTCATCTGATTTATATGGGCAATTCTGCCAGACCTGGATAACAACATTCTCAGGCCAGTGATTATACTGTATATTATTATACTTTACATATATTACACATATTACACTTTGAAAGAACCGAAATATAAATATTGAATACATCAAGATAGGACGTCTGTTCCACAAATGAGGGCTAATACAGACAGGCATTCTGTGTGGGAACAGTCACTATGGATGGGAGGACAAACAGTCACCCTGAGGTGGCAGAGCTGAGAGATCTGGCCAGGGTTTAGGCTTTGAAGATTGATTGGTGGTATGGTGGAGCTGCATTTAGACGATTACATTTAGCCCCATTTCTATTACTCATAAGTACAGTATTTTTAAGTAATATTTTCAGTGAGCATTATATTAAATTGTTTTTTTTTCTGGTTCTTGGCGCATTTAACAATTACTGCTCCATTTTATTATTCTATGATGGCAACACAAAGCATCTATAGATATACTATGTAATCATTGCATAATTATGCCAGCTTGCTCCATACCCTTGAAATAGCATCTCAAGAAATCACAATATTAATATATTTTATATTCATAATATTATTGATCTTAGTTATAGTCAAAAGCTGATATTTAGCTGCCATATAATGTAGGGTTTCTAGATGATATTTGCAGGATTCCTTTGAAGTAAAATGGGTATTCTGTTTTTAATTGGGCTATGAATGCATTACATTTTTGTTGTCAGTATCAAATGCAAGCCATAATTGGAAAGGTACAGTGAATTGCACTTGTAGAAGACCACAACCTCATCAATTCTTTTTACAGTATTTTAGGACAAGGCTACTCTTCTGTAAACCACAAATGGCTACATAATTTCATTGTAATCAGCAATTTTGTAGATGCTGATATTAATTTATTGTCAAATGTTTAAGTATTTACATTAAAATGCTGAGCTATGCAAGGGAAACCGGTTAAGCATGATGGTTCCGATTCTAAATATAGGAATTCTTGTCATATTTAGGTAACACTGTACATGTTTGTACCAAAATCTTTGGTGCTACTGTCATGTCAGTCTATGTCATGTCATGATCAGTCTATGTAATATGTTACATATTACTTATTATTCCTCTTTAAGAGTAGTGTGATTCCAAAAGTATGTGGACACCCCTTCTAATTAGTGATTTTAGCCACACCCATTGCTAACAGGTGCATAATAGCATACAGCCATGCAACCTCCATTGACAAATATTGGCAGTAGAATGTGTCATACTGAAGAGCTCAGTGGTTTTCAATGTGGCATATAAGTCATAGGATTCTACCTTCCCAACAAGTCAGCATGTCAAATTTCTGCCCTGCTAAAGCTGCCCCAGTTACCTGTATGTGCTGTTATTGTGAAGTGGAAACATGTAGGCATAAACAACAGCTCCGGTGGGGAGCAGTAGACCACACAAGCTCACAGAACAGTTGCGCTGGGTGCTGAAGCGTGTAGCACATAAAAATAATCTGTCCTTGGTTGCAACAATCACAGGGGTTCCAAACTACCTCAGGAAACAACATCAGCACAAGAACTGTTCGTCTAGAACTTCATGAAATGGGTTTCCATGGCCAAGCAGCCATACACAAGCCTAAGATCACCATGTGCAATGCCAAGCGTTGGCTAGAGTGGTGTAAAGCACACCATGGGACTCTGGAGCACTGTGTATGGCAGAATACATTGTGCCAACTGTAAAGTTTGGTGGAGGAGGAACAATAGTCTGAGGCTGTTTTTCATGGTTTGGGCTAGGCCCCTCAGTTCCAGTGAAGGGAAATCTTGCACTTCAAATTTTATGGGAACAGTTTGGGGAAGGCCCTTTCCTGTTACAGCATAAGACAATGCCTCCCATGCACAAAGCAAGCTCCATAAAGAAATGGTTTGCTGGGTTTGGTGGGGAAGAACTGGCCTCACAGAGCCCTGACCTCTACCCCATCAAACACCTTTGGAATTAATAGTAATGCCGACTGCAAGCCAGGCCTCATGCCCAACATCAGTGACCAAACTCACTAATGCTCTTGTAGCTGAATGGAAGGGAATTTCCACAGCCATGTTCCAAAATCTACTGGAAAGCCTTTCCAGATGAATGGAGGCTGCAGCAGCAAAGAGGGATCCATTAAAGCCCATGGTTTTGGATGAGATGTTCAACAAGTACATAATGGGTGTGATATTCAGGTGTCCCCATATGGATATGAAGTATAGCTCTGACTAGCAAGCATGATATCTAACAACATGTGATTTGCATCAGTATCAAATCAAGTAATGATCACTAAACATCATGCTGTGAATTATACACAGTTTAACATACTGAAATGTTCGTGATTTATCAAAAATATAATTTTTTTTTTTACCTCAGGTGTCTTGTGCCGATATCCTAAGCAGATAATAAAGGAGGCGTTTCCAAGAAAGTACCTCCTACATTCCTCGGAACTACGTCATTGACAGTCACAGGGAGATAGAAAGCCAGCAAATTTGGCATATAGTATACAATATACAGTACTTTACACCTCTGAACATATAGTATACAATATACAGTACTTTACACCTCTTAACATCCATACAATTTGGTTATCAAGCGTCCATTTGGAGTCTCAAAGTGGCCTTTTTGGAAACCCACCTAGACATAGATATAATCAGCCACACTTATAATATCTCCACCCATTATTTGCACAATCGTCACTTTAATTCATATGCATTAAGGAGAGAAGCGCACCTTGTGATGACTCACACAAATGGTGCACATACGGCGCTTCCAGCCCTGTGTGTCTGTTTGATACACAGGGCGCATCACATCTGCACCTGAAACTAGTCGCAAAAGACCCAGTAAATCTAGCCCCTAGTACATAGGCGACTGCAAAAGGAAGCGTTACTGAACCATGTAGCTACTCAGGGGATTTGGAAACAGTTCTTATATCTGGATTTTCAGGAGGGTTATGAAAACCTTGAAAAGCCACACAAACTTGATATTTAAAACTGAGGTTCCCTCCATCCTGTGAGGGTTAGGGAATTCCCCATTTCATCTTGTGCCCTATAAATAGCATCTCAATAGGAGAGGTTGTGTGCATACAAATGTCAAATGAAAATATTTTCTAATGCCACCATGAAATTGTCATCGGAAAAGATTTTGCTTTTGTATTTTGTTTCATTCATGCTTTAATAATGTAAGAAGTCTGAAAATTGTAATGTGGAACAATAACGACTTGTAATGAGTTGTATAGCTTGACTAAAATCCCACAACCACTTTAGATTAGATTAGATGAGATTGTACTTGATTGATTGAGGGAAATTACAGCATTGCAGCAGCAGAGACAATACAGGACATGTATGGCACAAAATAAAAAGGTATAAGGATTATAAATAAATAGAAAACAAAAATAAATAAAAAATATATACAGCTCAAATAAATATATAAAAATCTCAAATTTATGGACTCCAGCACCTCCCGTGACCAGGAATAAGCCGGTATAGATAATGGATGGATATCTCAGATTGAACCCCCAAGAAATGTACAGTTGTTTAGTACAGTTGTTTTATACATTGCGCTCGGCTAAAGTGTTGGACATTTAATAATCACTACGTAGCACACTGACACATACAGATAATTACTGAAATGCATATAAGGATTGCAGTACTCATCATTAAATTACTGTTGCACATTGAGAAATTATTGCACATTGAGCTCGCAGTATAGATGTGAACACCAGTGTTGGTTACATATTTCTATCTGACATTGACAGAATAGACAGATTTACATATTAACATAATTAACAGGTATAAACTTCTCATGGAGAGCATACCAATTATATATGTACATACGTACATGCAAATTGCATGAAAATGAACCAATTTACATTAATCATCCATAGGCTTGTGTCTAATCTTTGGGATACAACTCTAATTAATGTTTAAAATACACAGCATTTCGAGAATGTAACTAACTATCCTTGCTGCTGAAATACAGAATTTTAATTTTGACCATACAAACCTCAACATGTATGACTACTCAGCACTTATATACAGTACATAAACCTGTTTTGATCCATTCTTGCCTTGAAAGGTCTACTTCGCTCAGCTCTATGCAGAAATGAAAATATTGAAAATATTCACAGGTATGTTAAAAAAAACTGAATTGGAGTAATGAAAGAAAAGACATTATGGCTGTGCCATACAAATCAAGGGGTGGAATGGATTATTGTAAATGCGGTCACAGAGGTGCTGCAGTATTTTTCCAGGCTCTATTAAAATTTCATGACCCGTGCATATTCCTACGAATGACATTATACAAATTATGCAAAGTCATATCACCAAGCCTATTTTAAAATGCAAAGTTTCGTGTTTCAGTGACAGAGGCAGATTCATGTACTCTGAGAGGATTGCATATACAGCAATCTATTATAGCAGTGGATATCCAGCTCATCTATAGCAGCCCTGGGCCACTCTGTCGTCTTCTTTAAGATGGGGGAGCTGGGACTGTATGCATGCAGGAGTCATTTATCAAAATGATACAGTGGGATCCACTCACTGGGTATGATTTCTTAAACACATCATTCTGGTGTCAGATGGGTCAGTGAAAGCAAGTCACCAGTGTGCACGGGTAATTACAGAAACCACAGTGTTGAACCAGCTGAATTCTTGCAAGGTGATAACCCGCGGTAATTGGCCTCGAACTTGAGCGGAGCAAATTGCATATGTATGAAGGCCATTGCTGTGCTCTACAGGTTTTCCACAGAAGGCTTTGGTTGCTCATAAAATAGACACGTGCAGATCAAAAGGGGACATTCACACGCTGTGCGACTGCTTGGTAACCTAAATCATCAGTGTTCCCCTGTTTAACCACAGGATGTAACCTCCAGTGTCCTGGGTGTGCTGTAATTGAGCTGTTTTGGACTTTTTTTTTTTAATTGTAAGGCTTTGCTCAAATAGAACATTTTTCACGGGAGTCCATGAAAGCAGCGTTTCTCAGGGAAAACCTGAGATAAAAATAGGACGTGGCACATGAAATCGAGTTGAGATGAACCAGCCCAGCAGTTTCAGGAGCCCTGCTTCTTGTGGCCTACCACTACCCACTGAGAATAATCCATTATCAACACTGATTGTTCCACATCTCATCTCAGGCCCCAGG
The DNA here is from genome assembly GCF_018555375.3 of Anguilla rostrata. Classification (NCBI taxonomy): domain Eukaryota; kingdom Metazoa; phylum Chordata; class Actinopteri; order Anguilliformes; family Anguillidae; genus Anguilla; species Anguilla rostrata. The sequence continues at coordinate 32,509,193 of NC_057937.1, forward strand.
ACCTGAACATAAATTCAGAGCCGTCCATCGTTAATCAAAAGCATGGTAATTAGGAGCATGAAGAAAACAATGCGTTTGTTAAACAAATTGGCCTCTTGTTCTTAGCCATGAGAGACAACTATTGTGAGTTGCCGTGACCTGCTGTGAGCCAAATTGTATTTATACATAAATATTGTATTTAAACATAGGAGTACAAGCAAGATTTACTCCTTGTTATAGTAGTTCCCCCATTGTCTATCCAGTTTTGTTGCCTTTTCTAGTCCTCACATATTCTACAACTGTGTTTTTTTCATGGTTGCTGTTAAGGATTGGGTGAGAACACCATTTGTGTACAAATATAAGTACTGTGCATCAATAAATTTAAATGGATGGGTAAAATCATACATTTTTGAGGAGATTGAATCACAGTAAATGTGCAATTAACATTTCGGGTTTAGAAATGTTGGAGACTAAGCCAGTACTACAACCCAGGTCCTGAAGGGCCAGAGGATCTACTGGTTTTTGTTTTCACCTTAAAATCAGCAATTAATTCATACCCAAGAAACTAGTTAATTATGTAACCAAATGTTTAAATTTATCAATTAAGCGCTGCAAAGCATCAAAAAAAGAAAACAAAACCAAAAAACAGCTCAGCCTGCACCCAGTGCTGCAAACCCCTGGCCTGCTATGCATGTTTAGTGTGAATTAATATGATGTAATATGTATTCCTCACCCAAAAACAATGTTTTAAGCGGCTACCAGCGTTGACCAAGCCAAATAAAGTCCTAACACTCTTACTTAACCAATATAAAGACTGTGCTTCCTAACACAGATTTTTAAAACAGTACTGTGCCACATAGTTTGATTCATTTCAAATTAGTCAGTGGAGTGAGGGTTAAAGTTAATTTTGCACAGGGTTAACATTCATTTTTCCACTGAAGTACTTGTATATAGTATGTATGAACTGGTGAAATATATCCAAGAGATGTATGTGCAGAATTGTATCAAAGAATGATTAATGCATGGGTGACCTTTATTCCTCATGTTATTAATAATGTCCCCTTTGTCTTTCAAGCTTTATTGCCTTGTTATCACCGAAAATCTACCACAGCTTTTTTCATGGTTAAGGATTCAAAGGGCATGAAGTTCACATTCATACGAGACCATTGATGTACAAAAAACAGTACTGTGCATTAATAGATCTAAACCACGGATGGCACAATCCAGTCTTAGAGGCTTGCAGTGTCTGATATTTTAATGGCAGCGATTCATTTAAGCATTCTCAATGGCAAATTAAAGGGATAGACCACTTTCTGGATTTTAAAAAATATATATATTTCAGTTTAGGTTGATGTTTTCCACTAGACAGACGTTTTGTGTGTAATGAAGGTTATTGTAGGTACTTACAGAACTTTCTCATGACCTGCAGGATTCTGGGTGTCAGGGGAATGAATATGACACCCTTGATCTTATCACCCAAACACAAATAACCACACTAGGGTCAAAAACATATAAAACCTCTTTTTGCCATTTTTTCCAGTGAAGTACTAGTGCATAGGATGCACAAAATATAACCTATAATGTATTCCCATAAATATATGAAAATATGTTTAATGTATTGACGACTTAACATCCATCAGCAAAATAGAACATCATTATGAAACAGGAAATTCAATTAATGGAGAAATCAATCAAGTTAAATGTTAAACATTTAAAAGTCAATATAATATGTGATTCAGTATTATATATTATGCATACATCATAAGATAAAGGAATATATGGGACAAGGGCCTTTCAAGTTGCAAAAGCAAATCCATACATCCATACAAGCATGTCTGACGCTCTTCTGAAAATGTTAGTATTAACTTATTTATTTTTTTGCTGCCTCACTGAGTTCTTTTTCCACAAGAATCATGCTGAGTGTTTACAAACATTCTGAACTGGGTACTTTGTGATACACAATATAAAACAATGACTGAATAGAAGTGAAGCACTGCAGTAGAAGTATACATTTCAGGCCGGTTATCGGTTATCGGTTTTACTGAGGTTTCATGGCAGATAATCCATCAGTGCTCACTTCTACTATGAAAACAGTCAACAGTTTTATATAGATCAACTGTAACTTTAATTGTAATTATGTAGGAAATGCCTGAATGTGTAGACATTTAAATGGAAACTCACCAGCATCCATTTAAAATAGATTAAAGGGAAATACAACATAACTTTAATTCATAGAAATAATATGAGTATTTGACCAAGGCTATTACTGTAAATGATCTAGCCATGAAAAAAACATTAATCAACTGAAATATAAAAAAATATTTTTTTAAATAAAATTATTTCTTATTTTAAAATAAGAAAAAATGAAAGGCTTGTCAAAAAAAAAAACCGAACTGAAATTACAATATTTCCCTACATCATTCCCTACGTCAAAAGAGTAACATTGTGTGCATTTGATACATGCGCCGGTGGCTCATATGCGGGACTTATTTTACATCGAATTGATACTGATAGCAAACTCCATCCAACCGATATATGTCGCGATGTACGCCGACTTGGCTGGGCACAAGCTAGGTAACATCAATCATTTAGACCGATAAGGGCATCAGCAAGGGAGCATCGAAACTTGCACTGTATAGCTAGGTAGTTAACTTGCTAATGACAGTTAGTTGACTAATGTTAATGTTTTGGAAAAATATAATGTTAGCTAAATATATAGCTAGCTAGCTGAATTATTTAGAAAACAGACAAAATACTAACAATGAATTTGGCTGGGAGCAAGTTAGGTAACGTTAATCATTTAGACAAGAAAAAATGGTTGTCAGCATGAGAGAGGCTAGGGATGGAATTGAATGTGACCAGAAAATGTTAACTAACATTATTTCTGATGTGACACTCAATAGCTAGTTAGCTAGCTAGAAATTTTTAACATTAGGCAGCTAGCTATGTTAGCTGTTTGTATCATGATTCATATCCCGTCCCCGCCAAAAATACAAAGAAAAATAAATATAAATGTGCTAATCACATTTTATTTATTCAGACCTATTGCAGTAGCCCAACATAACATGGCCATGGTTCTATTGACAGTGGAGACACTCTTTGTTACCCAGCCATGCCACAGCTCAATCCTGGTCAGTGGAGACTGAAATGAGAAGACAGAAATAAATTCACATAATTTCAAGGCAATGCTACAGCTGTATAGGATAAACAGCTGACAGCTAGCTGACATTATATTAGCCATTTTAGCTACGTATACTAACGTTAGTGAATTTAAATGTAAATTTAGCCAGTCATTCATTTTTCCATTTGTTTACAAATGTGTAATATAAGCAGTTCTTAGCTATTGAGATAGCTATCTGTTTATTGTTAGCTTTTCATGACTCATTCACTTCATACGGACATACTGGTCTTAAAATTTGGCGTTTAGCCTATCAATTTATTCTAAAGCAGTTTAGATTGTAATAATGTGTTGGCTAGAAGGCTGAGCCAGAACTGAATCATAGCTTACTCTGACAGTCTAAAATCTTGCAAATATTTAATTGGGCAGTCAACTTTTGTCAGCTCATGTCTAATAAGGCCTGCTATGAACAAATCGAATTATGATTGAACTCGCAATGACTCGAACCATGATGTCCGTCTCTGATTAAACAATTAAATAAAAAGCATTTAAGTCCTTAAGTCATTTTGTATAGGCAAAGTATAAATTGAGCTTTGGTATCAAGCTACAATGCATGCACTTGTGCAAACAATCGTCACATAAATTGTACTGTTTCAATAAAACAGCAATCAAACATTGCTAACGATCACAGTGGAGGCCAACGCACTGAAGCTTGGTGTAAGACGAAATAAAATGCAGCTTGGGATTACTTTGAATACATTATTGATGCTGTACAGTACATTTTCATTAGAGTGCCTAAGGTACATGGTAATATTACTTGATTGTTAGAACCTTGTAACTTTGCCTTTTGTGATTGAAAAGAAGTCTTGCTTTATCAAACTATGGAATTGATACTGTTTATCAAAACTTTACAATTGAAATGCACTATCCATGACAGCACATTGTGTAGCAATTAATAGTGGGATTACTTGATACTTTGATCTGACAGTACATTTTCTTAATGCCTAGGTACATGGTAATATTACTTGATTGTTAGAACCTTGTAACTTTGCCTTTTGTGATTGAAAAGAAGTCTTGCTTTATCATACATCTGTATTGAATTGATACTGTTGTTCATTTCAATTTGTGAAATGCACACTCATCTCTGAACACATTTGTGTAAATTAAAATACTGTATGGGTATTGTAAAACGGAATGAATAAGTTTGCAGTTGTATTCCCTCTCCTTCGGTTATGACAAAGATGTTCAATTTGTCAGAACTTTTAACTGCATTAGCTGTTAAATAGAGAGCCTTATATTGCTTGCTAATCATACTGAACAACCAGAACAATGCTTAAATCAAATAAAAGTTCATCTTTTGCCTCCTCTGTTTGTATCTAACACAATTAAGCTTGGTACTAGAACCATGAGATTAACAATATTGTATGACCGTACACAGCCCCTCAGTGAAGCTTATGTCACATTTTGTCCAGCTTTATGTTATTAATGACAGAAGTTTTTTTAATTTTTTTTTTTTATGTGCTGCCCTACTTGTCATGCAGGCCTGCTTCTGCTCTTTGTACTTCTAGTGCAGAATGAGAAAATGCAGGGGAGCAAGTTTACATTACATTTGCATTTAGGTTCACTTTAACCCAGAGGGACTTAGCTAAGAGCATACAGAAAGTTATACAGGCAACAAAGAGCTGATGCCAAGTCATTACTGTCACAGCACGTAGCCAATAATAAATAACGTACTTAGAACTAGTGAATACATAAATCTAAGTTTGGGTGACCATATATTGGATTTTTAAAATTTTTTTAAAAGAGGACCGGGGCAGGCGAGCATTATAGACACAGCTATGTGTTTGTTGTCTATGGAATGAGCAGAACCTAACCGGACATTTTAGATCCCTAAAAGAGGAAATGCCCATGAAATAGGTTTGGTCAGTCTATTGTAGATGTAAGTGGGAGACTGGGAATGCAGTGCTGGGACACCCGAACCATGAACCACAGGCCTTTGGTATGGCCCATGAAAAAATAAAAATAATCTTGTTAAATAAAAACTCATTGAAAATATTTTTTAAAATGATTAAAAATTTTCTTTTAAGATTGTGTGAATGGGGAAAAAGGATCTCTCAAATGCTACAGTAAGCAGACTAAGCCTTAGTAGACTGATTCAAATCATGAACAAATTAAAAAAATCAATGGAACTGGCTATGCAAGACCATGCTGTAATGGTACGCATCTCCTTTTAATTGAAAATATATAAGAATTTTCAGCAACTGCAAGACCCCTCATGGCTAACATGTGGCTAAATGAAGTATTCATTTTGCCTGCGGCCCAGAACGATTCTAGTCCAGTAATGTCGTTCACACATAACCCGATAGCTCCAATGTTACACTGAAAGCAAGCTGAACAAAAGAATACAACTTCATCTTATTTACCACTCCACCACTCATCTTCACACGAAAAGTGGAGAACAATAGTGCAGGATATTTCGTTGGATGTGGCAGATGTTTGCTAGTTTGATCAGCTAATTAACTGTCAGTGAAATATATAAACCATTAAATCATAAACCATGAAATGCAGTGCGGAGAGTCAATGAAAAACGTTCTCCTTATTATCATCATTACTAAATGAGACCCAGGAACAGGTGGCAGCTGTTGGTGAAAAGAACAAGTTGAAGGATGTGCAAAGAGCAGCTTCAACAACCTCAGAGAGAGTTACAGTTCTGCTGTGTGTATGTGTGCGTGTGTGTGTGTGTGAAACAGAGAAAGAGAGAGAGAAACAGAGAGAGAGATAGAGATAGGGGGAGTATGGTTGGAGGAGTGGAAAGGGTTCCAATAGGGATTGTATTGTCTTGACAAGACACTGACATGTGATGGAGGCTCATTATTGGAGCACTGCCAAACGAGAGGCTTTCTCAGGAGTGTTTATTGCCTTTGGCTGGGGTAGTGTTGGGAAATGGGGGAGGGGGGGTGAAATCAATATTAAATGACAGCTCTTTAGTCCATTCTTGAAGAGCTCACAGTAAACCTGAAAGCAGCAGGCCACAGCCCACCGCACAGTTACTGTTTCAAAGAGGTGTTACCATGGCAAGACGCTGCATCACCACTCACCCATCCAGCACCTCTAACAGCATCCAGGTAACATCCATGAAAAATCACTGTCCCTGACTGACAGTTCCATCATTCAATACGTAAAATCTCAAATTCATCTGTGATTGCTGCATAAGTCACCTATATTTGAGCTAATGGTTTTGATAGTATTTAACTGGCAGGAAAGAAAAGATTTGTTGTTACTAGCTACCAGTGATAAAGCACTCCCAAGCATCTATCTTGCAAATTAGTCACTCATTATCATCCTCATGACAGCCAAATATTTGATTCTATTGATTTCAGAACACAATTACTTTCCATAGGGAATGTTTAGAATGTTAATGTGAAATGAAAATATGGTGCTAATATTCTGTATAAAATTCCATTCAACACTGGCCCCGTCATGTATCTCATTCATATAGAGAAAATGAGAATTCTTGCCTGTACAAATGACCCTTTTTCCTGTATTGCTCATTATTTTGGATGTCTTTAGCCAATCCAATTGAAATTGGGAAAATGAGGACGCACTGACAGTTCCGCTCATTAAGACTCTGTCTCTTCTTGCTTGTGTGAAGCGAGTCCAGCACTGCTGTATTTTAATTGCATCCTCTATTATAAAAGCTTGTATTGCTTGATTACTTTGATGTTGGTACAGAAGCATAAGACTGCAAATTCATTAAACAGTGTTCCACTAACAACATTATTGCTATATATGTGTTCCCACTGGAAGTGAACCATAGTATACATCCTTATGCGGCAGGCAAGCATGCCTGCTACCCTTCTTGTCATGTGACATGTTAGTGCCACCTGCTGGTCATTTTAGGAACTGTATTTTTTATGTGGAAAACAGCATGTGAAACAGCAGAATGGTTTAGCCACATGAACTACATATCACCCCATCAGCCTTCTTCAGAATTGAATGTCTGACTCTCTTTCCCATGTGCTAGAGCTCTGATACTCTCAGCTTCCCTCTCTGGCTAACTGTGTGATGTTTACATCTTGCAATGACCTGTGTAATGACAGTGGGCTGTCTGCACACTTATGTTTGTATGAGGCTATAGAGGCAGAATGGCCTGTGATCATAATGTAGAGATATTCTATTGCTCATTCAATCAAACAAAAACATTTAATACACTACATGACAAATGACCAAGGTACAGCAAGTCACCGTAGGCATGAGACAACATGAACATTTTCTGCAAATTGGAATTGCAGAAGCATCGACTATAGCTTCACTCACCTAAAATAAATGAATTCCCTGTGGAATAAATCCAGGCACTCAGGCTCTTGTGATAGTTTTCATATACTGTTAATAGTTATCGGTCATTTATTTATGGCTTTTAACCTCATGGACTCAATACATTTTACAGCAAAGCAAAAAAATGACCTTCATCATCTCACAGGGCAATTCATGGCATGGCAGCCATTTTGTACCAGAATGCTCACCACACATCAACTGAAGGGAGGTGGAGGGAGAGGGATTTATTAAGCTGATTAACCTAATAAGTGGCCAGATTGAGAGCCCATTTATAGGGAAAACTGACTGAAAGGACAACAGACAACAATGCTCTTTATAATAACTTAGTGCCAGGTGACCTTTAATGAGTCCAGGGAGTCAGAACCTTGCTTTAAGGAGAGGTGTTTCACGACTGCCACTAATGCAGCTGCAAAGCTCAAAACTTTGTCAAAGTTGTTCCCACTTCTTCAAGCACGGGAGAGAACAGCAGATCAAAACAAAACCTTCAAATCCTTTTAATTAGATGCTGTCCCATTGGAAATTGCACACCCCAGTTGGATCCTTAAAATGTGCCAGGATGCCTGCTGGGATCGGTGTGTACGTCCCCAGAGCCCCATCACATAAGTGGCAAGAAAGGAAAACAACAAGTCAAATTCTACAGGGTATAGTCCCTCAGTCCATACACAAATGAACATGTCTGTTTTTACCTGTGTACAGGATGACGTATGAATGCAAAACAGATCAGTTTGCTTTTTAGGCTAATGTTTTTTGTGTGTGTGCGTGTGTGTGTTTTTATTTTTTTGCATAAGTGCTGTTAAATAAAGCTCAGTAAGAGCACAGCTGGAATGAAAGCATGAGAGAAAAGAGGGAGAGAGAAGCATCTTTTTATTCCCGCGATCACCAGAGAAGCCACACATGGTTAATGACCGTGGAAAAGGGGAAAAAAATATCAAGTGGAATGTGTTGGAGAGAGAGAGAGATACACATCGCAGTTGTCTCAGCGAAGGATTTCCATTAGGTGTTGATCCTCAGGCATATCACCTTGAAAATGTCTCAGGAGAGCACACAGGGAATTATGTCTCCTTCAGGATAGGTTTCCTATGTGCACTGCAACAGAAAAAATGTACTGTCCGTACAAGAAATCCGATCAGCATGTCAACATGCTCTTCAATCCATCTACATAGGGGTTCATCCTGTGATAATGGATGCAGATATTCACAGAAGATTAGAAACCTTTGATTTTCATCTGTTAAACATTCAGTTTTAAAAAAGAACCAAGTTATGGCAAGGCTGAACAAAACCTTAACCATAAAACAACCAAGAAAACACTGCCTTTTCCTTTTCAGTCAGGCTGGGCAGAACATCATGCATTAATGTAAAATCATTTATTTTGAATACATGTTTTATTTTATTTCAAGGAATATTTCCTGTGTTGGGGAGACTGGTCAGAATGGCTACAACAAGCCCGCATTGGATACACAGAGAATGTTCTTCCATTGCTCCAAAGGCTCAAGGCTGACTCCCAACAAATATGTGTCAATGAGCATTAGAGATTACCATTCACATTTATCAGATCATTAATGACTTTAGTTTTGTTTTTTGTTTTTTTTCTCTTTAAAGATTTTAAGGCTATTGTACTGTTTACATACAAATATAGCTCATGACTTTTACATTTATTTTATTTGGTGTCTTTTTGTTCATCTTTATTAAGTGTGAGAATAATTTTTCAGAGTGCTGTATACAGAGGATTCTTTTCCTTAATTGTAATGTGTAGAACCCTTCTAAAACCAATGGTGATAAAGCATAGTCCCTTTTGGTGAACTTTCAAATCTTGTTTCAGAAGTATTGTTTCTTCAATGTCCTTTAATTACATTGCTTGTTAATGCATAATTAATGTATAGTCAACAAATGAAGGACCTTTTGAACATATTTTCATTTTGCTTTGTGTATCTCACCCCCATTCCATACCCACATTTACTGTAGGTAGTGTCTCCATGTTCAGTTTGTGATTGCAATTAGCATTCCTGATTTTAAAACCTTAATTAACCTTGTTCATAACTCCTTCTGCAGCCAATTTCCAGAGACAAGAGATGAGTTCTGTGAAAGACACACAGGAGTCGGTGTCCCAAATCACTTGCACGTGCGCACACACACAAACACACACACGCACACACATGGGCACGCACACCCACACACACACGGTGTTGTGATAACACTGGTAGTGAGCTTGGTTCCATTTCCCCTGTTCCCAGTGTTGCCAGGGAGTAGCTCCAGCCCAAAGGCACCAGTAATTGTTCCTGGGACGCCAAGCAGAGGCCACCTGCCCTAGAAGGGAGGAAACAGATCTGGGGCTTTAATTTCCATAGAGAGAAAGTGACTTTAAAAGAACCATCAGTTCAAAGAAACAAGAACATTCATTGCACAGTGTCATGACCGAGCACAGAGAGCATCTTTGAGCACTGCTTTGATTTATGGTCACTTCAAATACATCAATCATGTATCAATCTGTCTACTACCTAAAATTAAACTGGGCTCCTGTTTCAGTACTCATTGGAGGAACAGGTGGGGTATAAACATCATAGCAGGAGTCCATCAACATCCCTGTAGACAGTGAAACATGGAAAAATAGAAAAATACTGAGTGTTACTTTTATGCTTTCCACATACAAACACTTTTGAGAAGGTAAGACTAATAATCTGTGTTCACTCAGGACAACAGTTGTCAAAGTTAGAATCTTTATTAACAACCTTAAAGGCAATACAGTTATGTGTGGTGGTATGGCTCTGTTCTGGAATAACCTCCCTCGCATCCATGCACTCCCCCCCCCCCCCCCCCAGAGAGGTACACACAGAACAAATCCAGCAGCAATGAGGAAAGTCTTATAAACACATTAGGGATGGAGCTGGGGTGGACGAGGGGGTTTAGACTGGCAGTGTGCAGCAAGCATGCATGCAGGAGGAAGCAGCCAAAGCAGTAGGGAGAGGCTCTTTAAGTAGACCACCCAGTTATGTAAATGGTAGGGATGTATCCGAATACGGTATTCGGGAAAGCACGAATAATGTAATGGAAACTGATATTTCTTCTACCCGAAGTTGCTCGTTATTATTCGGATTCGGGGGGAAAAAAAAGGACATTTTTATCTTTACTGTAAATAGTTTCTGTTTCCAAAGCAAACCAGAATCTTTCGATTTATAAAACATTTTTTTCTTTTTCTGATTGTTCAATGTCCCCCAGTTAAAGGGGGGGTGGAGGTGGGGCAAGACAGTTCATAAAACTTAGTTTAGTTAAAAAAAATGAGGATGTGGAAATATATTTCATGACTAATTATATGCCAATATTAAATCAATTTGATGCTTTGAAGGCACAACAATTGCATTGCCAATAAATATTAGGTTAGAAAATACAACATTTTCCCCGATTTAACGTGACTTCCGGTATAAACCACGCCCACTTCTGGTGTTCTGTCCTAATACAGATACAGATAATTTTGTTGGTTGAACAGATACAGATACAGATAATGATGTCTCTGCACACCCCTAGTAAATGGACTATGATAGATGAACATCACTACTCAGCCATCAGCTGATTCAGCCGGAGCCAGGTTTGACGCTTGTGGCCTGCCTGAACTAAAAATGATGCTCGATTTGTATAAAGTCATAGGCTCAAATTACTGCAATGCATGTATACCCCATACACGGGAGTGACCAAGTCCCATTAGCTTCCTACTAAATGTAATGTGCCACTAATGAAAATCCTACTGCACACAGAAAAGTCCCCATGCCTAATCCTATAGTAGATTACTCTCACAGCACATTTGTAAGAGGATCCATTAGTAAGGAGCCGAGCGTACTGGAGTAGCTGCTTGTGTTCAGCTTTGTACTTCTGACACGCTGCTGATATCTGGGATTCTGAGCGACTCAAGTCAGTAAAGACACTCACCTCGAGCCTGGATTTCACAGCAGACATTTTAGCCCCAAGCCTGAGCTGCGTTACAAACAGTCATGTCCATAAGTCCATGCTGTTGGTACACAGCTGGCTTTGTCCTGACAATAGTTGGGTAGGTTTAAGGTGTCAAGGTTCCTTGCTTGACCTCTGCTCAAGACCCCAGCACGCACAGGATACCAGCTTTCCGAGAGCAATACTGGTCTTCTCTAATGGACACGCCTATGGGAGCAGTGGATGACTCAAGATTGTTAGGGGAGGATTGTTAAAAGAATAACAAGAAAAGGAACTCTTGACTGAACTCCATATTGTATATATTAACCTAGCTGTCTGAGGGCTTCTTTAAGTAAGCTGGGAATTTTAACTGGTCAACAGGACAGGGCTGTTGAATGCAGGGGATAAATGTAAATTTAATTATTTATTTATTTTATTTTATTTTTTACAAAAAACCCACAGCATGCATTTTATGTGGGCTTAGTTAGCTGGCTACAGTTATGAGGCCCATGAATTTGGTTATCCTATTTAAACAACAGCTTCGAATGGTCCTCAAGCTAATATTGTTTTCGCGGACAGCCTGCAGATCCCACAGAAGACATAAAATCTTTTTGCTTCTCACCAGAGTTCAGTGTAGCACTCAAGATTTTAGCAGCGAAGGATTCGAAACACCACAATCCCCTAATGTGAAAACAGCATTGATCTAATGGAAACGATTTTGTATGTCTTCCTTCTTCAGGGGCAGTCTTTATTTTTTACAAGTATCTCTATTTGTAAAGATAGCAGTGTACTCCACACAGCTAAATGTAACAATTACATCTCAGTACATCCAATTAAATTATCTGCTCTACAATCTTGCACATAATATACCAAATGAATTAGTTTAGTGTATTTTATGTATATTGTGTTCTTTATAGCTCATCAGTTCCCCTCTGTGTACCGCACTGAGGATTAATTTATACCATAGCAACAGCACTCTGCAGTGCAGATTGCTTTTTCCACTGATAACTGAAAAGCATTTTTGTTCCAAAGGTGCTTATTAACAGCATTAAACAGCAATGTGTTCCAATCAAAGTAACACCAGACCAGGCGATGTCATGTGACAATTTCATTTCATGCTTGGTTTGGTGTAAATCAATTTTTATTTCAGGGAACAATTACCCAAGATTGTAGATTTTTCCAGCAATCATAATATTTGAATTAGATTGTTTTGTTCTGCTCAACATAAAGATATCAAAAGGCACATCACAGGTTGGGTTGTACTTCAGTTTTTTTTCTGCTTGATAAGTGTTTTACATTAGAAATGAATGGTATTTTCCTTCTGAGCATAAACAAGTAAGATGTGTGCATGAGGATGCATGAAAATACATTTGAGTATGTCTGCTATGAATAGGTTTGTTTTTGGAGTGTGTTGTTTCTGTGAATACAGCATGTACAGCCTTTCTGTTCTATAAGTGGGTTTCCATGTTTGTTTTGTTCAATGTGCAAAAAACTAGAATATTGCCCAATTGTAAAATATAAAATATTCTCACATTCTCCTCCTGTTTGCTACCTGGTTGTATTACTATTAACCTAATCAATTAAATGTAGCATACTAGAAAGAAGCTTTATCATTATTATTATTTTAAATTTATGTTTTTGCATAGATAAGAGTAGAGCAGAGGTAACATTACCTAAACCTCCAAACGACGCAAAACTCCTTGTAATCTTATATTTAAAAGTTTCAAACCCATATTTTTACTGAATTTTGCAGGTCTGGGGTCAGTTCTGAGGAGACCATCCCAGTCACCTGCCCAACCCCAAAAACACAAACACTGCTAATATGCTGGTTGGTGGATCACATTGTGCAGGCCATTATAAAAGTAGATCGCAAGCAAAAAAAAATGCAGGCAACCCTGCTCTACAGAAATGTGCAAGTCCCGTTTTGCAGCAGATTTTAAACCAAGCTGCATCTTTTTTTCAATTTTGATTCTATAATCTTGTACAGAGGTGTCATAAATCATTGAGTGCTGGGACACAGCCAGAAGCAGCATCTCCTCCACTTTTAATTTTTTTGATGGTTATGAAAAAAGCATTTCTATTAGTTGACATTGAGAATCAAGAACGTAGTTGAACTTTTACCAAAGGGTGAATTTGTTTTGCACCTGGAAATGATGCCATTTATTCTATATACATACTTATTTAACTGGACAGGCAAGCACACTTTGAGCTAACCTGCAGAATGCTTGTGAAGTCCCGGGAGTAAGCCTGTACTGTGCATGGTGAGGGCAAAACACTGGAGCTAACCCAAATTATCTGCTAAAAACAGAATTATGGACAAATTCAAAGAAGATTTTAATTCTGTTATATCAGACTTGATATAACAATTGTTGAAGGACAAACGTATGTCTGGATCCGCTGTTATCGAACAGATATGTACTCGCTTGCTTGCCTACAGAATTTGGCAAAAGTTTAATTCTGTCAGGACCACTTGTCAGGGTGCGTGGGGGGTTAGGACCCAAACGCAGAGTGAGGGGAAAAAACTCCAAACTCCAAATGGTAAGAACAAAGACTTTACTTAACAGAACAGGAACGAAAGCAGGGAACAAAAAGCCTCGCAGGGCAACTCTCAAAAACAAAGAAAAACTTCAAAAACACAGGAAACAAAGAAAATCCCAAAAATCCAAAAGCACGTGAAAAACAGAACATGGGCAGGTACACACGGGGCAGAAACATGATCAGAGGCACACACAACCAAACACAACCAAGGATCCAGCACCTGAGTCCGGGAGAAGGGAACTTAGTACAATCAGGCCACAGAGAGGGAAGGGAAAATGGGACAACCAAAAAACAATAATTGAACAATTGAAAACAATAATACAATCAAACAGGGGGAGCAGGACACAAAACAGAAGTACCGCCATCTGGCGGCCCAACAAGGAAAGACAGATGGGAACACAGAACCATGACACCACTGTCATCAAAGTAGAACTTTATTGACAATAAAGGCAATACAGTTATGTTTGGCGGTATGGCTCTGTTCTGGAGCTATCCCGCCAACTGCGCAGCCCACGTGGATAAGGCCGGGAGGCCAGCAGCCAAACCCCAAAACAACCATATGCCAACATGCATGTTGATGCATAGACTCTTCAGCCTCATATAACGCCGTTCACAAACTGGTCTCTCTTAAGGCAAGAGTTTCAAGCCCGAAGTACCCACCGTTGGATGTTGGACGTTCCCCTGAGGCCAATACTTAGATGTATTATTAATTAATAAACCAGAGGAACATACTATTATTATTATTAATTACATTTTTTTATACTATGTGTGATATGATATTAGGCTATGTGTACCGACAGCTTGTCGGTATTTCCCCTCGAGCGCCGAGATTTGAACTAACCAGGGGAAATATACTACCGACTACATCAGTGTAAATGAATCCTCACTCGTTGCATAAGTCTACCGGAAGAGCCAGTAGTATGATGAATCCTCGTTCGGTAGTAGTAGCAGCAGCAGCAGCAGCAGCAGCAATAAACAGCAGCAGTAGGAGCAGTAGCATCAGCAGCAGCGACAGCAGTAGCAGTAACATCAGCAGTAGTGGCAGCAGTAACGCAGCAGCAGCAGTAGCACCCAGCAGCAGTAACAGCAGCAGCAGCAGCAGAAACAGTAACAGCAGCAGCAGTAGCAGTAGCAGCAGAACTAGCAGTAGCAGGAACTGATTATAGAGGAAACATTGGCGGCTGCGACACCTGTACTTGCCAGTAGACAGTAGCAGCCGTGCTCCTATACTGCAAAGCTCATAGCTTTTGAACGGAAATTATGTCAATGCCAACGGATGAAAGAAGCACATGTCCAAAGCCCTGTAGCTTCACTGAGGATGCCGGGACCCATCACTGCTGTCATTGCCGCACTGGAGCAGGAGTGGTGGTGTAGAACTCCGGAATTGGGACCACGTTGCCAATAAGATGGAGGCGGACGGCAACCAGATTTCGTCATGGCATTTCCCAGTAGAGGCTCCTCAGGGCTCGCATGGGGGCGCCACCACAGGTACCGGGTCATGGAGGAGAGGATGGAAAACAGTGCTAGTATGCAATAATGACACGAGTTCCTTCATTTTCTCAGAGGTGTATACAAAATATAGCTAATTTAAGCATATTTGCCATTGTGAGATCACAAAGAACCACGAAACATAAGGAAATGCAGTTTCCAACGGTGGGTACTTCGGGCTTGAAACTCTTGCCTTAAGAGAGACCAGTTTGTGAACGACGTTATATGAGGCTGAAGAGTCTATGCATCTTTTAAAATTGGGGGGAAATGCATTCTGCAGAGATTGGATGAACATATTACTGCTTCTGCCCATCAGGCATCACGACGAGGCTAATCTTGCGTTGCGCTATCGGAAGCGACTCCTGCCAAATGGATACGCTGGAAAAGATGCATAGCCCGGTCCCGAAAGCCGAGACAATTGGTGATCGCGTTTTGAGTTTCGCTTAATTCGCTGACATAAGGGCCACTCCGGGCAAGGGCAGGCATCAAAGCAATAAGGTTTGAAGAATTATTTCTCGATACGTCACTATTTAAATATTATTTAACAGTTGGGCACAGTGGGCTGCTTTAAAGCGCCACATTGCATTACTAGTATGCTTACCGAATGAGTATATTAGGAGAGGAATTGGAACCAGTCTTTTTAAAAAAAATTTTAAATTATTTTTATTTTATTTTTTTATTTTATTTATTTATTTATTTACTTATTTATTTTTAACCATCGTATTGCACTCTTTAAGACGAAAGTGCAATGTACGATTAAAGAAAACTATGACAAAGTTGCGCAAGCACATGCTACAAAGTTGCCTGGAACCAGCCATAACGGGGAGCAATGCAATGGATGACGCGCAACACCATTCGCGTGAGCATGCAATTGTAGAGACAGTGAGGCCAATACCTAGGCTATGCGGAGCATGTCCGTACCAGGAGGTATTATTTTTCCTCAACATATGTGCTCAGTCGTGTGGTCACATGCCTGATCACATGCAAGGTGAAGAAGTCAGCGCAGTGACGTGAAGAAGGCTACATAAAATCCCTTCTCCGCTGTGATAAGCCTAAACGCCCGTTTGTCATGGATTACAACGATTCACTCATGAATGCGGAACGTACGCATTTGCGTCTTGCAACAGCACGATATTGAGAGAACCAGTTGGACGAGTCAACATTAAGCCTAATTTGTCTCATTAAAATGGACATTAGCAATCCCTAAACATCCAGCATCGTGATCTGACAGCTAAATTAGATAGCCAACCAAATTGTATCCTTGCAGATTTAAAGTTACAATCTCGAAGATTTGTTTCGTTCTCTTTGGCGGTACCAATGGCGAAAAGCAGTAATTGCAGGTGTGTTTTTGGACCTCACTTCCCAGTGTCGCCTGTGTGACGTCAGTCAGTTGGCACCTGGGCCACGCCAATTATAACACTATTTACTGCATAACAAATGGTTGTTATAAAAGTAACGTTATGTACACACTCATTCATTGTCTAACATTAGGCTAACTTAAGCTGCCTTTACACTGCCGAGCTGGGTTAAAATGCTGTAGCAGACCTGGGGTAGAATTAGTGATGATCAATTTCCACAGACGTTCTTTATCCACCTTTTGCCCGGTATGAACATCTTTACACTGCAGAGAAGAATTTGCGGGATTCGCTGCGGCTCGTACAATTATGTATCTCGTGCACACTAAACAGTCTCTCGTGAATGATTGTTGTGATATTTTTGAAACAACAGCCTTGCAAAATGTTACCGCTTGTGTTTCTGGTTTTGCTAACAAACTGTTCGAGAATAAAGCGGAGCTGGGTGTTAAATTAGGAATCAGAACAAGAAAAATAAAACAGAAAAAAAGGAGATTTCATCGTGAATCGGTGGAGAAAACATCTGGTTCTGGAGTTGAAAGCCGAAAGCTGGTTTGCATTTTACAACATTGGCTGTAGCCTACTTGCCGGTAACAGTTTAACACTCCTTGTAGTGTAGCGATTCAGCGAAGGGTAGAATGCAGCTTTGAACAAGTTAGACGACTCTGCATCTCTGCTCTTTGCAACACGCCCTGCCGCCCATGTTCAATCTGCCGAACCTATAACAGCCAAAGCTTAACTGGCCATCTCGCAGCCCAATCCTCCCGGAATAACTGTTTACACCAGGAAGTAGACCATTAGCCTACAAATACACAAATTATAGCCTAGGCCTGTGTGAGGGCTATCTAGTAGCTGCGTAGTAGCGACTGCCCATTATCCATTAGCCGTACAACAATGAACAAAGATTCTTTATCGATACGTCTACTTTTCCATCTCAGCCAAGCGTGAGAACTTTGGTGTTTCCCAATTCAGACATTTCGGCTTAGATTTACGTGCACGAATCCCAAATTCGCGTAAAAACAATTGATTGGAAGGCCCCGCTCTGATCAACTAGGGGATGTAGCCTACGACTCAATTCTACTGCGTTCCGAAAGGTAGCCGAAAGCATTCACGCCAGGGATTCTTTAGTAGTGAGAGCATCTAGCATTGACTCTGATGGTGAGAAACTCAACAATAAGCATGCCATTAACTTGTGCCCGCATATGTTGGAACGTTTCCGCTTTTAGCGAAAGACTTGCGATATTCGTGAAACCAGCCCCTCTGTGAGACGTCCCCGCAATCGAATATGTATATTCGGTGTTGTCAATTTAGCGACTTTTAGAGGAGGCCATAGCTACTTTCCATAAAAAATAGTCGGCAACACTGTGTGTATTATGCATTTACCGCTAGACTCAGAGCTCAGCAGAATTTAAACAAGGTTGATGACATTACCCGGCTAGAATCTGCAGCTAGCAGATATGGACGTGGCAGCAGCTTCCAGTCTTGAACATGGCGTCCTCCATGGAGGGGCGGCGGCCACCGCAAAGCAGCGCTCCTTGAATGAAGCTCCCTGGCCAGTTAGCAGTGAAGACAGTGCACCGGTATCCTCAATATCTGGAATATGCCGCTTAGACAACGCTTTTCGTGGCTGGCCCCAAATGGATGGCCTGCCTGCTGCAGCAATAGAGCTTAGAGGTAAGGAGCAATGCAAATAAATAGCAAGACTTCCTCATAGTGCCTAGGTCGTGAGCTTAGACTAGCAGCTAACATGTAGCAAGCAGACATGGTTTAGACTGGCAGCATGCAGTAGCTGGATTGCAGGAAGAAGCGCCGATTTACGAAGCAACGTGCAGCAGCTTGCATGCAGGAGGAGCAGCCGAATGAATAGAGGGAGGCTGTTTAAGTAGACCACCCTGTTAGTGAATGTACTGTGATAGGTGAACATCACTCAGCTGAGCCATCAGCTGATTCAGCCGGAGCGCTTGACTCTCGTGGCCTGCCAGAACTACGCAATGCTCCATTTTTTCAAGCGTGGCCTACGGTATGCAGTCTGCTATCAAATAAATACCCAGAAAAATGCCCAGAAGAAGCAATGATTTTGATTGTTTGTCCGTTACAATCAATACTATAATTTTGCCCAAATAGTAGCGAACTGATGTGGGTCTGTGGAAAAGTTTGCCTCCGGTAATGTTTTCCGGTGCACATTTCAGACCACGCCTGGCCAAAACACTCTGATTGGTTGGGAAAATACAGCTATCCCGGGAAGGTGCCTTCTTCGTTTATGCCTAGAACATCAAGGCATCGGCCAGGCTCTGTTGAACGAAGTGAAAAAAGAAACTGGCTTGCGAGGCTAACAATAATGGGGAATATCAGGGTTTTGAAGGCAAAATAAAACTTCCCTGATGGTATTCTGATTAATTTTATAATTGATCGTTACATTTCATATGAAAAGCAGATTGTAAAAATGTAAAATATGTCATAAAATATCTATATTTTAATAAATATTTACTTCTGGACCAAACCAACCATTGTTTCACAAACTACTACACATAATGACATTTTTGATCACAAAAAACTGACCAATGAGGATTTTTTTTCAGTAGCTAAATCATTTTGGTTTTCTACTGAATTCAATTGAATTCAATGGGCAGCAAACGCTTTTGTACTCATCATGCGAAGTAGAGGCTGTTTCTTGCTACTTCCTAGGCTTCACCACCTGTCCCCTCCTACCCTCTCAAGTTCCCATGTACACTCTATTTGCCCTTTGCACCACTTTGATTGGAACTGATTGGTACCCCAGGATAAGTGTTCATAGATAATCAATGGATGGATGGATGGTAGAGAAAGCAAAGTTTCACACACTTTTATGTGAATATGTCTGCCCCATAACTGGCAACCGGCTGAACTTTTTATTCGAGAGAAAAAAATGGGCATGCTATTGACTCAGGACAGTTACTGGAGATGGTAACCCTAATATATGATGTCACCAACAGACATAAACACAACACAGCTTATGGACCATGAAATATATTTGAAAGAAAGCTTTGTGGATGTTATTTTTTTAATTATTTAAATAAATTGCCTATGTTAAAAGGTTAGATATAGCACCTTTAATGTTTCTGGAAGGAATTCTACTGTACTTTATTTTAATGGGTGGCACCTGTCTTGGTAGAAGCTTTCAGTAATATTAATCATTTTTATATTCTCATGTTCTGTGACTTTAACAGAAAATGTAATAATGGCTTTACTGGTGTATCACAATAAAAACCCACAATCTCATTCTTATATTCTGAATCAGAGGTCACTAACCCTGCTCTTGAGAGGTACAAGGTCTGCTGATTTTAATTGTTGCTCAGTACATAATTGATCAAGTAAAGCAGTTGATTAACCAGCTAATTCACCTTGCCTGCATTCCTAAATTGGGTGCTGATTTTAAGGTGAAAAGCAGCAAACCCTGTAGCTTATTAGAAGCATGGTTGGGAACACCTATTCTGCTAGCCAGTGTTGCTCAGCTAATTAGACATAGAGATGACAATACTTTGCACCTTTAAGGGAATGTCCACTGGAAAAACATATAAACAAATAATGCAGAACATGGTCAGTTAGGAATCTATCATGTCTATCATTGGTTGCTGTAATTGCTTACTTTATGTTATTCCTATTTTAAAATGTGTCCTTTGTTGATAAATGCAATGCATTATGGGATTGTTAACTACTTGACTCCAACGATGAAAATCCATCTGGTTGAAAATTAATTTTGTGAATTTTCCTAATATAATAATAATAAGAAGAAGAAGAAGAAGAAGAAGAAGAAGAAGAAGAAGAAGAAAATACTCTAATTGGTTACGCGACTGGACCTTGCTCATTATTTGAGCTTAGTTTCCTCCTAGAAGTCATCATCATCATCATCATCCTTAATACATGACTTGAATTAATTGAATTAATTGCCATAAAGAGCTGCTTATTCATGGCACATCACCAAGAATCTGGTCTATAGCAGGAGCGACTGTGATGTAGGGCCCTTTACCCTCCAGGACATCATTTTAAGACACACAGGATTAAATGACTCTTTAAAGATGTTTTTTTAAATCCTCCATTATTGCTAGTCAATATGCATCCAACATGATAAATGGTTGTGCTGCACAGTTTTCCTTTCTTTCCATTTTCTGTGGTCTCTTCCTTGAAATGCCCTCCCTGGAATGCAGGGTCATTTCTTCAATCTGCTTGGTCCTGTACTTTATTTCACCTGCTGGGGCCTGCCACTAAAAACAAAACGGGCGCTGTGACTAAACATCAGAGAGGGTCAGATGTGGGGAGATGAAGAGGAAATCAGTATTCTTCTCCACATCCCCTCTCTGTTTATGCTTAAGTTGAAGGGGGTGCAATAAAAGATGGATCTGTATTTATGTCCCCCGCCCCGTTTGAAGAAAACTGCTTTTCCTGAGCAAGGCAAGGCATCCTACTTGTTGTGCAGCGTGTTACCGTGGCAATATTTCTATCTATCCCATCAGACAGCTATACAAATAGATGAGATACAACAACATGACATTTTCTGTACTTCAATTACTTTGCAGGGCCGGGCCACGTGGGTTGAAAGCCAACAAACCATAACTTTCCTTGACATTTCCTCCCCCCCAGTGGCCGTTGATGGATTCTTCCTGACAAAGCATTCATTACAGCAAAGAACAGAGTGTACACTAAAATCTTTTTTTTTCCTCCTTTCTTTTTCGGTTTTGTACCCGAATTGAAAAGAATTCTGCTGAGAAAAGTAATACATTCATACCATGAAAGCAAGATGTTAGCAGCTAATGGGAGATGCAGGATACTCTCCAATAATCCCTTTTTATGGTGGTTTGAGATGCTGCCTTATGCAAATGACTATCTTTTGATAAAATGTTATCCCATCATAATGGCTGAGGGAGCTATAGAAATTAGGTGAGATCCCATGATGTGTTTCAGATTGCAATAGTGCAAGATTAAAGTGCACTAAAAGCATTTTTTTTCCTAATCTTCAAATGCCATGATGAACACAGTCATGAGTTGTGAGCTTGCACTATTCAATCATGCACAACATCATCCATCTTACACAAAATACTCTGATAAGTTTTTTTTTTTTTCAGGCAAATTACGTACTACTAGAGGTGTAGCAGTGTAATGTGGTAATACTTCTCAGCTTTTATTAATTATAATTTAATTAATTTTATTAATTAGGTGCTTTTCATGTTTAGAGAGATCATACACCCTCTTAATACATAGTATGCCAGAAATAGCTTTGCATGTCATGAAAAATAAAACAATTACATAAAAAGAGGTAACTTTTTATCAAATGAAAGATGAAGATTAATCAATATGTTCATATTCAGGTTGTTCAACATGTGTTTTATTAACACAATGCAGGTTTGGTTTGTTATCATTTTCTTTGTCTTTGAATTCTTCATTATCTTCCAGATTTAGTTTAGTTTCACTGGCCAGGTGTCCTGGTGTCCACACTTTCACCAATTAGGAGTCTATTGATTAACCTCAATCTTTAATTTGATCAATGAAAAATAATGCACCTCTTTTAATGCAGCTGTTTGCAACATTGGACAATATCCCCAAACATGAAAAGCTAATTAAGAAAAATTTCTGGGATTGCAGATCAGAAAACCATCATACACAGGGGGGCCGCAGGACCGAGCATGGGAGCCACTGGTTTACACCGAGGGTGCTACAGCCCCTTGCAAGCTACGTTCCTGTTGGCTCACATTTGTATTCTACCCACCCGCGTAGTATCCAGTGTGATAATCAAGCTTTCATTGAAACCTCAGATGAATAGAAAAGGACTGTTTGCTGCAGTCTGCAAATAAATAAGAGCTTGTAAACTATATTTTAAACCCAACATTGGTTTTTGGGCTGTCTGCTGACAAGGTGACAGCCTTCCTACAAACAAGCATCAACCTTTGCTTTAAGGCTGATATGAGAGAATGTTAGAACAGCCAGTCTATAGACCAGTTGGATTCCAGCAGGGGAGATTTATTGAGTGACTGGTAAAGAGAAATGTTTGCTCATCACATGACACACATTGAGCTGATGGAGATGTCAGTCTACCTTTATTTGCTAAATGTATTACTTTTCCTGCAGCTTCTCCTCAGTCATTGCTACTAACTAAAAGAAATTACTGAGCAGTCAACACACTACCACTAATATTAGCTTCTTCCAGCCAACTGTAGTCACAGAAACACAAATATGAACATACAGAATAAGGTTTAATTTAATGAAATATAATGTTGTGATGTGTCCATGTGTGCACCCCAGCAGAACTAATGTGTCTGGCTATGCTAGTAAAAAAGGATACAGACTAAGCCTCTCTCTGGGCCTGGTACAATCATTATATTTTATATTCTTTATCACTGGGAAATTGGGTGGGAATGCCCTTTTGCACCAATCTGGTCTTGGCTTACATTGATTTACAAAGTGCATGCATGGACCAGACAATTCTGATCTGTGCGTCCACATACAAGTCGCATGACAGTTGCCTGGCTGTGAATTGGATTTATTTCCACATACAGATATGACACAAATTGAAATTGAAGAGATGAATTTCCATGTGGTTTTTCACTATTCACACTTCGAAAAACTGTAAAGGGGGTAATGATACTTTTTTAATTTTAATTGGGCCTCTTTTAGCTGCAGTCTGACAGCAGCCCAAGAAGATAATTGAGAAGTGAGGTGTCACTAGCCCCTTATTGGCATCAAAGTACATCAAATAGTTTTGCACATAAGGGTACAGTTGAGGTGGACAGATTAGAGTAAAGGGGGAGAAGTGTGTATGATACCATCAGCCATTTAATACAGAGCCTTGGCAAATCAGTTACATCCACTTAGGCGAGCGACTGAGTAACACTCTGGACAACCCTACTGAGAAGCTTCTGTTTATGGGAGCAAGGTGAGAGAGTAGCTGCTCAATGCTCAGCAAGCCATCTGAAATATCCTGCTTAAGCTTATTTTATTACATCTTTATCCCAAATCCAAAAGGATAATTTATTCAGATACCATCAAGCTAACCTGCATGCTTTCACATTGGGAGGACACGCATTCCAAAACCACCGCAGGCAGCAGCAATCACAACATAAATAATATCACTGGGAAAGATTTTTAAAAACTGAGAACCGGTCCAAAGACAAATGTGAAAAGTAAAATCAACAGATTTTATTGACAAATGAATACCCAAAAAGGAATACTCACAGAAGTGGACTAACAAACATCGGAAAAGAAAAAAAAACATACAGAAGTACAGGGCTCCCTACAATGGGCAGTGATTGCATGATTCCACTCTGCCAACACCCAGCTAAAATACAACAAACTAAAACTGGACTAAAAACAGAGAAAGTCCACTAAAAGCAATTAAAAGTGTTCAACAAAAAGAAACAAAAATGTAAAAAAAAAATGTTAAACTGAAGTCACTGCCATGTTTGTGGAACCAGCTTGAGATGATGTGTGCTTTGTGACATTTGAAAAAAGGAAGACTGGCTATATAAGGATTCACATGATCAGCAACAATGCTTAGGTATGATGTGGCATTCATATGATGCTGAAGCGGTATTATGGAGCCTAATGTGTGCCAAAAAACATTCCCCACACCATTACACCACCACCACCAGCCCTGTTGACACAAGACAGGATGGATCCAAGCTATCATGGTGTTTAAACCAAATTCTGACCCTACCATATGCTTGTTGCTGCAGAAATCATGATTCATTAGACCAGGTGATGTTTCTCCATTCATCAATCATTCAGTTTTGGTGATCACATGCCCACTGTAGCCTCATCTTTCTGTTCTTCACTGACAGGAGTAGAACCTGCCATGTTGTTCTGCTGTTGTAGCCCTTCTGCTTCAAGGTACAACGTGTTGTGCATTCAGAGATGCCCTTCTGCACACCACTGTTGTAAAAAAAGCTCTTACTTGAGCATATGTTGCCTTTCTGTTAGCTAGAACAAGTCTGCCCATTCTCCTCTCACCTCTCTCATTAACAAGGTGTTTTTGGCCACAGAACTGCTGTTGACTGGATGTCTTTTGTTTAACGCACCCATCTCTGTAAATCCTAGAATCAGCGGTATGTAAAAATTCCAGGTGGGAATTTGAAAAAACCTCAGGATTGTATGGACGTGGTCAGGGCAGCCCCACCAACCCACCGTCACCTTAACTCTTCACAAAATGTACCACCCACAAGTAAGCAAACACACGTGGCTAACGTGACTACAACTATCTATCGAGAATGGCAGAAGGCTTCACGGCTGAGTGCAATCTGGTAAATACAGCTATATATGTATGAGCCAGAAGAGGAACCTCAACCGGCTCAACCAGGAACAGCCCCAGCAACAATTTTAAGGAATTTGGCTAGGCCAAGAGGTCTGTGGTTATAATTTGGAAATCTGTCCGGTTTTGTGGAATGGTCACTGCAAAAATAAGTGTTTGCACAGAATGTGCCAGTGTAGCCATATCTTTTCAAATACATCACCCACTTCTTCTGAATGACATCATTCTTAAGGAACTGAAAAAATGACTGACAATGCTACCTTCAACCTCATTCTCTATGGGAGGGCACATGCACAGGGTAAATTTGGCATGCTTACAATGCAAATGGAGGCTTGGTAACGGATTAGAGATTAACAGTTGAAAAATAGCTAAATAACCAAATAATCCATATTGAAAACACAGACAATGATTCACTATGGCAAAGGAGTGTTTTGCTCAGAATCAAGGATGCATCCTGTTTCTGATGCTCAATACATGCCATACTAAACCTGAGGCTATTCACGGATTTACCTTTACAATCACTTTAAGTTTTATCTCCAGTATATGAAACCCATGTTCAATCGGATTCAGATATGGTGAATGACTTGGCCAGTTTAGAAATTTTTTTGCATTGAAAAACTCTTTTGTTGCTTTAGTAGTATGTTTGAGATCATTGTCTCGCTGTCGGATTAAGTGCCATCCAATGAGTTTGTGCCATCCAGTGAGCAGATAAGGTACTTCTGTATGCATCATAATTCATTCTGCTTACATCATCACTGAAAACAGGGCAGCCATACATGCCAAAACCCCGCAACCATGTTTCACTGATGGGGGGGGGGGGTGCTTGGGATCTTGGGCAGTTGATTTTGGCCTCCACACTTTGCTCTTGCCATCACTCTTGAATCTTGTCTCATCTATCCTCAAGACTTTTTTTCCAGAACGCTAAAGGTACTTTTAGGAAGTTCTTAGCAAATTGTAATCTTCCTACCATCCTGTTTTTGTGGTTAACTAGTGGTTTGCATTTCGCAGTACAGCCTCTCCAGTTACTTGTGAAGTCTTCGATGGACAGCAGTCACTGACACATCCATGCCACACCACACTCCTGAGGAGTGTTTGGATCTATTGGACAGGTGTTTGGGGGTTTTTCTTCATTATCGTGAGAATCCAAAAGCTTCCTTATACCTGCACTAAGGAAGCAATTGACTATACCTGACTAATCAGAAACACCTATGAAGCCATTGATCCCCAACATTATGGTGCCCTAAAATGGGGTCTATGTTTAAAAAAATGCTGTAATTTCTACATGGTGAAACAAAAGTGTATAAAGACACTTTTTTTCTTGGCCTCCCAAACCATCTTACTTAGTGTGCATTGCATCCAAGGTGCACTTTTGTCCTCTACCAGGGAAATTTATAACTGTTCCTGTGGTTTTTTTATTGACCTAATAACAGAAGGCAGTATCTTTAGGTTTTTTTTGTTTGTAACCATCTTTACTGTCTTGTGAAGTTCAACAACAATTTGTCTTCCTTCATTTGAGTTTTTTTTGCCTTTCCCCATGGTGATGGATGACATCAGGATTTTCCATGTGTGTTACTACATTTTTATACCCCAGTGAAATTGGAACATTGACAGGCCACAATACAGTTCCCTAAGATGAACTTAGTAGCTTGCAGATTTATTTTTGTTCAATTTATTATTTGTTAAATAAAATATTTCATTTTGAGCAGTGTTAGTATTGCTGTAAATAATACAGCATGTTTTCCATTTTTGAGCATACAATATGGCCCATTATCTGCATTGTTTATTTTGCACTTCTTTACTTATTTTTATGAAGCGTTCGTGTAGGTGTTTGATGGCACTGTATCTAGTTTTATAGACAGTTTAAAGGTATTTAGATGTAATCACCCTATTATAATTAACTCCTCATGTTGTCTTCATATTATGCATGCACCCCATGTCCACAGGGTCAAAAATGACCCACCCTTGCCGAACCCCCTGTGATAAAGTCACTTCATTGAATTTTAAACCTTAAATCAATATCTTTCACGTAGAAACAACCTGTCACTCACCAATAAATTGGGAGAAGAACTGTTTTCCTACTTCACAGTCCAGAGAGACTGTATTTATTCAGTCTACACCACTCATTTTTATTACAAAACACACATCATAATTGATTTATTGCCATGATAAGGATACTAGCTTTACTGTAATTTGTGATGTCTATGGATTTCCAAAGCATAGAAGCTGAGGAACCCTGAAGTTTGTTTTGCCACCCGACATGTTAAAAATAAGGAATCATTGTCCTTAAAAACTTGGCATCATAAATTAGTTTAGAGAGATATAGTTTGAACACTTTCAAATGGTGTATCCTGTGATTGGATTGATTAAAAATTTCACCATAAAAAATGAATGAAAATAAATCCACTTCGTCACAAATTTTTGTGCGACTTAAGGGTTCAAGAAGATGTTTAAAAAACATTTCAATCAGTCCAATCAGTTTAACAGATGGTTTTTCAGGAGCAATTCTAATTGTCGGTAGATAGATGGCCTCCATTGCTAAGTTGCTAACGTTAACTGTAGTTTATTATATTCCAATTCTGGATAAATTTTCATTGTATATTGTCCTGAGATATAAATAATTTTCTTTCAGTTATTGCCAGTAAAGGCTAGCTATGTTGACGTTAGTTGATTATAACCCAAATGATTCCACACCTGGTCATTCTCTTTCAAGTTATTAATTAAATGCTTAATGTTAGATAAAAGTGCCTTGTTTTTCCTCTCTGGTTTCTGCTGCTAGCTGTTCAGATCCTCCTCGTAAATGGAGACTTAGGAGCAATGAGACTGAGTCCTTGAAATTCAAAAACTAGAAATACTGCCTTGCGGTTGTATGCCTCCACCAACCAGTAGCCAGTGCTCTGTTTTTCACAGTGATGTCCTGGGGTGGTGGTATCAAGGCTTGGAGGTCAGCAGTCTCAACAAGCTGTTAAGGAAGGGCCAGCTAGGTGATCAGGTTGGAACTGGACAGTGTGGAGGCAGTGGCGGAGAAGAGGACGAGTGTGTATATACGTATTCATTATTAAATTATGAACAGAGCGGAATCATTTTTTTTTTTGGGGTTTCAGAATGTTTTATACACAAGAAATGCAATGGAAGTTGTAGCAGAATTTCACACTTTCCAATCCACTTCTCTGTGCAGTTATCTTTGAGGGCACAGTGACCTTGACCTTTGACCACCGACCACCGACGTTTGTGCCAAATTTGAAGAAATTTCCTCAAGGCGTTCCTGAGATATTGCGTTCGCGAGAATGGGACGGACGGACAGACAACTCGAAAACATAATGCCTCCGGCCACGGCTGTGCCGTCTCGCAGGCATAAAAGGATTAACAAAGTGAACTACAAGAGATTCTTCAGGTTGAGTTCTGTTAGTAGAACGAGAGGGCATAAATGGCAATTAGCAAAAGGTAAATTCTGTACAGATATTAGGAAGTATTTTTTTCACACAAAGAGTAGTAACTACGTGGAATAACTTAACCTGGCAAGTAGCAGAGGCAGAAACTCTGGGGATTTTCAAGACCAGGCTTGATACTTTGCAAGATACTATCTAGTTTGTAAGTAAACCAAGCACTAGCTACACTTTAGCTGTAAAAAATAGCAAGATTGTTGGGCTGACCTGTTGATGACCTGTTCTCCTCATTATGTTATGATATGTTGTAATTGTGTACTGATTTTCATGTGTCTACAATTTACAGTATAGTTTTTAAAAGCTAAAAATATTTGTGGCAAAAGAGTGCCACCCCTCCTAAACCAAACTCACGGGAGACACTGTTTTCGGTTCTTAGCACTTCCGTGCTATTTTATTTAAGCTCTTGGCTTTTTCTTTGTACATTCAATAATCGCCGAGCTTTTTCTCGCCGTCTTTTCGCCGGCGCTCCTCTCGCTCCCTCCGGCTTCCGGTCGTGCTTTTAAAAACCCCAGGCTCACTGTTGAAAGCAATCAGAGGCAATCAGCGCAATTAAACAATTAACAATTATCGGCGCTGATTACCTCCAGCTGACAGTTGTGACGAAGGGTCCGAGAGCCGCTCCTCTCACTCTCTCTCTCTCTGCAGCCGACGCTCAAACCACGCCCACTCCACCACAATATTCAAATAAAAATCATTCACCACCTTGAGGGCCAATCAATTTCCTGTCATATTGTGTGAGTTACATTAAGAATATTAATCAGAAAATAAATCATTATGATCATTATGACAGAAAATCTAAAGCAATTTTCCTACCTGCTGCAAACAAAGGGTTAAAAAAAGAATAATAAAGCAATTAAAGCACAAGGCTAAATAATAAAAAGATAAGACCATGTAGAACATGATGAATAACAATCCAGGCTATAAAAGGTTTCAGACAGTAATAACTGTGTAAGTAATAAAAATAGACAGCAATAAAAATGATGTACATCTGAAGCAAGTCTAAAAAGTGTCATTTTAACAGATACTTAAAATAGCAACTGACTTCAAGCAGTGCATTCCACAGACAAGGAGCCTTCAATGAAAATCTCAGATCACCATATTATTTTAGCCAAGTTGTGGGAGAAAGAAGCTCAAGAGCTCTGTTTGGATTATCAGCAGTTCCTCTGTGTAATCAGGGGTATACCATAAAGTGCTAAGTGATTAGTATCTATTCGAATGAGGCTGGGACTTGGGTGAGAGGTCAATGGCCCTGTTCAGACCTGGCATTAAAATGCATCTTGGGTGATCCGATCACAAGTGGACAGCTCTAACTGCAGGTGTGAATGCACCCAAGATGCATTGAGGACGCATTGAGGTCCGATCACTCAGACCACATTCGAAGGTGGTCTGAGTCGCATATGACCACATTCGAAGGTGGTCTGAGTCGCATATGACCACATTCTTTTAGCAGTGTGTACACAAATGCATCCTGGGCCACATTAAAGGACCGCCTAGTCAACTAACGTCCTGTATGGTACAGTACCCTGTACTGTACCATACAACTAAAGTATGTACTCATTCGCGCGCCAATGGTGTCATTAAAGTGCGAAACAACAAGAGGTTGCGAAACAACAAAGTTTTAAAAAATGATACCATGTCATTCTACAGTCAATATCTGGGACTAAATATTGAAAAAATATACAAACTTACCATTGGTTTTACGCATAGAGATGTCCCTTTTGAAACTGAGCGGTCATATATTGTCTTGGACAATCCATTTGTGAAATATCGTTTTCTGGAGCAAAACAGAAACAGATATAACTATCATTTTGGTTGGTTCTCAAATCGCACAAGCTGGCTTTGTCCACAATATTTGAAAATTTTGAAAAGCGCATAGAGACATATTACGAGTGCGTCAAACATCTTGGGAGATTTGGTTTGCCTGGAACACGCCAAGGAATAGACCCAGTCTGTTTTTGTTTCGATTTTGCCCACGCGCCAAAGTCTTTGCAAACTTATTCTTTTAATTTCCGGCAGACTAGGTGCAGGTGGTGCATTGCTGCCTCCCGCCGGTTAAAAACAACAACAACACATTTGGTCTTTGCAAACGGAAATGATGTACGTGTTTATTTGCATATTGAGCGGGGAAGTGAGATCCGATCACAAGTGGTCACTCGAGACGCATGTGGAGACACATTCTGATGCCTCGCATGTGGAGACGCATATCTGTCTCGACTAAATCTAGACACAATCTGGATATATCTGGATACAAAGTACAGGTCTGAACAGGGTCAATGTTACCACTTGTTAATTTTTAGTAAGAGGCCTGACAGCCCAATTTTAAACAAGCTTGTGTTGAAATTAAATAAAAATTACCAGCTGACAGCCTAATCTAAAACTAGCTGGTGCCGAAACAAAAGACACTTCTTCTTGCATGTATTGTGAGCTCCATAACTTTTGGGACAAAGACATACTTCTTCTCTTGATTTGACTCTGTACTCCAGAATTTTAGAATTATAATCAAAATAGTGCACATATGGTTAAAGTGCAGATTCTCAGCTTTTTTCCAAAGGATATTTTTTTAAATATTTTGGTTTCACAATGAAGCACCATTTTTATAGATAGTCCCCCATTTCAGGGTGCCATAAGGTTGGGGACAAACAGGTTTTTGTGATTAGTCAGATGTGTTCAATTTCCTCCTTAGAGCAGGTATAAGAGAGCTTTCAATGTTTAGTCTTGAGTCTTTTGATGTCTGTTATTTGCCTTTGGAGTCTGTCATTGTTGCTTGTCAACATGAGGACAAGGGTTGTGCCAAAGAAAGTCATGAAAGCCATTATGAGGCTGAGAAATAAGCCACTAGTTAGCACCAAAAACAGTACGGCCAGATTACAGTTTTCTAAGTCTCTAAAAGACCCTGCAGAGTTCTGGAAAAGAGTCTTGTAGAAAGATGAGACCAAGATTCACTTATATCAGAGTGATGGCAATAGCAAAGTGTGGAGACCAAAACAAACTGCCCAAGATCAAAAGCATCTGTGAAACATGGTGGTAAGGGTATTATGATTTGGGCATGTATGGCTGCCTCAGGTACTGGCTCACTTGTCTTCATTGATGATGTAACTTCTGAGAGCATTGATGATGTAACTTCTGAGAGCAGCAGCAGAATGAATTCTGATGTGTACAGAAGAATCTCATCTACTCAACATTAAGTAA
This sequence comes from Anguilla rostrata, assembly GCF_018555375.3. Lineage (NCBI taxonomy): Eukaryota > Metazoa > Chordata > Actinopteri > Anguilliformes > Anguillidae > Anguilla > Anguilla rostrata. The sequence continues at coordinate 32,540,825 of NC_057937.1, forward strand.
ATGTCTCCAAACTCATTGGATTTTACTTCATTCTATAGCAAGATAATGATCTCAAACACACTGCTGTGTGTTTTTTCAAAGCCCAAAACTGGAAAATTCCTGACTGGCTAAGTCAGTCACACGATCTGAATACAACTGAACGTGTGTTTCATGTACTGCAGAGAAAACTTAAGGCAACTAGCCATCGAAATGCGCAGGAGCCGAAGATTGCCAGAGAAAAGGCCTAGCAGAATATCGCCAGAGAAGACACTCAGCACCCGGTGATGTCCATGGATCACAGACTTCAAGTAGTCATTGCATGCAAAGGATATGCAACAAAGTACTTAACATGACTACTTTTTTTGTGTAGCATTAATGTCCCAAGCATTATGGTGCACTGAAATGGGGGATTATGTACAAAACGGACTGTAAATTAGATTCCCGGTAAGGGAATGTTTTCGTTATACTCTGTAAACGTTGGCATGTTTTCAGAAAAGTGCGTTTTGCAAAAACACAATATTCAAGCAATAAAGCCTCCAGAGAGATGTACTAAATCTCATCAAAGCATATCTCATGTTGTAGCTCTGATTGAGTACTTTACCATGAGCCGAGAAAATCATAAAAGCAAGTTTTCTGAAAACTGTGTATGGCAAAGACACGCTATTCAAGGAGTCATATCTCCAGTGTAAGGACCGGGCGCCATTTCGGGTCCACAGCTCAGACTGACGTGACGTCAGGATCATAAGATCACGGACAGACTGATGACACGGACAGGGTACTTCCTGTAGTCGTTAGTACAATCCGAGTTCTGGTACATCCTCTTTACCATGCCTTCTCTTTGCTGCTCAACAGGAGAGACATGCGTGAGGCACACCGGAAACATGTACGCATGAAGAGAACAGGGCGACGCCACCATGGTGGCGCCAGTGTTGTAGGGGTATCATGCAAGATTCCCATTCTTGCGACCCGGGTTCGATTCCCGGCTGGCGCAGCGGCTCTGTCCTCCTTCTATAACGTGCGCTGATGAGTTTGGCTTTGTTTCTTCAAACGTGCCGTAGCGTCGGCTGTCATGAAATTGTTATGTCAGTTCCAGACACAGTATTTTGCACACCGACACAGTGGCATGGGCAAGAGCAGGCGCGTGTCCCTGGTGGTCTAGTGGCTAGCATTCGGCGCTCTCACCGCCGCGACCCGGGTTCGATTCCCAGTCAGGGAATGTTTTCCTTATACTCTGCAAACGTTGCCGTGGCGATCTTTACCGTGAGTATTCCAGGCTTGGGGAAATCTCAAATCTTGGCTTTCACTGTGAGAGTCCTACAAAGACCGTCCTACGGCCTGCAGCATTCCAGAAAGGTGCAGAGAGAGCGGAAAGAAAACACGCAAGTCGTGGAATCGCCTTTGAACCGGTCACCTAAGGTTGGCTATGATTATTAACACAGTCTTCCCCTTTACCAGCTGGTCCATCGAATGCTAGCGGAGACGAGGAAGCGGCGCACGTGGGCTTGAGAGACATGTCTCGCACTCCACCTTTTCACAGGAGAGGCGAGAAATGTCGCTAAATCATTATTTGCTAGAAATGTAGCTGATGACAGGATCACATTCCGGAAGATCAAACTTCCTAGATTTATAAATTCGAATCCTTGCGTTAACATGCTAAATTTTGTTAGATGTTGGTACTAGTTAGTCCTCTATCTATCTGTCTCCCTCCTTGTACTGCCCTAAATTAGTCTTTTCTTATTTTTCTGGGGTTGACGCCTCACTTCATTTGGCAGTGCGACATGATGTAGCGTTGTTTTGTTTTTGCGCCGCTTTCTGAAACAGATAAAAGTGACGGGTCTTGGCTAATGCTAGTGATTTGCTGGCTAAAGTCATTCTGTCATTTCTGTCGACAGTGTTTTCCAGTGGAGCCTGGCGTAACTTCTTTCTGGCTCCGAAGATTTACGTGTGTATAGGACTTGTCGTTTGATTGTCTTGTGACCTGCGTTGTCCTTGTTGCTGTTTGCCATTTTTAATCGGCCTACTAAAAAAAACCTAAGCGCTAAAGCTGAAGCGCAGGTAATTTTTCATCATTTCCATGTCAACCGGACAGCTGACCGCAAGCTTGATCAGAATGTAGGCTAAATGATGGAATGGATTGGGAAAAATGTTTGTAAATTTATGGTTGATTTTTATGATGGTTGGCTGCACCGTATAGCTACACAATCAGTCTCTTATAGGCTAAACTCGTTTCTGTTTCGTATCCAAAAGAAAGGTCTACATTACTTACACGGCCTGAGTGTTAACACCTCGAATCAGCTCAGCCAGCGTTTGGAATAGCGTGGTCTTGATCCTCATGTCCCACTTGACAAACTTGAGCGGAAAAACAAGCGTTATCCGAAACCTGAAGATAGAGAGCGGGTCCAATCGTCCTTCGTGATTCAGATGCAAACTAGTTTGGGGGCAGACAATAGAGAAAGGGCAGACATTTGCCTCCACACATTCTCAGGGAAGGCATTGCGTTATAGCTACCTGGCCAGAAGGAAGTACTTGTTGGCGAGGGCTATCAAAATTTAGATGCCTTCAAGCGGTTTTCAAGCTTGTCACTTTATGAAAAGAACAATGGGACACATGCAGTAAGGTGCCAGTACTATAGGGAAATCAAGCAAGACTCCAAATTTCCCAACAAAATCTGAAAAGCTAGTTTTCAGAAAAGTGCGTTTTGCAAAAACACAATATTCAAGCAATAAAGCCTCCAGAGAGATGTACTAAATCTCATCAAAGCATATCTCATTTTGTAGCTCTGATTGAGTACTTTACCATGAGCCGAGAAAATCATAAAAGCAAGTTTTCTGAAAACTGTGTATGGCAAAGACACGCTATTCAAGGAGTCATATCTCCAGTGTAAGGACCGGGCGCCATTTCGGGTCCACAGCTCAGACTGACGTGACGTCAGGATCATAAGATCACGGACAGACTGATGACACGGACAGGGTACTTCCTGTAGTCGTTTGTACAATCCGAGTTCTGGTACATCCTCTTTACCATGCCTTCTCTTTGCTGCTCAACAGGAGAGACGTGCGTGAGGCACAGCGGAAACATGTACGCATGAAGAGAAGAGGGCGACGCCACCATGGTGGCGCCAGTGTTGTAGGGGTATCATGCAAGATTCCCATTCTTGCGACCCGGGTTCGATTCCCGGCTGGCGCAGCGGCTCTGTCCTCCTTCTATAACGTGCGCTGATGAGTTTGGCTTTACTTCTTCAAAAGTGCCGTAGCGTCGGCTGTCATGAAATTGTTATGTCAGTTCCAGACACAATATTTTGCACACCGACACGGTGGCATGGGCAAGAGCAGGCGCGTGTCCCTGGTGGTCTAGTGGCTAGGATTCGGCGCTCTCACCGCCGCGGCCCGGGTTCGATTCCCGGTCAGGAATGTTTTCCTTATACTCTGCAAACGTTGCCGTGGCGATCTTTACCGTGAGTATTCCAGGCTTGGGGAAATCTCAAATCTTGGCTTTCACTGTGAGAGTCCTACAAAGACCGTCCTACGGCCTGCAGCATTCCAGAAAGGTGCAGAGAGAGCGGAAAGAAAACACGCAAGTCGTGGAATCGCCTTTGAACCGGTCACCTAAGGTTGGCTATGATTATAACACAGTCTTCCCCTTTACCAGCTGGTCCATCGAATGCTAGCGGAGACGAGGAAGCGGCGCACGTGGGCTTGAGAGACATGTCTCGCACTCCACCTTTTCACAGGAGAGGCGAGAAATGTCGCTAAATCATTATTTGCTAGAAATGTAGCTGATGACAGGATCACATTCCGGAAGATCAAACTTCCTAGATTATAAATTCGAATCCTTGCGTTAACATGCTAAATTTTGTTAGATGTTGGTACTAGTTAGTCCTCTATCTATCTGTCTCCCTCCTTGTACTGCCCTAAATTAGTCTTTTCTTATTTTTCTGGGGTTGACGCCTCACTTCATTTGGCAGTGCGACATGATGTAGCGTTGTTTTGTTTTTGCGCCGCTTTCTGAAACAGATAAAAGTGACGGGTCTTGGCTAATGCTAGTGATTTGCTGGCTAAAGTCATTCTGTCATTTCTGTCGACAGTGTTTTCCAGTGGAGCCTGGCGTAACTTCTTTCTGGCTCCGAAGATTTACGTGTGTATAGGACTTGTCGTTTGATTGTCTTGTGACCTGCGTTGTCCTTGTTGCTGTTTGCCATTTTTAATCGGCCTACTAAAAAAAACCTAAGCGCTAAAGCTGAAGCGCAGGTAATTTTTCATCATTTCCATGTCAACCGGACAGCTGACCGCAAGCTTGATCAGAATGTAGGCTAAATGATGGAATGGATTGGGAAAATGTTTGTAAATTTATGGTTGATTTTTATGATGGTTGGCTGCACCGTATAGCTACACAATCAGTCTCTTATAGGCTAAACTCGTTTCTGTTTCGTATCCAAAAGAAAGGTCTACATTACTTACACGGCCTGAGTGTTAACACCTCGAATCAGCTCAGCCAGCGTTTGGAATAGCGTGGTCTTGATCCTCATGTCCCACTTGACAAACTTGAGCGGAAAAACAAGCGTTATCCGAAACCTGAAGATAGAGAGCGGGTCCAATCGTCCTTCGTGATTCAGATGCAAACTAGTTTGGGGGCAGACAATAGAGAAAGGGCAGACATTTGCCTCCACACATTCTCAGGGAAGGCATTGCGTTATAGCTACCTGGCCAGAAGGAAGTACTTGTTGGCGAGGGCTATCAAAATTTAGATGCCTTCAAGCGGTTTTCAAGCTTGTCACTTTATGAAAAGAACAATGGGACACATGCAGTAAGGTGCCAGTACTATAGGGAAATCAAGCAAGACTCCAAATTTCCCAACAAAATCTGAAAAGCTAGTTTTCAGAAAAGTGCGTTTTGCAAAAACACAATATTCAAGCAATAAAGCCTCCAGAGAGATGTACTAAATCTCATCAAAGCATATCTCATTTTGTAGCTCTGATTGAGTACTTTACCATGAGCCGAGAAAATCATAAAAGCAAGTTTTCTGAAAACTGTGTATGGCAAAGACACGCTATTCAAGGAGTCATATCTCCAGTGTAAGGACCGGGCGCCATTTCGGGTCCACAGCTCAGACTGACGTGACGTCAGGATCATAAGATCACGGACAGACTGATGACACGGACAGGGTACTTCCTGTAGTCGTTTGTACAATCCGAGTTCTGGTACATCCTCTTTACCATGCCTTCTCTTTGCTGCTCAACAGGAGAGACGTGCGTGAGGCACACCGGAAACATGTACGCATGAAGAGAACAGGGCGACGCCACCGTGGTGGCGCCAGTGTTGTAGGGGTATCATGCAAGATTCCCATTCTTGCGACCCGGGTTCGATTCCCGGCTGGCGCAGCGGCTCTGTCCTCCTTCTATAACGTGCGCTGATGAGTTTGGCTTTGTTTCTTCAAACGTGCCGTAGCGTCGGCTGTCATGAAATTGTTATGTCAGTTCCAGACACAGTATTTTGCACACCGACACGGTGGCATGGGCAAGAGCAGGCGCGTGTCCCTGGTGGTCTAGTGGCTAGGATTCGGCGCTCTCACCGCCGCGGCCCGGGTTCGATTCCCGGTCAGGGAATGTTTTCCTTATACTCTGCAAACGTTGCCGTGGCTATCTTTACCGTGAGTACTCCAGGCTTGGGGAAATCTCAAATCTTGGCTTTCACTGTGAGAGTCCTACAAAGACCGTCCTACGGCCTGTAGCATTCCAGAAAGGTGCAGAGAGAGCGGGAAGAAAACCCGCAAGTCGTGGAATCGCCTTTGAACCGGTCACCTAAGGTTGGCTATGATAATTAACACAGTCTTCCCCTTTACCAGCTGGTCCATCGAATGCTAGCGGAGACGGGGAAGTGACGCACGTGGGCTTGAGAGACATGTCTCGCACTCCACCTTTTCACAGGAGAGGCGAGAAATGTTGCTAAATCGCTATTTGGTAGAAATGTAGCTGATGACAGGATCACATTCCGGAAGATCACACTTCCTAAATGTATAAATTCGAATCCTTGCGTTAACATGCTAAATTTTGTTAGATGTTGGTACTAGTTAGTCCTCTATCTATCTGTCTCCCTCCTTGTACAGCCCTAAATTAGTCTTTTCTTATTTTTCTGGGGGTGACGCCTCACTTCATTTGGCAGTGCGACATGATGTAGCGTTGTTTTGTTTTTGCGCCGCTTTCTGAAACAGATCAAAGTGACGGGTCTTGGCTAATGCTAGTGATTTGCTGGCTAAAGTCATTCTGTCATTTCTGTCGGCAGTGTTTTCCAGTGGAGCCTGGCGTAACTTCTTTCTGGCTCCGAAGATTTACGTGTGTATAGGACTTGTCGTTTGATTGTCTTGTGACCTGCGTTGTCCTTGTTGCTGTTTGCCATTTTTAATCGGCCTACTAAAAAAAACCTAAGTGCTAAAGCTGAAGCGCAGGTAATTTTGCATCATTTCCATGTCAACCGGACAGCTGACCGCAAGCTTGATCAGAATGTAGGCTAAATGATGGAATGGATTGGGAAAAATGTTTGTAAATTTATGGTTGATTTTTATGATGGTTGGCTGCACCGTATAGCTACACAATCAGTCTCTTATAGGCTAAACTCGTTTCTGTTTTGTATCCAAAAGAAAGGTCTACATTACTTACACGGCCTGAGTGTTAACACCTCGAATCAGCTCAGCCAGCGTTTGGAATAGCGTGGTCTTGATCCTCATGTCCCACTTGACAAACTTGAGCGGAAAAACAAGCGTTATCCGAAACCTGAAGATAGAGAGCGGGTCCAATCGTCCTTCGTGATTCAGATGCAAACTAGTTTGGGGGCAGACAATAGAGAAAGGGCAGACATTTGCCTCCACACATTCTCAGGGAAGGCATTGCGTTATAGCTACCTGGCCAGAAGGAAGTACTTGTTGGCGAGGGCTATCAAAATTTAGATGCCTTCAAGCGGTTTTCAAGCTTGTCACTTTATGAAAAGAACAATGGGACACATGCAGTAAGGTGCCAGTACTATAGGGAAATCAAGCAAGACTCCAAATTTCCCAACAAAATCTGAAAAGCTAGTTTTCAGAAAAGTGCGTTTTGCAAAAACACAATATTCAAGCAATAAAGCCTCCAGAGAGATGTACTAAATCTCATCAAAGCATATCTCATTTGTAGCTCTGATTGAGTACTTTACCATGAGCGAGAAAATCATAAAAGCAAGTTTTCTGAAAACTGTGTATGGCAAAGACACGCTATTCAAGGAGTCATATCTCCAGTGTAAGGACCGGGCGCCATTTCGGGTCCACAGCTCAGACTGACGTGACGTCAGGATCATAAGATCACGGACAGACTGATGACACGGACAGGGTACTTCCTGTAGTCGTTTGTACAATCCGAGTTCTGGTACATCCTCTTTACCATGCCTTCTCTTTGCTGCTCAACAGGAGAGACGTGCGTGAGGCACACCGGAAACATGTACGCATGAAGAGAACAGGGCGACGCCACCATGGTGGCGCCAGTGTTGTAGGGGTATCATGCAAGATTCCCATTCTTGCGACCCGGGTTCGATTCCCGGCTGGCGCAGCGGCTCTGTCCTCCTTCTATAACGTGCGCTGATGAGTTTGGCTTTACTTCTTCAAAAGTGCCGTAGCGTCGGCTGTCATGAAATTGTTATGTCAGTTCCAGACACAATATTTTGCACACCGACACGGTGGCATGGGCAAGAGCAGGCGCGTGTCCCTGGTGGTCTAGTGGCTAGGATTCGGCGCTCTCACCGCCGCGGCCCGGGTTCGATTCCCGGTCAGGGAATGTTTTCCTTATACTCTGCAAACGTTGCCGTGGCGATCTTTACCGTGAGTATTCCAGGCTTGGGGAAATCTCAAATCTTGGCTTTCACTGTGAGAGTCCTACAAAGACCGTCCTACGGCCTGCAGCATTCCAGAAAGGTGCAGAGAGAGCGGAAAGAAAACACGCAAGTCGTGGAATCGCCTTTGAACCGGTCACCTAAGGTTGGCTATGATAATTAACACAGTCTTCCCCTTTACCAGCTGGTCCATCGAATGCTAGCGGAGACGGGGAAGTGACGCACGTGGGCTTGAGAGACATGTCTCGCACTCCACCTTTTCACAGGAGAGGCGAGAAATGTTGCTAAATCGCTATTTGGTAGAAATGTAGCTGATGACAGGATCACATTCCGGAAGATCACACTTCCTAAATGTATAAATTCGAATCCTTGCGTTAACATGCTAAATTTTGTTAGATGTTGGTACTAGTTAGTCCTCTATCTATCTGTCTCCCTCCTTGTACAGCCCTAAATGAGTCTTTTCTTATTTTTCTGGGGGTGACGCCTCACTTCATTTGGCAGTGCGACATGATGTAGCGTTGTTTTGTTTTTGCGCCGCTTTCTGAAACAGATCAAAGTGACGGGTCTTGGCTAATGCTAGTGATTTGCTGGCTAAAGTCATTCTGTCATTTCTGTCGGCAGTGTTTTCCAGTGGAGCCTGGCGTAACTTCTTTCTGGCTCCGAAGATTTACGTGTGTATAGGACTTGTCGTTTGATTGTCTTGTGACCTGCGTTGTCCTTGTTGCTGTTTGCCATTTTTAATCGGCCTACTAAAAAAAACCTAAGTGCTAAAGCTGAAGCGCAGGTAATTTTGCATCATTTCCATGTCAACCGGACAGCTGACCGCAAGCTTGATCAGAATGTAGGCTAAATGATGGAATGGATTGGGAAAAATGTTTGTAAATTTATGGTTGATTTTTATGATGGTTGGCTGCACCGTATAGCTACACAATCAGTCTCTTATAGGCTAAACTCGTTTCTGTTTCGTATCCAAAAGAAAGGTCTACATTACTTACACGGCCTGAGTGTTAACACCTCGAATCAGCTCAGCCAGCGTTTGGAATAGCGTGGTCTTGATCCTCATGTCCCACTTGACAAACTTGAGCGGAAAAACAAGCGTTATCCGAAACCTGAAGATAGAGAGCGGGTCCAATCGTCCTTCGTGATTCAGATGCAAACTAGTTTGGGGGCAGACAATAGAGAAAGGGCAGACATTTGCCTCCACACATTCTCAGGGAAGGCATTGCGTTATAGCTACCTGGCCAGAAGGAAGTACTTGTTGGCGAGGGCTATCAAAATTTAGATGCCTTCAAGCGGTTTTCAAGCTTGTCACTTTATGAAAAGAACAATGGGACACATGCAGTAAGGTGCCAGTACTATAGGGAAATCAAGCAAGACTCCAAATTTCCCAACAAAATCTGAAAAGCTAGTTTTCAGAAAAGTGCGTTTTGCAAAAACACAATATTCAAGCAATAAAGCCTCCAGAGACACGTACTAAATCTCATCAAAGTATATCTCATTTTGTAGCTCCGATTGAGTACTTTACCATGAGCTGAGAAAATCATAAAAGCAAGTTTTCTGAAAACTGTGTATGGCAAAGACACGCTATTCAAGGAGTCATATCTCCAGTGTAAGGACTGGGCGCCATTTCGGGTCCACAGCTCAGACTGACGTGACGTCAGGATCATAAGATCACGGACAGACTGATCACATGGACAGGGTACTTCCTGTAGTCGTTTGTACAATCCGAGTTCTGGTACATCCTCTTTACCATGCCTTCTCTTTGCTGCTCAACAGGAGAGACGTGCGTGAGGCACAGCGGAAACATGTACGCATGAAGAGAAGAGGGCGACGCCACCATGGTGGCGCCAGTGTTGTAGGGGTATCATGCAAGATTCCCATTCTTGCGACCCGGGTTCGATTCCCGGCTGGCGCAGCGGCTCTGTCCTCCTTCTATAACGTGCGCTGATGAGTTTGGCTTTACTTCTTCAAAAGTGCCGTAGCGTCGGCTGTCATGAAATTGTTATGTCAGTTCCAGACACAATATTTTGCACACCGACACGGTGGCATGGGCAAGAGCAGGCGCGTGTCCCTGGTGGTCTAGTGGCTAGGATTCGGCGCTCTCACCGCCGCGGCCCGGGTTCGATTCCCGGTCAGGGAATGTTTTCCTTATACTCTGCAAACGTTGCCGTGGCTATCTTTACCGTGAGTACTCCAGGCTTGGGGAAATCTCAAATCTTGGCTTTCACTGTGAGAGTCCTACAAAGACCGTCCTACGGCCTGTAGCATTCCAGAAAGGTGCAGAGAGAGCGGGAAGAAAACCCGCAAGTCGTGGAATCGCCTTTGAACCGGTCACCTAAGGTTGGCTATGATAATTAACACAGTCTTCCCCTTTACCAGCTGGTCCATCGAATGCTAGCGGAGACGGGGAAGTGACGCACGTGGGCTTGAGAGACATGTCTCGCACTCCACCTTTTCACAGGAGAGGCGAGAAATGTTGCTAAATCTTATTTGGTAGAAATGTAGCTGATGACAGGATCACATTCCGGAAGATCACACTTCCTAAATGTATAAATTCGAATCCTTGCGTTAACATGCTAAATTTTGTTAGATGTTGGTACTAGTTAGTCCTCTATCTATCTGTCTCCCTCCTTGTACAGCCCTAAATTAGTCTTTTCTTATTTTTCTGGGGGTGACGCCTCACTTCATTTGGCAGTGCGACATGATGTAGCGTTGTTTTGTTTTTGCGCCGCTTTCTGAAACAGATCAAAGTGACGGGTCTTGGCTAATGCTAGTGATTTGCTGGCTAAAGTCATTCTGTCATTTCTGTCGACAGTGTTTTCCAGTGGAGCCTGGCGTAACTTCTTTCTGGCTCCGAAGATTTACGTGTGTATAGGACTTGTCGTTTGATTGTCTTGTGACCTGCGTTGTCCTTGTTGCTGTTTGCCATTTTTAATCGGCCTACTAAAAAAAACCTAAGCGCTAAAGCTGAAGCGCAGGTAATTTTTCATCATTTCCATGTCAACCGGACAGCTGACCGCAAGCTTGATCAGAATGTAGGCTAAATGATGGAATGGATTGGGAAAAATGTTTGTAAATTTATGGTTGATTTTTATGATGGTTGGCTGCACCGTATAGCTACACAATCAGTCTCTTATAGGCTAAACTCGTTTCTGTTTTGTATCCAAAAGAAAGGTCTACATTACTTACACGGCCTGAGTGTTAACACCTCGAATCAGCTCAGCCAGCGTTTGGAATAGCGTGGTCTTGATCCTCATGTCCCACTTGACAAACTTGAGCGGAAAAACAAGCGTTATCCGAAACCTGAAGATAGAGAGCGGGTCCAATCGTCCTTCGTGATTCAGATGCAAACTAGTTTGGGGGCAGACAATAGAGAAAGGGCAGACATTTGCCTCCACACATTCTCAGGGAAGGCATTGCGTTATAGCTACCTGGCCAGAAGGAAGTACTTGTTGGCGAGGGCTATCAAAATTTAGATGCCTTCAAGCGGTTTTCAAGCTTGTCACTTTATGAAAAGAACAATGGGACACATGCAGTAAGGTGCCAGTACTATAGGGAAATCAAGCAAGACTCCAAATTTCCCAACAAAATCTGAAAAGCTAGTTTTCAGAAAAGTGCGTTTTGCAAAAACACAATATTCAAGCAATAAAGCCTCCAGAGACACGTACTAAATCTCATCAAAGTATATCTCATTTTGTAGCTCCGATTGAGTACTTTACCATGAGCTGAGAAAATCATAAAAGCAAGTTTTCTGAAAACTGTGTATGGCAAAGACACGCTATTCAAGGAGTCATATCTCCAGTGTAAGGACTGGGCGCCATTTCGGGTCCACAGCTCAGACTGACGTGACGTCAGGATCATAAGATCACGGACAGACTGATCACATGGACAGGGTACTTCCTGTAGTCGTTTGTACAATCCGAGTTCTGGTACATCCTCTTTACCATGCCTTCTCTTTGCTGCTCAACAGGAGAGACGTGCGTGAGGCACACCGGAAACATGTACGCATGAAGAGAACAGGGCGACGCCACCATGGTGGCGCCAGTGTTGTAGGGGTATCATGCAAGATTCCCATTCTTGCGACCCGGGTTCGATTCCCGGCTGGCGCAGCGGCTCTGTCCTCCTTCTATAACGTGCGCTGATGAGTTTGGCTTTGTTTCTTCAAACGTGCCGTAGCGTCGGCTGTCATGAAATTGTTATGTCAGTTCCAGACACAGTATTTTGCACACCGACACGGTGGCATGGGCAAGAGCAGGCGCGTGTCCCTGGTGGTCTAGTGGCTAGGATTCGGCGCTCTCACCGCCGCGGCCCGGGTTCGATTCCCGGTCAGGGAATGTTTTCCTTATACTCTGCAAACGTTGCCGTGGCGATCTTTACCGTGAGTATTCCAGGCTTGGGGAAATCTCAAATCTTGGCTTTCACTGTGAGAGTCCTACAAAGACCGTCCTACGGCCTGCAGCATTCCAGAAAGGTGCAGAGAGAGCGGAAAGAAAACACGCAAGTCGTGGAATCGCCTTTGAACCGGTCACCTAAGGTTGGCTATGATTATTAACACAGTCTTCCCCTTTACCAGCTGGTCCATCGAATGCTAGCGGAGACGAGGAAGCGGCGCACGTGGGCTTGAGAGACATGTCTCGCACTCCACCTTTTCACAGGAGAGGCGAGAAATGTCGCTAAATCATTATTTGCTAGAAATGTAGCTGATGACAGGATCACATTCCGGAAGATCAAACTTCCTAGATTTATAAATTCGAATCCTTGCGTTAACATGCTAAATTTTGTTAGATGTTGGTACTAGTTAGTCCTCTATCTATCTGTCTCCCTCCTTGTACTGCCCTAAATTAGTCTTTTCTTATTTTTCTGGGGTTGACGCCTCACTTCATTTGGCAGTGCGACATGATGTAGCGTTGTTTTGTTTTTGCGCCGCTTTCTGAAACAGATAAAAGTGACGGGTCTTGGCTAATGCTAGTGATTTGCTGGCTAAAGTCATTCTGTCATTTCTGTCGCAGTGTTTTCCAGTGGAGCCTGGCGTAACTTCTTTCGGCTCCGAAGATTTACGTGTGTATAGGACTTGTCTTGATTGTCTGTGACCTGCTTTCGGTTCTGTTAGCAGTAGGCTCTAAATAAGCACGCGGGTAATTTAGTTCATGTGGATGTCAACTGTAGGTGTTAATGTGAGATTGGCACATGTTTATGGCGATATTGGTTGGTGCACGAAGTCCAATCATTCTAGGTAAACTTCTGTTCCAGAGTCTACATTCGTCCTCTGACATGACAATGCGCGTTTGGAATGGTGATCTGCCATTGCAAATTAGCAAAAGTTTCGAACGAAGGAGGGCAACTACATTCGGAATTCAAATGTGGCGAAAGAAGCGTTGCGCCAAATTTAGCTATGCGTTTACTGCCTAGAAGATGGGAGCTAGTTCGTCTAGTTCAATGAATTTCTAACAAAACAAGGCATTCGAAGGCGTCAAAATCACAAATTCCAAAATTAAATTATTAGAAATTTTTGCAATATATTACAGTAAATCCTAAAAGAATTCTAACTGTCAAAGCGTATTCAAGTATATCTCCATAAGCGGACCATAAGGCACTAACTGCAGCAGGATAAGTCATCGCTGTAAGGACGGGCTCCATTGCAGTAACCGGATTCTAATCATTACAGCTTTCCTCAAGGACTGCTGAGCGTGCTTCATGAACCTACCTGCTCCATGTTGAGTAAGAAGATCTTGCCGGTCACGCTGCGAAGGCGCCCATAGGCGCTGTGATGGTTTCAATCACTGACCGGTGATTGTATAGCCAGCGTTTTCCCTCATACGGCATGGATGGCTGTCTGTGCAAGGCGATGCTCACGGCCTGTGTTCGGACAGATTTTCAATCCAAGGTGGGGCACGTTCCTGTATCCAGTTGGATCCACTGATTCCTGAGGTTACAGAGATGTCTAATTCAAAGCAGCGGCGATACCGAGTATCGGCTGGGAACTCACTAGGTGGCTATTATAAGTCCATACCACGGCCAGATGCAGCGAAGGCGAGGCGAAGAATCCGCACCCTCAGGAAGCGGAAAGTGACCTATTGTAAAATAGTTCCAGTCTTCTTACATTCCTATTTATTCGAATCTGCGAAGCATGTCTTAGGATGTTGCTCACTTTTCTCCGGAGGCAAATGCTTTTATTTTCTGGTGGCTTACATGGCATCGGAAACTCTGTTTTTTTCGATCTGAACGATAAATGGTGGTTGTCAGTTGTGTAAATCATCTTCATCTTGCATTCAGTGGGCCTGTACTTCTTTGTCGGTTACGTAGCTTCTTTGGCGTGACTGTGTGTTGTTTTGCCTCTTCACAAACGTAAAGTGAGGTAGGTAATTTTTCACTTCCTCAGGCATCTGCGCAGTTTTCCAGGGGAACTTTTGGTGGAAAAGTTGAAATTTGGTATTTTTTGTTGACGTTGTCAATCCTTTTAGGCTATCTTTTGTTGTACAAGAAATCTACATTTACGCGCTGATTGTTACCATCATCTCGCCGCGCTAGATTAGCGTGTCTATTCTGCAAACTTGCAAACAGGTTATCGAACGAGATAGGACGGCATCTTCGATCAGGAAACTGTTTGGGGGGTAAGAAAGGGTAATTTGCTCCATTTCTGGAAGCATGCTTTGCATGAGGAAGTACTTGTTGCGAGGCTTCAAAACTTGGCTTACGTTTAACTGACTATAAACAGGAACGATAGGTCCACTTGGAAACAAGAGCAAATTTCAAAAATGAAAGTGTTAATGCGTTTAAAAACATTAAAATAGTCTGGAGAGTACTAAATTCAAAGATCTCTTTTACTGATAGATACATGGCAGGATATAAGCAAGTTTCGAAATTGAAGAAGCTCAAGGGTCAACAGTGTAGGAAAGGGCGCTTAGCAACTCAGACTGCATCGCCAGATATACAGAAATTACAGACAGGAGTCATTGTAGCTTTACATCGAAGTTCTGTAACTACCATGCACTTGTGTACAGAGACGAGGAGCAAGCAATTTAGTGAACAGGGAGACCATGGTGCGCAGTAGGGTACGCAAGATCCCATCTCGACTCGTCGTTACAGCAGTCTTCCTCTTACAAATCCTGAGTTTGGTTTGTCTAGTCATTAGCGGCTGTAAATGTAACAGCAGCAGTTTGCCAACGTGATGGCAAGAGCAGCGCGTTCCGGTGCAGTGAGGATTCGCTCCACGCTGCGCGGGTTCGATTCGTCAGGGAAGTTCTTACTTGAAACGTTCTGATTTTACTGTTTTCCGCTGGTGGAACAGTCTTGCTTTATGGAGCACATGACCACGGCTGAGCATCCGAAGGGCGAGCGGAAAGTCAATCGGCGCTTGACGGCCAGTTGGCAGATTTACCAGTTTCGCTCAGCTGGTCTTTTCAGGCGGGAGCGCAAGTGGTTAGAGACGTCTGCACCCACTCCAGGAGCGAATGTGTATCATATGGCTAGATGTAGGAGCGTCCCTTCCGAGTAGTCCTAGATTTTAAATTGAACTTGCTTACATGCATTGTAATGTTGGCAGTTTCCGATGTCTCTTACGCTCTAAATTTTCATTTAGGTGACCAATATTGAGCAATGATGAACGATCTTTGTTACAGCTATTGTAGATAAAAGTCTTCTTCATGTTTTGCTGCAAGCTATTTCTGTCTTCCATGCGCCTGCCTTTCTTTGGAAGATCGTTTTAGATTGGTGTGCGTGACTTCATTTCTTTCTGTCATTTTTATTGCTTAAACTAGTAAATTGTGAGTTTTTCATATTCGTCTATCTACTGCACTCTTTCATGGTAAATTTGTGGATTGGACTTGTTTGATTTTGGTCGCTTTTATTTGCTCCTTTAACTCAATACTTAGGCTAAATATTCTGTTTTCAATAGTTACATCAGCTGAGTACATTGGCAAATTGGCATGTTGAAATGTTTATTTTGTCCTTGACATTGGCGAATCAGCTTTAATCGCTTAGAAACGTTCATTGTCAAGGAAGGATCTACATATTCCGGGCAGTTGAAAGGACATTCGCCAATTGAGGGAAGATTGTTATCTTGCCAATGAGTATTGTGGCGACTTCAAATTAGACTTAGGTTCTTGTATTTATGAAAAATGGGGGCACAATAGGACATGGGAACATTCCTCAATTTCGGAAGCTGAACTATTCAAATGTGCTGAAAAATTTTCCGAAGCTAGTAGAGGTCACTATATCAATGACATTTAGGTGCAAGACTTACATGAAGCAGACATTCCAACAATTCTGAAAGCTTTTTCAAAAACTTTGCAAAGATATTCAAAGGTCGAAATTTCGTCAAGAAGCTATGGTTATGATCAAAGATCCATCAGAACTATGAAGAGTTTCCGAATGAAAAAACGATTTAACTAATGCCTTTTACGCCAACAGAACCGAGCCGGACAGTCATAAGATAGCGACGCACGGAGGTCATTGTAGGAAATCATGAAGATCCTTCTGATCTTCTACTCCGTGCGCTCTCTGGCTCTCTTGAACGGACGAGGTTGGCTAGCTCACCGAGTGGCAGCGACCAGTTGGCAGGTTCCCGTATTTCCACAGTCTGCAGACGCCGCTTCTGCGTCGCTGGAGTTTTTTTCTTCAACCGGCCGTGAGCGGTCATTTTCTTCAGCACGTTGCACTGGAATTTGCGGAGTTCCAGTGGTTCATCTGGTCGGGTCTCAAGCCGGTCCGCTAGATTTTTGTGCAATGCCGAAGCATGCGTCGACCGTTGGACTAATTGGTGCTGTGTGAGTTCCTAAGTGCCACGGCTATTGGGTCGGAGAGCGTATACTGCTTGAATCCGCTCTTCCAAGGGTGGGAAATTCATTTCTTTCAGAATGCAGCAGGACTCGAAGTCAACTCTGATTAACTACGACTGCTTTACATGTAAATGTTGTAATTGTATAAGTCTTAATCTGTCCCTTGTCTCAAATTAATCTTCTAATTTTATGGTTGGCTACTATGGATCGGATTAGTTGTTTGTTTATCATTTTGACGTAAATTAGCTTATTAATTTGGTGGCTTAATCTTCTTCATTCGTATTAGCTTTATGATTGCTTTTTCTTACTTGATGGCGTATGTTGTTTTTGTTTGCCTCTCTTTGCATGTTCTTTTATGGCTACATTCTGCGTAATTGAGGCATTTTTCGTATTTCTGTAACCGGCTTCATTGTTTTATGGCCATAAATACTTGGAAAGGTTTTCGTTTGTTTCATTTTGGTGCCTGTAAGCTGCTCTATTGTTTCTATTTAACTGTGATGGTAATTAAATTTAGTCAGTTGTTTCAGTTTGTGTAACCGAACAACAGCTAAACGTTGAATTTGGTTATGTTTGGTAATTGCCAAACTAGGTTATTATTGATTGGCTCTGTGGTAAACAACGTCCCTCTTAGAAGATGGTTTGTTCCCAAAACTAGGGATACAGCTAGTTCCTGAACAAGTAGTCCAGCTTGATCTAGTCCTGACAGGTAGTAAAAGGAAGGAGTTCTCCAAATCCTGAGGATGAAGGTAGGCTCAGGTAAGGGAAACTATTGGGGAACAAGAATGCTATTTCCCCAATTCAGGGAGTTGTTAAAACTTGGCCAAAAGAAGTGCTGTTATGGAAAAAAAGCCTCCAAATTTCAACTAATTAAAAAATTTGAAAGTATTTTCAAAGAAAAATATAAACATCCAAAATTCAACAAAGCAATTATTTACACATTAAGACACCATAAATCAAACAAAGTTTCTAATACTATGATCGAGAACATCTATACAGAGCAATATCCTTTAGATTGTCATTTGGTCCAGGCCTTTCCTCAGAATGACAGTCGACACTGGACACTGCGTGACGTTGACAAGTCCGGACTGATTGCCCGTTTCTTCTTAGTGCTCACAATGAATTCTGAGACACCTGTAACCATGCCTACACTGCGGCCACGACGTGGGGCCAGTTGGCTGTACATGAAGTCCCATTCTTGCCGCGGCTGACTGCTGTGGCAGCCTGTCTCCTCCATAACGTGCGGAGGGTGTTTGTTTCTTGGACGTACTCGGCGTGATTCATTGTCTGTTCCAGCACGTTTTTGCACGAAGTTTCTGGAAATGTCGGTGGCATTTTAGTGGTCTCCGGCTTGGCTCCGTGGCCGGGTTCGCTCGGTCAGGGAGTTCTACCGCTAGGTCGATGGTTCTTTACGGAAAGTTCCGCAAGTTCGTTTCCGTGCTAGGTTGGAAATCTCTAAACTGGCTTCACTTCGGGTCCAAGAGGAACGAGAAATCGCAAGGGCGAATCGGAAAAAGTCCACTAAGGCTGGAGCTTTGTCTACCAAGGTTGCAATGTAACGGACCGTAGCCGCTGGGCTGAAGAGCGACGCAGGTTACAAGAGGCGACTGTCCTACCACTTTTGAAGAGCGAAGTTGTAATTCGCTAGTAAATTCGCTAAGATTCATTCTTAATTTAAATGCAATTTTTAATTCCTTTGTATAATTTTTGTGTTGTATTGCCCTTTATCTATCTTATTGCTGGGTTGACCCTATTTTTTTCGATTGTCGCTATTAGTCGCATGTTGTTATTTTGCGCGTTTATATTTTGACGTTTGACTAATGCATGACTTTGTGCATGATTTGCTTGTTTGCTTGCTTTTCGTGTCTGGCTCTTTTTGGCTGGCCTATTCTGCTAGAGTTTGTGTATTTTTGTGCTGATTGTCCTTGTTGCTTTGCTTTTTTGCTATTATGAATGATTGAAGCCTGTCGAATTATGTTGATTTCATGAGCAGCTTCGAACAAGCAGCTATTGATAGATGGAAGCTGTTTTGTGAAAAATGTTTAATTTGTATTTGGTTTAAACCCGAATGTTGCATATTATAATAGTTTCTTTGACTCTTCCCTTACAACTGACGATACTACGCCGTTCTAGCTACATGCCCGTTGGGAACAAGCGTTCATCGCCTAGTTTGAAATAGAAAACGAGCTATTGACAGATATGGAGGCGTTGCCTTCTATTCGGGAAGAGTTTGGGTAGAGGTTTCCAAGAAAGGGCAGCTGCACTTTCAAGGTTGATTGTTAGGCACTGCCAAAGTAAGTTGATGGTGGCAAATATTAAGCCTTCAAGGTTTTAAACTGATTAGTTCAGAAAAGGTGCAAGTCCAAATTAGAATAAACGCTCAAATTTCAACAAAACTAAGATAAATTTTAGAATTTATAAGCCATTAGCTAACATAGCAAATCTTAAAACTTATTAACACTTCAATGCAAAATCTACTAGCACTGAATTAACAAGTTCGAATGTGTATCAAGCTACTTCTAGTCGATAAACGGATGTGGCTGGCGACATCCGATCAGGTCATCCCTTTGACGTCAGTTTGTCCAGGACTTCTGAGCTCCGAAAGTACGGATAGAACATCAGCCTCCTTGTGCCCAGTTGTGAGATGAGATTCGCTCTGCGACGGGCGTCCAGCGCCAGGTTGGCGTATACAGCCTATGTCTTCGGTTGTTCTCGGCTGCTAGCGGCGTCTGACTTTATGTAGCTTCTGACTTTTTTCGTCCTACGGCCTGCAGCATTCCAGAAAGGTGCAGAGAGAGCGGAAAGAAAACACGCAAGTCGTGGAATCGCCTTTGAACCGGTCACCTAAGGTTGGCTATGATTATTAACACAGTCTTCCCCTTTACCAGCTGGTCCATCGAATGCTAGCGGAGACGAGGAAGCGGCGCACGTGGGCTTGAGAGACATGTCTCGCACTCCACCTTTTCACAGGAGAGGCGAGAAATGTCGCTAAATCATTATTTGCTAGAAATGTAGCTGATGACAGGATCACATTCCGGAAGATCAAACTTCCTAGATTTATAAATTCGAATCCTTGCGTTAACATGCTAAATTTTGTTAGATGTTGGTACTAGTTAGTCCTCTATCTATCTGTCTCCCTCCTTGTACTGCCCTAAATTAGTCTTTTCTTATTTTTCTGGGGTTGACGCCTCACTTCATTTGGCAGTGCGACATGATGTAGCGTTGTTTTGTTTTTGCGCCGCTTTCTGAAACAGATAAAAGTGACGGGTCTTGGCTAATGCTAGTGATTTGCTGGCTAAAGTCATTCTGTCATTTCTGTCGACAGTGTTTTCCAGTGGAGCCTGGCGTAACTTCTTTCTGGCTCCGAAGATTTACGTGTGTATAGGACTTGTCGTTTGATTGTCTTGTGACCTGCGTTGTCCTTGTTGCTGTTTGCCATTTTTAATCGGCCTACTAAAAAAAACCTAAGCGCTAAAGCTGAAGCGCAGGTAATTTTTCATCATTTCCATGTCAACCGGACAGCTGACCGCAAGCTTGATCAGAATGTAGGCTAAATGATGGAATGGATTGGGAAAAATGTTTGTAAATTTATGGTTGATTTTTATGATGGTTGGCTGCACCGTATAGCTACACAATCAGTCTCTTATAGGCTAAACTGGTTTCTGTTTTGTATCCAAAAGAAAGATCTACATTACTTACACAGCCTGAGTGTTAACACCTTGAATCAACTCAGCCAGCGTTTGGGATAGCGTGGTCTCGATCCTCGTGTCCCACTTGACAAACTTGAGCGGAAAAACAAGCGTTATCCGAAACCTGAGGATAGAGAGCGGGTCCAATCGTCCTTCATGATTCAGGTGCAAACTAGTTTGGGGGCAGACAATAGAGAAAGGGCAGACATTTGCCTCCACACATTCTCAGGGAAGGTATTGCGTTATAGCTACCTGGCCAGAAGTAAGTACTTGTTGGCGAGGGCTACCAAAATTTAGATGCCTTCAAGCGGTTTTCAAGCTTGTCACTTTATGAAAAGAACAATGGGGCACATGCAGTAAGGTGCCAGTACTATAGGGAAATCAAGCAAGACTCCAAATTTCCCAACAAAATCTGAAAAGCTAGTTTTCAGAAAAGTGCGTTTTGCAAAAACACAATATTCAAGCAATAAAGCCTCCAGAGAGATGTACTAAATCTCATCAAAGCATATCTCATTTTGTAGCTCTGATTGAGTACTTTACCATGAGCCGAGAAAATCATAAAAGCAAGTTTTCTGAAAACTGTGTATGGCAAAGACACGCTATTCAAGGAGTCATATCTCCAGTGTAAGGACCGGGCGCCATTTCGGGTCCACAGCTCAGACTGACGTGACGTCAGGATCATAAGATCACGGACAGACTGATGACACGGACAGGGTACTTCCTGTAGTCGTTTGTACAATCCGAGTTCTGGTACATCCTCTTTACCATGCCTTCTCTTTGCTGCTCAACAGGAGAGACGTGCGTGAGGCACACCGGAAACATGTACGCATGAAGAGAACAGGGCGACGCCACCATGGTGGCGCCAGTGTTGTAGGGGTATCATGCAAGATTCCCATTCTTGCGACCCGGGTTCGATTCCCGGCTGGCGCAGCGGCTCTGTCCTCCTTCTATAACGTGCGCTGATGAGTTTGGCTTTACTTCTTCAAAAGTGCCGTAGCGTCGGCTGTCATGAAATTGTTATGTCAGTTCCAGACACAATATTTTGCACACCGACACGGTGGCATGGGCAAGAGCAGGCGCGTGTCCCTGGTGGTCTAGTGGCTAGGATTCGGCGCTCTCACCGCCGCGGCCCGGGTTCGATTCCCGGTCAGGGAATGTTTTCCTTATACTCTGCAAACGTTGCCGTGGCGATCTTTACCGTGAGTATTCCAGGCTTGGGGAAATCTCAAATCTTGGCTTTCACTGTGAGAGTCCTACAAAGACCGTCCTACGGCCTGCAGCATTCCAGAAAGGTGCAGAGAGAGCGGAAAGAAAACACGCAAGTCGTGGAATCGCCTTTGAACCGGTCACCTAAGGTTGGCTATGATTATTAACACAGTCTTCCCCTTTACCAGCTGGTCCATCGAATGCTAGCGGAGACGAGGAAGCGGCGCACGTGGGCTTGAGAGACATGTCTCGCACTCCACCTTTTCACAGGAGAGGCGAGAAATGTCGCTAAATCATTATTTGCTAGAAATGTAGCTGATGACAGGATCACATTCCGGAAGATCAAACTTCCTAGATTTATAAATTCGAATCCTTGCGTTAACATGCTAAATTTGTTAGATGTTGGTACTAGTTAGTCCTCTATCTATCTGTCTCCCTCCTTGTACTGCCCTAAATTAGTCTTTTCTTATTTTTCTGGGGTTGACGCCTCACTTCATTTGGCAGTGCGACATGATGTAGCGTTGTTTTGTTTTTGCGCCGCTTTCTGAAACAGATAAAAGTGACGGGTCTTGGCTAATGCTAGTGATTTGCTGGCTAAAGTCATTCTGTCATTTCTGTCGACAGTGTTTTCCAGTGGAGCCTGGCGTAACTTCTTTCTGGCTCCGAAGATTTACGTGTGTATAGGACTTGTCGTTTGATTGTCTTGTGACCTGCGTTGTCCTTGTTGCTGTTTGCCATTTTTAATCGGCCTACTAAAAAAACCTAAGCGCTAAAGCTGAAGCGCAGGTAATTTTTCATCATTTCCATGTCAACCGGACAGCTGACCGCAAGCTTGATCAGAATGTAGGCTAAATGATGGAATGGATTGGGAAAAATGTTTGTAAATTTATGGTTGATTTTTATGATGGTTGGCTGCACCGTATAGCTACACAATCAGTCTCTTATAGGCTAAACTCGTTTCTGTTTCGTATCCAAAAGAAAGGTCTACGTTACTTACACGGCCTGAGTGGTAACACCTCGAATCAGCTCAGCCAGCGTTTGGAATAGCGTGGTCTTGATCCTCATGTCCCACTTGACAAACTTGAGCGGAAAAACAAGCGTTATCCGAAACCTGAAGATAGAGAGCGGGTCCAATCGTCCTTCGTGATTCAGATGCAAACTAGTTTGGGGGCAGACAATAGAGAAAGGGCAGACATTTGCCTCCACACATTCTCAGGGAAGGCATTGCGTTATAGCTACCTGGCCAGAAGGAAGTACTTGTTGGCGAGGGCTATCAAAATTTAGATGCCTTCAAGCGGTTTTCAAGCTTGTCACTTTATGAAAAGAACAATGGGACACATGCAGTAAGGTGCCAGTACTATAGGGAAATCAAGCAAGACTCCAAATTTCCCAACAAAATCTGAAAAGCTAGTTTTCAGAAAAGTGCGTTTTGCAAAAACACAATATTCAAGCAATAAAGCCTCCAGAGAGATGTACTAAATCTCATCAAAGCATATCTCATGTTGTAGCTCTGATTGAGTACTTTACCATGAGCCGAGAAAATCATAAAAGCAAGTTTTCTGAAAACTGTGTATGGCAAAGACACGCTATTCAAGGAGTCATATCTCCAGTGTAAGGACCGGGCGCCATTTCGGGTCCACAGCTCAGACTGACGTGACGTCAGGATCATAAGATCACGGACGTTGCCGTGGCGATCTTTACCGTGAGTATTCCAGGCTTGGGGAAATCTCAAATCTTGGCTTTCACTGTGAGAGTCCTACAAAGACCGTCCTACGGCCTGCAGCATTCCAGAAAGGTGCAGAGAGAGCGGAAAGAAAACATGCAAGTCGTGGAATCGCCTTTGAACCGGTCACCTAAGGTTGGCTATGATTATTAACACAGTCTTCCCCTTTACCAGCTGGTCCATCGAATGCTAGCGGAGACGAGGAAGCGACGCACGTGGGCTTGAGAGACATGTCTCGCACTCCAACTTTTCACAGGAGAGGCGAGAAATGTCGCTAAATCATTATTTGCTAGAAATGTAGCTGATGACAGGATCACATTCCGGAAGATCACACTTCCTAAATGTATAAATTCGAATCCTTGCGTTAACATGCTAAATTTTGTTAGATGTTGGTACTAGTTAGTCCTCTATCTATCTGTCTCCCTCCTTGTACAGCCCTAAATTAGTCTTTTCTTATTTTTCTGGGGGTGACGCCTCACTTCATTTGGCAGTGCGACATGATGTAGCGTTGTTTTGTTTTTGCGCCGCTTTCTGAAACAGATCAAAGTGACGGGTCTTGGCTAATGCTAGTGATTTGCTGGCTAAAGTCATTCTGTCATTTCTGTCGGCAGTGTTTTCCAGTGGAGCCTGGCGTAACTTCTTTCTGGCTCCGAAGATTTACGTGTGTATAGGACTTGTCGTTTGATTGTCTTGTGACCTGCGTTGTCCTTGTTGCTGTTTGCCATTTTTAATCGGCCTACTAAAAAAAACCTAAGTGCTAAAGCTGAAGCGCAGGTAATTTTGCATCATTTCCATGTCAACCGGACAGCCGACCGCAAGCTTGATCAGAATGTAGGCTAAATGATGGAATGGATTGGGAAAAATGTTTGTAAATTTATGGTTGATTTTTATGATGGTTGGCTGCACCGTATAGCTACACAATCAGTCTCTTATAGGCTAAACTGGTTTCTGTTTTGTATCCAAAAGAAAGATCTACATTACTTACACAGCCTGAGTGTTAACACCTTGAACAGTGGCGTAGCCAGAAATGAAAGTACAGGTGGGCCTGAATAAAAGTGGGTGGGCCACACAATTCATTCCATAAATAGCTCAATAGCATTTACAGTACATTACAAGCGTGAAAGTGTTCTGCTATGCGTTGGCCTGCTGTGTTACATTGCTGTTGTTTATCTATTTAGTCTGATAAATCAGCTGCTGAAAATGAATGAAAATTTGAATCGATATATAAAAGTACATGTTGCTATTTGATAGGCTATATATGCTTTTGTTAGGAAATTGTTACCTGAAAGTTTGTTTTTTCTTGGATCAGATAAAAGAACATTTAAAGCCTCGAGAATCAATCAGGGCTCGTTGGCAATTTCATCCCTTTCACTTCACATTACATTACATTACAGGCATTTAGCAGACACTCTTATCCAGAGCGACTTACACAACTTTTTACATAGCATTCTTACCTTGTATCCATTTATACAGCTGGATATATACTGAAGCAATTTCAGTTAAGTACCTTGCTCAAGGGTACAACGCAAGTGTCCTACCCGGGAATCGAACCTACGACCTTTCGGTTACAAGCCCAGTTCCTTACCCACTGTGCTACACTCCGTCCCTACCTCCCACTCAGTTATTCGGTTTAATTCCCTAGTCCTGTATTTGTGGATTCCGCGCACTGAATTTGGATGAGCTGGATTGAATAGATGTTGAATAGATGGAAATGCTTTCACTAGGCTAAGTAGGGGGAGGGGTATTATTCATATCAGCAGGGAAATTACGCTCTCAAAGTAACGACGGTGACAAGTCTGCGTGTCTTTTTTTTTTTTTTTGCTGTTATCGCTAAAAGACGAGATGCAAGTTGCAGCCTAGGATGGGCTTTGGCCCAGCCAGGCCCACCCATAGCTACGCCCCTGACCTTGAGTCAACTCAGCTAGCCTTTGGAAGACTATGGTCTTGTGCCTCATGTCCCAAACTTTATGGAGCTCATTGCTTATTTGGCTGAAAGAGCTGACCACTGTTGTTCCATAGGAAAAAAATCACATAGGATCTGAGAGACAAGCCATGGAAGTTGAAAAAAAATGTTGCTTTCCTTAATTTTATAGACTCTTAAACACATTAATGTCAGGCTCATGCTGTGAACTAAAACAATGTGTCATGGTTCTGTGTTTCTGTCTCTGTTTTTCCCTGTTGGGCCGCCAGATGGTGGCACTTCTGTTTTGTGTCCTGCTCGTTCCCCTGTTGGTTAATTGTATTATTGCTTTCACTTATTTTATTATTGTTTCTGCTTGTGTCTCGTTGTTCCCACCCTGTTCTGGTTTGATTGTTAATTGTGCCCTCTTGTGTCTTGTTGGTTTTCAGTCTATTTAAGTCCTTTGTCTCCCTGACTCGGGTGCTGGTTCCTTGTGTTTCTGAATGTGTTTGTTTCTGACTATATGTACCTGCCCGCTTTTGTCCTGCTTCCGTTTCGTGTGTATGTTTCCTGCCTGTGTGCCGCCTGCCTGTATTCTGCCCTAGCTGTTTGTTCCTTGTGTCTTTAGTATTTTCTTTTTGAGGACTTTTGAGTTCCCTTGTCTAGTTTTTTTTCTGTTTTAAGAATTTGAGTTTTCTTTTGGAATTGCCCCTCGTGGTTTTGTTTGTTCTCTGTTTGTTTTGTAGTAAAGTCCTTATTTGAAACAATCCTTTTGAGTTTCGTGTGTTTTTCATTCTGCACCTGGGTCCTAACCCCTGTACCGTGACACAATGCACTACTGCTTAATAATGCAATATAGGCCTATACTTTATAGAATTATAATATAATGGCGTATTTTTCTTAAAAAATAAAAACCCTTTTCCACACATCTGCACAAAATCCACCCCAATATATAGGTACTAACCCTTCTACTGCAGCAGGTATAAGATACTAAAAGTAACTTTGCCCTAACATTGGAGCCGAGGATTTAAGGATTTAATGAATGAGAATGGTTATGAAACAGGTAGCCTAGCATTTACTGTGTAACTCTATTTCCCTCCCTGCTGTCAAGAGAAACTGACGATTTACTGACAAATTACTAAGCCTTTGGCTATCTTTCAGCTTCTCAAGAGATGGGTCAAAGTCGGTGTGCAATCTTTTCAAATTATGAACAGTCAGCATTAACACTGGATTTGAAAATAATTGCGTAGTAATAACACATTTCCACTGATTAAAACTGCCTCTTAATATATATGCAAAAGGCTTACGTTATACAGTGCCTTGTCAAGTGCTCTTAGCAAGTGGCAGCTAAGGCACAGCATTTAATCAAGAAAAGCTGTGGAAACAGGCATTAACTGGAGTGTTGTCAGTGTCATAATTTAGAAGAAGGTAGGTTAAATATTAGCGCCATTTAAGTAATGTTGAATGTCTGCCAAAAAGATGGCAGACTCTCAACTCAGACATTGACCCCCCCCATACCCCTTTGTGCAGTCATGGCTTTGATTCCCAGCCATAACACTCTCCGTACTGTGATCCCATCTCCATCTATAACCTCTCTATTTCCCCCCTGTCTGAATAAATACGGAAAAAAGGAGGGCACTGTTGGTTCTCCTTTTTTAAAATAAACAAGTAAAAAATATAATGAATGCATAAATCCTTATTATGAACTCAGTGAGAAAGATCATAATATTGGAGACACTGTCAGAATATAAAATAGCATATGCCCCAATAATATTTAACTGAATTGGTAGTCTGGTATAACTCATTTTATTGGAGCACTGGTGAAAATTCATCAGTACTCATTCATTTGGTTGTTGAAGCATATAAATTTAAATATGGATATGTGGTGGGCAGCAAATAATGGACTGCAAATGCAATCATTTTTTAACTGAAATAGTTTGACAGGGTTATGCATGGACAGAATACATTTGCAACATTCATACTTTTAGATGCTAAAATGCTCCCTGAAATGCTCAAGTGCAGAAAAAATACAGATTTTGCACCTCAAATTAATAACATTTTCATTATACCATTGGTTGCCATCAGGCTGGTGGCTTTATAGGCTGTTAGAAGAGGAATAAAATAGTCTATTGGAAAATTTCCAGGGGTGAGGTATTCTAATCTATGTTGCTTCCTTTAAGGTTCAGCTGTTAATGAACGCTATTAAAGACTTTAATAAACAACTCGGAACACATCCCTGCTGAACCCCCTTTGTTATTCTGAACCATTTTGTTCTCACATGGCCTCATACAGCAAACTAAAACCTCCATAATCTTGTAATTAGTGGTCTATAAGAACCTAATGGGACACGGTTGTGCATTTGTATTAGTACCAGTGGTAGGGCATATTTCACTTTTAAGTAACAAATCTGTTACAAATGTTGCTTGTAAACTGCTTGAAATAGACCAGGTTAAAATTATTACTCTGGTTTCTTCATGTCAAACAGCTGAGCCAGAAAAAACACCACACATCCAGTGTGGAAGTGTCTCAGAGTATGTTTACACCTGCAGTACGCCTATCAAACCATGAAATGGCATGAAGATACATGTGTATATTCATAATGTCTGCTCTCCTCAGGGCTTTATTTGCAGTTTACTACATGTCTAATTCAATGTTAAAGTTAACGGCTTTAATGTTTTGCTAATGTTTGGCGATGACCTTCATGTGGTTAATTTTACTCCGCAATTTACTGTGTATGAGATTTATTTATTTTTTGCTCATTTCATCCTCTAGCACAGAAATGCAGAACACAGACACACAAACATGTGCACACTTACATTCATATCCTACTCTCACTGTCACCATGACGATAATACAGCACCCACAGCTGTAAGGGCTGGACTCTCCAGGGACACAGGTAAACGCTGCAGAGGTGGGTGAGTGATAACACTTCACATACCAATTGAAATCACAAACTTGTAAACCTTTGATACGAGTGACCAATTATCCAAGAATGACAACAGTCAAGTCATCAAAGGGCATGGCCAGGTGGCTGTACTTGGTGTTTAACTACAGCAGTGTAAGTGTTCTTTCTGTCTCCTGCTTGCCTTTCTATAATTGCTTTGGTAGCTGTTTAGCTAATTGATAGCTACTTTCAATTCACAATCCAGCTAGCTAGCTAACAGATTACCAAAGATTAAGTTAATTATAACTATTACAATCAGTTGTCTCTTGAAAGCATATCCAAAAAGGAAGTACAAGTACGACATGAAAATATTTTGCTAATTAATTTTAGAGTGTTTTATCATTTATTCTGTGTAGGACATTCGATATGGTTGGAGCAACCAGTTTATCTCCACCATATGACCTGCAGGGATTTAAACTTGTATTTCAATGGATATATGCCAGGGGTCTCCATAGGCTGTCCAGGAACACAGTAAAGTGACTAATTGTACAATAGATTATATAATTGAGAGATTTATTTATTTTATTTAAAAAAAAAAAATTCATTGATGTAATATTGGGAGAGTCAGGAAGGAATTTCACGTATTTTTGACTCTTGCCAGTGTTTTGTGCAGGCAAGGCAAGTTAACTTGAAAATGCCATAGCATTGCCTGTTCTCTGGATACAGGGGAAAAAAAATGCTGTTTTATTTTCCCAAAAATTAAGAGACCCAGAAGAAATGGGTTTAATTTCTGGAGCTCACAGGTACTGCAATATTACAACAACCCTTACGGTATTTGCAGCACCCATTTCTACCCAGAACTTATAACAGAACAGACACGTGGGGGATCAGTAAGTAGGCCTACCGTTAGCTAGCAATAATTAAATAGCTTTCAAGCTTAGACATGTGGAATCATGGGTTAGTGTGCACAAGCTCAGTGTTACAACATTATTACACATTGAATGATCTTCAAGTTTAACTATACAATGGTAAAGCCTAGTTTATGTTGCTCTCTTTCGTTTTGTCCAGTAGTGTAATGTTACTGCATGGGACAATCTGCTCTAACTGGCTGTAATCTAGCAACAAGAAATGGTTTATATAAGATGGAAATGAATGTTAATGATAGCAGGGTACATGCCCACCCTGCCGTTGTCTGCTGAACAGGTCATGATAATCTAATAGTTTTTATTATAATTTAATAGGTATTTTCTGGGTTGAAAACCTGAAAGAAAAATTAAGGCAATCAATTGTCACTTCTGGGGAATATAACCACAATTTGAATTCATTTTCCTGGACCTTTAAATCTTGATTGACGACCACGATTTGTTAATTAATTGACTCATTAATTAATTTTTTATTTAATGTTTTTGTGTAAGTTAAATGCTATATAACTGCATTCATCTTGGCATGAGTCTTTCATCTTCTACTTTACGTGAGTGTCGCTTGACAAAATCACTGTCAATCTTTGCTTAATTAGTGGCAATTATTTTAGACTATTGAGGTGATGCTAATGGAAAAATTGTCTGAGAAGGGGCTTGACAAAGAAGCTATTGTGACCTGTAGCTGGGGGAGGACTGAAGTACAATCTGTGAAAACAAGGGGAGAAACTGGTGGCCCTAGTTATGGGTCATCTGATACAACAAAGATGTGTTTTAGCAATACATTATTTTTCCTTGTGTGGATAGTATGTTGCATTGAAGAGGGTGCAAAATACATGAAGGTCAATGACAATGCTAAGACAATCAGTCACACTCAAGAAAACTGGAACTGGGTATTTTTATTGCTAAACTGATTCCAAGAATTACAATTGCAATTAATTTTGGATCACCAGCTAATAATAAAACAATTCATAAAATATGCTTCTGTTTTAGCTCAATAAAAATATTATTGTCAGTCTAAATTTATTCAGCCTCTTGTTACTTCCAAGATTTCCCACACTGGAGAAAACCGGGGGCTATAATTTTATACCAATTAGATTTCTATGCTAGAAAATTATGCAGAACTAAGTTGGCAAGTATCAGCATTGTGATTCCCAAACCCACAGTAAAATAAGATTACAAGGCAGTTATGGGCAACTCTGATTAGATTAGAGAATCTTCCGAAAATAATTGACTTGTTTATCTCAAACCAATTACACGATTAGACTTCAACAAAACATAATCATACCTTCTCAGTCCTCTGACATTTTCCCTCCTTTTCTTTATTTTCACACTGGCAGTCAAAGCCTCAAATGCACACCTGGTCCAGCCTCCTGTTGCTCACAGATGACTCAGTGGGAGCTTCTTCCCCTCAAATGGTAAGCATTCTCTATGTCCTATTGGTGTGACCCACACCACTGACTGTGTGTATTCTTGCCCTATACAGTCAAACACTGAGCTGCAAAGAGCCAGAGTGCCTTAGAGACGTGTGAGTGACAGGGGCCTTCCTTCTCCAAGTATGGAGCTCATAGAACAGATTGGTCCTGGGGTGTGCAGTACGCTTCGCTCCATTTTCTAACAAAATTGTCTTTTGCCATTGTCTTAACCCCATTCTCATCACATTTTATGGTCTGTCACCTCATTCTCATTTTATGACTCCACTGTATCCAAAAGAAATGAGAGCTGGTCTATTGGACTAAATAGCTTCTGTTTAAAATAAGGGTATGAACAACAGTATAATCATTGCTATCTACTAAACAAGGGACTTGCCGGAAACAAGCTGTAAAAAGTACAAGACCATTGTTCGAGCTGAAGTGTGCCTGTTATAAAATAAAGTTTAAAAAAATGGATAGGGAAAATTGTGAAGTTTATAATTTTACTGATGTTGAAATTTAGGATTGAGCAGTTCTGCTATAGATAGATGTACGTATATGTAGGTACTGTACTGTAGCATGCTTGGTGGCTTTTGTAGGCACATTTTAGTGGAGTGCACATGCTTTCGCAGCAGTGCTCCCTGTGTGTCAGAGCGTGGCTTACTACCAATGCAGCACAACTGGCAATTCCAAATCAGAGAAAGAGCGAAGGAGGCAAATATTGAGAACCAAAAGGTAAAATCTATTAAAAACATTCTTTGAAAAAGACCCTCTGTGCTGTTGCCCAGATGAGCTGGCTGACTTTCATGCCATATGTGATTCCACCTGCAGTCAGGGGTTTATTCTGCCATCAGTGCACCTTCTGAGCTCTTATCCCTTTTCTGTCTGTTACGCTCTCTGCTTTCTCCCTGCATAAATAAAAAAAATATGAAAGGAGGACCTACTGCCCACTCTGCTGGTTTTTAATGCTTCTACCATAAAGCAGCATGGTTTACTCCGACACCCACCTTATGCTTTATGGGTACCACATATTGGATTGCAGAACTAGCCAGACTTTCACTAAAATCTCATTTCTGTGGAGAATAGAAACGCTTGAGAAATCCTTCAGCCTGTTGACGGCTTACCTCTTTCTGGTCCCAAGACTGGAGTGCAACAGGTAGCAATCTGTATCTAACACAAGCTTCAGATTCCTCCTCCCAATGGCTAACAGTGACAAATTTAACAGGTTTGAGACTGCTAATCCTCAGGAGTATTGCAGGCAACAAAAAGAAACAACCTAATTGAAAAAATAGCCTCAGTGTAACAGTTGGATTTTAGGGGAAAAGAATTCTTGAATCTTGCTGTTGCGTAGATAAAAATTATGGCTCTTCTGTGCATCTATTTGAGTGGCAGCAGAAGTTTCACATCCTCCTGTGTTTAGTCCAAAGGGAAATCACTGAAAACTACACTCTACAAAATTAAAGTATTGACTCCTCGCCAACCCTGCAAACAAATGGGCCAGCAGTCTGTGAAAGCCGGAATGGATTCATCATCTCAGATTACCATCTGTGTGATAGCAAGATGTGTTTTGCTTTACCGCCACCCAGACATGTAACACAGGTTACCATTTCAATGAAGATAACCACATATGACACATGGAGTCAATTTATTAAGAGAAGATTGCAACCAGAAAACAGGATGACACAGTTGTCCTTTATTACAGTTAGCAGTAAATCAGTTCTGCAATATGGTTCCCAACTTATGCAATGTTGATGTTTTGAGTTGTATACTTGAACCTAAGAGATACAAATGCATCAGGAATGAACCTCACACTCGGTTGGCATGGATGAATTAACCCCTTAGTGCACTGGCCAGTCCTATATTCATAAATTTGGAAGAAATAAAGTGCCACAAATTAAATTGTCTAGGCAAAAAATCTAAAATGAATTTGCTCTTTTTTTATTCGCAATTAAATACTGAGGGAATGCATATATGCAGCAGGTTAAAGTATACAGTTAAAGTATGTCCTGGATCAAAAACTTCTTGACCACAAGTTCATAAAATCTAAGGGTGGATATGTAGAACTACTAAAGATCTATGATGCAAAAACTAAGCGGTGTACCCAGCATCTACAAATCTACCCAAAAAGTCTAAATTATGCATTGCTGTAAATCACAAAATATTCACGTATTTCACTACAAATCAACTGTTTTGACTCAAGAAACTCACTGTTGCATCATTTTCAAGTGTGAATTACAAGCTTTCAATCAATACAGTGGTCTAAAATAGCTAGGGGTCCAGAAACATATCCAACATCTCTCCAAAAAGGAATATAACGCTTTTTGTCCATTGTAAAGCATATAAATGAGCCCCTTATGAAGGTTTAAGAGGAAACATTGATATCAGATTTAAAAATGCAAAAATATTGTCACACAATGCTGCACAGTACCTAAATGTGTAATAATTCACTCTTGTATGTATTTCTATACTCTGTACTCTCAATGGGGAATGGGACTACATGAAAACAATTTTCAATGGTTCACCACATTTTGGCAATGTTCCAACTCTCACGTCATCACTGTTGCAAGCTTCACAAAAACTACTTGACAAAAACAAATGCTTACATTACAGTGTGAAATATTCTCATTATAAAATACCACTAACCTATTTAAAGACACTCAATTTAAAAAATAACGTATATAACTGAAATATAAGCGTTCGTTGGTAGTCTAGTAGTTTTTGTGATGCCTGCAACACTGATGACGAGAGTGTTTGGACATTGCCAAAACATGGTGGACGGTTGAAAATTGTTTTCATGTCGTCCCATCCCCATACAAGAAAACATACGAAAGTACAGAGTATATAAATACATACAAGAGTTAATTATTACACATTTAGGTACTGTGCAGCATTTTGTGACAATATTTTTGCATTATTTTTAAATCTGATATCAATGTTTCCTCTTGAACCTTCATAAGGGGTTCATTTATATGCTTTACAATGGACAAAAAGTATTATATTCCTTTTTGGAGAGATTTTGGATATGTTTCTGGACCCCTAGCTATTTTAGACCAAAACTGATGGAAAGCTTGTAATTCCCACTTGAAAATGATGCAACATTGAGTTTCTTGAGTAAAAACAGTTGATTTGGAGACGCTGGGTACACCGCTTAGTTTTTGCTTCATAAATCTTTAGTAGTTCTACATATCCACCCTTAGATTTTATGAACTTGTCAGGAAGTTTTTGATCCAGGACATGTATAGTTTAACTTGCTGTATATATGCAATCTCTCAGTATTTCATTGCAAACTAAAAAAATCATTTTAGATTTTTTTGCCTAGACAATTGCATTTGTGGCACTTTATTTCTTCCAAAATTATGAATATAAAGTAATCTAAGCTAGTATTGTAAATGGTACAAATGTCTTGCTTCGTTTAAGCCATTTTTCAAGTTTCTCTGGTCTTCACATCTGGAGTACCCCCTAAATGGGCAAGGATTGGCCAGATTTGGCCTGTGCATTAAGGGGTTAAATGAACAACCAGAGCAACAATGGTGGCACTGCGAAACTCCGTATTCGGCATAGTTGTAGTGTATCGTCTACTTATGAAACTAAAACAACGCGTTTCTGTTTTTAACTCGTGCTTTGGTTGCAGTAACACTGAATGTCTGAGTTCAGTATTCTGGGCACACCGGCGTGCCGACCACTAGGGGGCTTGCAAAAAGGGGTTAGGGTGTTGCATTACATCTTTGATCAACGTAGTGTGAGTGGGAGGCTGTGCCTGTTTCCAGTTCAATAAAATTAATCTGCGTGCCAGAAAGGTTATGAACCTTGCCACAGTGGAATTGAGTCCTCTAAGAGGTCTATCCTCTCCTGGCACCCCAAATACTGCCAATACTGGGTCAAGTTCTATCATGTGCCCTAGGATATCAGACAGAGTTTGAAAAAATAGAATTACAAAAATCAGATAGTTTTGGACATAGCCAGAAGGTGCCCCAACGAGGCAGGAAATACACCGCAGCGGTCACACAACGGATCTATATTAGGATACATTTTAGAAAGCTTGACCTTTGAAAGATGAAGACGATGCAACACCCTGAACTGAACAAGACCATGCCTGGTATATATAGATGCTTTGTGCACACCCTCCTGTACCTCTATCCATTGCTCCTCCGTTAACACTAGAACCGCCACGGGGTAAAATTTACCCGTTTCTGTTATTTAAGTGTATGTAACTCAATAAAAAACTCATGTCTCCCAGTCCTTGACTTTTCCTAAAATTGAGGTATTAAGCACCTCCTAACGTAAGAAGGTTATAGATAAAAACAGAAAAAAGTTGGAGGCATTTATACCTATAAGCGCCAGCGGGTAAAATTTACCCACTATAGAAAGCATTTATTTTCGGCGTATAACCCATTCCCATTGCAGTCGGAGGAGTGGAAGAGAATGACGTGCATGGTGAAAGCGCAGTGCAAACAGAACAAAACGTTCACCAAGTGCCTGAAATGCCAGAAACCAGTATGTGGAAAGTGTATTGTAGGCTATTTAGCCTAATTTTCCTAATGCCTATGTTTTGCCCATGTTCAGCTATTTCATTCAGTTTGCTGGCCTACATGAATGTTGTATCGATAGTGTTGTATTGTTGAGATCAATGGCATTTATGAATAAAGACAACTTTGTTGAATGGATTAACTCGTATTTCTTTGTGATTTTTGTTTATTCACACACCACTTTGTTCATATACACGTTTTAATGCTTGATTAGGTCAAGATTTTTGAGTATAATATCAAAGCATCTAATGTTGCAAGGTGAAATCATTCGTTAGCGTGGTTGTTTATTTGGTCATTTAAATATAGTTATTTTGTGATTTTAGACATCCCCTTGTGAAACAAATGCATTATGACAATGATAGAATAGATAGCAATATCAATGCAAAATAGATGTGCGGGTAAATTTTACCCGTTGGCGGTTTTAGGTATACAACGAATCCTGGCGGTTCTAGTGTTAAGCCAATGCCTAAGTCCTCCTCCCAAGCAGATTTCAGAAAATCTGGGGATATATCTAATTGTTCAGGCATATGGTTATAGATATAAGATATTATCCCCCTAGACGAAGGATCAGCAGAAGACAAGGATTCCATCTGGGTGCTATTAGGTGCATTAGGAAGAGTAGTTTTATTAGATCTAATATAGTTGCGAATTTGTAGAAATTGAAAGAAATGGGTTTGAGGCAGATTGAATTTACTGTGTAGTAATTCAAAAGAAGGAAAGATCTTTAATTTTTATAATGCCATTACGAGTCCATAGTTGAAAGGAGCTATCTAACAGAGAGGGATGGAAATGGTGGTTTGCACACAGAGGGGCGAGGAGAGAATTCCCATGCCATCCAAAATGCAGTCTTATTTTAGTCCAGATTTTAAGGGACTGTTTTACAACAGGATTAGCTTTAGCAAATTCCAATGGTATAGGAAGGGATGAGAATAGCAGTGCTCCAAGAGAGGTAGGATGACATGAGGTCTGCTCAATTTGCAACCAGGCAGGTTGATCATTTGATTCAAAGGTCTGACTCCAGAAGGAAAGAGCTCGCATATTACAGGCCCAATAATAATACTGAAAAATAGGCAGTCCCATGCTTCTGATCTGTTTTGGTCTTTGTAGAAAGTCCTTTCTAATTCTAGGGGGTTTCTTATTCCAAATAAAGCAGGTGATTTCACTATCTAGTTGTCCAAAAAACAACTTATTAAAAACAATGGGGATGCATTGAAAAAGAAATAAAAATTTGGGGAGAATGTTCATTTTTATAGCATCAACTCTCCCTTCCAGGGATAAAGGGAGATGGGACCCCCCGACCAAAATCATTGATGGTATGTTCGAATACAGGTTTGAAGTTCAATTTAAACAAGTCAAGGATAGACCTAGTCACGACCACGCCCAGGTATCTGAAGGACTTATCAGCCAGCTTGAATGGAAATTGGGAGTATGGTAGACTCTGGGCAACTTCATTGATGGGGAACAGTTCACTATTAGATAAGTTAAGCTTGTACCCAGAAATCCCACCAAACATCCTCAGCACAGACATGATACTTGGAATTGATTCAGTTGGGTTCCTGACATACAAAAGTAGGTTGTCCGCATATAAAGAGACCTTGTGTTCCCTCTCTCCTCTAAATACCCCCCTGATAGTCGCCGAGTGAGTGTAGGGCAATGGCCAGGGGCTTGATGTGAAGTGCAAATAGTAGAGGAGAGAGGGTACACCTTTGTCTTGTGCCCCGCTGTAGAGGGAAATATTTTGACCTAAAGGCATTGGTCTGAACGAAAGCCAAGGGCGAGACATAAAGGAGACTGACCCAAGAAATGAAGTTCCTGCCAAACCCAAACCTCCTCAAGGCAGAAAAAAGAAAATTCCACTCGACCTGGTCGAATGCTTTCTCCGCATCTAATGAAATGAGCACCTCTGGGCATCGGGGGTTTGGACTAGGAGAGTAAATAATATTGAAAAGTCTACGATGGTTTGAAAATAAAAGTCTATTCTTAAAGGAGTACCATGGTGGTTGAACGTGACACTTCCCAGTTGTCTTCAGGCAACAACAAAACAAATGTGCATAATTTTTTAATTATTCAGTCATTTCAATGCACTTTAAAACGTATTTTTCTAAGCCTAAATTTCCCACGATAAAAATTCACCCGAACCGTCTGGGCGTGGTAATGAGAACTGTCCGTTAGCTATGATTGACAGACCGTGTCCCGTTTCCATAGCTACCCCCTCTTTGGGAGACTGAATTTTCACAAGCTAGCTAGCTTAGTAGGGCTAGTATATCAAGTATCGGTAGATAGCTAAGGTAAGGACGTTGACTTATATCCAATTATAATTTTTGATATCTAGCTAGCCAAGTTAAGATAAAAGCACAACTATAACGTCCTCATAAAAGCAAACTAGCAAGCTAACGTTATCGATAACATTGTCTTATGAAAGCAAACCTCCTAGCTAGCTAACGTTAGCTAGCTAGCTAAATGAATATAACCAGAAATAATCTAAAGGTACTCTAATTTAAGTGAACCTAACGTTAGTCAAATATTTGCATTGTCTGAACAGCAGGAAGGTGTGTGCTGTCAGATTTCTTTACGGGGCGTGGAAATGGGAGTAGTTACTGTATTAGTGACGTAGCAAAATTACAACTTTCTCAACCGGTTGAAAATAGGACGATGAATTTAAAACGCATATTTTTCCAAAAATACAGAACGGACATATTTAATACTTTGCTCATTGTGTTTCTTCAATGCCTCTTGTGCAAATAGCACATAAAACCGAGAAAGTGTGAAAATCACCATGGTACTCCTTTAATGAAGCCAGTTTGATCTTGCAAAATAATTGCGGGAAGGACATTTTCTAGACGGGTAGCCAGTATCTTAGCTAATAATTTTGTGTCTACATTCAAAAGGCTGAGGAGTCTAAAGGAGCCTGGGTCGAGTGGGTCCTTATCCCGCTTAAGTAGAAGAGAGATGCAGGCCTGGTAAAAAGTAGGGGGGAGTGTATTGGCATTAAATGATTCATTAAAAACATCAAGCAGTAGAGGGGAAATCAACCCTGAAAAATCTTTATAAAACTCCAAACTAAAACCGTTGGGTCCTGGAGCTTTAGAACTTTGCATGCTTTTAATAGAATGATTCAATTCCTCAAGAGACAGGGGTTCTTCAAGTTGTGCTTTATCTTCTGCAGATATCATTGGGATATTCAATTCACTGAAAAAGTCATCAATTAAAATGGTGTCACCCTCTGACTCTGAGGTATATAAACGAGTGTAGAATTGTTCAAATTGCTTATTTATATCCTGTTGGTCAATAGTTGTCTGTCCAGAATCAGTTCAAATTTCTGTTATCATTCTTGAGGCAGCTGATTGTCTGATTTGTAAAGCCAAAAGCCTTCCAGCTTTCTCACCATGTTCATAGGACCTGTGACGGGCTTGTAATAACGGCCGTGCCGTTTCATTTATCGATAGAAGGTTGAATTCTGTTTGAAGTGCAAGTCTTTCTTTGTATAGATCAGGAGATGGAGTTACAAAATAACGGCGGTCTAAATCTAAGATCTGATCAGTAATGCTAGAGATGCGTTCTACTCACCATCTATTAGCAGCAGCACTGTAGGAAATTATTTGCCCACGTAGGTAGGCTTTTAGAGCTTCCCACAAAGTGCTCTTTGATACTTCTCCTGTATTATTTGTTGTCAGAAAGAATTCAATCTGGGATGATATGAAATGTGTGAAGAATCTGTTTGCCAACAACAAATTATTAAAGCACCATGTTCTGGGCATATTTTTGTTTAAAAATGCCAGCTGCATTAAGTGTGGGGCATGGTCTGAAATGACTATGGCCTCGTAGTTGCACCGCCTAACTGAAGGGAGAAGTTTACAGTCAATCAGAAAATAATCAATTTGACTATATAAATGGTGAATAAGGGAGAAAAATGATAACTACAGGATGATGGATACTTGAATCGCCAGGAGTCAGTGATTTTATAGGTATTAAGAAAAGATCTAATTAGTTTAGCAGATTTTGTCCATGATTGGATTTTTTAGATGACCTATCTAGTTTGGGGTCAAGGACACAGTTAAAGTCCCCACCCATAATTAGGTTATGAGTATTCAAATCAGGAAGGGATGCAAAAAATGTTGAAAAGAAATGCTCATCATTACAGTTAAATCAGAGTGTTATACTGATGCCCCGTAACTACCACAAATCTACCATGTGGATCACAGCAACATGGGATGGGATGAAAGGAGTGTTCCTATTTATTAAAATTGCAGTTCCCGAGATTTTAAATGGAAATTTGAATGGTACACTTAGCCAACCCAACCTTTTCGCAACCGGAAGTGATCTTGGTTTATCAAGTGAGTCTCCTGTAGAAACGCAATTTCAGCATTGAGCTTTTTCAGATGAGTCAAGACTCTTCCCCGCTTCACTGCGTTATTAAGGCCCTTCGTATTCCAGCTAATATATTGCACTAGGCTTTCCCTTTTAGCATAGGAAGATGTCATAGCTACCTAGTCCAGTGACTATCCTATTCATTGTATTTCCATCAAATATAATTTTAACAAGCAGCTTTGTAAGGAGATGAATAACGTACAGATAGCAAAACAGAAGAAAAACAAAAACAATACCCCCCCACCCTCCACTACCTTTCCCCAACTGAAAGGTGAGAAAATCCCACATTAGCACAAATCCAAACATTGTGTAGTCACTATACCAGCTAAACTACTTCTGAACTTCTGTTTAGCTGAAGCTCCCTTTTAACACTAAAAGAATCAAACACATTTAAAGTGCATGTATACATGTCTGCATAAACATAACCTTTCAACCATAATATATCATAACAGTGGAAGGAATTTGACTGGAATGCAAAAGCTTAGGTTTATCTCGTTGTCCCTAGGTAACATAGAGGGCTTCCTTAGATCAGAAAAAAAATAGTAATATAATAATAATAAGAAAATAATAAAAAATAAATAAATAAATAAAAAATAAATAAATGGAAAAAAAATTCCAGAAACTTAGCTAAGTAAATACTATATCTAGTGTTATATATCAGGCAAGGGGACTCGAAGTTGCCCAAAATTATAAATATTTACAACTAGGGACAACATTATCTAGTTCAGGACCTGTGTTCACAGTGTTCAATGACCCACAATGTTAGTTCCCCTATCTATATCAAAAGGTTCTGTAATAAAGGTTTATATTTGAGGCCTGAGCTAGAGCATTGTGCAGTACTCAAAACCAGCAGCGAGAGGCAACAACACGCTAACAGGCGCCGAGCCCACCGAAAAGTAAAAGAAGAAGACGGCTCGTATTTTTTCACTCTTAAGGCCACCATGGTCCACAGGAACGGGGATTATCTGAAGTCATCGTGTTAACATTTATCATGAGAAACAAGGCAGTTCCCTGAGTTTGAAATAAAACCTTGACACAAAAAGTCTTTGTCTTGTAATATAATGCTTCCAAAAATGGATAAAAAAAAGTCTGGTCTTAACTTAAAATGGTCCGTCAGAGAGAACGTCAACGGGGATGGATAAAGACGTTAGCTTAGCCAATGTTAGCCATATTAGTTATGTGCAATGCTATCATGTAGTCCGACCATTAAACTAGCCATCTCAAATTAGACCAAAATAAAATTATGTTACTCACACGACTATCAAACTATGGATGCGGGGCAATCTTTGTGCGGTAAAATTCAGTAGCTGATTCTGGAGTGTTGAATTTGTGCCTGACACCATTGAAGTTCACAGAGAGGACAGCAGGGTAGAATAGACTTTACTCGATCTTGGCCTCACGCAACTTGGCTTTCACTGAATTGAAGGCAGCTCGAAGTTTTCCAACCTTGGGAGGGAGGTCCGGAAAAATATGAACGGGCGAGTCTTGATAGGAGCCGTCCTTTGCCCTTGAATATGCCCAAAATTTGCTCCTTTTCAGCATAGTAGTGTAGCTGTACCGGGATGGGATGAGGGCGCTCACCTTTCTTCGGTTTGGGAGCCAGAGATCTATGGGCAGGATCAATGATCACAGGAGATTTAAAGTTCTCAGGACCCAAAACCTCCGGAAAGAACTGTGACATAAAGCGAGTGGGGTTGGCTCCCTCAGCTCCCTCTGGGACACAGATGATTCTTAAATTTTGCCGTCGACTCCTGGATTCGAGGTCTGTACACTTCTCTTGTAGTCGCTTCAATTCGCGTGACTGTGATTCATTCTGGCGGACCAGACGTGCAATCTGCTCAAGTGCGTCGTTGAGGCTCTGTGCTATGGTAGCCTGCTCCACAGTCACTTCTCTGTGATCTTGGCAAAGTTTTCTTATTTTGTTCTCCAAATCATGGCGTAGCTTTTGAGTGTTGGATATTGTTTCCGTCCGAAGAGCTTCTATGTCTCTGCTCAAATCTTGACGGAGGATGGCAATTTCGGCTTTAAAATCTTCCAGGGAAGCTTGGCGAGAAAGCTGTAGCTCACATCTTAATGTTTGTAGAGTAAGTGGTGTCCCCTTCGCCATCTTGTGACTTTTTGCCGTTGAGTTTTTTCCTCACATTTCAATGTTCACTCTCGCATGGAATCCGGCTCTACGTTGTGCTGTCTCATTCAATACCGAGTATGGTTTCAAAGTAGGTAATCAAATCACGATTAAAAGGCTGTTATGTGTTGATATTAAAGGAAAATATTTCTGAGCTGCGAGACTTCGGTCTACTCCATTGCAGGCTCACACCGGAAGTCCACCAAACCCTGTTTTGTAGCCGCATCGTACGCTTTACATTGATCGCACCTATCTGATTTGCGGACATGGAAGCAGAGATTAAACTCTGTATTAAATATGTACGTCTGCTTGACTGGTGTGTCCCAATGCTCAGTGCATCTAAGTTTATAGAGCTCATACATCTTCATTAGGGTAAACATCCCTATTAAGCCCACGTACCATATAAGCCCACTTGCAACTTCTGAGTCAAATAAAAAAAAACTACATAATCATTTTTGTCTGTGTGATGGTTCTTCCAATGAAGCTGTTTGTTACATAAATGACACTTTTTATTGTAAGCCAATCGGATTTGTCGATATTGAGTTATCAAAGCACATGTGTGACATGTGCCTGCTGATCCCAGAACAAGTTGGAAAAAAACTTAGGTGATTTTGGGACCCTCAGAAGATCACATTTTTTCCATATTTCTACTCCTGTTTTTGGTAAGTACTCATTTGTTATCAAAATTTAAGTGATTAGTGTTTTGAATAAGACATATGTTAGAATATTACTTGAATTATAAATATTGTTTATTTTGAAATCAAAATATGAGTTTTAGCATGCTAGCAAACAGACCACATGCTGCATCAATACAGTAGCTGCATAGTATGGTTCATTGCAATGACATAAAGAATGATAAGCATGTATAGTTTACATTTTTGTATGCAGTTTATATTATTGTAGTGTTAAATATACAATACATGTGTATGTTTATCTTTATTTATTTTTTAATTAACATTTTATACCTGGTGGGCTTAAAGGGGACGCTGGCAAAAAAATCACACTGACTGAGGTGGATGTAAATGAGTATAGCTAATGACTTCTCTACATGATCAATTTATACATTGCATGTTATGTTAGTGCACCATATATAGATTTATTTCATATAGTTGTTTTTTTAATGTCATGTGTGTAGAATAAAATATTAGTCTTTTA
This sequence comes from Anguilla rostrata, assembly GCF_018555375.3. Classification (NCBI taxonomy): domain Eukaryota; kingdom Metazoa; phylum Chordata; class Actinopteri; order Anguilliformes; family Anguillidae; genus Anguilla; species Anguilla rostrata. The sequence goes on from NC_057937.1 coordinate 32,583,333, forward strand.
ACCATAAATTCACTGATGTTCCCTTTAAGCCCACCTGCTCCCATTAAGCCCACTTGACTGTGTTTCAATGGGGATTTTCTCCCTTTTGACCTTTGAACCATTTTCCTCCTTAATTTTGACCTCACCTGATGAATCAGCTCCATAATTCAGATAATTAATACCCATATTTAAATATCTGTGATATTGCATAGGTCAATTCATTCTGGATAGGCCTGTATTCTATCCTAACATTAGTAATAATTTTTTAATCTTTACTTTTCAGATGAGTTTTGTTTGAGATGACAAAAACACGGAAAAACTACAGTTCATGCCCACGCATGGTAGAAGCATGCCGTCTGTACAGGGAGGGAACAATTCGAATTCGAAGTGTGTGCGTGCGTGTGTGCATGCATACGTGTGTGTGCACACACGTCCAGGACTAATGCCTTGTCATTCTCCACCCCTTCAGGTCCTTAGCCAGTGGGGTTGGGGCTTTACCCGGATGGATCTTCTCGATCTCGTTAAAGAGTTTGTGATAGCAAAGGAACTTCAAACTCCCTTCAAGGACCAAAGACCCGGCCGAAAATGGTTTGAACGCTTCATGCGGGACCATCCAGAACTGACTGTAAGGAAGTCGGAACAGTTCCCAGAGGCAAGGGCAAAAGCCACATCTGACCCAGCCATTCTCAGAGGCTGGTTTGCACTCCTCGAAAAGGAGATGGTTAAAGCCGATATCATGGATAAGCCTGAAAATATCTATAATGTAGATGAGACGGGCTTCATCACAGATCCGACAGCAGGCAAAGTCCTGTCAAGGAGAGGCAGCAAGAATGTGTACCAAAACACGGGCGGGAGCGGGAGGGAACAGATCACTGTCTGCATAACAGGGAATGCAGCAGGACAGACCCTCCCACCCTATGTGGTATACAAGGGGAAACACCTCTATGGATCTTGGTGTGACGGTGGCCCAGAGGGTGCCCGCTACGCCATGACGGACCATGGATGGATGGAGAGGGTCGTATTCGAGGACTACTTCTCACACCTCTTCCTCAGGGATTCTGAGAGGTGGTCTAACTTAGCATTCCCACGAATGCTAATATTTGACGGACACACTTCCCACATCTCCCTCAGCCTTGCCTTAAAGGCGAAACAGAACAATGTGGTGCTGCTGAGACTGCCCTCTCACCTAACCCACATTCTTCAGCCACTCGATAGAGCTGTTTTCGGGGAGGTGAAGAGGCAGTGGAGAACAAAGCTGCGGTGGCACTCCCGTGTGACCAGGGACAAGATCCGAAAAGAGGACTTCCCATCCAAACTGAAGGCGGTGTTGGAGATAGGTCTAAAGGGTGAGAATCTGAAGAGTGGGTTTAAAAGCACTGGCATTTATCCTTACTGTCCATACAGGGTGATCACAGAAGATTACACACCATTCACCATGAAAGATGGCCAAGCACAACCACAGCCTCTGGAAGAAGCTATGACAAGTAACGATACTCCTCTGGGACCCCATGTGGTCGCTCTGTCCCCACCTGTACAACCTCACCCAGCAAGGAAAACAGCACTAAACTTTCCAGTGGGACCCCGTGCCACCGTTGTATCTCCAACTGCACAACTACGCCCATGCTCAACATCTGTGGGCGAAGAATCCATGTCCCAGATTATCCTCAGTGTAGAAACTCTTGCTGGGTCCAACATTCTCAACATCACCAATATTGAGGTTGCAATGCCTGCAAATGATGAAATCTCACAACCCCAGCCATCAACGTCTGCATATTCTGCAACTTCAAGCCCTTCACCCTCATCAGGCATTGGCATCAAAGATTTCTTCCTGCAACGCAGCATGCCAACCAAGAAGAGCAATCCAGCCAAAAGACAGATAATCAACACTCTAAAATATGGAGAGTCTCTAACATCTGAACAAGCCTTGTTGCGTCTAGAGGAAAGTGAAAAGAAGAAGGCAGCAAAAAATAAACAACCAAAGGACGGCAAGACCAAGAGCAAGAAGGCTCCTCTGGAGAAGGAAAATGCATTGGAGGCAGTGGGAAATGAGGCAGTGAGCAAAGATGCAAATGACAATACAGAAATCTGTACCACAACCTTCACAGTGGAGAGAGACGTGTACTATGCTGTCATGTTCACAAAACCGGCGGCATATTACATCGCACGATCACTCAACGAGTCAGTACCACCAGAGGGTGAACGGTATGTGATGAAGTTCCTAGACAGAGGGCCAAACAACACATTCTTCCTCCCATCCAGGGACAAGATTGAGGATGTAGAGCGCAAGTTCATCCTCTGCAAAGCAGAACTGGAGGGACCTGGACCATTCTATTTGCGCAATCATGCGGTCATTGAAAATTTGCGCAAAAACAAAATGAAAGCCATAAAAGACTTGTTAGCCTTAGACTAGCAAGCAAAGACGACCACAACGTACTCCACAATGAACTGAATGTTTTTAAAATGTGTTCATACAATGTTTTCAATCTGCTAGCCTAAATGTGATTAACATTTGAAAATCAATTAAAGTTATTGTTCAATTGTAAATCCTGAAATTGACTCATTTACTATCCTTAAAACATTAGTATTGAACATGCAAACTGTTTTTCTTTCAGTCAGTCAGTCTTCAGAAATCTTCATAAAAACACCTGCACTTTCAACCAGCTGACTGGACCAGAAATTTTGGCCAATTTCAAATGCCAACAGCACACCATATGATAGAGATACAGACAAAATGATAACACATATTGAAAGATGAACTACTGAAGAATAATTTCCACTATAGTTTTGATTTTGTTCGTAAATAGTTTTTTGGCTACATTCCACAGAAGACATGTTGTAAGTTTAGCTTTTTCTGCGTTGACAACACAGCGAAAAGGCTGGTCACACCTATTTCAAATGACATTTACAGGCCATGGGATAGGAGTGGAGACAAAATGAAAATAGCTATTGAGAGCTAAGAGATTACAGATTTGAATAGAACAAGTTTGTATTGTTAATATTTTTTAAATATATATTTTATTTATCAACAAATCATGAAGTGGGCTTATTTGGAACACCCATGGGCTTAAAGGGTACGTTAGGTACCCATTAAGCCCATGCCAGACTTTTGACATATTTTGACAAATTATACAATAAAAACATTAGAAATTGGTATAAATGAATTGTTGACACTTCAAATGAGAGATTAGACTTTCATTTTAACTAAAATGTTCTCACTTAAATTCGGGCAGTATAAATTAAAAATGTCTGAAAAGCGGATTTGGTGGGCTTAATAGGGACGTTTACCCTACATTGAGAGCAGGATCCAAGTACTGCTTTTGGGTACTGGCACGGCAGTAATGTGATTTTACCACTGGAAACTATTTGATATGTTCCCGGACCTGGACCTTTTGTTCCTCAGCTATGCTTTTTTTGTAAGGTTTCCTCTACCATCTGCTTTTGGTATGCCAGTGGACATGTTTTTTTTCAAGTGTACGTTGTACACAGGTTTCTGGCTTATACAAAATGTTCCTAAGTAAAACATCTTGCATACTCGTACTTTCTTGTTTATGTTTAAGAAATATCTGAATGAATGGGTGTGGCATGAGGCATGTTCTGGGCCTTTTTCTATAACCTGACATTCAGTGATCATTGGAATATAATCATACTTTCTGATCTGTTCGAGATTATAATATTCAGCGAAACAAGTCTCTCTTTCTGTGACTGATACTTTCTGGTTGCATTTGAACTTACACGAGGTGGTACAGTTCTTTAGAGTTTGTATGTGTTTGGTTGGTACATCAATGTTCTTCGCACTGGTGTAGGCTTTCCCCGCCTGGTGGTGTTTTTTGCATTTCACATTTACCCATGAAGATGGGTTTGACACTTTCTTCCTCGTCTTTTTTGGCTCTGTCTCATCCCTGCTTGTATCTGCCACACCCCTGATGCTCCCCTCTGTCTCACTTCTGCTTGTATCTGCCACACCCCTGATGCTCCCCTCTGTCTTGCCACTGATAGTCTGTCTCATTCCTGCTTGTTCCTGCCACGCCATCACTTTTGCTGCTGTAACAAAATACAAATTGAATAAGCCTAGATTCAAATTGAACAAGGCCATCTTAATTAAGCCCATTGAATCAATTTGGTTTATAATAATAACAACTTTATTTATAGCACATTTTATACAATATCTTGTAGCCTAGTGTACACGGTTGGGGTTAATTCCACAAAATTCAATCCAGTTAATTTCCATAATTCAATTCCCTTTAATCACTCAACTCCAGCTCATAGGCAAAGACTTACTTTACCATAAACAAGACCAGGTTAAAACCTAGTATATGGCTGGACCTAACACACGTGATCCGGCCGACCAATGGTGTAACTTCATAACTCGGCCGACCAATGGTGTAACTTCATCACTCAGTCACAGACATTTGCGTTTGTAGGGCTGGCCCCACTGTTGCGGTCCAGCCAAAAAAAGTCAAAACAAACATGTCGCTGTCCAAATACTTTTGGAGTCAACTGTATATTCAGTTCATGTACATAATGCATTTTTTTATTAAGAAAATGTGCTAACCACTGTTGGACATATTTGGAGGAAGTAAAGTGTAATTGAAACCATACAGAATGAATTCTCCATTCCATGACTTCATTCCAGAATTAATGGGAATTGACCCCAACCCTGCTAGTGTGCTTATGTATAGTTTATACTTAAAAGCTGAGCTGAATAGCGATTTTGTACATTTATTTTTAACAGTTAATTTTTCTTTATTAGCACCAGCATGTACACATGACAAAAGCCAAGCTGCATTAGCACTGAATCTGATGGCATTAGTTAGCTGGCAGTCCAGCTAATCACCTTACTGAAACTAGTTCCTTGGTTAGATTGATTATTAGTTAGCTGACTATTAACATTATTGTAGCTAGCTGTGGAGAAATATTTGCCGACTAACCACAACAATTAGCCAGTCTGGACCAAGCGGCCAAAACCAGACTTCGTTTTTGAAGCTCATTTCCTGGTGTTGTAGTTCCTGGTTGCTCACTAGCGCCACTACGGATGGCTCCAGTATAGGTGTTTTCATATCCGGTTTCCATGTAAGTCTACGGTACAAATGCGATCAAAATACAAAGTCAATAATTTTTTCTCACAAGAACAAATACTCATAATAGGTGTATTTTATTGGTCTTATGACTGTCCATGGGTCGATTTCATGATTTATTGCGTCATTTGGGCACAGTGCCAATATTTGTTCTGGACCAATGAGGTACAGCTTGCATCACTTCCGGATTACTGCGGAGGACTGAGCTACAGTAGGGGTACAATCTGTGGTCACTGGGTGGGAGGTGGCGTCTCTTGGCCTTGACATTGCGGCTCCGACCACGGTCCACCTGTGCGAAGTCAGAAAATGCAGGCATCCCATTTTGTAGTGGTTTCATTATAGCGTGTGCTATTTACAGCTGCACTAGACGACCATAAAATAATCCTCCTCTGAAGTTTTGCGGTAGCCGAGTCATTTTTACTATTTCCTTTAGCCCACTTAACCAAATAATTAGTTGGCAGAAAGCGTAATCAGCTAACGCTTATTTGCTATATGTGGTAGTCCAGTAGCCTATGCTAAAACAGTTCGCAACTTCGGCTACCAAGCCATTTGACTAGCTAGCTAACCCTAACCGGCAAATATTCCATCTGTCAAACGTGTTTGACGGCTTGTCAGTCGTGTACATTCCGTAAATGTCTACCTGGGCTATGCTGCACGAATGTGACAAAGCTAGAAGCTAGCAAGAAAATAATAATAATTAGAAATTCAATGTACATTATTTTTGTCTTTATGCAACAGGTGGAAATCTTGCTCTTCAAAGTGCGTTGTCATATTTACACACCTGTAAATCAGTTATTAAAATACTTGGTAGATTTGTTAATCACCGCTGTCAGTGTTAATTTTTATTTGGTAAAAAGTGACTTGCTGGGTGACGCTAGCTGACCGATCGTTCGCAAGTAAACACCACAAACGGCGATGGAGTAGTAGCAGTTAATGGCTGACTGTGGCGAAAACCTACGACGATAACTTGCTTGGTTAACAGCAGGTCTACCAGACAGTGATATAAAAATTAGCCTGGTCAAATCACCAGTAGTCTACACATCTCTGATTGATTGACCATCAGTGCAGTCGATGTTCTTCCCCTGTAGTTCATATTGCTAATGCATGAGCTAACCACGGATAGCTTACCTAGCTCACTGGCAAGCTGATATGCTAGCTAAGCATATTCGTTTTGCCGAGAAACATAAATTGAAGATAACTGAACATAATTGTATTATTAATGTCATACATATAACGTGATTACATGACACAGTAGGCCCTACAGTCACGGATGGAAATTAAACTCCGTAAACATTTGATCATATATTTTAAAACATAACGGCAGACAGTCAGCTAGTCTCAAGTTCGTTCTGCAATCGTTCGTTCAGGTTGATGGGCTTTTCCGCACCGGACTGTCAATCACATTGTAAAAATCACAAGAGCGCTTAACTCTATGGTTTTGGCTCCAAATCAAGAACATGGCCGCGCCCGCCATTGAGCTTCAAAACGTGTTTTACAGACCCACGGAGAGGCAATGGGTGACGTCACAGTAGCTTTGTCCATATTTTTTACAGTCTCTGGTCTGGACCAATGCTAGCTAGCTAATGTTAGCTAGCTAATGTGCTTAGCTAGCAAGTAAAGTACCAAAAGAGTACACCATTAGCCTGCTAGCATTAGTGATTATCATAGCCTAATACCATATTAGTGCTAGCTAATTTGCTTAGCTAGCAAGTAATACCAGTGGTAGGGTAGTAACAAAGAGGACATGGACCGTAGGCATTCCTTGTGTTAGCTAGCTAGCGTTAACTATTTAGCACTAGCCAACTAGCGTTAGCTAACGTTAGCTAGCTAGCTAGCATTAACATTAGCGATCATTAGCGATTATCCTAACTTCGTAGTGTTGCCTAATCCATACTCACCTTTCAATACTATTCTCAGCATTAAAAAATGAAGTTAAAACATCACTAGTTTTAAAGTTTTCCTTATGTTATGGCTTGCATGCTATTATGCTGTTTGCTAGGGAGCATAACATGCTGTTACAGAATATGGCTAAGAGGTGGCTTTTGATTGGTCCGTCTGTATTGATTCAAGTGTGTGATTGGATTGCAGATAGAACCTTATAACGCCAAGTTCTTATGAGCTTTTGGAGATAGAACTTTCTATATTTTAAAATATCAAACCCAAAAAACATTTTTTTTGGAACAAACACCACCACACAAATGTAAATAAACATCCAATGATCAAATATATGTGCCTTACTCAATTTCGGAAAAAAAAGTCAGATAGAACCTTAAAATTCCAAGCTCAATTAAAGAAGTGGCTGTGTTGTCAAAAGGCCAAGACTCTTGGTACCAAACCAGAGCTTGTCCAAAGGCAGGTATTTTGTATGCAAAATACAAGTTAGCGAGCTAATATTAGCTACCGTTAGTTACAGCTCTGGGCGCGCTGTACTGTGGGATGGGATTGGAGGACTCAGGGCAAACCAAATGACATCAAACTGTCTTTATGTATCTCCGCCATTATTATTGCATGATTTAATATTTTTGTTCTCACATAGATGCTGTGGCAAAAAACACCCGAGCCACACAAACTGAGGTGGAGATAGCAATCAAGAAATGGATCAGAAATTCAAGGGACAGAGATGGTGGGAGAAGACCAGAGAGAAAAGATAAATAAGATAGATACATGTTAAATTCTTACTGTTATTGTTGTTTTTGCAACCAGTAAAAACTGTTTGTTTGTAACAGACCCCAGAACAGCAGAGTCCATATGACTGCTGCTTGTTAAAAAAAGGGACATGACACAAAAAACACAGTTGATTTATTCTGCACATAATCTGGTACTTGTGACCTCACAGTGATGTCATCCGTAGGGCATCTGTCACTTCCTCCTTCCACTGATCTAGGATCTGATCCATGTACTCTTTACCATTAGTTGATTGTAATGTTGCTGATAAAGGATCTGATCCTACTCCTAACTATTGTTTGATTGTAGTGTTATTGATCTCGGATCTGTGCCCGGTTGCATAAAACACCTTAGGTTTTTCCCTTAACACTTAAGGGTTCATTTCTCCTTAGCTAAGGGAAACACATAAGGGAGTTGCACAAAACCCCTTAAACATTTTCCTTAGGTAAGGGAAACTGTTAAGTATTTTACAGCAGTGTACCCACGGTTAAACGGTTGTAAATTTGATCGTAACCATGGTTGTGGTATCTTGTTATCGCTACTTGTAAACATTAGGTTAATTTAGTTAACTGTCGCTAGCTATACCTTATTATCATAATGGAAATTGACAACAACAATAAAATGGACAACAGGGAAAATAGAAATAGGAAACCAAATTGGACAGAAGACGAAAAAATGTATATTGTTAGAGGAGTATGGGAAAAGAAAAAATATATTGAAAAGCAAATTCAATCCGGCAGTAACGGCGACAAAGAAAATGCAGATGTGGGAGAAAATAACAAACACAATAAATTCACGAAATCTTGCCGTAAAACGAACCATTCAGGAGGTCATGAAAAAATATGAAAACATTTCCGTTTCGGCCAAAAAAGAACTAAGCGCCTACAGGAGGGAGTCCAGCAAAACCAGTGAGTTAGTTTAGCTAACTATGCTAGCATAACTAGCGTTAACTAGCTAGCAACTGAATTGCAATGCTCCACGGTTGCCTATGCCTTGTAACCTCCCACTCTTTTGCAAGTTACATTGTTTGTATAGGAGGTGGACCGCCCCCAGCTGACCAATCAGCGTCAGCTAAAATGATAGACACAATCATAGGCAAGGACTCACCGGTTCTGGCTGGTATCCCAGGTGGTCTGGAAAGTGGAGGTGGTGGCCCATTTGAGCTGATGCTTAAGTGTAGCTGAGAGTAAGTGTCATAGGCTAGGATACGGTTTAATTGTGCCCATGGCGCAGTGCTTTTGTAGCCTAATATGTAGTGTTTCTAATTTAAATAAAGTGTAGGCTATTCTTTAAAAGATTATTTGATGATTAGTTAGTTTACTACTATAGTCTAGTAAACTCTGCAAACACATTGCAAAATTGTGGTGTCTACTACGATGATACTACGTTGGAGACCTTCGGTAGTAGCCTAGTACAAAGTTTATAGCTCTAAACTTAAGGCGGTACTGCCATCTAGTGGAAGAGGTTACTAACTTCTTACATGATTAGAGCCGTAGGAAACCATTCACTGCATGTTGAAAATAAGTTGCCTCTGCACTCTCCTCTGTAGGCATACGCAATATGTGGAAGAGAGCAGCGCATGGGAAGACACTGACAAACAGTTAGGAACAACAACGTAAGTTTCGTCTGAACTGCTACGACACCCAATATTTAGCATACTTAGCCTAATAGGATAAGTCTGTGGTTACTCAAATGATGCATAACATTTATCAGAAGTGTGTTTCAGAAAACAGCACAGACCATCTCAGGTTAGGCCCAATATTTGGGAGGACGTGTTGGAGTTGCAAAAAGAAGTTTTACCGCTCCAGAAACAGAAGCTGCTGCTGGAAATAGAAAAAATGAAAATCAGGAGCTATACAACATTATTCTCAACAAGTTGCTGGAACTACAAAATGAGGGGAAGCTTACTCCAACTCAAATTGCTGAAGAAAAGCCATATTAATGTATAATTGACTTACTTATTGAAATTGTATTTATTTGAGATGAGATAAAAGAAATTATATCATATGTCTGACTGGGTTATGATTATTTTATTCTTAAAGCAAAGCGGTAAAACTTTGTGAACAAGCCTAATTGAAAAATGCATTAACTCTAAGCATCTCTGACGGCATGCCCATGTCCATCGCCATGCTGTTCTTCGAGGTCATCTTCGGCCTCCAACTCATGCTCTTCCTCGGTGTCAGGATAATTTTTTGACATTTTTTGTTGAAGAGGATGACACATGCAACAATGATTTGGCAGGCCCTTGCTGGTTCCACCTGTAGCTCACTGTGGAGACAGTGAAACCTCCGTTTAAGCTGCCCGATGGTGCGCTCAACGATGCATCATGTGTGTGTCTGGGCATTATTGTACCGTTCCTAGAAAAAAAGAAAACACGGACAAAAATAAGTAACCAATCAAAAATCAAGAAGACATAATGCATGCAATGCTTCCTGTTAGCCAAAAATATGGGCCTACCTGTGCAGGGGTAGAGGAGTTCAAAAAGGGCGTCATGAGCCACAGTCGGCAGGGGTACCCACTGTCTCCAAGCAGCACACCACTGTGCACATCGGCATCAAATTCTTGTCCAAGCCTGCTCTCCGCCAGGATGCGGGGGTCATGGGTACTTCCAGGCCATGATGCTACCAAATTCGTTACACGGCACAGATGGTCACACACCAGTTGCACATTGATTGAATGGTAGTTTTTACGGTTTACATACAGGTCTTCATGTTCCCAGGGTGCCTGAATCCTGATGTGCGCGCCGTCAATAACGCCACAGATCCGTGGAAAGCCATGCTGCCTAAAAATTTCCCTCTTGATGACTTCTTGTTTGGCGTGAGATGGAAATTGCACGGTTCTGTTTAAGCGGCGCAGACAAAGGGCTCTTGCCACTCGGTAGACCACCCTGCACACTGTGGACTTGTGGACATGAAAAACGTCGCCAACCATGGATTGGAAGCTCCCAGTTGTGAAAAAACGTAGCGCAATTAAAAGCTGTAGCACACACGGTAAGGGTGGGATGATCCTTCTAGGTGGCTTACTATTTCATAAATTGATTACGGGAAAATATATATTCCATCATCAACTTTTCGTCGTTCATATGGTTAAGTGGGTCGTCCCTGTCTCTAAAAATTTGTCGAGGCACATCCTCCAATGGCTCAAAAAACGCTGCCATTTGTTCAGTTTTATTCGACTTAAGGCAATGTGTTGCTAACCTTAAATTAAACTGAGGGGAAATCGTTGTTAAGGTGTTTTATGCAACACTTCACAGATTTTAAGGGATTACTTAAGGGAAAACGCAATACTTAAGTGAAATTTTAAGGGTTTTCATCATTTCACTTAACCTCTTAAGGCACAAGCCAAATCTTGCCAATCCTTGCCCATTTAGGGGGTACCCTATTTAAAGCTTTATAACTCCAGATGTGAACACCACAGAGAATTGAAAAATGGCTTAAATGAAGCAAGACATTTGTACAATTTACAATACTAATGCAGATTAGTTTATATTCATAATTTTGGAAGAAATAAAGTGCCACAAATGCAATTGTCTAGACAAAAAAACAAAAATGAATCTGCACTTTTTCAGTCTGCAATGAAATAATGAGATATTGCATATATACAGCAGGTTAAACTATACATGTGCTGGATCAAAAACTTGACCACAAGTTTATAAAATTTAAGGGTGGATATGTAGAACTACTATAGATGTATCAAGCCAAAACTAAGCAGTGTAACCCAGTGTCTCCAAATCTATCCAAAATGTCCAAATTATGCATTGCTGTAAATCACAACATATTCACATATTTCACTACAAATCAACTGTTTTGACTCAAGAAACTCACTGTTGCGTCATTTCCAAGTGGGAATTACAAGCTTTCAGTCAGTACAGTGGTCGAAAATATCTAGGGGTCCAGAAACATATCCAAAATCTCTCCAAAATTGAATAAAGTGCTTTTTGTCCATTATAAAGCATATCGAGCCCCTTATGAAGGTTTAAGATGGAATATTGCTATCAAATTTAAAAAATAATGCAAAAATATTGTCACACAATGCGGTACAGTACCTAAATGTGTAATATTTAACTCTTGTATGTATTTCTATACTCTGTACTCTCGTATGTTTTCTTGTATGGGCATGGGACTGCATGAAAACAATTTTCAACCGTCCACCACGTTTTGGCAATGTTCCAACTCTCACGTCATCACTGTTGCAAGCTTCACAAAAACTACTACTACTACGGACACCCACCGCATGCGTATCGACCGTGAGCGCACTATGCGCGTAACTGAAGCGTAGTTGAAGTACTGTTATTACAACGGCAGCGGGCGACGTCCTCTACACCAGATGCGAACGCGTCGTGAACCGGCTGCGAAGCTTGCGCGACACAAGCGAACTGAAGCGTAGTTTTTCGCTTCTGTTTTATTTCTTCGGCTTGTCGCACGTCACGATGGCCTGTTTATACACAGAAATATGCTCTAAAATGCTAGGTATACATGCTCTGATTTATATTTCATCCTTATATTACTGGGGGTGTGTCCCTAGTTCCCTCTTGCAGTAGTGGATAACAAGATAAAACCAGATAAACACCAGATATTTTATAAGCAGCTAAAAAATACAAGCCTTTTCGTTTTTCTATTGTCCTGGCAGGAAAAAAAAAATTAAAACTGGAACCTGGGAAAAAGGCAAACTTAGATTCGCTATCTTATTTTGAGGAGGGGGTGGGGTAAATTCGAAAATACACCACAGAAAGACGTACTGAATGACGTAGAAGTGAATGCACTGAGCAGCGTTAGCTCGAAGCATTGGAAGGTAGTTTTTAACCAGCCATTGCTCAGCCTATTTGTAGTGGTAAAAATTGGTTCAGTTTCTGTCCTTTTGTTTCCTATGTTCCAGTAAACGTTTTCCCACTTTTATCCACTTCACTGGGAGTTGGGTGCAGTGGTCTGACGCATGTTGCAATTGAAATAAAAACGTATTATTGTTGTTGATCTTGTTGAATTTATTTACCAATTAAATGAACATAAAACTGCAATAATAAACAAAAACAATATTAAAGTCCATTTAAACTTTTCCAGCTTCCACAGGTCCCCTTTGGTGGTGCAAAACATGGTCAATGACCGTTTCCGCTCGCACCTGTCTACTCTCGCCGGCCCGCGTCACCACACCATCTTAAATATAATTTATTCCCTCTTCACCTATAGAGGGACACACTCATAAAATAATTAATGCACACTAAACAATAAATAACAAATGCATAATAAATTCCATTATAACTTCAACTTAAATGTAGAACAGAATAAATAAATGCCATAATAGTTTTTTGGGGTTCTTATTGTAATTACTATAAACCAACATAATGGCTCCTACACTATTTGACTTTCCCGATGTCTTCGTTCGCCGTGCTTTAAAAAAGGGGAGGAGGTAAACACACAAACAGACCCAAGTAGTGAAGCTCACCGCATTCAATGTTCTGAAGTACCGAAGAATGGACGACGTTAGCCTAATTGTGGAGGTGGAGAAGTACAAGTTGCTGTATGACCCAAAGGACCTGTTATATAAGGACCATGTAAAGAAAGATGCTGCTTGGAGTGCTGTTGCCGTAGCTGTTGGAGCTTCTGGTGAGTCATTGTTCGTTATTTCAGGTTACGCACACGAACTATGTCCCATAAACAGCAGCGACTGGTGATCTGAACATTGGTGGGGCGCAAAACTTTCCTTTAAACTAATCATTGATCTCAACCTGTTTTCATTAGTAATTTTCATCTTCATACCGTGTTACGGGGATTAAATCATAAATTCAATTTATCCGTTAAAAATCCGTTTTAATCACCAAAAAGTCTACACTTAACAAACAAGATACACCCGTCTGTTATCTACCATGTTAGCTCTCAGAATAACTAGCAAAAACAAAACCTGCACTTTAATTGTGTTTACAATCTAGCCTACGTATTGCAGATAATTTCCTTGAATACGACTGCGGAGAAAGAAGTGCATGTATCCGCAAATAATGTTTATTAAAAATGTGCACATGAAAATAAATGTAGGCTATACAGCCTAGGCTACTCGCTAAAACTGCCTATTTGGGGAGAGCTGGCTATACATGATAGTATTGAGTAGCCTATTTTGTGGATTAATTGTATTGATACTCAAGGAAAATCAGGGGAAGATTCCGCCACTGCTTAGCGATTATTAAAGTTTATGCGACTTAGAAAAATCAATTTTAATCACTAAGCAGTGGCGGAAACTTTCCCTGATTTTCCTTGAGTATCAATACAATTAATCCTACCCATAACATAAGATTTTAATACACATTAGCACTGTCACAAATGGTTTATGTTGAGGTAATGTTAAGTCTGATGTGTTTTAGTAGTTGGCCGTAGTCACTATGCTGCTATGTATCAAAATCTGCGTTTTTCAACAAGCCATGAAAAAAAAACATACTTCAGACAGATCAAGAGAACAGACAGCTAAATTGCGTATTTAAGTCAGCACTTCTCATGGTAAAATGTGGCCCACAATATTAGGCATAGTTTGTTCGGAGACATGAGGTGGAAAATTAAATCAATGCCCATTTAAGGACACAGTCTTGCTCTCGGAGACCACCCTTCCCCCACACTGCCATTTTTCTCTTGTATTCTGTGACTGACACCAAGTACCCTGCAAGGGACCACCCTTCCCCCACACCGCCATTTTAATCTTGTGTTCTGTGACTGACCCCAAGTACCCTGCAAGGGACCACCCTTCCCCCACACCTAGCAAGTGTTCCGTGACCGCAGGTACTATGGATGAGCCATACCCCAAACTGCTGTTTTGTGCATGGACTGGTGATTTAAAACCAAGTATATGCAACATTACAGCTAACTCACACTTTTCAAGAAATTGTTAGAAATTGATTTGCAGACATTTGTAAGTTACTTATTATACAGAATGAACATGTTATTAATATCTGAATATTCAGAGATAGTTTATAATGCAACATATTAATGATGAAATAACAAGCTTTGCTTAATATTATTTATTAAGTGTGCTACACAGGAAAACCAAATTTTTTTTTTTACATATGATTTTACAAAAGGAATATTACACTAAAGGAACACTTACAAACTATAAACATAACAGACATATAAAAGCACAAAGGCTTTTGCACATTGCACCTCACAATATAGTACATATTCATACCATTCTGTCCTGCCAGGACACACTTCCCTCAGGGGAGTTGAAAAACGACAGTACTTGTCCCGTACTGTACATGCATCTCTGGATCCTCTGTTTCCTCCCATGTTTCTAATACTTTCCAAGTGGATTTGTCTTTCCTCACTTTCCTCAAGCCACCTGAGGTTTTCGCTTGGGGTCAGTAGGAAGCTGTGGAGGATGCAAGCTGCCATAACAAGCACGTCAACTTTCTCAGGAAGTTGGTTCATCCTCCTGAGCAGAATCCTCCACCTTGAGGTCAGAATGCCGAAAGCATTTTCAACAACCATCCTGGCTCGTGACAGACGGTAGTTGAAAACCCGCCTCTGTTTGGGGAGGTTGTGCCCTGGGTATGGCCGCATGAGGTGTGTTTTGAGGGGAAAGGTTGCATCCCCCACCATGCAGTATGGCATTTGACCCAGGTGATCAGCTGCAGGTAAAACTGCATCATCAGGAACATCCAGTGCTTTGGCCTCCATCCCTCTCCCAAGAGCAGAACATGCATAGACCCCACCATCACTGGTCCTTCCGAAGTCCCCAACCTGGATCACTCAGAAGCGGTAGTCTGCATCAACTAGAGCCAGCAGAACAATTGAAAATGACTTCTTATAGTTGAAGGACAGGCTTCCTGACCGGGGTGGTGCATGGATGGTTACATGCTTACCATCTATTGCTCCGATGCAGTTTGGAAAGTTCCATTTCTCCCAAAACCTCTTTGCTATGTTTTTCCAGTCTTCCCCTGTAGGTCTGGGCAAGTAGATCTGCATCATCCTCCTCTCTATTGCTGAGCAGGTTATGTGCACTAACAGTCTAACAGTCTGGACTCCCAGTCGGTAGCTGAAGGCTAGGCTGCCAAATGAGTCTCCTGATGCGTGATACCTGGGGAATGAATGTAATGACATGTATTTTGTATGTTCATGACTAAATCCTTTTTCATTTACATTTGCAGCTGGCGACTGCAAAGCACGATGGAAGACTCTGCGTGACTGTTTTGTAAGAAACAAAAAGAAATATACGCCCAGTGGGTCGGGGGCAAGCAGTCAGCAGGATTGGAAATACACCCAAATTATGTCCTTCCTACTGCCTCATTTGCAGTCGAGAAGGTCAGTATACAAGTCATGCAGTACATTTGTTTATACTGATTTGGAATGCATAATGATATTAGTAATAACAATAATACTTATATAGCACCTTTAATTTCATGATTTGAAAATACTTCACAGTGTCTGCAAAGTATATTGATAAAACACTGATTTGAAATATCTTGCCTTCCAAACGTAAAAACAGAATAGTTATTTTTCATGTTCTGAACATTTGTAGCTCAAGAACAAATGTGGAGATTGGGGAGAACACACCGGATTACCGTTCCCAAAGTCCACTGGACCTAAGCCCGGCTGGAGAAGTGGAGCAACCACCAGCGCAGAGCCAAGCAGTTTTGCCACACCACTTCCACCAGATAAACCAGAGGGAAGTAGAAAAAGGAGGGGAGGAGCCATGGATGTAGAGGAGAGACTGTTGGACATAATAACTCAACAACCACCCACTCAATCAGCCCAGCCTATGTCACAGCAGCATGATGAGGTTGATCTGTTTGTTCTCAGCCTGGCACCAATAATAAAAAGATTGAATCCTCGAAATCAGGCAAGAGCAAAAATTCAAATTTTAACAGTTCTTGACAATTTGGAGGCTTCTCAGGAACAACAATATACATCTATTCCCCAGTGTCCCACTCCCTCCCATAGTCAAGGTGCCCCAGAGCCATGCCTAAGGAGGAGGCAGAGTTTATGTGCCACTGAACAGTGGGAGCAAAGCCAATCCCCTCAGCATTCATACACCCCTGTCCCTACCCCTCCCCCGGGTCAAGGTGAATCACAGCCTTATCAAAGGCCGAGATCTACCACAAGTCTACTGGAGCAGTGGGAGCTGAGCCACTCCCCTCGGCATTCATATTCCCCTGTCCCTAGCCCTACCATTCCCCCCAGCCACACTGGCCCACAGTCTTATCAAAGGCCTAAGACAAGCACAAATGTGCTGGAGCTGTGAGAGCAAGACCAGCCATTTTCTCCTGCCCCTACCCCTTCCCAAACTGCAAGTTCCAGCAGCACTACTGTTGCACAGTGGAAAGACACTGTGGACACACCATACCGTGGTATTTAAAATAAAAAAGGGTGCGGTATTTAAAAAAAATGTATATAGTTTTTATTTATGTTCTGTGTTAATGTTTGTTGTTCAAGAAAACAGTTTTTTTACAATTCTTTATTACGTTCAATTGTGTGTAACAATGTGTGAAATAAATGAAAATGTCTTATTAAAAGTTTTAAACAAAACACATTTTCTTGAATTTATTATAATATAAACAAATACTTGCTTGACAAACATAAAAACTAAAAAGTAATGGAGAACTTACCTCAATGTAACAGTAAGTCTGTTTTGGTTCTATAGCTGCCCTGTAGTTTGTCGTTTGCGTTGATATGTCTGGGCCGATCAAAGAGAGAAGATGGTCCATCTGTTGTGCACTCGTGGAAATACTGGAGGTGGCGTTCGCTGTCCAGGCGTAATTCGTTAACTAAATGATAAAAATCTCCCTGTTGTCTTCTCTTTAGCTTCAGAGGATGCACCCAAAACCTCCTCCTTTTCCGAAGCCGTTGAAGAAGGACAATTAAAACAATTGCCTTCCTCCGGTCTACTGCGCGCACGGCTCAAACAAAGAAAATAAAAACACAATTCAGTACCTGCTTAAACTCCGTAAACCGAATTGCATATTATGAACAATCATGTATAACCAGCTAAACCAGCTAAAGTAATATTCACATTTTTTAGCTACATGAGTAAATGTGTATGTTGAATGAAAGGAGAACCTCATTCGTTGGAGAGAATGTTTACTTAATTATTAAGCAAAAGGAAAGAGAGAGTGCACACTCTTGTAGTTCAACCGTTCAATTTAGTTTAATTTACCAATGTTTCGGCATTACATGCCTTCATCAGGGAGCGAGTGTGGCTCCTTTCCTTCAATCTACCGTCTCGTATCTATCGTCTTGGTATCTTCAGAACAAACTTTCTCACGTCACGTGTTAAAAAATATTACCAAATTAACAGACTGAAAAAGGTCTCTCACCAAGTATTCACTTACCCATAATCAACAGTCCTGAAAAAACGTGAAATACACGATGTAATCCCACTGCAGACTGCAAAAGCTACTAGGAATATATAGCTTTTACCAAGCCTTTGCGCGACACAAACGGAACCAGTGTAGATACGCTACGCGTCGTGTCGTGCTGCTTCGCCGTGCTGCTTACGCGACGCGTGCGGTGGGTGCCCGGCGTAATGCTTACATTACAGTGTGAAATATCCACATTATATAATACCACTAACCTATTTAAAGACACTCAATTTCAACAATAACGTATATAACCAAAATATTTTTAGCAGTAATACTTACATAGCAATGATGAAATCTTAGCTATGTTCAGCAGATGGAGACAGAGACAGTAAATCAATGATACTGTTCTATTCGCTTCTGTTTTGCTCCAGAAAACGATGTCAGCTAGGTCTATCAGCAAACATATGGCTTAGCTATGCCCAGAAATCCTTAATAATAATAGTATTTTCCAAGAAATTACGAAAAATCATTGACCACGCTTCGTCAGGTGCAGCGTCTTTTACTGCTACCACAGAGTGAATGCATAAGGTTGTATATTTATTCAATATTTAGTCCCAGATATTGAATGTAGAATGACATGGTATCATTTTTTAAAACTTTTTCTTGTTTATTTCGTTATTCAGTGAGCAACGTTTTCACTGCTGTATTGGCATATCTTAGGGCTATTATCGGGTTTATCTTGTTGCTATAACGGAATATGATTTTTTAGGGGTGAAAGAATATTTTTCATGGATGCCAAGATAGACAATATTGTCCATTATGTCATAGGTGGGGGGTGTAGTTGTAGATGAGACTGCAGGGAGGGGGTGCGTGTTAAATGAACGACCAGATCGACAATGGTGGCGCTGCGAAACTCCGCATTTGGCATAATTGTCGTGTATCGTCTACTACCCAGATAGCACACATACGTCTTGCTGATGTTGGCCCGATGTATAGAAGTTACGTCAGAAAGATGTAGTATGGAGAGCGTTTGCTAATTGGTGAGACGTCGCCGCGAGGTCAGCATTTGGTAGAAAATGCCCTCCAGACGATGTTTGGATGATGAATCAAAGCTCCACCGCCCGGCCGCTCTACAGACTAGCCTCTGTTACACGACATTTAATTATTTAGGTCGGATATTTCAGACAGCAAATATTTCACTATCCATGACCGATCTGAAATTTCCCTTACCAAATGAACATGTAATAAACATCAAATTTGATGGGAATATAAGGAGACAATGAAAAACAATAAGATTTACCATCAAAAATGGGCTATAGTAGCTACCTGATTTTGTGTGTGGGTATAATGAAGAGACACGATTCAAGTTAATGACAAGTTTAATATCAGGCTGGATATGTTGAAGCCATCAAGCTCTTAAAAGAACTCAAGCACAGAAAAGAGAGAACAAGGAACAGAGAAACAGAAATATATAAACATTGAGAGGGGGATTGCAGCGCTATCGTCAAAATTAGCAACACAATTGTAAACTGACAAAACACTGTTAGATTTAAAAACCGGAATAGTTTCAAGGGCATTTTAAGCTATTAAACAAACTACATTGTTATAGTATTACGGGGGATAGTTTAATTATAATTACATTCTTAGTAAAATTTTGTGACGTTGTCGCCTCAAATCGGTTGGTAATGGATCCCCTTATGCTAGCTAGCTAGGTAAAGTTGGCTAAGTAATAATGAGCCGGCATCTGGGCTCTTCACCTGTGCTAACGTATATTAATGGCTTACCCTGTCGTGCCTTATTAGCTACTTTATTAAATGTCACAGAATTAACAAAATAGCTATTTTATGTAATAAAATATTTTATTTACTTCAAGTGCCAGTGCCAGTTTACCTGAAAACCAGTAACATTAGGACAACTTCTTTTGAATATGAAGAGAAAGTGACAGTTTGAAGAGTGAGCATCTCTCCTTCTTGAGCGCAGGTTGCGGTGGCGGCAAATTAAGTATAATAGTTAGTTGGCCGACCTATCTGAGACATTTGAAATAGAGCACAGAGATTAGAACTAATCTGCCTATGGGCCGATGCTTGTCAGACGTTATGAATAGAATGCAACGTTACGATCTCAGGCCGACATAAGCGAGATGTATGTGTGCTATCTGGGTAATGAAACTAAAACAATGCGTTTCTGTTTTTAACTCATACTTTGGTTGCAGTAGCGCCGAAAGTCTGAGTTCAGTAATCTCAGCGTGCCGACCACTAGGGGCTTTGCGCAATGCAATACCCTTCTTCTTCCACGACCTTCCCTAAATAGCTGAGCTTAAAATAGCGGTGTAGTTGGATTTCTAAAAAATCGGCTCATTAAAGTAATACAGGGATTTTGTGCCATTTTCTTCACAAAACCCCCCTGCTGGACAATAGGTAACAGGTGCTGATGCGCATGTGTAAATGGGTTGCTCTCTCGTCCGGCACACTATTCAGCAACTGAATGACTGATGCTTTGATAGGAATTGCTGGACCAAGTTCTGTCGAATCTCATTTCACACATGTAATCACACAAAATGAATTCACAGCAATCATTTCATGAAGATTATTTACTTACTGACTTCAGCATGGGGATCAATAATTGTGGGCATTGTAGTCATAGAAATGTTGGGCTTACAACTCATGCCAAAATCATACAAGCAAATGGGGACAGAGGAAGCACTGGAATTGGATTAATTACTTCATCATGGACCTTGCATGATGAGGAAATTACATTGAGTCGGGACAGAAGCAGCAGCTGCGAAAAAAGCCATGGTCGCAGCATCACCTGGTATACCCATCAGTCCTGGGAAGAACACACAGTGTTATGTTAGCAAATGCAATCGAAGTAAGGCTAAAGACAACTGCAAGAAATGCAATAGATTTGTGTATGGTCTCTGCTCACACATACCCATTTTCCACCAACACGTGCGTCGGGAGCACATTACCGGTATGTGTAGTTCCTAAGCGTACTAAACGTACACAACGTTGTACCTTGTATTTGTCATGGGTCAATCGTGCTGCTGATATTATAATCAATAAGTCATATATGTCATGAGTACCGCATACCAATAGCTAACTGGTTCTCGACTTGTAATGAAAAATATTGCTTATTGAAAATTGCCACATTCATTTTCCCATTGACAAATTTGCGGGAAAACGAGGGGAGTGGCTTGGTGACGTTTTCACTTACAAGCTCTATGTCGTCATACATAGAGCTTGTAAGTGACGTACACTTTCCTGTACGTCACTCTGGATAAGAGCGTCTGCCAGATGCCTGTAATGTAATGTCATCAAGCTAACGTTATTAATAAACAAGTGAAGTCGTTATTTCGATGGAGAATAATAAGTCATGTAATGTTACAATGTATCGAACGTTATATTCATGCTACTAGTTTAACATTACCTACACCACTGCTTAAGTTAATATAAAAAGAATGTACTTTCTGACAAGATGAAGTGATAACACAGTTTGTAATGAGGTTAGTTAGCCTACTAAATAAGAAATGGTGGCTTGCTAGGTAACGTTAGCTTGTGATAGTTGGAAGCGTCAAGCGTTGAATGTCACTACGCACCATGAGGGTAAAGAACACTGATCTCAGACCTGCTGTTTTCCTATAGTGCGTTCACGTTTTAACCAACAGATGTCGCTGGTGTTTGAACTGTCAGTATGTTCTTGCTGGTGCAGCATCGTTGAGTTGTCACAGACCTCAACCACTTATAGCAAAAATTGTTGATGGCATATCTGAAATCAGTCTTGTGCTATCAAAGTTTGGAGATGTCCCCAAAGGCTCAATACTGTCCTACCAGTGCCCCCCTGTGTTGCCCAAAGATGTAATTAACCACCCAGATGCCCAGAGATTTTCTCCATTGCCTGTGCCGCATCACACACTCCCACAATATCACTTTGTACCTGGAAGCTTAGCAGAGCTCCTGCACATGCAAAGTCTGGAGGTATCACATGAGCTTTCTGTGATCATCGAGGAAGGAACCCAGGATCAGTCCAAATGCCTTCTCTGGGTAAGCATGCTCATGTGAGGTAAGAGTCCACAGCAAAGTCACTCTCTGTAAGGATAATCAAGGGTATCAATCAGACCAAGGCAATGAAGAGGGGACAACAACTGGAGCCGGAAGTTCTTCGCCGGTATGCCGAGACCTTTAATGTGAATGTGTATCCATGTGGTCTGATCATCCACCCTGTTGCTCCTCATCTTGGAGGTAGTCCTGATGGCAAAGTAGTGGACCTAACTGAGGATCCTCCCTATGGCCTGGTGGAAGTCAAGTGCCCTGATATTGAAAGTATTGCAGAGGCAAAGCACAATGCACTGTCTGGGGTTCAAGCAAAGCTCAGGAAAAGCCATCAGTATTACTGGCAAGTCCAGGGCCAGCTTGGAATTACTGGCCTTGCCTGGTGTGATTTGGTTACGGATACCAAAAGTGACTTCACCGTAGAGAGAGTGTGGAGGGATGATGACCTCATTGAAGACATCAAGGCCAAGGGTGATGCCTTTTACTTTGGCACTTTCATTAAAGTTTTCCTAGAGGGGAAGTAAAAACATATGAGACAGTTTTAAATTAACAGTGGGCATTAACTACAATTAACTACAACAATTAGTGTCCTCCGTTCCCAAAAGATTACTGAGTGTTGTTTAAAGGAAAGGTGATGTAACAGTGGTAAACATGCCCCTGTCCCAACTTTTTTGGGACGTGTTGCAGGCATCAAATTTAGAATGAGCGTATATTTACAAAAAACAATAAAGTTGATTCATTAAAACATTAAATATATTTTATTTATACTATTTTCAATTAAATATATATAAAAGAGAATTTACAAATCATTGCATTCTGTTTTTATTTACATTTTATACACTGTCTCAACCTTTTTGGAATTAGGGTTTGTAGTTGCACCATAGAAGCTTGGCCAGGCTCAAAAGCTTTGGGTAGTTTGTGTGGTGTACCAGTTAAGTTTTTTTATGAGCCAGTGAACCCAGCAGTGATTGCATCAAGCTTCATAAAGGAGGCCGTCACTGAGATGCCTAGAAATTAGAAAGTGATTAGAATTTAATATGAATATACTGTATAAGCTAATTGCATATCTTCTGTTAAAATTGGAATGTACCAGTTTCAAGACATGCCTGGCATGTGATGCTGTCCTTGAGCCCTCTTAGAGAGACCCTTCTTCAGTGTAGGCTTGTGCTGCCTTTACAGTTAACAAAACCTCCCTACAAAAGTAGAGCAAATCTTTATCAATTTTTTTTTTTAAACCACACATTACATTACAGGCATTTGGCAGACGCTCTTATCCGGAGCGACGTACAACAAAGTGTATAACCATAACCAGGAACAAGTATGACGAAAACCCTAGTGAGAAGTACCAGTCCAAGTGCAGGGAACAACCGCATAGTTCAACTTGGACCCTGAAGGTTAAACTGATTAACACTAACACAAATGAGAACAGCAACAACGCTATGGAAAAATACAAGCAGTAGTTAAGACAGGTGCATTAACTAAGTCACCTACGAAACAGCTACCTAGTTGCAACCCTAAGCTTACGGTCATTTAAGAGATTACAGGGAGGTAGGGAGGGATGGGGAGAGGTGCAGCCTGAAGAGGTGAGTCTTCAGTTGTCGCTTGAAATGGGTCAGTGTCTCAGCTGTTCTGACCTCCACGGGGAGGTCATTCCACCATCGTGGGGCCAGAACAGACAGGAGACATGTTCTGGAAGCGCAGGTGCGAAAAGGGGGAGGTGCCAGGCGTCCTGAGGTAGCAGAACGGAGGAATCTGGCTGGCATGTAGGGTTTGAATATCTTGTGGAGGTATGCTGGGGTTGATCCCTTGACTGCCTGGTATGCTAGGACCAATGTTTTAAATTTGATGCGAGCTATAACAGGCAGCCAGTGGAAGGTAGTGAGCAGGGGAGCGACGTGGGAGTGTCTGGGGAGCTGGAAGGCCAGACGAGCTGCAGCATTCTGAATGAGTTGCAGGGGTCTGATGGCAGATGCCGGCAGTCCAGCCAGAAGAGAGTTGCAGTAGTCCAGGGGGGATAGAACCATTGCTTGGACCAGGAGCTGGGTTGAGTAGGTGATGAGAAAGGGGCAGATTCTCCGGATGTTATACAGGAAAAATCTGCATGCCCGGCTTACTGCTGCAATGTTCTTGGAGAGGGACAACCTGTTGTCCATCACCACTCCGAGATTTTTGGCACAGGGTGATGATGTCACTAAAAAATGGAAAAATCGAGGAGGGGAGAGGATAGAGCAGGTATAAAGATTAGCTCCGTCTTTCCCGGATTCAGCTTCAGGTGGTGATTGTCCATCCAGCTCTGGGTGTTCCTCAGGCAAGCGGAGATGCGGGCAGGGACCTGTGTGTCCGATGGGGAGAAAGAGAGAAAGAGTTGCGTGTCGTCGGCATAGGAGTGATAGGACAAGCCATGGGCAGAGATTACAGGGCCAAGGGATCTGGTGTATAGGGAGAAGAGAAGGGGACCGAGGACTGAGCCCTGGGGAACTCCGGTGGCGAGGGGATGGGGTGGTGATACCTTACCCGCCCAGGCAACCTGGAAGGAATGGTCAGAGAGGTAAGACTCAATCCAGTCAAGGACTGTGCCGCAGATCCCTGTTGCTGCCAGGGAGGACAGGAGGATAGAGTGCTCCACAGTGTCAAATGCAGCGGAGAGGTCTAGAAGAATCAGGACAGAGGAGAGGGAGGCTGCTCGTACGGCATGGAGTGACTCACTGACCGAGAGGAGTGCAGTCTCGGTCGAGTGACCAGGCCTGAAGCCAGACTGGTGGGGGTCAAGCAGGTTGTTCTGAGAGGAGAAAGCAGAGAGTTGGTTAGATGCGGCACATTCAAGTGTTTTGGATAGAAAAGGGAGGAGAGATACCAGGCGGTAGTTCTGAATGACTGAAGGATCTAGCGTGGGTTTCTTCAACAGCGGGGTGATGTGGGCCCTCTTGAAGGATGAGGGGAAACATCCAGAAGATAGGGAGGAGTTCACGAGGGAGGTGACAAATGGGAGGATGTCTGGTGTGATTGCCTGGAGGAGAGATGAGGGGATAGGGTCGAGAGCACAGGTGGTAGGGCGGTGGGTGAGCAGGAGCTGGGAAACTTCAGAGTCTGAGAGGAGAGAAAATGTGGAGAAACGGGGCGGATGGCGCAGAGGAGGAGGAGGGGGCGCAGAGGGGGCGGGGGGCGCAGAGGGGGCGGAGGGCGCAAAGGAGCTGCGGATGTCTGCAATCTTTTCGTCAAAGAATGCTGCAAAGTCATCTGCAGTGAAGGAAGACTGGGGTGGGGGAGGTGGCATGCTGAGGAGAGAGGAGAAAATAGAGAACAGTTGATGAGGGTTATAAATGGAGTTATGAATTTTTGTTTGGTAGAATTTTGCCTTAGCGGCAGTGACAGCAGAAGAAAACTCTGTCAGGAGAGACTGATAGGTTGAAAGGTCAGATGGGTCCCTGGATTTGGCCCACTTCCTCTCAGCAGCGTGGAGGCTGGCTCTGGAGGTGCGTAGGATGTCAGACATCCATGGACTGGGAGGAGATGAACGTGCTGTCCTAGGGACAAGAGGACATAGGGAGTCGAGTGCTGAGGAGAGAGATGAAGTTAGGGTGGAGGATGCAGAGTTAGTGGGGAGCTTGGAAAATGATTGAAGAGGGGGGAGGGAAGCAGTCACTCTGGGAGCAAGAGATGAGGGTGATAGGGAGCGGAGGTTACGGCGGACAGTGACAGTGGGGGTGGGAGGAGGAGAGGGAGGATGTGGAGAGAGGGGGAGGGAGAAGGAGATGAAGTGATGGTCAGACGTATGCAGGGGGGTA
The DNA here is from genome assembly GCF_018555375.3 of Anguilla rostrata. Lineage (NCBI taxonomy): Eukaryota > Metazoa > Chordata > Actinopteri > Anguilliformes > Anguillidae > Anguilla > Anguilla rostrata. The sequence continues at coordinate 32,609,158 of NC_057937.1, forward strand.
ACCGTGAGATTGGAGCTGGAGCAGGTCCTCAGGAAGATCAGGTCTAGGAGGTTGCCTGCCTTGTGGGTTGGGGGAGAGTGTTGTAGGGAGAGGTCAAAGGAGTGGAGTAGTGGTAGGAAGGCAGCAGACTGGGAGGCCTCTAGGTGGATGTTAAAATCTCCCAGGAGGATCAGCGGGGTGCCGTCCTCAGGGAAGGAGCTGAGCAGGGTGTCTAGCTCATCCAGGAAGCTTCCCAGGGGCCCCGAGGGACAATAAATAACAACAATATAGAGGTTAGTAGGGTAGGTGATAGAGACAGGAGGGAATTTAAAAGTGGATATAGACAGGTCAGGGAGGGGGAGAACAGAGAATTTCCAGGTGGGGGAGATTAGTAGACCAGTACCACCACCACGGCCAGATCGCCGGGGGGTGTGGGAGAAGGAGTAGGAGGACGAGAGGGCAGCAGGAGTGGCAGAGTTGTCTGGTGTGATCCAGGTCTCTGTGAGAGCAAGGAACTGCAGGGATAGGAGGGAGGCATAGGCGGAAATGAAGTCCGCCTTGCACGTAGCAGACTGGCAGTTCCATAGCCCCCCTGTGACTGTGAAGTTCTCACAGGGGGTCGGGGGGGTAGCAGAGGTTAGAGAGGTTCCATTGTTGAGGGGGGCCACATCGCTGGAAGCGCCTTCTGAGGGGGAGAGCACAGACTGGAATGGGAAGCTGGCTCATAAACTAGGAGGGAGCGACGCTAGCGTCGCTCCGAGTGTACCTAATTAGCAACTGAAAACCTGAGTCGAATAACGCGCTGATTACACAGGTTCACAGTCTGTAATAGTACAATAATCGCAATCGCTAAGCCCAAGTAGGCAATCTATCAATTCTAAGAATCAAAAGTGGTAGATAGAAACCTAACACAACCGAAAAACAAAGAACACTTACCACACAGGGAAAAGTTTAAATCTAACGCAGTATGTAATTAGCAAATGAACGCAGATACTTATCCAACTCTAGCAGGACGGATTTCGGCAGTTCTATGCACCTGGACGAATTATACACACACATACACCTGATTATTTATACATTTTTGTAATAAATTGTTTTTATTTAAAATTACATACACAGGAGAGGAGAGGTGAGCCTGGTGTTACTGGCATGGAGAGGAGAGGTGAGCCTGGTGTTATTGGCTTGAGAGATGAGCCCAGTGTTATCGGCTGGAGAGGTGAGCCTGGTGTTATTGGCATGGAGAGAAGTGGTGAGCCTGATGTTATTGGCTGGAGAGGTGAAGTGAGCCTGGTGTTATTGGCATAGAGAGGAGAGGTGAGCCTGGTGATACTGGCATGGAGAGGACAGGTGAGCCTAGTGTTACTGGCTGGAGAGGTGGTGAGCCTGTTCTACTCACTCTGCCCAATATTGCATTTCACCATCAAGGTCGAGAGGACCCTGGTAATTCACCATGACACAGCATTTGGACCATATTTGATTTACAGTGCCTGCCAGGGTTAGAGGAATTGGTGAATCCCAGATGTGGTACTCTTTTACCCTCCTAATTGCCTGTTCAACCAGAATACGGAGTCTGGCAATGGCCTGAGTCCTCTCCGTTTCCTCTCTGCTGAACTGACTCTTGTGCTTAAATGGTGGTATGATTAGTTTGGCCCCAACTTCCTGAAAGGACTGTTCAATGATGAAGCCTTTGTTTGTCATAACCTCATCCCCTGGCTCCAATAAAGCCAAAATGCCAGACTCCTTTGTCAACTCCTGATCAGATATTGACCCAGTGAACAATTTGGACACAAAAGTAATAGCACCACAGGGTGCAACACCGATTAGAGCTTTGAAGGTGGTATAGCTCTTGTATGTCGAGAATGTTTCAGAGTGCAGAGTAATGACCTCTGGGCTCTCAGGTCGAAACTCGGTGCAATCAGTGATGACTCTCAGATTTGGGCTGTACTGCTGTAATTTCAGTGGCATGGTCTTCCTCACTTGATCACGTGTCATCCATAGTGGAACAGATTCCAAAATGAGGTACAAGTAATTGGACCATGTGACGATAACACAGCCCACTGTTGATATTTGCTCACCCCAAATATATCTGCCAAAACCCTCTCCAGAAGGCCAGTTGCTACACGTAAGCAGTACATAAAAAATTCATCAATAAGATGTACCTTACGTGTGGGGCTTGAATGAATTATTTCCCTCTCCATGTTGTCAATGCCAACTCTCCTCGCTTTGGACCAATACATAATCTGTGATGGCTGAATGGAACCCCAAAACACATAAAATGTGTGCTTTGATGGAAACCTGGTGAAGTACCTAAAGTCTTCGTCTGAAATACACCATCTCTCCAGGAAGGGCCCAGAGAGGGTGAGGCGTAAGACCATCTTCTCCAACTCCCTGATCCTCTCCAATGCCTCATCAAGTGCACCTAATGAAAAATAAGCAACTAATAAAAACTCAATCACCTGCCAATTTAGTTTGGGGCAGGTGATTCTTAAGAAAATGACAGTCACGTTCATTTAATTTGTTTCCTACTCGGATAGAGTAAGGTACTGTCCATAGAACTCAGAGTAAAAATCTCAAAGAAATCATTAAAAAATAACTTCGCAGAACAAATGTAGTGTTACAATTACTTGGTTAGTTTCCAGTACATTTGAAGGCATTTTCTGATTAAGTCTAATTTCATAGTGTATCTGAAAAATGTAAATATCCCTGACATCAATTTCTGACACATTATGTTTACCTAGGCAAACAGTAGCGATCAACATTAACGTAACCGTGCTTGCAGTTTACCGATGTACAGTGGGGTCCAAAAGTCTGAGTTCACTACCAAGTTGTTTGTTTTCATTGTTGATAAAAACTACCCACACATTTTTAAATCAGCTGATATATCTTAAGTAGGCTTGTGGCGATGCCCGTCAATACATTTTGTAATTACAAGTAACAACTAAAATAAACTTTCATCTGCAGTTTCAACATTGAATATCCAAATATGTGCTTGCTAACGAGCTAGCTGGCTAACGTAGCTACGTTAAACGTAATTTGCTAATCATAACATAAAATATAGCTAGCTAACTGATTTTATGACATTCTTGAGTAACAAATACCACATGACTAAAACTGTGTTAGTTCTCAATGAATGATGACAAAACAAAGGAGTTGGTAGTGGACTCAGACCTTTGGACCCAACTGTACGTGAGGAGAAAAGTTTAATATCGAGTGTAATCTCATTCACAAAGCAGTAGCTAACTAGCTAGCTATCGTAATGAGTTTAACCCCTTAGCGCATATGCCAAATCTTGCTAATCCTTGCCCATTTAGGGGGTACCCTATTTAAAGCTTTATAACTCCAGATGTGAAAACCACAGAGACTTGAAAAATGTTTTAAATGAAGCAAGACATTTGTACAATTTACAATACTAATGCAGATTATTTCTTCCAAAATTATCAATATAAACTAAAGTGCCACAAATGCAATTGTCTAGACAAAAAAATAAAAAATGAATTAGCACTTCTTTTGTTTGTTTAGTTTTAGTTTAAAAACGTCTTGACCACAAGTTCATAAAATCTAATGGTGGATATGTAGAACTAATATAGATTTATGAAGCAAAAACTAAGCAGTGTACCAAGCGTCTCCAAATCTATCCAAAATGTCTAAATTATGCATTGCTGTAAATCACAACATATTCACGTATTTCACTGCAAATCAACTGTTTTGTCTCAAGAAGCTGACTGTTGCATCATTTTCAAGCGGGAATTACAAGCTTTCCGTCAGTACAGCGGTCTAAAATATCTAGGGGTCCAGAGACATATCCAAAATCTCTCCAAAAATGAATAAAATGCTTTTTGTCCATTCTAAAACATATAAATGGGCCCCTTATGAAGGTTTAAGATGGAACATTGCTATCAGATTTAAAAATAGGCTAATGCAAAAATATTTTACACAATGCGGCACAGTACCTAAATGTGTAATAATTAACTCTTGTATGTATTTCTATACTCTGTACTCTCGTATGTTTTCTTGTATGGGGAAGGGATGACATGAAAACAATTTTCAACCGTCTACCACGTTTTGGCAATGTTCCAACTCTTAGGTCATCACTGTTGCCCGCTTCACAAAAACTATTACAATCCTAACTAAGGCTTACATTACAGTGTGAAATATCCACATTATATAATACCACGAACCTATTTAAAGGCACTCAATAACGTATATAACCGGAATAGTTTGAGCAGTAATACTTACATAGCAATGAATGAAATCTCATCTATTTTCAGTAGATGGAGACAGAGACAGTAAATAAATGATACTGTTCTATTCGCTTCTGTTTTTCTCCAGAAAACTGTCAGCTAAGTCTATCAGCAAACATATGGCTTAGCTATGCTCAGAAGTCCTCAATAATAATAGAATTTTCCAAGAATTTACGAAAAATCGTTGACAACGTTTTGTTAGCAGCGTCTTTGTTTTACTGCTACCACAGAGTGAATGCGTAATTGAATGCGATGATAAGAAAAGTTTCTGTTAAGCTGACCTATAAAACGCTATTCCAAAAGCAAAATTAGACATGTTATACATCGTTAAAAAGCTTATACTCTCACCTACCGAATAAATGAATTGTCAATCAAGCCCGACTGTACTAAAAAGGGCGACGACGCCTTAAACAACAGGTGTGGTATTACCCACAGCTATTTTGGAAGATACCCAGGCGTCACAAATGCGCGTTTATTTCCCAAACAGATTGTCCAAGACAATATATGACCACGCAGTCTCAAAAGGGACATCTATACACGTAAAACCAACAGTAAGTATGTATATTTATTCAATATTTAGTCCCAGATATTGACTGTAGAATGGCATGGTATCATTTAAAAAAAAAAAAACGTTTTTCGTTATTCAGTGAGCAGCGTTTTCACTGATGTACTATAGGCATACCGTAGGTCTATTGTTGGGTTTAGCTTGTTGCTATGACGGAATATGATTTCTTAGTGGTGAAAGAATATTTTTATGAATGCCAAGGTAGACAATATTGTCCATTATGTCAAGGGTGGGGGGTGTTTGTAGATGAGACTACAGGGAGGAGGTGCGTGTTAAATGAACGACAATGGTGGGGCTGCGAAACTCCGTTTTCGGCATAGTTGTCGTGTATCGTCTGCTAATGATACTAAAACAACGCGTTTCTGTTTTTATCTCACACTTTGGTTGCAGTAGCACTGAATGTTTCAGTTTAGTAATCTCAGCACACCGGCGTGCCCACTATTAGGGGCTGTGCAGCTAAGAGGTTAATAAATAACATTCTTTATTTCAAATGTGTAATATATGTTATAGGTTCTATAGGTTCTTTCTGTTATAAGTTCAAATTTAATTAACATTACAAGTCACGTCAAAGCACAGTAGAACGAGAATAGCCCTTAAATTAATATTTCTATTTTAGTCATTTAGCAGACGCTGTTAATCCAAAGCGACTTTCAAGTAGGTGCATCGAAACAAGCCAAGTGATAATATCAACTCTAGTCAACAATCTTAGACATTATTTACACAGAGTGCTACAGTCAAGTGGGTAACTGGAGAGCATAGCTAAGTGCAGAAACCCGTTGCGAGAAAGGGGGTTAGTATTTTATTTTTTATAAATTAATAGAAGATGCTGTTAGTATAGGTGAGTTTTTAGTCTGTGACGGAAGATTGAGCAGGTTTCAGCAGTCCTGACAGTGAGGTCAGTACAGAGAATTGCCTGCAGCGGGCTGAGCTTCCCCCAGGTTCCCGGAGTGGAGTGGCTCTCAGGCGCCCCGAGGAGGCAGAGCGTAGTGGCCGTGAAGGAGTATAGTTGGAGACCGTAGCCTGGAGGTAGGATGGCGCCGTTGCCCTTGCTGCATGGAACATCATGTCTAGTGCCTTAAAGCGGATCCGAGCAGCAATGGGGAGCCAGTGCAGCTCAATGAGCAGTGGGGTCACGTGGGCCGACTTAGGTAGGTTAGAGACAGGACAGTGCTACAATACAAAGTGTTACAGTAACAAGTGCTAGTAATAGTTCCTCCCTGTGATCAGTCAATCACGAACAGTGTAGTTAAAAATAAAAAACAAGCAACAACAACAGTCTGGCACAAGTTTTGTTTAGAGTTTACAACTCTCGCTGTGTCACATTGAGATTGTACTGCACAGTGGGCCCAGCACTGGCAGACAACTGTAGCTGTGTCACATTGAGATTGTACTGCGCTTGTAACCGAAAGGTCGTAGGTTCGAATCCCGGGTAAGGACACTGCCGTTGTACCCTTGAGCAAGGTACTTAACCTGCATTGCTCAGTATATCCACTGATAATGATACAATGTAAAGTGCTATGTAAAAAGTTGTGTAAGTCGCTCTGGATAAGAGCGTCTGCTAAATGCCTGTAATGTAATGTAATGTACTGCAGTCGGCCCAGCACTGGCAGACAACTGTAGCTGTGTCACATTGAGATTTTACTGCAGTGGCCCATGTTGGATGAGCGGTGGTGCCACCCATCGAAACCAGTCATCATTTGGTAAAGTCCAATTCACCACCAAAAAATCGGCCTGATCGACAAAGGCTTTTTCTCTTTAATTAACAGAAACCAAATTGTTGACGGACAGACGATGGACGGACGGGGCCTTGACATAACACCCCGTTCCTCCGTATGGAGGTCGGGGGCATAACAATAAGTGCATATCTGCTCTACTGGTACATGTTCCTCTACAATGTAAAACTGTCTCAATAGGTAATGACCAGGTGTGGAGAGGACCCAGGATGCATGACATTGCATCCTGGCCTGGAACCAGTCTGCCTCAACCCCTACTCCCTTCAGAATGCCCTGAATGTGTTTAGGGCAGAGCATGGGCCCCTAGATGTTAGGCAGAGAGCAGTGTGAGTATTTTCCAAACTAAAAGGCTAAGCCATGTTGATTGTTTCAAAAGATGCTATTAAATATTTGAGTGTTTAAAAAGAAGAAAATCTATTTTACCTGAATCTAAACCTTAAAACAAAGAAAAAATGTAAATGGAAAACAATAATCTCTTTCTCCTGCATCCAAAATGCAGTTTCGAGATACATTGAAATAGCATATCGCCTGCACTTAATTGGGTATTTTTATTACAGGCGTGCTCACTACCTAGCCTATAGGCAGTTTGTCAGCTGGTGCTGGGGCTACTCGGGCAGGAGAATCAGAGTAGTGATACCGTCCTGGGTAGTCCTGCGAATCCACCGTGAGTATCCCGACGAAGAGGATCGCTACACTGGCTTCAGACCCCCCTTAGACGACTGAACCGGAACACAACTCCCTCTGGACCAAGGGTGGGCAAAAAAATTTTTCCCATTTTTTGTTGAAAACCTGACACTCACTGCAAACTCTCATTTTTAGAAATGTTGGTGCATGTCTTGCAAACATAGACTGATATTGAGCAATAAAACATTTGAGCCAAGTGCAATTAATACCAAGGATGAATATACAGTGTTGATTTTGAAACGTGACAGGGGCCTGACTGAACTTCCCAAATGGCCACATCCGGCCTTAGTTTGCCCACCCCTGCTCTAGACTCCAGCTAGAATAAATAAATGTTATGGAGCTGATATGTAAATAAAAAAATATTTTCAACTCAAGTTGCTGGGGTCTTAACTGACTCGAGGGAAGTGGACTTTTACTTTCAGCTAGTATAAGACACTTTGTTGGTCGGTCTGTCTGTCCGAAATTGTCTGCCACTCACTGATTGGATAATACGCCGCTATCCAATTTGCATACCTGCATGCGATTTGTACTTTAGTCCATGTTCCAGATTTGAAGAGGTTACAGGTTTTACTCAGCACAATAAGTCAGGCTTACTCAGTTAGTCAGCTTCATTGTATTACCCTGTTGTATTTAATTATCTGGCAATTAAAGAGGAAAGTTTTAGATAATTGAAATGCTAATGCACTCCAAGTGTTTGTCTCCAGTGATCTCCAAATAGAATGTTTACTAAACTGTTGCTTAGGAGATGACAATTGACTTTCATAGTGGAACATGGTTCGGTCCGTACATCTTAATTCGCACATGCAACCTCCACGCAAAACCTATAGCTGGTTGCAGCTCATCACAAATTACATGCTTGTTTTTTTTAAGGCAATCACAAAATTAACTTTCCAGGCACTTTAACATACCTGCACAGCATCACAACAAAAGGGAAATGCACATTCTTGGGTGCGAACTTCAGAATGACCGAATGGAACGCCTCCAGTGCTGACGCCTGATGTTGTGGACTTAGTTTCTCCGCATTACCTTAAATAGAATTGGAAAATGTAAGATCCATACGGTATAATATGCCTATGAGTAACATATCCCTATTGCAAAGTGCAATTCATGCAAGTGCAGTACTTACCAGGCTGGAACCACTTGTTTCCATGTGTTTCTGTAAGATCAGGGTGAACACACTTCAGGAACAAGGGATCTTCGTGGGTGTGGATATTGTGCATATGGTTTATAAGGGAACTCCACTTGGCCACGGTTTCCTTTCCAGATGCAGCTGTTGTTGCGGACCAGTACATGTGATTGGTTATACTGCGTTGCCACTTCTTCACCTTTTTACACTGTTTGGCAATTACCTCCAACTTTCGTGACACACCTGTTAATATGAGCAGAAAAATAGAAAATCATAGGGTACATTCTGACATCTGCATGGCATACATAAGGTTTAATGCTACTTTTGGGTGGTAAACTGGAAAAATCAGACTTGGAAAAAGAATGCAAAACCTTGACCAAGCCGTAATTACAAGTGGGATACTCAATGTTCTGGATGATACATGAGTTTACAAGTTGTGATGTCTGTACTGACAGGACTGCTCCTGATACAGGAAAAACTTAGTTAAATAGCACCCGAATGCAGCCATCTCATAAATATTAGTTTCTGATGTACAGTCGAATGCAACATTACTCTTTAAGTAAAGCATGACTTTGTCTGACAAAATAATGCTTAGTTTCATACAAAATTGAAAAAAAAGAAAATATATTTTAAAAATAGTTCATTGGACATACTTTTTACCACGTGCCAAACGTCATAGTAGTGCATCACTGCAGGCTTCTCTTCTCTGACAAATTTTTGGATTTGAGGGTGTCTGTCCGTGGCAAGGCATCCCACAGTCAAACCAGACTCCTCAAGGAACTGCAGGCTTCTTTTCAGAGCCTCCTTCTCCATCCTTCCACTGCCACCCACCTCGTTGCTCTATTGAGGAAGAAGCAATTAGACAAAAATAAATGTAAACAAGATGTCCCCCACGATGCTGCTAGAACATTTGTCCTATAACAAACCTTATCAGGTGTTGTAAAGACTTCATCTTTACTTGTTTATAACAGCCATGATACAGTTGAGATTTTTTGATCTGATGTCACACTTACAAGATTTCACCAATTAAAGTCTAGGAATACATTATTTATTAATATGATTACCATTGTGTAATATTTTAAATGACAGATCTAAGTTGGAGCATAAACCTAAGTTTTGTCAAAATCAGACCAGTGGTGTCTGTGATATTGCACGTGACAAACAAACAAACTAACAAACCATCAAATAAATTAACTAACTAACAGGGACAGATCCATTGTCCCCCATTGATTTTATTCAGACATACTAGTACCATCTGAATGTCTACAATGACATTGCTGTCCAGCTCCATCATGGAGTAGCATCCATACTTGGCTGAATGCCCAGGAGAGTCTACCCTCATGTCCCCAGCAAAAGAAACCATCTCCTTCTGCCTCAGTGACTGCAGCAGCTCCTCCTGGTCTGTCTTCTATTTGTAGAAAATGGTTGGCTGCAGGTATGAGTGGGCATGGACATGGAAGGTGGCACTGCTGATCGTCTTCACACGCATTATGTTCAGTACCTAGTATATAGAAATTATGGGTGAACGCAGGGTATCAGATATGCGATTAAATTGAACATGTATTGTATGATATCACAAAAGACACAACTTAGAAATAAAAGGTTTTTTTTTTTTAATGGATGTGTCCCTCAGTTGAAGCCGCTCTGTTACCGAACAAGGATAAAATTCCATTTGAGTTTGCATTTTGAGGTCAAATTTAGTAATATCTGCCAAAGGCACAATGATATTAAAACAATGTACCAACATTCTGTATCCATGTGTTATATCAGGGAATATTTTTGAATGATCTTCATTCCAATGTGTTTGGATATCTGAGCATCTACGGCATCCGTTTTATAACTGATATTAAACATACTCTGTGGGTTATTAGATTACCTTCTTTGTTTGAATGAAAGATGATCCTGAGAAGAGGATGGCTGCAGACAGCTGCATATTGCCAGCACGGGTGCTTCCAAGAAGCTGCTGGCTCATCCACTTTCTGTTGTAGAGGCAGTGTAGGCAACTCTGGTCAACAGACAAGAAGGTCCCCTGCACAATATTCTGGACCTGGCATCTCATGCGGCATATTTGGCACGTCTCAAATAATGTCAGGAGACAGTCCTCAAAGACTATATATTTGGGTGCCTCATGAATTGATTCTGGGGTTTGGAAAGAATGTGTTGATGAAAAAATGTTAATCCATCCACTCCATTCAACAGGCAAGGTAAAATGGTAAAAAAACAAAAGCTTTATTATTTTCTCTGAACTAAGACTAAGTGCAAATATTTCACTACCCGATGTCATGTAGCCCTATTTTGCATTGTTTTTAAAACTCAGAACAGAATTGTGGACTTGGTCAGGACAGAGTCTCCAGGATTGTAGGTAGAGTCGTCATCTTCTGGGACTTTGATGGAGTCATCACAATCTACACGGGCCCGTTTAGAGGGAGGGGAGTCTACTGTGCCATGCTTTTCTGGTGTTGAGGTCAGGATGGGTAGGACCAGGGGAGAAATCGTATTGCTCCCAACACCAATGCTTGTGGTAGCAACACTGACCTGTGTAGTTGTAAATCAAACAGTTTATTTAGTACGTAGACATACAAGTACATTTAAAAAGACTACTAGCCAAATGTAGTTCTGTTGTGTCTATACCAAAAACCAAAAATCACCTTCAAATTTTGTTTTTAAAAACTAACATACAGTACATTCGGTCCTAAAAATCTAGCTTACAAAGTGCTAATCACACACTTCGACTTATGACATGGTTGTGCAGCAGAGTGTGTGTTCCAAGCTGTGTACAAACAGTTCTCCTTTCATTTTTCAGGGGGTTCAGTCTGGCAACCCACCTGGAGGCCTTGCCTCCTTAACAATATTTGCAATGTTATCTGCTTACCTGTTGAATATCTGAAGCTGGGTTTAACACAGTAGGAACATCTCCTGGTGTCAGGACCAACTTCGAAGCAAACCAAGCGTTGTATTTGGCTTGATTCTCGATGCAGTCTGGCGAGAAATAGGGTTTTGAGCGGGAGAGAAAATGTGGGAGAACAGGACACTGTCTTCTGTCAAGCTAGTCTACCTTGCTGGATAAAATTAATTATCCAAACAGCTAATGTTAGCTTTTTAAAACTGTTGGTCATTTTAGCTAGCTAACTAGTCAATGTTAGTGCTATATAAACTAAAAAATAAATCCAGTAACATTAGGTTAACGTTACAGTGAGCTATTGAGAGCTCGCTAGCAAACTCAGCTAGCTAACATGCTGGATAAAGACAGTTAGCTAATGTTATCCAAACAGCCAGCTTTTTAAAAATAGTTGGTAATTTTAGCTATTTATTGTTAGTTTATCTAGATAGCTAGCGTTTGATGAACAAACAATACATCTGGTAACGTCAGCTATGACAGTAAGTTAGTTTGCTTGCTAGCTAAGGTTAGCTAACTTATCAGGCATGGAGATCATGATAAAAACCTTCCAATTTGTATGACAACTACAAATGTACTTAGAAAACGTATGTAACTATATATTACAATGAGAATATAAATGGATTGTTATATGTCATCATTGGTGAGACAGTAATCAATCATGCTCAATGTGAGAAAAGTAGTGGGGTGCTTACCGCGCTTACCGTGCTCGATAGATGGTGAAATGGCGCAAAAACAGCAGGTGTGTCCAGTCAGATTTCTTTTACGGGGCGTGGATAGGGGAGTGGTTATCCTCGTGTGACGCACTACGAGGAGAACATTCTCAACCGGTTTAATATAGTTTAAAAATTTAACATGCCTACTTCTCCAAACTAAAGAACGAACATATTTAATACTGTACTTTCATTGTGTTTCTTCAATGCCTCTTGAGCAAATAGCATATAAAAACCTAGAAAGTGTGACCAACCACCATGTTAATCCTTTAAATAAGGTACCCCCTAAATGGGCAAGGATTGGGCAGATTTGGCATCTGCAAAAAAGGGGTTAAGCACATTGTACTAATGTTGAACAAAATGTACAACGTAAGAATCCATTACCTATGGATTCTTTAGAGGTACAATTAATTTCTACTTACATGCAAGAGTAACTGAGGTGTAAACACCATCACTCATCCCTTTATCTCCGTGATCCAATCAACACAAGGTTGAAACTGCTGATTTATTGATCTCGCTTGTCAGGCTAATAACCAGCATGAGGAGAATAAATGCTATGATATATATATATATATATATATATATATATACTGTACCATTTTATGTAGTATTGCAAATTATCTTCATGCACATTTTCAGCACATGACTGTCCGATTTTTATAACAGATTGTTATTGTACATGAAGATATTATCAAGGCTTAGAGAGTCATTCCCATGTTTTTATATGCACATAATATTATTCTTTAATTTTATAATGAGTCACTTTCCATTAAGCTTTTAAAATGGCCCATCAGTGTCCCAGCTGCTGAACCATCAATGTAGCTCTTACAAAGCTTTTAGGATTTTATGATGATTATGCTATATTAACTATTCATATTAAAGACTGATATAAAGCCAAAATTCTTTCAACCTAATTCAGCCACTGAAAGAGCTTTAAAAAGCCAGTAGTAATCATGTGTTTCAATGAAACCATACCTCATGAAAAATGCAAATGTTAAACTTAATATTCTAATCAAGACTGCATAAAATTATTTAAAAGAAATAGCTGAAAATGCAAACACTGCATGAGCTCTCGTTTTTGGGAAAAATGAACCTAATATACCAATAAGCATTATTCCCAGACTGAAATATAGCATCTTATGATACTAGTTAAAGGGGCTAATGTTGTTTAACTCAAATGCTAACTCAAATTGCGCCCTCCTGTTGTGAGAAACTGGGATGAAAGAAGATTCTCATACCCCATTGTAAAGGGCAGGACAGGCTTTCTGACTGAACTGACTGAACATTGCATGGTTTCTTGCCACGACACAGTCCCGAGCCAGGCTGAAGATGCCTGGACCCAGCTGGGAGCGGGACCCAAGGCCCTGGTCAGCTCCACACCTTGCCAGGCTGACCCTTGGTTTGTAGCCCGCAGTAATAAACGTTGTGGCAGGCGCTTCTCCTGACCCCCTCCACCTTGGGGTCTTAAACCTTCTCTGAGCTTGCAAATTGTTATGATGCTGATGTACTGTTAACTGCTTGATAAATTAAGAAGTTGCTCATGCCTTTAATAGCAATTTTAATAATATACTGAACAAATTTGCCCCAGTTAAGGTTATAAGTAAGCCTTGTGAAAAAGCAGGACCATGGATAAATAGCACTAACTGAGAGCTTAATTCAGGGGTCTGCAACCCTGGTCCTGGAGAGCCGCAGGGTCTGCTGGTTTTCGTTGTTACTCTGCTCTAAATTAATCAATTAAAGCTAGGGGTGAGACGATACATACAATTCATGGTACGATACATATCACGATACGGTGTTCACGATGCGATACTCCTTTTTTTTAAAATGGAAAAAACACTTAATTGAACTAGTCTTCATATTTATTGAACAATGAAATGTAAAATGTCACTGTAATGTCAAATTAACTGAGTAATGGCAGTGCAAATTCTAACATCTCAAAATAAAGTGCAAGTTTAGGTTAACAATGATAAATAATAACCATACAATAACAATAAGATATGTTTGGATTCAAATGCCAACCACCTTTAAACCTTTGAAAATAAATTAACAAATAAATAAATAATAATGCACATAGAATCAACCTAGTTTAGTTTAATTTACAGTGATTGCTTTTTTATAACACAAGACAATTCTTTGCACTGACTCAATGTACTTCTCCTGTAAACTCTACTTTTTAAAAATTAATATTAAAGGCTAAATATGATCCAGATGAAATATAAGCCACACTTAATAGGCTATACTTCATGTATTTATTTAAGTATGTTGACAGTGACAATGTTGTTGACTCTCTGTGTGACGTCTTATAAATGTTCTGTGCTCTCTGCTCTATGCTTCCAACATGCTGCTCATAAGCAGGGTGAGTAAAAACAAAATACCCTGAGTTTTGCCCTGGTTAGGCTGTAGGGTTAGTCCGCCATTTCAAAGCTATTTGGCAAACTAACTTTGTTTGTTATTTTTGTTTGTTGTCTTTGTGTGACCATGGATGAAGACGTTTGTGCTCGGGTTCACCGTCCACTCTGTGGCATACAGTCTATTAGATTGTGTATCGCGTTGACGGGCATTGTGATTAAAATCCTCCCGTAAAGTCACAGGTGAAGCTTCGATAGATAAGGGGCAGCTCGTTTTTGGCTTATTTGCCTTACATAGTGTTAGCGGATGGCTACTTCCTGGTCAGGCGAAAGGGCGAGTTCGACGAGTCTCGTGGCCGTGACGCGAGATGGGTTGCCAGGTTACTGCCATGTAAATAACGCGATAACACAGTACAGAAAAAGTTTGGGTATCTGCCACTGTGTCGTGTGAGCCTCACAAATTTACCAGCCACTCTGCAAAATTACCCGCATTTGGCGGGTGGCGGGTGTTAATTTTACACCCTGGCTACAACTGTGATCAGCAACTTAGTCTTAGAGGCAATACTAGGACAAGGTCATGTTTTTCTTTAAGAATATTAGCATGAGTAATGATGAAATGTAAAATAAATTTAAAAATCTATTTTTTTTTTTAATCACATGATAATTTCACGATACGTGACACAGTGCCACGAATCATTTTGCCATTGTTTTGTATCGCAAAATTCAAAACAATGATATTTTGTCTCACCCCTAATTAAAGCAGTTGATTACACAGTTACCTCACTTCACCTGGTTACTTGGGTCTGAATTGGGTGCTGATTTTAAGGTGAAAACATAAACCAGCAGACCCTGTGGCTCTCCAGGACCAGGGTTGCAGACCCCTGGCTTAAGTGATCATATTGAAAAGCCAAAGTAAATTGGAGAACAACCAAGGTTCATTGCAGCATTTTTAAGTAACGCATTACTACCTACAGTATAACAATGCTATATGGACTAAGAGAACTGGCCACTTTTCAAAGAGAATTGCAGAGGATGGTAGCAACTCTAGGGTACTGTATCACAGCTCCAGTTCCCAATTGCCAGTCATCACCTGTTTCCCTGTGTTAGTTCTCTCCTGTGTTCTGTGAATTCCCTGTTTCATGTCTTGTGCTTGTTAATCGTTGTAATTGTGTAATTGAATTATCACATTCCTCACATGTCTGCTCGTTGTCAGTGATTGTCTGCATGTGTTTTACTGAGTATTTAAGTTCCTGCTTTTCCCCTTATTTCAATGTGTGGTCTTTTTGTCACATGTCATGCCACGCCATTCTGGGTCTTGATTTGTATCGGTTCCGCCTGGCCTTATTGGTTTTGTTTGTTTTGTTCTCGTTTATTGAAAGTCTCAGTAAAGAGATTATTTTACTATTTTATTTACCTCTGCCTCTCTGTGTGACCTCTGCCTGGGTCCTAATCCTTATCTGAGCTGTAACATACTGCCCCAGCCTCCTGACTTTCCAAGCCAAGCTTCTGCCTCAGTGTGAAGAATTTGCCTGCTTTTCTTAAACTACAAAATAACCATTATGGGTGGTTTTAGTAACTTGTAGTGCTGTGAAAGAGGAAATTGGGAAGGAAAATACTATCACACTGAATGGGTTTCAGGTCTTTAGATGAAATGTAATTGGACAAAGAGAAACTGAGTAAAAACAAAACAAATTTTAAAAAATTTGATAGTTATCAAACACCCATTTCACTCGTGAAAAAGTAATTTCTCAAACTTAACTGCTTTAGCAGCAATAGCTGTAACCAAATGCTATAATTTGATGTTAGTTTTTCACAATGCTGTGGAGAAATTTCAGCTCACTCTTCTCTGCAGAATTGCTTTAATTCAGACAGGGTTGGTCTCTGCAACTGTGCTCTTAACTGGTTCCGAACATATATTGCAAGGAGACACTTATATTAAGCTGCGTTTCCTTGTGGTCTGTGAGACCAGTCTGGATGTTGCAAAATACTTGTGTGGACATGGAACTATTGAATATTAAGCACAGAAATAAAACTGCAGATTTAGTTCAGGAATATTACATGCATAGGGACAGGAATTACAATGATTATTTACAGATTTTTACAGATGGGTCAAAGGATCCAATAACAGAGGTGACAGGGGCTGGTATAAGTAAAAGGATATAAGCGAACCAGACCAACAATACACGATTAGATCCAGAAGGAGGCAGTAATGCAACTACAAAGGATGCCAACTGCCATAAAACACAGAAGCTGTGTTTCCACCACAGGAACTTTCCCCATGAACTAGGAACCTTTTGAGGAACTCACTGCATTTCCACCGCAGGGACCAGGGTCTAAATGAATGTTCCGGAGACATTATTTTACCCCCCAAAAATTCCTGCTCTGGGGAGGGGTAGTACTTTACAAATGTACAGGAACTTTGGGGGTGGGGCTTGCAGCATGGAACATTTCTGATTGGTCGAGCACTCTCAGCATTTTTTTCAACCGCCATTTTTATAAATCTGCAGCCGAAAACCAGTTTGTTTTTTGTTCATTGTGCTTCGACACATCAACATGGAGCTTCGCCTGCACGTGTGACTTCACGGGAGGATTTTTATCACAATGCCCGTCTTCATCCGTGGTCACATGAAAACAACAAACTAAAATAACAAACAGTTAGTTCACCAAATAGCTTCTAAATGGCGGACTAACCCTACAGCCTAACCAGGGCAAAACTTGTATTTTGTTTTTACTCACCATGCTTATGAGCGGCGTGTCGGAAGCATAGAGCAGAGAGCACAGAACGACAGCCCGGCATTTATAAGACGTCACACCGAGAGTCAACAAAGTTTCCAATATCAGCATGGACAAAACAGGCAGACCACAGAGCAACTAGAGCTAACAGTGTTTTTTAATAAATTAACAGCTAGCACTCAACTATGCCTGTAACAGTGTAGCTAACGTTAACTCCGGCCAAACTCCCAAGCCTAATTCCTGCGGGTGATTGACATCAAAACATCCGACAATCTTAACGTGTAATCCTACACTCTCAAAACAATACAAAATAACTATCTTATTCCTAAACTCACAATTATCTTACCAAACAACGTTAGGTAATGTGTCCGAACATGTCAAATCACATCAGCAGAATAATTTGCCTAATCTTCGTGGGTCTTTAGACTACGGTGGAAACAGACAACAATGGGCTGAAGGAACCTTTTAGTTCTGTGAAAAGTAGTTCCTGGGACTAAAACTTCTGGGTACTTTAGGTGAAAACGCGGCTTTAGTCTTGGAGATCACAAGTCAGATAAATTCAATACTTTGTGGCGTTGCACAAGGGAGCAGACTTGGCACCCTTATTATTTTTTTTCTTTATTCATGCTTCCCTTGGGTAATATCATCAGATCATAATGTCAGTTTCCACAGCCATGCTTATAATACAAAATTCTAAAAAGACCTGAATAATCCTAATATCTTGTGCTCCCTGACTACCTGACTACCTGTCTGTCTGCAATTAATTGATGGATGAGCAAGACAGAAATATTTTTAGTTGTACATCCTGAGTTTTGGGCCTATTTTAATAGGTTAAGAAATTTTGCTTCCTGGATTAAATCAGAAGTAATACATCTAGATTGTAGATTTTAGTTTAAAACCTCACAAACGGTTACAAAAACCACCTAAGAAATATTGCAAAGTTGCAGCCATTTTTAACTCAACAGAATGTTAATTCATGCTGTTATTTCAAATAGATTGGACTATTGTAATGCTCTTTTTACTGGTCTTCCAAAAAGTAAATTGAGAGATTACAGCTAATTCAGAACTTTGTTGCTAGACTTTTAACGAAAAAAAGGAAGAGAGCACATTACTCCTCTTTTAGCTACACTGCACTGGCTCCCTGTATCTTTTGGAATTGATTTCAAGTCCTATTACTTGTTTATAAATCTCTTAATGGTTTAGTACCTTCTTACATATCAGATTCTGTTATGTCCCTTCGCGAGTCATAAGGTCTTCTGCAGCTGGCTTTTTAATCATACCCAATTCCACCCAAAAGAAAATTGAGGACACTGCTTTTAACCACTATACTCCTAAATTATGGAATACTCTGCCAAAATATCAGACAGGCTAGCTCAGTGGACATTTTTAAAAGGCAATTGAAAACATACCTTCTCAATCTAGCTTACAATGAGCAGCACTGTTTATTTTCTCAGTTTTATCACTAATTTTATTTATACTGTTATATTACATTGTTTTGTATTTCTTTGAAATTGTTTTGATTTTAGTGCTGGATTTAAAGCACTGAGCTACATTTTATGTATTAAAAGTGCTAAATAAAGTCTTATTATAAATAGATTATTGCATTGGCATCTGTTTTTCCAACGATTCCAACTATTTTGACGATTTTGATACACAAGTGCCCTCAAAAGTATGGAAATCCATGCAAAAGGAAATGCCTGAGCAACACTTAACAGATGACTGACTGGTGTTAACTAACTAACTTGCTTGCAGATTGAAAATGGGGGGATTCAAAAACGGCTGTTTCTGTAAAATGGTAAACGTATATGCATACAAATACAATGTAATAAAAGCTGATTGTCTGTACTTTTGTCTCATTCATCTTCTCATTTCAAATCTAAAGCTTAAGTATATTGCAAAAACGACACTTCACTCTACTATTCCCATACTTTTGGAAGGCACTAGTAGGCCTTCCAGTTGATCAGAAAGGTGTTGGATGGGGTTGAGGTCAGGGCTCTGTGCAGGCCTGTCAGTTTATTCCACACGGTTCTCCACAAAACCATTTCTATATGGACCGTGCCGTGTGCCTGAGGGTATTGTCATGCTGAAACAGGAAAGGTCCTGTTGGGGAAGCACGTAAACTAGAATGTCATTGTATGCTGTAGCATTAAGATTTGCCTTGACTGGAACTAAGGGGCCTAGACCAAATCATGAAAAACAGCCCCAGATGAAGGGGTGTCCTGTACTTTTGGTCTTTTTTTTTTTTTTTCTTGTAATAAAAAATGCCAATATAACAACAACAAAAAAAAAAAAAACAGCATTATTAGTTTGTTTTGGACAACTTGCCTTATCCACACAATAATCCAGCACCCATACTACTCCTGCTTGCACAACAGCTGGCAATGGCCCATAGCATCTCTGTTTAAAAAAACAAAACCGTTGACAGTCCATCTAGCTAGTGATCATGTAGCAGTGATGACTAGACCATCATTTTCTGACTGATGCTGAGGGGTAAATTCATGTGCAGTTCTGTTTTCATCTAGTGATGCCAGTGGCTGTCACCAGACCAAACAGAAGTATCACTCCTATAAGTGCATTTGGCTGTATTTACACTTATTGATTACAAAATATGTATTTAGGGGCGGCATGGTGGTGCAATGGGTCGCACTGTCACCTCACAGCCAGAAAGTCCTGGGTTTGAATCCTGGGCCTTTCTGTGTGGAGTTTACATGTTCTCCCCGTGTCTGCGTGGGTTTCCTCCGGGTACTCCGGTTTCCTCCCACAGTCCAAAGACATGCAGGGAGGTTAATTGGAGACAATAAATTGCCCATAGGTACAAGTGTGTGAGTGAATGGTGAGCGTGTCCTGCGATAGATTGGAAGCGTGTCCAGGGTGTATTCCTGCCTCTTGCCCAATGTACACTGGGATAGGCTCCAACAACCCCCTGACTAGGATAAGCAGGTATAGATAATGGATGGATGGAAATATGTATTTATGCAAACAAACAAATGACAAAGCGTTTATTTAAGTTTGGTGTATTGGTGTCTGTTAAATAGCTGTCCCCATTAAATCGGTGTTATTTGGCTGACAAAGCTAATGGCTAACAGAGGAGTGAGCTACGCATACTCAAGGCCGGAGGGTTTGAGCTCACCCAATTTATCAGATGATTTGTGGTGATCAGCTTAGCGGATCTGGGACTAAAAAATGTGAACTATCCCTTAAACTTTCAAGAAAGTTTGAAATGTATTTTGATATACCAAATTAATTGACAGATATATTGATGATTGATATTTGAAATTTAAAGATAAGGAGATGTACCTATACGTAGATAAAACCTCAAACCTATGTCACCTGCACTAATTTACTCAATCCTATGGAAGGCTACCTTTTCAAGTATGGTATTGCATGTATTATGCTCTGGGGGTATGTATTCTTGGCTCAATACAGTAAAAAATACATGTGTGTGTGGTTTCCATTATGGCATCATAAAGAAAGCTACTCCGTGTGACACAGTTAAAGACAACTGCAATTATCTGGCAACAAGCACAGATATTTCAACTAATTGACATTTGTTAGCAATATAAACCAACTGACAGCATTGGGCATCATAAAAGTTCAGGCAGAAAAAGGCAAAAAACATGATACATGTAGCATGATAAATTTCACAGCAGCATTCAAGCTTGTATAATCTTTTTATTTATTTTTATTTTTTACCAGCTATGTATTATATTTTACAGGGACTCTTCATTGCTATTCAGGCCTGCAGCATACATTTCCCTCTTTAATATTCATTGTCTTTCATGTCAAATATTCTATCATTTGCTAAATATATTACACATACTGTATGAGAGCGAGATGATATTAAGGTCACCCTGAAACTGTTACTGAATAGATAAACATTTGCAGTAATGTATTCCTTCCCTTGTTGGGAGTTGTCCTTGGTCAGCACAGCCAAAACTAATTTGAGATGTGAGTGCACCTGGCTCAAAAGCTTGTTTTTCACAATGGTGTGTCTTCAAATGACTGTCAGCCACAATGCCTGCTGTCACAATACCTCACCTTGACCACGTTATGGCCTAAAAACCCAATCAGTAATGTCAAATTCTGATGTGTACAGAACATCCTGTACTGAAACCATGGTAGACTATAGTGTATGGATTACTTTGTGTATATGTGCACACATTATAGCCAGATGCTGGTATGCTGGTTTACAAATACAGAAAATGTCAAACCTTTTACATTATTGTATTAAAAATGAAATGTACAGCATTTTCACCTTCACCAAAATAATATTTCGAAAAAAATTGCGAGTTTAGAAATGAGATTTGTCAGTGACACATTTTATGCTATCTACTTTTCATTCCCTGAGTGCTGTGCCAATAAAAACAAACAGCTTTTCTAAAATTACTATAAAACTCCAAAAAGCAGCTTGATTGCTCTAGAATGGATTGCTCTCTTGCAGTACTGTTCACAGCACAAGACTGGGGCATCACCCAGAGTAAATGAGAAATGGCTGGCTTGCAGATTTCTTTGCAATTTTCAGCATCTTAAATTAACATAAGTGACAAGGCACACTGGGTAACACTATTTTACAGCCAGCTAATGATAAGGTATTACCTAGGAGACAAGATGGTGGTAATATAGTTATTAAGAACGTAAGCAAGAACTGGATAGTACATACTAAGTAATTTCCTAAGAAGTACATGGAAATCTAGTAGGGTATTGGATATTAGGACATTACTCTTGAGAAATGGATAATAAGCACTACGTTTTCTGGTTAGTTCAGAAAACCTATTTGGAAATTGAAAACTAAAATAAAATTATAGTTTTCAGGAAATTACCCATAAGAAATGGATTGTAAGTTATTATATACACAGTACATGGAAACCTGCTTGGAAACTACATGGATATGAATAACAAGTACTTAATGTCTTAGGAAGTATATGAAACCAATGCGGACATGAGATGGTAATATAGTTATGATGAAAGTCAAACTTGTCAAATTTGTAGCCTACAGTGTTATTTGTATAGGCATTTTAGCAATATTCCCAAATGCAGGGAGAAACAAAGTGCTACAGGGTATACAGATTCTGGAATGTGCTGGTATCAAGATTTCTTTCCTTTTCAATCAGATGTTTGATGGCACCAGTCAACACTGGTGATGCCCAGCACTCCTCTCCCGCTATGATAGCACCTGTTGTGACTGAATGTTATTTCTAACAATGTTCTGTTAAAGGCAAAACAGTATGCTCTCTTTCCACTATTAAATGCACCAGCCTACCGTTTATTATTTTATACTTTGTTTTCATTATGCAAACAGAATATACAAAAAAATAGAAAATATGAAATAAATATAAAATCTTATTAAACTAAATATTAATACAAAGGATTGTTTTAAAACTATTCAATAGATGAACTATGGAAAAATTTTGTACACGACACCCTTCCCTGACAATGCAAAAACAAAATAATTTAAAATAACCATGTATAACTATTATTTACAAATTGGATAAACAATGCAAGTACTATTTCTTACTTTTCTTTTTAATATCCTCCAGCCATTGTTCTTTGGACAATGTCTCTGTATTTGGGCAGTGTATTGTCCCTTTCTATTTTGAGATGTTTCTCAAAGGTGATAATCTAAAAATCACAATATAATTTGATCTTGTGATCATATGAATGTTTTCTCTCTCCATCTACCTTCCTCCACAAACAAAAGCAGCATCCTTGAGCAATTAGGGTCACCCTGAGGTATTTTCTGAATGTAAACATGTCACAGGGTTTATTACTTTATTACCTTCTGGAGGGAACATGCAGTCAGATGCCCTGCATGGCTAAAGAATACACAAGTATCCCTTTTGAATGCAATTGGTGACATTTAATTGAAATCACTGAGTGAAAATCGTGATGTCTATATAGGCAATAGTTGTTGAGGCCTGATCGTTGAAATCTTACATTTTTAAGGAAACCATTCCAGCTTTGAACAGAAACCAATATAATATGACACAAACACAAAATATTGTATTAATCCTTTGTATTAATATTTTGATTACATTATTTTAAAACTATTCAAAAGTGAGTGGTTGTGTTACATGGAAAATATTTTCACTTCAAGGTGGAGATTACAACTGACTGGCTGTCACAGTCTGGCCACAAATATCACCCTTTTGTTGGAAGCAGAAGTAAACCTCCATTGATTTTTTTTTTTTTAAAAGAGATATTCTAAAGCTGAACTGGTTTATCTCCTAGGATATTTGTGTTTGGTCTCTTCATAAACCAGCTAAAACTATGGATTTTTTGATAACAATATCTTGGTGATTAGCCCTGCTTCCAACAACATAAGGCCACTTTAATATGTAAATTTGCTAGCCTTCAGATAAGAGGGGGGAATCCTGGACTTTCTCAACCACTTTCTTCCTTCTCAATGAAACACATTGTACTTAATCCTCACTCCCCTGACAGTACTGACTGTGCCCTGTTGCCTCTGTTCTAAACTGGCTGCCTTTTCTGCATGAATTAGCTATTACATTCCTTTTATTCCATCTTTCCTGTGAGGTAGTTTTGCCTGGGGACAGGTGGAGTAAGTGGAGCAGATAGGAACTGGGGTGTGGGGTACTGCAAATAGAACAGGAGTAGGCTGGGGTCCTGGGCTGGCAACTGGTGAGAAGTGGACAGTGGAAAGGGCTTAAGGGAGGAGTGAAGATGCAGGAGGGAGAAGGGAGGAGAGAGGCAGAGTCAGCAGCTGGAAGCTATGGGAAAAGCTCTCTGAGTGGCTAGCTTTTCTCAGGTAGCAGGTGTGGTAGAGGCAAACTGAGCTGTGTCTAATCTCTTCTTGGCTTTGTGGCAGAGGGCCAGGCTGAAGGTGATGGTGGAGGGCTCAAGGTGGCAGAGGGCTGGGCTGCAGGTGTAGGAGTGATGGGGGGACAGGAAGGTGCATTGCATTGTGAATAGTTATCACTCAAATTATACACCTGAGGTCCCCCTGTGGAATGAGGCATGTGAGAACAAACATAACAGGAACGGTTAGAGTGTTGCTTTGCTGTTCAATTAGCATAACGCCACCAGGAGTTTGTAGCATAATAGTGTGGCAGAGCTCCTGGTGTCAGCCAAGATTTGTCTCCTGTAGTCGCATACCTCTTGTGGCGGTTCGTCATCTCAGCTTCGTGGCCCCACTGGCTGAGCCCGCAGGTGTTGCTGCAGAATGTCTCGTGGGCCAAGTGGATTGGCAGGACAGTGACAAGACTGAGGCACAGCAGGGCTAGACTGACCTCAATACTGCAGCCCAATCTTCTGAAGGGATTAAACCCCTCGTTTTGCCTGCCCTCGCATGGCATGTTAGGAGCAGGGGTTACTAGCATGTGCTCCTTGATGTGTTGGTTCTCGGGGAGTTTTTAAACTGGCGATTCCTGCGCGTCAGTCGAGGTGGGTCTTGCACCCTTATCCCTCCTTTGGTGCTGGTGGAGCCCTTTTGCAGTGGCTGGCGTGGACCCAAAAGGTGCGGCCTTCCACTCACACGGCTGTTGGCGTGGTGAGTAGAACCTGGTGAGGACCCCTCCACCTGGGCTGGTTCTACTTTTTCCTCCGGAAGTCTTATCACCACCCAGTCACCTTGCTGCAGATCGTGCAGAGGGCCGCTGGCTGGCAGTAGGAGAGCTGCTCTGCCCTGTTGATGCACAGATCTCAGAACATTGGTTAGCTGAACACAGTAACTTACCATTCGAGTGTCTGGCAGGTCCTGGTCCAGCATCAGCCCCGGGGGGTGGCATCCAGTTCTCATGGACCGCCCCGTAATCACCTTGTATGGGAACAGGCCTATCGCGGAGTGAGCCCTCCCCCGAATACCTGTAAGGACTATTGGCAGGGCCTGGACCCAGTCTAGACTGGTTTCTCCCCTTACTTTGGTCAGCCTACCTTTTAATGGTTCCATTTACCCTCTCTACTGCCCACCCACTCTGAGGGTGGTAAGCACAATGGAACTTCATTTCAATCCCCAGAAATTTGGACATTTCCTCAAATTTTATCTACAAAATGTGTGCCCCTGTCTGAGAAGAGCTTCTCAGGATCCCCCACCTAGGAATGTCAGCAGTGCCTTTGCTACTGCCGATGCATCTGCTTTCCCTGTAGGAAAAGCTTCAACCCATTTAGAAAACCTATCAATGATCACCAAACTATTTCTTCTCCGTGCATGGGATACGTTCAATGAAGTCCATCATTAGGTGATAAAATGGCTCCTGTGGAGTTGGATGGGTTGCATTTGGGACATTCTGGCCCTGCCCTGCATTATTTTCAGCACAAATAACACATTTTTCACATTGTTTTTTGCATAAGTTGAAAATCCACTCGTGTCCCAGTATCTAGAGATTAAAGATACCATCCCTCCTTTTGACACATCTTGTCCATGTGTCAAATTAGCATAATAGGGAAACAAATAGTAGGGCAAACGGTTTACCTGTGGGGCCTAGCCAGACCCCATTGCTGCAGGTGCCATCCCGCTTCCAACTGGCCTTCTCATGGGGTGAAGCCCAAGGGGGAAGGCCCCTTGCCACCGCATCAAGTCTTTGAGAGTAATATGCACCAGGCCTGTTTGTCACCATGTTTTTGTAAGAGAACTGCAGACACATAACCAGCCTTCTCGTCCACAGCCAAAATAAAAGGTTTATCCATGTCAGGCAGACCCGGAGTGGGAGGTGGAGGTCAGTGGTTTTAATTTCTGAAAGGACATTTTGGCACTCTGTCCATGTGACTGTCGTTGGCAGAGAGATTATGGCTGTGGGCCAAGTCCTGCAATGGCTGAGAGAGTTCTGCATACTCAGGGATCCACTACCTGCAATATCCAACTGAACCAACTCACTTTATGGTGCAAAGTTGACCCATGCATCTTCAATAGGGCCATGCTTCATGAAGTCCTCCATGGCTTTGTCTACCTCTTTACTGTGTTGCTCATTTCTTTCTGTTGTAACAATTGCAGTCACAGGGTAGATAATGTCCAATCCAGGTAATCTCACACAGGCAGACTTGTAAAACTCTTAGTGTGTGGGTGAATTGATGGGGGAGGTAGAGTTTAAGCAAGTTGCTGTAGAATTTCTCTGGTTGCTTCTTTTCCTTAAATATTACATTACATTACATTACATTCATTTGGCAGACGCTTTTATCCAAAGCGACGTACAAGAAGTGCATTTTCATGATCGTAGACAACTGCTGAACACGGGTTCAGTAAGGTACAATTACTTATTTTGTACAGCTATTTCTAGCCGAGAACAATGAACACTATCCTGGTCTAACATCTGCAAAGCCAAACTAGGCAGAAGATTAAGCCAGAGTATTAGGACAAATACAATTTACCAAGAAGTGCAGGGATGGGGCAACATGTAACAAGTGACAGGAAAAAGGGGTATTTTTTTTTTTTTTTTTAAATATATATATACACAGCGTGGTGGTGGTTATTCTAGGTATAGTCTGAAGAGATGAGTCTTCAGGCCACGGCGGAAGATGGATAGTGAGGGGGAGGTTCGGAGAGGGACGGGGAGATCGTTCCACCACTGGGGAGTTAGGGTGGAGAAGCTCTGTGATCCCTTTGGGCGGGTGGGAGGGGTTACAAGACGCCCTGCTGCTGCAGAGCGGAGTGGTCGAGCAGGCACATAGAATTGAGTCATGTCCTGCAAGTAGATGGGGGCTGTCCTGTTGGCGGCAGTGTAGGCAAGGGTCAGGGCTTTGAATCGGATCCTGGCAGCGACCGGTAGCCAGTGAAGTGATCGCAGCAGAGGAGTGACGTGGGAGAATTTGGGGAGGTTGTAGATGAGCCGGGCAGGGGCATTCTGAATCATCTGTAGTGGCTGTATGGCACAAGCTGGCAGGTTTGCAAGGAGAGAGTTGCAGTAATCAAGGCGAGAGGTCACCGTAGCCTGGACGAGCAGCTGGGTGGAGTGCGTCGTCAGGTATGGTCGAATCCTCCTGATGTTGTATAGGAGGAATCTGCAGGACCTTGATGTTGCCTTGATGTGCTCCTTGAGGTCCAGTTGGTCATCCAGGACCACCCCCAAGCTCTTGGCAGAGTGAGAGGCAGTCACTGTGGTGCCATCAACCGTGATTGAGAGTTCACGAAGCAAGGAGGTCTTGTACGGGAAGAAGAGCAGCTCAGTTTTGTTGAGGTTGAGCTTCAGATGGTGGCTGGCCATCCAGGTGGAGATGTCAGCCAGGCAGAAAGATCTTATCATTGACCAGTGTGGCCGAGGGGGGGAAAGAAAAGAAGAGTTGTGTGTCATCTGCATAACAATGATAGGAAAAACCATGTGAATTAATGACTGAACCAAGAGATCTGGTGTATAAGGAGAACAGCAGAGGACCCAGTACAGATCCCTGCGGCACTCCCGTAACAAGTGGATGAGAAGCAGAGGCAGACCCCTTCCAGGTGACCTGGTAGGTCCTATCTGCAAGATAGGAAGCAAACCAAGACAGGGCAGTCCCGGCAGTTCCCATCCCAGCCAAGGTGGAGAGGAGTATTTTATGGTTGACTGTGTCAAAAGCTGCAGACAGGTCAAGAAGGATCAGGACAGAGGAAAGGCGTGAGGCTCTTGCAGTGGCAAGTGCCTCCGTCACAGCTAGGAGTGCAGTCTCTGAGTGCCCAGATCGGAAGCCAGACTGGTGAGGGTCTAGCAGGTTGTTCTGATGGAGAAAAGAGGTTAATTGTTTAAGAACTGCTCGTTTGAGGGTTTTGGACAGAAAGGGTAGAAGGGATACGGGTCGATAATTTGCTACATCGGAGGGGTCTAAGGTGGGTTTTTTGAGTAGTGGGGTAACACGAGCCATCTTAAAAACAGAGGGAACATGACCAGAGGAGAGAGAGGAATTAACAATGGAAGACAGATAGGGAAGGAGCTCGCTGGAGATAGATTGGAGAACTTTAGATGGGATGGGGTCAAGTGGACAGGTGGTTGCGCGATGAGAGGTGATGAGTTGTAATACATCGGAGTCCTCCAGCATTTCAAAGGAGGTCAGTGTGGCTGTGGGGTTGTCCTGGGGGGTTGGGGGGCTCACTGGATGGGTGAAGGAGTTCCGGATTGTAGCCACCTTTCCTTCAAAGGCGGCCAGAAAGTCATCTGTGGAGAGGGAAGAGGGAGGTGGGGGTGGAGGAGGAATGAGGAGGGAAGAGAAGGTGGAGAATAGTTTACGTGGATTAGAGACACATGCGCTGATCTTGGATTGGAAAAAAGAGGCTTTTGCAGACGTGAGGGCAGATGTAAAAGTCGCCAGCATATCTGGTAACTGCGGGCTTCCCTCTTGTGCGTTTCTGAATGACTCCCATGTCGTTCAACAGCGTAATACGCTTCTTGCCTTTTGCCTCCTTCCTGTAGACAATCCTGTAATTGGATGCAAATTCGGCTAGACACATGTTTTCAAACTCTGGTGTTTTGGGTCTGGCTCTGTATCCACACATTCTCAGAATCGTCTGGTTTGTTCTGCGGCATGCCGAGTGGGAGACTCATTCTTAGTGCATTCTCATCCATTTGCAGGAACACAACATCACATGAGCACATCTTCATTTTCAGGCTGCACGTACATGCCACAGCCTCCTGAGCGCTGACCTGTGTTTTGATTAGGCTTGAAGGATTTGTTTCATATTTTTCCGAGATATTCATTAATCTCATGTTCTGGCTTGGTTATGCAGCTGAGCATGTACATGATGAGAGCATACTCATCAAGAGTGTACTGGATGTCCATGTTGGCATTCCAAGCTGTCAGAAAATGTGGATTGTAGTTATTCACTCAGCAGTCCTTGACTTCATGCTTCATTACAATGACATTTGCATTTGTCATTTCCTCAACACATGAGCTGTACTCGTAAGTCAAATTACACTTAGTTTGACTTCATGCCAGTACCTGCGACAGGTTGTCCACTTGTGCTTAGGAGTCATTCAGGAGATCCCACAGTGGTTTGAGTTTATTCATGGCTGCTTGTGTTCTCATTGTATGTCGTTTGCTGTTTTACTTGTACCTTCACCCTCGTCTTTGTCACTTGTTGGCATCGGGTAAGTTATCCGTGTTTCTTGCATAGGTGGTTTGGGAAATCCAAAACTGCATGACCTTTTACCTTTCTTGCCGGACTTGGAATGAGTTCTGCTGTGCATTTGAACGTCTGTGACATTGCTGTGAAGTAACGTTTGTTTGTCTGCGTCAGGCAACTGGCATGAGATGTAGCAGTCCACAAACTTCCATATTCTGTCGTCGGGGTCTTTTCCAGAGTCAAAGTCCAGAGCTTCTTCTGCCCAACACAGTATATGTATATGAGGGCTTCCTCTGGCCTGAAATTCTACCCGGTAAAAGAAATCGATAACCTGACCGATTGGATGAGCAGGAGACAGAAGCAGCTCTCATCAGAGCGTCAACTCGCTTATCAAACATGCGCATGGTGGTCACTGGGTTGCTTCTGAGTGTCACATTTTTCAGCCCAGTCCAGCTCATCAAAATCCACCTGTTGACCTTGCTGCGATTTCATTGCGGTTATGAATTCTGGTCATCGGAATTCTGCAGCAGAGAAGAGTTGGTTAGAAAAAAGGTAGGCGTCCCCAATTCTCTGATCATAGCAAACGAATCCTTCAGTGTTTTCTCCCAGTAAGCTGGAGTCCCTCTCAGTGGTTGCATGAAACTTGTTGCATCTCTGTTTCTTGCCAGTCTCTCAACTTCACGCTTGTCCTGTAACATCTTATTGAATATTTTGCATCTTTCCCGGGTAATGGGTTTGCCTTTCCTTAACTGAATGGACATGCTGTTTTTGGCCATGTGTGTCTCTGTGCCAAACTACACAAATAACAGGTAGCTTTGATGCAAAACGATTGTCAACACAGAAAAACCTTGCGTTGAAATACATGCTTGAGGATAGTGTGACTTTTCTTGCTGCATCCAATGTATTCTCTCCAGTAGGGAACTGAACAGGGAAGGCCATTGCTTCAAGTTTAGGGACCTTGAAGAAGCTGACAGGCTTGTTTCCTTGTGCAGGGGCAATGCTGAAAATGCCATCACCATATGTCAGTGTCTATTGTCCAATGTAAGCTGGTTGCAAGCAACTATCTAGGCCCATCTCTGCACTGGGTGGTTGCTTATCCTGACTTTCATGTTGCTCGTTAGCAGATGCAGGTGCAGCGTGCAAGCTCAACAATGGCTTTACATTTTCAATACGGTCTTGTACCTCTATCATTTCGGTCTCATCACAGCTGTCAAATTCCATGACATCATTTGTGTCTGGTTGATTTTTCTGTATGTTGTCATCAGTGGGTGGGTCTTGTAGCAGGTCTTCAATGGTTTCATTATACATTGCTGCATCATCTCTGATTGAAATGTCTCTGTACTCGTGGTGTGTATCAATGACAGGGCCGCTACTATATTTCTCATATTTACAGTGTGAAAGTGCTGATGGCCTTTGTAATTCAGACGTCTTTTTAGCTTCACTCTATACAAATGGGATGAGCTGGAAAGCACTTTGGCGCAACTCCTGTTGTTTTTAAATGTGCTATACAAGTAAGTGACTTGACTTGACACAGATGACAACACCTTGTACAGCTGTCTGTCGACCTTTAGGAAGTGTGACAATCTTGGCAAATGGTAGTATTTTGGCTAAGAGTTGTCTTTCCAGCACATTTAAATTGCAGAGCTCTGGGGGAATAGGTGCCAGCTCCAAGTTGTTTGCCACAGCTATGCATGATGTGTTCCCTGCCTTTAAATGGGAATCACAGGTGTAACAAATCCACTCCTTTCATCAGGCACAGTGCATTGGTCAGGGCCTCCACATTGACGGTCACACACATGAACATATTTCCCTGTCAAACAGGCAGCAACCTCATGTGGCTTCTTGTAATTAGATTGATGGCAAAATCACACTTGATTGGGGAAAAGAGTGCGATGGCACATTGTGCATACAAAACACCTTTAATGTGTTCCTGGAAAGTGGCTATAGCTCTCTGAAGTAGCCTATTTTTTTCATCAATGCGCTTTTGAAGCATGACTTTATTCACCTCTGTATTTTATTCTTATTTTCAATGTACAGCGCAGCTTATAGGCCATCCTGGATCTGTTTTGTATCACCTCGTTATGGATTCCTTCTACACCCTGAAATCTACATCTCTTCTGTATCTCTCTCTCTCTGAGATGTTCATTTTTTATGAGTGGTAGATATCTTGACACACAGCTGTGTGTCTTTTCTTTGTCTCTTAATTTGTTTTTTTCTTAGCCGTTTACTGAGTTTTTTTAGATGTTGTAACCTGTGTAGCCTTTGACATCACGTGTGGACAGTGCATTGACTGACTGCAGAGAATGTTGGCTGATTTGGGAGTCCAGTGTCAAATCAAATCAAATTTTATTTGTATAGCATATTTTACAGCAGTCACAATACACTTTACAGACAACCCTGGCCTAAACCCCGACAGGAGCAAGCCTAAGGCAACCGTGGCAAGGAAAAACTCCCTGTGGCAGATGGGAAGAAACCTTGGAAGGAACCAGGCTCAAGGGGGAAACCCATCCTCTGGTCGGCTCAGGGTGCCGACTGGTGACCAACATGTCAGTCAGTTTTATAGGGTTTATGTAGTGGGGCCGGGTGTTGGTGATGGGGAGCAGCAGGTGGCGACAGATATGGGCATGGTGGAGGCAATGACGAAAGAGGGGCTGGACTGCAGGTGGGGGAGACTAGATGACTCTCAAAGCACTCTCGAAGGTTGGGGCAAGAGCCCCACCGGCAGTGTGGGGAAGAGGGTAGAAACGGCAATTAGGGAATTTGCAATATAGCAGACAGTGGGTAAAGTGGCAGTAGTATTTATTGGGGGACCCCACCAGGAGTAATATATGGCTGCATAGCTACTAGGACAGGGATGGAGAGCCCATGCAGTCATGAGGGGTGGACAACTATACCCGCCTATCAAGAGCCAGCCCATGTAAAGTTGGGTCACAGCTGATTGACAGGTGACAGTAAGGAAAGGATTGCCACCCACAAAGCTCTATGACTACAGGCTTCTCGCACCCTGTCTCCAGACTATGACTTATTATAAGCCTGCGTTTTTAATCTAAATTTAAATATTGAGTTTGAGTCTGACTCCTTTATAAACTTTGGAAGCTGGATCCACAGTAGTGCGGCTCTGTTGGAGAAAGCCCTACCGCCTTTTAGGTTTTTGGAAATTCTTGGGACTACCAAGTAGCCTGCGTCTTGGGATCGGAGTGACCTTGTGGGCTTATAAGGTAGGAGCAGGTTAGATATGTACACAGGTGCACGTCCATGCAGAGCTTTAAAAGAGAAAAACCTTGAAATCCATCCTATGCTTAATGGGTAGCCAGTGAAGCGACGCTAGCACTGGTGTAATGTGCTCATACTTCTTAGTTCTGGTCAAGATACGACCAGCTGCATTCTGCACAAGCTGGAGACTCTTTAACGAGTTATTAGGGCAGCCAGATAGCAGGGCATTACAAAATCTAACCTAGACGTAACAAATGCATGGATCAATTTTTCTGCATCCCCAACTGTCTGTTTCATGTTTGGCAGTTGGTGTCACCTTCACCTCCACAGGCCTTTTGTCATGCGGGTTGTCAGATTGTACTTGTAGGGAAGGCAAAAGGTGTGACAACCTTTGCATGTTCAAATTTCACCAGCATGAAGTCAAACTGTTTTCTGTCAATAGGCCCACAATGTAGCAAGGCATTCAACTGTTCAATCTTTTCAATCATATCATCCAAATGTGTGAAGGTCATTACAGCTTTTCCTCCAGGCACAGGTAGCCCATCAGCATTTATGTTATGAGAGTCAAACAGTCCATATCTCCCAGACTGGTCTCTGAACATGGAAATGGTATATAGTGATACTGTAAGCAGTGGATGTGTAACACCTGCAGACAGACACTGAAGTCTTGTGCGAAGATCTCCCTTGTCTCTCGTGAATCCCATTTCCACTGGAGATCTTTGCATCCTGTACTCATGGTGCTCAGTTGTGACCGTGAGTGATGTTTTCTCCAAGGTCAAGTAGTAGTCGCGGAACCTCTTTTCACTTTTTAGCTGTTTTATAGTTTTTTTTATACAGACTGTCTCCCTTGTCCAGTATCTTGTCAAGATCAGCCTCCTTCAAGTCATGGCCCTCATTTTGGTGTGCTAGAAATGTCAGAGCCATGCATGTACACTGACTATTCCTTGACTCAGGCTCATAGTCACTATGATCCTGACTATGGGACGCCTGCACAGATATCACAGAGGGTGGTGGGGTGCATGCTTCTTGTACGGTATCATTTTCAGAAATGCAATTGGCAATTGGCTGCAGTGGCTAAGCAGAATTGTCTGTTTGATAATCTGAGAAGTCCTTGCATGACGTCTGCATTAAGTGACATTTGTGCCTGCATATATTTAACAAGGATATCATCTGTTTCACTGGAATATTGAACATGGTCATGTAGAAACCTTCCCAACTTTGTCTTTACATCACTAATACTGTTTGAGTAATCCCACCAGATGACTATTATACATTGAGTTTCCTGTCCCAAATATACCTGTCAGGTCCCCAAATATACTTCGCTTCTCGGCTGTCCCCCTGAGTCCTCCCATTCCCTTTGTTTCTAGACCTTTTGATGATTTTTATACAGGGTAGTCATCTTTGCAAGCATCTATGAGTTGTGTGTTTAAAATGTTTTAAAATATAATCAAATTCATATTTTTTTTTTTTGTTTAAAAAAGTAAGCAACATATATTAATGAATAAATATATCAAGAAAGTAATTACCATTTAAAAGTTCCTATAAAATGTTATGTGATTTTAATAAAAAGGGAAAAGGAGAAGGGAAAAAACCAAGCACTTCCACCACAAGTGGGTTGCATCCACGTTGTGTTTGTCCTCCTTTTGGGACATGCCCAGACAAAGGCATTTTTAACACACAAGAGTGCCTTAGCTTATTGGAGTGCACCAGTTCTCCTTATTTTCCTTTTCGGTGTTTTTTAAATGTTATTTATATTTGGCCCCCTGATTTATGAACACAAAATAACCCACAGGGGCCATCCAATTATTGCTCATCCCCTGTATCCCCCTCTCCTAATGGTGGATGGTTTACTGCAGTTCAGTTCAATGTTTTCTTCACTTGCCTAATGGCATTGGTCTTGTGTCATAGGCTGCATGAGACCCAATAATTTGATTCAGCATTTCTTGTGTGGACCTTCTCTTGATTTAATGAAAAACATCAATCGCAATACAGTTATGGAAACTGAAATATGTTTGCATTGTGAACATCAATTTTATAAACTCTGATATCTGCCCAATGGGGGACACTTCAGAACGTCCTCCCAAGGGGTCATGGACACTTTCCCAAATGGTTGGTGCCGGAGGTCCAGAGTCGTGGGGCTGATGGTGGGAATAACTGGGAAGGCTGATATCAAGGGTTATGTGGGTTGAGGTGTGTATGGTAGGGAAAGGATGAGATGTTGGAGTGAAGATGGGAACTTTTGCGCCCCAGATGACCTGTTGCACTAAGTCCATTCCATCAGTCGGGGCCCGCCGTGTTCTTAAGCACAGGAAAACTCACAAGACAGCTGACAGTGACGTAGGAACTTTGTACCAGGAGGTGTCCTCTCGATTGAATCTATCGAAGCAAAGTCTTGGAGACACTGTACTTAAGGTTGACATCCACGGGGCTGTGCGGAGGTTGAACCTTAATAAACTTGGTGGGATTATGGGGAAAAAGGTTTGTGAGATATTGCATATATGAATGAGGTAGTTGGGAGATTTCATGACAGCTGCATTATGTGGTAAATGTTTTTTGTCCTTCTCATGGTAATATCCTTTGTAATTTTGGATAAACTGGATTTGGGAAATTAAAAAGAAAGGAGACAAAACCCAATACATTTTGTGTGGATGGTTATGGAAAGTGATAGTATGAAAATAAAGAACAATGATAATAAACATACAGTATAAAAATAAAGAAAAACACAAAAATCATAATTTAAGACATATAAGACAAGTAATGTTTGGAGATTGTAGCATCCTTAAGTCTGTGGGAGATACATTTTAAAATTAATGTGAAACTTGTCATTAACATTAATAGAAATACCATAAATATTAAGAAAATTTCACACACTTCAGCCGCGTTTCCACCAAAATTACCCGGAACTTTCAGTCCCAGGAACTACGTTACCAGGAACTAAAAGGTTCCTTCAGCCAATGGTTGTCTGCGTTTCCACCGGGGTCTAAAGTACCGCGAAGATTAGGCAAATTAGCCCACTGACGTTGTCGTCGGTCCATCTGTCATATGATTTCTTCTGTAACCCCATATTACCACCGAAGTAGCCTACATTATTTTCTAATAACAGGGACAGCCCGGAGGGGTTTATTCCACTTATATACAACGGGTTACCAACAATGACTATATATGGTTACTTTTGTATTTATTGATTTTCATATATCCTCTCAAACACATTCATTAACAGCAGAAAACATGCACACGTTGTAAACAATTTGCTGTTTTATTACTTTCTCGTCGTCAATTCCATATAGGCTAATCGCAAAATGACAAGAATAGAACGAAAACTCGGACTTGCGTGAAAATGTAAATTAGTAGTGGTACAGCCACCGTTTGCTTTCCTTCGAAGTTACTGCTAGCCGAGCAGCGAAGTGTGCCCTCCAGATGCGAACCATGCACCATAAATGAGTCCATAGTCTTCCTGGTCTTTTCGTGGAATTGAAAAATGGCAGTAAAATTGAGTAAAATTACGGCAGTCTGAAAAAGCTAAAGGGAAGATTATTAGAATTAACCTGTTATTTTACCCGGATAAAAAGTGCGGAAGGTGATTTCCAGTTTGCTTGTACTGTATCACCAATGTTAATTATGCAGAACTACCGCATACCTCACATAACTGTATCAAACGTTTTGAGTCAATTACAACGGGCTAACAAAGAAAATCCGGAAGAAAATATTCAGCAACCGAATTAATCCGTTTGAATGTTTTGGTAGCCTACGTAATATGCTGTCCCAGCACGAATGCTTAGCATTTTATAAAACGAATACTAAAGCAAGAAAAGAACAGAAGAGCACACGTTATAATTCCAAGACGTTGACAGGCTATAACCAAAAGTAGGCTACTGCGCCGCATAACATACAAGTTTGATTTGTTATTATGAAAATAAATTGGTTTGCCGCTGCATATTTTCAAACATGGCGGAAAATAAATACAACACAAATGCTACGAGTACTCGACCAATCAGAAATGTTCAGCGCTGCAAGCTCCACCCAAAAGGTTCCTGTACTTTCGGAAAGTACTACCCCCCGAGCAGGAACGTTTTGGGGGGTAAAACAAAGCCCCCAGAACTAAATTTAGACCCTAGTTCCTGCGGTGGAAACGCACTGAGTTCCTCAAAAGGTTCCTAGTTCCGGGGTATAGTTCCTGCGGTGGAAACGCGGCTTTCTAAAACATTTCCCAGAAGGGACCTACAAATCCTCCTAACCATGAGGTGTTAAACTCTCTGCCTGTAGCTGTACAAGGAAGATAAAATCTATGTAGGGTTACCGTCTGCATAATTTGGGAGTTAAACCACAACTGACAAAAAATAAAAAGATGAAAAAACAAAAAGAAAATCAGACACTGTCTTGGGAGTGTAGGTTTACTGCTCCTTAAATATTCAACAACTGACAGAGAAGGGGGGGAAACAGAACAAGACAGACGGATGGGGAGAAGGGAGAAAGGAGGAGGAGGAACAGTAAATGAAAAAGGAGGGAATCTAAGGAGAGGAAATGTGGAAACGTAGAATAAAGAGAGACCAGTAAGCCAGTCCTTGCCAAAAAATGACCCCCCTTTCAACATTTTAATGCTAAAAGACAAATTTGATGTAAACTTAGGAGTATAAGTGCTTCTTCTCCTTATTTATTTATTTGACATATGTCGTTTGGAAGACTTCTTCCTTAAATAATTTTCCTTGCAGGCACAGATGATACTGGCCCTTATTCGTTGAGTTAAAGTTTGATGACATTATATTCATTTATGGCATTGACTGGCTTATTAATGGTTTGACAAAGATTCTAATATGTATATGTTGTGCTATGGTGAAATTCACACACAAATACCATTAGATCTTTAGTATCTAACATGCCTTGGCTTATTTAATTGGCATTCAAGTACGTCTGTTAGTGAACTCTAACAGTTTCTAAATGACGTGCACAGGCATGCATTAATAATTAATATATTATTTGTTAATATTATTAGTTAAAATCCTCTGATTTCCTCCTTGTGCTGCTAAGACACACAGAATAAAAACCCAGATGAAAACAATAGGGTACTCCAGAATTCACTACACTTTTTTGAAAGCGAGCTTTCTAAAGAAAGGTGAATGGTGGCACACCTATGCCTACATAACCATTAGCCTAGAGCTAAATTAAGTTATTTTATTTATAATAGGTCAAAGTCTATTTTTTGTTGGTTATAGGCCATTTTGGAATTTTACCTTCTACACTGGCTTATCTCAACTGTTTCATAAACCCTAACCTATTTATTTAATTAATAGTACACCACTGTTTACTGAGACAGATAACACAGGCCAAGGACCTTGGTTCCAGCACCTCAGAAATGCAGAAGTTCTGTGTCCTGATACCTTTTCACCAGTCTCAGAGGTCTTTAGACATGAGTCCCACATGTGGCAAATTCCAGACGGTCGACACCCTTGTTGTAGCCTGAGGCTACACTTTCAGAGGGATGGAGACTTGCATTTGCCGTGGCACTCAGCGGTCATGTGACATTACATCGGGCACGGTACTCAGAGGTTCAGTGACTACACTGGTACCGGCCTCGATCTCTGAGACTTAAAGTATGGTTTTCTCCGGACAGATACGAACAGTTTCAAAACTTGGTGCAGCTGCAGTCTGCACTGTCAGAGGTCTTGAGACGCGCGTACTGCCGCAGGGCCATACCTGGGTTTAAGGATCAGCACAGACTCTGCTTTCAGGGCTGGAACTTTGAAGCCGAGGTTATGCACCTGATTCAGCATTCAGCAGTGTTTTAATATGATTTAATTTAATTATAATAAGAAGCTTGCCACTTTTCCTGGGTTAGCCCCCTAGCAAAGTTCAAACTTCTTCGCGTGTGCATTCTGTGATTGCACACGCTTACTGGCAGCTATAAACTTTCTCACTGTTCACCATCTAAATTCACTGGCTTTTCACCAGTGCCTCATTTCTCCTGAGTTTGAGCAAGGTTTTCTGCGCCTCTGCGCAGAAACAGTAGTAAGCCTTGCATCAAAACTCCCTTCCTTTCTACAAACGTTTACATTTCCTTACACAAACGCAACCATCTATTGCTATAGGCTAGTTTTTTTCTAAAACGCATTTTGCCGTATTACCACAACACATTTCCTAAAAACATGCCAACCTAAGCATCTCTCTTTCCCTGTTCATGAATTCCCCAAAGGGTAGTAATATGAAAAATGCCTGGTTTCTACGGTCCCAGGCCTGTCTGGGATATGTCGATCCCCTGCACAGTGACTAAAAACTCTCCCTAGCACAGGCTAATATACAAGAGAATTGTGTCACTCACCATACCAAGGATCGGGAAACCAGAGAAGAAAATGCGAGAGACCCTTCACTGTGGGTATCACGCCGGGATGAAAAACACCAGCAGAAACTTCAGGGAACACTCCAGATACTTCCTATCACGTCGGGGTCACCACTTGTAAACACCTCACAGCTAGACCAATGAGGGTTTGTAGCTGGAGGGGAAGGTATCGCGTGTTCTCCCTTGGCTGGTGTGATTCAAACCCGAGATGTTAGTTATTTTTCCTCTGTTCGTAAGAACAGGGCACAATTATAATTGAGAATGCACTGGTTCCGTTGCCACGGGTTAGATATGAAGGCGCTGCTTCATATCCCGCTTAAAACTGGCCTGAAACGGATCAGTAGCATTCTGGTTACTCTTCGTTCGTAAACGGGGCTATGCTGTCATCAGAGATATATCCGATCTGTCGCCGGACTGTCAATATTCCAATGGGAGCATCAGAATATTCACAAATACGCGGAACAACTCAACAGATATCATGACCACAGCAAGAAAGCGTAACAGTTACTATGTTTTACTCTCGTGTTAATCTGACTCCATATTACATGATAATTTAAAATTTGGGTTTAACTATACGTGGAACTTGGGAGTGGTTACACTCGACTCTATCTTGTGCCATCATTCCTCAATATATGCTCCCGGGTTTAGCATTATTGTTAAATCTCAGTTCGGCGAGGAATCCAGAGGGTAGGAGGCTGACCACCATAATACATGCCTTCCATGCCTGGCTTACATGGATAGTGCATCGATAGTTATGAGCCCAGGACGGTGCGTATCTATCGGGCTCCTTAAGGCGAATTTGACAAGAACCGGCGTATCACGCCCATGGGTTCTCTTAAGCCAAAACACCAGAACCAATACCACCAATCCCTTAACAGGCAGATCGTGGTCACCTATCTAACTTGAAGACCCCACTAAAGACGTTTACTGTACTAGACCCCTGATCAGTAGGTCCTAGTCATAATTGCCCCCCTGAGTATTTAAACGGAATTTCGGCTGAAAAGAAGATAAAATGGATTAGAGTCATGAAGACCACGCAAGTTAAAAATAAGAATTTATTGAACAGGCAGGTAGGTTATTATCTTCAATTCCAAAATCAATTATAAGGGTTAAAAACAGAAATACAGAGTAAGAGTTCTTACCAGCCTGTTTAGCTACACACAGAACATCGAGTATGCGCAGTGCGGGAAGTCGATTGCGATCTTCCTCGATTGCTTTGTCTCCCTTCCTTTTAAGCCAAATCCCGCGTTTGGTCTAGGCATTACCATAAATTAACCTGGCCGAATCATAAATCTCGAATTCCGGCCCCCACCATTTGGAGGCGGTTGTTAAAACAATTGGTGGGGAAATGGGGAAAAGGGGATGATTACCAGAGAGGACATTCCATTGTGTTAGTTTTTTCCTGAGTTATTGAAACTGTTTTTTCAAATTCTATTTGGTATGAAACATTATGGTGAACATGTACATCCCAAACATGCCAAGTGGATGTAATATTATGGTGCAGTTGTCATGAAAATACCCTTTTGTTTAACCACTGTACATGCAATCCATGTTATTATATAAGGCATAATACAATAATACAATGAAAACATGTGCATGGTTTGTAAGGTTTTCCGGGGTTTGTAAATAAGATATACATATGGTTTATAGTCCAGATCCAGAAAAGAAATACAAAGTGTAATTTCAGAGGGGCCCACATCAGGGCACTGTGGTACTGTCCCGTGTAGTTGCCCCACCATGTGGCCGGTCATTTTACCCTTTATGATCCCAAAACACCCACACCCACAACCACAGACAAAGAGACTAGTTCCCCTTATCTTAGTTGTCTCCAGGTGGTAACATTCCAGAGAGCCAACGACTTGCTCACACAACCATAAACAACCAGTTCAGTTCCTCTTATCTCAATAGCCGCGTTTCCACCAAAATTACCCGGAACTTTCAGTCCCAGGAACGACTTTACCAGGAACGAAAAGGTTCCTTCAGCCAATGGTTGTCTGCGTTTCCACCGGGGTCTAAAGTACCGCGAAGATTAGGCAAATTAGCCCACTGGCGTTGTCGTCGGTCCATCTGTCATATGATTTCTTCTGTAACCCCATACTACCACCGAAGTAGCCTACATTATTTTCTAATAACCGGGACAGCGCGGAGGGGTTTATTCCACTTATATACAACGGGTTACCAACAATGACTATATATGGTTACTTTTGTATTTATTGATTTTCATATATCCTCTCAAACACATTCATTAACAGCAGAAAACATGCACACGTTGTAAACAATTTGCTGTTTTATTACTTTCTCGTCGTCAATTCCATATAGGCTAATCGCAAAATGACAAGAATAGAACGAAAACTCGGACTTGCGTGAAAATGTAAATTAGTAGTGGTACAGCCACCGTTTGCTTTCCTTCGAAGTTACTGCTAGCCGAGTAGCGAAGTGTGCCCTCCAGATGCGAACCATGCACCATACATGAGTCCATAGTCTTCCTGGTCTTTTCGTGGAATTGAAAAATGGCAGTAAAATTGAGTAAAATTACGGCAGTCTGAAAAAGCAAAAGGGAAGATTACTAGAATTAACCTGTTATTTTACCCGGATAAAAAGTGCGGAAGGTGATTTCCAGTTTGCTTGTACTGTATCACCAATGTTAATTATGCAGAACTACCGCATACCTCACATAACTGTATCAAACGTTTTGAGTCAATTACAACGGGATAACAAAGAAAATCCGGAAGAAAATATTCAGCAACCGAATTAATCCGTTTGAATGTTTTGGTAGCCTACGTAATATGCTGTCCCAGCAAGAATGCTTAGCATTTTATAAAACGAATACTAAAGCAAGAAAATAACAGAAGAGCACACGTTATAATTCCAAGACGTTGACAGGCTATAACCAAAAGTAGGCTACTTCGCCGCATAACATACAAGTTTGATTTGAAGTTATTATGAAAATAAATTGGTTTGCCGCTGCATATTTTCAAACATGGCGGGTAATGGCGGAAAATAAATACAACACAAATGCTACGAGTACTCGACCAATCAGAAATGTTCAGCGCTGCAAGCTCCACCCAAAAGGTTCCTGTACTTTCGGAAAGTACTACCCCCCGAGCAGGAACGTTCTGGGGGGTAAAACAAAGCCCCCAGAACTAAATTTAGACCCTAGTTCCTGCGGTGGAAACGCACTGAGTTCCTCAAAAGGTTCCTAGTTCCGGGGTATAGTTCCTGCGGTGGAAACGCGGCTAATCTTGTCCAGAGGGTAACAGTCCAGAGAGCCAAATGGCCTGCTCCTGTGGTATTGTTTTACCACAAGGCTCTCGGGTCCTTTGAAGTACAGGCGGCGTCCCAGCATGCCGGCTCGTTCAAATGCCAGCCTTTTCTGGGTCCCAGTTTAATTTCCCTCTTACAAAATCTTCAACAGTCTGTGTAATGAAGAAATTTTCATTTAAATTGCCCATTATTATTTTGCTTCCCAAGAATGTGTCAAGATGATCAATCAAATCAACCAATTTTCTTCTGAAAGTAACCAAACTGTAGGATGGTGGTCTGTACAGGATGGCAACATTTGCTTCCAGTGGCTTTATGTTGAATGTTAAACATTCAATGTTGCACTCTGCATCATTTTTAAAGTAAACTCCAACACCACCATGCTGCTGTTTCTTCAGTTCCATGAAGATATGTTCACTCATCATATGCAAGGCGTCTTGGTTTGCTATAAAATGAAAAGTTGTTCAGATGAGTGTCTTGGGTAGAATGTTCTTGTTTTAGCCATGTTTCTGTCAGACAAATGATGTCAGCTGCAAAAAAACTTTGATCACATTGAATGTCTTTGATATGAGCAGAAAGTCCTTGAACATTTTACAAACAAAATTCTGTACATTGTATTCAAGGATTCAAGTGGTGGCTCAATGAATGCAGGCATGTTTTGTATTGAAGTCTCAATTGTGTCATTAGCATATATGGCAGTGGGTTTAAAATCTTCTATGATGAGTCCTTCAAGAGAGGTTACATGACTCAGTGCTACATATGCTTGTCCAGAAGTAAACATTTTCTTCAGAGAACCGCTTTCTCCACTGTTAAGCCAGTGCAAGCCCAAGCTAATTTAAGAGCAAACTGACGTCTCACCACAACTGACCCAGGTTGTTTGTTATTCTTGCCTCTTCAGGCTCAATTGGTATGGCTTTTTCCAGTCCAGCTTTTGAGGATGGTTTCTTAGTTCGATCCATTTTTCCCACTTTTTAATTATCAAAGGTGACATCCTTGATGGGGAAAGTTTCATCATCCTTGTAACATATTTCAGAAACTCTTCCAAATACTCCATTTGCAAGTCCATCTGAAACATCAATGTTTTTCAGTGACATCACACGTGCATGTATGCCAAGATTCAGTGTATTTACCAAACAAGTATTGTGAACTTTGACACGGTGTCCCATTTTTCTTTCCAATCGACCAGTTTTAGCATCCTTGTCAAAATCTTGAGCTTCAATGGATATGCTATTAGAGCACATTTTGTCCAACATCTGAAAATTATGATTATCAACCTCTTGGTTTGTTGCATAAATGTGAAGATCTTCACTTAATTCTCCTTCTCCTGTCTCACAACTTTTCAACATGTTGCTATCTTGTTCTTGCAGTGGTTCCTTTTTCTTGTGTTTTCTTAAGCAATTCAGCAGCTGTGCAAAGTCTGTGTCTTTCTGCCTGACAATTTCTGTGAGTTCTGTTACAGCAAAAAGATTTTCCCACAAGTTGACACCACTTGGTTATGTATACAAGGCTTTTCCTTTGACTGATATAGGTCTCCTACTGCAAGGATAGACACTTTACCAAAAGAGGAATAATCACGTTTGTTTGATCTGTCATATCCTTCCATGGACATATGTAATAAGTTTATGATCAACCATGGGAATCTCATCAATAATCAGTATTTGAAGCTTCTTTAATTTGGCTCTCAAAGTATTGATTTTTTTGCTTCTGCAAGTGGTTGATATGGTAATGACTGAGACATCTATTCCAATTGGAAAAACAATTGTGTATTGTAGCAGCATCAATGTTGTAAGCAGCAACACCAGTTGAAGCACTCAGTAACACATGCATTTCATTGGGGATTTCTGATCGCTGTGATATGACATGCTTCATAATTGATTGCTTTTATCAGGTGGGACTTGCCTGTGCCAGCTCCTCCAGTGATGAATACATAAAATGGATCTGGGTTTTCATCGTTGACTTTTTGTAAACATGACTGATGAATCTTGTAAAATACTCAACTGTTTTTCATTTAGTGTTTGCAGCAGACACATTGCATCCTCCTTTTGCAACCCACAAAACCTAGGTTCAATTGTGAAAGTGTTTCTTTCATCTGGCTGCAAATCTGGAAGGAATTCATTTGTTTCCTGTGTATTGTACATGATCGGTCATTGCTTCCAGACACTCTAGACATTCTAATTCTGTTTCTGGACAGATTTGCGCCCATGCATCTTCCGGTGGTCCATCTCTGTCTAGATCATCTTGAGCCTTGTCAATTCCATGAGCTTCTTTTTCAAACAGTTTCTGATTTGTCAACCACAAATTTCACAGCCTTAAGTTCACTGTTCATGATTTTGACAAAGCCTGTTTGATAGAATTCTTCAAAGGTGTTGAAGTTTGGTGTTTTCAACTCCCAATCGTTCTAATGAGGAAGGAATAACTGTAGAATACTGTGGTAATATTTTTCAGGATTTTTTGTGCGTGTGAAGCGGGCATAACGCACAACAGCAGCATCTGTGCGTGTCCTCTTCATTACAAATCCTAAGTCGTTATCCAGTTTTATGGTGTTAGGTGATGACTTGTCTGATTTTGATTAATTCTGTACTGTGATGCAAAGGTTGCCAAACACATTTCAGGAAATGCTTCTGTTTTTGGTCTTCCTTTGTATTTGTCTGTGGTGCTGTTCATCCATAT
Source organism: Anguilla rostrata (assembly GCF_018555375.3). Taxonomy (NCBI): domain Eukaryota; kingdom Metazoa; phylum Chordata; class Actinopteri; order Anguilliformes; family Anguillidae; genus Anguilla; species Anguilla rostrata. Next base: position 32,653,631 of record NC_057937.1, read on the forward strand.
GCTGTCATTTTCAGTGTTAATACATTCAAGTCTTTTCTGAAGAAGATGAAGCGGAAGACTCATTTTGATAGGATGTTGACCAGTTGGAATGAACTGAACCTTTCTTGATCCCTCTGAGTCTCATATTGGTTAGTCGCTATATGCTCTCTTGTGCAGATACTTCTCGGTTATGAAGATAAACACTGCCAAGTTTCCGCAAGGCTAGTTTAGCATCAGTGTTATTTGAGGCCTCTTTTTGGGCTTGTTGTAGCAATAATCCCATTTCTCTCTCTTGCTTAGATATATAAGATATTATATACACAATGCAAGAGTAGGCGTCAACAACATACTGAATATCCATATTTGCATTCCAGCATCGGAGAAGTTGTGTGTTATACTGATTTACCCAAACATCAGATGGTTTTCTCTGTAAAACAACATTGGTTTTTTTTGTCATGCGTATGTATGCAGCTTCAAACAGCTCCTGGGATATACCAATAGATGCAAAGAGGGAATCTGCAGAGTCAAAAGATATGTCAGCATTCATGACAACTTGCCGTACTCTCTCCATAATCTGTCCTGCAAGTTCCATTGAAAGCCTTGGATGATTGGTTTGTTGTTGAGGTTGTTTTTGGTTAGGCTCACTATTGTGGTGCATTTCTTCTTCAGAAATTTTATTCCTTGTGATGAAAGTGTTTTTTGATGGTGGCCGCGGGAAGTTAAAGCGACAGACAGTTTTGTTTTTTCTGCAGCTCTTTGAATGCCTTTTGCTGTGCTGTTGCACAGTAGAGACAATGTTGTGCATTTCCTTATCAACAGGTGGCATTTCACATGTCACACATTGATCAATAAATGCTACAACATCTGCATCATCAGCTTTATCAACTTGAGGTGCATTTTCAACCCAGAATAGACAATGAGTATGAGGTGAACCTCGTTGTTGAAATTCCACTCTGTAGAAGTAGTCAACAATTTTTCCAGTTGGTTGAGCTGGTGACATGATGACATCTTTAAGGAAACAATAAAAGCGATAATCAAACATTCTGGCAGCTGTTACGGGATTCTTTTTTTAAGAGATCACATCTCTCTGACCAGTCCAGATCATCAGCATTTATATGTTTGCCTTCTAGCCGGAGGAAAATTTGCAATGTCTCTCTCCATCGCATGTCAGCTGAAGAAAATGAACAAAACCATGTTGGGATTCCAAGCTGTCTGACCATTGCAAAAAGGTCTTTCTGAACACTTTGCCAGAAAGCAGGTGTGCCTCTGATCGGTTTCATGAATTTGTATCCCTCGTCAAAATGGAGAATTCTTTGAAGCGAATCTTTGTTCATTAGCATGTCTGATGTAATTTTTTCTGCCAGAGTCATATCCTTTTCTTAGTGCAATAGATACATTTGAGACCACTTGGTTAACCTCAGATAAATATTGTGCATAAAAAATGTAGTCCAGGTTCTTTGCAAATCTTCCATCTGCATTGAGTATCCGGTTATTGAAATATCTACATATGGTTAAAGTACCGGTTCCTTTGGGGAAAAGAACAGGGAAGCATTTTGCTTCATTGGTTAATAATCTGACTGGGTTGTTGTCTTGTGCTGGGGCCAGAGACAAAATTCCATCAAAGTGCTGATCCATCACCTCTTGGACAATATCAACAGGTTGTAAACATGTATCATTGAACATTCCATGTTGCTGTGTATCATGTATTGATTCATCAATGTGTTCATCTGGTGTTGTTTCAGTGGATGCTTCATCATTAGCGTTTTCTGGATTAATCTGAACACAGGTTTCATTGTCAAAAGACAGAGGTTCAGATGTGTGCTGATTTAAGTCATCATTTTCATTGGGTTGTTGAATTTTGTTCAGTGGATTAATCCATTCATTGTTGAAGGTAATATCTTTATACCATGGGTTATGTTGTTTCAAGTACGAGAGAGCTTTATGAATAGCAGCAGTGTTTACATATTGATATTCATAGTGGCCTTTGTATGTTAACTTTCTCTTTAATTTCACACGGATCATCAAATCCTCATGCTCTGGTCTTGGAAGTACACTTGCAATCTGAGGGACATTCGATGGTACACACGTGACAGGTCCATGAACACCATTTTGTCCCCCTTTTGGTAAAGCAAGCATCTTCATAAAAGGAATGTTTATTGCAATCAAATGTTGTTCCAACGAATTTAAGTTCTTCAGCTGTGGTGGAATGGGATTCAAAACCAAATTATTAGCAACACTTTCCAGAGGCATTCTTCCATCAAGAAGTTTTCTGTGACGTGAAAACAAATCCACAGTGTACTATTAGGATCTGTGCAGTGTTTTACACAGGTGCTTTTGCATTTGTGAAGGTATGTTTCAGTAATGCATTTACTGGCCAATGAAGCTGTAGCATTCCCTTTTTTTCCATGTGTGTCTTTTTTACATTGTATGACTTACATTACATTACAGGCATTTAGCAGACGCTCTTATCCAGAGCGACGTACAACAAGTGCATTGGTTCACGATTTAGAGGTGCAAAAGAAACACTAGAGTGAAGTAAGGATCGTAGTGCCAGAAGTGACCACATCGATCAGGACTCCAACCCTGTAGAGTAAGCTGTTCAGCAAACAAGAATCCTACCAAGTACAAACTAGCACTTGAATCACATTTGCCTAATCAAACAACAACCTGCCAAATAAACTAACGTAATCGTATTATCCTAACTAGGTACATTGAGCTAAACTATAGGCTAGGGAGGGGTGGGGAGAGGTGCAGCCTGAAGAGATGAGTCTTCAGTCTGCGTTTGAAGGTGGTAAGATTCTCTGCTGTTCTGACCGCCACGGGGAGGTCATTCCACCAGCGAGGGGCCAGGACAGACAGCAGACGGGAGTGGGAAGTACAGACGCGAAGAGGGGGAGGTGCCAAGCGTCCAGAGGTGGCAGAACGGAGAGGTCTGGCTGGTGTGTAGGGTCTGATGATCCTCTGGATGTACCCTGGTGCTGACCCCTTAGCTGCCTGGTATGCAAGCACCAAGGTCTTAAATTTGATGCGAGCCATAACAGGCAGCCAGTGGAGGTCAGTGAGCAGGGGGGTGACATGGGAATGTCTGGGGAGGTTGTAGACCAGACGTGCTGCAGCATTCTGGATGAGCTGCAGGGGTCTGATGGCGGATGCTGGCAGACCAGCCAGTAGTGAGTTGCAGTAGTCCAGGCGGAACAGGACCATCGCTTGAACCAGGAGCTGGGTTGCGTAGGTGGTGAGGAAGGGGCGGATTCTCCGGATGTTGTACAGGAAGAACCTGCACGTTCGACTCACCGCCGTGATGTTCTGGGAGAGGGACAGTCTGTTGTCCATCACCACTCCAAGGTTTTTTGCGGTGGGTGATGATGACACCACGGTGTCCCCTAGGGAAATAGAAAAGTCAAGAAGGTTAGAGGATGGAGCAGGGATGAAGATCGTCTCCGTCTTACCTGGGTTCAGCTTAAGATGGTGGTTATCCATCCAGCTCTGGATGTCCCTCAGGCAAGCAGAGATGCGAGCAGAGACCTGAGTGTCAGAGGGGGGGAAGGAGAGAAAGAGTTGGGTGTCATCGGCATAACAATGATAGGACAACCCATGGGCAGAGATTACAGGACAAGAGATTGGGTGTACAGGGAGAATAGGAGGGGACCAAGGACAGAGCCCTGGGGAACTCCGGTGGCAAGGGGGCGAGGTGCTGATACTGCACCAGCCCAGGCGACTTGGAAGGAGCGACCGGAGAGGTAGGACTCAATCCAGTCTAGTGCTGTGCCACAGATCCCCATAGCTGCCAGGGAGGACAGGAGGATGGGGTGGTTGACTGTGTCAAAGGCAGCAGAAAGGTCTAGGAGGATCAGGACAGATGAATGGGAGGCTGCTTGTGCGGCGTGAAGCGACTCACTGACCGAGAGGAGTGCGGTCAGGTCTGAAGCCGGACTGGTAGGGGTCTAGGAGGTTGTTCAGTGAGAGAAAAGAGGAGAGTTAGTTAGAAGCAGCTCATTCAATTGTTTTGGATAGGAAAGGGAGAAGGGAGACGGGACGGTAGTTCTGGATGACAGAGGGATCCAGAGTGGGCTTTTTCAGCAGTGGGGTGATGTGGGCCAGCTTGAAAGAAGAGGGGAAACATCCAGAAGACAAGGAGGAGTTCACGAGGGAGGTGACATATGGGAGGATGTCAGGTGTGATAGTCTGGAGGAGAGAGGAAGGGATGGGGTCAAGGGCACAGGTGGTAAGGCGGTGGGAGAGTAGGAGCTGGGAAACATCAGAGTCAGTGAGGGGAGAGAAAGTGGAGAAACAAGGGGAGGGAACAGAGATGGGGGAGTGGGGAAGGGTGGTGGTGGACATGAAGGAGCTGCGGATGTCTGCAATTTTCTCATCGAAGAAAACTGCAAAGTCATCTGCAGCGAGGGAGGACTGAGGTGGGGAAGGAGTGCTGAGGAGAGAGGAGAAAATGGAGAACAGTTGATGAGGGTTAGAGGCAGATTTATGAAATTTTGTTTGATAATTAATTTTGGCAGAGGTTACAGCAGTAGAAAATGTAGCTAGCATAGACTGGTAGGCAGACAGGTCGGATTGAGCCATGGATTTCCTCCACTTCCTCTCCGCTGCACGTAGGCTGGCCCGGTTGGTTCGGAGGGGATCAGACATCCACGGACTGGGAGTGGATGAGCGTGCCGGACTGGAGACTAGAGGACAGAGAGAGTCAAGTGCTGAGGAGAGCGAGGAAGACAGGGCGGAGAATGCAGAGTCAGTGGGAAGGTTCGAGAAGGATTCAAGAGTGGGGAGTGAAGCAGTGACACTGGAAGCGAGAGAGGAGGGAGAGAGGGAGCGGAGGTTACGGAGGACCATGACAGTAGGAGTGGATGGAGGGGAGGGAGGGAGAAGGAAATGAAGTGGTGGTCGGACTGGTGCAAAGGGGTCACTGGGATCGGAGGAGGAGCAATTCCTCAGGATGACCAGGTCTAAGAGGTTGCCAGCTTTGTGTGTTGGTGGGGAGTGCATCAGGGAGAGATCGAATGAGTGGAGTAGGGGCAGGAAGGCTGCGGAGTGGGAGGCATCAAGGTGGATGTTGAAGTCTCCCAGGAGGATCAGTGGGGTGCCATCCTCTGGGAAGGAGTTCAGCAGGGTGTCGAGCTCATCAAGGAAGCTTCCCAGGGGCCCTGGTGGGCGATAGATAACCACAATATACAAGTTAACAGGAAAGGTGATTGAGAGAGTGGTATTCAAAGGTAGAGATGGAGAGGTGAGAGAGGGGGAGAACAGGGAATTTCCAGGAGGGAGAGATCAGCAAACCTGTGCCCCCACCACGGCCAGATGGGCGGGGGGTGTGAGAGAAGGAGAAGGAGGAGGAGAGGGCTGCAGGGGTTGCAGTGTTGCCTGGTGTGATCCAGGTTTCAGTGAGGGCAAGGAAATGTAAAGAAAGGAGGGACGCGTAGGCTGAAATGAAGTCAGCCTTCCGCGTAGCAGACTGGCAGTTCCATAGCCCTCCTGCGACTGAAGTTGTCACAGGGGGTCAATGAGGGATAGCGAAGGTTGGAGAGGTTCCGTCGCCGCGGGGGGCCTCGCCTGCAGAAGCGAGTTCTGTAGGGGAGAGAACAGGTTGGGATGGGGTTGACACATAGCATAGCAGTGAGGACAGGGAGTAGAGAGAGGAAGGGTGATGGTAGAAGGATAGAGATGCAATAACACAAACTGGGAGGGAGCGACTCTAGCGTCGCTCCAAGCCAGACTACAAGCCCTAATTAGCAAATGAAAAGCAGCTGATGACTAAGCAATTGCCCCACAAGCCAGCAGCTAACTAGCTCCACACAATACCTGCCTGATGCAGTTAGTTAGAGCAAATGAGGCTAATAAGATACTACACTTCAAACTACACTTCACAAACAAACACCAAAACTAATGCTGGGCAAACTACAAAACAGGTAGAAGTCTAATCTAGCTACACTAATGGCAAAAAACAGATACTTAGCCCGCTCTAGGAGAACTTCTGCGGGTCCTGCACAGCTGAATCCAATTGCACTTTCTAACCAACTAACTTCATGTTTAAACAATTGTCGATGGCATACAGAGCACACATATTGGGGACCAGTGCTAACCTTGTCTTTTGAATTGCTGAACAATGTAGTCCATTTGTTGTCTTTGTTTCTTTGATTCAATCATTCTGGTAATATTGCACTGTTTCAGATTTTCCTTGTGTTGTTCATCAGTAGCATATTTGTCTATGCTGTATTTTGTACTTGCACAGTGTTGGTCATGAGTGGCATATTTGTCTATGCTGTATTGTTTTGTACTTGCACGGTGTTGTTCATCAGTGGCATATTTGTCTATGCTGCACTTTTTCTTATTTGCACGATGTTGTTCATCAGTGGCATATTTCTGTGCACTGTATTGTTTCACATTTGCCTGAACTCCTTGGGCAACTCTAGAATAAATCTTTGACTAATTTTGTCCTTGCACTGTGTGTACAAATCATGGGTGTTGATTGCAGCCAGATCCAAAATGTTGTAAAAAAACGACGACTGCCCCCCTTGACCGAATACAGCCGTGCCATCTGGTCCAAAACATCCACTCCCATTTTCTGAGTGTAGCGTGTCCAGCTCTGCAGATTGTGGTGGAAAATCTCTCTTTATTTTGTTCCTTCGCAGAAAGGGGCACTTCTCTCCTCTTTTTGTTCATGGTACCCACCAATGTAGTTTTTTGCATGTAGATTGTTCGCCAGGGCAATCGAGGTCAAGAAATTGTCCGAGGTTATATTTCTTCCTTTTCCGATGAAGGGTTCCACAAGGCGCATGACCACATTGTCAGCTAATTGTTTGCCAGCAGGCCTCGCCTCATCTTGCCCAAGGTATGGGAAATCGTTCAGCATATACTTTGTTTCAACGTTGGCTGCTATCCAGAACTTTATTCCAAATTTGTCTGGTTTAGTAGCAACGTACTGCGTGAAGCGGCACCGTGCTTTAGTTGGGAACAACTGCTCATCAACAGTTATGTTTTCTCCAGGTGTGTAACACGCAGTACTGTTACTTCATGCTTTTACCGCCACTGATGCCTTGTAAATACAGCAGTCCCACAAAAGCTTTCAACTCGTCGACTGACAGGTCCCAGTTTTCTGCCCTATCTCTGTGGGCTTCAGCCACAGTATACATAACTATCTGCTCCCACATCGGAATGTCAATCAGACATAGCAGGCTGCTCAGCAGACTTGCAATGTTCTCCTTGGTGCAGCGTGTGGACCCAGCCTTTTCCCGTAAGACATTGCATGATGGTGCTCTGCCCAGAACATTACCAGCAGTCTGTTCGACCCAAACTGTTCCATCGTTTGCCCTTTCCTCTCTCTCTGAGACAAGTTCAGTCGCAGTCTCAGTCTCATTCTCAACTTCAGAATCAGAAGCTGAATCAAATTCAATATCAAGCTCCAAATCCTCATCGCCCAAATCCATTTCACTGGACAAACCGACCAACAGACTAAAGAGCTGCTGGTCGCCTCTATGCCGCGGAGTTTGTAGGCTTAGAGCTGCCTTTGCCATCATGTGATTTGACATTGCCAACTTGCTCAAGATGCCGTCTCATCTTTATACGTGCATGAATGAATGTGTGCTTTCGTTTCTAAATAAGTGGAAAAACTAGCAGCTGAAGTTTTCTGTGTTCTCGGGTGGGGGAGGGGTTGAAGCGTTGAATGTCTTACCCTTAGATTGACATGTGAATGTCCCACTTGAGAATGGTTCACTTATGCCACGGCATCTGAATGTTTGATATTTGATATCTGTCCAGGGAGAGATAAAATGTTCTATTTGTCCGGCACATAATATTATTACGGCCGGAATTTAACAACACTGTTATAACGCACATGGAGGTGAAATAAGGTGTTTTTAACATTTTCCAAATGTGACTGACATTCCTGCAACGCTGGTATGTAAATAACAAATATCTAGGAAAAGTCAGTAAATGTGGATGATGTAGCTTGTTAGTAACTAAATGGGGAAAAAATACTAAACTTGGAAATATCTGTTCTTCTAGTGTTAATTTCACATGGATCATCAAATCATCATGCTCTGGTCTTGAAAGTACACTTGCAATCTGAGGGGACATTAGATGGTATACATGTGACAGGTCCATGGGCACCATTTTGTCCCCCTTTTGGTAAAGCAAGCATCTTCATGAAAGGAATGTTTATTGCAATCAAATGTTGTTCCAACAAATTCAATTTCTTCAGCTGTGGTGGAATGGGATCCAAAACCAAATTATTTGCAACACTTTCTGCAGGCATTCTTCCATCAATTAATTTTCTGTGACAGGTGTAACAAATCCACAGCGTACTATTAGGATCTCTACAGTCTTTTACACAGGTGATTTTACATTTGTAAAGGTACGTTTCAGTAATGCATTTACTGGCCAATGAAGCAATAGCATTCCCTCTTTTTCCATATTCATCTTTTTTACATTGTATGACTTGATGTTTAAACAATTGTCGATGGCATACGGAACACACATATTGGGGACCAGTGCTAACCTTTTCTTTGATTTCCTGAACATAGTCCTGAATGTAGTCCATTTGTTGTCTTTGTTTCTTTGATTCAATCCTTCTGCTAACATTGCACTGTTTCACATTTTTCTTGTGTTGTTCATCAGTGGCATATTTCTCTATGCTGCTCTTTTTCTTGCACGGTGTTGTTCATCAGTGGCATATTTCTCTATGCTTCCTTCTTTTACAGTTTTATTGTAGTTTTCATCTTCCTTCTTTTACAGTTTTATTGTAGTTTTCATCTTCATTGTATCTTTTAATTCCACTTTTAGTTTTTTCTATCTCGGAATTGTTTGTTGATTTCATATTGCTTCTTTTCTGTCAAGCTCACGTTGACTTGAACTCCTTGTCTGATGTGACTCTGAAGATTTATTGTATTTCTTGCAGAGTTTAGTGCATTGGTCAGTGTTGTGTTGCTTAACACATGTAGCTACTTCATAATGAGACTCGCTGCAGTGTTTTAGGTATATAGCTCTCTCAATTCTCTTTCCATTTGTTGTGGAATACTTCAACCACTTGTTGCGACTGTATGTGAAAAGATCAACTCCAAAGAGATCTGCAGCTGCTTGTATTTCCACCTCAGTTGCCCAGGTTTGAACATATTTCATCTGTGATGCTTTCACATAGTTTTCAACAGAGGAATATCCACGTCGGAGAATAGGAGCATACTTTGATGCGTTTGTTTCCATATGTTTAACCACAGCTAGTCGGATTTTTCTGTGATTACCTTCACTTCCACTAATGGAAAATGACAAAGCTCTGAAAAAGCAGTTACCATCACCCACAATAGCCTGTCTCACAAGGACCATTCATTGGGACATTCATTGGAAGTGGTTCTTGTGTATGAACATATTCAGTTGAGTTGTGCATGATGATAATTTTCAAAAAAAGTTTTTTTCTTTTGTTTTTTTTTTTTTGCTGCACAGTCAAAGGAGAGAATGTGAGACATGGGCTTTCAATTTCATTGACAAAAACAACTTAATCTGCACTTGGATTAGGCGTTGTTGGATTGCTCTTGGCACATGGATATTTCTTCATGCCAGTGTGGTGTTGTTCACCAGGACTGCTTTTGACACATGGATACTTCACAATTTCACTGTAAAGTGGCTGGCTTGGACATCTTTTGGCACATGGATGCTTTACCACTTCACTGTAAGGTGGATGACTTGGACTGCTTTTGACACACAGACTTTCTCCAGTCTTAAGTTTGTGGAGTTGAAGGTTATCACAGTCATTATGGCTGGAGGAGGCTTGATTTGTACTTTTAGTCTGGTACTCCTCTGCAAGCTTAGATGAAATTTCTCTAACTCCAGTCACTTTTTTCCACTTTCATTTAATGACTGTGCAAGATTATAAACATGGTTGTAAAGTGAACTAAAGTTATTATGGTATGCAAATATGCTTGTTCCAGAGTAATGTTGAACTCCAAATTCACTGAGATTTGGTATCATTGGGAGAAAAAGGTTGTAAGGTGTTACAGGTACAGATGATATAGCTGGAGGTTTCATGACAACACATGCGAGTGGTGAATATGGTCTCTGTGCCCCTCATAGTGATATACCCGGTAAGGTGATCTAATTTTAGAATCTGATTCTTCACTACTACGCCGATAGAGCGTATGGTAGTGGAATTTTGGTACACCTGTTCTGGGTGAATTAAAGGAAAAGAAACAAAGAACCCAATACATCCCACACATTCAGTCCCTGTGTACATCATAAAAGTCGTCAATAATTCGGCATACTTAATGTCTTTCATTTTTTAACACAATCCACCTGTGCAGGTCTAAAGATTCAATCAAATCATTTAGAACATGCCTCGGGGGTTTGCGCAGACGAAGGTCTAAAACCTCTTGTCTGGCAGCAGTAAACAGATCCTGAGCATATGTTCTGCAGGCTAAGGCACGCTCGATGGTACGGGTCTGATTGAATAATGAATGGCTGATGGCAAGAAGTGCCTGTGCTTCGGACCTTACGGCCTTAATGATATTCTCATTGCTATTAGTGAGGTGTTGGAAACCAGTGGCCACTTGATTTGCCAACCATGCTGAGTATTGAGATTGTTTTGTTATTTTATAGGTGTTTGCAATAGAGTTACCTGAACCGAAAGACCTGTAACCTCTCCAAACAAGTCTCACTTAGAGCGTACGGGTGGAATTTGAACGGCAAGGCTGCCTTTATAATCAGAAACTAAATCATCGAGCCGTGCCTGCAGCCATGCATATGTTTTGTCCTTTATATCACAATGGGTTACATAGGCTGACAGGATGTTCGAGATATTATAACTAACATGCGCCATTACAAGATTTACGTCATGTAATAAAGTTTTATTTACATTTCCCTTAATGAGACCACCAGGAGGGAGAGGGTAGGTCTTAGGACACTGCGTGGGCTTGTGATATCCGCAGGTGGTTAAATTAAAACAATGATGCAGAGTTCAAGTACAGTTCTGCGGACTGGTGTAAGTCTCCAGACTAGCCTCGCATCGCCCCACGCAGTATGTCCCCTCCTTCTGGCTGGTCCAGATGAAGGCTTTAAGTCCACTGCGGTCGTTAATAGAGGAGGAGGTTACATTGAAAATTAACTCTGTGTATCCTATGTGTGTTTGATTATGTGGCTCGGTATGGGTGCATCGATAGGTGCTCAGCTCTAGATCCATTGTGCGGTAGCAATTTTTTGGATCTAAGCCTTGGTTATTTTCATAATGTAGCAGATGTAAGCTGCCAGTGTCTGCGCCTGGGTACTCTGTAAGCTTGTACCAGGCTGTGGTGTTGGGTTGTGTGAATTTTATGGGCTGCAAAAATGTGTAGCCAGTTACTGTCCTGGATGGGAGATGGGTGGAACCTGACCTACAATTTTTGCGGCACAATTTGGTTCCGGTGCTACCCCGGGAGGTCATGTAACTGGTTCCCTCGGCGGTATGGTGATATGAGGTGTGGATGGCCCCTTAAAATATCGCCACACCCATCTCCCACATTTCAGACGATCGTTCAGGAGGATACGCTGCCCCAGCTACACACATGAGTCCCCGGACACCCTCCTGGTATCCGGCACCCATGGGATTGCTGCAGCAAGCCTAGAATGGGAAAGACACAAAGGAAACACAGTTAATTCTCTTCAGCACCTTTGAACAATTTACATTGGGACATGTGGTACCACTTTAGCTTCCCCCGGATGGTCACAGCTATTCAGCTGTTGCAGACAGCTTTCACTTCATATGGCCCTTGCCACCGGGGAGAAAAGGCGTCTTGCTTCACAAAGAATCGTACCATGATCATGTCCCCCTCTGTAAATTTAGTTTCAGAGGTGGAGTTAAACTGACGCTCATTCTGCAGGTCAGACTGCTGCTGTCTCAGCGCAGCTTGAGCATGCAGCATCACGAGCCGCTCCTGCAGTTGAGCCAGCTCCACCTGCTGTTTTATCCGCACCAGCGGTCCCAGGTCGGCAGGGGAAATTGCTGGGTCAATGGGCAGTTTCATCACCCTCCCGGTCATAAGCTCATATGGGCTAATGCCTGTAGCTTTGGAGGGTGTAGCCCTTAAGACGGTCAGGACGGTGGGCAGAGCCTCAATCCACCCATTCTGATGCTGTGCCATTTGTTTAGCAATGCCCTCTTTAATTGTGCGGTTCACCCGCTCAACCATTCTGGAGCTCTGTGGTCTGTAAGGGATATGAAATTTTTGCTTTATATTCAACATCTTGCACATGTCTTTAGTCACCTGGCCCGTGAAATGAGTCCCCTGATCAGATTCAATTTGCATCGGCGCTCCCCAGAGGGGGATAATCTGGTTCGCCAGCACTCGTGCAACAGTATTCGTGGTGTTATTGCGCGTGGGAATTGCTTCAACCCATTTGGAGAATTTATCAATGATCACGAGGCAATAGCGATACCCCCCCTTGGCACTGGGAAGCGGACCAATGAAGTTCATCCCCCTCCTCCCACAGCTCCTGCTGATATTGCTTGAGGTCAAAGGGAGTAACCTGAATCGCACTCACAGCAGGGCCCGATGAAGTCTCCTGCTGCCAGTCATCACTGCATGAAGCAGCTAATTTAGTTAGGTGATCAGCAATGTTGTTATTTTGTTCATGCACATCTGGATTTTTCGTAATGTGCGCTCACACTTAAATTACTGAAAGGGGAGCTTTGCGGTCCTGAGTCGCTTGCCATATCGCAGTAACAATATTAAAATGTTTTATCGACGCTCCGGCAGCCGTGAGGAACTTGTGCAGTTGCCACTGAGCCATGAAATCATGCACCACCCCGAACGCATAGCGGCTATCAGTATATACGCATAACGATTCGTGGTGGGCTTTAATGGCTTCTAGCAACGCGACAAGCTCAGCTTCCTGTGCTGACATCCTAGGAGACAACTTAAATAATAGCTTTTGGCTATTTTTTAGAGTCGTCCTGAGGGACCCAGACCGTAGATCCCGTATGAAATCGGCCCTCACTCCAGAACCGCGAGCCATCAATATACGCTCGGGTCTGACCAGGCAGTTCTACCTCACTAACCGGGCTTTGCACCTCTGGTCTCGGTTCACAGATGTGCGGCTGACCTATGTCCCCAAGCAGATGCGGCAGGATTCGGTTGTTTTCTACCGTGATCTCACGCGCCTGAATATCAGTTAGCCATCTTGCTAACCTGTGAGATGATACGCCTTTGATTTGGCCCTGCATCAGCATTCGAACCGGCGTGTGCATTGTGTGAACAACAACAGGTTGAAACCCCACAATAGGTTCTGTTGTTAACATCCAATGAACTGCAAGGACGTGCTGCGTACATGGGTCAAATCCCTGCTCGACTGGAGATTTTTTGCGACTGTAGTAGGCAATTGGACGCAACAACCCCCCATGCTCTTGAGCTAACATGCCACTAAGTGTATTTGTGTGCGCGTCCACCTGAATATGAAATGGTTTCGATGGATTAGGCAAACCTAATGCAGTTTCAGCAAAATCCGGGATGAAATCACGCAGATAATTTGCTGTTCCCAACACTTTTTGTAACACATTTAAAGTGTAGGGTCGGGGTAGTTCCGCAATACTTTTACGCCTGTCCTCCGTCAAAGCACGGTGATTAGCGGTTGAGCTGCACCGCTGAACAATACCTCTCATTTCGAGTTGTTTAACTATTTCATGTACCGCGGCCTCCACCTCTGGTTTAATGCGGTATTGCTTTTGGGGGGGAGGTGGATCCCCCTCAATGCCAACTTTGAAGTCCACAAGGTCACAATCATGTTCATGATTAGCCCAAACATCGCTATGTTTGCTAATCACTTTCTGGATGGGATCTGCAGTGGATATAGACATAATGCGGTTTCCCGGAGGGCGCTGTTTTGCAGCCCTTTCAGTTCTTATTTCAATTTCAGTTTTTCAAGACCATGAATCACAAATCCGTATTCCCGCATTATCTCCATGCCCAGTACAGTCCCTTCTCCATTACCCGGCAGATAGCAAAATGGCTCCTCTAACACTACCACTCCCAGATTAAGTTTAACGGGTTGTGTCCGAGTAGCTATCATGCGGCACCGGTATCGACTAAAACATTAACTAATCAGCCTCCAAGACTAGCTCGTATTTTAATCCGGTTTCCACTAGGAATAATGCTCCCGGGCGCGAGGGAGGCCACGCACCCCTATTGTGAATCCTCATAATTGGCAGCTAACGCTTGGAGCACACTATAGGGGTTGCTCACGGCTTTTTGGGTTTGCTCAGCTGAGCTTCGCTCGCTGGCCATCGGGTTGCTCTGCATTATTAGTTTTCCCAGCTCCTGCAGTATGCGTTTATCATTTTTGGATGCCTGCCTGGGAAGGCCCAATTTTTCTCGCAGCCTGAAGCACTGATCGAGGTTATGATTGGTTTTACGGCAGTATACGCATCCCGGCTGTAAGCTACCATTGCAATCTATTGCATCCTTCGCCCATTTCCCTTCGGCTACCCATTGAGCCGCAAAAACAGAGCGAGGCTTGCCTTGCTTTTGTAGTCGGTTCTCTATTTTTGAAGCCTATTCCACCAATGACCGGTAGGTATTCTCTGGTGGATCGGCTCCATTGGCTAATGCTTGCTGGATATGGGACCCCGCATTGTTTTTCAGGAGCTGCAACAGCACTTCCTGATCACGGTCCGCCTGCTCAAAGCTTGAGTGCTCTTTGAAAGATACCCACATTTTCTCGGCATACACTTCAAAGGCTTCCTTAGGTGCCTGCTTTATGTCGAGGATCTTATGCCACGCTGCATGTGTTGGGCCCCGCAATTGCAACAAAGCCTCCTTAAGCCGGTCATACACCTCATTGTCTAGCTCACCCTCCTGTTTAACCACAATCCTCCCCGATCGCAGTTCGTCCGGCATTTTAGACCTCAGCTCCACTGGGACCGTAAGGAGGATAATCTGCCATACGTCCCGAAGCTCTAAATTATATGCCGAGGCCTGCAACATTAGGTTGTCCCAGTATGGCTGGAATGGGCCTTTTCTAGGCATCATCCCTACAACCTCCTTGTGCCTAGAACATTCTTCGCAGGTTAACGGGCGGCTAATCAGGGTAACGGAGTCATCAGCATCCGTCATGGTTTTTAATGCGGCTATCCGCGCCGGCTTATGGAAACTTGTGCCCGTTCTATGACGAGTCATTACGGGGCTGCGCTGCCGAGGCTGCCTAGGCCCCTCAGGCCGGTTAGGGCAATAATAAAATTCACTCTCAGGCCTCTCAGAGACAAACGTACCCGGCCTGCTTGGGGTTGCAGAAGCCCGATTACGCACATTTCTGTATTTTCCCAAAGAAGAGATCCTCACAGGTTTTATCTCCTAGGGCTAATATATCCTCATCCTCGCTATCCTCAGGCATGCCACCACTGGCAGACTCAACTCCCCCTTTTCGAATGGCTGAGATAGAGGCTTGTTGCGGCAAAGTTGTATTGCCTAAGGCCTCGGCATAGGTTTTGCTCTTCTCAAGCTCCCTCTCCAGCTCGGCAATTCGCATTCGCAGAGCGTTACTCTGGATTTCCCAGTTCTGTTTGTCAAATGCAAAGGATTCTACCTCTGCTCGCAGTTTTCTTAACTCATATGAGCGCAATCTTTCCAACTCTCTAGTGCTAGTCACAGCTCTCACATTCGCTGATAACGCAGCTAGATTGTTTCGGCGCAACAGGTAAACAAGTACAGCAGGAAGTTTCCGATATTGGGATCTAAGTTGCAGCTGCCGACCCTCTGTCTGGTACCAACAAATTATTTCAGCGTTGCCCTAATTCAGGCTGACTCCTCTATCACGCACCCGAACGATGGCATTTTTAAAACACACGCCAAACATCTCCATTACCTCATGGTCTACACTGCCGCTATCGAATCCCTCACACTCCATGGTACTGCTAAAATTATTAAATCCCCAAACGGATTTCTACGTCTCCGGTCTATTAATTGGGTATGTTGACCCGTTCTACAAATGTGTCTGTATGGTGTTTTAGCTTTCCCTCAACACTTTCTAAAAAGTAGTAAATACTGTACTTACCACCGCAGCTGGAAGTAGAGCAGAACGACAGCGACGCCAAACCTAATATCAAAGGACAGTAGGACAGGAAGTTGTCGTCTCACGAAAGTAGTCACGTAGGCAAAAACCACAGACAGCAATCAGATCACGTCGGGGTCACCAAAATGTAGGCTCTGGGAACCTACATCAAGGAGGGAGAAAGTTCGGAGTGAAGGTTTATGCGGAATGTCTTCCTCTGTTGCTGTTGGAAAAAGGTTATTTTTTAAGCAGCCTGTGAGTACTATATCTATTTTCTACTATCCCCGCTGATCTTACTCGTTTTATCTGACTCCAAATTAAAAGTTATGTTCCAAATTAGAACTTAGGCTTGATTTAGAATGGAACTCAGTTCGTCTGAAGTTCTACATCGAGGGTCAACGCAGTTTCACCCGGTACGCACCGCGGATGCACCCGTAACGACAATTTAACTAGCTGTTTGCAGACGATGCAGCGGTTGTGAGATTTCCCTCATGGGGCGTATAACCTAATTAGGGTTCAGGGACTCCGAAAGGGCCAATATTAGTCATCCCAGGATCAACTTGGTTCTGCTGACGGTCCCGCCTTAACTGAAAACTTGGTGATCAAACAAGTCCAACGGGCAGTTCCCTAGTCATAATTGGGGGAAACCGACTTAGAGGGCTGTTACAAGAACGAAACATTGACTACATTGTGAGTTTGTAATCTTGTTGAAAATAAAAGATGTGAATCAAAACAAATAATGTCATTATTTGTTCAGGTATCATGACAGATCTTCTGAAATCTGTTTACTACCCACCCTCTAACGAGGGTTCTTTTGGTGGTAAAACACGTTTAAAAGAGGCTGTGTTCAAAGACATGGGTGTGCATGTCTGACAAACAAGTTTCTGAGCGGTTAGCCGGAGAGGATGCCTATATGCTTCACAAGCCTGCACGCATTAACTATAATAGGAACAGAGTGATAGTGCATGGTATCGACATTCAATTTCAAGCTGACCTGGGCTGCGTTTCCGAGTTTCGATGTACCTTAACGTTTTACGAAGGTTCCTAAGGTATACCTTTCAAAGGGAAACCGCTCTTTTACAAGTGTTTCCCAGACTATACCTTGACAGTTCCCTTAAGGGACACCTCAAAGGTACGTCGTAAGTTGGAGCTGGCCTTCACTGTGGTGTTGAAAAGTTTATCAATCGATGCCAAGCGAATCGATTGTCTCACTTGTAAAGGCTTATGAATGACGTTTTAATATAACAAGTGTTGTCATAATCATTTTACATCAATCTAATATTGCAGAACGGGAAGCTATGCCTACTAAAGATTATCTGCTAATCTCTTTAAGAGTCAAAATGAGACCTTGTGATAGTTTTAATCAATAAATGTAGGCTACAAAAGATAAAATAAAGAGCATCAATCGGGACATATGCTATAGTCTGGGACTTCTTGGAAGCCCAGGAAAAAGGATATAGGCTACATATTTGTGAATTATTTTGTTCTTATTGAAACAAAGGTCTAATTTTAATTTGTTTTTGTCAAACAATATATAGACAACTGTAGCAGCATATCCCGATTCCCGCTGACTTTTCTCTGCAGTGCAAAAATGATCGTAGATGAAAGGCAAAAGCGCGTCTGTGGAAATTGATAATGATTAATTCTATACCGCGTATGCAACGGCATTTTAACCTGGGTCAGTAGAGTAAAGAGGGTATTAAATGAAATATTGCCAAAGCATTTGATAGCCTATCATAATACTATAGACGGCTCACTTAAAGGAAGTAAAAGAAGGAACACAACGTGACGTTTCATTGCCGTGTTTTGTGTGATCACTGATTAGTGTAATTAATAGCAGGTGCATCCGATTACTAATTTAATTTATTACACACTGGGATTGGCTAATGCAGCCTACATATGAAGACAAGATGGCTGCAAAAGCAAGACGGCATAGAGGGGCGGTTTTCACGAAGGAGGAAATGCACGTCTTACTTGATGAAGTGCAAGAAAACAAGGGCGTCCTATTTAGTAATTTTAGGAGTAATGTTTCCAAAGCTTGCATGCCTCGTTGCCTTCTCGCTGTGGTTCTCCCCCCATCCCACACGACTCCCCCCCGACAGAAGCCGCACCAGAACACCTCGGATGCGAGGTGGAACGTCGAGGCAGAGAGTCGTGCGCTGCAGCTGCAGCGAAGACCTTCTCTGTTTGGAGAAGGAGAAGCTGGTGGTGCTGCGGGGCATCGAGGCGCAACTGGAGTTGTCCAACAACCTCCAGCGGGAGATGCTGGAAGTAAAAAAAAAAAAAAAAAGCAAAACTGGACATCCTGCAGAGGCAGTACGATTTGGCAGAGGCGCAGTTTCATAGGCCCTCCATATCTGTGCCCATCATTCTGCTGTAAGTCTAACATTTTTTGTGTCCTATTCATATTCTGCAATGTATTCCATTCAATTTCACTAATTAACTTTTCTTCCCTTGCAGATGAGACAAATCCATGACCACGTCCCCATTGATGAATTTTTTTTTTTTTTAAAGGAGCGATATACTATCTTTTTATTTTGTTCCTTTAATAAAACATGCTCCTTTTTGGAAACCTTAACCTGGGATTCTGTTGCTAGGGAATAGTTTAGACCCAAGTGTATGTCGTGTCAGTTATTGCATTATCAAACATTGAAATAGGAAATAAAATTGTCTGTTTAGAATGTTTTATGTTAAGATGATACCGTTCTTAAGCCATGTGCTTGGAGAATATCACTGTGGGTAACCGCGTGCGAACTTTGATTAGCTGGTTTAAGTTTTGGTAGGCTAATTATAGCATTTTAATTTGATGGGTCCACACTGATAACAGTGGGCTCATTGTGGGGAGAAATGGGGTTGACTGAAGGGAGTTTGGATGGTGGGTTTATTGCTGGAATGGGAGTTTGGATGGTGTGTGGGTGACTGGTGCTGGACATGGACCGTTTAGTGACTGCAAAGTGGAGAAAAAACAAAGGAGTCCAACTTCAGCCAAAAATATTGATTATATTTTGCCTGGCCTGAAAACCGGCATTATATAGTGCTGCACGATTTTCAGGAGGAGGGTTGTCACTTTCATCGTCATCATCCTCATTATCTTCCGGAGGCAACGTGCTCGTGCACGCACAGCAATGTTGTACAGCATTGCTGTTACGACGATGACGGCACAGCACTTTGTGGGATTGAACTTCAGCCCTCCCGCCGACCGATGAATGCAGCGGAACCGGTGTTTCCTACGGCCAATGGTGCATTCAACGAGGCCCCTGGTGCGAATGTGGGCATTGTTGAAATCCTGCTCAGCTTGTGTTACAGGATTCACCACTGGTGTCATCAGGTAGGTTCGGAGGGGGTAGCCACTGTCTCCAAGGTAAAAACCCCTGCCGAACACTCCCCTGGCAGCATTCTGCCCCACAGCTGAGTCGGCCCGGATGTAGCTGTCATGTGTGCTGCCTGGCCACTTCGCAACAATGTCCACAATGAGCCCATTGTGGTCCACCACCACTTGGGTGTTGATGCTGGAATACCCCTTCCGGCAGATGAAGATCTGGTCGTCCATGGGTTGGACACAAGGATTAGGGTCCCATCCACCAGTCCAATCACCTGGGGAATGCCAGCCACAGTGTGAAAACCCTGGTGTGCCTGCTGTATCTCCTCTCTCCTTGCAGGCATCTTGATGTATGCTTGGGCATGACGTACAAGGATGTTGGTCACGGCCTCCACACTCCGTGATACGGAAGCCTTGCTGAGCCCATTTCTGTCTCCCACCAGCTCCAGAAAACTGCCCACTGCATAAAACCGCAAAGCTGCAAGGAGCTGGACCTCAGGGCTGAGGGTGAAGTTGCAATGGGTGGCCCTTGAAATGTGCTGGGACACAATTTCAAGTAGTTGGAGTATTTCCACCCGATGGCAGTCAGTATTTAGTCAGGATGGCACTGTCTGAGAGGACATCAAGTAGATTAAAGTTGGTCCTTATAAAATGATTCACATAAACCAATTGGCTACACGAACGGTGACGCCTTTGGTTCAGAGCAACAATACGCTGTAATGCAGCCATAATGTGGTCTAACTCAGCCCGATAATGATCGCCTAAATATAGCGGGTACCGCCCACTTGATTAGTTTCCAGCTGTCCTCATTAAATTTATCAATTTGCCTAATATCTGTCAAATATAGGCTTGTAGTAGCAGGGTACAGGCTACTGTAGCCTAACCAGATAGTCAGAAAATCCATATCCTCAGTTAGCTCCACTACGTATAAATTTAAACTTATTTTTTTCACAAATTGGATTAGTATTATGGATAGGCCCTATACTTAATTACCATCATGATGGGAACAGACAGTTTTTATCTGTGGATGTCTGTCATTTTTCTGTGACTCATTCTGTATCTGAGTGTTTTGTCAGAGTGATTGTTATTTGGGGTGCTTTAACTGTGCGCTCTCTCTCATGCCTCTTGGCGCATGGAGAGCTGTTTTCTGTCCTACTCTGCTCTATGCTGGACTGTTACAGTGCATAACCAGATATTAAATGGTAGAGTTTATGAATTATTCAGTATATTATACAGTTTATACACGGTGAAAGGTATGAGCATGACATACAGTATGTAAAGTTGAAAGTATTCTTCTGTTTTTTATTGGAGCATGGGTTCATGTAGTATGGTAATCGACTTCTGAGCTGTAAAAAAGCAAACCACTACCAGCAACACACATGTAAAACAATTTATGTAAACAAAGACAAGATCTTGATCACATTTGTACAACGTATTTATTCTTTTATCTCAAGTGTATTGGAAATTGGTTCATGATCTGAGTAGTAGTTTTCAAGGATATATTTTTGCAGTCAGTTTGTGGAGTCAATCTTATGTAAATTTGATCAAGGCATCTAC
The DNA here is from genome assembly GCF_018555375.3 of Anguilla rostrata. NCBI lineage: Eukaryota > Metazoa > Chordata > Actinopteri > Anguilliformes > Anguillidae > Anguilla > Anguilla rostrata. The sequence goes on from NC_057937.1 coordinate 32,674,497, forward strand.
CGTCCATGTGTGTGGATATAGAGGGGACTATTGCTGGATGGAAGTGATGGTTTTCTAATAGTTTTTTGACTGAATGATTTGGGTTGTTTCTTTGGCAGAAGTTCATATCTCCCATTACAATGTGAGCTTTTGAATAGTCTTGGATGAAGTTGGACAAGGTGTTTAACCCTCTGGGGTCAAGAGCTCCGCCGGCGGAGGTCGACAAGATGAAATTAACTTTCGTTTCTATTTGGATGATTAACTTCATGTGCTGTTATCATACAGACGCAACAAAAACTTTGACAGAAACCTTAGAATCGCGACTTTCCAATGCTCCCATTGGCAAATACTATAAATTAATTAGATCATGTATGCTTCGCTAAACTTTACTCATTACTATGTGAATTTCGCTCAGCAGGAAGTCCGCCCAAATCGCATTCACATGTTAACAACATTATAATTACTCTGCATAGAAGGAGACTAAAGGAGGGGCGATGTGAGATCCATGTGAGAAATGCCAAGTCTGCGAAAGCGGGATAGAATGTCACAGAGTGTCGCCTAATTCACTTCTTTTGAGGTGAACATTTCGTTTAATTTTGGAAAATGGTCCATCCGGAAGCCGACACTGATGAAGAGCGGTGTCATTTCGAACAGCGAACTGATCCAGCTGAGGATCAACTTCATGCGTAAGTATATTTCTTATGATCATATTGGTAAATATGTGTACTGTATTGCAACGTATCTGTGTGTTTGTAGGAATATCCAGCAATGTGCGCGTTTGTAAATTCCCACACTACGAACGATTCGAACTATTGCATCTCAAAATTATAGGCTAGGCTCTCTGCGTCTGGTTGTGTTAGAAGTATCAGGTAGACTGTATGTTTTTCGATCATATTCATAATAAATAGCTCATGCCTGGCGTGTAGTGGCGTGGCTAGGATTCTAAAACTGATGTCCTTGCACAATCGATATTAGCATACTCTAAGTAAGTTCGGGAAATAGCAATAAAATAACCACTTGGCTAAACAGACCTAGCTTAGTTCAGATTGAGGCATTGTTATTGATGAGTTGCGTGTAGTTTAGTTGGAATATCAGTGTTTATTTAGTTAAGCTAATGTTTTTTCGTTGATAGCTTGCATTATTTGTAAATGTGTGCTGTATTACATTCTCTGTGTTTTTAGGAATATTCGCTAATATGCGCACTTGTAAATTCCCACACTACAAATGATTCTAACTATTGCTTCTCAAAATTATAGGCTACCTCTCTGCGTCTGGTTGTGTTTGTTTGGTTCTTTGTTTGTATATGATGTCACATTTCATAAATTTTGTTTTCATTAGTTAGTGGTTTGTCCCTTTTTTGTAAAGCACATTTAATTTTCACCTGTTGAAGGAAGTGTGCTATATAAATAAAGTTTGATTTGATTTCACATTTCCTAACAATTTTGTTTTTATTATATTTGCAGAGATGTTGATCAGGAAACACGGCCTAGTTCACCACTAGCTTAGAGGCCAGGCAGACGTTGCAAGAGTACACCAGTCTCATCTCATCTTCTAAGCAGTTTACTTCAATAAATGTTCTAAAATCAAAAGTTGTCTTTGTTTCTGTCTTCTAAATGGCTCACTGAGTCTTTGTCTTAGTAGTGGGGAGGCATGCGGCCAGGTGTGAATAGCCTACTTAGCTGGCAGGTATTCCTACCCAATGCATATTCATTACAGAAAGGTCATTTGCCCTCCCATTCTCACCTGGTGTTGAAAAATAGTAGTCACAACACTAACTTTTAGCAATTTATTTTATATTTCTCATTGGATTTGCTAAAATATTTTGTCATCTTTTGGTACCCAAGACCTTGAAGAACACATTTCAGTGACCAAAAGTCTTATTCACAATTGTTTAGTGTGTTTTATTACAACATTCCTGTGCATGTTCAAAACTACTGTTTACAGTTTGTGTGTTTTTAGAGCAGTTTACAATCCACACATTATTATGACCTACTTACTGCTGCCATATTGTTGTAGCTGAGTTTGTGCTGAAAACAAAGATATGAAACACTTTGGAATCACTGTATATAAAGTTGATGAAATTTACACAAATGTCAGAGCATCGCACAATCACCAGTGTGCCTCGTTTTACCCTTAGACCCCAGAGAGTTAAGAAATGTATATTAGCATCTGTGGATCTATACACATAGGTTACAATCAGGACATTTGAGGTAATGGAGGTTATTTGGAATTTGTCTTCTGTACCTTGGTTTAACAAGACAAAATCTGGAGGAAAGTAGGTTGCAATGCCTTTTCCACAGCATCATCATTGAAGTATGGTTATTTGTTGTTTAGTGTATAACATTCTGTGGGATTTACAGTGTCTTGTTAACCAAATGTGCTGGTAACCATCGCTGTCTATCCCGACATCTCCTTCTTGTATCTAGAAACATGCAGAATTAGTAAGAAAATGGAAACACTGAGTTCTTGCTATTTGTTGAATAGCAGTGATCAATGTAAACATGACTGGGTATATGGTAATAACAAATAATCTTAAACAATCGCAACAGTAATCACCTGGAGCTGAACAGGCATATGTGGAAGGACGGCAGGTGGGAGGCCGGCTTTTGGACTCTGGCTGAGGGCTGTAGTGCTTTGGTTTGCGACATTTTGTTTGGCGACGTTGGTGCACAGGACGCACTCTGAGTGGAACAGGATTGACAGGCACGTGTAATAGAGTATGATGCCTGCCATATCAAATTTGCCAGTATGTCCATCCCGTAGCCATCACTAAGGTGAACACCATCCTGACACCACAGTTGCCTGTATTAAAAACAAAAGTTGTGTAAGTATATGTAAGAAATATTAATTACAGTACAGATACACATAGACAACATGGCCAAATTTGTTTTGCTATGATACAGTAATAATACATGGAGCAACATGAATTACAACATATTTAGCATACCTATCACATAATGGAAAGAAAGCTTCTGTTGAGAAATAGCGGACATTGAGCTGAGCAGCCACTTGATGGTATTCTTCTTTAAGATGAAGTTGGTACTCCAGAGGAATGTCTCCATGACGAATAGGAAAATCCAACACAAAAAGCTATAAAGAAGAAACGAGTGTTACATCACAGTAGACAGAAGTTTGTGCACTCTCAGAATATAGGGGTGTATACGTTCATCACACATTGGATTAGAAAGCGTACCTGGGGCCAGTGATACAAAGCAGCTTGTAGAAGAGATGTAAAATCTTTTGCGGCCATCTCAATGGTGCTGCTGGACTTCAAGTTGTTGCTTGGAGCAAGTAGGCAAACTACATCAGGAGTGAGAGGAGGGTCATCAGCATGGTATATTTCCCTTCGCAAAGCGTCAGCGTCTCCTCCAGGTGTAGACATGAAGCCAAAGCAGAACCAGCCCTCTGGCATGGCAATATAGCCATCCACAAAGGATCTCAATTCATGTATCATTCGTTCTTTTCATATTCAATTGAGAATCCAAAATCGGAAAATGACAAAACAATTTGTTATTTCGTTATTCGTTTATGAATCTGACACCAAAAAACAAATAACGGTTTGTTTTTCGTACTTTCGATTTTATGCTCAGATCAAAAATAGGAAATGAAAAAACGGGCCACGGGCCGAACTTGATATTTAATTTGTCCGATTTGTGTGACCCGGAAGTTATTGACTTCTTTGTGTGTTGCACTTGATAAGCTTGCAGCAAATTTGCCAACAGTTCAGTGTGAAAGAAAGCCTGAAAAATCAAAATCACGCAGTGACTGTAAGTCCACGAATCAGTATTTTTTTGAGTAATTTGTTATCGACACCATGGCTGCACTGGAACCATACACTAATTTAAAGGACCATAACAGTGTTACTACATGTCATTGTCCATTGTCAACATCGGCCATATAGTTTACATAAACCTTGAACATTTTTCCGAAATTGCTTTATTTTTGAGATATCGTGTTTGCTTACGTTTTGTCCAGACAGACGTCATTCACTGCCATTCATGTTGAAACGGTGTGGAAAAACACTCTACGAGACTTGAAAGTTGCTAGGTATAGGTCATTCACCCTTTTGAAAATCACTACGCCATTTATTTTATCTAACATTACTGTATTACTCTAATACAAGCCATTCAAATTCGCACATAATATCAAGTTCAGGAGTGTCTCATTTAGGCGTACGCCGGCCTCAATAAGAAGCACCCTCTGTTTCTAGTTTCCGCGCAAGGAACACATTTCCTTGGCTGCATCCCATTGGCCAAAACATCTCTGGCTGGCTCTGATTGGACTTTGTAACCAGGAAGTGGTACAGACACAAGTCTGAGGTGTAACTTTCAGCCAATCATTGACCTCGATGATTGTGCTTTTTACCGCGATGCTTGTGCTCGATGCAGACCTCTAGCACATACAATTGATTTTTAATGAATTTTCAAAGATTTGACATTTAGACTGCTGCTATAGCGCCACCATCATGACTAGTTTGGCATAGGACTGGACCTGTGTGCACCGTTTTGTAAATTTTCATGCATAGGAAGGCTGTTTTAGTACACATCTTTTGGCACTATTGCGCCCCCTATAGAGCAATTTTAAAATGGTTTTGTCCTCATGATCATATACCTTCACCCAACATATCTACTGAATATCATGATGATTGTATAAAATATTGATGACTTATGGCCAATTTTGTGCTAAGAGCGCTTTGTTGAAGTTCGAGAAGTTCGTCGGTTTACAGCGGCCATACAGTTTATCCGATTGGGCCCAATAATATTGCGTTTATGTAGGTTGTTCCCCTGAGGCTCTGTATCCGATTTGGTGCTGATTGGGCCAAAATGGAAAAAGCTCTGTAGAAAAACCTGTTTTTCAAAAAAGTCGGACAAACAATATGGCGGACATAGGTGGTCCCGATCTGACTTATGGTGTGGGAGTTATGGCCTTTTAAGTATGACCCTTTGTTATAGCGCCACCATCTGACCGACATAGGTGATTTGTAGTGCCTGAGTAGTGGGGGGCTATAGGAACCCACCTACCAAATTTGGTTGGTCTAGGACTTATGATTGCTGAGCCTCAGACACTTTTAGCGGAGAAAAATAAGAATAATCCTAACAGATACAATAGGGTTCCAGCAGCTTCGCTGCTTGGACCCCTAATAATATGTGAGATAATAGTAGTGTGATTGCCGAAGGCAACCACACTAAAAATTAATCATTTAGGAAGAACTATGTAATATTTACCGTAAAGTAAATTACTGTAAAGTAAAGTATTGGGACGGGGTGGAAGAAGGTGATAAACCTCCGTCCAAACACTTTCAGACTGTTGGTGTTAACACTCTGGAGAAGGTATTTATAGTAGCTCAGGAAAGCTGATGGCTTTGCAGCCACAGACTGCAAAGCCTGGTCCTGGTTCCACTGGTTCATGCCTTCCAGCAGGTACAGATGTAAGTTTAGGCCATTAGCCTGTGTGCCTAAGAACAATCTGTACATACTCATTGTCTTTACAAGAGAGGCAACTTAATTTTTAATACAGTAATTTATTACTGAGTATGATTTGACTCTATATGCTAAACATATTCTTTATTAGTTTCATTTGAAAATCTGTATAAAAAATAATGTTTGACTGTTTCCTGATTAAATGGTTAAAACTCACCTGGGTTGAACCTGTTCAGGTGGAAGTAAATGGATTCCAGGGATGATGAACATCTGGCACAGGTGTACTTTGTCAGCACTATGCCCTCTCAGGTGGAGGTAAATGGATTCCAGGGATGATGAACATCTGGCACACCTGTACTTTGTCAGCACTATGCCCTCTCTGGTAGTGGTCCCCATCTCCATATAAAGGGGCACACCTGGAATGGCTTGAATGCACTTCACGTGCCTCTTCTGCACATGCCAGATGTGCTCCGTTCTCTCATTATACTAGGCAGGAGCCCCCGTCAGGTCTTTGCCTTTCTCACCCATCAGCTCCTGCAGCAGGCTGTCAATGAGGCGGATGCTGGTCACCTCACCTTGGGTCCTGCGTTTGCAGTAGAGGGCCAGTTCATCTTTGCTGATGCTTCAGTCCACCAGAGCATCAGTGATGCCAGGCACACCCTCATGCTTAAGTGTTGCTGTCTTTGCTATGCGTAGCAGGGCTACATTACATTACGTTTATTTAGCAGGCGCTTTTATTTAAAGTGACGTACAAAAGTGCATATCAAGGTCATTGGAACAACTACAAAACACAGGTTTGATAAGGTACAATACTCATTTCGTACAGTTATTCATAGCCAACAACACAGTCCAGTTCACACAGTGAACATTATTCTGACCTAACTTATGCTAAGTCAGACTAGGGGGAAGTATAAGCTACAATATTAGGATGAAAATACAAATCAAGTGCTGAAATGGAGGTACATGTAACATGAGTGGCATGAAAGAGGGGAATTTAAGTGAAATGATTTGTAGAGTGATAGCAGTTAGTCCAAGTATAGTCTGAAGATATGCGTCTTCAGACCATGGCGGAAGATGGGTAGAGAGGGAGAGGTTTGAAGAGGGACAGGGAGTTCGTTCCACCACTGGGGAGCTAGAGAAGCTCCGTGAGAAGGATGAGCGAACCCTTTACCCGGATGGGAGGGGGTGCAAGGCGCCCTGCTGCTGCAGAGTGGAGTGGTCGAGCAGGCGTATAGAATTAAATCATGTCCTGTAAGTAGACAGGGGCCGTCCTGTTTGCTGCTGTGCACGCAAGGATCAGGACTTTGAACCTGATCCTGGCAGCGACCGGTAGCCAGTGGAGTGACCTCAGCAGAGGAGTGACGTGGAAGAACTTGGAAAGGTTGAAGATGAGTCAGGCAGCAGCATTTTGAATGATCTGTAGTGGCTGTATAGCACAAGCTGGCAGGCTTGCAAGGAGAGAGTAGATCAGTAGAGCAGTAATCAAGATGGGAGGTCATCATAGCCAGGACAAGCAGCTGGGTGGAGTGTGTAGTCAGGTATGGGCAAATCCTCCTGATGTGGTACAGGAGGAATCTGCAGGACCATGACGTTGCCTTGATGTGCTAGCTGAGGTCTGGCTGGTTGTCCAGGACCACCCCCAGGCTCTTTCCAGAAAGAGGCAGTCACTGTGCTGCCATCAACCATGATTGAGAGCTAACGTAGCAGGGAGGTCTTGTATGGGAAGAACAGCAGCTCACATGAGCTAAGATTAGAATCGTTCATTATCTGCTTACTCTGTAAACATGTAAGTAGGTATGTGTTAGTCCTACTATTTATATGAACACATTGTGTGTACATGTAATGTGCAAATAATGACCAAACAACTAGCTTCTCTTATGGTATTCATTTAGCCTTGCTTTTTTTTTTGTTTTGTTTTTTTTGTGTAGAATATATTAAACTGAACTGCTTGTATGAAATGTGCTATATAAATAAAATCTGATTGACTAAATAGTTATTACATTCATACCTTCTTTTTGAAGTCCATTTTCAAAATGGATCCAAATGTGCACGTGATGCCGTTTGTGGCCTGTATCTGATCTATCCGGCTCATGATGTACTTCTCATGAACTGTTAAGGCCCAGCGGTCAGTTGGGATAGCCACAGGCTCAGGAGGATCCTGGAAAACCACTGGGAAGAGGCCTGTATGTCTGGCAAATGCACCTCACTCACCAAGGTACCTGCAGAGGTGCTGCAACCACTCTTCATTCTGGTTCTCCTTGAGCTGCCTGACCATACGGTTACCCAGCATCCTCTCTTGCATCATGCAAATGACACTGTCACAAGTATATCTGTGTGAACAATACATTCTGCATAAGTTGCTTGTGTATCAAAGCCCCCTCTGAGGTTTAACAAGAATGTAATAAAGAAGCCGCCTTTGTGTAAAGATCAGAACTCACTGGTCGGTCAGAATGATCCAGACCTCTGACCAGTGAAAGAGATCCAGCTTGTTCAGCACTGTCTTACTGGATGACAGGTGCATTACCCTGCAACCACTGCACCTGAGGGTCTCGGTAATAATGAGGTAATAACTGTCAATATCCAGGACCTGCCGCGCACCCTCTTACGAACTCCTGCCCCAGTTAGCAGCTGGCCACATTCTGGACAGAGTAGCTTGACTTCCCATTAGTGGTAGGGCACCCACACCAGGAGCCTATGATTGAAAATCAGGCTCAGGTGTGCCAGCCTAATTGTAGATGAGTGCTGGGGCAGGTGGGTCGTACCACAGCTGGAGGTCAGCCTCTGATTTTCCCACAGTGCGCTTGCGATCCATTGCCTGAGGGATGCCTGGTCTCATCTCTGTAGGCAACCAAACTGGATCGCCTCCAGGAGCCACTGACTTGGTCCTCACATGGGGCTGTACAGTAGGGAGGCAGGGAGAAAGGGGAGATTGTCTGAATATATTTTGTTGGACTAGACTGAGGCTGGTGTTCAGAAGTGGTTGGCACTGATGTTGTGGATCCAGGAGTGGTGGCAGTGGTGGAAACGTGCTAGAAGTAAGATGACTTAGAAATAGTCAAACAAAATGGCTTGAATAATAATTGATCAACCAATCTGATAAAACATAAACAGCACGTAATACAAAACCAAGTAATCAAATCCTGCATGTTACAACAAACCTAAGCAGACTTCCTAGCCAAACTGATGTTTGGCTTTGCCACAATGCTGTGCGTCCCACCAAATCGAGGCTTCACAAACTGGGAAAGAATGACATGTCAGAATAAGGAAAAAACACCAAAGAACACTGTCGCATGCCAGCATGACACCCCTGGGAGGCAGCAGTTCCGAGAAACATCATTGGTTGCCGCATAGAGAGAGACCGCACACACACAAACATAAAATGAAATAAACAAACATCTTCACCCTTCCCCCTCACAGGTTCCGAGCAAAAACAATAAACTAAAACAACAAACTAAAATAAGAAACACAAAAAGTAAAACAGAGTGACCGCTTTCAAGCACGCCGCTCGTAGCTGGTCCACTTTCTAACTGTGGAGAAGAACACTCCTTTAAGCTCCTTTTACGGCGGACCAAATGCCACAGGCACCAATCCAAACGAAATGTTAAACCTTCTAATTCAGTTAGAATTAGCTGTCTTGGTGAAAGGGTAGAAAGTTCAGTCGTGGGAAATTTTATATATATTCACCATTCCTAAATTGAGGGGTGGCTGTGGGGAGGATGTGTACGAGGATGCTGTGGGGTAGAGGGAGCAGCAGTAGCAGCAGAGGATGTGCCTGGTCCAGCTTCAGGGGCTGACGCAGATGTCAGACCGCTGGTGGGCTGAGCCAATTAAACAGAAAAAAGATCCATTACAATCAATACAATCTACCTCCACATATATTATGTCTATCAGTCGGCTATGTTAACATTACTTTCACAGAGTGGAATCCACAGACACAGTTCTTTGTCCCCCCCAAACAGATGTCTGCCCCCTTTATTGGAATGGACCTATCTATCTGTAAGAAATCAAAATTGGGCCTTTATCTACAAGCATACCAAACATCTACAGTATCATGTCATATTAAAGTTATGTTTCCTTTGATTTTCAAAATTACATTATCTAACAGTTTTGCCTGGTCTGACAGTGTTGCATCAGTTGTACCTTTTGGTAGAGGTTGTACCAATTCTTCTGTCTTGGGGCTGGCCTGTTCCCAGCCTGGGAGGGCCAGACCCCTGTGCCCACTAACTGACTCAGGCTGGCCATCCACTCATCTCCCATGGCATTATGAGATTTTTCTTTAGATGCCACCAGAGGTCACTTAATGTGACGGCAATGTTAGTAACACAAAAAATGTTAATCTCTTGAAGAGACAGGCCTGATGTTCGTAACAAAAAGACAGAAAGGTTAAATTCACATAGCCAACTGTGGGACCATATGCAAGGTCACAAAATGCTCAAATAACATTCATTTGTATTGAGTTGTCTTGGGGGCTAAGGTGTTAGCCCCTGCCTGACTAGTTCTTTGACACTATTGTTTAAGACATCTCTGGAACCAGCCAGACCTCAGGGCATCCTCTGCATAATCCCCAATACACAAATATACAACATCATCTGTATGTTCCCTGACCATGAGGTACAGTATTAGCACCTGCTCGATTGGTTCCAAGACACTACTGTTACAAGACATCTCTGGAACCAGCCAGACATTAGGGCATCCTCTGCACAATCTACAGTCCACAAATACACTGTCATCATTTTAAGAAATACATAAATACATTATCACAACACCAAGGGGAGCTTGTTATGCAGGCTAACCAGTATTTCATATAGGACTACCAATCAAAAGATCATTATCATACTACATATATGCATCTATCAAAGTTAATGTGAACTATATCTGACTTGATTTATATTCAACTCAAGTCAATCTAACAGGGAATCACTGTCAGTCCAATTAACTTCATTTTATATGTCTATGTCAACTAGGATAGATTACGCTGCTATTCTAGGACATACACCATGTCAGTGCTCCACAGAATATCACAATAATAGTTAACATATTAATTACACTGAGCATGCATTCAGTGTATGTTTGCATTGGTCAGCTCTCAAATGTTAAACAGCAATATTTGAAACTTGATAACTTTTATGTAAAAGGGACATGCACAGTCACAACTGATATGTTGTCAAAAACATTTACGGAAGAGGGGACATTAAATGTGGCAAAACATTCAGTCTGGACAAAAATGTGACTAAAATAATGCTCTTTGTCATTTTTGTCTTGACTAGAATGAATGCACAACTAAAATATGCCTAAAACGTAAATACATTTTAGTCAAAATACTAAGACCATGACTAAATCAAAAACTGGTTGCAAAACACCACTGGCGTAAAACTAAGGAAATTAATCACATATGCTTTAAGTGAAATGTTTGCATTTGCCGAAAGCCTCAAAAGACAGGAAATTAAATTGATTAGCCTAACGATAACATCAGCATGCTCTCCATCAAGATGTACCAGTACAGATCTTTGACAACTGCTACAGCCCTGTACTGTATACGTCTACTCTACTTCAAATAAGATGTATGGACCACTGGGCAGACTGCTTAAGATTCAAACCTACTCTGAAGAGTATGAATTAGGCCCTTTGAGAGAATGTTTGAATCTTAAGCAATCTGCCCAGTGGTGAGTACATGTTGTCTGAAGAACAGTATACATATACAGAGCTTTAGCAGTTGAGCTTGAGCAGGCTGATGTTAGTGTTAGGGCTGATCAATATATGTAATATATGTCCTGTCTTTTGAGGCTTAAATATATATATATATATATATATATATATATATATATATATATATATATATATATATATTAATTCACAAATAAAAAACTGTAAACTAAGAATGTTTCTATGTGGAGCTTATGTCCAAAGAAATGGAGGTTAGGCTAATTGGTCTGTCTAAATTGCCCATAGGAATGAGGGTATGAGTGTGTTAGTGAATGGTGTGTGCCCTGCAATGTTTTGGTGATCAGTCCATGGTGTATTCCTCTCGCCCAGTGCATTCTGAGAGGCTCAATGCTTTCAGTATCAGTAGACATTAATCCATCTGATGATGTTTGACAGGAGAACCTTCCCTTTTCTTCTTGTGGACCTAATATTGAACACATAATGGCAGGCTAATCACTCAGCAAGAAACATGAGCACATCAGCTTAACCGTCTGAAAGCTCCATTCTGAGAAACCCTGGGTATGACATTACATTTCTGAGAAATAACAGGCTTTGAGCCTGTCTTCCCAATAAACTGCCAGCAAGTCTCACAAGTCATCATCATAATCCCAGATAATGGTATTCATTGATGACTAATTTTAAAGGTATCACAAAGGAACTGTACCACTGCTGTAAAAATAGCAAAGTTCTATTTTGTCTAAATGTAACTGAAAGATCATTTGCATTCATATATACATATTAATTAACCAATAATGAGATGATAAAAACATTTTCTCTGCAGGTATAGGTCTACTAATCTATTGCAAGTGAAATAGGGTAAAAAATGAGTTTTTTATCAACGGTTTTTTTCAATCTGACTAAATTAAAAAGCTATTCAGTTCTACATTTTCCAGCAAAGTGCTTTTCATTTATCTTCTCAAATGTGTTATTACCTTTTGCCATTTAAAAACCCTTTCAATTTATATAATGGTAAATGTAATTTCCAGCAGCCTTTCTGATAGGTAATTGCAATATAGATTTCTGGGATAGCCTGTCATTTCCAGCTATATTAATCTGCGGGTAATAAACTTTAAATATATACTTAAAATGAGATGTTTTCAATAAATATAATGAACTTTTTTTCAGTGCCATAATGACCTCTTGTGGAATGTAGCAACATTGCAGTGATTTGTCTTTTTGTACATTTCAATGCTCATTTTTTGCCCCATAAAAAGGAACATTCCATGAAAACCCACAATTTAATATGCCATCCTTTATCTAAAATAGGACTGGAATCCTTTCACTCATTTTTATTGTGTACATAATTTAAAGGAAAGTGCCACCACATACCAATTTAACGCAGTGTGCCATTTCTTAGACAAAATGTTTGGGATCCTTTGACTCATGGAATTGATCCCAGTACATTTGATGCTCTAGTACATTGTGAAATTGGCAAATATATCTTAGGTACCAGTCGTAAAAAGCACAATTTGACATTTTCCTTTTCAGGCATCAATCTCCTATATTGCTTCTTTTGTCATGAATTTCAATTTATCAAGGAAAATGAGGTACAAAAAAGAGTTTTACTCTTCTTTCTATCTTATAGAAAACATTTTTAGAGAGTGAACACCCTAGGACACAGCCATCTCTAGCCTGCTTCCTCCATTAAACTGTGGCATTGTCACGTTGGATGTCAGATGTGGAACTCCCCTAAAGCAACACTAAATCCAGTGCAGGTTACTGCATATTTTTATAGGACGGTCACCTTTTAATTTTTTCTTTCACTCGGATAACATTTATGGCCCAAACTATTTGTATAAAAATAATATAGAAAATGTTTTTAATAACAGATATATAAAACAAATATCCTTGTGCAGATATGATTTGCATAGCCTCCCGAAGAGCCAGAAATACATTTTTATCCCCCTGTAGGAGGCATGAGTCTTTGGTCTTAATGTCAAAAGCCATATATTCTCCTATGTTGAATCCTACACGACAAGGCACATTCAATAAATAAAAAATACATATATATTTGAAAATATTTCATTGCAGAATGTTTTTGCCACCCAAGACACTTGTATTATGTAAAATAAAATAAAAAGCAAATTCTTAAACTTTTTTTCTGCCAGGTTAGAATATCACATTTCCCAATGTCCTGAACCAAGGTCATACTACATATATGGGGGGGGCCCGTACCCACTTTTAGCAAGACATTCTCAGCTACATGTTGGTTGAGCTCATGCTCTCCGGTGATTCAGGCAAACTTTGGACCTGAAAATACCATTGAATTAGGCAAACTGTGTATACTCACGGCTCTGTGAATCAAGTTCTGAGGCTTAATATCCTCCCAGAAGGATTGCCAGCTTCCATAGTGCGGGAGGAAGCTGATAGAACTGGGGGCTAGTGCTTGCTGGGCTGTCTGCTATTATTTTATTAACTGCTTTTCAATAAAAGACAGTGTTCTATTTTGCTTATCATGTCTTGTGGCAGGTGAGCTCCTGAGGGAAAAAAAACCTGGTACGGTTAAGTGACGGGTCAGTTCAGCAGCCTCCTGACACCACCACACCTGCGAATACTGCATAAACTACTTTGAGGTATCCCAGGGTGTGGCTGTCATGGTAGTTTTGTCTTCACATTTCATGGATTAACATTGTTTGAATTGAGGGGGTGTGGCTAGGTAGATGCTGCTGATGCTCCAAACTATTGGAAATCAAGAGCATACTGAGACAACCTCAACCCCCAATCCCAATCAAAATTTTGGATGGAAAATTATTTTGGATGAAATAATTGAGGAATCATACCATACCATAATGAATCAGAATACAGAGTAGAAGAAGTCTAGTCAGTGTGTTGAATTTCCTGGTAGAGAAGTAGGATTTAGGGCAGGGAAATAAAGAAAAGGAAATCAGGAAAAGGTAGTCAACATGACATCACTTCTTTCACTGACTGCTTCAGATGCAAAGTGCAGATTATGGTTTTTGGCAGTGAACATGGTGGTATATTCCCATGCTAAAGCCTACATCGGTTTCTCATTCTCAGAAGCTTGACCTATGAAAACAATGTCCAGCGCCATGGTTGGACCGAATGTGAACTGAAAGTTTTTTGGGCTGCTGCAATAGAAGCAGGCTCAACAGTTTGGCTCAGTGTGTTATGGTGAGAACTTGTGCCCCCCATACCCTCTGTAATGCCTTTAAGAGCAGTTTCACTGCATGGCAGTTGGAAAACACAGCTTGTTCAGGCAACAGCCAATGTTTAGCTTTGCTAATGCAGAGCAAGTAGGATTTACAATCTGCCAAGGGTGCTAATTGGTTTTCATGATGTTTGGCCATTATGAACCCGCAGAAGAACATCTGTGCCATACTGTCGATGCTGGCAGAGGAAGCAGAGGTCAACAGGTGCCCTGTGGATAGGGGCTTGTTCGCCTTTCTCACGTCTAGCTGATTAATTGCTGAACTCCATGTGCAAGCAGATGTTCTATCTCAGTTGGCACACCTCTCCAATTTTTTTTTTTTTAAGGAAAGAAGTGCACTTCCTGGCTCAGATGGAACAGGTAAATGTCCTCTCTTATTATAAAGTATATACATTGATGTTTGTTGACTAAGCATCAATTTACATGCACTTGGGGTCCCTGTGATTATATCCCTGATGCTTGTCACTGGCATCAGGGATGCAGGTGACAAGCATCAGCCTCAGGAGCCAAACCTGATTAAGCTAAATAAAAATCTGCAAGACCCCAGTGAATTATGAGCACTCCACATCGCCTCTGCACATGAGAGGGGGAGAAGGGGAAAAAGGCACTGAGCAGAGTTATGATGCCATATGTACATGAATTTTATACCTGGCGCTGATTACTGAAGTTTAACATGTAAAGCATGACCTGGTAACATTATATGGTTTACATACTACTCATTGCCCTCTTTTTTTCTGAACCTGTTTGTATCGGGTGATGGATACATATTTTAATGGTCTGCATCATACCCTGGGGAGAAGTTTCCATGCCTTTCTATGGATTTCCTCGCACCATTCATCACCTTGGAGCTACAAGTAGCAAGAAATCCTGACAGTGGGGATGTTATTTTTTTACACCACAGGACCTTGGCAGTAAAGTTTATTACCACTGAAGAGGAACTGCTGTGGTGGAGAACCTTCAAAGCAGCATTCTTTCACTGGTGCATTTCAGGTGAGAGACTGAAAGCTTTCATCAGTGCACTGTGGAATTCATGCACACTGGTAGGCAGAGAGAATGACATATGGTAATATAACACAATTTGATTGCCCTGTTTTCTCAGAGCAAGAGCCAGCTAGTGGTTATGCAGCCACTGACCTCAAAATATGAAGAGTTTGGGGTCCCAGCCTCAGCTAGCTGGCTGCAATTGCCCCGGCAGTCCCACTCAGAGTGTCTTCATTGTGAACAGTCAGTGATTTTTCAACCATGAACCAGGTGAGAAAATGGTATCTTCATTCTGTCTAGTACATTTTCATTCTGGCATATTGAAAATAAATATTTACCAAAGTATTTCTAGATAAATAATTAAAGAAAGACAAACAGGGAAGCAACATATTGTCTTCAGTAATCTGAAACTGAATATAAATGGTGAAGACTGACCTCTGAAATAGACTGCAGGGGAACAAAATACTGGCTGCATGAGAATTTCAATACATGGTCCTATATTAGAGTTCCCCTACTGAAAGAGCCATAGAAACCAAGTAAAATGAAATGCAGAGAAAGTACCTGAACAACGTGCAAACAAAGTCTGAAATAGATATGTATTTGAATTGTGTATGTTTGTTTTATTGGAAAGGGTATTGCTTGTTAATACTATCAACATGTTTTATTTATGGTCTGCTATCCCAACCAATACAACCATTCCTCTACTTTGTTTCTTGGAATACCAAAGCCAGTGGAGATAAGGTGAGCAGTGCAGGATGGACAGAATATAGGCTCATGCCAGTGACCTCAAGAGCCAAGAAAGGGAATGCTGACATTTCCAAGCTTAAGGAAGGTCGTTGAACAACCTCAGCTCAACTGGTGATGGGCTGCCACATTCGAATGGTCGTGCAAAAAGATTGTCCACAGTAGGTGGTTTGCAAGAAAAAGGTTAGCTCTCAATGGCACAATTGATGCTTCTGTTTAATGACCATCGAGACAGATTACCTTTAATCGTGCTTCAAGAATTAGCCTCCTGTCTAGTTTCCTGAAGATACCAAATTTGCTATATAATCGTACAAACATTTTCATAAAAAATTAAAAGATTCTGGTCATCATTGCCATGTGTTGCAGCACTCCAAAATATCACTCCAGCCATATGAAGTTAGAAACCCTGAAACACAGCAGGTACAGATGTTTTTCATAAGTCTAAATGTGACAATATTCAAATTAAATTCAAAATTGATAATTCAAATCAATAATACATTTTCTACCTGCATTTGAGTGTGCACATTTAGACAGAAATAAAATTAAATATCAATAATGTTCATCGATGATCATCTGAATTTTCAATACTGGAGTCTGCATAATTAATGGAAAAAATGAAAACTAAATTATGTCCAACTGATGTTTGCTTCTCTATGGCTTGCCAGCTATAACCCTCCTATATTTAAATTGAAACTTAAAATGAGAAAAAAATGGTTTACTTTTGCTCAATGTTATTGCATTACTCAAATTAAATATGAATGTGAAATGCAGTTTTGAAGTCACCACGCAAGAACCCAGTCCCAGAGGGTTGCACAATCTTGTGGTTTTTGATGTGTTTCAGAAAAATTGATCAATTTGTCATTGATTGGCTAAAGAATCCAAAGTCCTTGTTCTCAAAGCCTTAATTGGCTGCTGACACACATGCACACACAGCAGAGTTTCACACTATTGCCCTCTGGTACAAGTCTGCCAAAATTCAGAAGCAAATGCTCATTAGATAAGCATTTTCAATTCCACGT
This sequence comes from Anguilla rostrata, assembly GCF_018555375.3. Lineage (NCBI taxonomy): Eukaryota > Metazoa > Chordata > Actinopteri > Anguilliformes > Anguillidae > Anguilla > Anguilla rostrata. The sequence goes on from NC_057937.1 coordinate 32,691,512, forward strand.
TGACACACCGTACTCCTGCCAAAGTTGAAAAGAAAAAACAATTTGATATTTGCCTTTTCTTTTCTGCTTCGATGTTCCACTTTTCAGTCATTCACTGTGGGTGTGGCAAGTTTTGTGGCATGACAGTGATGCCCAAGCTGTCTTTGGGCTTTATTTTAGTGGTCTTAGCACATGGTGCAAGTGTACTTTGGGCATGGACAGACCCACATTTGCTAGTTTCACGCAGATAGTTCAAGCACAAAGTAAGGTGCAAGGTTCAAAATGGACTTAATTAATAGGTGTGTCTTGGGCATAACATGCGATAGACCAATCAGAGTGTCATCTCCTATTTCATTTAAAGGCACCTGCATTTATGCTTTGGCAAACTGCTACTATATCAGTGGATTTAGCAAGACTTTGAAAAGACAGATTTATGTGTGAGGAAAAAGACCTGCTCGTGCGCGAGTCCATTAAATTAACTGAATTAATTGCGTAATGGGATGCAAATTTTTTAAAGGTTTATTTTTCTCAATTACACTTTCAATTCTCTTTAGAATCATTTTTTTTCATTAACAGGTAAATGGAGTAATATGGAGTAACAAGTGAAATCAGTAGTTTTACTGCTGAAAGTATGGAAATGTGATCACTATCTTTACAAAATGGGAAGAATGAAGAATATTGTTAAAAATTGTGAAATTTGAATGAGTCTTTGTTTTTGTATTATTGTATTATTGAGATGTAAAAAATTCTCCCAAAATCGGATCAATATTTTGCCCATCCATTATGACAGTATTTTTATACACAATAATGTTTCACATTGTAATCTTGATATTTTAATGCATATTTGTGCATTCCACTGTGTGTGTAACAGACAGGAGGGTGTATGCGCATTGCTATCTTAATATTGCACCCATAAAATAGCAGGGAAACCGAGGCGTGGCTTAAGACCAGGTTTTGATTGGTCATAACGCAAACATTACATTCATTACATTACATTCATTTGGCAGACGCTTTTATCCAAAGCGACGTACAAAAGAAGTGCATTTCATGGTCGTAGACAACTGCTGAACACGGGTTCAGTTGCATCAAAAATAGCAATACGCAATACAAAATAGCAATACGCCGACAATAACCATGACCACAACTTGCCCACACGGGTGCAAGGTCATCTTCTATTTTAACAGCGTAGGCGCTGGACGGGGAAATGAAAACTGTATCTGTCTGAAACTAGCAAAGGCGCTTGTGTTTGGGTTGCCACCGCCATGCACCAACATGGAGCCCTTCAACTCCCTACTTTCAATAAAAACAAACCTCAATGTAGTCAATGCAGTAACTTTCCATTAATGTAATAAACTCTTAAAGTAATAGCAATTTGCAGCTTATGTCATAATCCTTATAATCCAAAATCTTATAATGTAATAATTATTACATATGGGTTTATTACATTAACAGGAAAGTTGAAATTTTTTGTTTTCCAAAAAGTTATAACTCAACTGATATATGATGTAATAACAGTCCAAATGCAACACAAAACTCATCCATTCACAGTTCCTCCAATGAGATACATCTGAAAAGAGAGTAATGTGTATGAAAACTTGTTTTTTTAAATGTTTGGGACAAATACTTTTTTTTTTTTTTTGATTTTGCTCTGTACGCTACTATTTTATATTTGTAATCAAACCATTTGCATTTTAAGTGCAGATTCCCAGCTTTAATTATTTTTATACACTTTAGTTTCACCATGTAGAAATTACAGCACAGTTCCCCCCTGCCATTTCCATAATATTTGTGACAAATGGCTTCACAGGTCTTTCAGAGTAGTCATGTATGTTGCTTCCTAAGTGCAGGTATAAGAGAGCTTTTAGTAGCTATCTACGTATCTAACTGCTATTTCTAACTGCTCTATATATTTATATTTAAATAGATACCAAATGCAGACCAAATCATACTGCATTGTATTTCTGAGAGATCATCAACAAATGCATGCAATCAAAAACAACTAAATGGTTTTCCAAAAATTCAAGTGCCGTCATGTTGACGTGGGTATGATCGATGTGACACCGGAGAAATTGATCTCACTTATGGTGAAGGATGAATCATCTGACCATATCACTATTTTTACACATCTCAGCAGATCAGTGCCTATGGTTTTTACACCACTGAACTCTCAAATGTGCATTCGTCTGTGTAATGAGGGGTTTATGAACTGCAAGCCTACTATAATATCCCTCTCTATGTAGTTGTCAACGAACTGTTCTTGTTGATAGTCTGATCACGTCCTGCATTGACATTCTCAGTCAACTGAGCTCTTCTGTTTTTCATTACATATCCCACTAATGCACAAGCTTTACAGTCATCAAACCACAATTTCTGACCCTTTTTACTGATGTCTTTCCCATAGATCTAAATAGTCACTGTTCCTTTAGTCACTGTTCCTATTGAAATAACCCTCTATGCCCATTATAGCCCTCTTTCAAAGTCACTTAGATCTTTTCCTCGTGCCATCTTGATCCAAAATTGAGGTCAACTGGGCCTGCTCAGTATTTTCATACATGCCACAGAGTATGTTAGTATGTTAATTGCTGGTCTGCCAGCATCCGCCATCAGACCCCTGCAGCTCATCCAGAATGCTGCAGCGCGTCTGGTCTACAACCTCCCCAGACATTCCCATGTCACCCCCTGCTTACTGACCTCCACTGGCTGCCTGTTATGGCTCGCATCAAATTTAAGTCCTTGGTGCTTGCATACAGGCAGCTAAGGGTCAGCACCGGGTACATTCAGAGGATCATCAGACCCTACACACCAGCCAGACCTCTCCGTTCGCCACCTCTGGACGCTTGGCACCTCCCCTCTCCGCGTCTGCACTTCCCGCTCCCGTCTGCTGTCTGTCCTGGCCCCTCGCTGGTGGAATGACCTCCCGTGACGGTCAGAACAGCAGAGAATCTCACCACTTTCAAACGCAGACTGAGACTCATCTCTTCAGCTGCACCTCTCCCCACCCCTCTCTAGCCTATAGTTCAGCTCACTGTATTTGGCTAGGATATTTGATTATGTTAGTGTATCTGGCAGGTGTTTTTGTATGATTAGGTGTGATTCCAGTGCTAGTTTGAACTGTAGATTCTTGCTTGTGAACAAGCTTACTCTACAGGGTTGGAGTCCTGATCATGTGTCACTTACTTGCACAACTTACAGTCATCAAACACAATTTGACCTTTACTGATGTCTTTCTTTTGTCACTGCCTTACATCATGAAAACCCTATGCACTTGTTGTACTGTTTCGCTCTGATAAAAGAGACTGCTGCTAATTCCATAATGCCAATGTATGTAATTAATTGCTTAATTGTATAATGCAGTACACCTGCATGGAAGCATCTGCATTCGTTATGTTTCTCCACTCATTTATTCAGGTTTTTCCTTTCCTCACCAGTCTGTATGTATCAATCAATAACGTTTAAATTGTTTATTTTCCTACTTGTGACACAGGCTACTGTCCAGGTTAATGAGGTACAGTAGAATTCAAACACTGATTGGTCAGTAAGCTTAATTTGACATGTCAAACAAGAGAAATCTGTTAAATCTGATGTTACTGGCCTAAACGGTGTTCCTCACTCCCCTTGCTATACAGTACGTGTGCACAAGATGAAAGCAGGCCTTTGGCACTGACTGTAGCCTTTTCTGAACAAAAGTCTTGTTCAGTAAGATATTGGTCCAGAACTCATTTTGAGGCAACAATATCGTTCAAGTTAATTACCTATTTGCTAGCGAGATCGACATGAATGTAGTTACAATGGCTTAAAACATTATTTCCAGCATCAAGTTGGCAAAAGCTCAAAGCTATCCGTGTCCTGACTGTGAAGCCTAACGTCCGTGAAGGAATGACACTGTGGATATTGGCACTGTGATATGAATTATTAGCGTCGCAAATTCCCTAAGAGAACTGTCGCAACAAAGATATGAAAAACGATATGAACAACATGGTTACAATGGCCTGTCAAGTTAAAACAATGTCGGCTACACACTTGTACCCTACTAGTAGTCTACATTTTTCCAGCGTTAATTTTGCAAAGCTTTATCCAAACTGTGATACATAACATTATGTTTATTATAGGCTAAATTTATTTGAACTTGTTGAGTGTTAATCAAGTTCAAGTACTGTTTTAAGCTGAACTGAAAAATAAGTCATTTTTTGATGTAGAAATGCCTTAATATCTTAACTTTCGATCACCATCAAGATTTTAATTGAATGTAATCACTAAATCTGGCATGGCATGCGGTGCCATATTTTTTACAGAAACACTAGAGTGTGATTCCAAGCGCTTTAAATAAAGTAGTACAACATGTGATTGTACTTAAAATTTATGGCTAAAGCGTAGGCTCAAGTTGAACTGCATGGGGTTTATGATTGGATTGTTTACAAAAGCATTAAATTCTTCATGGATCTCATAATTTTCCTCTCAGACTGCACCAAAGTTATGCATTTAACTCTTAAAATTTACTAAATTTCCCCCAGATCCCCCTAGAGGGGTCAGGGTACCCCCACCGCAGTTTCTCAAAATCCTGTGAGAAACAGATTTATATTATTATTGTGGCTGCAATACATTTTCATCCATTTTAGCAAATATTTATTCTGTATAATAACTGGGTGTCATAAAAGCTTTTCAAGGTTTCAAGGTGCTCTTTTCTTGCTTTGACCACTTGTCCCTCAAAAGGTCACTGCACGGCCACGAAGAGTATCATTACCTTTTATTTGTTTTTCATGTTACATTGTATTCTATTACAATCACTTTACAGACACTATTATGCACAGTGACATCACAAAAGTGGAGATGTTGTAAATTACCATTTAAGAACACACAGGTGCTTATAAAACAAATGGAATGCAGAAAAAAACATTCTACACTCACTATCAATAAACTGAGTCACTTCACTGGTAGACACAGATGATTGTCTTATCTAGACAGCTTCATTTTTGATACATATAAAATATGTTGTGTTTTTTTTTTTTTCCCATAATGTTTCTGTGGTCAGAAGGCCAGTCCTAATTTCACCAGTCACTGGAATGCTACTGCTTGAATATTGAATAGGCTAGACTACAGAATTGTCAGAAAGGCATTTTCAAAGTGTGCCCACTTGAGGGCAGCATTGCATCATTCATTCAATTCTATTATCCCACATTTTAACTTTGATAAACTACAATTGTTTTTTCAATCACTTCAAATATTTGTACTTTCTGTAACTGAGCTTCATGCAGAGTCATTTTTATTTTGTGTCATAAAGAGGACTGATGTCAGAAATTGGCCAGCTGTAATTGGTCATTTATTTTGATACTGATCCATGACAATACAAAGCTTTTTAAAGATGGTCCTGTGGAGCTTTCATGCTGAATGTTCTTTTTTTTTTACTCCAGCCAGTCAGTCAATTATACTAAATTATTTAGCCAGTCCAACAGAGTCCATTACTTAAGGCATTTCCAGAGCACAGCACACTGTTGGTCAGATACCTGATACAAAAGTCTGCATGTAAACAAGGTGTATGGGACAGATCATTGTAGGTTTTTTTTTTTTTACAAAGTGTGTCACAACCATAACGGTAAATCATTCTTAATTGATGTGCAATGTCCTTAGTTAAGTACCATGTGTACCAGTAGTACTTAACGATGGTAAGGCGATTACTGATGAGGGGGGCAGTAGGACTTTGTACAAAAATTCTGTTTTATTCAGGACATAACAGCAAGGAAATATTTAATTCAGTTACAGAACAGCAATCTACTCAGAAAAATCTACCTGATTACACGTGCTGCTGCACTATTCTCTTACTGTATTTCTGTGTAGGTGCACATGCGTTCTTGCACCATGACAGCTGGTGGTTGTTGTTTAAGTGAGTTAATTTGGGTAAACTGAGTCAATAATGGTTCAGCTAATGTACAAAAATAGGTATGAGCTGAAATGAATGTCATTCAGGGTTTAAAAAAAAAATTATTTAATTAAGTGGAAATATTTTGGACGACAGTGCAAAAGTGCATAAAAATGCAGAGCCACTGGAGGGTGCCACTGGGCACAAGTTTCTGTTGCATCCAGTAGTGGAAACGTAACCAACAGGAGTTCATCCACTGCTTGTACTAAAGGTGAAGCAGAGTGGGCTTCCCTGTAAGCCAAAATATACAGTCTACAGTATGTGTGTAGCATGCACCTGTACAGTGAGGTGAAAAAGAAAGCAAACCTTCTTTCTTCTATGTCATATAGTCCAAATAGTCCTCACCTAGTCCTGACAGTGGAGAGAGAACCTCATGTGTGTCATGAGATATATTTTACAAGAAAAAAAAAGGAAAAACATTGCATGCAAAGAATTTTTTTCTTTTCGATACCAGCAAGGAATTTGTAAGGCAGTAGAAAAAAGAAGCGGTGATAAAGGCACTAGTAGGAATTGAACCCAGAAACTCCTGTTTACTAAACAGGGAGTTCTAGTAAATACCAGACTACCATCAGATACAAAGGCCCTTAGCTTGTCTTTCAAGACTCCTTTCATTAATTTACTGAAACATCACCACAAGGTTTTCTCGTACATTTGCCAAAAGAGCACTGTGTGAGCTAGCCAGCTGCAGTGTATTTCCCGTTAGCAGGTTGGAACATTCCATCACTTTTTCCTGACCCGTTTCAAAAGGAAGAAAGACCAGTAACCCTACCCTAGCTTACAGGCTAGCCACTCAGTTAAATGGTAAATGGACTGCATTTATATAGCGCTTTTATCCAAAGTGCTTTACAATTGATGCCTCTCATTCGCCAGAGCAGTTAGGGGTTAGGGGTTAGGTGTCTTGCTCAAGGACACTTCGACACGCCCAGGGCGGGGTTTGAACCGGCAACCCTCCGACTGCCAGACAATCGGTCTTACCTCCTGAGCTATGTCGCCCCAGAAGAGAAGCTTTTCTATGTAACTGCTATATATTTACCCAAAAGCCTCGCAGTGCTCCTTTATTGAACCTGTTGATGATAGTTCAATGTTTCTGATGTCTGCAGTGTTTTGGCGGGGTGGGGGGAATGTAAAACCCAACATGGGGCTCAAACACAAGTCCCTAAAATCAAGCCTCTCAGGCTCTAGTGACTGAGCTAACCAGACAAGCCAACCTGAATGGGGCCAACTCCTTATTGGCTGTAACACAACCTTGTCACCTGACCATTTTATGTAGGACAGACAGCTGGTTTCAGCACAACAACCACAAGACCCGCCGGTAGTCCAACAGACCTGCACGCGCGTGTCCAGGGACGACAGGCATTTCTCTAATTTGTTGTCATCTCAGCTCGTTTAATCACATGAATGACCACATCACTGGCCCTGGCCTTGTACTCACCATTGTTCGCACAGAACCAAGTAGAGAATTCTACCTCAGACATTTTAGTTAAACTCTTAGGATCAGTTTCCTAGACAAGGATTAAGCCTAGACTAAAAACTTTTCCCCAATGGAAGTATCCACTGGAAAGGTAAACTTAAATCTTGAACTAGGCGTAATCCTTGTCAAGAAATGAGCCCTTGAATGCTTGACTATGTTCTAAGACAGTCGACATCGCGTGAGTTTCAGTCGAAAGAATAGCCTCCTCACAGAGTCAAATTTATGGAAGTGAAATTTGTAACCCTCACCATGTACAGTGATGTGAAAAAGAAAGCACACCCCTCTTTCAATTCTATTGTTTTTCAAATTAGGACAAACCCTCATCTAGTCCACACCAATTCCTGACAAGTAGACATTTGCATAGCATGATATAATTGTAATTGCACAATGCATGCTGATATGAACACAGAATTGAGGCCATGAAAACAACCTCATCCATAGTCATGACAGGCAGGGCTGGAGCCTGATTGTACGTTTATGTGCATTTAAGTTCTCCTGCTGGGGGAATCAGGAGATCAGAGTCTGCCTAAAGAATTACTGCTGCAGTCAGGTGAAGTTTGACCTCTGTCACACGTGTGTTATACTCCACACACTACCAAACAGCACAGCACCAGAGCAATAGGCAGAAGCATACACATGCTGGATACTGACCTCTACTGACTCACGTGGAGGCGGGAGGTAAGGGATGAGAACTGCAGAAGGGTGAGAAGACGACTTAAATGGTGCTGGAGGAGAGACATGCCCCACTCTGTGGAATGGGGGCAAACAAGCCATAAGACCTGCATGGGAGAATACATACTGTATGTGGAGAGCTTGCTTGACGCCATGTGCAGACAGTGCATGGATGAGGAAGGTCTTTCCTGTGGGAGAGATGTCATGTTTATATTAAATAATGTGTGAGAGAAATGTGTGTGTATATGTGTGTGTGTGTGTGTGTGTGTGTACCTCATACCATGCCATGAACCCCCCAGGCGCCTTCTGGCCCAGAAGAATGAAGCTGGCTGAACAACCAAAGCTGAAAAAAAGATACTCCAGTTAACAACTCTTATATTTAATTACTAGATTATTATATTTAAGCACTAAATAAAATAATGTGAATTACTGTATTTACAGAAAGTGTGTGAAATTAGTGTTTGGGGTTTCAACATGCAGCAGACTGATTTGCCTCAAGGCAAGCTGTGGCCCCACATGACCCACTAGCTGGCGAATGGTAGTCCCCTCCCGCTGGGAGAGCAGAGGGGAGTACCATTCGCATCTGTTTAGAAACTAAGAGAAAGATAGATGGCTAGAACCCAAGTGTGTAAGCTGACTTACTGGAGAATACCTCCGGTAACTGTAGGGCCAGCTCAGTCTATGCTCTCCAGTGAGTGCCGTCCTGGCCTACAGGGGTGTTTCACTTTGTTTCGTTTGAATAGGTTGTTCCACAAAAAATAAACAAAGCCGATTCTCCAACAATCCAAAAAGGGGTGAAAGTTGCAACAGCGTCCTGCAAGGGATTCCATGCCCTTCCAATTTGCCTTCTTGAAACAGCTGTGCACATTCAAAAAAAACTTCCCATCTGCACAGGTGTGTTTAATCAAACTGGTTGGAACTTATTACCGCTTTGGGTGTACAACCTTACATTCTCTCCTTGGCAGGGGCATGCACAGACATTTTGAGAGGCAAGGGCTCAAGCCAATAAAAAGATCATCCCACCCCGACCTGACGTCAGCACAATACATCATGACATTGTATGAAAACTCACTCTCTCACACATGCATGCACACACACATACATACACAGACTTGTGCGCTTGTGTCACGTCACTCACATGACAAAAGCAGCTGCTGCCCCCGTTGCCCTTGACATTTAGTTTTATAATGACTACAGTGATTTAATTAGGGTTGATTACAGTAATCATAATTCTAACAATAACAGCAGCAAAAACACAATAATAATAATAATAATAAAGGGGCAGTGGCTCGAGCCACTGTAGCCACCCTCTCTGCATGTCCCTGCTCCTTGGGTTTCCAGCCATTTAAACAGAAAAGAAAGGAAGAGGAGAAACTAAAGGGACTAGAGCTCCCCATTCATCCTAACACCTGGGATGACATTCCTCTCTTTCATGATCTGTTCCACCTGATGGATATACCCTTCTATAAGGACACAATGGGTTCAGTTAAGAGTGTGAGTGTTGAGTGTATGTGTTTTTGTGCACGCACGCATGCGTGTCTGGAGAGGGAGAAGTGTGGAAGTGTATCTGCTGGAGTCATAACCATACTGTGCAATACCCTATCACAAGGGCCAATGCAGATCAGCAGGGCGACGACACAGCAGTAGTCCAAGTACAGCAAGCCTTGAGGTTTGATCTGTAATCCTGTGCATTTTTGGGGTTTGAGTCACCAAGGGTAAGACCATGTCTCAGTTTACCTTGTAATAATTTTTTCTTATCTTGTGACACACATTTTTTCAGACAACTTTGGCCAGAAAGAAATAAGTGACTGAACACATTAATAGCACATTTATGAAGAGCTATACAGACAGCATACTTTCAACTTTATCATCCAACCCCAAACCCGCCAGTATAAAGTCCCTCTCCTGTCTCAGGACTACCAAATAGCGTTACATTGGTTTTTAACAGTTTAAATTGCCTCACAGTCATCATCCACCTTCTAACTCCACTTGCCATGGTTTCATCAGTGCCAAGGACAAATTCAGACAAATATGTGCGTTATCAGTGGTTGAGGTGATTATCTGAGTGGGGAAAATGTATTTTTTGAAGGAATCCTCTCCGCTGTTTAGATCTAAAATTCTAGTAATCATCTAAAATTTAATACAGAATTCAATGTTTTGAGAATAACAAGGTAGAAATGTTAAAAAGGTGCATGTTTAGAGTAAGGCTGCACAAACACAAAGGAGCAGATCACATTTGACTTTAGTTTCTCATTCCATCATTTTAGAGGCCCAGACTTCTGGCATGAAAAGAGATTTCATGCAGGTCAATTCAGAAGTAGTGAGAAAGGAGAGATGCATACTAACTCAGTAGCGCATCTTAGCGCAGGTGGTTGAGAAATGGCCGTCTCAAAGATCATGCTTGCGATGCTCTCAGGCACTACCCTGTGTTGATGGTAAGCTTGGCCACCGGTTTCACAAGGTGCTGGAACACCTTGGGGGCTAGCTGACCAGTACCGAACTGAGGCTTTCAAAGGACGGGTGCTCGTCACCGCTGATGTCCAGGAGTGCCTGTAGCGCCTCGTCTTCCAAGGACACCACCAGATGAAAGCCCCTCCCCTGCTCGGTCTAGCCTGTCGCATCTGCGACGAGGTTAAACTGTGCAAGGTAAGCTTTACAACTCCTTTTTCCATCAAACCGCCGCACTTTTGTGCTCAGCACCGCATGTCCACAAGTTGCTAGCGCTAACAGTGGATTTCAGTGCAAGCTAAACCATCACAAGGGGCATGCTAACTGCTTCAGTGCAACGGATTTTACGATTGTCGACCATGGGCGGAATGTGCGTTTTCATAAGCTTAATTACTTTGGTAATGGTAATTGTACCTATCTCTCAGTCAAAACGCATTTTTAAAAGATATGAATAGATGGTATTCATGTATTTGTACAGCTGATAAAGACATGCAGTTCCCTCCACAAGTAATGACATTCCAAACGAAGATTCTGTCACTGTTCGTGAGATTTAAACTTGATTTTCTGAGATGTGAGTGCTGGAGGCCTGTGCCCCAGAGCTTTAAGTCTAGCAACACCTCTGGCAGAGGATATCACAAAATTATTCCCTTATTAGTGGCCAAATACATGTAGTACTTGGTCGAGAAACCTAGCATAGCCTATACGCATATACAGCCGCACCACGCAACAGCCAGACATTTTATGAATTTAAATAATAAATAAATAGTATGAACCAATTCCCTCCCCATCACATTGGTTTCCAGAATAACAAAGCCATGCTTCCGTTGCCAAAATGTTTTTGATGACGTCATGGCCTAAATTTTAATCATGGGCCATAATTAAAATTTGATACACAACAGAGCACAGAATATGGCTGGCTATTTTCCGTCCAATCCTGGCCTAGTTTGCGTTGTTGCCGTTCTCGTTGTTAGTGTTAATCAGTTTAACCATCAGGGTCCAAGTTGAACTATGCGGTTGTTCCCTGCACTTGGACCGGTACTTCTCTCTAGGGGTTTCGTCATACTTGTTCCTGGTTATGGTTATACACTTTGTTGTACGTCGCTCTGGATAAGAGCGTCTGACAAATGCCTGTAATGTAATGTAATGTAATGTAATGTTTGTGACCATAAACTGTACACACCAAACAGCGGCCAGCTATTTAGACAGCCGCCATTACACGATTAATTTTTAATAATGACTTAAAAGGATCTGCATATTAAATCCATATTAAAATGATTTAAATCCATGGTTAAAATCACTGCTACAGAGTAAAGTTTGCCTACTTTCGCCTACCTGGGTTCTTGCCGGAAACATATTAGCCCAAAAGCAAATTTGTTTTTCTTCAATATCCAAAGTAGAGTGTTATTGAATTTTTCTCATGTTTTCTCGAGTAGAAGGCAGTCCTCAAACCAAGAAATAACGAATGAATTCGAGTACATTGCTACATTTAAGTACGCTGCACTTCATTGTTTAGTAATAGTACAGAATACACAGCTGATTTGGAAACGAAACGTCATAATTAACTTTAACAGTAAATCGTTTTCAGTGCTACATACTGTGACGCTAATGGAAAGTTGAACAATAACAAAAATAATATTTAAACAGTATTTTCTTATGAAATATTTTATGACGTAGCTTGTAACAAGCTGACGTACTGTAGCCTATATATATATATATATATATATATATACACACACACACACACACATACATACACAGATGACCTAATTTATCATACAGACTTTTTATTTCCTACCCGAATTATGTTCATGGAGAAGGGTGTTTACAAATAAATAAATAAGTAATTAATTAATTATCATAATTTTTGTTAAAATCCCAAATGGTTAATTGTCTTAGACTAAACCTGACCCTTCATATTAGCACATGTATTGACACAAATGGTTTGAATACTGTATGGAGCCATCTCCTCAAGAGTTATTTACAATTTCTAATCACCACTGATCCTATTGTTGATATGGAAAACTCGCTGTATCCAATGTCTGTATTGGCTTACGCTCATATTTTATAGACCTATGCTATTTCTGCATGTAGGTTCTTGCTTTAGATCACAAACGCCTGAATGCCACGATGGAGCAAATCTAAGTGGTCAAACAAAGTAAGTAATTAGAAATGATGAAATTAAATGAGATTCTAATGTTAGCACAGCAGGTGACTCCACGAGGCAGCTGTATTTGCATTGTATATGGCACTGGACTGACCGGAGGACCTAATTAGCAGCTATAAAATATATGAAGCCCAAACTGTAAATCTTAATCAAACTAGAAACTAAAAATGATTTGTTAATGTTATTACCATATTGAGGTTAAGCATTTATGCATTTCATCTCATATTGTTTAAAACGGTATGATTCAATGTTGAACAGGAAAATAATATGCACACCACTTGATAGAAGAGAGAAACACCCCTCGAGAGAAAAAGTGCTTAGCAATGTTTAGAAAAGTGTAGGCTAGGTAGGCCAATTTATCATTTATCAGTGCTTAAATACAAGATGATATAAAGCAAGAACAGAAGTTTGGTTAATTTTCTGTTTCTGTATGTACTGTACAAGTCCTTTCTTTCAATATTGGCTTCTCCATTTTTGGATTCTTAGGCAACAAATGGCAACTGCTTTTGATCATTTATTTAAAATAAATGGTTTCATTTATTAGCAGTTATGTTTTTGTTTGTTAATGGTTTAATAAAGGTTAGCACTATTCATGTATGCTTGCATTAGTCTACTTACCTAACTCTACACATTGGTTAAAGATCCCATTCAATCATTTTTTTACTTTGAAAGTGTTCATCAAGGTATAAAAACATGTATACTTACCTTTTCCAAATGTATAAAAACGGAAACAATAAAATACATTTTTTATGTGAAGTAAAATACTTCTGAACAGGAGAGCCCAACAACTGAGTTGGTGTATTTCTTCTATTACAAACATTCACACGTTCATAGCCCACAAATGGACTCACTATAGAACAGGGAGAACTACATGGTAAGGATAGCCACTGACATCGAAGGCACAGAAACTAACTGAATCAGTGGTAGGGTCAGAACGCTACAGCTGCACATGTAGAAACTAACAGGCCTCCCTGCTAGGGTGTAACTCTAAACTCTAGTCAATCACAATGATAAGAACATCCCTGCTGTCACATCAGGTGTGGGATCTGAAATAGTCAGTCCTGCAAATCAGCATACGTCAGAATGGCCACAAGCCATCTAAGGTACGGTAGCAAGCTTTTGATATGGAAACTCTGGTAGTCTGTCATCAAGCTTATACCAAAAATTCCATAGCTTGCTAGCTATCAAATTTAATTTAATTTGATAAAGTTATACTATATCATCTTTTTGAACCCTTTCACTGTGCACCCTGTAGACACACTATAGAATTAGCCAGCTAACTTCTTCATCCCTGAAAAGCTATATTTTACTTTTACACTGTTTTTAAACTTTGATCCCTACACAGCTGTTTATATCACAAACCATGATGACAGTACACTCTGGTGCATTCATGTACGATATAATTTGAAATACCATCACTGCTGATTGGTTTAAAAAAATACATTTTTTTTAAACATATGTAAATTAGGTAAATCGCCATGGTAATAATTCAAGGACCAATACTAAATTCTCCAGTAGAAGGCAGTAGACCTAATTTCAATTGAATAACAAATGCTTAGAATGACAGTACTTATTTTCTTTGTATAATTATAACTATTTTGACTGCACACAGTCTATAAGGATTAGGTACTCTCAAACCAGAAAAAAATCTATATAACCACTGCAACACAGTATAGGATGCTCAGGAAGCGATGAAAGAAGTTAATGGACACAGACAGACTTCATGGATAGTCAAAGAATATGTTTAATAAAAATAATTAAACTTCCATTTCCTCTATAGAACTTCATAGAAAGTAATTCAATAAATTACAAATGACTTTTTAAGACGTTTTTCCTCCACTACATAAAGCATTATTTAACTACACAGACCACAACTTGCAGGTTTTGCAACTGTCCAAAAAAAGGAAGAAAATAAGAGAAAGTGGACCTCAAAATGACTTAAGATATTATCAAGCTTAGAACAAAAATACAAATACAAGGCAATAGCATTTTCCAGCCACTACTTCACATAAATATTTTAAATTCAGTTCTATTAGTGTCTTGTTTCCTTTTCAGTTTGCATATTGGTTGTAATTTCCTTATGCCTGTCACTTTAAGTCTGTCTAACTTGCTTGTACCACAGGGAGACTCACTACCCAGATATTAAATTATATGATACAAATTCTTTCATAGCCAAACCTTGCTTAAACTATCGCCATAATTTCTGATCCTTACTGATGTACCCATTAAAGTAACATACTGTAAATGAGACCCAAAGTCCTCACTCAGCATCCACTGTACACAGCTGCAAGCAACATCCTGGAAGAAGAAATGATTGGTTGACAACCTAAGGGCACTGCTTGGGATTGTGTGGTTGGAAGGCTGTCAAAAATCTAAATCTAATACATGTTCTTGTGGTTTGTCAGAGATCCAAGATCATAGATGGGTAGTTGTAAAGGCTTTCATAAAGCCCCATCCAGTCAAAATACAGTGCACCATGTACATCATATAGAATAATCACAATTCTCAATTTAATGATACCAGAAGAGAGGCAAATGGAAATATCCTACAGTCACTGAATTAAATACTTTGAAACAAAGACCTGTTATCTGGTTCTTCACAGAGAACGTCAGCTACAACTCATCACAGCCACAGCAGACGAGGAAGATTTTATAAATACGTCTGGCAGCCTATAGTCAGCCCTGCTAGTACTGACCTTAAAACTCATTTTAACAGCATTTCTTTGTCAGTCCTTCACACAGGCAAAAACACGAAGCAGTTGATTCTGAGCTTCCATCTTGAAGGATGGTTTCCATGTGATCAAACTGAATTGAATGCATCAGTTCTCAAAAGTTAAATGCATGTCTTGATATTGACAAAAATGAGCTGAATACTGATCTTTTAATATCACCGTACATTTTCCACCTTAAATCCACAATCAGCCATGCTCTCCCTGGTAACATTTCATGTTATTATTCACTTTTTTATTATTCACAAAGCTTCAATTTGCTTTATTATCACTTTCATGACCTGTAAATTATTCCAGTCAACTGAACATATTTGAAGGAAGTGGCTTAGCAGACAGTATGGTGTCTTGCTATATATCAAATAAGGTTACAACTACTTAGTTCCAGTAGCAACACCCAAAATCATGATGCCCCCATTATAACAACTACTTATAATCAAAAGGAGCAAAAATCAAAATGTTTAAATTGGTGGATCTAATTTCCAGACCTGGTTCAGCGTGTGTACGAAATCCAAATTCTGAGGTACAGCGCAAGGTAGCTTCTAGATCTGCTGTTGGATTCACGAGAGATAAATATCAAGGCTGACAAAGCACACAGTACTGTATAGAGTAATGCATATCCAGAGATCTAAACTCACTCTATGGAGCTAGATCATGACCTGATCACCATATCGTGGGCTCCAAGTGCCATTCAGTCAAGGGCCAGTCGGTAAACACTTCTTTGTGCTAAGACCAGAAAACGCATGTAGCCCGAGCGTCTAAGGCAGTCTGAGTCACAGCTGTCTGAACCCATATGAAGTCCCTGCACTGGGGTAAATGCAGGCGGGGACATGAGATGCCAATTGGACAAACAGCTGGAGCCCTTTTAAAAGGCTTACTCACCTTAGCAAGAGTAGCAAGAGGGTCATTATAAAGATACATTCTTCTGCAAGCAAAACAAACTCTACAACTCGCTTCATGTTCCCTGGATTCTGATTCAGAGTATTGACTTGACATTTGAGTTTGTTTTGTATATCATAATACAAAAGCATGCAGCCAACTTCAGTGCTTACATTAGGTAGAGCGAGTGTCATCTTAAAAGGGAAGACAACAGGGCATTGAACACAGCTTTGATCACCTGATTATTCTACATAGTTTGAGCTACTCGGGAGACCAGTAAATTTGGGGATGTCCACAGATATAAGGGCGTGAACACACATAATTACTCAATACCACAAAGTGGGTACATTTCCCCACAATACTGACCACAGCCGAATTGACAAATGCAATCAATGTCCAACACCGAGCCAAACTGAAGAAACTGTTTTGAGAAACCTGGAACGCAGCTAGTCAGTAGATTAATGACTGATTGAGTAAGATGAGAATGGATTTACCCAGCAATGCCTGGTTAAGACCAGTCAGTACAGAATTATGCATTTTGAAGTATCCAAGTGCAAGGTAATATACCACACACTTTTAATCTGACCTTGATTCTGCAAAGCCTTACGCTGAAAATACTTAATTCAAACACTTTTCGCTCACTTTGTACTGCAATACTGCTGTACAAAAACCAGTCAAACTGTTGACAGCATTTTGAGGGGGTCGTGACTAAAATCTGAATTGTTTCCAATTTTTTCACTATTCTGGCTGCATTGTTTGAACAGCAACAGGGTAATTAATTAATATCATGACCCAGATCTTGCGATGCCATTAAGAGAGTGAAATTATCCATTAGTGAAAAGGGCTTCTCGGTTTATCTCACAAATCAACTACTTGGATTTGTATTCAAACGCCAATTAAGTGACAAAAGAAAGAAGAGACCAAAGGTTCAGTCTTTAGAAACAGTATTCATAAGTCAACATTTATGAAGGGCAGACTGAGTCCTGGATAAAATGACTCATTTAACACCATCTCTTGGGAGCCAGAGAACACTCAAATATGGAATCAAAAAGCTCATCCTTGGCTTTCAAATGAATATTTCAGCAAAGTACTACAGAACAGGGCATCTGGTCATTCAGAACAACTCTGGAAACAAAATGTAAAAGCAGATGGAATATAACAGACAAATGGGAGACATACATGGAGAGATGTTCTCAAATGTCTGAAAAAACAATGCAGCACAAAACGAGACATAAGGGCTTTTGTCGTTTGAACCGCAAACCGATGCCTCCTGCAGTAAACGTCACGCCGTTGCTCAGCTGAGGTAAGGGCCAGCGATAGCCCCGCAAGGGAGTATTGTCTTCCACTTATGACTCTTCAGAACACACTATTGTACCTGAATTTGAAATGTAATCAGCAGTGCGCCACAAACACCAGATAGCGTTTCCTTTAGCCTTGCTTCCACTGAGAGCGGGTGCTTAGCACACATTCTATAGCCACAGTCTCTTCGGATTTCAATGGGATTCTGACAACAAAATTCACTGTCAACTGTGAAGAATCTGGATGTTCCTGCAAGACCACTAACTGTCACAATACTATGGCCTGTATTCAGCACTGGCCAAAGTTAAGGACGAAGGTTGACTGAATCGCAGCCTACAAGTGTGCGTGTGGGTGTGTGTGGTTATATGTGTGTGTACCAGTAGATCTCCATTCTACTGCTGAGGGCACTTCCTATTTTCTGGGGAGGACAACAAGGGACCAATGGAGGAGAATGGTGGCCAAAGCGCTCACTTTTCAATGGGAGCAGCTACAATAGCATCTGAAGAGAAACGGTTTGCCACATAAAATCTACAGCTTCTGTGACATTCATCAGCTGCCCGAGTTATTGCTGACTTTTCCTAAAGTTTCATCTGTAAATCAGAAGTGTCAAGGAACCTGTCAAAGTATTTACAAATTAAACCAAAATATTTATAAATTTTTACTTTTCCTGCCACTCCAAATATATTAAATGTAAAGCTTGGTTTGAGCTTTATTTTCTTTTCTTTTTTTTTATAAAATTAAATCCCAACATAATTATAATAATGCCTTTTTTGTTTGTTGCAATTGTACATCATTGTATGACACTAGTCTGCAAATTTCAGAAATCCAGTAAATTTTACATGCCAAATGTCTCTCAAAACAACATTGTACCTTTGAACAAACACTGAAATTTAATTTCAGTTTCTCTAGAAGCGGTTCTCTTTTTTCAGTTTTTTCTTTTCTTTATTACAACACTTTTAAGTTTAGGTATTTACAAAGAAAAAAACACACTGTATGTGCAGAGTAACTCGTATATGTATGTATATATTTATAAGGGGATTATACAGGGATCAGTCTTCGTCGCTAGAGTCGGAATCCTCAGACGAGGAAGAGGAGCTGTCTGATTCGGAAGAGGACGACTCGGCTTTTTCGGAGCCTTCCGTGCCACTGTTCTCCTTTTGTCCCTTGGGCTCCTCCCTGGACTCCTCCCTCTCGCTCCCCTCCTCTTCCTCTCCCGCCCCCTGGGGAGTGTCCTCAGAGGGAGTCGGGAGAACCTCTGGGTCTTTGTGCGCGCTTTGCTGTTCCGTGTCGAACGTGTTGGACTGAGACAGTGTTGAGATGGGGAGATTAAGGCCTGGGGTGAGAAGCATTCCTGGGTAAAGCATACTAGAGAGTAACAGGGGGTTAAGTGCTAACGGGTGGTTGGAGGCTGTGGCGGTGGTGTTGGTGGTGGTGGTGGTGGTGGTAGAAGCACTTGGTGGGGCCGTGGCAGCGCTGGAGGAGGTTGAGGGGTCGACGGGGTCCTGGCCCTCTGTCCTTTCGCCTTTGGAGTCCGCGGTCTGCGAGGGACCCTTGGGGGCGGGGGGGTCCCCGCCTCCTCTCGCGCCTCCGTTTTTCTTGCTGTCCTCGGGCGTCGCGGCGCCCTCTTGGGCCTTGCCCAGCAGGCCGCCCATGCCCAGGAGGTTGGGCAGCCCGGCCATGCCCGAGAGCATCATGGGAAACATGGCGGCTAGGTTGTTGGCGTCGGCGGCGGAGAGGCTGCCCGGGAGGCCCATGAGGCCGGCGGTGAGCTGGAGTGACTGGAGGCTCTGGAGGTTCTGCTGCAGGGCCTGGAGGCTGGACAGGTCCATGCCTGGGAGAAGCCCGTTGGCCAGCAGGGGGTTGAGGGCCAGGGATGCAGCAGCGTTGGCGGGCATGGCCGCCTTGGCTGCAGCGTTCTTGGGACGTCGCCCGCGCCGGCTCACCTCTTCCGGCACGATGGGCCCGGTCAGGATCCGGTCAAACATGCTCTCTGGGAGGTAACCCTGAAGGAAAGGATAGTAGAGCTACTTCCTACGGTTCTATATCTTTTTCATCCTTCCTTCATTCTTCACCAGAACTATATTCTGCCAATAATAACAATCTCAGAAAACACATTTGAGCATTTCATGTAAATTTTCAGTCTTTCACTCTTACACATTTTTTGTAGCGTAACAAATATAAACTGCTGTACAGAAACACATTCTTACTCTTGGAGTGGATAAGATGAGTTGGTTTCTGTCCTGCAGTTTTCTTACAGTTTCTGGTCTCAAAGCAATTTAAAAATCAACAACCTTATGTTAGGAGGAAAACATAGTGACAAACGTCAGTATTACTGCGGAATTCCCCATTTTGCTACTAACAAGCCATGAAATGTAGGGGGTGGGGAGGACTCACCGACTGCTTCACCACATCGGCCCACTCTGGGGGAACCCCGTACTCTGGGTTCTCCTGCAGGAAGCGGCAGAGGTCCTTCAGAGGGGGGGCGAAGGCACCGCCCACCTGTGGGAGGAGCACAGGGACAACTTCAGCAGTGCCAAAAAGGTCAGGGCAACGCCTCCTTGCCTTCCACGGTCAGTGGCGTGAACACCCCGCACGCACTCACCTTCCGGGCGTTCCGCCTGTTGATGATCTGCACCCTCTCCTCGCCCGTCAGGCTGTTCACGTCGATCTTGTTGGGGTTCCGGCAGCGGTGTCTCTTCTGCTTAGGCCTCCCGTCCTGAAACTGCATCTTGCTGACGCCCTGGAGCGCAATTAATACCTGTTAATACTGTAAACATGACTCACGCTAAAGTGACTTAACTTGTCTAAGGGGGAACTATTTCAGTTGTAATCAAAATCGTGATCAGAAGTCACGGTTCTGTTGTGGACTACGGAGGCAAGCACTCATTTCCAGGATCGTAGAATCAAAGGCAGAAAAGTGGAATTCATCTTTGAAGCAAGAATGGCAGCTAGCCGAATAGAAAAATCAAAGGAACACAGCTCAACTGTATTTACCCAAAGAAATAAAGGCCTGTTTGGTGTGTAAACATAACAAACTGCTTCCAGTTGAACAGTTAATTGTATTACATTTGAGGGAAAATGATATTGTTCCCAATTTTGTCACTTTAAAAATGGTCAAGGAGAACAGCAGGGTGGGACTCACAGGGATGAAGGCCCCAACATCAGCCACAAATCCTGGGTGCTCTCTTAGCCACTGCTCCAAGTCTTTCTTCTTGGGCGCGTCATCTCCCGCCAACCGCGTGCCATCTTTGAGGTTAATGACAGGAACCCTGCTCTCAGTGTCCAGGACCCCATGGCCCTGGCTGTACCCCAGCCCGGGGGGCATGGCTGGGCTGGACTGGGTGCTACCGCCCCACACGCTGGTCATCTGGGTGAATGTGGAGGTAGGCAGCAACAGTTACAGGCAAAGTTATGACTTCCATACTACTGCACTGCACCGTTATGCCCCATTATCTTGAACTTGAGTTTTCAACAGGGGATCTGCGGACCCCTGGGGGTACTTGTGAGGATACTGTAGGGGGTTGCCATGCTTGATATGCAATGACTATATACAAAAACTTTTCAGCTTGACCCCCTGGTCCCCTGGATGCCTCTGGGCCTGGGTTGGGGGGATCTCAGAAAAGGTTGAAAATCCATGTTCTAGAACAATCTTTCCTGGCCTTATGCATTGTATGTACAGCTGTTAAGTATTGATTGTGAGTGAGATGTTCTCTACTGAGACAGTAGGGTAAAGGAAGTGCGTAAATGAAAGGACAGAGAGGGGACAGACATGGAATAGAGATAGAGCGAGAGAGAGAGAGATGTGGACAGTGAAAGAAAAAAAGAGACCAAAACATGTCAGAGGTTCATGCTCATACTTGTTCTGAGACAGTTGAGGCTCTGTTCCTGTTCATGAACAGGAAGTCCACCCCCTCCACGTTCTTCCGTCTTCCTCGTCTCCTCTTCACTACCGGCTGGCCGTCCATGACCCCGTTCACCCTCATCTGTCCCTGGAGCCCTGCAGACATGTAAGGTATAGGTTAGTAATTCAACTGTAATCAAAACATGCATTTCAAAATACATACTTGCTTCATTCTGTTCATATTAGATGAAGAAATATCCTCTATTTCAATGCATTTTTAAACTATTTTTTAACATATGATAAATGCACTTGTACGTTGCTTTGGTTAAAAGCGTCTGCCAAATGAATCTAATATAATGTAATAAATTAAGAAATGGTGCCGCGTTCCAAGACATAGTTGCACATGCATTGCCTTTATGAGAAAATAAAAAAGACTGAGTAGGTACATATCCGATGAGTAATCAATCAATCCATTACTTGTACTCATCCCTACTCCATGCACTGTGTTCACTACATTGGGACAGCAGATTTTATCAGAATCAGAACATAACCAACAAAGATCATATCAGAATGGGAAATGTGTCTTTGTTGGGTATGATTATCTATCTGATTTCACTCCATGTCCCTCTTTAAAATTCTGCGTTAGTCATAGGCACAGTACCTTGGATCATACTGGACTGTGACTTTAATGGAGAACCTTGGGTGATTCTGGGCTAGGACTTTAGTGAGGTATTTTGGGCGTTGCTAGGACTTTAGTGGGGTACCTTGGGGAATGCTAGGACTTTAGTGGGGTACCCTGAGTGATGCTGAGCTAGGACTTCAGTTAGGTATCTTGGGCTATGCTAGGACATTAGTGATGTACCTTGGGCGATGCTGGGCTGGGGCTTGGTAAAGTCGGCCAGGCTGATGTCGGAGGCACTCTGAAGCTCCTGCAGGCGGGCCAGATACTGCTGCTGGCCTAGGGCCCCCTCTTCACCTTCCAGGGGCCTCTTCTGGGGAAAGCCCTGCTTCTGGAAAGTCAGCTTCAAACCACCTTCCTGCTGAAGCAAAACCACTGATTAGACAGTGGCCCTGAAGACAAAAACCCTCAGGACAGATATATCAACTCAAAGGTGAGAGGAGAATGAAATCCCTGATAGCAGCTGATATATTATTGGAGCATGGTATCCATGCGCCCATTAACTCCCATTCATTTTTGTTTTTTTCTCAGAATTCTAAGTAGCTGATCAGCTCGTCCCTCGCCAGATATTGTTTGTTACCTTGTTTTCATTATTCACTAACGTTAGCCAAGTCAGCTTTCTTCAGTTTATTTCTGGAACTTGCTAGGACTGCTTAACTCCATTTTGAAAAGCAGTGTGTGTTGGAAAGCACTGCAATGGCACAAGTCAAGCACATGCTGTCCTGTTCTGATTTGAATTTCACAGGCTTATTGTGCCAACTCTTAATGTCACTAAAATGTAGTTTTATTGGCTTGGAATAATCTTCATCTAACAACAGCATTCTGATCATCACAACTGACAATTGTAATATTTTTCATACTGTAACAAAATTTAAGATGCTAAAATAAGCGCTGCACCTGTTTTTGTAAATTAAGCAGGACAGTGTTCGTCATTAGTTTAGCGTTCAAATGAGTGAAAACCTGGCCACATTATATTAGAGCAGAAGGATATACAAAAAGCAGTTGGGTTCATTGTGCCTGGAGTAAGCTGCTTCAAACTTTTTTGAAAGAAGTTAGACGAAGCTCTGCATTCGAAAGTGAAGTCCACCCTCTCCTTACTTCTGGAATGAAGATACTTAACCACCACACACACAAAAAAAAAAAAATATATATATATATATTCCAGAACTACTTCTACCAAAGCTCAGTTTACAAAAAAGCTTATGAACAACTGAGAACATGCTGCAAGATGCACTTCAATCTAACACAATTTCAGTTGGTGTGTATTTGCCTGAATTTTGATGGTGCAAATTTTTTAGAGTGCTCATAACAAAGCAATTTTCCTCTTGCGGAAGTGAAGAGGCATGCTGTATTGCACTGATCAGAACACAGCTACCCAGCACTCCATGGCGCATTACAGAGTTTATAATCAGCCGAGCCTGGCATGAGTTCTTCAGAGAAGAGTGCCATCACACGAGAGATCTTTGTGCTTTTCCCACGTGTGAGATTACAGCAGTGCAATTAATCCCTTAAAAGCCCCATATGCGTGTTAACTAGCAGAGGCAAGAAATAAAGCTGTCGGCAGTGAATTGCAGAGGAAAAAAACTAGCCGTATTCTGCGGCTAGCGTTCATTTCCTAGAGGGAACAGACAGATGAACGCGTGTTATTAAGCGGCACTGCAAACTCCTTTTTTGGGACGTGCGTCTTCACCTTTGACATCTGCGGGGAGGCGGAGGGGTCCTCCCGCGCGCTGCTGGGGCTGTCCAGCAGCTTCGTGGTGTAAAAGGAGGACACCACGTTTCCCTCGTAGTTTCGCCTGACCGCCGGCCACTTCCCCTTCAGCACGGCCTGGCAGATGCTGTCCAACCGGTTGATAATGACACGATCCTGCAGGGGGCGACAGAGGGTACCGTTAGCGCGCCGGATGAGGACAGATGCTGATTGGTTCCGGCTGGAAGAGACGGCGTCCTCACCTTTGGCCAGTAGGAGGCGGCCAGCATGTAGCCTCCGGGGAAAGGGTGGGCAGAGTTGGGCAGGCTCGTCTCGGCGAGGTAGCTGTCCTGCGTCTCGTCGTGCGTGGTGCTGAGGGACGCCACGCTGTCCTCATCGAAGCCCTTCACCATAGGGACCGCCGGTGCTGGAGGGACACGGTCAACACGCGTCACCAACCGCCGTTGAACCGCAACCCTGCCTTACGACGCAACCCCTAATCTTGTGCGCCCATTTTCTTCAAGTTTTTATAGCCTCTTGGCACAGCTGGGATTACTATCCAGGTTAAGCCGAACAATAAACTATGTTATAAACTGTGGCAGGCTAGTAAATTTACTGACACGCAACAGTCATGTCAACATTTATTTTACTGACCGGCTGCAAATACAGTGGTGGTAGAATGACTGCAAAAATAACAGAATAGTTTATAATGATCAGAGGAATTACACTGTAAATAAGCTTTGATAATTTGCCAAGATGACTGTCGGACTCACCCCTGTTCTCACCTTCCTCTCCCTCGCTTTCGCTGTTTGCCGAAGAGGAAGAGGACGAGGACGAAGAGGAGGACGACGAGCCTGACGAGCAGGACGAAGAGGAGGACGAGGAGCTGGAGCCCGAGCGGGAGCGGGAGCAGGAGGAGGACGAGGACGAAGAGGAGGACGAGGAGCGCGAGGACGAGCAGGAGGACGAGCCATCCGAGTCTGAGCCGGAGCCCCCCCGGGCCGCCCGGGAGCCTCTCTTACCCGGCTTCCTCTGCTTCTTGGAGGCGGAGCTGTTTGGCGTGAGAGGCTCTGTCCGCGCAGCTACCATTCGCCTCTCGCCCTCCTCCTTCCCCACCCCCAAACCTGCCCCTGCCCCGTCGTCCAAGCTGCTTGGAGTCGACGAGGGCTCGGGTGGCCCCCACGGCTCCGGCCTCCCCCTGGCCTCCCTGGCTTCCTCCTCGGAGCTGGGCTCCGCCTTGGGCAGGGTCCGGGGCTCCTCCTCCCGGGGCACCCTGGGGTCCCTGGGGTCCCTGGGGTCTGGCGGGCGGGGCTGGCCCTGGTGCGGGAGCTGGCTGTAGCGGCTCTGGGCCCTCATGAAGCAGAGCTCGGGGTCGCGCAGGATGTGGTAGTCTGTCCGGCTCACCCCGTGCTTGGCCGCCCCGATCAGCAGGTCCCGGTCGTGGGGGCCGGGCTCCCACCACGCGGGCAGGTCGGGCCCCGGCTGGCACAGCGCCAGCCGCTCGTACAGCTGCGGGTGCCGCAGCACCTGCTCCCGCACCTTCCGCAGCAGCTCGACGCGGTACAGGGTGCGCGACGCCCGCTCTTCCGTGATTGGCTGGATGGCTAGGGAGGGGTCCACTAAATCTGTGGAAAGAGCAGCGTCTCAGTCTCTGAACCCCATGCAGAATGACCTCCAACTATGAAATCACTGCAAACAGATGGGCACTTGGAGACCTTCAGACACAATGCAGCTGGTTCCTAATTAAAACTTGGAACACTAAGTCATGACTTTGGTCAACCTCTGAAGCAGGACTAAATTCAGCAAGAGTGGCTTGAATGGTAAATTCCCACAACAGGATAAAACAAACAGCCTTAGTACTTTGCTCAGGAACCACAGCAGCTTTCAAATACTAAGGTGTGGTCAGACACGCATTACAGTGCCGGTGAGTGCTCAAGTTGTAGTTGACGCGACCAAACACAAGAGGGAGCCATAGGGCAACTCACCCCCATCCCCTTCCCGGGGTGGCAGGCGGCAGACGCGGCGGCACATGGCGGTGAAGGCCCACAGGTATTTCTGCAGGCTCTCGTCTGTCTTCTTGTGCAGGCGAGCCATGGCCCGGAACTTGGTCCAGTCGAAGCAGCCCATCACCGGGTTGAACACCACGCCGAAGGTGGACACCACGCGGTAGAAGTCAGCCTCTTCTCGCCGGGTCCACCTTAAGAGGGAGGGTAAGTGAGTCAATGTTTTTACAAAATTCAAATTCAGTGTTCTAGAACTCCATTGCTTTCAGTTACCAGGAGTGATTGTTACAGCAGCATTATAATGTTCAATTAAGAACATATCACATATTTAGATCTTACAACTTAATGGGTAAATCACTTAATACTTTAACACAGTACTTTTTTTTACAGTTTGGAGAGTTGCGATTGCCAAAATTAACTAAACTGTACTTTAAGCCAAACACTGGCATTTTATCTTGGGTCAAATTTTAGAATAAGCTTTGTTCAAACTCAGGTTTTTTGGACCCTGCTCTCACCTCTGCTGCCGCTCGATCTTGGCGGCCATCTTAGGGTTGTCATTGAGGGTGGGCAGCATGGCGCAGGGTGGGGTGAGGAAGGCCTGCTGGGTCTGGTGGATGTGCTGGATCTGGCGGCTCTTGGTGTAGCGCTGCGAGGCGGTGATCAGGCGGCGCAGCCGGGCGGTCAGGGCGGAAGGGGTGGGCCAGTACAGTGCGTCCCCTTCCATCGCCACGGCACCTTCTAGAAAAGAAACGCGCAGCATGGGACAATTAAAAAACAGGTTTAATAGAATCACGTTTCTGTACAGTTTTGAAGTTAATGGTTGAGAGAATTTGAATGATGATGTGATTGTTACTGGACTGTGAACATGAAAGGTCAATAATAACAACATCTTCCCTATACTTGCCACAGGTATGAATAACTGGATCAAACTGACCTCCGGCAGCATCGGTGATAACCAGGTCCCCAGGGGAGGAGACGTCATCCTGGGGGCAGAGAGGCATGAAGTAAACATTACTGTCCCCACTGACACACACACACACTACACACACGTGCACTCACACACTCACAGACACTACACACACACACATACACACAAAACATACACACACACACCAGACACAAGCACACACACAAAACACATACACACACACCAGACACACGCGCACACACAAAACACACACACTCAAACAATTCAACAGAACAAATCACAGTGCCATTTTCATTGCGCTCAATCTTCCCACAGTCCTCTCTGTTCAGGATCCTTCCCCTTTGCTGTTTATGCAGCCTTATCGCCTCCTCCCACGATCCCCCTGGCCTCACCTCTATATCATCCTTCAGCAGGGCGGGGGCAGGCTTGTATTCTGGGTCATCCACGTCCCTGTACGGCGAGATAACGACCATTAGGAGTAAAAAATGGGAGGTGGTGCAGTTAAGGACATGCCTGACCTTACTGCCATTTGCTTTTTCCTCATATTTTGACACAATGAACTTTCATTACGTGGTGGCAGCTGTGTCAATGAATGCCCTAACTTAAAATGCCGCACAATGATTTTCAATGACACTTTTACACCTACTAGCTTTATAACAAGGAAGACGTTTGATTTGGTTCATTGTCTTTAAAATAAATAAATAAATAAATGATACATAAGCATGACAGGGCAGACAATGTGAGACCCACGTCAAATCACCTTTCACATGGCAACAACTGTATGTTCACATGATAAGAGAACAACAAGCTTAAAGGCATATTATGCAGGATTTTAACCTTGAAAATATTATAAAATAACCATGCTATGGCATATCTACGATGTACTGGAAATTTCTGTCTTTATGCACTTTTGCCAAATTCGAGCACCTTTATCTGTATTTGTTACTCTAAAATGTGTAAAATGATTCTGGGCATGACACTCTTTTCTGTGTGGGGAGGGGTGTGTGTGGCTACAGAGCCTGTGGTGTGGGATCAGATTTTAGCAAAGTGTTTGTTGCTAGCTAGCTAGATAGTCACTGCAATGGTGGAAGAAGCCCAGATATAGTGTAGTAAGTCAAGCTGACATGGCTTGTTCAAGAACTAGAATTAACTTTGGAATTGCTTTTCCTCGGTGGTGTCAGCTGAAGTTTGCCAAGGGGATAAAAAGTGAAACAGAGTTGGTTTGCTTTCTGCTGGACCAGTAAATAACATTACCTCTAGCTATCCAGCTAGCTACGTTAGGGCGAAGTCGGGTAGTCTACTCGGGGTGAGTGGACGGGGTTGAAGATGGAGGAGGAGACTTCTTTTATTGTAAACACAGGACCACAGCAAGGCTAAACCATCCTGCATACTATGCCTTTGAGGCATTACTGCCCACACCTAAAATAGAGTGACTAAGCAGGAGTGGGGGAAAAACAGATCAGTGACTGTAACTGCATGTATAATTTAAACGGGACTCAATGATACTATTTAAAGTTGGCACAGAGATTGACCTGTCGCACCTGCGATCATTTGCGCTTTAAAAATAACAAGTAGTGCATCCAATTATAGAATGAACTTTAGGAAGAAGTGAAAATGTGGAGGTGAGTTCACACTGAGAGTTGGAAATCTGAAGAAGAGCAGAGAGGTACTGAGGGTTTTATTTTTGCCTAGATGGCTTTTACAGATAAATGCATATTGATGTGCGAAGTGTATCCATTGTGAGGGGAAGTTCTGCCTCCTGGTTTGTACAAGTCACAGTATGATAAGAAAGACTTAATTGCATATTTGTATGGCCTGGAGTAATATTTAAATGATTATACAGTGTTTGTTGCAATAGTGGCAACAAAGTCTTGACCTTGAATCAAGATTGTTATGTGACTTGAAAGGAATCGCAACTATCAAATACCACGGTATTTGCAGTCAGAAACCAATGCATGGGAGGTAATGTTGATTGAGAAGTATTGTGTGTCAGTACTACCGGCTAGTTAGGGGGTGAAATTAAACTATGAATTCAAAGTATTCGCAAGCAACCATGTTTCAAGTGCAACTGTAGCTAGGTGAAAAGCCTACAAGAATGCAGTAATATTGTGATGACAAATTGGAGGGTAATCAAACACAAAAATCTGGCTCATTCATAGAAAACAATTGACAAGGTCTGTCAGAATGTCCTTCAGGTGATGCCCATTCTCTGGTCATTGGCCACGTACCCGTCCATGAAGTCGTTGGCCCTCTGCTCGGCGGCGATGGCCTTCTCATCCGGCCGGCCCACCCGCTCGAGGAAGCTGAGAGCCGGGTCCGCTCTGATGGTGTTGTACTTCTCGTACCCTGCGTGTGTCAATCACGGACCCGTTAACGCGTCAGTTTGCAGTCTTGGTGATGGAAATTAGCCAGCGAGGTCCGTTACCCTTTCCCTCACGGAAACTTCCGGAAAGGAACCACTTTATATGCTACTAAAATAAACTGGGTTGCACTGAATTCAAATTCAAACTTCAGTTAAAAGTTTAAAAATGGAGACTGTCATTACTTAACATGTCAGAGCTTAGGCTAAGATGAAGACAAACGGACGCTGGGATATTGTGTGTCTACCCTCTCTGTTTTAACTTCCTTGCTCTCAGCCCCTGATTGGACTGATATGGATCAAAATGCAGAGTCCATTCCACCTTGCTTTCTTTCATTGTCTCTGTCTCATACCACACCTTTGGGTCATACTTGCAGTCTCTATCTCAGTATCCCTGTCTTTCAGTTTCTCTGTCTGTCTGTTTATTTCCCTGACTGTCTGTCTGTTTCCCTGTCTGTCTGTTCGTTTCCCTGTCTGTCTGTCTGTTTCCCTGTCTGCCTGTTCATTTCCCTGTCTGTCTGTTTCCCTGTCTGTTTGTTTCCCTGTCTGTCTGTTTCCTTGTCTGTCTGTTCGTTTCACTGTCTGTCTGTCTGTTTCCCTGTCTGTCTGTTTCCCTGTCTGCCTGTATGTTTCACTGTCTGTCCCTTTCCGTCTGTCTGTCTGTCTGTCCGTTTCCCTGTCTGTCTGTCTGCCTGTCTCAGACTCACCGTGTTTGAAAACCCCCAGCAGCAGACACTTGTCCGCCTCTGTGTCCCACCAGAGGGCTGGCAGCTCGGAATGGTCCAGCTCTGGAACCCAGACTGCAATTTCACTGAGGGAAGGAAACCACCGGTCAAAAAGGACAGATTTTCCCCGAACAAAATATCGTACAGCAGGGACTCTCCAACCTGGACCTTGAAACCTGCTGTACAGCTGGTTTATTTTTCTGCCTGATATTTCATTGATAGATATCACTGATTGGCCAGGGACCTCTACTGACCTCAAGGCCCACATTTGCATATCCCCGAGGTACAGTAAGCCTACACGCACTGCGAAAAAAGAACATACTTTTTAAATATCACTCCCATCACTTCTGAATGAACAGTATAACTCTGGTCTTCATCTAGCCCGATAATCCATTGTTTGCTGTTAAACCACTAAACAGGATCCAAAAGACATGTTTAACTCTGACCCATTTCAATGACAGTTGTTTAACTCTGAACAGAGTTGAACTCTGTATGCAGAGTTAGTGTTAAATTACACAAGTTAATTTCAGGAACAAGACTGTTTTCTTAAGGGGAAAATCCCATAAAACTGTGAGGATGAGCAATGATTTATTTATTTATTTTTTTAAGTTTGAGGCTCATCCAATAGTCCTGATCTCTTACAGTGAACTTTCACATCAAGCAGCCAACTAAGAGATGCAAACTACATCTCTCGGCAATTTCCAAGTGTTTATTAAATCCAGCAATGTTTTCCATTTGCTCATGGAAAGGTTTCCCCTTTGATGCATAAATGGAATGGCTTCGGTTTCTTTTTTTAATGCAACAGGAGAAAAGCAATTACATTTTCATTTTGATTCTTAATTTTTCGTTATGACCCGCTACTGATTATGCCATTGTTATGCTACAACTGAAAAGCTTTTTTCTCCTTGGACATTCAAAGAAAATTGCACTTTGAATAAACCCAACATAAATTCTCATTTATATAAAAAGAGCAAGGGAAATACGAGCCAGAAATCCTTGACCCTCAAACTACTTATTCACGGAAAAAAAAATGTATCCGAAAAGATTTTGCACTTGCAAAGCTGTTGGACCCCAGGTCTAAGAAACATTTTATGACTTCTTATAATCAGCCAAAAAGTCCATATTATTTATGTATTATTATATTAGACCTGAGTAAACCTGAAATCTGGGGAAATCCATCCCCCCCTCCCCCTGCCAAAACAATAATCCTTTTCAGGGAAAAAAAAAAAAAAACGCTCTGAAATGCTCAGTTCTTCGGTTCTCACCTGGAGTTCCCGCCATCTAAAACTTTCTGGGACTGGTCTCCAATCACTTCTTGTTTCAGGTAGTAAAGCATTCTGACTCGCAGTAGGACCCTGTGCCAGAGAGAGAGAGAGAGAGATGGGGGGGTGGGGGGTTAAACAATGGAGAGGCACACCCAAAAACTGAGCCAGCTGAGAGAACTGCACTCGCACGCCCTGTCTCCACAGGGACACCCGAATGTAAAAGACCAGCCACTTGGCTGGAGCCCAGCACTGTTCATCGGCAGCAGATTTCCCTGTCTCCTATTAGACTGGGTCATCTCCTCACTGGCAGAGGATATGAAAACGCTTTACTGCTTTTAGCACATATTAGTTATTTCAGATAGAGCCCAACACTCTGCCTGGTGTTTGTTTGTTTATTTATTTCTGTGCTTGCCCCATTTTTGGTTGTTTTTTGCAATTTTATTTATGTAAAAAAAAGAAAAATAATTTCAGATAGAGCCCAACACTCTGCCTGGTGTTTGTTTGTTTATTTATTTCTGTGCTTGCCCCATTTTTGGTTGTTTTTTGCAATTTTATTTATGTAAAAAAAAAAGAAAAATGACATCTATTATTTCAGGTAGTACATGAAATAACTGGAACTATTCATATGTTTGTAAACAAGGACAGAAACGTGTGAGAGATGAAGTTAGTGATAATTCACATGAGCATGGGGAGAGAAGTGTTACAGCAGCGTCAGTAGCCGTAGCATGGCAGGGCAGTCAGAGGCATGGCAGCTGAGACGGCAGCTCCTCGGTACACTAAATTCGTAAAGACGAGGAGGGGAGTGCCTTTGTAGTTGTCAATGGGTGACGTGCAAGCACGGGTCAGTCCCTGTGTGATGCACCCTTCCCATCGGAATGCCCCATTGTCTTTGCTGCCCTACCCCCCTTTCCGTATAACCCTCTGTGGGCTTGTCGATGCCTAACCTGCTGTTCGCCGCCGTTGCCACGGTGCCGTGTCACCTGGGAGTTGGGCGGGAACAGTAGTGTGGGATGCCCACTGGTGGCAGTGTAGTATAATGGGTAAGGAACTGGTCTTGTAACCTAAAGGTTTAATTCCCAGGTAGGACACTACCGTTGTACCCTTGAGCAAGGTACTTAACCTGCATTGCTTCAATGTATATCCAGCTGTATAAATTGATTCAATGTAAATGCTATGTAAAAAGTTGTGTAAGTCGCTCTGGACAAGAGTGTCTGCTAAATGCCTGTAATGTAATGTAATGCCCATATGTACTCAACAGTACCTTCATACGGATAGCATGAAGACTCTTAGATCTGACACCGCCTGATCTGAGTGGATCCCTGTCCCATTTAACACGCACTAAGCACACACAAGGCCTTCAGCAGTTCAGTGCATTGCAGAGCATTACAAAAAGCCAAGTTTTTGTGCCACACGTGGGCCAGATTCTAATGTGGGACAAAAGCACGGTGGTCAGCAGATCACCCGGTGTGCCGGTGGACAATGAGGAACTTTCTGTGGCGACCGCAGCCTCAGTGTCCAAAACTATACGGATGTGAAACCCCTTTAAAACCTTTTTTTTAATTTGGCTAAAGTGTTACTGCCCCCTTTCAAAAATAAACATTATTGTGCAATGAACAGATGATTCATGCAGGGTTGCACTCGTTACTTCCATTAAAACCTGCTCATCATTGTTATTTGTCATTCAGGAATCTGCCCGCCTTCTGTTTAGCAGTTAGGTTTTATAATTAATGGAGCAGTTTATTAGATTAAATGAGGCAAGCTATGAGAACTAGACAGGGCTCTATCACACTTATTGGAATGAGGGGTGGAGAGTTTACTTCTCGTTTAATACATAACAAGCAATGCTGTATAACTGTATTGGAGCTTTCCTCAAGCGTCCCTGTGGTGTTTGGAGATTGAGAACCTTGCTCCATATTAGTAAGCCACCACACAGGCCTTAACATCTGCCACTTGTTGCTGTGGTTTACTTGAGGAGTTAAAAATCTTGCTCCTTGCTCCGCATCAAAAAGCCATCAAACAGGAACGAATGTCACTCACTTGTTGCAGTGGTGTTTGAGGTGCTTCTTGTAGCCGTCGTCCTGAAGAAGGTGCTCGGGGTTGTGCTTCCTGATCCACTCGGCCTTGTGGATGTCGAAAGAGCTGGCCTGACTCTTCATCTTCTTCCCCTTCCTCCCCCGCGGCACAGGTGTCGACAGACCTGGGGAGAGGAGAAAGCCCGAAACGTTCAGACTCCATTCTTCCCCTAACGGATCAATCATACACTGATAGACCCACCAAAGTGCACTCCAGCAAACTCGCACCTGTGGAACAAAAGGGTTGAAATGCTTCCAGACTTGCTTTTGTAAATATATGTTTGTGCTGTCAATGATCTCTGAAAAACAACCAAAAGACTAAATGATACAATTGACCGGATCTGATCCATGACTGATCAAATCAATGTCACTGATAAAAAAGCGGCAGCCATAATAAGGCTGATTATGCGATCACTAATTTCAGGTCCAGGCAACTGATCCAGAACCACTTCATGCTTGTCTTGGTCCAAGATACTCTACGTCTAAAATATCTGACGAAGCGAGTTTGAGTTTATGAGATTTTTCCAGATAAAAATCCTACAATCTGACTGAATCCAGTAAGTTTAGTCAGAGAGTGATGACTCGATGTTGATAAGCAAGTTTACTGACACACCACCGGATGTTTTTCCTGTTTGTATCACAGCCTCCAATTAGAGCGTCACCTCTACAAAATCATGATCATGACTCATCGCAAGCTGTCACTTCTGCACATCGCGCTGGCTAAAAGTGTCCGCTAAATGACTAACCTGTAATTTGTCAATGAACACTGGGTTATTACTAATGCCCAGCCCTGGAAGTTGGGTAGACTGATCTCAGATCAGTGTTAACCTGGTCAGACTGGTAGTATATGTAAGATTAAGGACCCGACAAGTGAGGCTACCCTCATACTAACACCAAAATTACGTGACAAACAGAAACTGATCCCAGGTCTGTGTTTGGGGTGGTTGCGGAGGAGGGAGGGGGGCTTACAGAGGTGGTTCTGCCTGATCCTAGGTCTGTGTTTGGGGTGGTTGGGGGGGGGGCTTACCGAGGTGGTTCTGCCTGATCCTAGGTCTGTGTTTTGGGCAGTACGAGGGTGGGGCTTACCGAGGTGGTTCTGCAGCTCCTTGGTGCGCCCATCTTCGGTGGGCGCGATCAGGTCCCACATGAAGCTCTTGATCTTGTCGTCGCCGCGGTAATGCACCAGGCAGTAGGCCAGCAGCGCCCGGCAGATCATCTCCACGTCCCGCTCGGTCAGCTGCCGCTTGAAGCGCCCGTGGAGGAGGATGTCTTTCCAGCGACCCCACCTAAAACGCCACACCGCAACAGAGGGACCTGAGCCCTGCTGACCGCACACGACCGCAGCAAGACCGGAGCAAGACCGATCCAGCCACAATACAAAAGGCAAGGAGGCATCAAGCTGTAAGCCATACAACAAAACTGTCAGATATAAGAAGTATGTAATTCTGTGGTTGTTTTAATCTAATATTAATGTAAAAAAAAGAAAAGAAAAAACTACATAGAGAAATAATTTTCTCAAATTTCAGCTATTTCTGAGATTGAATATTTGTCTCCACTACCATGAGATGGCGCTGTGTGTCTGTAAATCTGTGTGTACCAGCAGCACAAGTTACTATACCACCTGTATCATTTACCATCCACCCCATTCACATTCTGAACTGACATGTACTGAGTGAATGCTATAAAATTATACAACAGCAGACCCCTCTCTCTTCGCCACTGTGAAATTCCTCTTGGAAAATTCCACATTATAACATTAAGCACTTCTGCAAAGCTACATCATCTTCAGGTACTTGAAAGTACCTACATACCTCAACTTACAGAGTCTTTCGATTTTCGCTGTTCGCTGCACTTAATTAAACAACGAAAGAAGCTGACTGCAGAGTTAATGAATCTCACCAGGTTTCTGAATTTGTCTGATTTCATTGCATTGTGAAAACACAAAGCAGACCGTGAGGCTCTTCAGAATCGGGGTTAGGGAGCCCTGCCATAAATCCAAACACGGCAGAGCGAGTAAGACCATGTGACCCACCCGTACACCAGCAGGTTCTTCTCCACGCGGAAGCACTCGGTGCGGCCGTAGCCGTTGAGGCGGTCGTGCGGGCGGCGCAGCTTCGGCTTGTCGTCGCCGTCGCTCTCGCCCTCCGACAGCTCGGCCAGCTCGTCTTTGGTGGCGCTGAAAGGCCGGGTTTGCTTCCTCACCCGAGGGGTGTCAATGACGAGGCTGTTCTGTGTGTGTGTGTGGTTAGGGGGGAGAGAGCAACATTACATTTATATTACACAGAAATACAGTACTTTCTAGATTCTATAAGCGATAAGCTTCAATAAGCTCATACAAACAGTTTTAGGTAATAAGGAGTTCACACCAAACAAGGGTAGCACCAGACAAAACATAGCTAGCATTTTTCAAAACAATGAAGAGGGCACATAGGAGTCAAAGGGGAGACACCGCCGTTGCCTTGGCGACTACAGAAAGGCCCGGGCTCCGCACTCACTCTGCCGTTCACCATGTCCACGTCGATCTCTGCCTTCTTTGCCCACTTGTCCCAGAAGTTGGGGTCATCGAGGGAGATGTCCGTTCGGTTTCCGGAGGCCACAAAACTTGCCTGGGAGAAAGAAGAGGACGCGTATCGCGCGCTGTTAAAATTTTGAGCCAGCACACCTGGAGTGGATGACAATTGAGAACCGCACGAAAGGGAAAACAGTCAACTACTTATAACTGCATATTATATAAATGAGCACTGCCTTTTAAGGCACGATATGGATAAGTCCTATTTCCTAACTCCATTTATGTGCATATTCCAGTTTAGCACAAAACAATCACAATAGCATCAGCGTACATAATTACCAGGGGTGAACCATTAAGTGATTTCAAGAGCTCAGAATGGGATCCGATATTTGTGTCACACATTAGTTACTAACATAAAAGCACTCACTGTAACATTCTGTTATACAACACATTAAGCGGCGATGTTGCTTTTTTTACACCTGATAAAACTGAGGCGTAAAACAAAACAAAACTCTACAGGTTGATGATGCAGAACTACACAGTCAACGTGTAGAGCCCCATAATTCTAAGCCGTCGGCCTGACCGACTGGTCGTTTGATGAAGTTGTGGGCTCTCGGGCGGGTAGATCTGCGGTACCTTGGCGAAGGTGGACCCGCGGCCCTCGGACTCGATGGTGATGGTCTGGGTGCGGCGCTGGAGGATCTGGTCGATGTCCTCCTCGCAGAACTTGGACCCCTCGTCCTCTTCGTCCATGATGGCGCCGTAGGCCCCCCGCCGCAGCAGGTCCTCGATTTCCTTCTTCGAGAGCTGCTGCTGGGCCTGCTGTAGAGGAAGAGTGAGAACACAACTTTGTATCACAAAATCTAGGAACATTCATAGCCTTTGGACAATGGCGATAGAGTCTTTAAATACAGTGAGCTCCATAATGTTTGTAACAAAGGCATATTTTTCTTGATTTGGCTCTGAACTAAACAATTTTTGATTTGTAATCAAACAATTCACATTTGGTTAAAGTGCAGCTTTTATTACAGAGTATTTTTTATACATTTGATTTCACCATGTAGAAATGACAGCACTTTTTATACATAGACCCCCCCATTTCAGGGAACCCTAATGTTTGGGACAAATGGCTTCACAGGTGTTTCTGATTAGTTGGGTGTGTTAATTTGCTTCCTTAGTGCAGACAAGAGAGCTTTCAGTATCTAGTCTTGATTCTAGGCCTTAGGCTTATCAAAATCAACTGTTTGGAACATCATTAAGAAAGGGAGCACTGGTGAGCTGAGTTATCACAAAGGGCCTGGTAGGCCAAGGAAGACCTTTACAGTTGACGACTGAAGAATTCTCACCAAAATAAAGTATGGAGGCCAAAAGGAACTGCCCAAGATCCAAAGCACCCCTCCTCATCTGTGAAACATGGTGGTGGGGGTGTTTCAGTTTGGGCATGTATGGCTGCCCCAGATACTGGCTCTCTTGTCTTCATTGATGATGTAACTGCTGATAGCAGCAGCAGAATGAATTCTGCAGTGTACGGAAGCATCGTTTCTGCGGAAGTTCAAGCAAATGCCACCAATCTCATTGGACGGCGCTTCATCCTACAGTAAGGCAATGATCACAAACATACTGCTACAGTGACAAAGGAGTTTTTCAAAGCCAGAAAACGGGAATATTCTTTACTACAATTCATAAGATCTGAATCAAATTGAATATGCGTTTCATATTCTGAAGAGAAAACTTAAGGCAACTAGCTCCTGAAACAAGCAGGAGCTGTAGATGGCTGCAGTACAAGACCTGGCAGAGCATCACCAGAGAAGACACTCCTGGTGCTTTCTATGGACTTCAAGCGGTCATTGCATGCAAAGGACATGCGAAAAACTACTAAACATGACTGCTTTCATTTACATAACAGTAATATGGGGGGCTACATATAAAAAGTGCTGTAATTTCTACATGGTGAAACCAAAGTGTATAGAAATATCCTTAAATAAAAGCGGAGAATCTGTACGCTAACAGCATTTGAATTATTTGATTACAAATGTGAAATTGTGGAGTATAGAGCCAAATCAAGACCAAATATGTCTGTTACAAACATGGAGCTCACTTCTTATATACAAAAGCACAGCACCTTGACTTTAACACAGCTGTACATGTAAAAATCACACAACGGACAGGTGCAGGTCAATGCAAAACATGGCACAGGTGAGTTCCAATGCTATGAAACAATAGGATGCCTGACTTGAGCATATCACCATGTGTGTGTAACATACTTATTATCAAATTGTTCATAAATTTAAAATGTAAAAAGTGGCACGTCGTATATAAACACTGCATTTCCCTCCTCTGAAACATCAGCCGCAGACTGTGTACAGCTGCTCAATGACATCAAAACCTGTCCTGCTCTCCACGCCTTTAGCATTGCTGACCCAATAGCACACACAAGGGCTTCATGAGCTAATACTAACACATCCTACACACAGAACACCAACGACCAATCACACGAGAGCGCTTATCCAAACAATTTTCTAAAAAATAAAGCACCGTAAGCAGAACATTTCGTTGAGACACTCAGCATTCTATTTACCTATTTAAAATGACATTTATAATACAAACTGTGCATAGGGTCAGTTACACAGACACAGATTGAACTTAGTCCTACACTAAATTCAATTCTGAATAGAGATTCTCCATACAAAACTCAATTTATCCCAGGACTAACCTTAATCTCTGCCTGTGAATCCAACTCTTAATGTATAATCCTCTTGAATTCACTTCATTTATTCAGTCAATACCCACGATCTCAGTTAGATCCTTAGTAATGCAAAAGAACACTGACAAGCATATACTTAGATAAATATTGCCCTGTAACATACATGTCTTGGGATTGCACGCTACATGAGTATGGCTAAACTGTCTGACCAAAGACCTGATCTCAGATCAGTTTCAGCTTGGCTGCATCACGGTTGGGGTTAGGTTCAGGACACGATAAGCTGATCCTGGATGATGGGTAAAGCAATCCTCTGATCCTCACCCCGCCCATGCTGTTCTCCCGGCCACTCATGCTCTGCAGCACGGCCTTGTCCAGGCCCAGTTTGAGACTGGCGCGGTCGAACATCTCCCGCTCGTACGAGTTCCGCGTGATCAGCCGGTACACCTTCACCGCCTTGTTCTGCCCGATCCTGTGGCAGCGAGCCTGGGCCTGCAAAAACGTGAACGCAAAAGTTACACACACAAACGCGCATTATCATTGCAAATCACTGTGATGTAAAACGTGCCAACACTGTTAAAATGTATCAGGAAATCATGTTTCTTCCTTTTCTTAATTTGTTTTAACAAAAAAATGAGCCTGTCTTTCAAACATACCAAGGCAAGTGAAATCTGTAAGTATCCATCTTTCTTGAAGAAAAAAATAAACTCCTGCAGCTTCAAGTTACACATGGAAAGCTCCAGAGAGGTATTGCATTATATAAAAAATAGTACATATACTGATCATTTTTTGTATTTAGCAATAAACTTTTAAAATTCTGATGTGTTTAATTTGTACATAATGGTAGAAGAGATCAGAAGCGACTGCTATGGGCAATCGCCGCACCATAACCTGAAGTTGAAAGCCATCAGCAGTCGTCCTGCTGACGGGTCATCTGCACTAGATCCTTACTTCACCTAGGTTTCTTGGCTCTACATCATGAACTGCATTGTACTCGCTCTGGATAAGAGCGTCTGCTAAATGCCTATAATGTAATGTAATGTAATGTCCTCCCATTATTAATAATATATTTGGAATACCAAAGGTAACAGCTTGCATGAACAAACGTCCATAATAACATGCTTCCATTGCTACCCTACGGCTGATTATGAGGGTGCCTCCCTCCAAGCTGCCATAAACAGAATACTATGGAGCCGAATTCCTGCCTTTCTGCTGTATTTCATATTAAATTTCTGTTTAATTTAACAGACGAGGAAAACGCAGTTCCCCAGCCCCCGTGAAATGAACAGCGTGACTGCGATTCACCTTCAAATGAATGTCATGTCGTTGTCTTGTGAAAGAAGTTAAATAACAGGGGTCACCCCAGTACAATTCCAAATTCTGAGCATGATGCTGAAACGGTAGCTTTCTTTTCCCTTTCCTGACTTTAAACTGCTGATTTTATGAGGATACAGAAAATCAGAAGATACAGCATTATGGGAATGCCTTTAAGGTCTTGTGTATAAATACAATTGGTCTATGCAGGAAATATTCTGAGGAACCTGAAATTTTGCATGAGAAGGTAAAAAATGTAGGCTATGAGTCTTGATAAATGGTTCCAAACACAGCTCCTTAAATGCAACACACATGCCAAGATTGTTGAAATATTCTTTTTTCATTTTTGTTGCAAAGCAACAATTCTGTTCTCAGTCTCTACCACACTGATGCACATGATGTGCTGGCTTATATAATGCCAGTTATCAATCAGTAATTAGGAACAAGCTACACATTAATTATACACACAAACATGACATCGACTTTGTTACATACTGAAAACTGCATGAAAAATTAAAACCTCACAATGGTGGAATTAGCACTGCTTTCTTAATGTGCTGACTGATTCCATTTTTTTCTACACGTTCTCTGGATCCCATTGAACAGAAACCCTTTTCTATTTTTCCCAGGGAAACTTGCATTCCTAAGAGCAGGCATGGCATTCCTATGAGCTAAACTTGATGAAATGTGGTACACTGTTTTGACCGTGATTAAGCACTGTTTAAAATATGTAGTCTTTAGAGTGTGCTTTTCAGGGAGATTGGCACGTGTAAGTAAGTGTGGGCAATATTTTGTAAGTATAAATATATATCAGCTGATAGCAAAGGTCGCAGTGGTTGAATAAGCAAGCTGCAGATATACAGAGATAGCCTTAAAAGGGACATATCATGCAATTCACACATTTCAATGTTTTGCATGGGTTGCAGACTCTGTTGTGGTTGTGTAACATTGTGAGATATGTGAATTTGTTTGAAAAGAGGTTAAAGCTGCAGCTGAGATTTTAGCCATTTCTCTCTTGAATCTGAACAATGGGGTTTTTCTATGTAAAAAAATGACTAAATCAGCTAATTTAATATCCCCATCCCTCCGCAAGTAGGGACCTCCCACTCTTATGTAAACAACAGAGCAATGGCTATAAGTTTTAGGCTAAATCTAAAAACAAATCTTTGCACAAGCTACCAACAGTTCCAGCTGTCCGAAACGTTGTGCAGCTTAGCAAACAAATCCTTTTTCCATGAGCCAA
The DNA here is from genome assembly GCF_018555375.3 of Anguilla rostrata. NCBI lineage: Eukaryota > Metazoa > Chordata > Actinopteri > Anguilliformes > Anguillidae > Anguilla > Anguilla rostrata. The sequence continues at coordinate 32,732,392 of NC_057937.1, forward strand.
CAATGACATGAGATGAGATTTGAAGTTAGTACTAAAACCAGGTGCAGTTCCATCTATTTGAGAGCTGACTGCAAACATTAAGCCTGTAAGTATCTTAGTTTTACCTGTAATGTTTTATGTTTAATGACTAATGTCATTTTTGCAAATCATTTCTGGAAAAACATTAAATATTAATGAATTTTCTTGACTGAAAAGAATTACACAAAGGGGCCAGTGCATTATGGGAAATAGTTCAAAATGTTGTAAAAAAAAAAAAGAAAAAAGAAAAAAAAGGATTCCTTTAAAATAAACCTATTCACATAAAATCAGAGCTTCTCTAGCCTTGATTCCATTTTCTTCCAAACAGCCATTAAATGAGAAGCACAGCCACTTAGACGTAGAGTCCAGGTAAAACTACTAGGCTGACTTTAAGTACATGGTATAGCAATCCTCTGACTGGGCCTGTACAAAACTGGCCAGTTCTGAGGTCACCGCACCTGCAGGTCGTTTTGGGGGTTCCAGTCGGAGTCGAAGATGATGCAGGTGTCAGCTGCGGTCAGGTTGATGCCCAGCCCCCCCGCTCGGGTGCAGAGCAGGAAGACGAAGCGGTCCGAGTCGGGCTTGCTGAAGCGGTCGATGGCGGCCTGGCGAAGGTTCCCCCGCACGCGCCCGTCGATCCTCTCGTACAGGTACCTGTGACACAGCGACACGTTGACACGCGTTACTGGCCGTAACTGAAGGAAACATTTTACTGCAGAATGAATGCTGTGCATTAAGGACGCTATCCCACAATCCATGAAACGATCATGTTAGTGATACATGCATTTTGCATTTAAAATAGTTATTACGGAGGCAATGTAGATTTATATGATCCGGAGATGTGTGCCTAAAGTAGGTTTGTTGTCTTATCTGATCATCCTCCTTTTAGCAGGAAAAAAATGCTGCTGCAGCATGACTCATTAGCTTTTTATCACCCAGTTATATACTGATAATGAGAGCTGCAGGAGACTAGTGCATTATCAATAGGAAATAGAGACAATCTTGGAGCTTTATGACACGTTGAAGCCCAGCTCTCAGTAATGGATGTGTAGTATTTGATACATATCACACAACAGCACACCCGAGATTTTGACGGAACCTCTCCTGTAATAACGCCTTCCTCTGCAATCATTCACCACAGTAATCCTGTAAGCTGCCAACCATGCGAAATGCAACATCTAAATCATCCCCAAATTGGTTTTCTTTGGGACTGAGCTGACGCAGTTCGAAATAACAGAAAAATTAGATTCCGTCATCGGTTAGGTATATGGCCCCATCGCACGTGCAGTTGTCCTGTCTGTCTCTGCCAGACCTCGAGGCAGCGGAACTACCACGTACCGCCTCTTTCTCCCAGAGCCTTGGTCTGCCCCCGACCCCCCGCCCCCCTCGCAGCTGCCTGCCTTCCAAAAGCTTCCCGACCCCTCCTGTTCGGCAGCGGGGAGGCCCAAGGGGCCTGCAACCTCCAGCTGAACCCGGCAAGGCTCTGCTCCACCGCTAGCTTCGCTCGTTTATTTTTTCTTTGCTAACTGCCAAAGCCATAAGAACAAAAAAAAAATCTGCAAATCAAAATGCAAGAGAGGAGAGTGAAGGAGCCCTTAGCGACAGCAATTCCCTCTACAATGCTCATTGCTACACATCGCAATCGCAGTTCTTCAAGACCAGGGGTTGCTCCACCTTCGGCCCTGGAGAGCTACGGGGCCCGCTGGAATTAGTCTTTCAGCAAAATGAATTTGATGCAAGAAACTAGGCAATGTAAGCTCTGCGTAATCTGCGTAATCAATGGATTTATTTGATCTATTAAGTGCTACGCAGAAAAAGACGCAACTGCTTCATAATAAAGTCAGTTAAAAAGGTTTTTCATATAGTCAATTACAATGTTTTATTTGACTGTATTAAATTGCAGAAATATATCTGCACGTCAGGTAGTCAGCAGGGCTACCAAAAAAATATTAGTAAATATATAAAATTTGAGAATTCAAATGTTCCCACATTTCAAATGTTTTAGGTCCCACATTTTGAAAACAAACAGACTAACATTATTCATCCATCCATCCATTATCTATACCCGCTTATCCTAGTCAGGGTCACGAGGGGTGCGGGAGCCTATCCCAGTTTGCACTGAGCGAGAGGCAGGAATACACCCTGGGTAGGTCGCTAATCTATCGTAGGGGACACACCATTCACTCACCTATGGAAAATTAAGTCTCCAATTAGCCTGCCTGCATGTCTGGGAGGAAACCCATGCGGACACGGGAAGAACATTCAAACGCCACACAGAAAGGCCCAGGCCGGGACTCAAACCCCGGACCTTCTTGCTGTGAGGCGACAATGCAACCCACTGCACCCACTGGACAGTGTTGACAATCTACTTATCTTCTATTGTGCTAAATAAATTCCGGGCCGTGGTGAATAATATTTATATCAGATATGTCAGTTGCAATAATTACAAAATTGTGTGAAAAGCACTTACAGTAATTGAGTGCTGACCTACTACAACATATTGTGTAATGAAAAAATATTTTGAACAACGTTGTTAATGTCCTATTGTGTTATTAGAGGAAGATTAGAGGAAGCATCACCGCATATTATTACACATATTGCACTTGACAATATGCATATTTATGCAAATGCAATGTGAATACCGTATATTCAAATGTGAATTCATACCAAATTTTATATGGTTAAATTTCTATGCAATTTCATGCCAGTATTGACAGTCCAAGTAGTCAATGACCTCATGGATTCATAAATACCACTTTAACATGGACACTAAGAACATTGAATCCAATATTGAACGAGAATGTTTGAACAAAAACCAACCACCCATGGCAATTCTTCCAAAATGTATTAGCTTCTGTAATTCCATAAGGCAGCTACTTGAATAAGGAAACACCTGACCTCTATTGTCCGTTGTGCGTGCTGGTTAGCGGATGCGAATGGTGGCGTGTAGCATACGAACAGCCCTCAGTGCGCTACCTTCGCTGAATGAGGAAGTCCTCCAGGATGTCCAGGCAGCGCACCATCTGGGAGAAGATCAGGACCTTGTGGCCCCCGGCCTTCATCTTGGGCAGCAGCTTATCTATGAGGACCAGTTTTCCCGCCGACTGGACCATGGCCTGCAAGTGGAAGTCTGGTGCTGTGGGGCTGTGCACCTCCCGGAAGTCCTCCAGGATCTTCTCCTCAGCCCCTGCCAGACAGAATCAAGGAAACGCGCCTTTGAATTGCTGTTTTATATAGCCATGGCTTCAATCTTTTAATATTTCAAGTCTGACCTGTCTTTTACTCATTTTGTTTCCCCGTGCACTCTTCTTTCACTGTAATCTATTTTAGGAAGTGCACTGACCATCACAAGATGGTACAAATAAAATAATAATTCTTGTATTAAGAGAGTCTGACCAACCTGATGAATTTAAAAACTGGAATCTGTAGGGAAGTTTCACTTGACATGCAACCTTGGGACTCCATAAAGCAATCCCATCAACTGCACCTGTTATGAACTAGGTGTTCGCTTATGAATTTCACTGGCTTTGGTACATTTTAGGAGCACTATCAAATTGCACCTGGAATAATCGGATTCAATAATCGCATTGAGGTAAAACAAAATTCAAACAACTTGACTTTTTGGACAGGTTCTTTGATTCAATCAAGCCAACTGTATGCTTGTAAGGTTCCAGTTTGTGCTTATAAGGATCAGCATCATGGAAGGATCAGCCTCATAAGGCTCATAAGCCTCATAGTCAGCGGTAGGACTGCTGAGCTGAAGAGCAGCAGAGTCCCACTCCTTCAGAGCCATGCAGATGGGGACGGAAAAGTGCAAATGCTGCAACATGGCAACTTCTGTACATTACATATCAATATTTTAAGAAGCTAGATATCTACCAAAGTCCAGGCTCTGTATTGGAAGGCTTTGGTGAACATCGATCGAGTTCAAGTAACATTTATCCAGCTGTTTCAAACTATTCTCTGTGATGGAGCCTTTAGGAAATGATAAAACGCAGTGTCATTTGAGGCGCTATGCAAACAATCATCTACAAATCAGACAGTGACTCAGAGCAGAAACAGACTATGCAGATGAGTAGTATTTTCCATAAAAAACGTTTGATGTGGGATGGGTGTTCAGAGTGTGTATACTGAGAGATTACTGTGGTATAGGTGAGGAGATAGTGTACGTTTGATGAGGTATGGTTGGGTAGAGTGACTGTATATTGAGAGCTAATTGTGGTACGGCTGAGGAGATGTGTGTTGTGTGTGTGCATACTGTACCTTTGATGAGGTAGGGGTGGTTACAGCACTTGCGTAACTCCATCATGGTGTTGACCAGGTTGGGCACGTTGGCCTGGCCGGCACCCTTGGCCAAGAAGGAGAAGTTCTTCTCCAGGATGGCGCGGTAGTACTTCTTCTGGATGTTGGTGAGCTCCACCTCGATGATGGTCTCCTCTTTGGGCGCCAGCTTCTTCTCCACGTCCTCCTTCAGTCTCCTCAGCATCATGGGCTTCAGGATGGCCTGCAGCTTCTGGACCTGCACAAACGGAAACAAAAGGTATCATACAGGTGTAGGCCATGGTTATATCATCATAAACAAAAACTAAACCTAAAATAAAAAGTAGCCATGAATAAATGTACACATACAAACCTGTTACATGAATAAATGCTGTCAAATACAGAGCTATTCTGTTCCACTATGTTGCAGACACCTGGCTTTTACTGTAAAACACTGAGAGCGCGACTATGGAGAATACACCTGAGAGTTCAAGAAGTTTACAAAATGAAGAACCCTACAACAATAGAGGAAGCCCCACCCACTAACACCATTAGAGGACTATGATATCAGAGGTAAAATGAATGCTGCAATGTCCATGCTTTGACAAACAGCCTATTATCATTTGTACTGAAGTAAAAGAGACTTGTGCTTGCATTCAACAGACTGCACACAGAGAGACTTGCTAACCTAACTCAAAGCCCTTTCCAACATACACTATCAGAGCCTCTGAAGAACAATAGAGAGCGTATTATGGATGATGAATAAGGATAATAATTTGTCACCCAGAGTACTTCTTTTTTCTTACTCTGTTACATTGGATGTGTAATTGCGACTTCCCTGCTTTAATTAACAAAAATTAATTATAAATCATGTGTGTCAAGAAATATTTGCTGCGAGGTTTAAGCGCTGAGCAGAGAAATGTAACAAGCAGGTCTTTGTAATTCCCGGACTTGGGAAATACGGAAGTGTGTTCATATCCGCTTGCCAAATGTTGGAGTGACCTAGTTGGAAAGCAACAATGCCCACACAGTTACAACTAGGACCTCCTGCCCCAGATATTGTATTCCTTTGTTACATTCCTTTGTTGCCAAGAAGATGCTGTACAACCTTTCTACATGAGGCCTCTAGGTTAGCGTATATTGACTGTTACTATAGCAGTTACTTTACAGTACTCTACCCACTGTAATGAGTGGTATAATGGCAGAGGATGTCAGGATGGGATAGGACAGCTTGGAGAGCCCCCACCTGCTCCTCCGTCTTCAGGTCACCAAACTCCTGCAGGAAGGTGGTCTCCGAGGGGAAGCGGGAAGGCTCCAGGAAGTGCAGGAGGCTGAAGAGCTCCTCCACCGTATTCTGGAGAGGAGTCCCCGTCAGAAGAACCTTGTGCTCCTGGAAAGAAATGGCGACAGTTACCAGAGAACTGACAAAATTGCATCAGTGGTAAAGCTTGGCTCTGCCCAGATCCAAGGGTTAACTCTGACACTTAATTTAACCGGTGACTCCACTGTCCTCAAATGAGATGCATCACCTCCTTCTGTCAGTAGTCATGACTATGTTCCACGCAGTAAGGCAAAAGCCTCAGATTTGATATCGATAGAATTGGCGGCGAAGTGCTTAATGTCTCAGTTCCAAATGGAGCTGATACAGACATCATAATGATCGCACTTTCAAGTATTACTGTACAGGCAATTCAAAATCCCAAGAGTCACACGTCAAGTTTAACTGAGCTAAATTGATTAGTTCATAAGAGATTCGACAGTAAGACATGAATACAAGTACACTGTGCAGACCGTATGTGGAATCAGGTCCAAAGGTTTTAAGATTATAGATGATTTGAACACAAGACTGAAATATGAGTAGGCTGTGAAAAATGCATTTCCCACTCATGAGCATTAAGACTGTAGAAGATGCTACCACAAGGCTAAGACAGCATGCAGTATTAGGTTCATGGGCTTGAAGGCTATAGATCAGGGTTGCCCAACCCTGTTCCTGGAGGTATACTATCCTGTAGGTTTTCACTCCAACCCAAACAATGCACACCTCCTTCAACACCTAGGGATCTCCTTCAGCGGCTAATTAGTACAATCAGGGGTGCCAAATTACGGTTGAAATGAAAACCAACAGGACAGTAGATTTCGAGGAACAGGGTTAGGCAGCCCTGCCCTAGATCATGGATACTCACATTTAGTCCTCAAATACAAATCCGGCCCTGGTTTTCTTTCCTCCTAGGTAATTAACTGAACAACAAGTGCTACTGATTGGCCAAACTGTCTTCACACCTACATACCAGGAAGGTAGAAAACCAGAAGTTCTCAGCTCTCAAGGACTGCAATTTGAATAAGAGAGCCATAGATGATCCTACAGTAAGGCCAAGTTATGAGTGTGATGGGCTTTGGAGAGCATGCAGTACCAGGTTCATGAGCTTGAAGCCCTCCAGCAGCTTGCAGTTCTTGTTCTTGAGGCGGTGGGCCTCGTCGATGATCACGCAGCGCCACTCGATAGCGTTGAGCTCAGGGCAGCCGCCCAGGATCATCTCGAAGGTGGTGATGATGGCCTGGAACCTGTAGGCCCCACGGATCACACGACCCTTTGGGGAGACATGGCGACAAAGGAAAGCTGTCAACTCACTGGCCACTCCCAGACATCACAGTAACAGTCCTTATATTAAGAGTTGCAGACTGTTTACAGCAAATTTAAAGGAGTAACATGGTGGTTTTCACACTTTCTCGGTTTTATGTGCTATTTGCACAAGAGGCATTGAAGAAACACGATGAGTAAAGTATTAAATACGTCCGTTCTTTATTTTTGGAGAAATATGCGTTTTCAATTTATCGTCCTATTTTCAGCCGGTTGAGAATGTTATCAACTTAGTGCGTCACAAGAACAGTAACCACTCCCCTTTCCACGCCCCGTAAGAAATCTGACTGGACACACCGTCCTGCTACAAGTGTGCTGTGAAGTTTAGATAGCAAACAACAAGGCTGAATCCTTCTGACGTAATTTACATAGAAACTATATGCTCAGATCGCCTAGTTTCACTCACTGTGGCCAAGCGGAATCGATAACATTTCAGAAAATATATAACTTTAAAAGGTTTAATTCAATCTTATACTGGGACTTGTGCCGTTTATTGAGGGTGTGAAAGAAAATTTCTGTGCCGCTGACTATAATCGAATGTTTTTCAGATTTACCGTTCGATTGAACAAGTATCATTCAAAGTACATTTTTATGGGTTTGTGTTGTCCGATTGTGCTAGCTACTTCACATTAACCTTGTACGGCGATCAGTAAAGGCTAAAAGCACAGCACCACTTAATTATTGTCACTTCTATCACCACTGTAATGAACTAAAAAAAAGGCGACAAACTACCTTTTCTGTGAGAAATCGATACTTGATATACCAAGTTAGCTAGCTTGTAAAAATTCAGTCTCCCAAGATGAGTGCGTATCATGGAGCTAGCTATGTTAACGGGGCACGGTCTGTCAATCATAGCTAACTGACAGTTCTCATTACCACGCCCAGACAGTTCGAGTGAACTTTTATAGTGGGAAATTTAAGCTTAGAAAAATACGATTTAAAATACATTTAAATGACTGAATAATAAAAAAAATATGCACATTTGTTTTGTTGTTGCCTAAAGACAACTGGCAAGTGTCACATTCAACCATCATGTTACAGCTGGGTAGTCCAAAACTATCGCAGGTGCTGTTGAAGAAGGGGAAACAAAAAAGGAAGGAAATTCATAACCACAGTGCACAATGTGCAGAATTTTTGAAAAATCCTCCTCCTGGTGCTCATGTGAGTTTGACTATGAAAACCTTTATTTAAACGGGCAGATTAATTCATTAAAATAAAGACCTAAGCTTTGCGGCTTACGTCAGATCTGAGCAACGGTACTCTCTGTAAGCATATCACTTTGCACATTTTTGTGGATATATATATGTGTATACATTTCCATCCTTTTTTGGTTAGCTAACAGTAGCATAATTATGAAAAGCAGTGTGCGTTGGAAAGCATGGTGAGGACTTATAGGAGAATTTTGGAATAAAGCTGATAAACAGCACAAAAACTGTATACTCAAAATGTGAAATGCCATGTAAAAAGCAAATTCTAGTTGAACAGTATCACAGTTATCAGCCTACCGAATAAAAACATGCTAAATATATTCGTAAGGTAAAATCACAAAATGATTATGTAAGATGAACATAAATTTGAATCAGCGTAATTGGTATGTGCGCTCCATTGAGAAACTTGCGTCTACGAATAGATGCACCACAAATGCACACTGCGATGTCCTAATATCAATTATCTCCCACAGCCATAATGGTACACTGTCTCCATCACCCACGGCAACAGTAAGAATAACCTTCAGGAGCGGAGAGGGAGGCCGCGGAACCGCACCTGCCGCTTTTAATTAGGCGCGCATCATCGCGCTCCCTGGCTGCGAAGGTTCTAGAGCGGCGCGGCGGCCTCCCTCGCTGGGGGGGCCGCTGCCGGTACCTGGGAGTCTCTGAAGTACATCTCGTACTGCTGCAGCATCTGGCGGCTGACGGCGCTGCCGTGGTACACGATGACGTTGAGGTGGGTCCACGTGCGGAACTCGCGCTCCCAGTTGGCGATGGTGGAGAGCGGGGCGATGATGAGGAAGGGGCCCCGGATCCCCATCCGGTGGATCTCCTCCAGGAATGTGATGGACTGGATGGTTTTTCCCAGGCCCATTTCGTCAGCCAGGATGCAGTTCCGCCTTGGGGGGTTGGGGGGAGGAAGGGGGCTCATTAAAAACGCCCCACGGTTTTGGCTGGGAAAAACCCACCCGCCCGCTCCCCTTTCTTCCCACGCGTGTGGCTAGTGCTTCCAACTGGTTTGAGATTTAAACCTCCAGGGGTTGTCTTACAATGTTTCTATGTCTTGGACGTTAAGCCTCCCAGAACACAAAACCTGACAAATTGCTTGCCTTTACTAAAATTACCCGAGTACTAACTTTGCCAAGTTTGCCTGCATCAGTGTTTATGTAATGGTGGTAGGGGGGAAGGGGTTTCAAACTATGGCTCATGCCCTCAGCATGGCACAACACAGGTGATCTGCTTGCTGAGCTAAAAGCCAGAGGTCCCCGCCCAAGGGAACTAACTGTGCACTCTCATTCAACTCCAGTGATTTATGTGCAGACGCTCACAAGATCACTGACGTACCTGATCTCGACTTCAACGATTCATAGATTCAATTTCACAGATTCAAATCCAACTACGCAAAAGAACGGACGTTCCCTATTTTGCAACTTCGCAGCTTTTCCTTAGCCGCTCCGCAATTCATGCAAAGGAAAAGCCGCTAGAAACATCCTCTTAGTCTCTAAAGGTGGTTTCCAAAGCTCTCCTTGGGTACCCCCAGGTGCAGATTATTTGCATCAGGCGTGCTTGAGGTGGAACACAAACACCTGGCTGGGGGTACCTGAGGAGAGGTTTGGTAACCACTGGTCTAAAGTACTCGACTGCACACGGTCGAATGCTCTAGGGCTGCGACTGTGGTGAGGAATGTGTGTTTTTAAGCCAGGAGGAGACCGGTCCTGCCTTTCCCGAGCGTTTATAGCAGTTAGTTGTCTCTGCAGGCAGTTTCCCCCAGCTGTCATAACGGGCTGCGGTACAGGTATGCTGCGTTACTCAACAGGAGCTGACACCGCGCCGAGAGCTGGCATGTCCAAAGGCTTTTACGACGGTATGTCAGTAATCCCCCCTACGTCAGAGAGGAAAAACCCATTTTCTCACTTTCACAACAGCTGCCGCGCTTCAAAAACCAAAACAGCCATTTCAAATTATCTCCGAACTTCACATTAAAAAAGCAGACAAGCTATCGTGGTGAATTCTTCAGGGCTTCCATTACTGCACTACTTAGCAATCCACCCTACTCCATCCCCCTATTTCGCCAGCATGAGTAGGCTAAGTCTGGGAGAGCATTATGGATATAAGCTCTACACACTGGGACCGTTTGAGGCTTGCCTCCCCCACTGACCTGTTATACCAGTTGAAGAAGAGCCAGTTGAGTCCCTCCAGCTGGTAGTCCCTGAGGGTGTTGCCGTTGCAGTACTGTCGCGACTGCTCTCGTTTCTTCCAGTGGCTGGCGGGCGGTCTCTCCTGCGCAGCAGACACAGGCACGTCTGTCCGAAATGCTCCAAACAGAACCGCCCTCGTCGCTACTCAGTGGTATGCTAACGGTACACTCGGCTTGACTTCTAAAGCTGTGCTTTTTGCAGCTGTGGAACCGTTTTTTTCCTCCCTTGTTCAAAACCTAAATTATACAATTATATCTGCCAATGAATTTAAAAAGAGCTCTTTCAGTCGTGTTCCCTGAACCGAAAACCGACACTTTCTCTGTATGCCAATGTCACTGTAAATCTGACACTGTGCCTAATTAAATTGAAGAGCGCAAGCAAACTGAACTCCAATTCGGCCTTTTTTATTCCAATATGCCCTAGAGGGAATAAGGGGCGATTTTAAACAGCACATCATCTAAAAAACAGCGGAACAAACAAATGAATAAATAACTGCATAAAATAAGCCATTACAGGATATGTGGGTGCATCCGCTGAACATGGCTGAATGCCCTGAGGGGGCTGGGTGTCCTAGTTTGGGACCCTGGGTGGAGAGGGAGGAGCGAGGGGGCGGGGACTCACCACCCTCCGGGAGTCTGGCTGAGCTGCCTGCAGCTGGTCAAACTCCTCGATCTTGTTCTGGTCAACGTCCTCCTTCAGCTCCCACGTACTGTCCTCGTACGGCAGGGAGCACCACTTCACCAGGTAGTACACCACCGGCTGCAGAGAGACACGCACACACCGATGAACACACACACATGCGCAAACACAGACACACACGCGTACGCACGCACACACACAAGTACACATGCACACACAGACACGCACGCACGCACACACGCACACATGCATACACGCACACACACACACACAGATAATTCACATACACATACACACAAACATGCATGCAGAAGTAACACTATCAAGAATCCCTTTGATCAAAACTCCAGTCCTGCAGTTTTCCCCTCTTCATTTTGTGAGGGCTTGTTATAATGCAACCGAAGCGTTATTTTACAAAGCAGGATTACTGAGTTAGCAGGATAACTGCGCTGAGTAAAACCCGAAACAGCTTTTTTTTTTCCTTAAGCACATGTTCCAGATTTGGGAGGGTTCCAGGTTTTACTCCAGTGTAGTTATCCAGCACACTCAGTAACCCTGTTTCATGAACCAGGGCCCTGATGTGATGATTTGATGTGATGTGCAGATGTCTCTTATCAAGGCTTTGCCAGTGTCCTGAATAAGCGTGCCAAGGGCTTGACACTTGAGATAAACTGTCTATTTTGGATTTCTTGTGTTTTGTCTATAGTACGTAGAGAGCCCACAATCAGTTGTACCGCAAGGATATTCCACTTGAATGCAATGAGACAATGACTGTGGGCAAATAAACAATATCATAGTCCTGTTACCTCTCCAGTGTCTTTATCCTCACAGTATGACACTTCTAGTACTCGGTCCACCTCCACATAATCAGGGTTAAAAGGTTCATCTTCCATCTGAAAGAGAGACAACGGCAATTCATCCAGACTCTCGCTGTTTATGTCTTTATTTCAGCAAACAAGCCAGTGTTTTTTTCTCATTGCCATAAACACAACTGCACACAAACACACATATGCGCACGCACACACACACACATGCACGCACGCACAAAGCAGTCTGCCTTACATCAGCAAAGAAGTGAGCTCTCTGTGCTTGTTTAATCTTAAAGCGTTTGATCTTCTGCTGGATCCTCTTGTCCTTCTCCAGCTGCTGTTCTGTAGCCCACTCACAATGCAAATAGGAGCTGATAAAGAAACAGGAAGTGAACATGGAAACAGGGAGAGAATAGAGAGGCAGAGGGATGGTACACAGAGACACAGGAAGGGAACACAGACACAGGGATGGAACACAGACACGGGGACGGAACACATACACAGGGATGGAACACAGGGACAGGAAAGGAACACAGAGACAGAGGGATGGAACACAAGGACAAAGGAAGGGAACACAGAAACAGGGAGGGAAAGAGATAGAGGGAGGAACCAAAAACCGAGAGAGAGAACAAGAGACAGGAAAGGAACACAGAAACAAGGATGGAAAATAGAAAGGGAAGGAACACAGAGACAAAGTGGGCGGCACAGGCAAAAAGGGCACAAAGGGAGAGGGTGGTGAACACAGAGTAAAAATGGTTGAACTTTTTAAACAAAAGAAGTGTTTAATTCTGTTATTTAATGGACGCTTTGAGCAAAGAGAGCCATGCTGGCTATATACCTGAATCACTACAGAAAACATTCATTACGCTGAAGGAAAATGTTATTTACTGTACATATAACAGGTTACAGTAGATGAATAACAGTCATATCTGGCTTATCACAGTTTTCACATTCTGGATTAAAGAAGACATTTTTTTCCCCTCGTACTTTGGATTCCAAACCAATAGGAATGACAGGATTGTGCATAAGGTAAGCAACTCTCACGGTTCATTAATCAGCGCCCTCTTCACAATTGGCTTACGCAGGAACAAACTGACAGGATAATTACTTCTGAATTTTACACATTGTCTATCATCCAATAACTAAAGGCAGGACTTACTAGTTTTTGTATTTAACATAGAACTCCTCAACTTCGACCACAACTCCAGGAGAGACCTGTGGGAGGGATCAAAGTTCAATCTACTATACTGTGGTGTACACAAAGAATCTGAAAATGTATTCATGGGTTTCAGTCTTGTGACTTCTTTGTAGTGACTGTCATGTGGATGACTGTGCTGAGCAAGCAGACCCCTGCAGTGCTCAGTGAATGTACACTACACTACGACGCTAACAGTGTGGTGAAAAACTAGCTGTGCTCGGTGGATGCGTTCCATATATTCTACCAAATATACCTCTGCAGTCAGGTACCACACTCCCACATTTTTCAATTCACAACATTCTGATATATTTTTATCCACACCCATATCTTTCTCATATTGGAGAGAGCCATAAAGTTACAATTCACTTTCATTTTAATTTTGTTTCAGTGAAATTGCAGTCTATATGAACCTACACCCATCAATGACTAGCATTGTTAGCAGTGACATTGGAAAACAGTGGGAGTCTTGGTACCGGCAGATTGCATGCTTGAAATGGCGTACTACCTCAAACTAACTTCTAACCAAGTTTACAACCAAAGACTGGGGGACTGGCAAAACTGAGACCAGAATCACATACAGTAATGCTTTATTGCGCAAAGAGCTTATTGTTGTCTGTAAATCCCCTTTTCCTGTATTGCTTGAAAGGAGCAATGTATATAAATAAAGATATTATCACAAGGGAGCAGCACAACTAAGGGAAAAAGAATGGGAGCCAATATCATTTGCAAACACAACGTTATCAATAAAACAGGGATGTTATTGCTTACAAAAAGCAACGGCAGGATGAAAAAAAGAGAGGTCAAAAAGAAGGCTTAAAAATGACACAAGCAAGGCATCATCAGCATTGCGGACAAATTTCAAGTGATAAACAGACCTGTTGTTTGTTTTTGATGCTTCCAATTAAGTGGCGCAAAATATGAAATGTCTCTGTGATTCACACTATACCAACAGTATCTACAATCTTAATATCTCAACCTGCCTAAACTAATAGCTCCCAGGTAGTGTGATGAGAAAATGATAAAACAGAAAACGCCCAACTCATAAAAAAACAAAGCTAAAGCTGAAGTAACCCATGTTTATGAACTGAAGAGTGCAGCTGAATGTACTGTATGAATGAAAACATAAATCCCAAGCAGCTTTAAATGCTGAACTTTAATATTTTTGGATAACTACAGTATGAGAGCAAACATGGAATTCATAAAACCTCGTCGTTTCTTTTTTGGGAACTACATGTGGAAATGATCTTTTTAAACATAATTAAGTGTAGAACATGTACCCTGTAAAGAAAAGTGAAAATAAAAGGGCATTTCCTTGGCACGAATGCAGTATAACGATGTGCTGGCGGAACAAATTTCAGCAGCCTGTCTTTCGCTAAGTTTTGGCAACAAATTGCCCATGAAAAGTACATTTTAAAGAGGCCCTTCATTTGTTTAACCATTTTGCGTCCAATACGAACATCTTGAGGTGTTCTGGCGAGCTCAGGAGCATCTAATTTATAGGGAAAGCATAAATTACAGGCTGTCCCGCCGTCTCTGCAGTTGGGCAAACAGACGTTTCAGCAGACAGCTCTTCTGCTTCCTATAAACCTCGCCAATTTAATCCGGAAGGGGGCAATTAAGGACAAGTTCACAGGAAGTTTGTCAACACCGGCAGATGTATACTGTGCGATAGTAGGCAGCGGGCTTTCGGAAAAAAGAAAACCATCTCGATTGACTTGACTTTACAACACCTGTTTCTGTGTAGGTTTAAAACTACATTTGTTATCCTATTTAAATAGATTCTAATGTTAGCAAATAAAGTGCAAGCAAACTGGCAACATATAGTGAAATGCGTATAATTGTAAAACAAATGCCAGCAAAAAATTTTGCTTAGTGGAATTAGAAAAACCCTTACATTTATGGGGAAGTACACACGGAGAAGAGTGAGCAGGGCCCTTACCTCACGCTTTGATATTCGAGACGACATGATTTTGTCCACAACAGCAGCATCCTCTTCGCTGGGGTTTTCCTGTAGAAAACACTTTTTGCATTAATAATGCAGCGCTAGCCACCGGGTGTCTCATTCCGTCAAGATGAGCTTCTGGTTCATGGACGGGCCTCGCAGTTTGGCACCGAATCCAGATCGCGCCAGCGCCGACCGTGGCCGTCAGCCCAGCAGGGCGACACACAACCATCACCCAGGGATGGTTTCAGTTGGCCGAGCACAAGCAACCCCCGCTGGTTTATCGGGCACCCACAAGTTCGTCTATTGGGCTGCACATTCAGGGCCAGATTTACTAAGGAAACTAAGGAAAAATATCCGCTGTATTGCAGCGCCGTTGAGGTCGCAGGAGCCGACGCATTAAAACGCTTTACCAAATTAATTAGTTTGCAATTTGCGGTAGGAGACACCCAAAAAAAGGGCCAGAAAGAATATGGGATGCTTACACGTCCAGATTACAAGGTGCTAAAAACTGCAATATGGAGCAGCCAGGCCCAGGTAGCGAGGGTGCCACAAGAAAAAGAAAACATAAATTTGCAGATCAGGAAATATAGGGAACACGGAACAGTTTCACAATGCCATATTATAGCATAGGAATTAATACAACACCAAGCGAGAGGATTAAAATTTGGAGTGACATCAATCACAAAAATGTATTCCTTAGGTATAATAAAACAAACAGTAGAGGAAAATTAAAAAAGATGGCATGATGTTAGGCGGCGTACAAAAGAAAAACCCTTCGAGGGCAAAAGCCAGGTGGTGGTTCAACTAAGGAAAGAATATTAACATTGATAGAACAACAGATGGAAAATCCCTGCAAAACGAGCAGGTTGGGGAGAGGAAAGAACAGACACAGATGACCGTGTGATGGGAGAAGGCCATGGAGCATCTGAAGGTAAAGAATCCCATCTCCTTTCCAGAGTGTTATGCATCATTCATTCATCTCCACCCCATGCAGCCCACAAGGGAAACTGATCTGACTGTGGAGGATGTGCGCACAGCCCATGAGCAAAAGGTCACAGGTGACATCAGTGCAAATTACTGCCCGCTTTCAGGAGTTCTAAAAACTCTCTGGCAGGGGAGTCACATTTTAATGCATGCTTTAGTAAACTAGACAGAATACTTAATTGGCTGATTTTACATAATCTCCACCCTGTCTTAACGCATTGACTCCAGGTATACATAAGCACGATCACATTTAACTATGTATCAAAAAGAAAGTCGCAGAGTGAAGTAATCCCCACAAGATACATCCTAATAGCGATTCTGACCCATTGCTACCGGGATATTATATTAGCAAATACGTTCTGGATACTGCAACCTTGCAGCAACTGCCTTTGCATCAGAAAACGAGGCGCAATCCTTTCAGTAAATCTGGCCCAAAGCGTCCTCCTCCGAACTGTGTGCCTGTGACTCTCGAAGTGTGGTGTAACGAGCAGCGGCGGCTTCGGGGCATGCGTTCGTCTGTGCTCCCCGGAATCATCAACGGAGGCTTGGCCGTTCCAAATTGCAAATGTGTGGAAAAGCAGTTTGAAAAATGGGGCAATATCACGATCAGGGTTTAACATTAACTTGACTGCAACTAAATTTAAGAGATCATCTTTGTGACCACAGAACTGTTTTTCGTGCAGTTAAAACTAACACTGGCATCTTTCCATCTCATTGGACTGTCAACATCAGAAAAGATTAGCATGGTTATTTACAGAGCTTATGAATATCTGTTTGAACATTTTAGCTGCTACACTGAGCTTCCTCCTCCTGTGAGCATATTTAATAATGCAAACTCAATAAGGGGAGTCGCCTATCTATGTTCATAATTGTTTCTGTAGTAAATGTAGTCAGGTGCCTGGTCAGGTGGAGAGCATTTACTCCACTGGTGAGACTGAGGGTGGAATCTATGAAGCTGAGCAGCGGTGAGTTTACGGTCAGATGGTTTTGGGCGACTCACCACAAACAGCTGCACCGCGGGCTCTTTGCGAGCGGCTGGGGTGGTCTTCTTGGCCTTGACGATCACCTTCACCTCCTCGTCGGACACCTTGCACTCCACCTCCTCCGCGTATTTCTTGCGCTTTATCTGCCGGTTGGACCGTCTCTTCTGAGGAGATGCACAATAAAACAGCTGTTGGCACAGAGGCTGGTAGCATAAGGACACAGCACAGTACTAGGAGCTTGGCACAGTGTTAGTAGTATAGCACTGTGCTAGGAGCCTGAAACCATGCTAGGAGCTTGACACTATGTTAGCAGAATAGCACTGTACTAGGAGCTTGGAACAATGTTAACAGCATAGCACTCTACTAGGAGCTTGGAACTACATTACCAGAATAGCACTATACTAGGAGCTTGGAACTATGCTAGGAGCTTAGTGCTATGTTAGCAGCATAGCACTGTACTAGGAGCTTGGAACTATGTTAGCAGCATAGCACTGTGCTAGGAGCTTGGAACTACATTACCAGAATAGCACTGTACTAGGAGCTTGGAACTATGCTAGGAGCTTAGTGCTATGTTAGCAGAATAGCACTGTACTAGGAACTTGGAACGATGTTAGCAGCATAGCACTGTGCTAGGAGCTTGGAACTAGGTTAGCAGAATAGCACTGTGCTAGGAACTTGGACCTAGATCACCAGAATAGCACTGTGCTAGGAGCCTGGAACTATGTTAGCAGGATAACACTGTGCTAGGAGCTTGGAGCTGTGCTAGCAGCTTAGCTCTGTGCTAACAGCAAAGCTCTGTCCTATCAGCATGGCTGCTAGCAGCATATCTCTGCGCAAACAGCATAGCTCCGTCCTAGCAGCATGGCACTGTGCTGGTAGCTTGGCACTGTTCTAGCAGCATAGCAATGTGCACGCAACTTGGCAGTGTGCTAGCAGATCTAAAGCCAGTAAATGCTCAACCTCTTCTCTGGCCAGAACGACTGTTTTCCCTCCTATAACTGCTCATTACATTCAATAAAGGGGTGGTGACTGTCAGGAAGTTGGTTCAAGAGGTCACCAATGTTTTCTCTGAAACAGGCTGGGCATCAATTTAACTGATGCCTTTAGACAGTGATTTGAGGCTTGACATGACAACTAACGTTTTCCACATATAGTCATACCCACGTTCAGATGATGGTGCATTTTGATAATAGTTAGCCTGCGTCAGCCTCCCATAAGTTTCCCCAGTGACGCAGGCTCTAGTAAAATAAATAAGGCTACGCACGGCCTCTTTCGCAAGGAGAGGACATTCGAGGCTGCCATGAAGAATGACAGCAGGACATTAAAACCTCAGTCATCATAATCGCCGTCATAATGACAGTCATCACCATTGTAATTACCGTCTCCAATGGCACAACACATATGGGGACCCTCTACATAAGGGATTGATCGCATTCATTTGTCATGAACAGACGGTCTCAACGTCAGTGCGCTAACAATGGCGAGGCGTAGATCAAAACCAAGGGGTCTGGCCGGTCGGCGGCTGAAACGTCCACCGCGGAGGTCTGCGCGCCATTCTGTAGCGGTGCACTTCTGCAGTTTATCGGAAGCAAACCAGCCTAAATGAGTCATCATCTGGATATATTTAATTAAGCCGGGGATGTGATTTAACTGGGATAATTATATCTTTACGGACAGGCATGGTGAGCAGTCATCCCCTTCTTCGGCGCGCACGTGACTGCAAGCATATCACGCTCTTGAGAGCACGTAGCTGTCTATGCCTACCGGTCTCGCACGCTTTGCTCGCTTATCCTCAGGTTTGAAGACCTGCAGGGGGGGGCGGAGGAGGCTGCTCACCGATTCGTCGGCCTTGGAGGAGCGTCGAGCTGATGCCTCGTTGTCAGATGGCTCCTCCGATGACTCATTCTTCCGCTTTCTCTTCTTGCCGAATTTGATGACTATTTTCCTGAGGAAAGTGCGAGATTACAAACAATTAGCTTTTCTCCCACTAAAAATAGAGTAGTACTTTGTGAGAAACAAATCTGAACAAACCGTCACAGGGGATGGCATGCAGTGCCTATGCTCTGCTTAGATTTTTAGAAAGAGCAAATCGTCTGTAAAATGTCACTCAAACAGCAAGCCCGCGTTTGAGAGTGCTATCCTTTTCACTTCAAAGCCAGAAATTTTCCTTTTTTTTGCAACTTTGGAAAGCAAATTGAGACAAGTGCTTCTGTTGACTCTGGGGAAAGACAGAGGGTTTTCTGAAAGACGGAGAGGTTTCTGAGAGTCAGAGACAGAGAGGTTTTCTGGAAATTTTTCTGTCAACCTGCTTGGGGGTAACCAGACAAACGGTCAGCCTACATCTGTTGCAATTGATAACCTTTTCACTACCCACTAATATCATGAGCATCTGTACTTGTAAGAGAAAAACGGTTGAGGTTGACAATGTGCTTAATTCAATAAATACACCACAACCAATATGAGATACAAACACAAGGCCTACCTTATCCTGAAATTCTACAGCTACTAGCCTATATGCTGAGGACAGAATGCCATGTTTATCACTGTTGTTCTGCAAAGAGGATGATCCTTGCTTAGCATTTCACACTTTTTCTTTCTCACTCTCTTTTCTGCCCCCTGCGGCCAATAAGGTAAGATTAGGCAGGTTTTAATGCTCTCCAGTCAGAGAAACAAGTAGCTAAAGAAAACACAGTAACAAGAGATGCTCTCTTACCAGCAGTGTACATTCCGTTCTCAAATGCAATATTAGATCTCTGTCATCAGTTACTCTCACTCTCATACTTTCGGACTTGAATATGAGCTGGTCATAAACTGTAATTCAGCACATAATCCTTCGAAAAATATATGCTTTACAGAGCATCAACATTGTAGGGGCTCTTATATAATACAGGACTGAGTATTAAACACAAGCCAGGATAGCCCATATGCTGCTAAATAAAATATAGCCTGACAGGAATAGCTTGAGAAACTATACGATGCACCTTTGCGGTAAAAGTCAAACCTCCCTTTGTATACTCCACAATAAGCACGGCTATCCCCAAGGACACTACTTAGAAACCACTACAGCAGGGATATTCAACCACTAGACCTCTTTTGGGAGCCAGATTCTATTCAAAATGGGCCTTTACAGGCCAAATATTTTCCACAAACTATTAATAAAACATGTATAAACAAAATGTGTAGAAACAAAGTAGATTACATCACATTACAGGCATTTGGTAGACACTCCAGAGCAACTTACACAACTTTGACATAACATTTACATTGCATCCATTTATACAGCTGGATATAGCCTATACTGAAGCAATGCAGGTAAAGTACAGCAGGTACAAAGGGTACAACGGTGCTCTTCCCAGGAATCAAACCTGTGACCTTTAGGTTACAAGACCAGTTCCTTACCCATAATAATATACTGCCTTGCTCCAAGAACATTGTTTAAAAAAAAAAAAAACTGTCCAGTGTCGCATCTGATTTTTTATATTCTTAATAAAAGGGCCAGGAGGAGATATACTGTACCAGTATGGCAGCCTGTGTTTGGCCTCAGGGGGCCACAGGTTCAATAACGCGCTCCACAATCTGAGCTGTCCCTCTCTCCTCTATACCCTAGCCGCGGCATTTCTCTTCTCTTAATCCTTTCTTACACTAAATGATTTTCCATTACCGACTGACCGGATTTGGTCCCACCAAGACATTTGTTCCAGAAGAAATTAATCTTTGAAATGAAAACTGCCTTTGTGCCCAGTTTCCGAGCAACAGCGAGTAACATCGTATCGTATATCACCAGGGACACAGTGAAAGAGAATACACGCAAAAAAAAAGTGACGTTTGCCCAAATGTGAGGGAAATTAAAGGCATTACAAATCAAAGTAATGTATTATGCAAAACACTGGCACACAGCGAACTCACTCAGGTAGTTTTTGCGCACGACACCACTTGTAACATAAATGGAAGCGTAATTTTGTGCAGCCCAAGTAATGTGTATCCACAGTAGAGAGAAGCAAAATATAATAACTGAAACAAGAGTAAAGGGACCAATATTGCAGAGAATTACACAATAATGAGGGCTGAAGATGACTCAATCAGGTAAAAAATGAGCATTCGCAACAGAATGTGTCCCTTGTTTACAGTATCAGAGCTCTAGGCCAGGCCTATTCATCTGGTAGCCCAGGGGTACCAGTGAACCCTACAGAAAAACTCTTAGCTCTTTGATCACTGAGGACGGGGGCATATTACTTGTTTGTATCACATATTATTTCTTGGCTCGTTTCCCACTACTGACAGAATAATAATGGCTATCTTTTAAGCAGGCATGTACTGTGTTTACACACATGCGCAACGCATAACATTATTATTATTAATACACCATTTTAGAAATTGTTTGCGGAAATTTCCGGCTCCTGTGATGTATATTTTTTAAAGAATCAGGCCTAAGGAAGTAGTTGAGAAGTGCACTTCTGTGTGTACCCATTCTGCGAGTGCATGCATCATGTGCATGCATTTGGGTATTTGTGTTGGTATGCACAGGCATTTGTGTCATGCACTCGCCTGTGGGGGCTTGTTTGCGTGTGTCATATGAATGCGTGCGTCCGTGTGGCTGTGCCTCGTATCCGTGTGTGCCTGTGTGTGCGTGCCGTGCGTGTGTGCATGTGTGGACTCAATGTGCAGAGTTCCCCCATCCCGGGAGTCCTGCTCTTTAATGGATCCAGAGAAACGGCCAACGGTCTGGCATGCTGCCAGGCCCTCCTCCCTCTCCCTCTCATCCACTGAACTGTTGCTCTCATCCCTCCCCCTCCTGCCCCCCCCCACCAAACCCTCCTCCTCTTCACACCACACAGAGCTGCAGAGATCTAGACTAACACACTGCTCACAGATGGAGCAATGGCAACTTCCCACACACATTTAAAAAAAAAAAATTAATTTAGGGATCAAAAAATTTGGGGCTGATTTTCATAGATTACAATGTGCTGCTTTCAACTTTCCCAACTCTTAAAAGGATCTAACAACACAGGCCGACTTAATCTGAAAGCTGTTCTACACACAGTGATAAATGTGTTATTAAGCTACTGCACATGAAGACTTATTAAAAAGTGCATTAATTTTTTTTGCTTGATTTTAATGCTCTGTGAACACTGCAGTCTCAAAACGGCAAAAGCTGTACTATACAGGCATTGCATAAGCGTATTTGAGGCGGGTTCAGGCAGACCTAATGGTCAACCAGCCGGAAAGAAACCCCCCCAAAGACCTGCTGCACGAACGCATCTGCCTCCATTAGAACACACACACACGTAGGCCTGCACCCGCACACGGGTCCACACACACACACTCCTGTGCTCGTGTGGTCACCCGCGATTTTCGCTGACTTCAGCCATGCTGTATCAGATGAGGGTCACGGGGCAGGTCACCCGCGTCCGCGGCCCCCGCCTCGTCGCGCAAGAGCTGCTGCGGCCGGCCTGTGCCCGCCTCCGCCAGCCGTGCCAGCTGGGCGGTCCTCCAGCGCGACGGCCGAGCGATGAAAGGGTGAAAAATGGCGGCCGGCTGCGCCCGGGTCGTGGGACACGCGCTAGTCTGAGCCTCTGGCGAGCGTCGCGCGATAGAACATGCCGGCATTGACGAATGCCGCTGCAGCTCGAGGAACAGACAAAAAGAAATGGCTGTGCATTTTTTTTAGAGAACGCGCATAGTTCACAAATTGAGTAATACGCTGCCTGAGTCTGCTCTGGGTGGGAATCCTAAAAATAGAACAGCTCTCCCCGGGCGGATGTTTCCAGAAGGGACAGATGAGCTGTCATGGTGTAAAGAGCCTGTGCGAGTCTGACTCTTCATAGCTTTCGGGCGACGCTCCGCTCGGCTTTCTGACTTCCGCCTGACCGGCGTGGGGGCAGGGGGGGGGAGGACGACCGCGTCGCATTCTGCCCGTGATGCCGTGACTAGGCAGTTCGCGAGTCGGACCGGGCGAAGCAGAGGACGAGACGTCACTGCACGCTCGTACGTCGTTAAGGCAGTCTGAACCTTCCGGAAAATTCTGTGAAATTCTCCCTTTCTGCTTCAATACAGCACACAATAAACTATGTAGACGTGCTTCCCCAGTGTAAAAGTAAGTTGAAAGCCTTTTCCTTTTAATGAATCAAGACGTTTCTTAACACTGAGGTGTGGCTTCTGTCAGGATCACTGTATCGATAAGCAATTTAGTGCAGACTCATTTCCCCCATTTCTTATCACGACTTCATCAGAAATGTGCATTTTCTCCTTCAAAATCAATGTATTTCAACAATAATTGATACTTAGAATCATCAACAGAGGTAGAAACGTAATTTTAGCCTGCATGGTACACTGTAGGCTACTGCTTAGAAACTAGGTCAGGAATGGTTCAACCAGAAAACTGGGGATGTCACATTAATGCCAAATGGAATTCATTTGATATGGTCTGACAAAGTGAAGGATTAAAATGTAATCACATTACAGACCAGCATATGTGCACAGGAAACAAGGTCCAACGGGTCAGCTATGTGAAACATCTCTGAACAATAACGACCCGCACGTAGACTGCCGGCCTCACAGGACAACGTGGCGTTCAGGACAAGATACAATGGAAAGTAATCGAAAGAGAAGGTGGAGCGCAAAGTAAATATCAGCATGTGATAATAACAAAATTCAGACGGCTGCATCTGCTCTGAATAATATATGCTCTACCCTCATTCATTCATATGCAGCCCTGGGTATTGTTATAAGATAATTATCCTGTATCAACCAGGGAGTGGAACAGAAATGATATGCTCAGCAGTGCTGTAGATAGTCGAGGAAAGGTTTCCATATCTTTTAATATCTCTCAGCTGAGCCACGCTGAAGCAAATCATTTCCATATGTGGCGTAGTGTACACATTACACATGACATCACTGCCACGTTCGAAACATGATTGACCGGGTGATTTCCTTTCTTGAAAGTTCTTTACTTTCAAGACTACCACACCCAACTTTTTGGAGTGATCTTTTTTGACTTCTGATATTTCAGCAAACTAAACTGAAACACTGGGCCCACGTTTGCTCTAATGGCATTTCCTACAATGACTAGCACTCCTACGCAACAGACATGCACTGTATTGCTACAATAACCTGTGTCTTACCAAACAGTAAGAACAGCTGTAGGCGGGTGAACCATCCCGAAAGCAAGGTCACAAAATTTTCTTAACCGCTATTGTCAGACTTTGCCATTTTAGATTCTCTTTTACCCGCAGAGAATCTGGAGAGGCAAAGGGAAACATGCCTGTCTGCTCGAAAACAGGCACAAGTTGTAGTAGTTTTCATTTTGTAATGAACAGTGTCACCGTGTCGACGTTCAGCATCTGGTGCGGCTCTGGGAAATCAGATAAAACGAGCCTTGAGCTTTTCCAGCTACGTCAAACCCGGCCGCCTCGTGGAACGAAAACGCAGGGAGGAGATGCGGCGCCTCGTAGCCTTTTCTGCGACGCGACGGCGATTTATTTATTTCTGCCGAAATGTCAGTCGTCTGGCAGTTACTGTGCAGGCCTCGTAGCGGGCTCTGCGAGTGAAAGTGAAAGTTGGGGTGGATGAGTGTTGGGGAGTGGGGGGGGGGGGGGTGTTTGGCGCTGAGTTGTGGAAGAGGTCCAGTGATGCAGGCACATCGACCTCATCCCACTTCAGACGGCTTTTACGACCGCTGACAAGCGCAGAACCCCAAAGGGGGGGGGGGGGGTGTGGGGGGGCTGTTAATGGGCCCCCGCCGTGACTTTGGCTGGCGTGCGCTCGTGAGGCCTCAGTCCGAGCGCAGCGCGCTGCAGAGCTGGAGGTTAGCGCTATTAGCACAGAGGCTAGTACCCTCGCGGAGGAGCACTGAAGCCGGAGGGTTTGGGTCACTGGTGAAGCCTTGCTGAATTTACCGCAGGCGGAGTGCCGTTCTCAGCTGGCTGCTGCCGGCCACGCAACCGATTGCACTTGTCCCGTTAGCGAAACGAGGCGTGCTCATTTTATTTCCTCGTCGCCGACAACAAAATCAATTTCCGAAGTGCGTTGTGTTCTTTTTAAAAAAACTTTGTATTCAAATTTAAATCGGAGAAAGTGTACAAAGCTCAATATCCTCCCTGTTTACGTTGAGTGTGGAGATCCAGCCTGGACCCTTCAGCGCTAGCCTGCGGCCCATTGTTTTGTGAGGGGACCATGGCTGTGCTCCGTCCCCTTGCGTGTGGACTATCTGGGTGTGACGGCATGAGACACCGACACACTGTCTGGTGCTGAATGCACCGTGACAAGCTTGAGAAAGGAAGATAGATCAGACCTGAAATGTACAGGTACCACATATTCCACCAAATTCAGAGCGGCGGAAAAACAAACTGCTCATTCCATAAATCACGTGCCTCCAGTGTGGCGGTGTGGCTATAAATCAAAATAAAACCTTAAATGGCATCGCGAAGGATGTTGTTTGTTTTGAAAGAGGGGGAAAAAAAATTCCCACTGCTGCAATATTTGGATGCACCACAGATTTTGTAAAATTCAGGCCCAGACAGATATTCATTTTATGGCATACGGGACAAAAGAATAATTTTATTTGAAATCGGCAAATTAATTAATTTATTGCTTACCCCTGGAACACTGGAAGACATTCCTGTCTAAGTAAGCCATTTTCAAGTTCGCTATTAGCCTAAAATATGCATATTATATGCTTACTTCATCTTGGTTTTTAAATAAACTGAAAAAATATAAACACAACATACAAAGTTTTGGTCCCACGTTTCCTGAGCTGAAATACATGATCCCAGAAGTTTCCATGTACACAAAAAGCTTTGCTCTCTCAAATTGTGTGCACAATCTCGTTTAAATCCCCGTTAGTGAGTGTTCCTCCTTTGCCAAGATAATCCGTCCACCTGACAGGGGCGGCATATCAAGATTCTAATTAGACAGCATGATCGTTACACAGGTGCACCTATCCTGGGGACGATAAATGGTCACTCCAAAATGTGCAGTTTGCTGATGTCAATGTTGTGAACAGAGTACCCCGTAGTGGCTTTGGGGTTATGGCAGGGCTGCCCAACCCTGTTCCTGGTCTGTCATCCTGTAGGTTCTCATTTCACCCCTAGTTTGGCAAACCTGATTCAATTAGCTAATTATCAGCTCAATAGATCTCTAGCTGTTGAATGAGGCTAGCTTTGTCAGAGTTGGAGTGAAAACCTACAGGACGGTAGATCTCCAGGAACAAGGCTGTGCAGCCCAGCCATAAATCTACCACCACCACGGGGCTCTCTGTTTACAACGTTCAGGGCAGCCGTGCCCCATGGCATGTCACGCACTGCCCATGTTTGGGATGCTCTGGGCGGGCGTGTGCGACAGCACGTTCTAGTTCCCACCGATGCCCGGCAACTTAGCTCAGCCACTGACACAACATTCCGCAGGCCAGAATCAACAACCTCATCAACTCTACACAAAGGAGATGAGTCACGCTGCATGAGGCAAAGGGTGGTCACACCAGATACTGACTGGTTTTCTCACCCATGACCATACCTTTTTTTAAAGTGACCAAGAGATGCATATTTATATCCCCAGTCATGTGAAATCTATAGATTAGTGACGAATGAATTTATTTCAATTTACTGATTTCCTTATATAAACTGTAATTCATTAAAATCTTTGAAACTGCTGCGTGTTGCATTTGTATATGTACGGTAACAACATTGAAATTGTCTCATTAGCACTGTACAGCCGTGGTAACATAATAACTAAGCTAATGCGCATAGGCTAGCGCTACACAATAGAATTCAGAATTACACAGTGATACTGTTTGAGAAGATTATGACAAGAATATTGGCAAGTCTGTTGGTGAAAACATAATGTTTGGATTTACAGACAAACATTCACACTGCAGAAAGATTATTTTATCTCTTTTTCATAAATCTCCCCACATGCTCTACATACATCCAGGACCAATTTGATGGGGATATCGTAACAGCTATACTAGTCTCTTTTCACTTTCCGTGTGAGCTAGATATGAAACGGTATGACCCAGGTTGCATACAAAAAAGAAAAGATTCCGCATTCGGGTTAGTGTAAGTGCGGTTGCTGTGAACATAACAGCCAATTCAAAGAAACTGTGTAGAAAAAAAATGGACGGTCACTGAAAGAGAGACAGAAAGGAGAGAAGGACAGTGACGAAAGAAGGACAGTGGCGACAGTGACTGAGTGGAGCAGAGACGATATTCTGTCAGAAAGAGACAGAGGTGCTACATCCTGATCCAGACCTCTCCATCCTGTTTTGTCAACAGCTGCTAAAGTCAGCGTAATCCAGCACCCTGCACTTGGGATTTCCGAGGGATTTTCTATACAGTACAGTCTTCCTCCTCCAGGAAATCAAGCCACCACAAAAACAAAGAGAACTGGGAATCCTCTCAATGCTGCCGCACTGTAGATTACAATACAAAGAGCTACCTAATACTTTACACACACATTCACGAACACACACACACACACACACGCACACGCACACACACGCACACACACACACACACAAAGATAAACGTGAATATTTAAAGATGCATGTTTCATGTTATCTTAAAGACAAAGGTGCTTCAAATTAAAGAGTCAATAACTTTCATATGACTACATCTGTAAATAACAGATAAGAATCTTGCTCATTTTAATCATAAAGAACAGTCGGGTTCACAGCACAATTCACCCTCTGATTCTTGTCTTCGTGAACACAGCGGGAAGTTTTGTCATCTTCAGTATGACACTGAACACACAATAGTGTCAGGAAGGATTTTTTTTTTTTTTCCACTTAGCTGACAGTCTAAATGGTCCATGCCAACCTGGATCACGGCATGAACTTTTCCAAAAAATAAACAGATTAGTAGCAGTCTAGCAGGTCCCCAGTGACGCCATTGCACAAACAATGACAGAACATTGGCACTGACCTTTGGAAATGGTATTTATGCTTGAATCAAAAAATTTGACAAAACAATTTTTCAGATTTTTCCTGTTTTCGAGGCACATTTATTCCGACTTTTTATTTTATTTTATTTAAGAGTGCTGAGTTGGAGACACGGCCACCCCTCCGCAGCCCTGGCCAGTGAGCCAGCGACTAGGCCTACTTAAAACCCCACAGCAGGGTTATTCAACTGGTGGCCTGGGGGCCAAAAACGGCCCTTCGTCGGCATAATGGTGGATCTTCGATCATTGAGAAGAAAATAAAAGCATTCTTCAGTGTCAGGGCACCTGCAGCTTGTGACAGAATAAAAAAATGGCAGTTATACAAGTTTTAGGAATGTGTGTGCTCCGTTTACGCATGCACAATATGCCTTACGCGCACACTGTTTTCGAAAACAGTATGTGAAAAGTAGAAAGGGTTGTGCTCAAGCAAGCTGGCAAAGGTGTCACTGCTACCTTAATATAAAATAAAAATAAGAGGCATGTAAATAGAATTAAAGATGTGCTCATAAGAACATCTCTATTGTAAAAGTAAACAAAAACTGTATTATTATTATTATGTTTGTAGCCTAATACTAAGTAAAGATTTAACAGTGAGCAAGTACTGTCCCTTTAATTGTTCATCTTGAATCTTGCCCAAAGCAGTAGCTGAAGAACACATCCCTACAGGGCATAGTAATAGACAAGTGCCTGCACCAATTGAAGCAGAGTGTGCTATGTATTATCTCTTACGACAAGTGCCATCATGTTGGTGCATCATTGAGGGGAATAATGCAGTAGCAGCCTTGACAGCCATGGTTAAATATCTATGGTGGGTGAGGCTAATTGTGTACTTCTGCAGCCCAATAGTACACTGTAGGATCCAGCCTGCACTTGTAGCAAGTGGCTTTATTCAATTCAATTCAATTCAACTTTATTTGTATAGCGCTTTTTAGAGACACTGTCACACTTCAGTGCTTCACAGGAAAACAGGAAGTAATTACACAAGCCAGAATGGAACCTGATGGAACTTCCAATCGCTTTCAAACCGTTCAACAGAAATGTACATGTAAATAGGTACACAATGAGAAATGTCTGGCCAATCAAAAGAGACTTTGCATTCATTACCAAATATGTCTCAGGAAGTTTTGACTAACTGTTATGCCATTTTATTTAAATCGGGTCTACTGTTTGTGTTTGGGGAAAGTTGGTAAGAACCAACAACTGAAAAATGATAAGATTGCGTGGCTGTAAACTGAAACACTGATAAAAAATGCTGCAAAAAATAAAAATAATTTGCCCATTAAAAAATAAATGTCTAATCCTTAACCTTACAAAAGAACTCCTTAAAAATAAAATCTCTAAGCCTTAACTGTGACTCTTTAAAAAAAAATGAAATGCAGTGGCGAGTCTTCCCTTTCTGTTGAGTATAAACTTGTTTCTTGTCTAGGCAACATAGCCCCCCAAAATGTATCCTTACCCCTTAATCACATATAGCCTAAATTAAAAGTGCAATGTGCTGCGAATGAACTAAGCCCAGTCTTGCGTGAGAGGAAGCTAGGAAACCCACTGACTGACACAGGTGCATGACTGAACACCAATGTGCTTTCTGCAGAGCGCTACAGCATGCTAGCTTCAGGAAACACTACATGATTGGCACGGAAAGCTTTGGCACTCTCACGAGGAACCTCTTCCTTCGCTCCATTTTGTGTATAAAAAGCACCCATCATCTAAAACTGACATTTTAAATTGACTTCTAAGTGGGTAATTCCTGAATTTTTTAATTTTGTCTACTAAAGCTAGAAATGAAAAATCCATTCTATTTTTTCTCCTTTTTAAAAAGTGGATTTAAGAGTCAAGCTGTAGTTCATCCTAATCGGAAAGCAAAATACTCTCCAACATCCCTGTTCATATTTAGGTAAATAAAATGCAAATAAAAGAACAGGAAGCAGGCGGCAGAGACTTTTCCGTTCAGTAGGTAGCTCACGAAACCTCTCTCTGTGACCGAATTTGGACTCGCCACCCTCTTCTCTTCTGTTCACTCATAAGAGAGAAATGAGCTCACAGTGAATGTGAACGACATGACTCTGTCTTTTGGATCTCTTAGATCATTAGCAAGTTGAACTATTTAAATAAGGTTTCCTCAATAGCAGCTGTCTCCTTTTTTAATAGAATCCATCTGTGGCAATTACCTTCACAATCAAACGCACTGAGACCGTTTAAGGGAACGTGCAATTTGATCGAACGAAAACAAACCTTACCAAATTTATTTAGAACAGAATGTCAGTGTCTCTGCTTTGCTCCCGAATGCAAGAGGTTCTTGCCAATGCATATGAGTTCTTATTAAGTGATTCACAATGTGATCGATTAGTCAGATACAAGGAAAGGTACCTGCCTTGTCCTGCTATTAGCTTGGATTGCAAATGTCTAGCACGCTAAATTTAGCTTGATGTTCTCTGCAGTATGGGAAGACATGAAACCGTGGGAAAACTGACTGTTCCAATTTCAAGATGACTTTCTGCCTTCCTCGTAATATACTACGAATTAATTAATGAGTTAATTAATTCATTTTGTCACTGTCTTAATTTGATTAGTCTATATAAACCCATTACAAGGATAGGGTAAACTCAAGTGATTTATCAATGGTTTCATTTACTTCCAGAAAGTTGTTAGGGTAATGACAGACCTGCACATAGATCAATGCAATGTTGTTGATCTGGAGATGCTAAATAGTATGCAGGTATGAACAGACACCAAAGCATATAGGCTAGTTTGGTTACATCTGTTTTTTCTATAACAGATTCACGCAGATGAATCAAAGCATAGGGGTTTCCATTTAGTTCTTATAATTTTAAACTGGCAGGAAAAAAAACCTGTCTTGAGGAGCTCTTATCATTGCAGTATTATATAGAAACTGACATTCAATTATTTATAAGCACTCCAGTAGTAATTCACAGGCCAAGGTCACTGAAATGAGTGGCCTACGCTACGCTATACAACTGTACTTGTCCAGCAAAAGAAATGGAGCTTATTATGTGGTGCCAAAAGGCATGATAGCAATGGTTGAGCCAGAACAACTGACAGCTCAACTTAAGCTGAGCATGGTACAGCAGCCCACACAGCACCGCGTTCCACGTTGGTTGGTGTGATCTTCAGGAAGCAGAGGTATTGTAATGGCTAATTATTTACGCAGGGCACAAGCTAACATACATGAGTGGATAACCTTAGCTAACAAATGTGATCTCTTTGGCTTTTTCTGGAACATAATGTATATAACATATTTTATGTCAATTTCTGATTTGATGCAGGCTGCAATCAGCTGGTGTTGAAACACTATCTATTGCCAATCATCAGATCAATAGCTAGCGTTATTCCCAGACAAACGCAATTTAATTTTAAGCCATTTTGACATTGAAGAGCCCTCAAAGAGCCATTACTCCAGAAGTATTGTGGATGATGTCATTCAAAAGTCCAATCTCTGTTGTAGCAAAATCAGAATTAGCCAACATGATTAAATCACCCTCATAACGAAAGTCAGTGAATGCGAAGTTCTCAATGAAGCCGTGATGACACAGGACGCGGTCCACGTAACGCTCGAAGACCAAATTCAGAAAAAAAGTACACGAGCCGGCCCTTCCTTGAACTGCCGAGCTGGTTAGCCGTCTAAGCGGCTGAAAAGGAAGCGCTCTGCAGTATGCTGATGAGATCGCCGCCTCTCCGTTTACTTCTCTCCTCGGCAACCGCCCGTTTCCAGGGTCTTCCCTGCGTGCAGCCGCAGCCCACCTCCATCATCCGCCCTGCAGGTCCCTTCAGCGAGTTTGTTATCGGCTCCCCAGGCTCTGCACCCCGCGGGGAGAACGCGCCGCGCAAGAGTAATGGAGCAATGACTTTTCTGGAGGGTTAGTCCCTCTGCAGCAGAGGTGCGCATTAATATTTCATGGAGGAAACCTGGGCGATGTGCATTCGTTTTGTTTTTTTGTTTCTTGTGCACCGCCAACCCTACGCAGAGTCATTTTTACTCCCGCAGTCTCCATTATTTGCGACAAACAATGATCCCTGAGCAGCTGCACAGCGCTAACCTATTACTCTTAAAAAGAGACTGCAGAGGGGCAGGTACAGGTGAGTGACACTAGACAGGAGGGCAGGGAGAGCACCATGTACACTACACTGTCGGAGTAAAGACTATAGTGTACAATTCACTAAAGAATGCTGATTATAATGTAGCCTACACTTCACTACAGGAGAACAGAGATTATACTGAACACTTCACGACAGGACTTCAGAAATGACAATGCACCCTTCACTACAAAAGTGCAGAGATTATACTGTGCACTTCACTACAGGAGTGCAGAGATTATCGTGCACACTTTACTACAGGAGTGCAGAGATTATAAAGTACACTTCACTACAAGAGTGCAGAGATTATAGAGATTATACTGTATACTTCACTACAGGAGTGAAGAGATTATACTGTACATTTCACTACAGGAGTTCAGAGATTATAATGTACACTTCACTACAGGAGTGCAGGGATTATACTGTACATTTCACTACAGGAGTTCAGAGATTATTGTGTACACTGCACTACAGGAGTGGAGAGACTATACTGTACACTTCACCACAGGAGTGTAGGGATAGTACACTACAGTACAGGGGGTCAGGGCTAGCATTGTGCACACTAGACTAAAGGAGTGAAGAGACAGCACTATTATAGAGGTAGAGTGCCCTGCAATACAAAAACAATGCACTGTACGTTTACAACACAGAGACCAACTACTGTAAATTGTTTTGAGAGCGAGAAGGTCAATGTACACAACCCCTTTAAGCACTCTGAATTATATGTCCATTTTAGACACCGGATGAGTGTCCGACAAAGCGCCAACTCACGCCGATTGGAACGGCCGTGCGATATCACAAGAAATGGGCAGAGTTTGAGTTTGGACCGTTTTTGAAATACTGCCAAATTTCTAAACAAAGGAGCTAAAATTACCCGGGCGGCTCAGCGGAGAATTCGCGGCCCTTTTATTTATAGGCTTTCCTGGGGTTGCACGGAGCGAAGCGGTAAACACACATAACCGTCTTTGTTTTCGGCCGTGCCGGCTGGTGACCGTGAGCGCACGGCGCTCTCGGCGATAGCGCGGGGGGCCCTCGTTTCGGGGGCCCCCGCGGGGCGGAGTCACGGGCCCGCGAGGGCCACAGGTCACACACCTGATGCGGCTCGGCAGCGTATCAAGAGCCTCCTTTGTGAGCGGGGAGGAATAGTCTGAACGGTTAGCAAAGGGGTCTTCAGGGACTATCTTTGTGGGGGGGGGGAGGGGAGGGGGGTGGATCAACTCCCATCAGTAGCAGTGCACTGCTGACAGACAGGGTGGTGTTGATGTGGCACATTTGCGAAGCCACACCATGTCCCCAACAGCAGACTGTCAATCAATTTTTTTGTTTAAATTTCAGACGACAGCAGAAGATCATCTGTTGAGTTTATCTTTAATTTGACTGGGCTCTTCAAAAATAAGGTGTGAAATCAAGATGATCCCTGGGGCTGTATGTCCTAAACACTGCTTGTGTGGGGACACTGCCGTTACCTGTCCCAATACTGCTTCTGCACTGTACATCAGAAACCAAAAAATTTCTACACTCCTGCACTTCCGGTGTCTAACGCCGCCTGGCCCCGGAGTGGACGGACAGCCGCAGAGGCCCGCGGCTCAGTTTACCCTGGCGCGTTTCGCGTCTTTTACGTGGGAGCGTAATAACGCCGCTTTGACAACGTCCTCCATCTCCCCGAGAAAAAGTAATTAGCGGCGTCTCCGGTTTCAGCCATTTCCGAGGTGCAGACGCAACGAAAACGACCATCAATCATCGAACCGGGCCGACGGTACCGCACGCGCTTCCTCCTCGTAATCAAAACCGGATTTCTCCCCCCCCCGTTGAAGTCCCCGTGTTGCCTACAAAGGTGGGCGCCCGGGCAGGAAGTGTGCGCGCCCAGAAGCCCCGCCGTTCGCACGAGCCCTTCCTGCGTCCCCGGACGCAGTTCCGACGTCTGGGTCCCTGCGGGCGAAATGGGAGGCGCCGCCCCTGAGGTGCAAAAATCGCCCTCCCGGCTTTCTCTCTTCCTTTCTTTCTGACGCTTGAAAACAAGGTCACTCGGAGGTAAAGCCGGCAGATGAAACGCAATGATAATTAACAAACAGCTCCGAGCGCATTAATATTTATCGCCTCCGCGCAGCCCGTCGCCATTGTTTTCGCGTTTTTGTTTTTCCCCCCTTTATGCATTCAAGATGCGGTCGTGAATCTCTAAAATTCAGAGGCCGCGTGAAACAACTTCCGGGGAAAAAAGACACGGTCGCGGTCCATGTGACGGCCAACCAGCAGCCGGGCGATCACGCGGAGGCTGCGAGGCCGCTCTTCCCGATTGGCTGCTGTATCACCGACCCAATAGGCATCGCGTCTGATTGTAGAAAAAAACAGGCACACGGCGCTGATGATGGTTATTGTGCTCTGAGAATGCTGGATGATGATCGTTACGGCTTATCAGCCCCCACAGACCCGGGAGCTTGGCAGGAGCCGCCATGGCGCCTTACAGGGAAAGTGAGGGGGGGGGGATGGGGGGGCGTGCCCAGCGGGAGGGACAACCCCGCCCTCCGGGGAACGGTTCTAGCGTGATCCGATGACGCGGGACCCTCTGTCAACCACGGTCTCGGATACGCTCGACCGTCGCGACCTTCAACTCTCCGCAGACCAAGGAAGGACACGAGCTAAAAAAGCAACCAATAGCCGAAAATATGAAACCACGAAACTCACATGTTCATTCCAAAGGTCTGGTCGGAGGCACATAACCCAGCAGACAAACAGCTACTGTCTCTCCTGACAGCCTGATTGGCAGGTTCTCTACAATGGCTTATACAAGCTTAAAACATTCACTTCCTCTTGCAACAGCGATGTGGTAATAAAGAGGTGCCTGACCCAGATCTTTAACGCGGATCACACGTTCAGCAAATGCTGGATCAGCCTGAACGTAGGCACGGCTACCCGCGCCGAAGGCCAATCGCGCTCGTAACAACGCAAACGGGACGACGGATCTCGAAAGCCTGTGCCAAACATGCCGTTTTAATTGCCGGAGGTTACGAGCAATGTCATTACTATGCGCAGTTCCAATAGGCCGAACAGTGGGTTTGAATTCGCTCAACCACGGCGGCCAGTGGCTCGCTCCAAAGAACGCGGATGTCTGAACTGCAGTCTGGCGAACAGAGTTGCCAAGAGCAAAAGGACAGCAACCGAGCCCAACATAGATAACCTGCACATTTGTGCTTCATCATCATATATTTGACCAGAAAAAAAAAGAATGTATAATAGGCACTGCAGCGAGCCTCCACTCACCCAATCTTGGCCTTCTGTTTGGGACTGGAGGAGGGTACGATCCTGGCCCTCTTGGCCTTTTTGGAGGCCTTCTCCTTGGGCCGGGGCTTGCCGCCGCCAGCGCCGCCACCGTGCGTCCTGTGGTCCGACGAGCAGGGGAAGCTCTCCGGGCTCATGACCCGCGGGATGTTCTTCTCGCCCCGCTCGCGGGCCTTGGCGATGGCCTCCGAGATGATCCGGTTGGCCTTCAGCTGCTTGTCCTCAGGCCCCACCTCCATCTGCTGCTGCTGCTGATGCTGCTGCTGCTGCTGCTTCCTCCCCCGCTTGTCCGAGGAGGAGGAGGAGGACGACGACGAGGACGACGACGAGGAGGAAGAGGAGGAGGAGGAGGAGAAAGAGGAGGATGAGGAGGACGACGAGCTGCTCTTCATCGGAGGGCTGGCGACCCGTGGGTGGCTGCTGGAACCATTCGTGTTTTTAGGGGGCTGAGGGAGGGAAAGAAAGGAAATGCATTTTAACCCTTTTAAGGCGTAAGAACAGAAACACGCGATTAGAATGTTCTCGATTGAACATTCTAATGCTGATGTAAGAATCACTACTGGGAATTGAAAGCAACAGAGTTCTAGAACACTGACATTGAAAAATTCTGGAAAAAAAAAGCATTTCAAAAAATCTACTCCTCAAAGGGTTAAAGAAACATCGCCGCTGAGATGCTTTACAGCACATGAATACATTAAACCGCCTCTGAATATTTCTCCAGGTCTACCTCCTCTATCCGTCGCATGACAAGTAATCACACAGAGATATTTAATATAAGGCAGAACAGATATCTGGAATTTCATATTGCCGTACCGGGGAGGGAAAAATGCACTGATACACAATGTTATTGCCAGTGGGGGGGAGGGGGCAGAGGGAGCGTGCCTCACATACATAATGATGTCATTAGCCACAGCATATCGCTCTTCTGCATTTTCATATGCATTGTGCTGCATTCACCATATGCCGTTCCTTTTGCAATCTACTCCATCGGGTAGGGGCGCGTACTTAAATTATAAGAAGTAGGCCTAAATGCTGACAGAATTACTTATATTAGCCTATGCCAAAATAAATATTCACTGCGTAGCCAGGTGCTGATGATTACTGTGAGTTATGGTGCATTTTTAAAAAAGTACAATATTGAACCCAACCTTCTACCTTACACCAGCAAATATTCCTGCACATGTAAGTTATCAGTCACTGCATCCAAAAAAATCCAACTTGTCACATATTTTGCAAAGTTAGCAATTAGTAATTGTCAATATTTTCAGGATGACACACACAACACACAGCAAAGCTACGCCTGAGAGCACAAATCTAACACAAAACACTGTACTTGTGCTGAAAAACGTCTGTATACAGACGGAATACAATATCTGTCAAAGTGTGCTTGAAGGTTCAAACGCAAACAAAACCCCTTTCATTTTCACTCATACAACAATTAAAACATTGCATGTCAAATGTTAACCACAGCCAATGCCAGAACTGGCTGACAAGCACGAGAACTTCTCACTTATGTTGAAATTCTAACTCTAGCCAACCCTTACACCACATGCTTGCAGACAGAAAGTGAAGAACATATGTCAGTTTGTGATAATCCTTGCTATGCAGACAGTCGGAATACCATTTACAAATTAGCCAGCTTGCATTCAAATTCCATATACAACCAATAAACAACCAAATAGCCTAAATAAAAAGAACAGTAAAATAAAACAGAACTTATTGAACGACGGCTTGCATTAGCTAATATAATCCAACCTGAATAACAAGTTTTTCTTTTTTTTTGTTGAAGTTGTTAGGGGTTCTGTATTGAATGATCAGCCTGAGGCTCTGTCTAACCAGGCAAAATTTCAAAGACAGACCGTAAGACACAAGCTAGCATGTTACCCTGGCCTAAACAGCCCTCTCTTCTATGTGTATCTTTTCTTGAATAAATGCTCCAATCTTATTTATTTGGAGTGCACATAAATATGCAATGCTAAACGCTAAAGGGCTCTGGCACTGAATTTGCGTATTGTAAAAGCACAAGTTGAGGGCAAGATAGGCATGGAGGAGGCAACATACTGCATGTGGGTAAGAAAGCAATAGGCCATGCAAATAATAAATCACAACACAGGTTAATTTTAACAATAATATGTTTACAATTAATACAATTCAAATCAAATAACCTACACAGTATGGACATTTAGGCTATATTTACCACGGCTATATTTCAAGGCCGGCTAGACCCTTTTAACAGATTTTGCTGATAGCCTGTGGGGAAATTCTCAGAATCAATCTTTAAAAAATGTTACTGCATGCAACATCGAGATCACTCTTGGAGATAACACTGCTCAAAAGTAGTCTGACATGTGTTACTACCTAAATCCTGAAACTTTATTTTCACTCAGTTATGCAGTGAGTGCAAACTGCCAAATCCAAATCCAAATCTAAATGACATTAGCAAATAATGTCAGAAATATTTCAGTTATTTATTTTTTAATTTCTGGAAAAAAAGAAAGCTATACAGATAGCCTACAACATATAGGCTACACTACGCTACATCTGTCGTCCATCTGGAAAACTACCCCTTAAGGTTTTACAAAAAATATTTCTTTCATTTATTATTTTGGTTACAGTAAAATCTCTACTTGCAATTTTATCTGCATTGATACAATGTGGAAACACTATAAAAATATAAATCTAACTGTCAACACAAGACTGCAAACTGTGGGTCTAAAAAATACATTTTTAAATAAATAAGTTTGGTAACCAGTGATCACAAATCCTGCTCTAGCCACTGGAATAGTTTGTCAAAACATGACATAAGTATAATAAACAGCAAAATTCCCTGAATGAAGGTCCCTGATCAAGTAGCCTACATACACAGAGAATATATAATATATAGAATGTATCATCAGATAATATTAAGTCATTTAGATTTACAAATAGAATGAATGACTTCTATGCGGCGTGGTAGTTATCCAGTGATGTGGTAGCTCAAGCTACAGCATAGGCTATGTTTCTAGCATGTGAGCAAGGACTTTCATCAAAATACAGTATAGGGAGGTTTGCCTGGATCCTGCTTTAAACAGTTACAGCCACATACTATTAAAGGTACACACAAGTGCTATTTTCAAATATCAAAATTTCCATTGTTAACGATGACCAGACTAACCATAATTTAATAAAGCAGTTTGCAATAGCATTCCCTAACATAAGGTATCTTAAACCTCTCAATTTTATGATAATCCATTTCATATGCGGAAGGGCATGCTGTTTTTTCAGCTCAATAAAAATATGGACCTTACCAATAGTACATACCAGCCAAACTGGCTTTGTCAGGCAGAAAATACCTGTACCAACACAGTTTGTGCACCTGAGTACTATCTATCTATTCTCTCGGATCCATATCTCAAAGGCCTGGTTATATAACCTAGCCAAGGCTACATAACAAAGACTTGTTTCTCTGATTTGTGCACTTCTGCATACTTCCTACATAAGTAAGGCCTTTAAGACCTTCCCTGAGATTTATTTATGTACACTTCTATTATAACAGACGCTATACAGATGGAATTGTATTGGTTATTAAAGGAAGTGGCTAAAGTATATAGCAGCAGGGTCATACTGATCTGAACCCAAGAGCAAAGTGCTTGAATAACTCTGAACATCGCAAGCTGCCAACCAGAGGATTACAGCCTGCCGTTTGTTTTATCCAATGCAAAAACATTTGCATATTATTACACATGAAACCGATCATCTATTGGGCTGTCAATCGATTATAGATTTTGACTGGAACGTATCAATTTAAAGGCTCATTGCACAATTGAAATTACTTGCTAGCAGTTCTACAATACAAGACTTTGCTTAATGTAATATAATTGCAATGTCCGTTAGTGCAAAATTTCCTTGTCTCACTGTAGAGGTGAAAAGTTAGTCTGATAAGCCTTAGCCTATATACAGCCTTACTGTCCTTTCTGATGGGCATAATCTTGTTCTTTTAATGGCCTTAAGGCATGGCACCACTAGTTTTAAAGAAACAGCTCACCTTCTGGGTTTTTATTCCGAATGACCAACAGTAGTTGTGTGTGATGAAGGATATTAGCTTGCGCCCTAATTCAGAGACCACTGGGGTCACTAGATCCCAATTTGAGAACCTCTGCACCAAGGTTATCAATAAACAAAAAACTCTAAGTTCACAAGCCAACACGATAAATGTTTTCATCCGAAATAAATGGCTTTCCTACACAAGTGTAAAATGACTTATCACCAGACACATACTGTTTACTGTCAACAGTGGATAAACAGGCCATCTTACAAAACCGAAAATGAAAACATACTAAAACAGCAACCTAAACAGAACTGACTTGAATCATCCGAGACATAACTGATCCTTAAGTTTTTTACAGAAGCCAAAGTGCTCATCGAGGATCCCCGGAGAAAGCTAAATCCTGGTCGCTGCTGATATCATGAGCATGCCTACATCTACACCTTTAAACCTTCCATGCATTTCGATCACTGTTCGTCTCCATTTACTGCTGACGCCGATCGATGGAAGATTCAGTGCCTCCCAGGCTTTTCATTTACATGGCAAAGTGCAGCAGGCCACGATGAGCCCTGAACGGAGCTCATCTTTAGATGCCGAGAGACCAGCCTCGTCTAAAAATAAAGAGCGACAGTTGCACCAGCGGTTCTGCCTGACCACAGGTTTATTCTCTCACAGGTTTAGGTTTAAAGAAAGACCTGACTGAGCTACGCAGGCTTTTTTTTGTTGTTGTCTTAAACACGCACATAAACGCGCACGTGCTCGTATGCGCGCGCACGCGAGCGTGGGCGGGCTCTTCGCACCTGACCGACTTCGCCGGGGTCGCTTTCGCTCTCCGCGGCGCCGCTAACGCCGGCCTCCGCCGCGGCGGTTCGGGAGGCAGGACCGACACATCGACGGAACGAACGTCCGTAACGCCGACAAAACAAAATGGACGGAGGCGCAGGCAAAAACAAGAGATGTAAACATCCTACTGGACTGCTAGCACACCACACTGCGCCCGTGTTTACTGTCAATCCCTCGAACTGCAGCCCAACGTCTAT
This sequence comes from Anguilla rostrata, assembly GCF_018555375.3. NCBI lineage: Eukaryota > Metazoa > Chordata > Actinopteri > Anguilliformes > Anguillidae > Anguilla > Anguilla rostrata. Next base: position 32,772,636 of record NC_057937.1, read on the forward strand.
AAATGACTAAGCTGTACGTGTTATAAACGCACCACCACTCCAAGGCCAGTTGCTATCTAAACGTAGTAAATAACAAGAATTAACCGGAACCTTCGGAAAGGGGGGGGAAAAGCAATTCATTTAGCAGATAAACAGGAGGCGTATTATGGTGTTCACGTGCGTGGTACCGAGGCTGTTAGAGAAAATTATTGGCCCACACTGGAATGTTCTCATTAATCCAGTACGGCTGGAGGAAAAGAAGGAACAACAAGCTGGAAAACGAGGGAGAAAGAGGGGGAGAGAGAGAGAGAGAGAAAAAGAGAGAGAAAGAAAAGGAGAGAGGAAAAATGCAGCAAAAGAACAGAGCTGCAGCTGTGTAATATGTCTATAAATAACTAATATTACAGCCTGCCAGCACTGCAGTGATCCGAATCTCTCGGCCTCTCCGAGCTCCGAGGAACGCGTTCGGCTGTAACGAAACCCAAAGGTGCCGTGAGCCCAAGTGGTGGCAAACCCTGCGGCCCTCCCCCTTCACATAGCGAAACCCGTCTGCGACCGACGCTTCGAGCGCATGTGACATCCCGATAGCGTGAACACGGATCAACTGCGGCACCGGAGGAGGGACAGAGCAGGAGAGAGAGAGAGTGAGAGAGAGCGAACGAGAGAGGAGGGGGGCAGGAGCCAGAGGAAGAGAGGGAACGAGAAAGTGTGGAGAGAAAAAGCAAACAAGTACAGCGAGCGTGCCACCTTAAGGCCTACTGCAGCTAAACAAATGAGTCTAGAGGGGGAGAAAGGTAAAAAAAAAAAAAAAAAAAAGCAGTAACAAGATGGCGATGGTGGCGGCTGCAGCGTGAGCCAGTAGCATGGAAGGTTACTCAGTTCCCGTCAGCCTTTCGGCCCAATCACCCCTCCTCCCTCCCTCCTGGCTCTCTCCGCGCGACTCACTTACCCTTCCTCTTGGCCTCTTCACTGAAGACATGTTTTTTTTTTCCTCTCCCCAGCCGCCAAACAAAAGCCTTGCCCTTTCGCCGGAATTTTTTTTTCTCTCCCTCTCACTCTCTCTCTCTCTCTCTCACTCACTCTCGCTCTCTCTTTCTCTCCGTGTCTCCCTCTCTCCCTTCAGCTGCTTCTTCGGAGCCCTCTCTCTCTCTCTCTCTCTCTCCCCCGCCCTCCCCCCCCCGACCCCAGCGCAGTTTCTACCACGGCAGCGACTTCCACGTCTTCCCGCCGCGCTGGGCTGAGCTCAGGGGGAAAGCATTAGCGGCTGGCGGGCTGCTGGCGGGTTCAGTCTGCGGCGCGCGGAGCCGAGGTGCGTGGCATTCTGCTGCTCTCTGATCAGGCGCTCCGTCACTCTCTCCCTCCCTGCCTCCGCGCTCCCCCCCTTCTCATCGATTCCCCCTCCGCCGCGGCCGATCGGTCGCTCTGAAACGCACACAGGCGCGCGTGCTCGCTCGGTCTCTCCCTCTCTCTCTCTCCCCCTCGCTTTCTCTCTCTCTCTCTCTCTCTCTCGCTCTCTGTCTCGCTTTCTTTCGCTTGCTTCTTCCTCCTTCACATCCCGGGCCGAAAAAGGTAGGCTGCTCCTACTTTGTACACAAAAGGGTTTTGTGCTGGCTCGGTCGGTCGCTCGGCTTTTTTTTTTCTCTTCTTGCTTTTTTCCACTTCTTTTTTTCTCCTGCTCTTCCCTCTTTCCCCTCCCCTCTCCCTCGCCGAGGAGCGAGCCGCGAGTCTCGGGCAGAGCGGTGGAAAATGAAAGCACAAAGCAGCAAAATGCATCAGCATGAATATTAGAGATGTCATTAAAATCCAGACTCGTTTTTCTCTCTCTCTCTCTCTCTCTCTCTCTCTCTCTCTCTCTCGCTCTTTGTGCAAGGAAGTGGGCCAGCAGATGGTGCTAACAGTTATTACATCAACTTTCACAATTTAACCCCAAAAGTACCGGATTTCAACAACAATTCCATATGGATCACAAACGTGTACAGTATGCTAATACATAAAATGGAATTGCCTCCATACTAACAGAATAAGAGAAGCTGTCACATGCTTTATGTGGTGCAGTCTGTAGGGGCAGGTGACCGTGTTCCCTTCTCTATCTATCTGTGTGTGTGTGTGCGGGTGTGTGTACACACAAAACCAGTTGTGTGGATAGCACATCCGTTCAGTCACAAGACTATAAATCACTCACAAAGCAATGGCTACCTTAAATCGTGGCAAAGCACAAGGTAATCAAATGCACCACAAACTGACCAGGGGAAAAGACTACTGATCAAACCAGTTCTTCAGATGAAAGACGTGGCATGCGACTCTCAGGAGATGTAGTGCTAGTGCCAATGGTCCTCTTAAAACATGTAGCCTAGCGGCAGACAGTGCCTCTGGACAGACGGCAGCAAGGACACACAGACATGCCCCTGTGGCTCCATTGACTAATCTCCAGCCATTACTTCAAATCTGACCAAATTCTAGTTTTTCTATAACGTTGAAACAAGTTACGCATTTTCGGAATTGTGACTGATGCTGGGCATTCCTCAGGAAACTCGTTTAGCTGCTCAAAGGAGAAAACTAGAAAGCTAGAAAGTCCCTGCTAGACACACTAACAACCAAAAGTATCTGGACACCCCTTGGTCTGGGGCTGTTTTTCATGGTTTGGGCAAGGCCCCTTAGTTCCAGTGAAGGGAAATCTTAATGCTACAGTAACAGCACATTCTAGACGATTCTGTGCTTCCCCAACAGTTTGGAAAGGCCCGTTCCTGTTTAAGCATGACAATTCCCCTGGGCAAACAGCGAGGTCCATATTGAAATGGTTTTGTCGAGGACAGTGTGGAAGAACTAGACTGGCCTGCAGAGCCCTGAACTCAACCCCATCCAACATCAATTGGAAAGCCAACTGCGAGCGAGGCCTATTCGTCCAATCAGTGCCCAACCTCACTAATGCTCTTCTGACTGAATGGAAGCAAATCCCTGAAGCAGTGATCCAACATCTAGCCTAGCATAAAGCCTTCCCAGAAGACTGGAGGTTAGTGTGGGCTGGGGGTGAGGGCTGCATCACTGCACTCCTCACTTTTCGACCAGCATTTTCCATAAGCAAATGGGTTTTCAGACAAAAGCACTGACCCTGGATCAGTTTCAGGAAAAGGGTCAGCAAACTACTGGTTCAGCTTTGGATATGCACAGTAATTAGCGGACTGGAACCGGGAGTCCACAGCCTGACATAGCTTATCCCTTTGCCCTGCTGGGCTGGGGGAAATTTACCTAGGCTAAGGTTTCCTTGTATTTTCCTTCCCACAATGCCTCAAATGCCCACATGCCACTAGAGAGAGATGAGCTTCTCCTCTGAGTGATGCTATAGCTCTCCTATAGCACTGTGAAGTCTGGGGACTAGTGAAAAATTGCTACCTCCTGAGTAAAAACATCCTCGTACATAGCACAGTCATAGCAGTAGGTGACACTTGAGAGGCCGAACTGATAATTTCAAACTGAAAATTGCAAATCAGGGTAATTTTTTATTTTTTAAAAAGTTCTTAAAGAACAGTCTTGTGTCTGTTGCTGATGTTACATGTTACACATGCAAGACAGGCTCTCTTTTCATCTATTATTGTTCCCTGGATCAGCAGAATTCTGGAGTTTAGTCTTTGAAATGCTTTCACAAGTAAATGACAACTACTGGGACCACTCATTCCATAGAACTGGATTGCGCTTAAGTATATTTCAACTAGATTCATGCATGCATATATGCATACAGTCTTTGCCATGTTGGGTCATGGCTAGGTGCTAATGAACTTCAGAGGAGCAGCTCCCACCGTTAATGCCCACTGGATAAGGGATATGTGCCATCTTAAGTAGCCTAACTGTTTTGAAACTAACCGCTCATGGATTTGTTATTATTTCCAGATTGGCCTAATATTATTCAATTCTTCTGTTTATGTTTGGTTTCCCTTTTTCTTGGGACAGTTGGGCAGGGATGCTGCAAAGGGGATGGGGTGCTCTGTGGGGGATGTCAGATAAATCAATAGAAAGAATTTTGTCAGATATGCACAATACAGAGAGCAATGGTTTTTCTCCAAAAAAATGCATTTGACTGAAATAAGGACTAGGACTACAAATTAATTTGCATCATTTGTACTGTAATGACACGCTTAATCAATAATCAGCAGTTTTTGAAGTGTTGCGCTTAATTAAGAACCACAATGACTTCTCCAAAGAGATTTTCCTGCTCCTTAGCTCCTTCAATATCTTGACTTTAATTAAACAGAAGACTTAATTACAAAGCTGGAGCCATTGAATGGAGTGAATCAGATGTCAATCAATTGATGGTTGAAAGATATTGCCATATTTCGTAGGACTATGGATCACCAAGGCTAGAGGAAGAAACCATTGGGATCCAGAAATACTGCTATAAATTTAATGTTCGGTGGAGATTTAAATGACAGGTTGTTTCTGAAGAAACTCAACCAAAAACGCACACAACTTCACTTGTGTGACCAAACCTGTTTAACAGGGAAGAAAGCTGTACCTAGAAACCCTAGACAGCTCTAGGGGTCGGTTCTTTTAACATCTCTACCAGGCTTGTCTTACGTGAATTCTGGTATGAACTGAAAACAGATGAAGCTTCATCAAACCCCACTGTTCATTTTTGATGTACCTTCAATTAGAAATGGTCTACTGTAGTCTTTTGGGTGCACTGTCATTCAGGATAAACTGCATGTCGTGCTAAATATTTTTCGAGATGACATTGGTGTGTCCATTTTTAACATTGTTGGTACTTTATCAGCATCATAATGCTGATTTGGGCTGAAAAGCTTTTTCTTTTTGAATACTTTCTCCGCTTTGTCTCCAAATTTGGAATGGCTACATTATCAGCACCCAATCCTGCAATCTCCATTATCAATTTGGTAGAGCACAGGCAAGCATGCACTGTCTTAAGAAGCATGCAATTTCAGCCGCCGCTTCTTATCACTCAGATAGGCTAGTTACAGTAACTAGTGAAAATCAGCATATTACCTTGATTGATTAGCATTGGTCACTGGTGAGCGACGAGGCGCTCCCATCATGGCCGACTAAATTCCTCCCTTCCTAGGGTTACACTTGTGCCAAGGTCGGCACTGGCATGATCTGGAAAGTCAGGGGCTACACCTAGGGCCTACTATCAAGAATAGTTGTTGAGTACACTGGATGAGAATAATCTGTTAAGTAGGCAACATTTCCTCTAAACTTAAAATCCCAGCACGATATAGGCCTACTTATTTCTGGGGTTTCGAGTATATTTGGAAGCATACTTTTCAAGAACTAAACAGCCATTTTGGTTCCATAAATATGACATGCAGCTTTGCTTTAAAAACAAGGTGCATCTTCACTGACATGGGCATGGCTGCAAGTGGGGATCGTCTTATGACACTTCCACTGTATGGCTGGAAAATAGTATGGAGGATATTTGTTGCAGACTACCCATCACTTACTAAAAAATAAGTACTAAACATTATGCAGTATGCTTAGTAGACAGCACATATTTTGAGTAGTTAGGAGGGAGATTCTGATACAGCCAGGGTTTCCCATTCAATACATAAGTGGTGGGTCATCCCATTAAATATTTAATAAATACTTGTAGTCGATTCAATTCCAAAATCTAATGCTTATTCGAATGCTCAACAGTTCTGGGTGCACAATGAGACAAGGACAATATTGGTAATATAAATCTTTCATTATCATTTATAGATCATCTCTGCATATAACACCTGACTAAGTTATGATACAATACTATTAGCCTAGATAGTGCACTTTTAAAATGTAGCCTATATGAGAAAAGATTTTCTTGTAATTTTTTTATTCTATTTCAATATAAAACGGCAGTGCTTAAAAAATTATAATCATTCTTTCTGCAACACAGCAGTTGTTTCATAAGCCTTTCAATATTTTGTACAATTACTCACACAAACAAAACCAACTTGCAGAAGACTTTAAGAAAGAAAGAAGATTGAAAGCATAATTTTACTGAAGCCGAAATGACAAAATGACAGGGTATTTTTGGCTTGGGGATAGAAATTCAGTGAGATTTCATCACGTCTTCATTCAGGAGTTTCAAGGAACTTGATTAAATTGGCTGTGTGTTCCAGCAAGGTTGAGCTGTGAGCTCTATGAACTGCTTTGTTTAAACTATATTTTTGGTTTGGATAAGATTTGAGTATTTGTACTGGCTCACCTAAAGACAAAAACAAATGAATGCTAAATACCTTTATTCCTCTCACAGTACAATATTAGGAGCCAAGCACCAATGGTGTGTAGACACCTAGGCTATTTCATTTTTTAAAAATTTTCACTATTATTATAGTTCTTTAGTTCTGCCATGGGAGTGGTAGCTTTTTGTGAAATTTGACACACTGAAGAAAGGCCAAGATATCCAGACAACAATTTTGGGGTCAGTTCATCCACCCCTCTAGCACCAGTAACAGGCCAAACCTGATGCTAGATTTGCGCCTGTAACTTTTGAACCGTTTGCCCTAGAGTCAAGATTCTTTTTTTCTCCATAATTCTTAGGTCCTGCTGAGTTGAACACACCCACCAACGTCAATTTCCACCATACTGGATTTTCAACCATTTCTAATTTGTTGAAAAACCCATTTTAAGCATCTCCTCCTAGACTGTTGAACAGATCACCATGAAATTTGTCCACGGATCAAAAGCTTCTAAAAGATAAGTACTAGGTCAGCCAACACAGCCACAGCAAGCCAATAAAAATCGATGTGTGGCTCATTACAAAAAATGGTTTGACCATAGACCAATTTCTTTGAAAGTTGTTAAAAACAACAAACAATATGCGACCAAATAATATGCCCACAATATACTGACGAATTTGGTGATGAAGGCACAATAAAGGAAGAGTGGCCAGACGTCTGCAATTATTTTGTTGATTGGCATCAAACACATGCTTACCATGAGCCCTGGGGAGCTCACACTAAGTTTTGTGAAATTTGGCCACCTGGGGGCACTATACCAGGTTTAAATGACTCCAAAACAACAGTATATATTTCAACCAAATTTTGTGGGGAACATTACAGCAATGGGCCTGTATTGAACAAACAAAAGAATTGGTCACACAGAGGCACTGTAGTACCTGGGCCCTTAATTGCTGCTTGAAGCTTTATTTATCTCCGCCAGGCGAGAGCTTGGAGGGGATTATGCATTTGGTCGCGTGTGTGCGTGTGTGTGACATGTCTGCAGCTAATCTCACATACTACTGGGCCAATCAGCCTAATACTTGTTGTGCATGCTGAATTCTCGAATATTTTGCAAATCGGTCAACGACAAGTATTTTATTTGAATTAATTTCCATCATTGTCCATTGAAATACATTGAGTGCTAACTCCTCACTCCTCCTAACCGGCCAGTAGGGGCCACAAGTGATCAACAACTGCTTCCGTTTGGAATGAAAGACCAGAAATGTAAAATGTCAATTTCAACGTTAAAATGCCAACAAAATAATCCGCCAACTAATGGGGTACGTTAATCTTTGAATCTGTGGCAATTATTTTGTTGGCATTTTGACGTTGAAATTGATATTTTATATCACTGGTCTTTTGGAATTGTTCCTGTCCAGATTGTTCCTGTCCAGATTTGAAACAAAAGTGCCACACTATAACGTCAACGTTAGCTCTGTCTAACACATCGTGGCTGATATGAATGAAATTAGCTAACATGTCACCACCTTTAGCGTTACTTCACTGAATCGGCGTCTTTGGGATTTTCAGTGGCACATGGTAAAAACTTGTAACATTGTATTTGTCTGGTTGCATTGATTGTGTAGCCTCTATTGTTGCATCAGCAAAGCTAACACGCCCGGTGGAGATCTGCACTCTACTGAGTGCACTCTTCTAGTTATTATTGAAATTGCACTTTTCAAATTATCTCATTATGTCTTGCCCATAAAAACACAAGACATGACAACCTTAAATGCTTTTCTACATCGACAAATTTGAAGATTAATTAGTTTAATTCCAATTAGCCTAAATGAATTCATTAATCAATTTCAATCAAAATCTGTTTCAAGCATGCCATTGAAAATATGTAGGCAAAAAGAATCTTTCTATTATGCAAACAATGCAGCTATACTTTTTCATTCATGATCCCACGAAACAACAGCCATACACGGAACATGTTGAAACTGTTTTGGCCAGTGTAGGTGCACATTCTACACTGCCTGTATAAGCATGTTCAGAAAATGCATATTAACCAAAGGCACTTGTAACGAAAGGCACTTGTAGCCCTTTGTGTCCTACTATTCTCATGTTACTGCATCATACTGAAAGCATCCCATATCCATTTTATATAGGCTAGCCTAGTTTTAAAACCTTTGTAACAAATAATGAATAATTTGAACTAGATCTTAAACCCCCATTTCTGTAAATATACTGTAGACGCTGTCAACCCAGGTGAGAAGCTTAAATCCATTGATAAGACCTATTAGAAGTAGAAGACAGGGCAAGAGATGTATGGTTGACAGAAGAAAAGGGACAGGATCTGCACCAATGCTTCCTGAACTGAACCAATTTAACCAATCCTTGATATTTGAGAAAGGTGTACCAGCCTGCTTTATGCTGGGCCAGCAGTCGCCTGGCTCCAGTCCAAACAGAAAACGCTGTGAGAGCTTTCACATTTAGCATTTGACTGCTAGCCCGTGATGTTCTGACATTACCCTGGTGTGACATGAGGCATGACAAATCTGTACATTATATACATTTGGTACCTTGAAGGCCATTCTGAACTGCATCATGCCTGCAACAGCAGAGTTTTTCCTGGCTCAAAATGAGGCAGAGGTGGTACTTTATTGTAATCATGTTTACCATATCTTGTTAGTAATGTGAATTATAATTTTAATGATCAGATAATGACTGTACTAGTCTTTTTATCTGCCATCTTCATTCTCCTCCTGGCCACCTCTCTTTTAAAAAAAAAAAATATTCTAAAGGCTATATCAGCAAAGTGGACAGTGGTCAACGCAAGACAACTACTGGGACCACTCATTCCATGCAAGGAAGAACCAAAACAGAGGGAAAAAATACACTGGGTTCTATAATGCAGACATTCCAATTCTTTTTAAGATTAAAAGGGGCAATGACCCAGACTTGAATGGCAACAAAATAATGACTCCTGTTTCTCTGAGCCAATCATCTTTCGGTGTCTGACGTGTGTTGTTTATTGATCGGAATATTACACAGCCATTGGTAGCAATGATTCCAAAGGAAAGCACCTAATTTGACTGAAAAGTCAAAAACCAGTAGTCACGCTCCAGCTAGCTTGCTCAACATGAGTAAATTAAAACAGAAATCCTCCAAGGGGTTTTTAAATATTAGGCTATTAGCCTGTGAGCCAAAAAATAGTACTGATCAGAATGCACTAACCTTGCAGTTTCACCCCACTTCTATTAGCCTATTAAGAGCCATAATAAGATTATGAACATCATATAGCCAATTTATTGTGTTATCTGAGTTGGCATATTTTATAACAAAAATAGTTTATCACAACGCAAGTGCATTAGCATAAAATGCAGATTTTGGTCATGCTAGGCTCCATGAGCTAGCATGACCACTGGTTGAAAACATTAAACTGATAGGATGTAGCCTATAAAAAATAAAATATTGCATTTACTTAAGTACAAAAAAAACAAGATTTGCCAGTCTTAATGCAGCAAACTCATAGCAACTCTGTGCATACAGCTACTGTATTATTACATTCTTCTTTCCTGGTGTATCGTGATGATTACCGCCACATCAGAATAATGCCGCCATTGCAGTTACAAATGATAGAAATCCACGGTGTTCAGCGATTGTGTCTATAATGTTTGCTCAAGCAGACAGCAGTCACAATTTTGAGGAGGCGGCATTAAATTTGATCGTGGTGGCCACCTCAGAATGCTCCATGCAGGAAAAGCCCTGAGAAGGTCTCTCAAAGTGAAACAATCAACTGAATGAAGCAGTCAGGTCATGTAATTTAAAGAACAAAGAGGTGCAGTAACTGCAAGCGGATTGACCATTTTGCTATAAAATAAAAGAAATTGACAAAACCCAAGAAAAAGAAAAATATATAATAAGACCCATGGTTTATTCCTTGTCTTGTGAAATGAAATTTGGTTTGGTCACAATATCACTCCACTCCATTTCTATATCAAAGGTAACAGGCTACATCCACTTCAGTACAGTTGTTCCAGAATTAGGCTACTAAAACTTCATAACATTGCTGTTACTAAAAAATGCTGCAAAAAATAAATACTGTAAAAAATGAAGAGGATTACTACATTTCCCAGTTTTCTTTTTTTTTTTTTTACATTTCCCCCTTATGTTTTGGCAGCCCAGGGGACCTTTGTGAAATGGGCAAATAACATTGTTTTAAAGTGTGAAGATACTGACAGAAATTTGGACAGGGATTTGACATTGTTTGTAGGCATTTCCTGAAGGTCAGGTAAAAGGCCAGGCTTCCCTGATTGGAGGATGGAGATGGGGGAGGGACAGCCGGTGGAAGCGTATTCTCTGCCTGGAGGATGCAGTAGGAGTCCTGCCTTATTGGAGATTAGACATAGAGACGGGGCATCTCAGCTTGCCTGCAGGACATCTAATGATGGATAGTTGACCATCATACATTCTCTCCAAGTTCTCAGCACTGACAGACCTCTCCTTTAATCTAGATGGTACAGTAGAACTCACTTCAAGCTCATCTACTGCAAGAAGCCTAGGGGTAACCCTGGATGACTAATTCTTCTTCTCAGTCCAAGTATCAGCAGTGAGTCAGGTGAGTAGATTCTTTATATGTAACATCCAAAAAATCTGCCCCATCCTAACCAACTACTCCACACAGCGTCTAATCCAGGCCAGGGTGCTCTCACACCTAGACTACTGCAATTCCCCTCTCACCAGTCTCCCTGGCTGGGCCTCAGAACCCTGCAGCGAATGCAGAATCTAGTCACATGACTGATGTACTCAAAGTCACACATCCCCTCACCTCACTTGTACACCTTATTGTGCACCTGCCCAGGGACTGCAAAAACTGAATAAATAAAATAAACAAACTGCACTGGCTGCAGTTCACCTGCTACAGTTCACATGAAGTTTAAAGCATTGGTGCTAGCTATCAAGGCAGTGAATAGAAGAGCTCCACCAATTCCAGTCAATCTCTAAACACTACAGTGACTAGCTAACCCCTCCCTGTGTGGTTGCCACTCCCAGTCATGATGCCAGTCTACATTTGCCCCACAGCAAACGTCCTAAAATAGAATCATTACCTATCTTCTGACAGTGCCACCCTGTAGCACACCCACCTTTTGTACTAATTCAGGTTATGGTATTTTTATGGTTATAGGGTACGTTTTTATTGTTTTATGTTTCACTTCTTAGGGGTCTTGTCAGGAATGCAACATGTATGCATTCAGAAAGAAGCATTTTGTTTATTGGTGTGCATACTTTCTGAAGTGCTTCCGTGACATCTTTACTCGCTGGACAGTGCTGTCAGCCAGGTGCGGCACTATTGCTCATATTAATACTGTGAATGCACTGATGTCTCTCCAGTATTGAGTCACTCTGGTCAAGAGCATCTGCTGGATAATGTAACACAGGCGGTAGAAGGGTCTTCCCTCACAGGAGGCCAGAGACGTAGGCGGTACGGCTGAGAGAAGAGCTACTCAGCAGGCAGCAGCCCGACACCCCCATGCGATCTCCTCACGGGCCGCGGCTTTGCCAGAGAGGCATACCTTCCACGTCTCCATAAATCAACTCACGCGGGCCGACGGGAAAGCATTCAGATATGAAACATCTACAGTATGAGCAGAGGCATCCAGTCACGCATCTTCAGCCGCGGACAGCCTTCTCTCTCAAACAGCCTTAGCTTTGCCAATAAACGAGGAAGCGAGCAAACCAGCGGTATTAAAAACGGCACTCAAAGAGGGCTTCATCACCCAAGCTGCATTGATATTTATAGCTGGGCCGCAATTATTTCTTAGCGCCAGCCACCAAGTACAGCTTGGTACTCTATGTTAAGCCCTTACAAATACAGTCATCAGTACGTCATCATTAGTAGCAGTCTCAGTTTTCAGGGGGGGGGGGGGGGTAACTCTTGGCCCCCAATCTGCCTTTAAATAGTCTGGTGATTAAGGTTTAATGAAAGGAACAGATTACCTCAGTGTTCGTAATGCAGTTAATTTACTTGTTCAATCAAAGAAGACATGTTTAGCCACTGGCACCCCAGAAAGGGTTGAGTGTGTTCAAGGGGATAGATAAGGAGTTGAGTGTGTTCAAGGGGATAGATAAGGGGCCGAGTATGTTCAAGAAATAGATACAAAAATTTAAATTCTGCAGTTAAAATTCCCTGGGGTGTCATGACCGCAACCTGAACAGCTCCACAGGCTCTTCAAGGCTTTTTATTTCAATGAGTAGGCTATATAATCCTTTTGACAACTTTATGAAAGCAACTAGCCTAAATGTAGACACTGTAGAAATGCAGGCAGCACAGCATGCAGAAAATTTACAAAATAAGGCAGGCCTGCAGAAACACAGGAAGCACAGACTGTACAGAAACACCATCATTATAGACTGTACAGAAACATAGACAGTACAGACTGGAAAAACAGGCAGTAGAAGCTGTACAGAAACACAGGCAGTACAGACTGTACAGAATCCCAAGAAGAATGAAACCGTTTAAAATTAAACTCACACCCTTTCATTAAGACGTGACCATGCAAACATGACGTGTGGAGACGTTTGTGGAAACACATGATGGAACTGGAGCCAAGTGACACCAGCGGTGAAACCACTCAATCTCGGCTGCATTTAGCTGCACCATTACATTATTAAGGACTACCTGGAGGAAGGGCTGGGGAATAAACCATATGAACGATTTTTTTCAAGCATAATAACAATCATCTTTCTTTCTTTTCTGTGATCATGTGATGTGTTTTTGCTCATGTCATATGTATGCAGATGATTCCACAATATATAAATCAGCACAGAATAGAAGAATGGGTAACGGCAAATAAATTGGTTCTTAATATAGAAAAGACAAAATGTATGGTATTTGGTTCAAAATATTCATTAAAAGTACACTTAACTATAGGAGATATAGATATTGAACAAGTAACAGAAGCAAAGCTATTAGGGATCACTGTTGATAGTAGAATGTCTTGGAAAAGCCAAATTGATCAAATGGTGGTAAAAATGGGCAGAGGCATGGCTGCTATAAAACACTGTAGAAAATTAATGCCTATCTATTTAACCAAACAATTAGTGCAAGCATTAGTGTATTCACAGTTAGATTATTGTTCAGTGATTTGGTCCAACACAACAGAAAGTAATTTGAACAGGTTACAGGTAGCTCAGAACAATGCAGCTCGCATTGCTCTTCACTGCCCATATCGAACAAGAGTAAGTACAATGAATAATCAATTGGCTTGGTTAAGTGTAAAATGCAGGATGCATTATTCTCTAGTGTGCTTTATTAAAAAATATCATCCTAACTGAAATCCCAGAAATACTTTATAGTAACCTATCATTTTTTTCAGACAGACATTATTCTACTCGGCAGTCATCTGAGAGTCGTTTTCTGTTGTCTCAGTGTAGAACTAGTTTAATACAGAGAACAGTTCATTATCGAGCAATGGTGGCATGGAATTCATTACCAAGTTTTTTGATTTCAGAAAGTAATAGGCTACAACAAGTTTTAAGAAAAAGTAAAAATTGTATTTGTTCACACAAGGAATAGGCCTAGTTTTTTTTTTTTTTTTTTTTTTACTGTTATTGAAGATTTTTTCTGTTCTTGGTTGTAGAGAGCTATCCATCCCACTTTATTTGTCATTTAAAGGATGAGTTGCTAAATGGTGGTAGAGAGCTATCCATCCCACTTTATTTGTGATTTAAAGGATGAATTGCTAAATGATTTCTTTACTCAATTATTTAAGAGATGAAATTACTATATAGAGCGATCATATGTATTGACAGGCATTGAGTTGTTGTTGGTTGTTGTGTGTCTTAGTGGTTGTGTTATGTAGGCTAATGTGTGTTGTTACGCATTGTGTATTGTTATGTAGTGTATTGTTATGTATTGTGAGTCTTATTGTGAGTATGAATGTTACGGATGTGTATTGATGTATTTTTCTGTATTGAAGTATGTAAAAGATTTATGGGGACCCCAGGAAGAGTAGCTACTGTTACAATACAGTAGCTAATGGGGATCTAAATAAACAAACAAACAAACAAATATCATGACCCAATGGAAGTGTTTTTTTTCTCTCCTGAGAGGATTTCACACGGTCTCTAAAGTGTGGATGTTTACTAATGCATCAGGTATGATCAAAGAAAAAAAGAAAAAAGATGAAGGTCGATATGCCGCATGGCAGCAATGATTGTTATTATGCTCAAAAAACATTTTATTTATTTATTTATTATCAACAGTTACAGTAAATTTGAGTTTACTTCTCATGCACTTTTTATTGAAAACCAAATACCGTCCTACTGTCAATAATATGAAAAATATCATGATATAGTTTGGCCTTATTGCCCAGCCTGAAACCAAAACACAGACAGTCAGGCCTACAGAAAATAGGGATGGTTAGACTGTACACACACAGGCAGTATCTAGACACTAGGGATGGTTACACTGTACAAAAACACAGGCAGTCAGGCCTATAGAAACTAGGGATGGTTAGACTGTATAGAAACACAGGCAGGATAGACTGTACACACACAGGCAGTCAGACCTATAGAAACACAGGCAGGATAGACTGTACACACACAGGCAGTCAGACCTATAGAACACAGCAGATGATGTACAACACAGGCTAGACATAGGAGGTCAGACAGTACACAAACACAGGCAGAAAGGCCAATAGAGTCATAGGCAGTACAGACTGCACAAACACACAGGCAGAAATACTGCACAATGAAAGATGAGACTCCTCCACAGAGCCTCAGCCCTTGGGGAACTGCTGACATCACTCGTGGGGCGCCAGGCCCGCGACAGCACCAGGCCATCAGGCGCATGGGAAGGAAGGGGAAGAGAGAGAACTTGGGAAGTATAACAAAAACAAATGGCTAATGCCAATTTTCCTCACAAATCAGCTTTTAAAGAGCCTGTCGGCGCCATTCATCTGCACCAATAATCCTCCAGATTTAGGAAGGCCTCCATTCTGTCAGGCGCCCAGTGATGGACGGTCCGGGTTTCGAAAAAAAAATAGCGTGGGTGTGCAGCTCATCCCGAGGACAAGTGTTAGGACCGGATTAACTGCAAAGCTGATATCTCAACGGAGTTGGTCAAGCTGTACTCTCTCACCTGTGGGGGAGCCCATGCTGGATGGGGAAGGGAGGGCAACTGGGAATTGTGGGATTGGGCAGAGCACGACCCACGTTCATCAAACATCTCAAGTGGTGTGTGGTCAGGGGTTAAGCGCAACATGTATGCTATATATGCTTTCACCAGTTACTATGACAATTATTTTTCTCCCAGGAAAATAGGCCTAGTTAGTGGAGCTGCCTCAGAGGGTAAGCAGCAGTGGCGTGAAGCAGCAAGCCATTGTGTTCACACGGTAGCCTATAGCCTACACCTGACCTTGGGAAAACAAGAGTACATGTCAATTTTGTTAAACAGCACACATTTTCAGAATGGTTCAACATAAGATTATGGAGATCTGAACGAGGCTGTAAATGAACTTTTTTGCCGGTGGCCCTGGCGCTAGTAAGGTCAAAAGCAGAAAAAAAATGTGTATATGTATTTGCTGACGTATTATTGCATCTAGTTGCATCTGGGCCACCAGTATCCAATCATACGGAAAATAGCCTATACGCTGTATGTGGCCCTCTGAATTTAAACACCCATGAACTCTGCTGGCCACTCTTGGTAAGTGGGCCTCCAATTTGTTCAATACCACCAGGTTTTTAAGAGAATTGTCAGGTTTTTCTTACAATTGTATCTGTCCTTTTAGGGTAAGCCAATTTAGGGTAATAATATCAAAAGACTTTCAACCTGGGGTGCATTTTAACAATCATTGTTATGATAATCTGAAGATTCATTATTTCCAATTACAAAAATTACAAACTTAATTTTAAAAAGCAGTTCTGCTGAAAAAATACTTTTTATAAAGAGAGGGCAATTCTTTTCAATTTAATATGATAAAAAGGTACAATATCAAGTACACAAGGTGAACACTCAAGTTTTCTGAAATCGAGCAAGCTGACAGGCTTTGTGACACTAGACAAAAATGGCTAGCCTTCCTCTTGCAGTGTCAGGCAGGAATTAGAGTTCTAAAATATCAATATTCATGGGACACACTATAGAATGACACTGACAACTTGAAATACACCTCCCATGATGCAGGCAATTGCCCAACTTAGAACAGAAATTATTTTGAACTTCAAGTTCTGCAGATTTAAAATAATGAAAAAAAACTCAATTGAACCAAACAACAGTGCATTCTTTTAATCACAAATGCAACAATATTGTTGAACTTCATAGCCTAGCTCTGCTGAGTCGGAGTCTGAGGTTTTATTGATTTATGTTAGTGGAGGTGCTTGTGACTTCATGCAGGTGCAGCACCTCCACTATTAATACCTGATGGAAAGTTTTTTTGCAATAAAATAAAATAAAATAATAATAATTTAAATTCCAATTTTCCAATTGCATTTTCCCGTAAACGGTCCCACCCCTAATAGCAATATTATCCTAGATCAGCATTCCTACTCAGACATATACACTGCTACTCAAGCATATTCTGATGCATAGCCTATACAGTGTTTCTCAAACATTGGGCCTCATTCACAAACTTTTGTTAAATTATTCTTACTTTTGTTCTTTAAAATGTTATTACGAAAAACCAACATGGGATTCATGACACATGCGCAGACCTTTAGTTTTTGTGCATGTCCCAGGTGCATGAGATAATGAATGCTGACTGTTTGTTAATTTTATTTGCAATTCATGTGATTAGCATAAGGAAACACCCATGAACAAATACAGATAAGAAAAAAAAATGATGAATGCCGAAACGTTCTTGGAACCGTTCTTACACACAGTTTACGAGCAAATGCAATCGTACACGTTTTGTGAATTGACATTATTTGGGTGGCCCTAGTAGATTTGCCCCTGCCCCCAATTTGTTTTTGATTTGGTTGTTCATTTCCCGTCAACAGTTTCTAGTTTACCACAATGCAAATGCGGTTCCAAATGAAAATACATATGTATAACATATGTAACGGCACAGAATTATACCTTTTCTAAATAATAATCTGTAGATCTTCTATTGTTATTTTGTCCACAAAATGCAACTTTAAACCATAACGAATCTATCCAGGAGGTTGTTGTTGCCGTTGATAGCTTGGATGTCATATGTGGTAATGGTGTTCACCAGGCCGTGGTGGACTGCTGAACACATTATGTTTTAAATTCAGTATTCTTTTTTTCCTGAAGACTGCTTTACATTCCACGGAATTTAAAGGCTAGTTCAGACCAGATTCCAGAGGCAACAAGCTGAAACTGGTGACTCTTCACAAAACTCATGGTTTGAAACGTTCAAAAACTGACCACATCAAAGCAACAAGATGAGACGACGCTCACGGATACCACAGCAACGAATATTTCCACTTCCTTGTTTACAGTTACTTTCCTGTTGGTTGCAATATTCACCTGGGAAATATCTAGGCCTATGTCAATACAGGCCTAATATAGATTTATTTAGAAGTAGGCTATTAGCAATAGTGAGTTGATTGCTGTAGCAGTAGAAGTATGGCAGGAAAATGAGCCAGATGTTAGCCTTTGGTCACTGGCAGATAAACACAGAGATTTTCAGACTTTACTAACTGCAGGTCAAAGGTCACACACCACCCATGCTTAGCACAGCCATTCGGGGTCAATTTCATTACCAAACAACTAGGCCTAGATCATAAACTGTTCAGGATTCAAAAACAAAACTAAACAATACATCATTGAAACCTTCACAATTACGTGACACAAACACATATACACAATTTTTTGATCTTTCATGTGCCAAAGAAGGAATCTAAACAGACCTGTCCCAAGTAATATCTATTGGTATGTAGGTGTAGACTACCCCAATAAACTACAGTCCAAACACTTATGCTAGTGTTACTAGCTAGAATACGTGCTTCCGGCCTCAAAGACACCGTCATGTTTGCAAGCTGATAAAAGTAAACAGCATACATTACAAACACACAAATTTCCCCTGAATCACAGGCCAGCTACATTTTTTATACTGCACCTTATATTTATATTGCATTTATATATATTTTTTACCTGACTTTTTAAGCCATATATAGTCCAGTGACAGTCATTGTAAGGTACAGTGACAACCAAGCATGACTGCAGTTCCAAATAATTGATAATGAGGCTTAATCTTCAGCCTCTAACCATATTTCAAATACAGCATCTTGTTCATTTGCATAGGAACTCATAAACACAGAGATAAATGCTAAACGTTACACATTTTATGAGACCAAATTGTTAACTTATAAACAAATGTACAAAAAAAATTTAATCAATTCTACTCAGCCAACTTTAAAAAAAACAGAGTATTTGTATAAATACCACACTTATCTTAACCCATTCCTTATAAAACATTTAATGTTGTAAACACGGCCTTGTCCTTGCGAGCAAGGAAATGTTGTGAAGCACAGGTTTCTTTATGTAAACAAACCCCTGACTCACTGCCCACAATCCATGGCAACCAACGACCTTTCTACATCTCCTAGCTACCTGAGAAACCTGTTCACACAATGATTCCCTCAACCCTTCAACAATAAGTAACTCATACGCCAACTGCCGTCGCCATGGGCAAAAACCCACTATAAAGTTACAAAACTGACTACAGTTGCAATAAAACAACCTCTAAAACCACCTTTATGAAGTAAAAAAAATACATGGAAATAAAAGTCAAGTTACATATTTGCTCATTTTTTCACAGTAACAATAAGCACCTGTTGTTTGCAGTCACTACAAAAGCGCTTCTCCTTCCTTTCTCCCTCACACACGACAGGAAATTAGTTTTGCTGGACTGCTGGGAGAAAAGTCTCGTGCCACTGAGGTTAAAAGGTGGTGGGTCTAGGGCTTGCGGAGTTCAAGTTGCGTCACTCGTCCATGAGCCTGAATTTCCAGCCGCGCGCGAAACATGCCTGCCGCCAGCCGTCTCGAACCGCTGCCTTCAAGACAGAACGCGCTAAAACGCCATTCCCAAAAAAGAAAAAAAAAAAGAAGAGAGAGAGAGAAAGTTCATATAACCTACTGTGCAATTCGGGCCGCCCGGGGATCCCACATGCTCTTCAGAGTCTAAATGCAGGAACAACTTCCCCTCTCTATTACAGCACCCTCCCACTGTCCTCCTTCCACCCGTTGCCAGGACTGCCCAGTTTATCCAAAAACGACTTCCTGTTCACCTCTGACCCCCTCCCACAGCTCTCTGAGGCAGACAGTTCTGTAATGCTGGGAGGGAGCAGTCTGGAAGAACGAGCAAACAGCCAATCAGATATGCAGAGGGCAGGTTCCCAGCAGCAGACGGCCCCTCCTCCACCAATAAGTGACATGGTGTTGGGTTTCAGGCCTGACTGCAGCTGTGCCTGGCTCACAGTTATATAAATCTTTTTAGTTCCCCCCCCCCCCCGACCGTGTTAGGAAGTGATAAAGCTAACAAGGACCCCCCAGCCCTCTTCTTACATCTTGCTCTTCTCCCCCTGGGTGATGGAGTTTTAATTCAAATCTCTGATATAAGGAGTTCACGCACCAGCACACATTGCCTACGTACAATAACAGTACTGAGCATAGCAGAGCTTTTATTTTTCTTAAGAGTGTTTCTGAGGAACACTTTTTAGTAATGACATGCTCACTTCACAACACAATTTCCCACAATGTTCCCACAAACAGGTGAGCTGACAGTTAACCCCATCTTTTCTCCTCTGAAGAACAGAAAGAGTCAGCAGTTCCTGTCATTGGTGGCAACTGCTTTGCTGGTCTTTCAACCTTCTAGTGCCCCTAGTGGAAACCAACCATTATGGTAGAGCCTGCTCACTCAGTGAGTTAGCCAGTTACTCAATCACTGAATGAGGGACGATGCCATTTCTAGGACATCCACTCACCCACATTCAGAACACAAATTAAAAATGGCGTATGTGGTTTGTTTGAACTTACCACATGATTTATTAGCATGAGCAACACAGTGCGGGGAAATGTCAGGGTACCAAGATAAAAAAGATATGAGTGTGAGATAAGTCTGTGCAATGGTCCTTCATGTCAAAAGATAAAGCAACTAGAGGATCAATTCCACACTCTTTAATGAATCTGCAGAATCCTCACTAGGAACAAACTAGGGCTGGGCCATATGACAAAAGTAGTGAACATCTACGATGATTGACAGCTATCATGATGGGCGCTGCATACTGTGATAGCACAGACAATGTCGACTTCAGTAACTCCACTTCCACCAGCAGGCGCTGCACCTTCATAGAGCATAGTGCCACACAGCAGAATGCACAACAGAAAGCCAAAAATGCATTCCTTGGCAATAACCTATTCAAGCGAAACAAATTTGAGCTGTAGCAGTCAAGTTAGGCATGGCAAAATAGGCAAGAGGGATGTATCTTGCAACATCAAAGCCTATTGTCAAAATGAGACAAGGCAGCCTCCATTTAGGCTATCTCTTTCTCGCTCACTCATCCCTCGGTATTTAGGCTAGGTGTTTTGGGACTTTGGGATTTAACCAATTAACTTCACTAATTGGTTACTTTTTGGTTGCATGCATAATATTTGGCAGTGCAGCTGACCAAGCCACCAACACAGAGAAAGAATGGAAAAGGCGCCTTGCATCTTTCAGAAATAATGTAAATATTTCTGTATTGCAATACCTATAGCCTGCTGATAATAAACGTACATCATAGACTCTGTTGCATGATTAGGCTATAACAGAGACTAGAAGAATATTAGAAGGTTCGGGCGCAATAGACTATATACAGTAAGCTAAATACTATATAATAATATGCGTCCACCAATAAAGAAAATACAAATTTAGAAAACAGGCTATTATGAAAATAAATTAATTAGCCTAAGTGGACAGTGTTGTAATGTTCATATGTGCATTTCTATTTAGAACAATGCTTAGGCTATCTTAAATCACTATCTTAAACACTTCACCTCAACAGAAAGAAAATTATGAGCAGTAACACAGTATTAAAATATAGCCTATAAAATAATAAACAAGCCACCACAAAATGCCACTAATTAAATCAAAATGGGGCAAATACGTAATTTAACAGCCAAGATTGGGATAGGGCAGAATGGCTAATGAAAATGTTTTAATTTTTTTGATTACATGTCTGATCTCCTTTACATTGCTGACCTCCTTTGCCCCTATTCTGCTCCAGGTCACAGATCTTCAGATCAGATGCTTTTGACAGTCCCATGGGCTCAGTTAAAGGCATACTATGCAGCATTTTCAGCTATTACAAAACACCCACACTCAGCTATTACTATGATGCACTGGCAATCTGTGCCCATGAGTACTTCTGCCCAGTCCATGCTTGTCTACTTGAATGTGTTATTCTAAAAAGTGTTAAGCACATTTCTGGCATCACAGATTTTAAGTTTGTGGGCTGTACCTGTTCTTTGGTTTTGGCCAAAGAAGAAGAAGAAGAGGAAATGTGAATAGACCATGCCAGTGCCATGCCACTTTGATCAACAGTCGACTTCACTCTCTCTGGTGTTGGTATTAGGCAATTATCAAGAGTGTCAATCAAGAAATTAAACCAAATATTCCCAACCCATTCTTTTCACTCATGTTGGAAGCTAGCGTGCAAACATATAGCCTAATACATACAGTTTTCCTGGAATATTTCAGTCTCCAGAAAAAAAGAGCCAAGAGGCTGGGGATGTAGGGAACAGTAAAAAAAAAAAAAAAGAAAGTCACTTGACTGACATGACTGGTTAGGTTATGATTAGGGCACAAGGATTCTTTGCGCTGTGTACCTGGAGCGAGCAAAGTCCCTGAGCAAGCAAAGTCCCTGATGCTATAAGGGTCTGCATGTGTACGCTCATTCTGATGTCTTTAGAAGTGGCAGGTAAAAATTTCCATCACCCCGTCACAGTGGCTTGCAGGGGAAAAAGGTCATTTTAGACCCTGCAAGTTTGGCTACAAAAGTTACTCAATACTGGCATTCAAATTAACAGTATAGGGTTTTTTTCAATGTTCAGGTCATCTTAGAGAGTGGCTATTTGTGTCCCAATGGGATCTATTGAAACTCGTTAAAGCAGGGCCTTGACCTACTGAACACTCTATGTGAATACAGAACATTCAGAGTATCAATACACTCTCACTGGAATAAAGACATGGCACACAAAATTCAAGTTCAATTTGTTGACAGTAGGCCTCAAATATATAGTTTTTTACTTCAGCATCAACCTACAGTAAAACAACGGCCTTTACTTTAGAGGACATTCCTCTAGTTATCATAGCTGCAGAATAGAAAATTTCGTTCTGGTTTGGTCACAATTATGCAAATGTGCTAGACGGCAAAAAGCTACCCAGCCTGCACACACATACAGATACACACACACACACACACATTCCGTTTTTCCTTGGGCCTCTATGAAAGGGCTGGTGTAGACAATAGTGCAGACAGAGGACATGGCATTGGGAATTTTTAGCAATACAGCTATTTTCCATGCCTAATTTCAAAGGTGGGTCTGTGTGGGGGGAAACAGACTTCTGGGTCACAATGCCTACTGCCTGACAAGCCACTGGCCGCATACCTTTGAAACTTAGATACACAATACAATTACATTGAGCTGGTCAACTCGCTGAATACTAAATGGCTCTCTGGTAAGCAGCAGCTTTGCCATTGGCTGGATGGGTGTGTAGGGCTGCTGCTCTGCTACAGGCTCTGATGCACACTTAAACTTGTGTCTGAGGTCACTGCACTCTGTGGGACTTTCTGAGAAGATAAACACCAGTGCAACAACACAGTCAGAGACGCCCACACGCCGGCTTGCATTCACTCATGAGAACAAACACACAGAGACACACCGAGACGCAGACACACGCACGCACACACACACAGGGTACAGCAGCTGAAACGGATCCAGGCTCCAACTCACAACCTCACAGGGACTCCAACCTGCACTGACCCACATCTCATTATAGCCTTAAGCATGCTTAGCAAGCACGCACGGTAAGTCCTAAAGGCACTGCTGCTGCTCTCGATTAGCCTGTATCTATTGCCTGAGGTCTGAGCGGCTGAGGTGAATCATCACTTAAAGGAGAAGCTCACTCAACCACGTTTGACGGCTCCCAAAAAACATTCAGAAGCTCTTTCCAGCTTGGTTAAACATTACATAGGTGGCAGGCGTTTTCCCTGCCGTGCCTGGAAAATCACGTCAGCGTTATCACACCATCTATGCAGAGGCCGCCCAGCTGATAATTTCCTCAGAAGCTGATTCTATAAAGCCACAAACCATCAAACAAAACTGACAGCTGGTTCCCAACACCGACTCTATATTCTCATGCCAACACTCAATTTTCACAATCCCCAGTTCAATGGCTTTATTAAACCACTATTTTCAGAATATATCGTATTCGTATTCAAGTATCACCGAGAGTTAAGACTCCGGGGAGATTGTGATACAGGTTGCTAACTTGCAAACTTGGTTTTGAGTCTTACCTGCATGATGGGGAGGGAGACAGAGAGGACTTCTTTTCCCTGACAGCCATTTGTCCAGGAGAATTTTGATTCATCCAGCTGTTTCAAAGCGGTATCCTGACTCAGGGCAGCTTCAAGCTGGGGCAAGAGATCCTCTCCTAAGAGATCCGGGGTCTCCAGTCCCTCAAACCCTCCACTGTGAGCCTCTGCCAGCAGGTTCTCATCCAAAGCCTGATAGCCATTGCTGCAGGATGCTGGCGATAAGACTGACTTGCGCTCCACTAGCTGGTTCGACTGAACCTGGCTCATAGTGCCAGGAAGGCAGCCATTGCCTTCAGGTAAAATCTCTGACTGGTGGCTGTAATTTCCCTGAGCTTGCATGGCCGGGAAAGGGCACTCTCCACCCAGGCACATGGCTAGCGGTTGCTGCTGGTGCTGATGCTTCCCCATCCCGGGGAGCAAGGAGAAGGTATCCCCAGCCCCTAAGAATTTGGGCGCAGATGAGCGCAGAGCTGCAGGTCTGGCAGGGACGTTGGTAATCGCTGGCATCAGAGCAGAAGATGAAGACCCGCATGCATCCGCCACCAGCTGTCTGGGGAAGGAGTATGGTGACTGGGAGTAGGCGGTGCTAGAGCTCACAGAGCAGGATGGAAGGGAGTGTGATGCAGGTGCAGATGACCTGGGGAATTGTGGGGCCATGTTCGCTGGTGGGGCAGGGTACAGGAAACCCCCTTGGAAGCTCTGCATCCCATTCTGCTGCTGCTCGGGGCCACCTGAGAATGATGTGCTGCACATCTCCTGGTAGGACTTGGGCTGGTTCAAGGCACTGAGGGAGCCTCTCTGGTGAAACGGCCCTTCGTTCTGCTCAGTGTAGAGCTGTGAGGCGTGAGGAAGGTTATGATGGGTCTGCTGCTGCTGCTTCTCAGCAAGGTTCCTTGGAAAAAAGGAAAGTTGGTAGTGGCTACGGTCTGTGAAAGATTTTCCATGTTGGTGCACAGACTGGGCAGAGGATTGCTGCTGGGAGCTCTGGAACTGGGTATGATGGTTAAGGTGTTGGTGGTGACCTTGTTGCTGCTGCTGCAGCTGCTGTGGCAAGGGGTGGAAGTGACTCCCACTGTGGTTCTGGTTTCCCCACATGGGGCTGCTGTCTGCGTACAGCCCGTTAGACTGGTGCACCTGCTGAGCGGAGGAAATGTGGAACTGGTTCCGAGCCGACGTGCCGCAGCCACGGCTATGCTCAGTGCCAGGCAACAGCTGCCCAATTGGGTGCATGGCCGGCGTGGTGTTTAAATGGTCCGCTTGATGCCCAAAGGTCAAGCCTTGGTGTGAGGAAGTAGAGGATGAGTGGGGGTCCAAGCAAGTGGGCTTCCCAGCAGCCAAGAGGTCCACCTGCATCGACTCAAACTCGGGGCCCAGATTCAGCTCGTCCACCAGAGACACAGGCCCCGCCGTGAAGCCCTCTTCTGACAACCCATCCAGCCCTCCGACAAACAGGCTTGGGTCATCAAAGAAGTCCATCATGGGGTCGGCCATCGTGCCAACTCAAGGTGTTTCCAGTACCCTCAGAAAGGACAGCCAGCTTCTAGCTGTCGTTGGCCAAAATCCTCAAAGGCTACAGGAACACATGTCGTCCATCAAGGTAGAGTGATGAGATAGCTCTGTGCCACATTCCAAAGCATTCCTGCATGGGAAAATATAGAGTGGTCAGTCAGACTCTGCAGGTTCCCAAGCATGTTCAACATCAAAGTGACACATGGAAATGCTTATTTCTGTTGTATTGTGGTTTAACAAACCAAAGATCCAATACATCCAATACATTTTCTGGGCCAAATTTTATAACTCTATACTGTAATTAAAACCAAAAGTGAGATGCAAGGCAATAGAAAAACTGTGGCAAATTGTGATCTCTCACTCACTCACTCACTCACTCATGGACAACGTTTGAGGGAGGTTTGGTGGGACGCATGCGCAGGTGGTGCTTCGCTTAGTAGGACGCATGCGCAGGTGGTACGGCACAACATTTTTAAGCACAGCTTTATCGCCTAACGTTACTTTAGCTAACCCTAACATGTTCGCGTTTCGCCTACTTTAGCTAACCTAGTTAGCACATACGAATCGCCTACTTTAGTTAACCTAGTTAGCGCGTACAGATGCTATCCTGCACGCATGAGTAGGAACTAAGGACACACAGCTACAAACACCGATACAGATGTATGGACACATGGAGGACAACAAATAATGTTACAGAGGTGAGGACGTGCCATAGCTAGCTAGCTATATAGCAGGGGAGAACAGGGTAAGTTGTCACGCGGGTAAGTTGTCACATTGTTCATATCTCCAATAGAAGAGGCGCTATCTCAAAAATCAAATAGCTACTTTGTGTGACTACATGTTCTATGGTCAAATTCCTGTTCACATGTGGTCAAAGTCACTCTATTCTGAGGTGAGCATAATTTTCTTATTTTTCACCTTCAAAAGTAAAAAAATGATACTTTACATTTTATGTAATAAAACACTGTTAGGCATGAATGTTAAAAATTATATTTTTAACTGAGTAGAGGAGACATTATACTTTATCTGCAGTCCTATGTTGAGCTAACCTTGAGATTTAGCCAACATTAGCACACATGTCAGTTTAAGGCAAGTTGTCTCAATGTATAAATAGGCACACAGAACATGCTCAAAAAACACTGTGATACTGTGATATTTTGAAGGAAGGAAGGAAATAAGGAATTGAAGGAAGGAAGGAATAGAATAATAGAATAGATAAACTTTATTAATCCCCAGAGAGAGAAACTTTGGGAGGAAGGAATGAAGAAAGATGGTTTGAAATTATGAAAGAAAGAGAATGGCAGCACGCCACCTGATATAATGTTAAAGGCAGTGAGGCAGGTGAAGTTGCAAAAGAAATCAATCAGGAGTACGGCGAGGGATTTTGGCATAAATTACCATACTCTGACTCGGTATTGTCAAAAGGTTCCCACAGAAGAAGTAGAAAGTCAGGCAGCCGTGCCAGCAACAGTGGCTGGCTATAGAAACCTGATTTGGAGATGCAGCTTGTTCAGTATATTGTGACCTAGCAATAAACCAATATATCTAGCACCTCAGGCCAGGCAAGGTATGTGTGCCAGAACTGTAACTCCGAGGATGAGTCTGATTAGTCAGATACGGATGTTGTTTGTTGTTATTTACGGATGATTGTTTGTTGTTTTGAGTTCTTTAATGATGTTGAATTTGGTTTTGAATTTGAAATAAAAAAATCAATATGCACAATTAAGTAGTTGTGTTTTTATTTGTTCATAATCCAATATGACAACTTATCCGACATAGTGTGACAACTTACCCGCTGATGGGGCAAGTTGTCACAAGTGCACACACTGTATTTAACTGTCTACAACTTTGTACTGAAATAAGATATGAAGATGTAATGAATACAAAATATGTACCCAAGACTTCTTTCTTTCATTTGGTATGACATTTATACCATTGTGATGTATTGCGCCCAGTCAATGTAAGAAAGAGTGAAAAGTGTGACAACATACCGCGCTCTCCCCTACGTAGGGCAAAACGGAGCTTTAAAATGTCACCAGCAGTGTATGCGCATGAACTCGACAACACATTTCTCATAGAAAAGGTAGTTTGTAGCCTTTTTTTTAGTTCATTATAGTGGTGGTAAAAGTGACAAGAAGTAGGCTAAGTGGTACTGTGCTGTTAGCCTTTACTGATCACCGCACAAGGTTCATGTAAAGTAGCTAGCACAATCTGACAGCACTAACCCATAAACATGTACTGTGAATTGTACTTGCTCAATCGAACGGTAAATGTGAAAAACATTCGATTAAAGTGAGCGGCACCAAAATTTTCTGTCACACCTTCAATAAACAGCAAAACTCCCAGTAGAAGATTGAATTAAATCTTTTAACAACATATAGCCTATTTTCTGAAACGTTATCGATTCCGCTTGGCCACAGCGTGTGAAACTAGGCGATCTGGGAGTATAGTTTCTATGTAAATTACGTCAAAAGGATTCAGTCTTGTTGTTTGCTACCTAAACTTCACAGCACAGTCATTGCCGTTATCATGATTGTAGCATGAAGTGTCTATTTTCAACCAACTGCCATATGAGTGTGTAAAATCAACCAAAAAATATAGTTTGCCAAGTTGCGCCGTGGGTCTGGATGGTTTTTTGCTTGTTCTTCTGCTGAGCCTGCTGCAACATATGGGATGCAAGAAGCTGCTGTAATGTAGTCACAGCCATGCATCTGTTGGTGTTCCAGTGGTGTGACAATTTGTGGTTCAGGCCCATTTGCTATCCAAAAGCACAACTCTCATGAAATATTCACATGTGAATTCCACTTCTATTTACTATACCTTTTTTTCTATTTTCAATTTCATCATTTAAAAAAATTTAAAGGATGAAGTTTAAATATATTATGATTCCACCACAATTTAGCATAACAAATTTTTAGGCTAATCAGATCGCTTGCATCACAATCTGACTTACGAATTGTGATGCGATACCTTTGGTTTCTATCCTTGAAGTGCTTGAGCAAATCCATCCATTCCTTTTGGGTACATCTACGGGTTCTATTACTCAGTACAGCTACGTAGGCTACATGCGCGGTGTTCCCCCGTTGCTGCCAAATTGACAGAGGATGGGTCACACTTGCACTTGACACCGCTGCTTATCCCCTAAACAGGTACATCGCAGGTGCAGTTAAAGACGCGTGCCAAATTCCAACCAATACTGCTGTGTCATTCGTTCCTTTCAGACGACTCATATAAAAGTACACGGCCATCTGCGGCACTGAGTGGCACGCCACCTGCCATCCTGCGTGGGGGGAGGCAGAGACAGCTGATAAGATTTCAAACGTCTGGCTGCTGCTCGTCTTGACCACGCGATGACCTCGAATGACGGAGCGCTGCAATCAGCCGCTGACTGCCGACATGCCAGATAGCACGGCGCCGGAAAAGCATCTGACTGAGCCTTTCGGTCACAGCTGTAGCACTGCCAGATTCATTATTCATTTATCGTGGGATCTGGACTCCTTCGCTTCAGACTGGAAAATCATCCGAGACGGTACAAAATGCGGCATGGCCGCATTCGCATTATATATGGGACCAGAATCCCTTTCATTAATAGAGGAGCCTGGGGCAGGTTCGCAATGAAAAGCAGTTTGGTGTCCATCATGTCATAGTTACAGAAGCTACAGTATCTAATGCTTTCAAGTCCAATTTACATAAAGGCTAAAGGTTCTGTTGAGAGCCAAATTGACTAGACCTCCATAATTTATGCATCTGATGGTTGTTATTTTTCAGTAGTAGTATGCGTATATTTTAGATATACAAAGGTTCTGATGACCTACCCACCTTACAATGGCAGGTATCAGGGTATTGAGGGGTTTGTGGTTTAACAACTCATGTAAACTCAAAGCAGCTTGTACCAAAAAAATTATATTTCCACTGACTACTGTAAAAAAATAAATGTTAATTTTACAGTAAAATATTGGTAACTGGGTTCCCAGAACTTCACCATATAAATAAGCATAGGCGGAAAGTCCAGAGGTCAGATTGTAAAAGTCCTGCCATGTGTTTCTTTCACCCCTGAACTGATGATTTTGCCTATTAGCCTAGTTCTACCTCCTGGCTGAATAATTGTACTAATTAGCAAATCCAAGTGATTAGAACAAAATACTGGAGAGGACTTTTACTTTCTCAACCTGGAGTTTCCACCGTTATGCAGTATAATAACAGTATTTTTATCACACCATAGCAGGCTGTAGCCTATATCTAAAAAATGTTAAATGTATAACATTGTTTCCCTGTAAAGCCTACAATTATTTAGCCTACATTTCAGCTGTTTAAAATTTTGTACCTTTGATATTTTATGGACTTTTACTATAAAATTCACTGACATTTTTTACGGTGAATGCATATTCATATTAATTTCATAGCATCATTCACAATTTTAAACATTATTTTTTTATATTCTGCCGGTACTTCTTTTCTTTTCAATTCTCAAGCAACATAAGCACTTCACTCCCAAGGACCCGAGTAAGAAACATTGATATAAAAAGAATGATCAGGTAATATACACACATACAACCTCTAGAGGAGTAATGTCACTGTATAAGATGTTTGGAGGTATTTGAAGTGTATTTTCTTGCTTCAGACTACAAATCCATGAATGATAGGAGTAAAGCCAGAAGGTTATAAAATATCCTTCTGTACCTAAAATATCCTTCATCACACACAAAAACTACTTGGGCCACTCAAAGACACACAGGCTACTAAAAACTTAAATTATAGGTATTTTATAAACTCCTGAAAGTGAACTTTCGTGTTTTTGTTACAGCAGCCACCATGTCACTGAAGCAGTGAGACCAGCATACTATGTAAACCCTGGGTAAATATGATTTTAGCTGGAGTCTGCAATGATAAATCACAATTACTACAGTAATTTAGCATGCTTCCAGTTACAGACATTGAACACTTGCACAACTGTATTACAAGAACATTACACAATGATTCCATGTCTGCAGTATGCACACACACAAATATGCATACATGCAATGATAAAACAACCAAGTCGTCTTCTATAGCATTTTATGAGATTTACAAATGAGTGTCTTTGTCCATTCCACCATACATGATCTGTCCAAATATTTCAGATTCTTCAGTCTGCAGTTTGTGGACTGCTCTCTAAACCACAAATGGTCAACGAGGCTCAAATTTGGATACTGAAATGGCCCTTGCAAAACAGTAATTTTGTGGTCATTTCTTGGTTGATTTTGGGGTACGCTTGGGATCATCATCTTGCAGAAAGATCCATTTGTGGACAGGTTTTAGCCTCCAATAGGAGGGAAATCAGGTCAATGGCCAAAATGTTTTGGTACCGCTGGCAGGATTCCATGGGCTTTAAAATGTGCCAGAACCTTCTGATGCGAAACAACCCCGTAACAAAGACCACCATATTTCACTGAAGGTATGATGCCCTTTTCAACATGAGCATCCTTCCGATGCCAAAACCATGGCTGGTGAGCATGGCCAAAAAGCTCGATTTAGGTCTCAGATAACCATAACACATGGTTCTCATCAAAGCTCCAATGCTCAACTTCAATTGAAACAGCGCAGACTGTACGAGTACAAAATTATTTTCATGATTTCTTGTTCCTGGCCAGGACCTGCCATACACAAAATGTTGACAAAACATGCTTTGATTGAACATAATGTCACCAGATCAAGTTATGGCCACAGTTATTGTCAATGTCACAGGTAGACAGGTTTAAGCAATATGTGAAAGTGGTCACTCACATCTGGTACACAACAGGCATGGTATCTAGATCGGCACATCTTGTCAGCTCTTGATCCTGATGTGCAAAATTAAATATTCTATACAAGATTTTGTTTAAATGTCACTTTTATGTCACGCAATCAGCGAAATATAGCATTTGCCGTATTTATTACACCGTTCGTGTAAACTAGTATTGATCATAATTCAGAAGTCACAAGTCATTCGGGGTCCAGGGGACTATTTTTACTAGGCTACATAAAATTAAGACGCTATATGGGCAAGCTAAAAAAACTGAGTGTAGGTCTACTTAGGAATAACATTTTCACGTGTGGATTCATTTTTGTGCTCTCTGTTCCATGTTAGCTGATTAACTAGCTAAAACTGGTGCTTTTAAGTGGAATAAGTATTAGCAATCTTGTATATTCGACTAATAAAAAATGCAAGTAAAGAACAAGCAACAGGAGGTTACCAAAACATTACACACTTCGCAGATTAGGCTACTGCGTGCGCTAACTTCCTTGCTTCCATTTATTGCAGCTTTTATCCTTCTGAATTACTGCACCGAGGCGTACCTTGGCGTTCTATCGCTAGCTTCCCAGCAAACGTTGCCGTCTCTGTTGGCTAGATATTTTCTTGCTCATCGCGCGACGTTAGCAAAATAGGCGTTGACATTCTGAACTCGCCGAAGCCTTATCTTCACAGAAGGCATATATAGGATGTCAGT
Organism: Anguilla rostrata; assembly: GCF_018555375.3. Lineage (NCBI taxonomy): Eukaryota > Metazoa > Chordata > Actinopteri > Anguilliformes > Anguillidae > Anguilla > Anguilla rostrata. The sequence goes on from NC_057937.1 coordinate 32,804,284, forward strand.
ACAGCCTGCCTGCCTGCGGGACATTTGGCTATCTTGGTTGGTTCAACTCGTCCGTTATTTGCTGGGTCACGTCGGCTAAAGCCAGGCTGTCCCACGGAATTCGACCATAGAGACTGTATAAAAAGGATTCGACGACCTGTTCTCGATGGCTAGCTGAATATAGCTAAGATACCATTACGATAAGTGACATGGAGTCCTTTCCTTCGGGTTTCGTGAGTCCGAAAATATGTATGCACATTGCTACCTTGCAAAAACAAACTCTGAACCACCAGATAATGTGTCCAGTTCCTTGGATTTATCTCACGCTAGGCAGCTAGCGATGACGCACTGAACAACAACTAGGCATGCCGGTGCAGGTTGTGCGTGGGTGGGCACTTCATTTCAGACCGCTATTTTTTATTATATTACTATCACTTAAATTCGCTTTATGGGTAGCTGGCCCGATACTGTTGTATTAGTGGTCCTAGCAGGCTTCTTGATTCCATACTGATATGGAAACGGGAAACTCCTCAGTTAGCGGCACTCAAAAGAGACCACTTAAAGTTCTACTCGGATGCAGTTCGGCTAGCTGACATATACCTTTCATTTTATCAGTTAGGGAATAGCCTATAGCACATGCGTTTCCACTTAACCACTTATCAACATGTCAATCAATAACGTCAAGACTCAACGATCAGAATGCAAGTTCGTCATCGTCGACACTACTAACACCATTCTAGCCCCCGTTTGAAGTAGGCTACGTTGTAAAATTTCTTCTGATAGTGGAGGGTCCCCGACCTGCTTACGTTTTTGTTTACATTATGGATACAGATGTTACCGACAGCGAATCTGTGTTAACCTTGCTGCACTTTCGACACAATTGCCGGTGTATTTTTTCGACTACCCTATGACTGCTTTATTATGCTTCTCCGATTAATATTTTAACGAATAATGTAAATTGCGATAGAAGAATAAACTGTATATTTCTGCATTGACTGTGGCCCGTAATAACTGCAAAAAGTCACACTCCTCTGTCATTCGTCTTTAGCGGAGTGGTTTGCGCCCGCATCTCTCACCCTGAAGCTGCCAATATCTGACTCCCTCCCATATTAAAATCTAAAAATCTGACAATCACCAAATTCACCACGCATACTCAAAATCAAAAATCTAAATTGCACCTACCAAAATTGGACTCCCCACTCGCACCTTCCCGTCTCACTATTGGTAACAAGAGTTGATTTTGTGAAATGATGAGTTTGCTGGTTGTCAGCCTGCATTTTTACTGTAGGAGGGGAGTCAGATTTTGGAAGCTTCAAAATTGCACTTATCCACAAGCAACAATTCCCTCCTCTAGCTGTCAATATTGGTAAGTTTGTAAATACTGACAAGTAGGCTATGTTGTCACGGCAGGAATCAGGCGAGGCTCGACGGTGGATCTCCAGGGGAGGAGGTGACTGCGCTCACCACTACACTGAAGATAAATTGCTGAATAGTCTCTTTGCAATTATTACGACCCGCCACAATCAATCTACAGTTCATGGTCTAGGCTCCTATTGCAATCCAGTGTAGGCCTACTATCGTTTAAAGTTTAACTGTAGAAATTAAGCAAAATAAAAAAAGCCTGGTGTGTAGCTTGACGTTCGCATTCACCTGAAGATAGTAGAAAACGGTATAACACCAGCATTGCTTGTGTCGAAAGTGCACCAACTCAATCGATTTCGGTAACATCTGTCCAGAATGTAAACAAAAATGTAAGCAAGTCAGGGACTTTTCACAGTCAGACGAAATTTAACAATTTTACTAATGTTCCAATAAACCCACAGACAGGGGCACCTGCTGTAGTCCTGCTTTTAGTTCCACAGTCGCTCGTTAATTGCATGTCTTTTTGCACAAAGGGGGATGACAGCTTTGGCCCGCATATTGTAGCGATGATCTAGCAAAGTTCCGTTTGCAGCTGTGTCTCAGGGATTCCCTGAGACAGAGCAATAGGCAATCGAAGTGACAGTCAAAACGACTTCAGCACGTCGTTTTAATTGTTGTTTTGACGTCAACAGCAAACATTTTTAAATTAAAAAATATATGATTTTCACTTACCGAGGTGGAACAATCCTCCCATGCAAACAGCAATAACTGCTGAATTATTTTGGTTTGGGCAAGCTTATTTGCGAAGTTTTAGTTGCTCCGCAGCTGGCGTACTCGGAGGTTCCTCCACCGCCAACTTGATGATACACGTCATTTGCATATCAGTTATTTTCTCTCTGATTGGACAGCGGTGAGCTTGTACAGTTTAGACCACCGGCGGTCGAGATTTTGAATCCCTTTAGGTAGCGGGGAACTGAGGTCTCGCACTTGTCCTAAAGACACCTGCTAAGGGCTTAGTTCGGATGAGAGATCCAGGAGACAAGTGAGTATAATGGGAGGACACACAAGATGGCCGCGCAGGGGCTGAAGCCAATCGGTGCAGGTTTTACTTTGTTTTCGCATAAACTGTAGTCTCCCGGATACTAATGGGTAAGCTGTCGAGAAAGATAGGAAGAGTAAGTGCTGGAAAACTGCCGTCAGCGTGCGGCGTCCTCAGGTGGTAGGTCGCGGAACAGCGCCCTACCTAAATTCACTTACCCCCTAGGGGCCGATGTCCTTGCCACACAAGCCATGACAGATCAGTTACGTCCATGCCCAAAGACGAAGACTCAACGGTGTGATTGGCGAGTTCTTTCAATAGAGGTACCTTACTGAATAGCAAGCCAGCAGGCCACCTAGGTGCAATTTATTAAAGGCATTACGGATTTCCATTCCTTCTTCTCTCTGGAACCGTCTTCATTCGATATGTTCTAAATTAGAATTGAACGCACCACCCCGCGGAATTTCCCAAATTAGTGTAATTACTCAGAAAGGAACAAGCCAGTCACAGTGAAAAAACTAATAGCATTTGTTTTGATATCCGCTAAACTGAATTATATCTGCAATATGCTCCAACAGTTATTACTTTGCCATTTAAAACACGTTTAAAAGTGATTGGCTCTGGTACATTTTTTAATTATTTACTGTCAAGAAAAATCTTGAAAGATGCAGAGAAGGGTTTCATTTAGTTTGGGCATGATCCAACAATTCAGTATTTGTATGAGGATTAAGTGTCTCACTTTTTAGCTGCGACCGCAGCTATAGCTCTGTCGATCGGTCGGTCGGTTGGTCCACAAAAGTTTCTGGCCCCGTAGCGGCCACAGTTTTCGCCCCAGGGGGCTGAAATTTGGCATGGAGGTTGGTCATGACCGAAGGTAGAGCTGAGTAACTTTAAGGCCGATTGACCAAGAGGGGTCGTGGCGATGGATGTGATCTATCACAAAAAGGCGCTTAACTCCCCGATGGATTCACAGATTTGCACAATATTTTGTGGAAAGGTTGGTCATGAGCATTGAGTTCATGAGCCAAAGAAGAGGTCACCTGTTTGTGTGAGGGTGTGTGCCTGGATGCATGCACACATGGATGCATGCACGTGTGCGGTCAAAGCTATTCGCGCTTGTTCATTTCAAAGGCCCTAGTGTATTTGTATAACTGACAGGGACCAAACCAAAATTTCATCCAGTAGTTTTGTGACTTCAACCAGTGTTCATTCTCTCCCGCTTATGATCATAGGAATGTATTTTTGCTCAATGCAAGTTCATAAAGAAAAATGTATTGCTGTCTAATACATTTTATTAATAATCACTGAAAATCTTCCATAGTCTGTTAGACATAAGACAGACAACTTTCTAATTACTTGGGATGCATAATAGATATAACTGCAAGGGAAATACTTTTGTGTACATCTGACAAAGTTCCTCTGAAATGTACAGTATACTGAGAGGCAGATACAGTATATCTTTCTCAAATGCTGAGTGTTTTACTACTCGTAAGCACATTTCTGGGATGAGATTACAGGTCCCCAATTCTGATACTATAGATCTCTATCCAACCATTCTGTATATCATCACCACAAATAAGCTGTATGATCAAAACTTTTAAATCACGGTTCCTACTTGAGTCGTATTATGCATTTAAAGCCTGGCTCTGATATGTTGAATATAATCATTATAACAATTGGCATGGTGCCCATACCCTGGTTGGACCCTTGCACAAGTAGGCTAATAAAGGGGTTGGGTTTCTTGTTTTGGACAAATCATATTTTTATAATTCTCATTTGACTGTGCTTTTCTAGGGGAAAAAGAGAAACCATTTTGGTTTTTGCATGTGTGCACCACCCCCCCCACCCCCCCACCCCACCCCACCCCCCCAATTGCAGGATCACATAACAAGCTGAAATAGATGAAATCAATATTTTATGAACTCTCATAATGTAACCTATATTGGTTCTTTAATTTTGGGGCTGTTGATCACAAAATTATAGCAACACTCAAGAGGACATATTTCCACACCTCTAAAGATCAAGAACTCATCAATAGAAAGCAATCCTAACTAGCAACTCAAACATAGCCAAAGCGGCTAAAATGAGGGGAAGCCTGGCAGATAATTGCAGATAAGTGAAATAGGGCTGCATGTCTGCGTAAGATGACTTTCAATGTCACCACACTCAAACATTAAATATTGTTTTTCAGCACATGGACGGCAGCTACGAAAGCAACCAAGGAGGGCCAAAAAGTGGAATATTCTTGACTGGCCGAGTCAATTGCCTGATTTGAATCTAAATGAACATGCGTTTCACTTGCTGAAGACTGAAGATCTTGTTTTTTTTTTCTTTTTTAAAGCATAAACCACAATACAAGCAGACTGGTTTTATTTAAAAAAATATGGCATTTCAAGTAAGCAACCAAAAATGTCATTTATGAAATATTAAGAAAACACATTGGTTTAAAAAGGGGTCGCCTTCACCCACACACAGACTGTCAGGGGTCCCTGTATCCCAGGTTTGAAGGACCCCCAGATCCATCATATGACTTTGGCATACACATTCAAAATATCACACCAGACCACCAAATCAACTTCATGAGTCATTTATTGATTTTTAAAAACACTTATTACCTTTATGGTATGGCATGTTTTTCGTCTGAAGTCATTCACCTTGGGGGGAAAAATAAGTGCGATGCTAAACTAAAACAACTGTTCGGTATGTTCACCAGTCCAGAAGCAAATGGCGTCAACTCGTCAAGTGAAGAAGAAAACTTCTAAATGAATGTTTGTCTAACTCCAGCTGAATATAAATAGACAAACAGAGTAAAAACTGCATATTTCAGCCACATTTAGACGGACTCAGGCATGTACACCAAACTGTTCAGTATATTTACACAACAAAACGATTTACTGATTTATTAAAAATAAAGATCATGAACACATTCAAGATGAATTAAAATATTAATTATAATATGGAAATTAACTCAGTTACTAATATGTATAATATTATGCACCTTACACTTGATCCATCAGTACCATATGTACAATATGGAAACAAACAAAGCTACTTATATGTATAATATTATACATCTTAAAACCTGATCTGTCAGTATATATTAAAACTATTTAAGACGTAATACACAATATGGCTGAATTAAGAAAAATATTTCTAAAAAAACAAAAATTAAATTTAAAATGCGTAGTGTTAACGTCTCATTTGTTTTGCTGAAGATCCAATTCAACACAGTTCTGAGCAAAAAAATATGGTTGTGTGACCTCACATTCCGATCAACTCAAATGCCATCATGACCTGTCACTTACATTCCTCAATCCTGAATCAACCTGCAAATGGTTGACCTTACCTAGGACTAGCTTCAACATCCAAGCTTGTAGCTATCGATTTACACGGATTACACAAAAGCCATTTAATTCTACTTTCTGAGCAGAAACCTAAAGTTCATTTAAAGCTGAGCGAGAAAGGCGCAAATTAAGTCCATACAGCTGGTTCAGATTCGGTTTACATATTCTGCAAGCCTGTCAGGTCTCTTGCTCTGGCAGCACCCTCTAGTGGAGAACAGGTTGGACTGCAGGCTCATGTCTGGAGAGTGCTGTCCTCTTTGCTGAAGGGCTGTGTAGATCCCGGCTTTACCCAGGACAGTCCAGACACTTGTAGCCCCTTATGGTGATCCTCCGGCCGTCTCTATGGAACAGCAGTGCATCACAAATGAGATACATAGGAAGACAATTGCCCTTAGCCAATCAAAACTACGGTTCTCTTTCAGGACAACAAATCACACGCTGAATACCTGATACCAGAGGGAACATAATTCAAAGACAAAAAACACAATTCCTTACTTTCTCATTCATTTCATTACTGCAAACAAAGTCTTTGAAATCTAGCAATAAATAGGTCAACACCAAAATAACAACAATTGTTAAATACAGGATAAATGTTCCAGTAGTCAGTGTTAAGGGGCATTTTTCAGTATACAAGGCAGGTTATTCACTTGGTGACAGACGGGATTAAAATGGAGACTGCCAGAGCTTCCTTGGACTCACAAAATGTTATTTCTGGTACCACAGTGTCTCTGAATGCACCTCAAACTATGTGACAGTCAATAAAGTACTTGGCTAATTCACTTAAAATCACTACCCAACAATAACCAGCTACCTAAGGTAGGTTCTCCTATAAATTTCTAGCTATTAGATGTAGCTAGCAGAAATATTTCAGTAGGCAATTTTGTACTTGGCTGGCTTCTCTTGCTATACCAGTAATAGCAAGGTCTCCTAGCACTATGAGTTACAGTGCAGTATTTGACAGTAGCATTTCATACTTGGTAAAATGACAGTAGCTTGCTCAGCCATTCAGCAATACTGCCTCCAAAACCTCAGTTTGGCTCAATAAGTGGAAGACAGGGTTATGGTACTCACTTTATATGTGAACATCTTCTCCTTTGCTTCATCGTGGACAGCTGGGTTCCACGGAGAGAAACTAAAGGACGACACATTTTAAATTAATTTTGTCCCCTCCCCTCAGGCGAACCGAACTAGATCACCTTCACCGGCTAGATTAATTGTAATACCTATGCTTCCGCCAGAGTTTGAGGCAGACAACTGAAGCACTTCAGCCTTTCGTTTCATATGATACATAAATCTGTAGAAAATGTTCTTAAATTCTGAACTGTGGGGAAGAGCACAAGTTTTGGGGCGACGGAACGCTTGCCTTATTGCATACGGATCGTCCATCTTGGGCTGGTCAAAGAGATGACTGTTGCATAGTTTCACGCTGTCCACCACCTTGCTTTTGAATAGCTGGACATCTTTGTCGTACCTGAGGACACACAATGAAAATGCTCGCTCTAAGCAAAGGATGAGACCCGAGCATTCAATTACTCAAATGTTGAACCCTGAGATCGCCCATCAATTGCCTGGACTATCTACATCTTCAGTTCATTACTCTCCAAGGGAGAATCCCAGGGAGCCCAAATCAGATGACAGGTATTTATATTTTAATCATTTTCTCAGATTTAGTGAACACAATGCTCTTTGCAGGAAGAAGGTGTCACGGTCAAAGCAAGGTGATTTACCCCCGTGCAAATTAATTCCTATCAGAATATGAAAAGACACTGTGATGCTTAATAGTACATAGGAAAACATCATATTTCTTGGGAAATAGCACAATAAATAAAATGTGTATATTATAATATGTACTGCGGTATATTTGTTTTCCGCAATGGGGGAGAGGGGGGGTTGATTATTTTTACTGCAGTCACGCTGAACCTGGCGTCATGCACGCACGCACGCAGCCCTGAGAAGGAGGAAGCCGGTCTCGCGAGGCGCACGCAACTCACAGCACGGCGGCCTCGGGGTTGAGCGGCTCCACAGTGCTGATCTTGTAGAAGATGGTGCGGGCGTACATCAGAACCTGCCAGATGTGATTGTGATTCCGCCTGCAGGATTCCCGCAGGGGAGGAGAGAAGGTCAGCAGCCGGCCTAATGAAGCTTTGCCCTGGTGCGCCACGGAGGACGGGGTGGCTACCGAGTCCGCTAATGTCAGATCATCCACTAATCAATACCGCAAGGAAGAGGAAGAGGCCTTTATACATACTGCTCCTACCATAGAGACACCAGTTGCAGTATCTGTTTAGATACAGTATTATCTGCACAGAGAAAACAACTCAGTGCTCTCTGCGTGTGGTGCCCGATTTAAAAAAGCTTTTTGCCATTACACTCATGACAATGCATTTCCCTTTGAACATTATAATTTCCAGTTTCCTGGAACATGCTGGACTTATACTGAGAGCGCCATGAAGACATTGAAAGAATACAGGATGACGAGCATGAGCAATTCAGCCCATTTGGGCTCAACGTTTACCTACTAAACTAGAGCACTGGTAACCAACCATGTTTCTGGAGATCTACCATCCCGTAGGTTCACTCCAACCCTAACAAAGCACATCTTATTCACAGTAGAGATCTTTCTGTGCTGCTAATTAGTAGAGTCAGAAGTGCCAAATTAGGGCTGAAATGAAAACCCACAGGAAGGTAAATCTCCAGGAACAGGGCTGGTTACCACTGAACTACAGAGTACCCAGCACTGCATCAAGCCTCTTGACTTGAATGCCCTAAGGGTCTCTGCTTGGCCTGGCAGGCTGTTCCATGGATTGACAACTCTGCGGATGACAATACTTCCTCATATCCACCATTTAAAACTCGATTCTCCTTAGTTTCCTTTCTTTCTTACTAGCCAGGCTTTTTAATATCTTAGCGAACATATCACCTGGCCATAAAAAGCACTACTTTTAAGGCTAAGCCCAACAATACTGCAGAGAGGCGCACAGCTGATCGCCCTGTCAATTATCATGACAAATAATGGCTAGGGGGCGGTATATTCAGAACTGGTACACCGGTAGTCAGCAACTAGCAACGTTGCTGCTGGGAACATGTATGGACTGCAGGGTTGACGTGCAACAGTGTAGCTCCTCCAAAACCGTTACTTGCAACATCTACAGAACGAACATCGAATAGGGATCCTCAGCAGTAGAATTCTCCTTCAGTGGTTTTAAGTGGATCAGTGGTTTCCAAACCTCTCCTCGGGTATCCCCACAGCCCAATCCAGGCATTTAATACATTCTATTTCAAGCACACCTGATGTAACTAATCAAGCCCTTTATTAGTTGCAGGGTTTCCGCCAGTGCATTGCAAGCCCGGCGGCCTGCCGGGCCTAAATTGACCCCCCGCCGGGCCTAAGCATCAGGGATTTTTAAAAATTTTTAAATGTATTTTTAAGATGTTTTTTATACTACAGTTACAGTGGGGTGGCATGGTTGAAAAGCTCACCAGCAACATCTGTTGGTTAAAACGTGAACGCACTATAGGAAAACAGCAGGTCTGTTCTTTACCCTCATTGTGCATATAGTGACGTTCAACACTTGATGCTTCCAACTATCACAAGCTAACAGTACCTTGCAAGGCACCATTTCTTTAGTAGGCTAACTAACCTCGTTACAAACTGTTTTATCACTTCATCTCATTGGTAAGTGCATTCTTTTTATATTAACTTAAGCAGTGTGTAGGTAACGTTAAACTAGTAGCATGAATGTAACGTTCGATACATTGTAACATTACATGATTTATTAATCGCCACCTAAATAACGACGTCACTTGTTCATTAATAACGTTAGCTTGGTGACACTGATGTGCACGACAATGTGGTCTAACTTAGCTAGCTAGCCAAACAGTCAGTAACACAGATACATAGATATTTAGTTGTTGTTGTTGAAACGTGCCCAGCATTCCAAGGCTGTACACTGTTGTAAGATTCAGTAGCCAATAAGTATGCAGTGTTGTGCATATCCCGCTCTTACAGCTCGTTTCTAGCCCAAACCACTGCAAAGAGAGCAAACTTTTTTTTTGTCAGTGACATTTCCTTCTGACATCTACGACGGCAATCGCAAACATGACATTTATTTTGCCTTTTTGTATAGCTATTTCCATGGATAAAATCACATTTATTATTATTATTTATTGGTAAAAACATTTACTTCATATCCAACTACTTGCACGTTACATGACATGTGTAGTCATTTAGTAATACGATCGCATTTCAGGCTAGAAAATAACCCGTTAATCCAGAGAAATTGCTGAGTTGTCTTAGAATCTTTATCGCAACAGAATGTATCAAGGCTGGCAGCCCGGATCAAATTTGCTGTGACAGCTGCCGTCCAAAACAAACACCTGAGAGAGGCTGCCTGCTTGCGTGCTTCCCTAAGGCGTTAGGTCATTGTTTTGCAATGCGCAGCTGTCATAAAAGCATGCTGGCTTCCATAAGCGGAATCGATAAGCTCGGAGCCATACGATTCCAATGAATAGGACAACCGGTTCGCGATTCCCATCCCTATTTAAATGTGCCCAGCATTCCAAGGCTTGTTGTGAGATTCAGTAGCCAATCAGGACTTGAATACAAGTTTTTTGTAAAGTGCAAAAACTTTGATATTATTTATTTTAAATTTAATTTATTTTGTTGTTGTTGAAAACACAGCATTCCAAGTCTGTACATTGTTGTCAGATTATTTGTAAGACTATGCCATGCTGTAAATAGTTGTTGATTTTTTATAAATGCGTGTTGAATAAATGACTTATTTATAACATTCACATTACGTAGTTATATTTTCAAATCTCCAGTCAGCTTTTAGCACTGACTTAATGTAGGGCCCTATGGAATCTGTGTTATAGCTTTATTAAATTCTCAATTCCGCAATTCTGTCCATGATTCTGTTATCACAGAAACTATAGGGCCCTACCTTAATGCTGCCATCAGTCTGTCGCTGGCCCGCGCCAGGCCGCCGGCCCCCGTCAAAAGATACTTGCCACCGGGCCTAACAACTTTTCTGGGGGAAACCCTGAGTTGCATCAGGTGTGCTTGAGATGGAACATATCAAATGCCTGGATCTGGTAGGGTGTTACCAAGGAGAGGTTTGGTAATCGCTGCTTTAAGTGAAAAACACTGCATTTCTTTGAACGAATGCGACAGAGAGAAAGTAAGAATGAGTCTGTGGAATGGGACCGACCTCCATTTGGTAAAGGCTCTCCTGACGTCCAGCTCTCCTGACACCGGATCCACCAAAGGATGGAAAACTGGGATGTCGAACACCACTCTCTGAAGCACAGGAAGACACAGCAGACAGAACTCAGTGAAACTTTACTGCACTGAGTTGCCCACCAAGGAGGTACACAGCAGTTTATTGATGCTTTGAATTCTGATGTTTTAATTCTAAAATGATGCCACGTTAGCACTAACACGACAGTGCACAATGTTTTTGAGTTAGCTTTATAAGACTATGATCAGCACAAGGCAACTTGAACACTTTGAGCGTAATCATTCATGGACATACTCAAACCCAATAAAACTCTTTTTTTTTTAATAATTCACTTGTGGTTAAAGTGCAGTCGCAGCTTTTATTTAAGGGTATTTTTATACATTCTGGTTTCACCATGTACAAATTACAGCACTCTAACAAATAGCCCCCCCATTTCAGGGCACTATATGTTTGGTAAAAATGGCTTCACAGCTGTTTTTGATTAGTCAGCTGTGTTCAATTGCTTCCTTACTGCAGGTATAACAACTGTCATTATCTAGACTTGATTCTAAGCTTTTGATTGCCTTTGGAATCTGTTATTGCCATCTGTCAACACGCGAACAGTGAGAAACTATAAAAATACCTTTAAATAAAAGCTGAGAATGTGAACTTTAACCACATGAATCGTTTCATTACAAATCTAAAAGTGTACAGAGCCAAAAAAAAAAAAAGTAAAAATATGGCTTTGTCCAAAACATTATGGAGCTCATTGTACACACAATTAAACTCTATTGAACAGCTCTCAGCTATCACTCATTACAGTCTACAGCAAAATGGCTCATAAATGGGTAAGAAAAACAAGGATTTCCATTTCTACACAGACTTTCCTTTGCATATCACGTTCACCATTTTCCACAGAACATCCACTAGACAAGCAGACTATTTTAAAATAAAGTTAAAGAAATAATAATCTCTTAAATTGCGAATATGGAATTATGATCACTCCCCTTGGCAAAAGCATATCAGACTGGCTAAGACTGTACAAGGACAACATGAGTGCCTTAAGACATTAAGGGTAAAATCCCACATTCAAGTCCTCTCTCAATATTAACTTGTTAAAGCTGAAATATTTATTTATTGTGTACTCCAGCAAACACAATAACATCGCAGGCACACATGGAACTCACCGGGCATTCACCATCAGGGTAGTTATCTGGGATGTATACTGTGAACTTGAAGACCCCGTCCTGGTACAAGCCGTGTCTTATAAAAATAACCCCAAACCACACTGAAATAAATAAAATAAAATAAAAAATAAAAAAAACATTTAGAACCATGCTCATTTTATACAGTACTTTGAACTGCATATTAAAAAAGACAGGAGGCTGTGAGGCAGCTCTTACTCAGTGCTGATCTGTAGGAAGGCTGGACATATATCCCGGGCAATTTCTGCTTTATCACCAGCGTGCTGCAGGTCAAATAAATAGCAGTTAGCGGTGGGCCAGAAAGCTGGCGCTGTACATCAGCTGAGAGCATCGATCTTACGTGACAATGGCGACTGCTTTCAAGACTGTGCCCAATGGCGCTGAATCGAATAAGCTATAACCATGTACAATGTGTGGTATGGTGCGGTATCATGGGTCTCACACGCCTCCTAGCATTACACCTGTCATTAAAAGCAGCGTTTCACTTACTGGGGCCAAGCACATTGACACACTGTCACAAACAAGTGTCTGGAGCATCGTATAGTGTGCACAGCCAAGACAATTTCCCACACTTCTCCCCAGACAGGCTTTGACGGCAGTAAAACAGCGGAAAACAGCCAGCGACGTGAAATCAAATGGACAAAGATGAAATCAAATGGACAAAGACTAAATGAAAGTACAGTGATAGAGGACTTCGGCTGGAGTGCCGCAACTTTCGACTTTGTTTCGGCCGAGGCCATCCAGCTATTCCATTAAAATCTTTACTAAAAACTTCCTGAATCGGTTTAAGGCCGTGTGACGGCGGGTTCCGCAGCCAGGCGCCTTAAACTGAAAATGCGGTTTCGTTCAAAAAAGACATTCAAGCCGTAAAGACTGTGGCACTGCCACACGTTCACAGCTCCAGGCTGAACAGCTGCGGCTGAAGGCGGGGTCTGAACTCACAACTCCGCCAGGAGGGAGTACTCCAGGTAGAAGGGCCCGTAGGAGGCGTGGGTCCCGTTGGCCAGTTGCCCCGACGCGTGCTTGGTGACGGGGACGGCGTTCTTGGGGATGGAGGGCAGCTGCTTCTTGCCTAAAGGCGCTCGGGGGGGGCTCGTCTTCGGCTCGCCCTGCCCGACTTTATCCTCGCTGTCGGATCGCTGTCAAGCAAAATCGTGCACAGGAACAAAACGTTATTAAAGGAGTCTTTGTGCTTGTCATATTTCTACCTCAGAATGGAAAGCCCGTAATGGAGAGTTTAGGCCCATACCAGCACCAGAAGACACTGTGTCAATACGGGAGGGCAAAGTCTAATGGTGGCATGTGTGTGTGTGTGTGCACGCGCGTATGTGTTGTGTGTATTGTGAGCAGCGGTAACAATACAGGCAGCATTTATCCACATTTTTCTTTATTCATAAATTACTGAGGCAGGAGGGCACACACACACACCAGCAGGTGGGCCTTCTGTATTGTGTGAAGGCAGATTCTGCTGCTTTCCAGTCTGCAGATCTGCAGCTGAGCTCTGCAGCCACTGCACTGCAAGACTGCAAATATAAGGAGCTGCTCTTGCAACCATTAGCCCCTCTATTGTTCCCAATTAAACACTTGCAACAGAAAACGAATGGCAACCCCTCGCAGTCACACAGCCATTTTATACGTTTCGCTGGTTGGCAGCTTGCAAATACATTACATTACATTACATTGCAGGCATTTAGCAGACGCTCTTATCCAGAGCGACGTACAACAAGTGCATCAGTTCAAGGTGCAGAGGTGCAGAAAAACACACTAGAGTGAAGTAAAGATCGTAGTGCCAGAAGTGACCACATAGATCAGGACTCCAACCCTGTAGGGTAACCTGTTCAGCAAAACAAACAAACAATCCTGCCAAATACAAAACTAACATGATCGCATTAGCCTAACTAGGTACATACACAACCACAACATTAACCGATAAGGTATGGCTCTGAAAACTACCATCAAGACATCTGACGTAGCTGACTTTACAAAATAAACATCAAGATGTCATGAACCCAGACTGACCTTGGCATTTGTTTTGGGTTTTACGACAGTGGTACTTACTTAGATTTAATTCTCTCCATCAGTTTTTTTCTCCCCATGATCAGTTGCTGATGATATCACCAAAGAATTGATTGGACATGCCCACTGAGCAACCACCACTGACAAATAGCTAGCTGCTTTAGGAAGCCAATGACCACAGCCTATGCGAATGGCTCCTTATGCCAGTGTTTCTCAAACTCTGTTCTGGGGTACCACGACGTGTGCCAGTTTTCATTCCAACCACAAATGAAATCCCAAAGTTTTAACAAGCTGATCACTTTTATTATTCAGACGCTTTTCATATTTTGAGTGATTATTTAGCCTATTAAGCCACATTATTTTATAAATAGCTGCGTATGCCACAAAGAATAAAAGTCCCATATTTACTTTGTGCTATAGTTCAAATTATTAAAGGTTAAAAAAAATCAATAGGCTCCTAACTGGTGAAAGTGCAGACACCTGGCCACTAAAACAAACTATATGGTAGATAATGAAAAATTGAAAGACAAAGCAAATGACAACAAGCCAAACAAATCTCCACTGTGTCAATACGTTTAAGGAAAAGAAACGTAGGAAACTTAAGGAAAACTTAAGCGTTCAAAAACCTTAACTGAGAAAGAGACTGGCTGTAACAGAAACCAGCAAACACAGGGGTCTCCCAGGACGGAGAGTGAGAAACACTGCCTTATGCAACGAGTGCAGGACCGTGGCCATCCGATTGGTCACCGCTTGTGAGCGAAGAGGCCTCCTGAAACCCTTCCGTCAGCTGGGCGTCACCACGTGGGTCTCCGGGCCACAGACAGAACAGGACGCGTCGCTGCACGATTCAAGAGTGTACATTAACCCGACATGCCGCTCAGAAGCCTGAAATGTCCCATTATTCATGGGTAAAACTTAACTTCATAGCTCGGGAGTAACGGGTTGCATGACGACTGAGAAGGGAGCGCGCTTATAGAAAACGGCTGCTCACAGTGTTTGCTTTCTCTGGCTAATTTCTTTTGCTTTCGTCTCCAAAGAGACCAATACGGTAGTAAATCTGTGCTGCGATGCACATGCAGATAGAATGGAATGTGCATGGCGCTCTGTGTGAGCGAGCCACTCTCAGACACACAGACATCTGCTTCCTGTCTACACAGGAAGAGGGGCTGGCCCAGAGGGCCCCTCAAACGCTGCATCCCCTGGCACCAGCGATGTCCACGTGGCCAACCCAACTATGTGAGGAATTCATACAAGGTTGCCCATTTTACAAAGGAATGCAAACGGCAGAAATATGGCAGGAATTTGGAGAAGGATCTGTACAGAGTTGACTAATGGCCATGCCATTCAGACAGAATGCAACAGATCATGTACCATTTGCACAGTCTGTAGGGTGTGGCACACTTTGACACTACCCTTTCCTGTCATAGTGGAAAATACAAGGACATTTGTATTTTCCACAAAGGGCTGGTTAAAAAAATAAATAAAAAAACATTTTTTTAACCAGCCCTTAAATAGGAAAATGCTTTTGTTTTTTTTTCCTCTACCCCAGACAGAACACATTTCTCATTTAGTTTACAGTATTGGCTAAATGGGCTATTTTGAGTGATTTGATCATCAACACTGTAGATGCCATCTAGTAGGCATTCAATTATACTAATCTGGCACACCTGATTCTACTAATTAGCAGCTCAACAAGATCCCAGGCTGTTGAATGAGATGTGTGCTTTGCTGGGATTGGAGTGGTAGATCAGCAGGAACAGGGTTGGGTAACCCTGTTGTAGACAGATATTGTGCTGTAGGACTCCAGCAAAATAGCTGTATCAGGCAGATTTCACCCCCCCACCCCCCCCAGGATAATACCTGAGGTCTTAGAGATGACTTAGTTAATTTTGTATTACTGGTGGAGGGCACTTAAACTATATTTCTGATCTGGTTTTATATAAGAATGTATTACAGCACCATAAATACTTTGTTTCACAAAACAACTTTCAAGATGAAACTCAGGAACATAGTGGATAACTGACCTAATCAGAAGAAATGCATACATCTGTGAAAATAGAATAAAATGACTGACAGGAATTAGACTTCACCATCCACACCCTTGTTTTTAAATTCTGGGCGCGAAATAAATACTCGCAATTCCAGTCCGGCCAGATTCCCACAGTATACAAGTAAGGACAAAGTTCACAAGTTTCACAATCTGAGCAACATGCTATCCTTCCGGAAAATCACTGTCATAAGGCCACACTCAAACACACCTACACAGATAGCCACTTTGATCATTTAATGTACCATATAAATTTACCTTTCACAGGCTGGGCTCCAGGGGACACATGACCCTACATGACATATTTAATCACTGTTTACCAATAATGGCTAGTCTTGTATTCAGATGAGCTTGAGGTATAACATGTTTGCATATATTTTTTACATAACTGTAGCAGTTTTAGAAAGGGCAAAATGTGTGTGATTTTAATGAAGCTGCGTCACCGGCCCAGTATCCTTAAGATTTTTGATTGGGCAAATGAACTGGCTTTTGGAGTCTGGCTGGGTGAAACGATGGATGTTGTTACAGTAGGTATGTGCGTGCATATTGTGCACAGGTCATAGGGATATGTCCATCTTACCTTACGACTGGCGTTTGCAGACATTGTCCAGAAAGTGTTCATTACTCATAGGGAGGACAAAGGAAAAACGCGTCGCTGCCAGCCTCGCCGCATGCTATGGCACCAGTCGACGCCACTGGGGATAAATGACGGGACAGACAGATGAGATTCTAGCCATCACACACAGCACAGTTAACACAATGGACTACCCCGTGCGGAATGACAGCTGCGTGCAATTTGATCTGCAGAGCCAGCTGGCTAGTGATGGTGGCTGATCAGTGACAGGTTAAAAGGTAATTTTGGCTCACTGGCAAGCTAGCTTTTTAGTTAGTAGTACCTGAATTTCGCTACAATCATAACATTGGCAACTGCTTAACTCGGTCTCATTCTTCAAAATGAATGTCCGCTAACTAACAGATTTCCTAACCCGGTTAACGTTATACTATGTAGGTTAACCTAGCTAGTAAACGTGCAACAAACGTTGGCTAAGTTTGCTAACCTTAATAGAAGCTGATGTCAACCATCATTAGCTACCTCGCTAGTTGCCAAGCTAGAGAGAAGCTCACATTATCTGGGGGCAATATCAAAATAAACGGAGCAGGCTTTACCTAGCTAACGTCAACATCTGAATGCTCCACAACAATGGGTCCCTGCCCTGCCTTTGGACAGCATTTACAAGCCATAGATTTAAAAAAAAATTTAAAAAAAACACACAAAACCCTTACTGTCGGTAGTGGGCTGAGTTTGTACACTGAGGTTTTACACAACGTTACTGGCAAGTGTGCAAAAAATTGAAATGACAAGTACTTAGCTAGCCTGATACTTATTTAGCAGAGTTAACAATCCGATCACGATTGAAAATGTTAGTGACAGCACTGAACTGCATCCTTGGACACGTCTGCTAAATGAAGATAGCCAGCTAGCTAGTTACACGTACTATCAAATATAGAAAGTTTTCACAGCTAGCTAAATTAGATATTTTACCTACTGGAATCCGTTCTAATGTTGACTAGTCTAACTATTATTAGGTGACGAACATGGTAGTTAGCTAAACAGCTACCTGGCAAGTCATATTCTAATGAAGAGAATGCAATAACCTTACCAGTTGAAAACACAAATAGCTAGCTAACGTTAGGTAGCATGCTACATGAGTTCACATAAACTGTTATTTTATGAGCTGCTTCAGAAAAATCATTCGTTTCAAAAGATATAGGCTAACGTTAACGTTAGCTACATTCCCCACTGCAATGACTAAACAACAAGCAACTACTCTTAGATACTTACGGTCTGTCTGTAGCTAGCCATTTTCCGTCAAAACAACCAGAAGAGACAGATATCCCAGCCCCGCTAGCCAGCAAAGTAATCTGACAGTCTTTCTTTGCTAACAACGCCTAGCTCGCTCAACCATACATGATTGTAGGCGGGTCTTTTTCTTGTGCGTGACGCCAATTGGTGTATACCATTCGTGTTAATAAAATGATATCTGATTTGTTAATGCATTCTCGATAATACGCGCCCCTCAGTCAATTACTCATAATCCCACAGACCCTCTCTCATTCTACAAAACGTGACCTCCAATGTTCCTGAGTTTTGGACGTTTTTAGTGCCAGTTTAGGTAATTTAGCTGATAAAATGTGAAGGTCCTTGCGGCAGTCTGCGGGAGACGGCGCTGGGCTAGAGTGGAGGGTAAACGCCGTTTATTCATCTTTTTAAAACGAAGCAGAGCGTTTACTCAACTATTTATGGAAGCATATC
The DNA here is from genome assembly GCF_018555375.3 of Anguilla rostrata. NCBI lineage: Eukaryota > Metazoa > Chordata > Actinopteri > Anguilliformes > Anguillidae > Anguilla > Anguilla rostrata. The sequence continues at coordinate 32,822,809 of NC_057937.1, forward strand.
TGGGCCAACATTCAAATGAAAATGCAAATTGGAAATTACATTTCGTTTTCATTCGATGTGCAAAAACCATGCCACAATTCAAATGACATATTGAATGGTTTCAGATCTATTACAAAATGTAATATTAGACAAAAGGGAACTTGAGTAAACTAAGCACATTTTTTAATTCATTTATTTAATGAAAAATTTATCAAACACTCATATCACCCATGTGAAAAAGTAATTGCTTAGCTACTCAATCAACCAATTAACCAAACTTAATCGATAATTACATTCAGCTGGTTAAACACAGCTAGGCTTGATTGCATAAAGCCTTGTTGAATCTAAACCTTGTTCATATTGAACCTTACCATCAGAGTGAAGTAGTCAGCAAAAAGTTTTTACAAGCACACTATACTGCAATCAAAGGAAATTCCAGGAGATGAGTAAAAAAAGTTATTGAAATATATCAGTCTAAAAAAGGTTACAAAGCCATTCTTGGCTATGAGACTCCACTGAACCACAGTGAGAGGCATTATCTCAAAATGGAGAACATTTGGAACAGCAGGGCACAGCAACAACTCATCTAGGAAGTCACCAAAGGTCCCAGAAGAATATCCAAAGAACTGCTGGCCTTTCTAGCCTCAGCTAAGGTCAGTGTTCATGACTACACAAAAGGAAAGAGCTTGGGCAAAAATGGGATTCATGGGAGAGAAGCACAGTGGAAACCACAGCTAACCAAAGAGACCATTAATGCTTGTCTCGCATTTGCAAAAAAAGCACCTTGATGATCCCCAAGCCTTTTGGGACACTGATCTATGGACATTTGAGTCACAAGTGGAACTTTTTGGATGTCCGGGCTCCCATTATGTCTGGCTTAAAGCAAATAAGGGCTGCAGTTTAATATAATGTGTAAGGAACTGGTCTTGTAACCCAAAGGTCACAGGTTTGATTCCTGGGTTGGACACTGCCATTGTACCCTTGAGCAACGTACTTAACCTGCATTGCTTCAGTGTATATACAGCTGTATAAATGGATGCAATCATGGGAACATCATACCAACGGTCAAACATCCTATCATGCTCTGTGGCATAAAAATGCTAAGCAGGCCCAGTTGAGCTTGATTTTTTTATCAAGATGGCAAGCAGAAAAGATCTAAGTGACTTTGAAGGAGGTTTCATTCTTGGGTCACAGATGGCAGGAGCTTCAGTCACAAAGACAACTCAGCTGGCTAGTGTTTCAATAGAACAGTGTCTAAAGTGATATTGGCATTTAGGTCTATGGGAAAGACTTGAGTAAACAGGGTTGGAAATTCTGGTCAAAAGCGCACATTTGATAACCGTCATGCTCATGCAGTAGTGTGATATGTAAGGAAAAACAAAAGAGCAACTCTTCCTCAGGTAACTGAGAATGTCAATGTAGTACGTGATCAAACTGAGTCAGCAAGAACAGTCTGAGAGCAACTACATAGAGAGGGATATTATAGTAGGGTTGCAGTGCATAAACCTCTCATTACAAAGATGAATGCACATTTCACAGTTGAGTGGTGCAGAAACCTTAGGTGCTACAGAGATGTGGACAAAATTGATATGGTCAGATGAGACATCTTTCACTATGTCCTCAACAAGTGGGCGAGTGCATGTGTGGCATACACCAAGAGAACGGTACAGGCCTGATTGCATCACCCCTACAGTGAGGGTGGCTCTGTTATGCTGTGGGAGGCATTTTCCTGGCATGGTTTGGGTCCACTTGTCCCCTTAGAGGGAAGGGTCCCAGGAAATCAGTACAAAGTTATTCTGAGTTACTACCTTTATCCTATGATGAAACATTTCTATCCTGATGGGAATGGTCTCTTCCAGGATGACAATGCCCCCATACGCTGGGCACGAGGGGATCACTAAATGATTTGATGAGTATGAAAAGGATGTGAATCATATGCTATAGTCTTCACAGTCATCAGTTCTCAACCCAGTTGAATACCAATGGGAGACTTTGGACTGACATGTTAGACAGCGCTCTCCACCACCATCATTAGAAGACCAAATAAGGGAATATCTTTTGGAAGAATGGGGTTCCTTCCCTCCAGTAGGGTTCCAGAGAGTAGAAGAGTCTATGCCAATGTGTATATATCACACATATATGAATTATATTCAAAACTGTGGCTAAACTATAAACATATTCAAGTTTTATGCCAGCTAGACTAGCTACTTTCTATACAGTCATTCATGGACATCAAGCTCTGACTCTTGCAATGATATTGCAATTTTTTTACTCTATGTATCGTCAGATTAATGACCATAAAATTTCAATGCTGATTGAACTTTTGCAGGCATTACTTTGTGTCAGCCAATTATAATCGAGTATTTAGCCAAGCTGTTGTATATTGGTTTTGTGGGTGTGCAGCTTTGCAAATAAAATTATTTTAATCATATTTCACACTGACTGTGTTTCTTGACACGGCAGGCTAAGCGTTAAGATGTTATTATTATGGAAAAACTTGGATACTGATTGTTATGCCTGCATGCATTTTCTATACAAGTGGTGCCACTCAGCGAGATGTGCTGTAAAATGGCGCACCTAATGTGATCACACGATGTGTGAAATAATAGAAAATCACCATCCCTACTAACTACTAATAACTAACCATAATTTCTGCATTCAGAAGATAAAAATATTAAAACTGTATTTATCAATTTTCTTGTGTACCCTGCATCATGTTGTTTTGTGACTCATGTAGCTTGTGTGACTACAACGTAATGTAAAACCCCAAAATAATGAGCACTCAAAGGTACAGGGAACTGGATGGGTGTGTATCATGCACTCATTAACATTCATATCCGTAAGATGTGTCATGTGTAACAATTCCTCATTGCTAAATAGGTTTGAGTCAGTTAGAGCAGTACCCTTACACTACCAGATAAAACGCAAGAAAGAAAACTAAACGAGGCTTTGCTTCGTATAGTTCATTCAATGTGTAATAACATTGTAACACTGAGCTATTGTACACTAACATTAGATTCTACAGCAGCCTCAAACTCCTAGATGTTGCACCCAAATAAAGAAAGTATTTGATTCCACATGTCTAAGCTTGAAAGCTATGTAATTGGCGCTAGCTAACGGTAAGCCTACGTACCAATCCACCACATTCTGTGACGAGTTTCGGCAGAAATGGGCACTGCAAATACTAACCCATTTCTTGTTGGTCTCTTTATTTTTGCGAAAATAAAAAAGCATATTGCTTTCTCCGTATCCAGAGAAGAAGCAACGCTTAGGCATTTTCAACTTTGCTTGCCTTACCCGCACAAAAGTGGCAGGAGTGTCATTTACATATTACATGTAAAAAAGATTTTACTGGACTTAATTGTAGCTAGCTAGTCAATAACATACACTACCGCTTACCTTCACTGGATGCAGATATAGTCATATTCTGCAATGTGTCTATACCACAAAACCTATATACATTTAACTATTCTTGTTAACAAAAGCTCCAAGTTGACACAACCAGTTTGATCTTGCCATAGGTTAACTGCAGTTGACTCTGGATATGGTGGCACTTTCCTTCTGCTTACAAGGTGTTTTTGGCCATGTGATAAGTGCTTCATAATGCTGCATATTTGTCAGCACATGTCCAAGAACTTTTGCATTTGATTTCCTGTAATGTTGTTACGTGCAGGACAACGGAGGTGTGAACAGACACAGAAAAAATGTGCCTGATTTGGTTGGCTGTTAATAATGCACACTGCAGTGCCTCTACCACCTGACCAAGGTGCTCCTTCCAGGTCCAGGGGTGGATCACAACATCATGCAGTTAGGCTGCTGCGATGTGACAGAAGGGTCGGAGGACTATGTCCAATAAGCACTGGAGCAATTTCTGATTGCCCGTCCGACTGGGGATGGAAAACAGTAATTGGGAAGCGACAAGGAGGCTTGACACTTTGCTGCTCCGTCAGTTGTGTGGCAAAGCAGACTTTTTCTTGCTCTTCCGCCTGGTTGCTGATCCAGGGTTGGTGAGCATGGGCTTATCATGTGCATCCATTATGTGGAACCGGCCTATGACCTGTCCCAGAGAAGCCCCACTCACTGGGGCGCAGCATCTCCTGTGTAGCCTTCACCCTTTCGATCAAGGCGACCATTTCACTGGGGTTAGCTGGAGCATGCTAATTGACAAGTTTTTTTGCTTTGTACAGTTGGGCCCACAGCAGGCAATCCATGGCCATGAGGTCCATGATTTTGGCTGGGGACAGCACATCTGTTTGGAGCCAGCTGTTGAAGAGTTGCAGGAGTTGGGTCGTCTGAGCGCTGGCGAGCTGGCTTAGTAGGACCAGTTGTGAAACTGGTGTGCCGCCTTGATGACTGACAGACATCTCCTGGCTGAGGATTTCTTCTTTTGGACAGGGGTCCAAAAAACACAGAGCTTCGGCTGGACTGAGATCATACTACACCTGCAGCACCTCTCTGGTGAGGTACGGTGCCAACTTCCTTGCAGGATAGAGCTGTGGGACAGGCAAGGAAGAAAGGTGAAGCCCAATGACGCCCGAGGGCGGGTTTAGTAATTGCTATTGTTTGGCTTGGGAAATCAGCTGAAGAGGCCAGATAGCTGCTAGGGAGTACGTCTGTGGAAACTCATATCACCGTGGACTTTAGTACAGCTGTTCTGGCTCCGTGTCTGTAGAAAAAAAAACGTTATTAGGATGAGTGGTTATCAGCAAATGTGCCTTTACCTGGGCTATTCCCTTTTTATCATAACTCCAGGAAGCACCTGATTCCCGGCTGCTGAGCAAACAAACTGGGTACAGCTGGTCACTCAGCTGTCAGAGAGTGGACCCAGAAGTGATGGTGAGGCAGTGAGCAGATGATGCCCGTCACAGGGCGGGGCGTCCTGTCCCCACATAACAGTCCCCTTATGAGACACCACAGTATCAATTGGAAATGTGAAATGAACAATACCTGTTAACAAAGCTTGGGAGCATCTTTAGCTAGTGAGCTAGCTAGCCAGCCATTGGCAGTACAGCGTAGCCGGCTAGCCACAGTGTCTATGTCCAAGCTGGAATTAACTACTGTATCTAGCAGTTAAATGCACAATATTAACACTATAACCGCCAGGATTTGTTGTATACCTAAAACCGTTGACGGTTTAAATGACCAAATAAACAAATGATTTCACATGGCAACATATGCATTGATATTATACTCAAGCATTTTGACCTAATCAAGCATTAAAACATGCCTATGAACAAAGTGGTGTGTGAATAAACCAAAAATCACAAAGAAATACAAGTTAATCCATTCAACAAAGTTGTCTTTATTCATAAAGTCCACCAATCGCAACAATAATGCAACACTATCGATACAACGTTCACGTAGGCCAGCAAACTGAATGAAATAGCCGAACATGGGCAAAACATAGGCATCAGGCAAATTAGGCTAAATAGCCTACAATACACTTTCCACATACTGATTTCTGGCATTTCAGGCACTTGGTGAACGTTTTGTTCTGTTTGCACTGCGCTTTCACCTTGCACGTCATTCTCTTCTGCTTCTCCGACTGTGCAATGGGAATGGGTTATATGCCGAAAATAAATGCTTTCTATAGTGGGTAAATTTTACCCGTTGGTGATTATAGGTATAAATGCCTCAGACTTTTTTCTGTTTTTATCTATAACTTCCTTACATTAGAAGGTGCTTAATAATTCAATTTTAGGAAAGGCCAAGGACTGGGAGACATGAGTTTTTATTGAAACAGAGTTACATACGCTTGAAAAACAGAAACAGGTAAATTTTACCCCGTGGCGGTTTTAGTGTTAAGATTATCCCTGTTAAAAACATTTATAATGTGCAAAAAATGGTTGGCATCATCACATCGCCACAGTTCCAGCTTTACCCACTCAAGGAGAATGGTAGATGTGGTGCATAATATAGAATAGAAGAACTTCAGAATTATATTGTATTCAGGAGTATCTCCCTCAATGTACTCATCCACTCGAGAAGAGTTTAAGTACAATTTGAAGACAAAGCTTCACAAAGCAATTGGCTCCATTGTTTCAAGGTAACAACCCACTCAGTTTCAGATCATCTCTGTGTGTGCTCTGCAGTGTTAAGAGTCATATGGCTTGGTGCCAAAGGATGTCTACTAAATGTGAGTTTAGCCATTTTACTCCATTCCTTTAATATATTCATTTTTCTTTTGTTGAATCCCACAGATCATAGTTAGACTGACAACAGTACTTTTTGTACAGTTAGCAATAGCATGGACTGAATGGAAATTTCCCTGGATAAATTTCAGAAAAAGGCCTCCAGCCATATAAATATATTACTTATTTGAATATCTCATTTTTCATTTTATTTTCCCCACATTTTCCATTCTGATTTGAATGCCTCTAAGACAGATGCATGTCTGTCCCATTATGACAACATACTCAGCCAATTAATGCAGGTTGTACACTAGTACAGACAGACTGCAGGCACCCAACTGACCAGAGGAATCACTAGTGATGAGACTAGAATAGCCTGCTGACTTAATTACACTTTCCCTCCCTGTGAGACGCTACAGAAAATTATGTACTGCCGAATGGAATTCTACTGTTGGCCCTGACATAGTCGAAATATAAGGCAAGTATAAGTACCGCTTTGAGTAAGTGGCAATTTTAAGTCCAGAAAGATGTCTAATGATTTTTTTTATGTCTTATGATATGATGAATGATAGACTTTCTGACAATAAGCTCAGTAATTATTCATAAAGAAATCTAATTTAATGCTTCACTGCTGAAATTAATTGGGGAAAAATGACATTGTCCATTTTGAATGTAAAAACTAATTATTGACTTAATCATTGTTCTATAATCTGATTCTATTTTGCATCTCCTATAATCCATTGACGAGGACAATTTTCATGCACTTTCTTTATTGGGACATCCAACAATGGAGGATCATAGACCTCTGCCAACTCTGCCACACAAAACTCTAAACATTGTGACTCAAAAAAGGTTTTACTCAGTCACAAATCTGTGTCATAAGTAACAAGTTTCTATATGAAAATATCTTTGCTGATATTTGCAGATATATTTCTACGCATCTATTTTAAAGATAAAATATTTTTGTACACTTTCTATTTTTTTTTTGCTACTCCTTATCCTGGCCCAATTGTCACAGTATGGGGGTTAGGACCCAGGTGCAGAGTGGGGAAAAAAAACACGAAACTCAAAAGTGTAGATACAAATAAAGACTTTACTAACAAAACAAAACATAACAAACAAAAGGCCACGAGGGGCAATTCAAAAAGAAAACTCAAAAAAACCAGGAAACACGTAAAGGAACTCAAAACACTCAAAGGGTAGCAGACACAGGGAACAGAAACAGGGCAGAACACAGGCAGGTTCAAAAGAAGGCAGGAACACAGTCAAACAAAAATGATACATACAAGTCAGGAACAAACACAAGGAACCAGCACCCGAGTCAAGGGGACAAAGAACTTAAATAGACAAGACACAGGTGAACTCGATACATAATCAAACGAGAGGGAAGGGATAACGAGAGGCAGGTGGGGACAATGATTAAATAACGAGACAAATAATGGAAAACAATAATACAATTAACACGGGAAACCAATGAGGGAATGAGCAGAAATACAAAAACTGAGAAGTGCCACCAACTGGCAGCCCAAAAAGGAAAAAATAGAAACAAAAAGACAGAACCATGACACCAATAACATCTTTTAACATATTTTATGTCGTTCATGGTGCTCAGTAAAAGGAATTAAGTTATAACAGTGATATACGTTTGATATTCTTCTCTCTGATGAAAGGCTTTAAATATTCATTGGCAATTTGCCTCTGCAAGTTTCCATTTACAGTACAGTTACTGAGGCAAAAGTCAAAAGTGGGATATTGTCCCTGGAAAGAATACAGTCTAAGTCTCTTGAATATAGATGGTACAGATATATTTTTATTGAGCTATCCAATAACCTCTTATTATAATGGCAATTGTAGTTCAGTAAACAGTAAACACAAATGCAGACATACACAAAAACATTCAACACTGAGCACTATACACTGAATTTTTCTGGCCCAAACCCAAACCCCCCATGGATATCCAGACCTGTACTGGAACACACCCATGTTATAATCACACCCAAACCTGAGCACACCCATGGATAATCAGACTGGAACCCAAGCACACCCATTGATGATCAGACCTGAACCCAAACACACCCAAGGATAATCAGGCCGGAACCGAAACAGACCAATGGATAATCAGGGCCAAATCGGAACACACGCATGCTTAATCAAACCCAAACCCAAACACACCCATAGATAATCGTAGCTGAACTGGGACACACCTATGGATAATCATAAATGAACTGGGACACACCCATGGATAATCAAACCCAAACCTGAACAATGCAGATGACCAGACCTTGGGTCAAGCCCAAATAAACCACAATAAACAAAGACTGTAATAAAAAATAAACAATAGTAATGATGGTTATTGTTATGGCTAGCCACAGGCAAACCACAACATAAAATGGAGTCGAACAAGAGATTCAACAATAATGATTTAATCCAGAATTAATAGACAAGTTTCACAATGCACTTGAAGATAAATACAAGTATCCACATATCACCACGTAGCAGTACAACAATGAATGAATTAGTACAATGGTAATAAAGACTAGGTAGCAATCAAATGGGGTGATCCTCCAGGCCCGTCTGTGTAGAGGACTCCAGAAGGATCACAGGGCTGTAGTATATATACTAGAGTCTATCAGGTGCAGTCTATTTGGAACAGGTGTAGCTCATCCCACTGCCAATCACCAATTAAGCAATCTAAGAGCAGAGAGAGCAACAGAGAGAGAGAGAGGGAGAAAGACACGCACCCCACATGCACCAAGAAGTAGGGGCGCACATAACAGTTATATCTTTATTTTTTATTACATTTAAAAAAAATAAATTAAGAACTGCCATTACTGTAACGTACTCTCAATTTTGCGTGCATCGGGTATGTTCGCTTTGATGAGTCGGGGGATACACTGTTGAATGAAACTCCCCTCAATTGGGGGGTTGCTAATAGGTCATCTCACAGGATTACCTGCTGTTGCTGCCACCAGCCTAGTCTGGATTCGACACAAGCTATGGGGCGCACTATTATACCTCAGCTGGGTACACCAGCTGTGAGGATATATTTTAGAGATAGTCAAGGTATCTGCATTCTCTACTTCCACTGGAAAGTTGGATTTTCCTAAACTGCCCAGCTGGAGATGACAGACCACGTTTGACTTCTTAGACCATTTTTCCTCCCAAGCAATGTTCATAAATACAATTGCCAGCCCATTCTCCTTTTATTACTCTGGGTGTTATTAAATGAGCTTGCTTCATCTTAATGTATGTCCAGGGCTGGGGAACAGGGGCTGAGAGCTGTTATTCAAATCCAATAACATGCCCTGTATTTCGTGCATGGCACTAATAAATGCCAGCAAGTGATACATTTGCAGACGGCCCTCTCAAATCTGTCAAGGCAGGCAATAATGCTAACAGCGTTCCTCGGAGCCATTAAGAGGCCTCCATCTTGTCATTACAGCCCCGATTCAGTCTAACTGCAATGTGCTTGATGTATTTAAAATATGTGCATTTTGAAAAATTAACAAAACTCTGTAATTACTGAGACAATAATATTATTATGTACTGGGAATATTTTTTTGGATTGGACCTGAAACCTGGTCTCCCTCTGATCTTTCTTGTAGACCCATAGGAAGTCTGGACTGGAAACAGAGACAGACGGAGACTCTTTTCAAAAATGACAAATGAACTAATATCTGATACCTGGAAACAGTGCTCATCTACCATTCATCCACTTCCATTCAAGTATCCTAGATGTCTGCACCATTGTAGACCAATGAACACCACCTGGAGTCCTCCAAGGTGAAAAAAAAGCCTGGAAGGATATGATGCAGTGAGTCTAGGTTGATGCCGTCTCTAACCACTGATTCTGGACCAGTGTCTACCTTTTATACAAACAAGTTGGGTAAAGGATGTGTCACAGTTGAACTGATCCTGGATCAGTTGTTCCGGGGAGAATGTGCCCAGTGCCTAGCTCTGCTTCATACAGGGTTGACATATTACCAAGCCATTCTTCCTGCTTTATCTGTAAAGCCAGACAATTCCCTGCATAAAGGTTGCAGCTTAAGAAGCTTAGGTGTTTCAGGAAATGACCTTTACTTTTAATATGACTTTTTTTAAATGTCATTATTATTATACAGTGAAATCTATTCACACAATCAGCACAGTTTTTTTTTTATATTAGCCCTATAAAATATCACTCAAAAGACTGTATCAGATCAACCCCCCCCCCTTCATCCACCCCCTCAGTTCCTCATCTCTATCCTCCACCTCCAGCGTTTACCTTCCGATGGAAAGCTCGGTGACAATGGAAATGAATATGTGGCGGGTTCCTTCCCCTCTCCTTAGCGGCCCAAGTTCGCTCCCCGCCTTCATTATCGGTAACATTATCAAGAGCTTTGCCCAGAGCCCCTCTGTCATATTCGAACCAGCGTCTGCCCAACACTCATCACTGTCAATCATCTGGCTGTAATACACAGAAGATTCTCTCATTTGGTTTAATAAAAATCCCTAGGTTTATTTGCACCGCAGTCATTATGGCACATAATTGCCGCATTGAGGTGTAAGGCAGGTTGTAGCCCGGGGGATATGAGAAGGCTATGGCTATATGAAGGATTTTTTTTTTTTTTTGGGCGGTTATTTATTTATTTATTTATTTTGGGTGGGGTTTGTTCCTTTATCTCTCTCCAGTCGCTCATATACCTAAAATGAATATTGCATTTCAATCCGGCTCTGGCTGTCCTAACATTGTTACTGCTTATTACTGGGATACATGACCATTTGTTCTTAGTTTTTTTATGTCTTTTCTGTCAAGGCAAATTTCATTGGGAGCTGCCACGTGCAATTTTTAACTGTCATTTAAACCAGATTCCAGATCTGAATGGGGGCTCAGTGCTTCATAAGAAATGGGCTGACATGAAGCTTAACGGCAGGATATATTTCTCCCACAACTGGCTCGTATGAAATGGCTGGGTGAGCGCGTGCACGAGGCTATTCGTGTTTTTGAACGTGTGCAAATGTGTCTGTTTTGGTGCGTGTTTGTCTGAGTGCGTATGGTTATGTATATTGGCATGTGCTCATCTGCATGTGTGCTTGTGTATGTGTTTGTGCATATATGGAGGTGTGCATGTGTTTGTGTATATCTGTGTGCGCGGCCTGTACAAGATACTGTCTTTTTGTGAACATGTTCATGCGTTTGATGTGCATTCATTAATTTGCATGTGAATGTATGTACATTTGTTTGCACACGTGTCTAAGTGCATGTGGTCTATGTGTATATGTGCCTGCGTGTGTTTGAGAGTGTATAATATATGGGCTGTGGGGTCTGCTGGGTCTCAATGAGCTACCTGCCTTAAAGTGGAAGCCCAGTGGAGCTCTTACTGTCATTCACCACACAGCAGCCCCTATACAAGTCTTCTATCTGAACATATATTCCCCCTCTTCTCTTTCTCTGGCCTTCATTAACTGAGGCCTTTCGCTCTATTGATTAGCAGGCTGCGTGGAGAGGGGTTACTCTTTGGAAGCATTTATTTATGTGCATATGCAGATGAGCTTGGAGTCCATTAGTGTGATTACCTCTGAGGTCTGGTTAAACAGATGTCCAAGGACAACTCACTCAATAATGCTTAGGAGCGGTTACTGCTGTCACAGGCAAGAAGAGAGAATGAACAGCTTTATATTGGGCTGTTATTGATATTCTGAAGACTTTGAAACATAACCAAACAACTTCCTGGTAAGACAAACGAACAAAAGGAAACAAATTTAATTTCTACTGAACGAGAGCTGCAATAAAGGACACAAGAGGGCGCCCAAGTACAGCAATCTGCAAGCAGGAGCCGTCAACGCCTTGCAGCTAGGACTATAAAATGTAACAGAAAAAAACACTTAAATGTTACATTTACACAAGTTCATTTTATTCATAAAAAAATTTCACCTTTAACAAAAATCTGTTGAAAGCTAATAAGCTCTTGAGAAGGACTTGAATGACAGAAAAACACAGCTGGAAACAGATCCAGATAATTTGTCACCAGGCTGTATGTCACATTTCACAGAGCAAACCAGGATAAATGTTTCTTTATAATGCACAGTTTCTCTTGAAAACACTTGAAAAGTTGGCAAGACCAGAACTGAAGTGTGAATCCAGGCATGTGACGTAGGGACCTATGTTTGAATAGTTCAACATTCTTGGGTCACTGACAGAACTTCTGCTTCTTAATCTTAAAACTAATATTTCACAGTCATATTAACATGTGCTACTAAAGAGGTAACGATCTTGAATGGATAAAATTGTCATACCTCTAGAGGGAAAAATGGGAGCGCAGACTCAAATATGCACTTTTCTTCTAATAAAGCATTTCTTCAAAGCTTTATTTGTCTGATAATGTAATTTACATCTAATACAAGATTTGGTTTCATTGGTAATCTCTTTCAATGTTGTTTTAGTTGATGCCTAGTGTACAGTGTGAGTAACCCCACAAAGTCAACTATTCTATTCAACCTGAAACTGCTACTCATCTCTCAAACCGAAACTGCTGCTCATCTCTCAAACTGAAACTGGTACTTACATCTCTCAAACTGAAACTGCTGCTCATCTCTCAAACTGAAACTGCTTCACAACTCTCAAACTGAAACTCCTACTTACATCTCTCAAAAAATTATTCCTGTGTTAATTTTTTAACAATTTATCATTTGAAGACCATAAAAGAAAATGAACGCTATGTGTAAAGAAAGCATATAGATTTTAACAGGAAGTATTACATGAGGAAACGCTTCGCGCAGATCACCTGATATTGCCATTATTCCAGTGCGTGTTGGAGCATTTACTTTACAGGATGTGCTAAAAGTGCCACAGAAATGCAATGCGTGTGTCGAACGCCGCAAAGCTGGATAATGCAAGTCCCAGAAACCAAGACAGTCTGGAAAGGGTTAGGACTGCTTGGGAGGCATGCGCTCAAGGCAGAACAGTTAAGTCCTCAACAGCTCAAAGTGTTATCACGTGTAATCTTCCAGCATTTCAGCTGTACTGAAATCCTGGAAGCATGAGATGTAGGCCCTTCTTAGTGTCCTTTTGTTTTCAAAATGACAGACAAAAATAAAAAAAATTGCTATAGTATGCATATACACACATATCTGGCACATATTCTGTGACACACACTTGCATATTTTGTACCTGTACTTTGTCTAAAACAATGGTTTGAAACTCGGGACTTAATAAGCTTGGTATTATCTCATTTTATGACCCCCCAGAACCTCTTGACTACCTGCAAACAAATAGATGCCTACTGAGTAATTATGGTAAATAGACTGCATTTATATAGCACTTTTATCCAAAGTGCTTTACAATTGATGCCTCTCATTTGCCAGGGCAGTTAGGAGTTAGGTGTCTTGCTCAAGGACACTTCGACACGCCAAGGGCGGGGTTTGAACCGGCAACCTTCCAACTGCCAGACAATCGGTCTTACCTCCTGAGCTATGTCGCCCCTAATTAGGCCTAGTGTGCTGGAAAGGCTATTCAAATTGGTACCCATCTTTTGGATGAAAATATTATCCTTAGTACCAGTACAGGCTGGATGAGTATAGTGAGAATTATGCATTGTGCACTGATTAATAGATGTCTACTCTATTTCACCTCTTTTTTGTGCCACTAAAAACCTGCTTTGTACTTTTTCACTTTGAAAACCGTTTGTCTAATATTTGAAGCTTACTCCTTTGATCTGTAAAGTGATCAGACCTATGGTATGAAAGGCTTTTGCCAAAATGGGATCATACTTCTGGATTAAATTGTACATTTTAAGGCTGGATGGCTTATTTGGTTAAGGGGTCACGCTGTGGTGCATGGATGTATCTCTTGGCCACTGAAATCCCCTGTGCCAGACCGTGCCAGAGTCGACTGTGGCCGGTAGCTCCATAGGGCGATGCTCAAGTGGTGCCCCCGTTGCAGAGGGCATGGGAGGGTTCAGTCAGAAGGGCACCCAGTGCATTTACGCCACCCCCACCGGCCAAAAAGGGCATCCGTGAGGTATTACACGTCAAAGCAGCATGTGGAAGGTCTTCCTCTGACTGTTCTCTGTGAGCTTAGGTGAGGTCCGCAACGCGAAAGAAGTAGCTGTTAGAGAAGCATATGTTTCTGAGGAGAACAGCAGATGGCAAACTGACAGTGTCGTATAGGTGGACACAGGTGGGCATTCCAGACTGAGGTAGGCATTGGATATTTACAGCCCCGGGTTAGGTGGCAAATTTAAAAAATAAAAGTACATTTATATTTTAATTCCTCACTTTAGAGTAAGGTAGTGAGGAATTGTGAAAATGGATTGCGTTTTATAGTTCTCACATTGAAGCCACAAGTGCTGTATTTTCAATATTCTTGCTGCGAACCGAATGTGTGAAATAAAAAATTTAAAGCCGGTCATATCAGATCGGGCCGCTAATGCATTCACTTGCTGAGTCCTGTGGTCCCCTTTCATCCATTTGGGCTTCTGATTGTTTCCACATGGATGCGCTCATTCATTAATGTAAAATTATAAACATAAAGAATATCTAAGTATTAATATTCCCCCCTTTTTGTGAAAGCTCAATCAACCATAATGTCCTAATTTTCCCACTCTGAACCTCATTTCACATTATCTCTCCTACCACAAAAATGAGAGTCCCAAAAGGGATTTATTTCAGTTATCAGGATTATTGAATTAAATTAAACCACTTACCGCAGGCTGAATAGTGCTACCCTATCCACTTGAAAGAATTTTACCCACAAAACATGGAGAGAATATGTGATGCAGACAAACACATTACATGTGGCATTCATTCCTGAGATTTAATGGTTTTATTCATTATGTAAAAATGCTTTACTGAGCCTCCCAGGTTATGCTGCAATGGGAACAGAAAAAGCTGTGTTTTATTTGTGCCTTCTTGCAATGTCTATAGACAGGGCACATATACAATTAGCATGAAGCTGATTTAAAATGTGTGTATTTCATCACATTATATTCAGAATACCCTCACTGTTTGAATAACCATTGTGAAGTAGCTTCTAGTAGCTTTATAAATAATAATAGTAATAATACTTATAATAGTCCTCAGTATTGAAGATGTTGTGAGAATTTGTTGAAAATTTTTTTTACTAAACCTTTTTAAAATGTCTCACAACCAAGCCATTCTTCTTGTCTCAACACGCACTATGTTGTCCTGACATAATGCAATTTTATCACTGTGTTCATGATTTGACAGCAGGGGGCAGGCTTTCTCCAGTGTTAGTAATGGTGTTCACTTGGACTGAACTTCTAAACCCCTGTTCTGAAATGCCAGCTGCTCCAGCATCAGTGCCCATGTCTGTGAAATACATTCTTGTTAAATAACGAAAATACATTGCTATAACAATCGGGTTCCCACCACCAAGACCCCGCTTTTGGGAAAGCGGTAGAGCCACAGAGACTGGCATGCGGTCAAACGAAGGCACGCCACCCTACCACTCTGATTGGGACACTTATGGGCTGTGACTGTAAAAAGCCAGTTACACCCATATCCCCGTGTGAGGTCCTAATGGCACCAGTGACTGTTCACATGATCAAAGCGTATACCCTCAACTCCATCCAACACCTCACTCTCTCATAAGTACCTCAAATTTTATAAGCAATATGGAGAAACCATGGCAAATCGACTGCTGAGCTCAAGTCATTCCAGACCATGAAGACCCCCAAAATTCATGACAGTGGTAAATATTATCTGCTTGTTGAACCAGCTTTTTTAAATTGTCTCATGTCAATTTGTGCCAATATGTGCAACTATAATATTACTGCTAAACTTGTACAGTACATGCACACAGACAAAGGGAATTAAAAAGACACTTATGTTAGAACAGCTCACATTTTTTGTGAACTGTAATGGCTTTCAAACTGACCAAACTTCTTTCACAAGTCATTTGTGTCCTTGCGCTTAGAACTTTCTGGACCAACTGTGAGCTCAAGCAATGTGTAGCCTTGTGAGCAAGACTTTTTCATGTCCTTGTGGATATAACATCTGGTCATAAAAGCACTGTAGGGCCCCCATCAATGATTTAATATGACTTATCACGTCTGGGGGCAGTAAATTCAGAATGGATACGTGGTATTTTATATCCAACTGAGAACATTGCCGCTGAAAACATCAATCGCTTATAAGAGGTTTGGGATGATGATTTGATGTAATCATTTTGCTCCATAATTGTTCTGTGTAACATTTATTGAACTGAGATATGAAAATTGCTGAAATAAAGATCAGATTATCACTCAATGCTCTTATAAGTGCAGGGACCTCGCCGCACATTGTGTATTGAGTATAAGTGCAGTGTATAAGTATAAGGCATTGTAGTATAATGGGTAAGGAATTGGTCTTGTAACCTGAAAATCACAGGTTTGATTCCCTTGTAATGCCTGTAATGTAATCACGGTTTTTATTATATGACAGATACTCCACTTACAGTCAATTTAGTTGACACAACTGATAATACAGGACAGACCACCAAACATGATTTCATTTTCTGGTCAGTTGTGTTGGGCAAATCTTGCTAGCAAACTACAAAACATGGGTCACGTTCCAAACCAAACCGGTGCTAAAATGGAATCAAACAACTCAAAAATTTCCATAGCTCATCTTATTTAACAAGAACCCAGCTAGTAGCTGCACAGGCTGTATAGATGAACTTCCAGGAAGTGAGGCACAGGAGGATGAGCTTACTGGGTACAGTAACTGCTAGCCAATTAACATTCATTAGATAATCCTGAAGCAACAATCCTCCTTTTCAGAATTAATTTAATGAGAAAGAGACAACACATAGCCTGGTTTTTGGATAGTGTGTCTGTGAGCAAATACTAATAAAGTAGCATGAAAGTCCCAAAAGGAAACCTGGTTTCACAGTCAAATAGCAGGCCTGTCCACAGTAGCTGAAAAAGAATTTCACAATGTAAAAGGTCAGAAAAGCAGATGTATACATTATTGACCCAAAAGAATCCAAACACAGCAAACGCTCTGCAGCTTAATTTCTCGTTTTCTCTCTGCATCTGGCTTTCTCTCGGCCCATGGATCCAGGTCTCAGAGGCCTTCTCTGAAAAAAAGCAAACTTTCAAACTTGCTGACTAGTAACACAAGGCCAGTGCATGTGCCCACTTAACCAGTAGGCCCTAGACTACTCCAGTTGGTTTCTTACCGGCCCAAGCTAAGTGTCGCATGCATTAATATTATTATCCTGGGTTTGAAGGGGGAAAAAGGTTTTGTCAGTTCATGCAAAATAATGATAAATATTACCTTGAATTTTATGTAATGCACTGTTTGGTAAATTGAATCTGGAAAGGAACACTTCCCAATGTTCGAAAGCCGGAAAAATAAAAACAATCGGAACAGTAATCCCATGCAGACCACTGGTTTATGTACAGATGGGTTTGGTGCTTGACGGATGCAATGTTGTTTTCCCCTAAAAAAAAACATGAAGTGTGGATTTGATTTCCAAATCCTTCACCTGCCAAACAATACACTGGTCCAACTACAAATAACTACAAATATAACCCACAATTACCAATATACACTAAGCTTAAACTTTAACCACTTGAACTCGAAAGATCTTTTCTAAGAAAACATTAAATTCATTTTTTTCTCCCAGCAATGGCAGTTGAAAACGTGAATAATCTAAAGAAGAAATTAATAAGTCCACTTCACTTCAATAAATGAGAACAACCAAAAGAACAATATCCATCCAATAAGAACATTATCTTAACCGTTAGTCACATGGTAATAAATATTTACGGCTGTTTATATGTAGCCTAAACCATCTACACGTAGACTTTATGTCACATAAATTCTCATCTCAAAAAGAGCATGCATTTTCTTCCAAATTAACTGGGAGGAGGTGGACTACAGGGACAATATATGTCCAAAATACCTCCTTTTGGATGAAAGCTTTTCACATTGACACCCATGTACTGTAGCTCTTAATTTCTCATCTTGACAGAATTCGAATCCTCTTCTTGTTTCCACATTGGCTGGAAAATCCCAGCCTCGGTGTTACGCCCTCACTGGTAGCTTGTAACCTTGAACCGATGTGGCAGAAGAAACAATATGGAGGCACTGCAGGTCCTGCTCAACATAACTGCGTATAAATATGCATTACAAACACTCCCATCCACACCTCCATCTCAGAGTGGTCCACACAACTCTCATTTCTTTGGGGGGGTGGGGGGGCAAACCTCAGCCCTTGCACAAAACGTTGCTCTGGCAGCCTCCTAAATAATTTGTGTTGCTTCAGGAGAGGTCAATGGTTAGAAAAGCTGCATTTTGAATAATTCATTCAGCTACGCAATTGTTGCACCCCTCTATCATTTCCTCTGTTTTAATGGAACTCCCTATAATAGTCCCGTCATATACTATTCATATGGCCTCTTCTTAATTAATTTAGATGGAAATAAGAGGAACGGAAGGGCAACTGGTGCCGCAGAGTTCATCCAGAACTCCATAAAAGGAACCTGTGAATTTATATGTGCTTAACCGCCACTGTCGTTCACTATAAGCAAGCAAAAGAAAAATCCCACCGTGGATTATATCTCCACTGGTGTACCAGTCAGCTTTCACAAACTGCATGAATTCCTTATGGACATAAGAAATGCAGCCTTGTTTAAAGCAATGTGGTTCAGCTTATTTGTTTTCGAGCTAAATCGTTTATTGATATTGGGCCAGCTTAGATTTGTTTTTTTTTGGTTTTTTTGCAAACAATTGGTTTGTGGGTGGGGGGGGAGTCCTGGTGATGCAACACCTCACAGTGAATGCTAATCACCTTCCTTCATTTCAAAAGAGGGAACGAAAAGCACACAGGCCTGGGAACGATAGAGGAAACAAGCACCGTTGTCGCTACAGCGCTAATGAGATAAAGTTCAGATTCCTGATCAAAGATACCACTACAGTTCTACTGTCTAATCTGAGAGTATATCACTTGATAGGGTGCCAGTTATATTGGGCACAGTGCTGTCCAATGTAATCACCTACAGTATGCTTCAGAATTGTTGGCACCCTTAATAAAAATGAAGAAAAAAGGCTGCATATAATAAATGACACAGATAATAATCTATACGTTATGTTCAAAAATATGGGAAAACTATATACTTTTATTTCAATACATTTACTCTCATGCTTCGATGTTTTTTTATTAAGTAATCTATTTTTTTCTGAAAACCATAGGTGCCATAATTATTGGCACCCCTAACAATGATTGTAAGTAAAATCAAACAAAATGAAATTGGCATTATAATTTTACTTAATTTAGTTCATCTCAGTCTAAATGAACTATATTGTGTCATTCCATCACTTCCAGTTTCACTAGAGAATAAAAATGAGGTAGCAAGCATACAAAATCCCTTTTCATCTATCAGCATGGGAAAAGCCAAATAACTGTCAATTCAGAAGAGACCAATGGTAATCAACCGTCACAAGTCTGGTAATGGGTACAAAAAAAGACATACACGGTTAAACATACCACTTAGCACTGTAAAGGCAATAATAAAAAGGTGTAAAACATATGGAATGGTTGCAAGTTTGCCAGGAAGAAGAAGAAGCAAGTGCATGGTGTCCCCACGGACAGTGAGGAAGATGCTGAGGGAGGCCATTAATAACCCAAGGATCACTGTAAGAATTGCAGAGATTGGTTTGTTTCTTGCGGTCAACAAGTCTAAAAAAAAAAACATAAAATGGCACCTCCATACCAACTAACTCTTCGGAAGGGTGGCACGAAGACAGCCCTTACTGAGCACAATAAACAAACCCAGGAGTCTGGAGCTTGCCAAACCTCATTGGAATTATGACTGGAAGAGAGTGCTATGGTCAGATGAGACCAAAATTGAACGTTTTGGCCATACACACCATTGATATGTTTGGCGGCAAAAGAAGAATGCATACAGGAGAAGCACCTAATTTCTACTGTCAAATATGGAGGTGGGTCATTGATATTTTGGAGATGTTTTGCTGGCAGTGGTCCTGGGGCACTATTTTAGATCAATGGCACAATGAATTCAACAAAGTACCAGGAAATTCTGGCAGAAAATTTGGTTGTCTCTGCTAATAAGCTAGGACTTGGTCATAGGTAGATTGTCCAGCAGGACTCCAAGCATACATCAAAATCTAAACAGAAATGCTTAAGTGAAATCAACATCCATGTTTTCCAATTGCTATCTCAGTCTCCAGACTTAAATTCCATAAAAAACCTATGGTCTGAACTGAAGGGTGGGGGGGAATCCATAAGCGCAAACCCAAAGATATCAATGATTCTGAAAAGTTCTACATGGAGCAATGGTCAAAATCCCTCCAATTGTGTTCTCTAACCTTATCACAAATTATAGGAAAAGAATCATGGCTGTCATCTTTGCCAGAGGTGTTTTCACAAAGTGCCAATAATTGTGGAACCTATTTTTTTGGGGAATTTTTTAATTTATTTAAAAAAGACTTTGGTTGATTCCAATGAATCATTAATCAAGCACACTAGTTTACACATGTTGGAAAATAAAGCTTATGTCAATAATTGTATTATTTTTTAGTTTAGCATTTTTTTTTTACATTTTTTGTGCATATTTATCAAGGGTGCCAATAATTCTGGACCCCACTGTAGAATCATCCTGGCACAGCCAGAGAAGTTATCCCCAATTATTGATTTACGCCCATTCAGTTGTGAACTGTGGGTATGGGGCAAAGAGGAGGCTGTACCATTTTCTCAGGAGTCAGGGGGGTTGCTTGGGTGTGCAAGGAACCATTTACCTGTGTCATCTAATACCCCTGTCACACAACTAATACCGCATCTGAGCCGCCTCTGATGCGGTAACAGGTTCCCTTTCCCACAGAATTTGTAATGCGGTATTCAAGTCGTCTTTACCTTTCACACACAGTAGAACTCTTCAAGGTTTCTGCCCCATTGAAATCTGCACAGCCAGAGAGTTATCCTTCAATATTGATTTACGCCATTCAGTGTGAACTCGTGGGTATGGGCAAGGGAGCTGTCATTTTAGAGTCAGGGCTGTCGAACCATTTACTGTGCATCTAACTGCTTTCACAAGTAATACTGCATCTGAGCCTTGATGCGTAACAGGTTCACAGAATTGTATGCGATTGAGTCGCTTTACTTTCACACGTAGAACTCAACTCTCGTGAACGAATTGTTTACGTTCTGTTACCATAGTAACACACTTAATGTAGGCCCAAAGCTATAACGTTACTTGTTATTTATTTTCGTTGCAATCTTCTTGTAATTTCCGGCAAAACAAACAAATGTTACATTTTGAAGTGTAAGTGGTCGCTTTTTTATGTTATTATTTTTCGCATTCTCAATGCATTTACAATGTAAGTATCTGCTACGTCTGTGTGCGCTACAAAGCGCTTCTTTGTGGGTCCAGGTATTTCCTCTGTATGCCATTTTTTCGGTTGAGAGATAGGTGCGTGTGAACGCAGATCTGTAACGTAATTCGAACGCCGCCCAGAAAGCAGTCATCGATGCTGCTTTCCGTTCCCACGGGAGAAATGTGGTAGTCGAGGCGCCTTGAAAACACCGTTTTCGATGCGGTATTTTGAAAGCCATGGCAATGTGTTCACACAGACATAAGTGCGGTATCGAAGCGTCTCGAAAACTCCTTTTTTCTTCTGTGTGAAAGGGGTATTAGAGAGCTTGTGTGCATGCATATGTTGCGGTTGATGACTCAGCACAAGTTGGTGCAGCGTTACAAATTATATCACTAGGACAAAAATGATGTCATATCGTAGTGGGCATATCATTAAGACCGCAATCTTAATGCATGGACTGGTTTAACCTCACTATATCTGCGTATGTTAATGCATTGGTATCTGTTTACTTACAAAACCATTATTGGAAAGCTCCCCTCCTACTCGAGTTCTCTGTAACAGCATGTAGGGATTCCTCAGGTTATCAGCTTTGTTCCAGCAAACTGTTACTTTTTAAAGTCCCACGACCATCTACAGACCTTGGGGAAAAAAAAAACTTTTAATTACATTGCGCCAAAAGCTGGAACAATCTTCAGAACCAACTTGAAATGGACATATTAATACCATGTTCTGATTTTATTTAGTATTTAATGCTTTTACTGAAAAGTGCACCTATTTTTAAATTTTTACCCCTTGTTCATAATTGTGATTATTGTTCATTTGCCTTGTCCTTATGATTGTTACTACATGAATGTCAGGTTCCCCTTGAAAAAAATATTAATTTCAATTCAATTTCTGGTAAAATAAAGGATAAAAAAAAAATTCCTTAAAGGAAAGCACATCAGAGACCTATAAATCACTCATCACACACATAGAGGTCCAGGCCTAGGGTGCACTTTCAAACTGGGGATATGAGCAATGTAACTTAGACACTGAGGTTTAGGAAGATGGTACCATCCCATTTTCAGTAGCATGGCATCTTGCTTCACAGTCAGTGGTTGAGCCTGTCCTAAATCATCAGAGAAAAAGTGAGAAATAGAGAAAGACAGTGCAATAGAGAGAGAGAGAGCATGAGATTTGGTGAGAGAAAGTGTCTTCGTTGCTGGGAACTTGCATCCAATGAATAACCACACAAGCTTGGCACCCTCTACTTGCCTGTCATGGCCTTCACAATGGAAACTACCCCCTACCCCCTCCAGTGGAACATCTCATTTGTTATTTGTTGAAAAGCAGGTCATCCAAATGCCATAATAACAAATTACAGTACAGCACATTGTTCTATGTCATAAGCTGTTTTTGAGCTAATTTTTCTCCAGTGACAAGAAAGCACAACAGAAAGGGAAGAACTTTTCCATTGTAATATGTGCCAGGAGGGGTTTGGCTCCCAGTGAAAGAGTGAACCATCTATTTTTGCAAAAATTCAGAGTTGATAAAACATTTGACTGAAATCACAGCTGATTTCCTTCCATAGGTGTGAAGTTACCCTAACCCCAAGAAGCAAAATATGGCACAGAATCGGAGGAACACATAGCCAACATCTTGTCCCAATTCTTATTTTTGCATTGGGTTGAATTACTCCTATACACCATGAATGTTGTTGGTGAGTTATCAAACTGGCTAAAGGAGATTTATAAGGTCTCAAGATGATAGGCGGCACAAAACAAACCCACACCCCACACCCCACACACCTCAGTGCTGTCACGTTGTCTGCCGTTCTCAAGAAGGATATCAGACCTCTCTGGAAACATTGTTTACCAGGATGGTTCTGGAACATATGTGTCTATTCCAGGTCACCATTTTTTTCTTCTCCTTGCCATATTCTTTCAGCTTCTCTGGTGCTGCTGGACTGCACAGAATCATCTCATAATCTATTCCTTCTTCTCACCATTAGCGGCCTCTGAATGCTCATTTATATGAGAGCGGGCCTCATTTTCCAGGGCATTAATCACACCAGGCAGTGGGCGCCTAATTCGCTAAATGAAATGGGTCGTGATTACCGAGGCAGGGATTTAATACATCACGGAAAATTAGGTAGATCTTAATAAATCGCTCATCCCACCGTGTTCCGCATATGCTCGCGCGGAGAGAGGAAACGTTAGCAAACTGTGAAAGCGGGCCACTTTGCGACGGGCAGGAATCCGCGAGATTTAGATAGCCGCTAATGAGCGCGGCGCAACCGGCTGCTTTTTCTGTGGACGGCGTGGCTGGGAGGGGGATCGCGCTCCGGGCGCGTTTCAGCCGTCCTCCCATCAAAGTGCTCTCCGAGTCGCTGCCTCTGTTAGATAACGCTCCAGCTTATCTGTCTGCCTTCCTTCACCATTTGCATAACAATGACAGATCACTTACAGCTCTTGAATATGTCAGGCGCATTATGCGAAAGGGACAGAAGGGAAAGATAGGAACTTTCGCATGCAGCTGTGCCAATGTTATAACTTAAATGCATGTTATTATTCAGTTTAATACCTGCATTATTGCCTGGGAAAGGAGAGGAGTGAATTGTAGCTCTATCCACAGACCACTAGAAACCAGTAAGAGAGAGTGAGAGGGGATCGCTAAGGCTGAGAAAGAAAGAGGGGAAGACAGATGAAGAGAAAGAAAGGAAAAATTCACAATAGAGGTCAAAGGTTAAAAGAGAGACAGCAAGAGAAAGACTTATATTGCTTTATTAGAATGGATATATAATGTATTGGTTAAGGAGATGGGATTGTAAGGTGGTCACTAGCTCAAATCCCAGGAGAAACCCTGCCGCTGTTCTTTTAAGCAAGGCAACTACACTTTCAACCTGAATTATTTAATTACATGTCCAGCTATATAAATTAATTGAATGAAACAATATATGCTAACATATGTCCTAACTCTGTGTTTATGCATAATTCTTATGTGACAAAAGCTGATTCACTGAAATCTTTTTAATTGCATGACTCAGAACAATGCGCCAGTGTGTTTCCAATCTGAAAGCAGTCTAAGGTCAGCCACACTGGATTTTCTGATGGGGTAAACGATGTCAATCCCCACACAACTTTATGGCCACCAGCTCTTTTCTCAGGGTGTGAATTTCTAGCCTGAACATTTGCGATTTTCTTTCTCAGTGACTGCTCTGCATCTCCTGGGATGTGTGCCTTTAAACGTTGGGACTGCATGTTGGGACTGCTATTGGAACAGTGAAAACTATGAATTACTGGCAGAAACGACAAGAGTTGCATTTTGAAAACAAACTGTGATACTGATACTGTGCCACATTACCAGGATGATTTGCATGCACAAATGATTTTTTCCCTGAATACACAATATCTTACTGTACCAGTGATCACTTTTGCCACAACTTTTAAGAAGTACTGAATAACAAGCTTTATTATCACCAACAGAGGTAGTGTTTCAGTAACAGCGCCTTCTATGTCTCCTAGTGCAACAGAGACTCCTCTGGACAAATTTGCGCCTGTAATGTTCTGCACTAGTTGAATAAGACATATAGTCTTCTGGTGCAGTGGCTGCTGGTCTGCAGACAGGGAAGCAGCAGAGTCTGCCTGCCCAATGGCAGATGTTGCAGAAATGGGACAGGCTTACAAATTCAATTGGACATTCCAAATTTGGCAATAAAGAAAAAAACATGAATGACAATGTGTTAAAAAACTACAAGGATAAGAGATAATTTTTGCAACATCAAATGAAAAAAAGAAAGCCATTATATTGGTAAACAATTCCAAGTGTATAAATGCACATTAAAGAAAATCATGATGGCACAAAAGCTTTTAACAAAAAAGAGCTCTTAATATGCAAAGCATGGACACACACACACACACACACACTGTGTGAGAGGGAGCAAGAGAAACAACCAATTTCCATCATCTCTTTAAACAAAAACAGTAATTAAGGCAATTGAGTACAGATCTTAGTAGATTCAAACGTTTAAAATTCCATTTACATAAATTTATCAAATATATGTTGACTTTAGTATAATAGACATTTATGAACAGAGAAATAATTTGAATAGTCCTAATCACCCACCAATGCTCATATTTTTCATTTCAGCAAACCATTTTGCATTTTAGTGTCTTTTCCCCCACTCTCTTCATTCAAGGAAAAATTTGAACCAAAATGAGGAAATCTAATGCGCAAAGCACAGGAATTAATCTACACAGCGCCTCTTTCATTCCTCTGTATTTAATTGATAGAAATTGCACGCATCAAAGAAAATTCACAGTGAGAATTAATGGGCATAAAATGGACATTAGCATTTTAAAGAGGCAGATTAGCACATTAATCCAGACAATTTTCATCTCCAACTTCCAATGGAATTGCCATAGCACTGGAGTCCTAATGGGGCTTAACTGGCTTTCATTTGGTGCCGTGATTAAGGATAACACTGAACTTTAGTTTCCAAAACTGTATGGTGGGGCTTGAATCCCAAGCAGCCATTTTGAAAATAAATACATTATTAAAAAATTTGAAGACTTTCACATGATGCGTTACACAACTAACGTGCATTGCATTCCTGCTATGCTAACACACATGTAGGTCCCCACACACCCATTCAGTTGATCTTGGCCTGAGTGTGTGTGTGCCTGTGTGAGTGAAGATCATGCAAAATATGTAAACATTGATGATGTTGTTTTCTACATCCATACACACACACACACACACACACACGCACGTGCACACACACACACACACACACGCACACAATTTTAGGTTTCAGGCCGTTCCGAGGTTCATATTCTAAAATAAGAAAATACTCTCCATGCAACTCCAAATCAGCTTGTACAGTGACATTACGCCTCCAGAGATTGTACATGTGTATACTACCTTATTATTTTTTTTAAATTATGTCGAATCTTATTTTTGGTTGCAACTATTTGCTGTGACGTTGCAACCAGCACTCAAGGAAATTGTGGCTCAGCTTCCTCTGTCAACACTACTACACCAGTCCATGGGAGTAAAGAGCTTGTACTGCTTGAGAACTGAGATGGAAAAAAGTAAAAGAATGATATAAAACAGATATTTTATGTTGATAATTGCGAATAAATGCTATGAAATTAATTTTCTCACATGCATGGCCTATGGAATCAATATTTTTTTAAACCCCAAAAAATTAACTATCAATTTGAACAAAGAGACCATAACTTCAACTCATTTCATATCTTCAGCTGTTTGAAATACGTATCAAACTTTATTTAGTGCAAGAACTTCCCTAAACATTTCATGTTAATATTTTCCATGATAGGCTAATTGTATATTTACATGTTCTCACGCTTACACTGGGGTGGGTCAATATGCTGTCTACTGTGTTCTGCGATGTGTGGGTTGCTAATTGCAATATCATGGTGGTTTTTTCCCAATTAACTTTGAAATTACCTGTTTTGCATAACTAGCCTTTGTAAATTGGTTGTTAAGTATTCGCTGACTGCTATGGCTTTGAACTCACATGTTTTCTTTTTGCTTTTCATGTTAGTACATTTTGTTCTGAGTATTTGACCTGCACAGCACATTCTAATTGCAATAGTTGTTTTGCTTCTGGTATCTTTTGTTGTGCTTGTTTACTCCATGTGTACATCTAACGTGCAAGCTCTGATGTATTTATGCAAATGGAGAGTAGCATGTTTTGAAAAAAAAACTGGCAAATGTGAAATGAATTGCCCTCTGGTGAAATTGTCCAAATGAGGCCCTTTCCCAAAGTAGAAAATCTACAGAATAGAATCTACTATTCCGATCATTGGCACACTTGTTAATAAATGAAAATTAGCTAAACAGGTTGAGACCAATGATTAGTTTAAAGGGAACTATTTTCATCTTCCTGCCACCATTGCTCTCCACTGCTCTTCAGCTAAGTTGTTCAGGGAACTTGAACAGAACTCCTTGCCGTGTGGCCCTTCTGGCTTCCATATTTTTATTTCCAAGCCTCTCTGTTGCCAAACACGAGCGATAAATTTTGTAGCTTTTAATCGCATTTGTGTCTCCATCTATGGAGCCTAGCTGCGTGTTTTTCATCCCAACTTTTTTCAATGTCTCCCAGACGTATTTGTGAATCCAGTACATTAAGCACATTACCTGTTTTGAAAACCTGAATTTTTCCATACAGGAGACCGATGTGTGAATGGAGAACCACTTAACACGAATAACCGGCAATGTTGGGTTCATGTGAAAGGCTTGATACACCTCAACCAGGCACAAGGGGAACTGCGTGTCCCAGGCCCAGGCCAGCCCAAACGGCAGATATGGTACTATTTTAATTCTTACAATTATTGGGGAGGGGCTCCCAATATACTTTGTCTCGGGCCTGAGAATTGATAGCTGCGGCCCTTATCACCACAGTCTTATACCTGTTGCAACGCTAATGAGTCTGCCCAGTGAGACTGTGTGCACGAGCTTTGGATCCCCAATCCCTTCTCATCAGGGAGAGCAGCTAGAACAGTCCCTCAGCAGCTTGGTGGGGGCAGTACCTACACCATGTAGTGAGCAGGAACATGGAGGAAAGACACTGGGGAATCAAATGCATTTCCAAGAGCCTTTGAACTTTCACATTCTGGTGTACATTTCGTTTTCACAATCACTCCATATTGCAATATGATAAGTGCTGCCATCACAATTTTATTGTGATTAACGCTTCACAGAATACCTACACCCATTCAATCTTTGTTGTCTTCTTTCCTCTTTTTTCTGGTTACAACATTACGGGAAAAATCAATGGACTAAGTTTTTCTGGAAAAGCCTCCTGAAGATGGAACGTTTTCAACCAAAGGGAACGCTCTGCCCAAAATCTTAAACAACATCAAAATGGTTTCACTTTCTGCATAATTACTGAGATCTCTGATGGATGATCAGTATTAGTGGCTTTTACAATTGCCAAGTTTGATGGATGAAAAGACTGGAATTTATTTTTAAGTACTCTCTCTATCTTTTGATATGCTTTTGCAAGTCTTCCAAAAACCTTGAATGCCAGCTGTAATGCTTTAAACCTCCCCTTGATAAGAATAAATGGAAATTAAACAAAAGGCTTAGTTGAATGGAATCCACCATAGCACAATGATCCTCAGAGAACACAATTAGCAAGAACAGAGTTTGTTAAACTAATAAAATTAAGCTATGGCACTCACAGTGCAACAGTAACACTGAAAAACCTACTGATGTCCAACCTCATCTCCTCTTCTTCCTGCACAGTAGCATTATTGAGCCATTTCTTGTAAGTGGTGCCATCTGTTTTTTCAATATGCTTACAGTCTCCAATGGGAAAATCACACACATCTACCCAAATCATTAGTCTTCCAACTCCCAACCTATCCAGTCTCATCAATACAGTCGTAACATGTAAGGCACACACAATTGCACATGAACCATAAGACCCGCTGCACTGTCACTTTAACCTTCTGCCCTCAGGTTGCAGATGTAGGACACCCATATGTAGGAGGACTCACTTCAGCAAAAGCTTTGTACCCTTTGTAATACAGAAACTTAACAACTCTCACCTCCCACTGTGATTTAACTTCAATTCAAAATCTCAACACAATGTTCTGCTATGTTGTTGTGTTATGTCAATCTCGATGTCAATGTTTGCTGTTAGGGAATGATTCAATATGGTCATTTTTTGGCACAGATTGCAAAAAAGAATTTCTTCACTGAGGACTAAACTAAACTATCCATCTAAACTGATGCTCCTAGAATGATCTAAGTCATCTCTACTAAAACAGGAAATGAAGTGCTGTTTTTCTGTGAAAATCATGAAGGCTGCTGTGTATCCAGAAAATAAAGATAGCCTAATGCTTCACTGCTGAAATGAGAATGAATGTTTTTTTTTCTCTCTTAGTCTTCAGAAATGCTGTCTGCAGAGAAGATTCACCATCCTCCAACACCGCTCACAGCCATCAAAGATTTCACCAACCGTCTTCATTTTCTGGCAGTCACTTTGGCTCCTGGGTGGGTTTTTCACAGTTGTCAGCCACGGATTTAATGGCCAATTATCCTCAGATAAAAATATTTACGAAGTACAGATGGAACCATCATGGACGTATGACAGTATTGTCAGTAATAATTGTTGCTCTAAGCAAAGATAAAAAACATATCTGTCCAAGATCCTTGGGGTGGAACTGACTTCTTAAGATTGGACTCCACAACGATCCAGTTGTTTATACATAATAAATGCATGAAGGGAAAAATCCTGCTGTCTCTGATAATAAATAAAGTTAAGGGTGTATAAATGTAAGTTTTAATTAAAAGCTCATCAGAGTTGTTTTTGTTTCTATCAAGCACAGGCTAGTGGCTTCGAATGGGGGATATATTTCTATATTTTTGAACCTTGAGAGAATTGCAGCACCATGAAGTCATTCCCAAACAATACATAGCTGCTTACTGCAACAATGGGAGGAGAGAATAACAACTGCTTCAACTCTAATGTAGACACAGGAATAGGCCTTTAAAAAGACTCTCAAGCAAAAGAATATAGTTATGTATATTTAACGAAGAGCCTAAGACTGATGCTGTAATAATCTAGTCTGTATGTAAATAACGTGATGAGTTGGACTGAAATTTCATATGCACTTATTTTTGATTCTCTTAAGGTTGGGTACTCAAAGGACCTTGTTACGCATAGAACCTTTCACCCTTTAAGTTGCTTATCACCATGGTGGGCTCCCAGAATTCTTCTCTCCTTTACTAAGTCAACAGCCACAATGCCCTGAAGAACAGGGAATCTGAGTTCAAGGGAGGAGCCACAATCATCCTAGACCTTGTCTGGACTGGCACATGGCTTTTTTCATAACTGAGACTTTGCCACAGGTGGGTTTTCTGTGCGCACGCACTGTCTGAGTGACTCCAGGAGTCTGGCTGCATGTCCGTCATTTCTCATTAATGACACTGGCAGTATCAATTAAGAAAAGCCCGCAGCCCTTACTGTGGAGCCCTCAGCGTCGGAGCGGATTTAACACCTCGTCTTTGGTCCAAGGAGCCGGAGATAATGATGCTCTATGGCAGGGATCTTGTCCTCTCTGACAACAGCGGTAATTTCATCCCCCTGCTCCTGCCAACACCTTGAAGTGGGAAAGGTGAGATGTCAGTGGAGTGAACACACACACACACACACACACACACACGTGCACACACACACTCACACACACACCACTCATTCGCCTCATGGGCTTGCGGAGATATCTTACACATGACAGGCCACTGGAGGGTAAATATCACAGTCCCTAAGAGGCCTTTCGGTGACACTGGCTTGTCTCTAAGAACAGTATCCTACACGCAACCGAGCGCTAATGGTTTTCTCTCTCTTTCCTCTCTGCCCCTGGAGTCAACATTATAACGGTGGTGGAACTGCCCGTTGTTATTTTGGTTTTTGTGATACTAGGGTTTGCATTGTTTTATGATGTATGAGCATCGGGAAAAGAGCAAGGATCTGTGGTCACTGAAGCAAGCTCTGTATACCTGACTAGTGACTAAGAACACCTGTCGGAGAAGTGAGGATTAAATAAAATAATTTTAATGTTACAATCCAGCAGTTGTAACGGCTAATTCCTGATTTAATTTTCGCTGAACACGCTGAAGTTCATCAACAGTCAAAACACCTCACTTATTCAATTTTAATTTAATTTAATTTGTTAATTATTATCAAACACATCAATTTTCAATTAATCTGCCAAATTCATTGATAGGCATGAGCAGCCTGTGGGATCACCCTTTATCAAAATGTACAACTCACAACTAGAATAAAGTTAAGAAGTTACAAGTCATTTCTAATCGAAAGAAGAAGGTTCAACAACACTAACAAACAATGAATGTTACAGAGAAGTTCCAGTTGTGAATGAAATCAATGAAAGAAGAAACCAGAGTTTCTCTCTGCCAAATTAATCCCAAATTGTGCCAAGATCAAAACCAACAGCTAGCAAAATATTCCCAAAAAATCTGTGATAAAATGTAGAACGTCTGCCCTAGATGCAAGATTCAGATGCCCACTTCCAACTAGCTAAAAACCTGCCCACAATTGAACTAGTTGAAAGGGGAAAGATCCCCTCCCTCTTCTCTTGCCCCATACATACTTAATTAATGATCAGGGGAGGATCGAAGGAGTACTGTTTTCTTCTCTTGTATATATTATTGTTGATTGAGGTCAATCTACAATACAATAAATCTTTTTAAGGTTATAGGGAAATTGACCCTCTCCTTGTGAGCATTAAATATTAAGGATTTTGAGATCTTTTTGGGAGTGGCAGCCTTGGGTATTATTGAAATGTTTGTGAGCTACCATGTGGAGAGATTAGATCCAATCAAACCAATAGCAATATTCAAACCAACTTACAGCCAGTAGTGACACTCTGGCTTCTGCTTTATTCTGGACTGACCTGGAATCTCCATCATTGTGCCTATAGGTGTGTCAGCCAATTTTAAGTTGTGGAATCCTAATAGTATGAGGTATGCCAGCATGAGGCTTCCCAGGCCATTCCTGTTGACACACACAAACACACATACTGTACATACTCACCCACTCATGCACACATTCACACCTCTATTGCCTACCTCAGTTCATGATCTCTGTGTTTTCTCTGTGAAATGTCCTAGATCCCAGAACAGGCCAAATGGCGAATTAGAGGTCTGGCACTCCTATGGGCTTGTGTATTCTTACCCATTTTTTTAAGGTGACAGAATCTCACCTGCACACCAGAGGACATCCTGGGTTATACAGGCCCCTTTTACTTACTTGGTAGGTGGCAACATTCTTCCAGAACTTAATCCAGAAGTTTACTTGCTGGTATATATTAGAGAACAGGTTTGATCTCAAATGAATATGAGGGGTTCACCGATAAACAAACAAATAAACTTGACATAAAAAAATCTGACATGAATAAATGAAAGAATAAAAAATTGTGAAAAGGGGGGTAGGAGTTCTATGACGTTTCAATGCTGCACTGATTTGGACATGCCCATTTTGTTCTTGAACAACATTTCACAAGTCCTTTATTACAATCCTTAGCCTCAATAATGTCCCTTGTTGTTAATTATATATTTTCTAGGTTTTCCTGTAGTATCCTGCTGTGGCCACAGGTGGTTTTCTTAATGCTGATACTACCATCTCTTCTATAAACACAACACATTGTTCTTCATTCCTTCTCCTCAAAAACCAAAACAAGGGAATAAAATCAATACAATGCTGACAAAGCTGAGGTTTATTTATGTATTTTGCAAAAACAACACAACAAAATCTATGGTACCCCTTGGATTTCTGTCAGTTGCTTTGGCTGATCAATAAGTTGTTTATTCAGCTTAACTTTTGGAAAAGAGCATTCAAAATTCATACCAAATTCAACAAAGTCCACTTTCTTGCCCACAAACTAGGATGTTGTTTCGATTTTAAAACTGATGGGGATGTATTTGACTATTGTCTGACAGGCTACTAATTCCCAGCATGAGTGCATGCATGCAAGCAAGCACACACACCAATCAAATTGGAGATTTAATGACTGTGGGCGGGGCACTGCAGGGAATGCAGATTTAAGGAAATTATTGTTGGGGACAATTTAACAGTCCACACATGTTGGGCGCTGGCTGGGGCCGAATTGTCTGCCTGTGGACAGTGGCCTATTTGAGATGTTAGCTGGTCCTATGTGCTTCACATACCTACAGAATCTCTGCATCCCCATTCCTTCCTATTTGTGAATGTATGAACAAATTAACAATTGACAGTATCTTATAATTGTATTAGGGCACGCATAAATAAAAAATAAATAAAAAATACAATTTATAGGTAATAAAAAGAAAAATGAAAACTAGACATGTCACTGTAAAAAAAATCCTACTAACAACTGGTTTAATGAATGAATAAATTCTACATGTCTGAGTCCATATCATCTTCCTTCTTCCTCAGACACAGCTGAACCCGACAGCTCTATTAAGTTCACTGTAGGCTGCTGTTTTAGTAAATCTCCTTTTTATTAAAGATAATATTCTGTTCAGCCCAAATCACACCACGAGGACGGGTCTAATTAGGCCCTCCTGAAAGAAAAGGACATCAACGAAAGAGAGGGAGAGGGAAAAAAATCCCTGTCCACAGATAAATCTGTCCTTGGATTAATTTATGTTATCATATAGCAGGCTTTTCATATGCTGGTAATCAGGAGTCAGGAACCGAGAGTGACAAAGAAATGACACTCTCAAGTGAAATGGTAAAAAAGAAGAGAGGTAGTTGTAATCAAGAGTATACTGTACTGTCGTACCGTGTTCTGGTACTTCCCCTAGTGTACAGTACACTGTACTGCACTTATACTTTCACGTTTTTCATGGAATGCATCAAAGTTCCATAGTACACTGTCAAGGCTATTGTAGACGGTTCTAAACTTCAGCTGTACACCATAGTGCACCACAAACTCTATAGGACTCTGGACACATACTCCGCAGTAAGGGTGTATCCAGGCCAAAAATGCATCATTTGAAAATGCACAGAAAATGTGCTGTATAAAATTGTGTATTATTTTATCACTGGGGAAGTTGGCCAATGATATTCATCAGATTTTCATTTTTGCTAAATCATGTAAATCTCATAAAAGTGTTCAATTTCTTTCTGCAAAGTCTGCTTGCGCTTTAGCTCACTTAGCTACATGGATTATTTCATTGCTTCCAAAATAAAATTAGTGGTAATCTGTCATTCACAGATTAGCACCCATCTGGCTTTAACTGCCACTTGAGAGTAAAGCAGGGGTCATCATGGGGTGGTTCTGTGACAGCCTGTCTCGAGACATTTAAATTCTGTAAATGGTTCATGGCATCTGCTCAGCTCATGTCAACAGTGCATCAAAAACTTTTATTTCGGTAGGAAAAGTTGGCAAATAAAAACCGGCAGTCTAAATCCAGAGGTCTTATTGTGGTTTATTGTGGAAAGCTTTACAGAGCTTTACAGAGCTGGTCTGTGAGTTTGGTCTCCGGTCATCCATGGTTAAAGCATTTTTCTAGCATGTGTGCTCAAGGCAGTGTGTGTGTGTGTGCGCATGTGTGCATACGTATGTGCTTGCATTTGTATGGGCATAAGCTCGTGCATGCATGCATTTGTGTGTGCATATGTGCATGCATGTGCGTGTGCACATACGCATGCACGCGTGTGTGCACATACGTGTCTGTGTATAAGATAAACACTCCTCACATGTTTTTAGTCCCAGCATGATTTTTAATTTACTCAGTAGGTTTAAAGTGAACTTAGTTTTAATACATTTAACTATAGCATTCCGCTACTATGTTGCATTTATATTTCGACACAAGATTGCCATTATTTTCAATTTCCTGGAACAGCATCTAGAAATAAAATCCAGGAAAGAGAAAACCATATTTTTTGCATATTGCAGAAAGTAGTATGCCCCAGAGTAATATGCCCCAGACCATGCAGACCACAGTCAACATAACAGTGACAGTAATTCTTGTCACAGTCCCCACTGTGAGGCCCTGATTGGACGGTGTATCGTTTTTAATGTGAAGACATGTATTTGGGTCTAATTATTTGGGTCTAATGCAGTAAAGTGGTTTGATAACTCGTTATAATATATTATAATTTATGTTATAAATAACAATAACATAGTAATCATGTAACCTACTGAGTTATTACTGCGAGCTATGCTGTGGAAAGCTGTAGCTGACCGCCATTCGTTTATAGCCATATAATATAAAGGAATAAATAAAGACAAATGTCCAATACTGTTATTTGTACAGTCATGGTGGTCTGGAGTCCTCTTTAATCAGTTTGCTCCGCGATACATCAGTGTCTGCTAAGGATGTCACCGTTGGGTTGCATATGAAAGAGGGTCGATGCTTGCCAAGAGTCTGCGGGTAAGCCCCATAACTTGCCAGCAGTGCCCAGACAGCAAATCCATCTGCAGAGTCTCCTACCGGGCAGAACAAGAGGAAGGGCCTGTTTGTGATTGTTCTGACCGCAGGCGAGCAGATGACTCGCATCGATAGATTTTCACAGTTGTGCAGATGCTATAGGCACCACGAGCTAGTTTCTGACTGCCTTTGGAAACGGTGCAGTGCGCTCACCTTAGAAAGCCAGACGTCAGGTTTAGACTTCGGCTGAACGATACATTAAGTAAAATGAAATGCATTACGTGCGCATTGGCACAGCAAATGTGTGAGAGCTGTAAGTAATTCATTTTGAAGAAGATGGAAAGGTAGTGCTACAACAGACGCTCGCTCATCAAGCACCTCAGCAACATCCCTACCACTGGGTATCAGGAGGCATCAGATAAGGATTGATTTTATGTGTGTGTGTGTGTGTGTGTGTGTGTGTGTGTGTGTATGTGTGTGCGCG
Organism: Anguilla rostrata; assembly: GCF_018555375.3. NCBI lineage: Eukaryota > Metazoa > Chordata > Actinopteri > Anguilliformes > Anguillidae > Anguilla > Anguilla rostrata. Next base: position 32,858,614 of record NC_057937.1, read on the forward strand.
TGTGTCTGTGTGTCTGTGGGTATATGTGTATCATACCATGGAACTGAATCATGTTTTCACAGACGTTTACTCTCCATTCTTTTCTAAGCAACAAAAGAAAGACATAAACACATTTGCTGGACAATGCTGACAGACAGACAGGGGTCAGTACTGTTCAAGGTCTTCTGCCAGAATTTCTGCCAACCTCCAGGTATTGATCAGGGACAGCAATAGCTTTGCCCAGAAACTTCACAGACAAGCGAACTGAGCCCATCAATCAAAGCCAATTGATTGTGGTAGCAGTCCAGGAGCGTGTGATAGGACCCAGGCCATATGCGGGAGGGCCAGGGGTCTGCTGGGCTGTGTGTGGGATGTCTAGTCGATGGAACTCAGTGGGGGAGCGGAGTTCCGTCTCATTGGTCTTTATGTGTGTTGTTTTAAAGGTCAGTCCCACATATACAGTGAGACTGGACTTTAGCTTCACATCAAAAGCCTACTGTGGTTTCTGTTGCTGTAGTGAGACTACAAATGTGGTACTGTGAATTGAGACTTGACCTACTTGTCATGTTCTATAATTTTGTGTTACAGGAGGTAACAGGAAACACACATAGCTTGCCAAACATAATGTGTCTGTCCCTTTTCTGTATGATGAAAAACATGAAAAACTGAGAACAATTGTGACTGGCATGGCAGGTATGCCATCCTGCCGAGTTACAGCTTGGTAGGGCGGCATGCTTCATACCTATACAGCACAGAGAGATTGGCACTTTTCAGGGTTCCCTACAGAAATAACCACAATGACCACAGACTCTCAGCCCTTTAGAAAATTAATTTATGTACCTTTCTCTACCATTGGGTAGCATTGCTTGTTTAATTTGTGTTATGTAAGATAGCCAATATTATTTCTTGTAAGTTGGCATAATTTTGATATCAATACTTTTAATGGCAGCCTAGATTTTAGCAGTTTGAGTTAATGACTAATGGACAATGCTTTGTATGTATGAGTAACATCACATTGTTGTACGTTGAAAACGTGTTTCTCATCATAGTACTCTATAGCGCTGATACCTCTTAATTTCAGTGTTATTGTTTGCATTCCTTGCTCCTCTATTTTGACACACTACTGGCAAACCTAACACAGAAATATCACTGCTTTTGTCAGGAGTGTACCATATTTGTACCCCTTTATTCAGAGCTTTGCAGTAAAATGTATCCATATTCCTACAGCTTTTCAAAATCTTTCATTGAGCTTATGTACCGTAATGCTGTCTGTGCTGTTTTCTATGGAACAAGGATGTTTGGATTAGCCATCCAAACTAACAGGTGCACGATGCTAATGTCACACTGTGGTGTAAATGTTTTCTTTCTTTAAAACATTTCTTACTCCTATCTTTCTATTCTTTTTTTAACAATGCATTAACTTCTCTCATGTTTTAAAGATTCTTTTAATGAGAATCAAAGTCTAAATATTTCAATAAGGGCGTTTTATTATTCAGTAGATTCACAGACATCACACCTGCCTGACAGGGAGAAATCCACACGGCCCACTTTTCAACCATGCAGGTACATGGCTTCAGCTGGCAATATTACAAGGATTAGCATGGTATATGAAATATTTAGTGGATTTTTTCCCCCCTTCTTCTAAAACCTAATAAATCAAATGGCTGCCAAATGTCATTAAACTGATGGTCTTTGACTGGGAATGAAAGAAAGGCTTTTCATATTCAAATTTGGGCCAGAAGAAATGAAAGAACGTAAAGGTTACTTGGTTTAGCTAACAACCCCTGGCGTCCCACATCTATGCTCAGAGGGAGGGGGGCAGACACCACCAGGATTGTCTGGATTGTATAAAGAATGCTGTGCTCTGAGCCTTGAAAACAACCCCCCCCCCCCCACTCACCCCCCACATCATTAGGTACAGCGTTGGGCCTGTTTTTGTCCCTGCTCCTGCAGTTTTTTGTGGTGTGTAAAATGGCCGCCGAGTGGGTATTGGGGCAGCCAGCTGTCCCACTGTCATATCACGCAGAAGCCATTGTCTCCTGTCCTTAATTTTCAGACCAGTAGACAGTTGCCTGAATGGCATTTCCCTCATGTCACTCAAGGGAATTGGCACTTGTCTGTGTACCTGTCAATGATGGCACCCACAATGCAATTTGTTTTAGAGCAGCAGCATCTTTATTGTCAGTGTCATGCAAAAACATTGTATGTCCATTTTTGTCATTATTTCTTTGTAACATGCATTATCAGCTCTATGTACTCTGAATATTTAATTCCTCAGATATGAAAAAAGTTCGTTCAAAACTGCATGCGACTAAACCATAATGTACTGCTGGTAAATGGGGAAAAAGCAGTTTGTCAGTTGTTCAGTGTTTTTGCAGAAAACCAACATTAGGCAAAACAAAATGTGCGTGTAAAATGCAAACAATGTTACTGTGAGTCAGCTGTGAGTGTACAGTAAGACATTTCAAACTTTGAATATGATGAACCTATCCATCAAATTATGGCCACAAACCTTCTATGGAAATGCATAAGCAGGCAACACAAGGGGCACAACATGCACGTCAATCAAATTCTTAATATAACAATATACCTGATTGTTGCAACACACCTTTCATTAAGCTTAGTGTAGATACTGACAGTATATATATACTATATATATATAGTAATAACACTGAATGAATCGTTCATTCCTGCTGTAACTTTTCTATAAGGCCTGTGTGGAATCATGCATCTTCTTCTGCTGTACACTGTAGTTCCAGGCCAGGGCCCCAGATATAAAATGGTAAATGGACTGCACTTATATAGCGCTTTTATCTAAAGCACTTTACAATTGATGCCTCTCATTCACCAGAGCAGATAGCGGTTAGGTGTCTTGCTCAGGGACACTTTTACATGCCCAGGGCAGGGATCAAACCGGCAACCCTCCGACTGTCAGACAACCGCTCTTACCTCCTGAGCTATGTCACCCCCATGAATTTATAGGTCTGGGACAAAATATATGGGGAGGGTTCCCCCCCATATATTTTGTACCAAATTAAAAATAGTCACACCCCGTATCTTGGGTCCGCCTCAGGCTGAGGACAAAGTGTCCCTTTTGTGTCCCCCCCATCTGCGACCATGTCCAAGCCTGTTTTAGACAGGGTCTTTGAAGGTTTAAGAAAGGGAGGTAGGTACATCCTTTTAAGAGCAATATCTCCATTTGTTTTGTTAAAGCCATCTGTGGTGACTTGCTCACATTTAATAAACAAGAAGCTCCTAAAATAGTAAAGGCTGTTAAGGTTAGGGTTAGGGTTAGCAGACAGAGATACAGCAGATACCATGTGTATCTAATCCAATGTGTGGACATGCACAGTACGTTGCTTTATATCATTTGAGATACCCTCCTTGGCAAGCAATGGTGATTTAATTTGGTCATTGCAGGTTTATAATCATTTGACGAAAGGGCTCGGGAATAGCCATTAACACCACTCTGTATTATTGATCCAAACAGAAATGTAATCTTCTGAAGCACCTGCTAACTTGATGTCTGTGTGTTGCTATTGAACAGTAATTACTCATACCTAAAGTAATTAATTCAGAGAAAAATAAACATTGACTATTGATTTAAATGGGTACAATAAAATGCTATTATTCTAACAGGAATGCGTCTTCAAAAAGGTCATCAAGTATTTCATTTTCTTGACAAATGTCTGATTATTGACTTTGTGAAAGATAAAGATAATCACACAGCATAATATTTGGCCTAATGTACTGCACTGGTTTGTATTGTGCTTCAGCAGGTGCATACACTTTTACATCTTCGAAGTCATGTGAAGAACTGTATAATGCCTAATACAGAATACCTAACGACTAATACCTTTTAAGCTAAAGATCTACTCCTACATTTTAACATTAAAGCTGGGCATTAATGCATTAAAATCATTATACATTGTCCTTTGCATGTGTTGTAGAATGAATACAATTATTGTTCATTTTGAGAATGTAAGATTCAAGATTCTCCCATAATGTGTTTCATTTGTACCGGCAAAATAATAAATAAATACACAAATAAACAAATAAACAAACAAATAAATAATTGAATACTTGCCTCAGAAATATTTTTTCCTCAGAAACTTAGTTTGTCAAATGAATTTGGAGAACTTGTCAAACTGTGTTGATGAAGATTCAAATTATGACTAGCATTTTATTGTGAGTTGGAGTTAAGGACAAGTGTTGATTGAATCCAGGCCATTGTGACCAGTTTCAAAAGGGGAAGATTCAACCACCAAGCACCTATATTAAGCAGTGTGTGTTGACTGCAAGTTATCACCAACGAACGCATCAGGTCACTCCTCACTCAATAGTAGACCATCAGAACCTCATAGAGGTTGCTAAGATATTAAAAAGACAGAAACACAACAACAGCAAAACAGTGTCATAGTCATAATGGTTACTATGAAAATATCCATTTGAAAATATAGCACAGAAGCCCTTTTGGTTATTTATGCAGGGTGAGCTTAGATGTATCTTTCAGGATATTGGGAATTGTATGGTTTCCAGAGGCTTAATGATGGAAAGTAAATTTGGGTTGCTGAGAAGGAGCACTGCAGAGGTTCCTCAAAGCGTGTCTGGTGGTCGAGGCTGATTAGAAGCACTTCATACATCCCCTCCCAGCCTCAGGGGCTGCGGTGAACAGTCAAAACTGGAGAATCTCACAAGGGAGGGGGGAAGAGAATGGAGCCGTGCTCTATTCACAGTGGATATTTTAAAGGCCAAACTATGAAAGGAAAGAGGAGGGTACAAAGAACCGGGGCACTGGAAATGAAATAATAATAATAAAAAAAACAAGACAGGTCTGATGTGCACATCCATCGCCAATGACTTTCTCTTTCTTATCACCGGGAAAGGAACAAGGCTTTTAATCAATGTATAATACATCAAATTGATAATGTTAACTGCGGAATATTCAAATGTATGAAATATTCATGGGGAACTATCCAAAGTTCCACATTTACTTGGCTTTTTTCTCCATTAATTATCATGCCTAGAAGGTTTTAAGGATAGGAGCAGCCGTCAGCCTGACTGAACCTGACAAGGCGGCATGGCCCAATTACCCCACTGCTCCGCTGAGCTTTGATGTAGTGGAAAAGCACAGAGATAGGGGCAAATTGTACAGCACATTATGTTAATGACTAGATTTAATCCAGCCGCTAAACTTTATGTAGCCTGTTAAAGAAGATGCTAATACCAATTACTCTGCTTTGGATAGAGAAGAGGAGGGGACAACCCTTTCGTGTCGACAAAGCCCGTTTCATAAATGTTGTAAATGGAAATGAAACAAAATGAACTTATCTCTGTTTAATTATACATCACATGCGGGAGAAAAAAAGGTGTGGGGAAGTTGCAAACCTATTGGGTTTCCCTCTGTAATCGGCACAGAGCAAAGCTCGCCCTTGGCTAGCAGGGGCCGGATGGTATCAGCTGGTAATTAACATGTCAGTTCAATTATGGCTGCTAAGATTGGAATTGTTTCAGGTTACAACAGAGGGTCCTGCCTGATTGGCTTATTAGCATGGAAGTAGCCGGCACTCACTGGTCTCTCGCTTCTCCATTTCACCATCCCAGTGGCACGTTAGTTTATTGTTACAGCTGATTGGACAGGGTCAAACAACAAAGAGGGCAAACTGAAGCATGCAGGAACGAGGGACAGCGGACAGTTTTTCAAGTGGTTGTAAATAAACACATGCACGTGCTTTTAGATAAGTTACAACTTGTGCTTGTTCTTAATAAAGAAACAATATTCAGCTGAATAAATACACCATAAAATTACATTAAAACAAGATGTAGTAAAAACTAATTCTATTTTTATCATATGCAATTTGAGTGGTGTATTTCTGAATTCCTTGAAAAATATCATTTTTTACTCAAGCTATTTTGACCATTAGTGTGACTCACAGGGTAACTACAAAAACTCTCCTTGACAATACTTCAGCTGCACTCTCTATGAACTGCATTGATTGCTCTGAAGTTTTCACTGTGATGTGCATTTGGACTTGCTGAAACACAAGGTATCTCAAATAGTATCTTTTTAGAATAGTTTATATTTTTTAGATTGATTCCACAAGTCAGAATCCTGTCAAACAGCAGATACAGAAGGATTAGATCAATGAAGTAAAATAGATATGATCAATTCCGGTGGTTCTTTGAGCACTGCCATCTGATGACAGATGGTAGACATTGTATTTGGGGTGTAACCAAGTAGGCCAGCTTTGAGTTTTTAACCACGGCTACTCCGGGAAACAACAGATATGGTTAGCCAGCTGAGTTAAAGCCCAGTGGTCCCTTGCAAGGAGAACTAACCACACACTTTTTGTTGATGTCACAGCTTATAGTGGCCATTCAGTTGCTAACTCACATCTCTGAACTCTGCTGTAGAAGCAGTCCCTCAGGGCGTTTTATTTCACTGTAATTTATGAGACCATTCAGAAGCCCTCTCAGCCAGCCATCAGAGGGAGACTTGAATTTCAAGAAACTGCTAACTTGATTACTCCATGTCTCACCTCTTCATTTACTAGCACTTCTCCCTTTAAGCAGTCCTCCAAAAACAAAAGTGTGACTGAAAAACATTCCTTAAATGTTAATGACATACTGTGGCTTCACAAAATAAGAGCTGTGAGTCTCTTGGATGGAGCATGCACCCTGTTGCAAGATTCACGGTGAAGGTTTTGGATGAGAACATGTGGGAGAAAAAAAAATTATTCCTCAGCATTAAGGCGTCGAGAAGAATTGTGGTTCGGTTGTGTGTCCCAGGAAAGTCCCTGGCCTGCAATGAATACTCCCTGTATGCTCCCTCAGTGCTAATGTTTCTGCTTGCTACAGTCATTCCAGGGTCTGAATACCTCACCTGGGGCCACAACCGAATGCGTCTAAAACAAATATTAAATGGCCTATAATCACAATACAAAGGGCTTGTATGTGTTTTTGAAATCTTTTTCTTTCTTTACTTCCAAACTGGAAGGGAATAGCTTACGTTTGTGCCAAAGCATCCCGTTTTCTCCAACTAAACTGCAGTTCAAAGGCACAATGCTGACAGGAGATGGAAGAGTTTCATACTGTACATTGACAGCAAAGGCCTCTCCATCAGCGTTCAAGGTAGGGTGCCAAAGCTGCTCTGCACTCCTCCGATATGCTGACAGACCTTTGGTGCAATAGTCTGGGGAAGTTTCCAGAAGGTGTTGATACCCCCGTTGCTTTTCCAGACAGCTTTGCCAAGAACAAATTCAAAAATATGCTCTTTCATTTCTACAAGGTAATTTATGAACTGTGCAAAATAATCAACAAACGCTTTCACATATCAGCACAACAGAAGCTTCTATCAAAGCAAAACTAACCATTTATAATAACAACCAAAACATACAAACTTGTGCATCAAAATCCAGATCCTTAACCACTAAGCCACAGCACAATTTCCTGGGAGGTGAATGGGATTAAAAGGGGTGGAGCATCACAACAATCCAAGCTATAGTGACAGCTTCAGAAAGAATATTATAACTTTAATAGGGCCTTCCATCAGTCACTTTAAAACTACAGACATCATCTTGAGAGTTCAGACATAAGTCTTTTGTTTCATGAAGGTTGATCAAAGTATATTGAAAGTTTCACAATGTCAATTCATCTGGCTAATTTCAGCTTGACATTTTTGTCAAGTTTTCATTTACACTGTATAGTTATACTTTTTTGTATATTTAAAGAACATCTGAGTATTTCAAAAATCATGTTAGTTTTTATCTGTAACCTACAGTTTAGGAGGACAATGTCATCTGATGACAGTCAGTTTTTGTTATTAACAAAGTGTGTCAGTTCAGAGTCAGTAGTATCTGCCAGTGTACAATAGATTTGAATCACTTCAGGGAAGATTGCAGCGCTCTAAGCCAAAATGTTTGATTTATGATTTTATACTCATTCGATTTTTTTTAAATTTCGAGTTTGGAAGATGATTATAGCACCATCTCTTGCCCAATCATGGTCTTATGAAATTATTTGGTGTTGAGCCATACCTTGGTTGTATGAACAATTTCAGCATGCTAGCAATAATGAGCTATGGGTAATTAGTTGAAACCACTTGTGGTGCCCCTTATTGACCATTTTAAATGACATGTTGGTATCTACAGACTTTTTATGATGATTCCAAGGAATGTTGGGCAATTATGTGGTTTGCCATAATTAATTAATCGTGGTCAAAGGTTCATGTGAGTGAGTTTGTTTATAGCACATTTGTGTATCTCAGTCTCTTGAAGCTGTATACTGACATTGGCGCAAATAAAACCAATAATTTAAAAAAGCCTTAGGGAAAAAGTGGTTTTGTATATAAAACAAAATGGTAGTGAATAAAAATGGCTGACATGGATAGTCCCAATGGCAACGTTGTAGATCCAGGGGGTATACGGAGGAAGCTTAACGTACTCAGAGTTTCTTTGCTTTAGCTGGCTTCCCAAAACCTAACAACTGCAATCTGTCAGGGCGGGCGAGGAAATGGACCCAAGCGCAGAGTGCAGGGAAAAACACAAAACTCCAAAATGGTGGGAGAACAAAAGACTTTACTCAAATCCAGGAAAAAGGGAACAGAAAGCCTCGCAGGGCAGCAAACACAAACACAAAAAACTTCTAAAAGCAGGAAACCAGAAAATACAAAAATCCAAGGGCACGTAGGAAACAGAACAGGGGCAGGAACACACAAGGCAGAAAAACGCTCGGAGGCACGATCAAACAAACTAACTTCAACAAGCAGGCAAGTAAGCAGGCACGCAACAAACAACAGGCAACAGGCAAAGCAGGCAACAAGCAACAGGCAAGGATCCAGCACCTGAGTCAGGGAGAAGGGAGACTTAAATAGACACGACGCAGACGAGACACAGGAGGGCACAATGAACAATCAGGCCACAGAGAGGGAAGGGAACATGAGACAATCAGCAACCAATAATAGGATGATTGAAAACAATAAAACAATTAAACAGGACACAAAACAGAGGTGCCGCCATCTGGCGGCCCAACCAGGAAAAACAGAGGGAAAAACACAGAACCCTGACACAATCGGGCTTAGCCGGTTTCACAAAGGTGGTTATCAACTTGCTAAGTGAACATGGGCTTCGTTAATCTAGCTTTGTGTGCATTCCCATAAAAGTGGTGGTGTCTGCAAAAATTAGACTACAGTAGTACAGAACTGATGATACTTGAGCACTGTATTTATCACCAGGGGGAAAAAATACTGATGGACAGACATAATGGACGGATATGAAGAACATCATCATGTCAAAAAGTAATGGCATCATCGCCAACAAAGCCAGGGATGAGGGCTTGCAAAAAAATGGGTAATTGTGTAAATTGATTTTAGTTAATAGCTTATTTACCTTAATCTACACTCTCACTAGTTGTCCCACAGTTTATTTCTAATGTGACAGTCCGCAGTGGTGGAATAACAGCAAGGCAGGAGGTTGGCATTCGTTCACTGAGGTTGAGGTGGAAAACTCTACTTCTTGACCAGGTAAAATCCATCCATGCAATGCCGTACAGGTGTAGCTTAGCACAAATATAATTTTATGCTCACTCATCACATGCTCTGGATTTTTCCAAGGCCGTGACGCTCTACCATGCTCCACAATGTGGTGTCATAACCAAATGAGCCATCTAGTAGCCCTGAGTAGCAGTGTTTTGTAAATAAAGTGTGTATGTTGTACAAAATGTTGTAAGGTGCTATACAGGTCTTTTAAATAAAAATTTGTTGCAGTTTTATACAGCAGTAAATGTAATTAGTTCTTGATGCACCTTAAACCATGGCTATTCCATAAACAGCCTATCAAGGCCTAATTAGGCCACAAAACAATTAGGTAAAGATCCCTGCCTTAGACGATAGGGAAATGTCTCATTTTGGCTCATGTGCATGTGTCTGAAACATCTATTCCAAGCAAACATGCAGTCAGGACAGAAGCTCCATACAGGTTGATGAATGGATTACAGCAGGATTACAGAAGTTTTTTTGGTTTTAAAATTCAAGTGAAAATATTCTGGTTCTGTCTATACAGGGGACATGATAACATGCTGTTTGAAAGAGGCTCTGTGATCACTGTCTGTGTGAGGTAAACTAATTACATTGCTGGGAAATGTTACATGCAGATTCAGAAAAGGTTGAAGTTATAGTTATTTATTCACATGCAGCATAGATATGCATGGATGAATTTCCACTTTCTTAAAAGATAATAACTTCTAAGAATCTGAAAGGAGAGCAACTTTTCTATGACTGAAAATCTGCTGTTGTTGCACCTATTTCTCTGTCTGGGGAACTGACATAAATGTAGCAATGTATAGACCCATAATTATTTTGCCGATATTATCCAAGCTTGCAGAAAAGATGGCAACCACATATCGATTTCCTGAATTCTGGACATGCCTCACTTCATCCAATGCAATCTGGGTTTAGAAAAATATAATTTAACTGAAACTACCAATTGCTATTTCATTGTGCAAATAATCGAAGCTTGACAAATGGAGATGTTAGAGCTTTATTTTTAAATTTAAGAAAAACATTAAATTCTATAAAAGATAATGTTCTTTGTGTCTTTCACTTTTTGGGTGTGCAGTAACTCCATTTTAAGTAATCCATCGATAATACTCAAGTAAAATAATCAAAAAGGTAGGTAACAATTGATACGGTAAGTCATGATGTCGCTCCTCCTCCAATGAAATAATTCACATCAGTGTGTTCAGACAATATAAGAAATCAACAACCTCTACCTGAGGGGACTGTATGTTGCCTGCATCACAGATCAGCTGAATTTGGTAGACCAGTCTTTTTGATCAGAGGAATAAATATGAAACACTTAGCAATGTGAGATATGGTTTTTTTTCATAAGATCTTCAGGCCCACAAACCAAGAACAGGTTTCAATAACCAGAGTACATCAGTTTGCAGGCCATAATCTCAAGGTTCCATAAGCCAAATACTAGTCAAATAGTCAAATACTGCCACTAACTGCTGCTAACTTGCCCCATCCCAGAACTTTTTGGTAATTTGTATTTGTCCTAATACTGTAGCTTATTCTTCTGCCTATTTGGCTTTGCAGAGGTTAGGCTTGAATAGTGTTCACTGTGTGAACTAAACAGTGTTCTTGGCTAGAAATAGCTGTACAAAATAAGTATTGTACCTTATCGAACCTGTGTTTAGTAGTTGTCTATGACCATGAAATGCACTTTTTGTACGTCGCTTTGGATAAAAGCGTCTGCCAAATAAATGTAATGTAATGTAATGTAACTACAGGGTCATGTGCTCTGCCTCCTGCTGATTTGACGTATGCATTTCATAAGTGAACCTGCAATTTACTGCCATTCTATCCTCCAGGTCAAGCTAAATGAAAAATCAAAGATTGAAAAAACAAAGACAAATACATACAGACAAGCACATTTAATGTACAAAAGGTTTATGTTTTTATACCACAGCAAAAGCTACAACAACTGGAACAGAGCAATTTAAATTACTGAGATGAACTGTATCCTTCACCTTGGTGTTGTATACAGTATAAAATGATACATTTCTACTATTTGATATGGGAACATATTTTATAATACAAGCGCAAATCCGCAATAGCTGCGACCGCATACGCGCATGCATCCATGTGCGCATGCATCCACGCACACACCCTCACACAAACACATGACCTCTTCTTTGGCTCAAGACCAACCTTTCCACAAAATCTTGTGCAAATCTGTGAATCCATTCGGGAGTTATGCGCCTTTTTGTGATAGGCCATGCCTATCGCCATGCCCCCTCTTGGTCAATCGGCCTGAAAGTTACTCAGCTGCTACGGGGTGGGACGCTTTTGTGGACCAACTGACCAACCGACTGACCGACAGACAGAGCTATAGAGCTGCGGTCACAGCTAAAAAATGTCTGCTTGTTTTATGCATCCAGATCAAACATAAAGTTAGTAGTGACTGTGATTATGTAACAATAATATTTCTTATTCATTGTCCAATATGCCTGCATAAATAAACAAAATATGAGTGTCTACGATGAGTGAAACATTGCATAATATACCTTTCTATGCAGTTATAAAACTCAAGCTTGCATAAGACATGTATAACCTTTGAGAGAACTGAATATGTTGCTCTGAATTTATGCCCTTCCAGAAAAAAGCTGAACAAGATGTCGATCTGAACTTTCTGCACTGCATTGTGTAATGGTCAGGTCTGGCAATGCAGTCAATGTTGCACTCATGTTGTTCTGTGATGCATCAATTATCACAATTTTATTGCCATACTGTAAGCTCCTTTCCAAATCATTATTTGCAGACAATTGTCCTAATTCCTTACTGTTGTGAGTCCACATAATTGCCTTAGACACGTTCTGCTTTTCCTGGGATCGTACAACTGCCTGGGGGACATATGCATATAATAAATCATCCAGGGAAAATCTGACAGCCTCTAATCTTCTGGGGCTCGAGGTTTGTAGATGAAATAAATAAACTCTGACAATTACTCTGTGATGCCTCTGTTGAGGCAAACGAAAAACAAATGCCCTGAACCAAATCAAAGAATTCTGCTTCTTTTTTGCTGGCTAAAATATAGAGGAAACATGGCAAACTTGTGTAAAATCAGTGTCAGAGAAAGAGCAAATCTCTTCACACACTCATTCTGTGGGAGAGGGAGGACTCTGGACCCACCAGAACATATTGTTAAATTCCAGAGTAATAAAAGCTGAAAACTGCAACCAACGAGAAAGTGAGTCAGACCATCTTGAACACAAAGTTATATTAGCCTGAATGAGGACAGCAACAGCACTCAATTTCACTAGATATCCTCCTGAGACATGGAAGAAAAAAAGTTGTTAATTCTTTTACATTTTGTCTTAAATGACAAAAACATGTTGCTGTACAAACATTTTCAAAGTAACATTTATTTTATTTTTATACAGGGTACAATATTTTTATGCAGGGGACGAAAATTAATTTCTGGGTCTTAGGAGGATATTCAATTATTTGCTATGGGGGTTGTTGGGTGGCTCATCCTGTTAAGCCCCACAGGGCGAGACAAAAGCTGGGAGAAAAAAACGAAAAAACAAACATCACTCGATATGGCCAACTAGATATGGCCATCTCCTGGCACCTGCACAGCAGATACAGCATATAGATGTACATGTAGACAACATATGCTGAAGATCATGCAACCTGCCCTGAGACACCAAAGTACCCTTTTGGCTGAGGCTATTCTTTTTTTTTTTTTTAAACCACAGGAGCCCTTTGCGATTACAACAGTTTGTACATCACCTCATCCCCCCCTCCCCCCGCCTGTCCGTGATCACAATACCTTCCAAAAAGGCCTGTCCGAATTTTCGACAAAAATGGGCCCACTGATCAAAAAACGATTCTACATCCACCGAAGAGCAAAAATAACAAATACAACTACATATTGGTGACACAGATTATAGTTAATCCTATGATAAAATAACATAATTTCCATCCTGTACGGCTGGTCTGCCCAACCCTGTTCCTACCATCCTGTAAGTTTCTACTCCATAACAATCATAACAAAGCACACCTCATTCAACTACAGGTCTTGTTGAGCTGCTAATTAGTAGAATCAGGTGTGCCAAATTAGGGTTGAAATGAGAACCTACATGACAACAATTTTTTTTGTTTTTCCCCCATATATCGTTTGTTGACTGCTGTTTGCTTGCCTGTGTTTTCATGTGCCTATGTTTAGTTTGTTATTATTAATATATTTTGTGCTTTGAACATGCTTTTATCTTCTAGCCCACCTCCCCTTCCCTTAAGTGGCTTTTGTTGCTTGTTGGGCCGCCATTGTAAATAAGAATTTGTTCTTAATGACTTGCCTGGTGAAATAAAGGTGAACACATCTCCAGGAACAGGGTTGGGTTGCCCTGCTGTAGGGATTGAACACTGGTTTTTTATGCTCTCAGGCTGGGAGTAGTGGTGTGAGTGCGTACACTTGCATACCAGAAAATGTTACAAAGCAAAGATATGAGACAGTATGGCTGTCCCCTCAGGTCCTTGCTGGAACATTCCTCAGAAAGCCTCATGGATTTTTGGCCTCGCATAGCATTAATGCAGAGAAGAAATGCTGTATTACAAGAAACAAAATTAATCCATTATCTGCTTTCATATTTGAAATTTTACAGCACAGTGAATGTCCTAGCAAAGGAGTATGGTTGGAATATCCAGGATCAGGTTAACCAAAGGAAATTCAGTTCTACAGCTTCTGTACCACAGAATTACTGAACATTGTCTGGTCAAAATCGTGAAAATGTCATATATGGCGATTTGTCCTTTTGCTTTCTTCGAGGACAGGCAAATTTTGCCTTTAAGGACTTTACTTTGTCAAAGTTTCTTTAAAAAAATTTATGGAGAATTCTCGGTACACAAAATAATCGCAGTTGAACTTTTATTGGAGTTACAAAATGAATGCCAGATTCATAAAATATGTTTTTAGAAAGACTATTGTCAAAGTGCACAGACACAGCATTTCAGTTCTAGTGGGACATAAATAATTCCACAGTAAAAAGCCAACTCATAAAACCCGCCGATAAATTACATTTATGTGAGACAAAGTCACTGGCATGAAAACCTTAGTGCGAGATCTAATGAAGTAGTGTTTCTCATTAACATTCCCACCAACTATAAACACAGAGGAGCTAATGACCTATACATGCACATGGGATGTTTTAAGCACAGTGGAGCTTCTCAGTAGAAACAAATCCATGTTTAGTGACTAGCCTTTTTGTTAAAAGGTCTGGTGTCAGTAACTCTGAGAACAAAAAGATGCTTTCTGACAAACTCCCACCACCCCCTTTTTGATTCACTTTATTGGCACATATTCTAGAAACTATGAAGACAATTGAGAATAGATTTTTAGTTTAATTTAGTTTATTTGACAAAATTAAAACACATGTATCAAAAGACTTGCATGTGAAGAAATTGTCAAGGATAACATGAAAAAGTCCTGGACTTATTTCCATCGTGGTCCTTGATGTTCCATCAGCCATAGCAAGATAATATCAACCAAGATGATGTCAACCATAGTCATCCTAGTGGTAGCATGTTTCCAACACAAATTCAAATTCTGGCATCATTTGTAAAGGTCATGGATTGACATTCACTCAATATTCACCGGCATTCACTGGCTGGAGTTAACAGATGTCTGTGACACAAAGGGGCTATTTTAAAACTATTGTAAATAACTGCTAATTCACTTACTTCATAATGGTTACCCAACACATCAACATTGTTGGTGGCCATTGATCTATTTTATGCCCTACAGGCCACACAGTACTGAAGGAGAGCCAGCACAGATAGAAGGATAGACTGCAGCTTCCTGAGTGGTTGGGAGGAACTGAATCAAGTGCGGCTCTTTTAAACCCACAAAATTTCTGGTGGATTCAGTCCTGTTGCTATGGAATCCCTGTCACAGTTGACAGTATACTTACCGGTTCTTGAGAAAGACACTGTAGGCCCTGCCTGTGGTTGTGGCAAGTATCTATCAACTGCACTACTCTGAAACCTCTCACTGAGATTATGAAAAATACAGGGTATATAGAGGTAACTGGCCCTTCTGCTGTTTCTTTAGGCTCTCATAGCTAAATATGTTTCAAATAAATGGTGTCTTACAGGCAACACACAGATTTAATTTTTCATTTGTTTTGTGTCTGGATGTGAATGTTTTTACTGTTTTTGTGGTATGCCTCATGACTGTAAAGGCATATTGAATATAAGTTACTGCAAGGTTTTTGTTATTACATTATAACATGATACTTCTTTTTTGTACATTTTATATTACTCTTAAAATGTTTTTCATTCAATCTAAAATGATGATTGACACTTGAGTTTAGAAACAATGAAATTGGAAATGTATCCCAATTAGAGACTTATTTGCTGAGTCAGACATGAAACAAAGATATTTCCACATCACCTAGAAGGTAGAGCTCAATCAAACTCATGGTTTTGAATTAACTGACAAGACAAGAAAACAACGTGCCTAATTATAAATACTGGCCTCTGGTTGCTATGTGGGCCACTGTCCACACAGGCAATTAGGTTGGTCATTTTGATGATATGCAACCAGGTCTTAACCTGTGCTTTGTTCAGGAGGCAGCTTGCCGTACGCCTAACACTAAGTTCACTCAATGCAGATTGTAAAATCTGCAAAACTCCTTGAGATGTGTTTTTGCATTTAGAATGTGTGCCTGAGGTGCTATAAGATTGCCATTGCTGTAACCTGAAGTATGTGATATATTTAAGAACACTATTAAACGCAAGAGTCCATTTTACTCTTGGGTTTAACCATTTCATCTGTTCAAATATTCAGTAGTTCTAACATTTAAGTTGAACTCATGTTAATTATTTTTGATTGTGCTATAATTTCTTATTGCTTTTTTGTTGTTGAAAAGTTTAGACTATTCAATTAATTCAAAATGGAATTTCACGTTTTACAGTGAGCCTGTGTCACACGTTGCCCAGTGAACAGTCGGAGACATTCAACATAACACAGCCTCCTTTCGTGAACCAGTTTCAAACATTTATCTAATCTCAAATGCAGTCCTTGAACGCATCCTTGGTACCACAGTGTTTTTAGCGGCATTCATACCAAGGCCTGGAAAACGGAGCCATGGGAAAACAGGCATTTTTAATTGCGCTCATCTTGGAAAAGCCTGGCAGCTGCAACAGACTCATGTCTCTGTGCAGTTGTGGCTGTCTTGACTCTGGGCTGTTGCTACGGCAAATTCAAAACTTTGCGCCGTCGAGCAGGCTGTTTTTAGGATATGACACGCTGCTTTCTGACCAGAGATCTGGATCTTCCTTTTAAGCCAAGTAGTGTATGGGAAGCCTCGCCCTCAGGAAACAATACCGTCAGCCAAACGACAGAACGTTGACAGTCAGACCTCAGAACGAGTTGAAAGGACACTGAAAATCTCACCACCACCACTTAGTTGCACAAGTAAGACCTTAACAGCTCCAGTTGCGTTGAGTTTACCCCATGAACGCCTTTTCTCAGAATTGCTACTTAGTTTGTTTTTTAAACTCTACTTAGAGTGTGGGAGATGGATTAACACAGAATATTATAACTTCTGCAGAGTGCTCCTTGTTGCACAATTTTCAGGCTTCAGTTTTACGTATCTGTTTGTTTGTTTGTTTGATCGTGGGAAGCCGCAAGCGAGCGAGAATGCCAGAGCTCAAGCGGTCTCTCGCTGCCAAGCCAAACCAGTGAGGCTTAATTGCAGTGGGGTTTCCACTTGTAAAACACTGCTTGGCTGGCAACTGAAATTATTTTTCAAAACACAAACCTCATGAGCTAAATGTTCTCAGCTACACAATGAGTAGATGCACTTATGGCTTGAACTGCCATTTGCAGAAACACATGTCTGTGTGTGTCACCAGCACTGATTTTAACGCTGACTCAAATGATGAGTCAGCATGTACAGAAGAAGGACCAGAAATCTCTTGTAAAATGTTTTGGCAAAAACACACACACACACACACACAGCAATAAATTGCGCCACACAATAAAAATAAATTATATTCAAGCAGAAGAACAGTTTACGGATCCTTAAGTAGAAAGAATACCCATGTTCATGAAGACCATAGTTAGTAATCTTTTGCACTTTTCAAGTAAAATTGACAACCAAAGTGAGGCTGTACATGCCCAATTCCCTCCCATATTTAGAATGTCCAATTGTCTGCAACTGCAGCCACATTCGTGCACAAACCCCAATGCTGATTCAGGACAGTGCTCATATCCATGGTTCTCATCTGAAACGTGGTGTCATCAAGTCCTTTTCACACAGCTAAGCTTGCATACAGTGGAGCTGGAGGAAGATCTTTCATATGCGGCTGTGACATGCAGAGTGTGGACATCCAAACAACCAACAGTGGTCTCTAACAGAGATGAAACGCGGACCCCTAACCTACTGAACCCACCCAATCACCAATTGCATGTTGCACTATGGGGCTACCGGCCACAGTCGCCACTGGCTCGGTCTGGATTCTTTCTGAGACCATGGGACTTATCCATGAACCACAATGTGGTGCCTTAACTGAATGAGTCACCCAGCAACCCCAGAATTAGTAAACTTTAAATGATTTAGAAGTTTCACCCTCAGTAATTGGATGATACCGCAACGAGCGACTTACTGAGGAGGCATTATAAGTATTTTGCCTCTGCACAGGTAAGGCAAGGCAGCCAATTATGAAACTGGATATATCATGGAATCCAATTAGGCACAACAGCAGGATTAGAACTTCCAGGCATCTAGTTAAAAGGGAAGCTCAATAACCACTAAGCATTATGATGACTGAAAGTAACCTTTACACTTATAAGTTCTCACTCTGAAGAGAACGACAAGCTCAATTATGCTTCCATCATTACGAGCAGCGGCATTAATCACAGAAAGTACCTGAAGGCTGCTCTGAGCTGATGCTGTTTATACGGCAGACGTTTTTTTATGATAATCATGTGTAATTCAACAACTGTTCTGTAGTGCTCTCAGTACAGAACTTATTAATTAAAATTCTGCATTTTACTGTGCTGATGTTAATGAGAAATGAGTCATTTCACTGAAGCACTTAAGGAGATCTGGGTGATGTAACAGCTATTTAATCACAAACCGTGACTGCCAAATGCTATAATTTTAACCCAAATATTTTAATACAAACAGTAAAATGGCAAGTGGCAATCTCAACTCCTGGTAGTTTCCCAAGAGTGATTCCAACTATTGAATAGGCATAAGGGAGGAATGACAGGAAAATAACTTGCTGAGAGGTACTTTGGAGAGTATCTGTCTGACTCTGCAGCAATTGATTTATTCATTGGTTTTCACTGTGCTGTTCATAAAAGCCTTGGGGAAGAGATGGATAGTGAGGACTGCTGTTACTCTTCGTACCGCTCCCTAGTGGACCACCAAGGACAGGCAGATGATCTTGGCACCGTTGCCTGAAATTTGGTGCCGCTGCTGCATGTTAACTGTAATTGCTTGGAGCTGACCAGTAGCCGCCCCAGAGCTATGGCACATTTGGGTTGCACCACATTACAGAGACAGCCATGTTAGCTGTGTGCTGGAAGTTACAGACTGGCTGGGTGCCTCACACCAACAGAGAGGCCTTGGGCTCCAGGTCTTAAAAAAGAATATGTGTCTTGCCCCAAAAGTGCCATATCCCCAGGCGTTCCCAGAGTCCTTTGCCACAGAGGCTGCCTTTCAAGCAGGTCCATCCGGGTGAGCCATCTTGCCACGTTCATGATGCCTGTCTATACCCTGATCCCTGATGTCGGCCTTACGTGCACCTTGGTGTCTTTTAATCGGCCTGTTTAAAAGATTAATGGCAAAAAAGACTTAGTTTGGCTTTTGGGTAAAGAAAAGTAGTCAAAAAGCATAAGTTTAATCAGTGCCAGCGGTTTATAGGGAGATTGCAGTTTTATATAAACAGTGTGTTCTCATATGGCAAGATCTGTGGTCATAAAACTTCTTGCAATGCAGACGCACATTGCTTTGTGGTTTTGTGATGAAAAACATTTCTCATGTAATTTCTTCATTAGACTCTGTAAGGATGTAGTGAATTATGCAAGCATTCACAGCTTAGAAGCCCTGGCACATACCATATAAATTTTAGACATAAAGGATGGAAAACTGTGCACACGGGCTTGAATATTGCCCATGGAAGCTAAACACTGCATACCTGAGAAGGATTTTCCTGAAGGGGCGTATCCTACTGGCCAAACACAGCCAGGTACAAATTAATCACAGTTACTGAAGGGGATGGCAATCTGTCAAGAAGAACTGTATCTCTTGAGTCCAGTTAGAAGAGGCATGTTGAACAGTACAATATACCACTTTGCACCACATTAGTGCTCGTTCGCAAAATGTAGAACTTAACAGTTACTCTATCTTAACCACAGTGGATTTGAATATAGTTCTGCTAGACGGTCATGAAACGTCTTTTTCATAATTCAATAAGGATCAAGTCTATCGCAGGATGAATTGGCATCTCAGAGATTTATTTTTTGTGTTGTAATGGAATGAAGTACAAATGTTTTGTTTGGCCGAAGGGCTTCATTTGTCATCATCGTACGCTGTGTGTGAGATTGGCTTCGAAAGCGTTGGTCTAACGCCTAATGCGTTCGTGTTGGCGTGCGTGCGCTCCGTAGAGTGGGCGCCAGATGTCTCCGGGGTTACCGACGACAGAAAAGAGCAGTTGCTCCCGAGGGGCCCGACACTCCAAAACTGCGGGTGCCGCGCACACAAACGGGCCCTTGTTAATGAGTCACAAAGTCACTTCAAAACAAAATTACACCCGTTTAAACTCCTCTGACATGTCTCTCGGAACCATGGCGAAAAAAAAGCCCTTACACCTTCAATTTATAGCAGAGGGAAAAGTGCCATGACTGAAGAGCTACACATGCTAGCTATTAAGAAAATGCCTTTTCTCTCCGAAAAAAAGAGATCAATGTGCAAATCTTAAGAGGGAAAACATTTCTAGTCAATGTGCTTATATAGTCAGGGACGTGGATGCAGGAGATTCTACCCATGAAAACTGTGAGCTTTCTCAGTAAAGCTGCCAGTGTTTAGGCTACTCAGCATTTGTATATGAGCTTGGCTTGTCCATGCTGCGGTTTTGCAGGCGGTACGACAAATCTGACAGTATATACCACTTTACTAGACAGTGGAACCAGATAATCTGGCCTACATCATACTTCCATTAATACCCATGACTCTTAAAATGTTCCATGTACTATTGACTTTTTTCGAAACTAAGATTGGGTGATGGAAAAGATATATCAATCTGTCAGTGAGTTCAGCCTCAGATTACAGAATTACTGCTCTAACTGCTAAGCATTTAAATAGCATTTTCTGGTGGGGGAAATATCAGAGTCATCATTAAGTCAGAGAATCTATGCCACCATGATTGTGAACTTGGATGACCTGTGAGTTTGTGTGTGTGTGTGTGTGTGACAAAGACAGACAGTCTATGGGGACCTGTGGGTATACAGTAGATGACACTGTGTTGTTCCGAGTTATTTTTGCTATATTTTGCAGCTATAACCTTGTAAATAACTTGTAAATACCACCATTTTGAACAGCAGTAAAACACCAAATTCTATCACGCTCATGGTCCTGAACCTTGTAGGCCACACAGCATCAGAAGGCATTTTTGAAAACTGAGTGTGGACTTAAGATAGGCTCTGCCTAGGATATTAAATCTGAAGAGCTTAAGACTGGAAAAATGCAGCGTGAAATGCGACATAAATGGAAAAACTCAATGACAATTCATAAATGTGTCTTACACTGATAAAAGGCGCCAACATAAAAATGAACAAGGCTTATTGACCGGACAATTTAAGTTTAAAATACGCTCATTTTCTGAGGGAAAGAAGGAAATGCAGGCTTACAGCTGTGCTTTTAAAATACCTTATTGATTATTGTAGCCTGCGATAGGCAGCCAGGCCAGTTGCTCAAGCTTCTGCTTGAACTCAAGGATAATGCATTCCGTCCGGTGGTTTTTAGCTCCCAGGCCCATCATGGAATGCAGAGCAGAGGACTCGCGTGTCCGCAGAGTCCCGTTTCTGTAAGTCGCAACTTATCCTGGGCTGCACGTGGCTGACGAGAGAAGCAACCAATATGTAATTCTCTTCTATATAAAAAAAGCCACTGAGGTCTGAATAAGTAACGGTCATGACTCATTCGCGGATTTACAAGCGATAGATGCAATTTCAATGAAAAAAACACCCGGAGGAGGTGAAATCGGGTCGCACGTGAATCCGACTCTTGCGCACGCACGTTGCCGGCCCATCTGCGTGGCGAACCTCCGCACCTCCGCCTCACTTTGTAATTCGCCGAGCTTCAGACGTGTCCCAGCCAACGCGTGCTTAGGAACACGCCAGACGCGTTTGATCACGCTGTACGGAACGTACCACGAGATGGCACGGCCCCCGCAGCTTGTTTGATTTCCACGGCCTTTTCCCCTCCCGCTGAGTTTCAAACGAAAATTGAATGGGACTGTTTTTTTTTTTTTTTTTTTTTTTTTTACATCTGGTACAGTAAAGTTCTGAGCTGAAATCATGCAGATATTGTAAAGGGTTACATTTCTCTCCTGGCTTTTTTCATTCATTATAACAAACTGCGTTTTAGTCCGGTTCGTGAGTGTACGCTTAATTGCCGTTCTTGAACTAGCGCAATGATGCGGCGGCCTAGTGAAATGAATAACAGCCCATAACCGTAAATTAAGATTGCGAATGGTTTTTCAAAGTTTGCCACATATTTGGTGCTGTGGGTCTTTTGTGTGCATTACAGTCTTTTCGTCTCTATGTACGACAGTATGTATCCAGGCAACTAAACAAATATTTTATGTGCCAAGCGGCTTGGAAACGCACATTTCTTTTCTTGCTCTAAAAGAAAAAATATAAACTGTGCAATAATTTCAAAAGGATATAAAGGATTTAGGTATTCAGTCAAAAATGCTTTTTTAAATTGACAAACTGATAGCTTTGATGTGTCATTGCATTCGCATTATGAAGAAAAGAGGAGAACAGGCCGTATGTATTAAGCTTACATGTTTCACATTTATGAGTTGGCTCAGCAGCCTTTCTATATAACTCAAGGCTTGGTTTAACGGATCCATACAATGAAGTCAAAGACAAAATAATAGTTTCAGAAGTTTAATGTTACAAGTTAATGAAAACAAAGGCCATTTCATATTTACAATGAATTAAGGATTTTTAAAAAATACACAAAGAAAATTTCTGGGACTCAAAAATCTGGAGTTAGACAAAAAGTGTAAAAGTGTCAGACTTCTGGAGTTTATTTTCAGACCGGTACTCCAGCTTGTGTTCAGGGTTCATCCTTCGTGCTGTATTATTTTGGGAGGAGGATAGTGTGATTGATTCCAGCCCAATGACAAGTCAACAGGGAGGAAGGCATGGTGCTGCAGTGGCTAGAATTGTTACCTCACAGCAGAAGAATCACAGGTTCTGGGGCATTCTGTGTGGCGTTTGCATGCTCTTCCTGTGTACGTGTGGCTTTCCTCCAGGTATTTTGGTTTAATCCCACTGTCCAGAGATTTGCTGGTTAGGCCGATTGGAGACTCATAGGTATGAAATTACCCATAGGTATGAGTCTGTGAGGAAGGTCTGTATGGAAGTAATTTATCTCCCACAAAAGTTCTGTTTCAACTCTGGGAGAGAGTGAAAGGATCAGCTCCCAGAAAAGTTAGTTTAACTCTGGGCTAGAGTCTATTAAATGGACATGCATATACACTCAAACAGCAAGTTTATTTCAAAGACCAAAATTTGCTGTGCAAGGTAATTGAGAAAAGGCCAAAATTCCACAAATCAAATAAATCCTTTCGAGAAATCCACTCTGTTTCAATTACACAATTAGCGTAAAGTTACACTGACAACCTGTGACTAATAATAGCAACTAGCTGCTGATAATGAATTTTCAAAAATGCATTGAAAAAAAAGGAAAAAATTTGAAAGCTCTCTGACGCAGTGAAATACCCTACAGTCAGGAATTAAATTCTGCCTGCACTATTGTCGACTGTAGCAGAGTGCCATAGGGTGACACACAGCTAGCCAGAGTGACTCTTCGAATGCCGAATGTTTACACAGCTCAGCTTGTGACGTGCCACAAAGACACCATCATAATGAGACTATACAAATTGATTTTTAATACCTTAATAACCATATACTTAATAATGAATACTTTCATTTTGTGCATATGCATATCCTGTTAATACTGTATATAAATCCTATGCATAAATAGGTATACATTTGCTAAATAGAAATTAATTGTTTTCAAGAACTACCCAGAGCTGCCTGGAAAGACCTTTCCGGAACCCACCTTCCACTCCCTTAGATAAGAAGGCCTCATATTCACTGATGAATGTGAACCTCTCGTAAGCCTGCTGCTTTTCCGAGCAGCACTCATGACATTTGTTTAATCCCCCAGGCATGTGGCAGTGTGTGGCAGAGGCCTCAGTGTGTAAGTACATGTCTTGCGGTTTAAGCTGGTTTAATATAGGAAGACAGTGGTACCAGCGGCTGCCCCACTGAAGTTGCTCTTGGCAGTTTGTTTTCGACAGTGGGTTACTTCATTTCATGATTCAATAATAAAAAAATTTAAAAAATACATTTGGTGTACAGATATAGAGTCCAAATTATCTTTAGCTTAGTAAAGCGCTTGGCAAAGAGGAAGGAACAAAATAAAGTGGCATATGCAATTTCATTTGGTCTGTCTTGGCTGTTTCGTAAAATGGAACCGAGCTGATGATTAAATTCACCGGGACCAGATGTAGAAGAAATTTAATCAAATGATCTTGTCCCCAATTCACAATGTAATGAATATTCTTTCTTGGTGCATGCCAAAGTGAGATGTTTGTAAAGTAGTCGACTGTGAAATGTACACAGCTCACAGTGCTTTACTCTGATTAAAAAATGTCTTTGATTCATATCTGTGATGTGGAGAAGTGCACTTAGATACCCCTAAATCATCAATTTTTATGAAATTTCTATGTAAATCTGTGGCCCCTCTGGGCTTTATTATAATAGAGGTATCTATATGTGGTTATATATCATTACATAATAGACAAATCAACTTTAATGTTCTTGTCAGTGAAATAACAGGTGTAAAAGAGATATCATTACAAAGCAATCTACTTAATTTTAAGGATTAATAGAAAATTAACTTCTGTATGTTAGGTAATTTATTTCTAGTTAATGTAAGAGCATCTATGTAATTCATTGCTTTTTCCCACTCTTATCCAGTCACAAATGTTCTTACTGTAGATATTTAGACCGTTGTCAAATTTAGACTTCAGCTTGGCAAATTAGGTTTGTACTTGAGTGATAGGTGCACCTCTGGTGAAATAATCAGCACTATCAGTTGTATGGTACCCACTATATTGTGTTTTCTCTATATGTTGCTAAAAATATGAGGCTGCAAGGCTGAAAAGAGCCAAAATCAATAACCAAACAGTATTCTTGACAACACTCGGGCCAATCAATCCACAACCTCTCATTAGCAGTTTGACAAATGAAAATATACTCGACTGGAGTAGTTTTTTTCCCCGGCCCACACCCAGCACTGAATTATGATTGCATATTTAAACAGTGAGGCATTGACTGTATATTATTCTTATCCACAGCGCGTTTCATTTTGTGTTATCTGTTGCCACCTTATACCGCAGATTGGTGCTGGCTTCAGACATGTGGAAACGGTTGAAGTAAACTCGTCCTAAATGAGGACATTTTCTCAAAAGAAGCAACAAAGCTTAAAAGGAGCAAAAACTCTTGTGCTGAAACCCGGGTACCCAGCTTATTTAATGACATACCAATAAAGTACTAACCAGGGCCAGATGACGTGGGAAGAATTATTATGACTTTTTTTTTTTCATTTCATTTTTCAATGGGTAATTTGCGGTTATTTACATATGATAAATGGGTCTTTAACTACTCCCAGACACAGCAGAGGGGCCACAGAGTGCAAGACACTCTTTGTGCCCTTTTCAAAACCCATAATGGCCATGCGAGTTTACACCATTTGATTGATGAGAAATAGCCAAATAAATAGATGCCCGAGTCTTATCATTGCTCTTGGGTGATCGTTCTATTGTGTTCTTATAAGACTAAACAGTGATAATATCTACTGACATATCCACTGCCAGCACAGCGTGAGTGAGCCATGTTTCACACTTCCCTGGATCCTGCAGTGCCTCTGCAGTTGTTGCTCACCGTGGCCTCAAGGTGGCGCTGTGGAATCTCGTTATCAATTCATTGCTTCCTCTAACAAAACTAGCCCTCCCCTGTTTTACCAACCTGGGGAGAGGGCTCACAGCTCTCTCTGCAGGAGAGGACTGCTAAAAAGCGTTGATTATTTAAGTTGATTATTGTGCACTTTTATTCCAGCCTGTAACAGCACCAAAAATAACCATAAAGAACTAAATGAATGTCAAAAGTCAGATTGTGACAGGACAAACTACAGGAGAATGGCCTGAAATAAGCAACACTGGGGCACACTGTGACTGTTAACAGTCGAAAAACGTTGAAATGCCAGTCTACTCTGTTCATTAAACAGTGGCTTTTTCCCTGCCTTCAGTGTGTGCCAGTGTGCCTTATTTTGGGCCAGTCCTTGTGAAGTGTCCGAGTAAGGAGTTTTACTGTAGCTTGACTGTCCTGGCTGTTGAGTTCCTTTCCAGTCCCCTTTTATTTAGCTGGCTTGAAGCGTGTTGGGCAACTTCTTCAATTTTTCTGACAGGATAAACTTTTATCTCAAACATCCTTGAGAAAAAAGTTCATAAAACATGTACTTTAATCGTCCATTAGGTGGCTTACTTGCACAGCGAAACGTCCTCGGATATCCAGAGATAATGTATCATCTGGGGTATGTAAGAAAACAGAACGAGATGTGGCAACATATATCTGAAAGGTCATGAATAGGGCTGCTGCTGTCACAGGAAATTGCTCGCAAAAAACCTAGCCAGCATCATAGAAACCCTTCTCCAGCCAGGTCACATGAGCGAGAACATTCACGCAGCGTCCCTGCTCTCTGGCATTCTTATTGCCGTCTCTGTTGCATGCATGATTTCTGCATTAACATCAAAACAGGGCAAAAAAAATCTCATTGTTTAAAAGAAAGAGACAGGGTACAGAGCGTTCATTGTACAGACACTGTGTACCCCAGGTCTGGTCTGATTCACTTTTGCTGTAATAATGAAATATGTACAGAGCCGAAATACATTTCCTATGTCCGACCTTCAGGGTATTCCTTCGTATTAAAATGCATTTGAGCATGTATGAGCAGGCAGCGTTAGCCACTTAAGGGCGCGCTACTGAATAAGCTATGCGCGGTGGCAGCTAGCGCTTTGACGGTGCTGACAGGACAACGCAGGTATTGCGGCCTTAGCGTCGGCTCCGTATTGGGATCCACTTTGCACGACTGGTTACGTCCACGATGTCAGCCCGGAATTGACTTCGGCTGCATAAATATCGCTCTTCAAACATTAAAAGGGCGGAGTGCCGCTGGAATTATTGGATTGAAAATTAATTCTGGGGGGAGACACACACAAAAATAATGTGGACCTGCCCTAAAAGTGCTGCTTTCTCTGAATGTCATGAATAAGTAAATTTTGACTGTCCTTTTTCTTGAATTTTTCTGTGTCGCTTACTGCTTGTGCTTTTAAGATGCATATTGTGTCATGCATAAAACATTGGCAAACTCCTTTCAACGCGGTGAAAGAGCAATGAATGATTAAAGCAGCACAGATGCACACAGGGAACCTTCTACCTTGTTCTGAAGTCATAGGTAAATAGTCTATATATACTGATCCACAATATATGTCACACCAAAGAATTTAATATCTCTTAATGGACCAGCAGTGCCTGAATCCTTGATCCTTGGCTAGAGTTTGGCAAGGTGAAAACTTGTTTGTGATATTTTCTTCATTTTTTGTTTGCTTTTGCCCCAGAAAATTGAGATATAGTTCTCAATCCTCCTGTGACAAGCTCTTTTTAAATTTCCTTTGCTGCCATTTAGCAGGCACTCTCATCCAGAGTGACAATGCAAGCATGAATGCAAAGATCAGGGATCGAAGTTCAGTAATTCCCTGGAAAGGGAAAGAACAGTCTCAAGAGAGTTAGCAAAAGCGGGACACGCAGGCTGGATTGACGACTTGTCAACTCCCCTATCGAACAGTGAACTAAGTTACACAAACAAGAACAGCCTACCTCAATGACCATTAAACCGTGTCAATCAAATGACAGCAAAGAACCCCAGGCTCTGAAAACAAAACAAAAAATAATTCAGAACTAATAAGATGTTATGTACAAGTGGAAAGGGGTTAGGCGGAGGAGCAAAGACACAGTCTAAAGTCTGCGTGTGAAGATGCTAAATGCTAAACTCAATGCAGTTATGCTTGAATTCAGGGCTTACGCACAGGGGCCAATGACAATTATCGTATTGCTTTACAGCATTTTAGCACTGAAGTGCTCGGGGGGCAATCTAGGAAATTCCAGACAAACAGGCGTCACTGGCAGTCCCGGATCCGGCCAACCGGATCGCCTCGTTCTAGGACGACAGCCACGGAGACAGGGTTGTTCTGGTGCTGGTGGCGGGCCGAAGGGTCGGTTCGTCGTCAGTGGGTGCCCTGTCTTCGGGGGGACGACCACCCTGACCGGTGCCGGCGTTATCGGCTGCCTGCAAACCTTATTAATCCTGAAGCCCCTTTGACATGTACGGATAATTAACTCTGGCCCAGGGCCCGCTCCCATGCTACCCGATACAGGCAGATAACACAGCTTAAAGGAGACACGGCGATGAAGAGGCCAGTCAAGCAGCCCGATGCCCTTTCAGACGGGGGCCGTCTTTGAACTATGACCACCCAGATTTATCATAATCCCACATATTTATATGTGTGGCGGAGGGCCGGGTTCCTGGCTCGTCTCAGGACAGCCAGTCATTGGAAGAGATTGCTCCACGTTTGAAATGTCACAGTGATAACTCATTAGCGACTGGTCTCTAAAACCATTCAGTGCTTTAATGGTCTTCTGTTTACACGATATTGTTGTATGAATTTGACCATGATAGAAATTAAAATGCAGAGCTTTGAGCGGAACAACAAGACAAACAAGCTATACAGAAGGTGCAGACTGCCTTTAATTGCACACTTCATTTGATCAGTTTGTCTACAGCTGATCCCACTAACTTCATATAATAACGTTATTAGCGTACTCTGGTGAGGTGCGTTATGTCATAGCCATCCTGAGCATATGTAATTAACATCAGAAAACTGTGAACTATACAATATTTAAATCGGTGTACTCAGGGTATAGCTCAAAATTCTGCAACTAGTCCAATGCAGTCTCTGTAGGTCCTCTTCCCTATGCAAACCTTTCAGTTTTGAACCCCCGCCTACCCCAGTCCTACCTGCCTTAGGGCCCTGGATAGTCAGTTCCACTATTACCTCCACTACGGCACCCTTAGAGTGTACAGTATTTTATTAATTATATGTTATTATAGTTTCATTATTAGCAGTTTCAGTTTGAATGACGATATCTGCAGTTTGAAAAAGTGGGAAAGTGATTCTGAAGCAGGCACTACCCCCACCTAAGCAGTTCTGTCTGTCTCAAGTACTCAGGTATAGCAGATGTGCCACATGTTAACATTTTAATATCTTGTCTAAAATAAGAAGATAAAATCTTAAATTCTTAATTGACATTTTTTAGCCAATGTTCTAGTTACACTTTTTAGGTGAGTTAATAGTTTTCATATAATGCCATTTTCAGATTTATTTCACAATGTCCATTTATTTTATTTGCACATCAAATGACATACTTTTTTTCTTTAATTTACTGAGCATCTTCAGTTCCATGTAGGTATTCAGTTTCCTTATTATTAATTTCAGTTTCCTTCTCCTGTTAAACAAAGAGATGGCAGTTTTACGCCCCTTGATTGCAGTGACAGCACATCAAATGCATTGAATTTTGACTGCTGTCCTCCTCCCAAAAACTGGCAGCTGAATGGCATAAATCAGGCGAACCTCACAGAGAGGACAGTTACGTTTATGAAAGAGGTCTCAGTGTCACATATGGACCGTGCATTGAAGTACACATGGCTCGTGACACAGCTTATTAAAAATGTGCTGTGGCTGTCTGTGCATTTAGGACTAAAATAAACTCTGAATGTTTCTGTGAATTGTGCTGAAAATTTGATGATAAGTCATTGAAATTGTGGTCAGATTTATATTTGAAAAGAGGAAAGATTACAAGGGAAAAGCCTGCGGCTATTGATTTGGACATATATAACGAGAGCTGTTTAAAACATTGAACTAACCAATTTGTTTTGGATGTGTCCTCCGCATGACATAGCCCGGGTGCCTGTATGTGTGCAGAAAGCTGTAGGAAACTAATCGTGATGCTGAACACAAACAGACATTTATATAGCTCTTGATTGTAATGACAGCATACTGACTCCAGTCAAATATTGAAGTAGGCTATAGGTCAGGAAACTGAACTTTTTTACCACTTCTTTGACGTGCTGTTATAATGTACCAATTTTGAATTGGTTCTGTAAATATACAGACATAACCAAAATAAAATCCTTAAGAATGTAGACATTGAGAAACAGGCCTTGCTCCACAGAATACACGCTCCAGTGAAATGGATACAGTTCCATAGTGGGTCTGAGAAGTGCACGATTGTGTTCTCTCAGATAAGGTCTGGTGCGAAACCTTATATGAGAGATCTACAGTAGCGAGACAGCAGCAGTCTTGACGCCAGTAATGACATCACTGGACAGTGCGATGAGTGAAGCCACTCTGTACTCCAGTGGATGGAACATAACCTACCTGTGGAACAAATGGACCGCAAATACAGTTTTACAACATACTGAAAATTTCACAGTACAATATACAGTTAAACTAACTTAAGTCTGCATGAGTCCTAGTGGGATGGCATGTACTCCATTGGAGTAAAATGTACTCAGTGTTCAATGTATCAGTGTTCATTTAACAATGAGGGATAGAGTAACCTTGAATACCACGCACAGTTCAGGCTGCTTATTGCACAGTAATAGACTAATTCACTAAAGTATTCCTGCAAACCAAGCGACTGCACAACCATGCCTAAATAGTTAGCGAGTGCCATTCACTAGTGCAACACAGTATATCACATTTTTGCAGCAAACAATTATGTTTCCACCATCAGCTGTCATGACATGTCATGATATTTTCAAAGTGAGGTTCATGCCAAGTTTCATCTTGACCACTGAATTAATTTGAGGTTCTGCCTCATCTCAATTATTTATTTATTTATTTATTTATTAACTCAGAAATGGATCTTTGTATCAGGTTAACTGAATGGACAAATAAAGTATAACACTGGTTTTGTACATATATTTCTGAAGTTGAGCAGTGATGATACAATAATATTAACTGGAAACTTTCAATTGGAAATTTTACAAGGGATTCATTTCAATTTGTCACACAAATAATGGAGCAATATTAACAATGACTAAGAAGACAAACCATTGGAGCACAGACGAAATTGCTGTGAATGACCGGCAAATGGAACTTACTATCTTCCTTCATAGTCTCAGTATAATTAAACAGCCTAGTTAAATTATAGCTGAAAATCCAGGGGGTGGGCTCAATGTAGAAGCAATTCTAACATGCCTACAATGAGGAATAATCTATGGAGGATCCACTCTCTTGCGTGCCACGTTAGTCGTCTCTTGCTCTTGCCACTGTCACGACTGCCATGGTTATTGACAAGTTTACACACTGTGTGGCTTTTAAATGAACTGCACCATTTTACCACCAGGTTTCAGGTCAACATAAAAAGTGATAACTTGTAGTCATCTTTTTAAATAAGACATTCCCTGTATTGAGTCCCATTTACATAAAGATTTGTCATTTTGGCACTGAAATGTGTGGTAGTTGCATATGCTTTCCACCCCCTGCAGGTGCTTTGTGAATTGTATGTATTTTCTTTTTCTGTTACTTGTAACAGGTACAAAAGCATCACAGCCCTTATGTGGGTTCCCCTGAGTGCTTTACTGTGGAGAACTGTCAAGTAATGTATAGTAGCTACAAACAAAAAAATGGAAGAACTGCATCCAAATGTATTTTCAGAAAGCTTATTCAAGTATACGTTGTAGCAAATGTGTGAGTAAAAGCTTTCAGTGCATGTCGAAAAAGCTGAGCGAGGCACCTTCTGTGTCAGGATTGCTAATTGATTTTGTATCATTCCATAATACAAAGAAAGTACATGGGAATCATGCAGGCTTAATGTATGTAGCATAGAAAACATAAATAGCTCTTCTTGGATGAAAAAACCCTAACTTATTTCTAGGCCTTATTAATTATGAAACGTCTTACCTTTTACAGTGTAAATATAAAACTGGGTAAACTAGCATTCGTACCCCTGCCTTTCAATATATGCATGGTGCAAATGGATATATGATTGGCTCTCTAAGCTACAGAAAGGCAAAATAATCGCACCCTTGTTTTGGCTCTTTCTGTCACGTTCTATCGTAGACATTCACATGTTCGCTCATGCAACCAAGCTCCTGTGCTTTCTCCACTTCTGAAGTTAGGCAGCAACCAGAGCCGACTGATAGGCATCAGTCTGTGATATCTGAGTCACTGGAACAAATTTAGTGGGGGGGATAGGTCTGCTATGAGTTTCAAATTGTGACCCTTGTAGGCTCGCTACAAGAGCTTGCCGAGCTAAAGACCAAGTTTCACAGGTATGGGAACTCCTGAAGCTGTTGTTCTGGCTCTAATGGGTCACCTCTTTCTATAGCCACAACACAGGTGCAACAATCACTTGTAAAGATAGCTGAATATCTGTGACAGTCTAGAAATTGGAACTACCGTGAGAATGTAGCTAATTTATGTGACATTCATGGCAACTAAACAATCAGTCAGCAACTGACCGCAAGACTCTCAAAGTTGATTTTAACCAAATTGAAAAATCCTGTAATTGATGGTCATGCGTAACAATTGTACTTCAGTTTCCTGAACCACAGCACGGAGATGGAGACATACAGTCATAAAATCCATCTCTATATGTGACAAAAATTGGATTAATGTGCCCAGTTTCATTACTGCATCAGTTCGATTGGAACATTTTACCATAATAAAAGAGTAAAGGCATTTGCTACCGAGTTGGCCAACAACTGCTGTGGTTTTGGCTGAAACTGATAGGATGGGATTAAGGATTCCAAGTGGGCAATGAGAGCCAGTTGTAGATTAAACTGGTTTAATGTGCCTCAAAAATCATAGAGATGTCCAATCTAATACAAAGTAGTTGAAGTGAAACCTAGGCCTTACTGTTGCCTTATGTGGTTCTGGGTCTGGATCCACTGAATTTTATTAATTTAGGCCTATGTGATAGTGCTTTGATTTACTTAAATGCATGAGCTCATTCCTCAACATAGTTTGATGATCTCAGTGATCAGCCAAATGGATGAAAAAAGTATTTCCACTGAAAAAGTAACACTTGTATTTCTATTTTAGCAGATGTTCTTATCTAGAGTGAGTGACACCGTTTGCATTCTTTACATATATCCAGCAGAATATTTGTTGAAGCATTTCTGATTAAGTGCCATTCTGAAGGACACAGCAGTGGCCCACCTGGAATTCGAACCAACAACCTTGAAGTTAGCATTCTGCTGCTTCACCACCCCAGCTTTGTTGATTGAATCCAAGCCATTTTACGGATCATAGCAGCGGAGCAAATGCTACATACTTAACTGCCAGACCTCACATTTCCTCACATTTCTCCGCAGTCCTCATCCCTCACTGAGATCTGACGCTCGCGTCCCCTCCGGGTGGCTGGTCCCCATTTCCGACTGCAGTCGTCCCAGTTGCCACCTCTGTTCTGGGGTCATGTCGGTGGCATTGTGGGAAACAGCAGGAGGCGAAGCCGCAACAACTAAAAAAAAAACACCAATAATGAGAATAAAGGGGACATGTGACTATTGGAAGCCATCGACAACAGAAAACAACAATTAAAGAGGAAAAATAACGGGCAGGCTTTTCGTGGCCCGGAGTCCACTGTCATGTCTTAGGAATTAGGCAAACATATGCCGGTCTGCTGCTGTTGAAACCGAGACGCCTCGCTCAGCCTGCGGTTTGGGAACATGAAAGCTTTTGTGGGATGAGCGAGAGGACTGGCCTTAATTTAAAACTTCGTAGCCAGGGATTTTGGCAGCACCCACCAGTTGAGGGAGGGGGGCAGTGGAATTTGGTTACATATTCCAAGCGAGGGAGCGCAGCGCCAAACAAACCAGAGTGGCAGTCTGCTGACAAAACCATTCTGCCCGCACACCAGCCCCTCCAATGGGAAGCGGGTGGGCTCCCACATGGCCTCCAGGGAGGTTGTGGGATGGGACGGGACAGGACAGGGGAGGGGCTGGAGGCGGGGCTGGCACAGCTTAGCCAACCACTCTGTCGCCTGCAGCTTCAGAAGCCTAAAGTCACAGTAACCGTCAGGCTGGGAGCCACAGCCTCAGTTTGGCCTGCCTCCTTTTTACACAGTGCTGCCTTTGTCTTTTTTACTGCAGCCAAATATACTATTAAATCTGATATCTGTCATCAAGATGCTACCCAAAGGTCAACTCATGGGAGAATGGGACAAAAATGATCAGGGACATTTAACAAGTCAAAATAATCCCAGCACTGGTGCTTTCACAGGGCTAAACAGAGCATGCTTAGATAGTGGTTTTAGTAATTCAGTGGACTGGAGAAAATCTGTCAATAATTGGAAAAGCTACACAATGTTAATCATCTAAAAACATAGCCAAGACCAAAGCAAGGGTCCCTGATCCTTATTTCACTGAAAAATGTATTGTTTTCCTTTCTGTTCATCTTTCTTTCCCCTGGTCATGGTTGTAGCCTTGCAGACGTAAGAAGAGTAAAATGTTTAAAGTGCATTGCAACAATGGCAAATTGTGTGTATGTTGAATTTCAAAAGATTTTCTAAGATGCAAACAAAGTAAAGTTTTCTCGTCAGATGTGCAACAACCACCTCTCATTTTCTAGCAGAGAATTGTATCTGGAACAGGAGAGAAGGGGGAGCTTTAGTTTTTTATTCTGTAGCTCCCATCGGTGAAATTATTAATTGGGCTCATAATTGGCTCCTCCCATTGTTGTAGACTCTTCAGCAGATGGGTTTGGGTCACATCTGGGCTTGGGGAGCGGTATAAGAAGAAACGCAGAAGGTACAGCAAAGGGCCTTAGCAGAGGTTGTCCTTGGGAATATGATATCTCCTCCGTCACGTGTCAGGCAAGAGACATCTGGCCAGCCTCCGGTCCTCCATAACAAACCCTGGAGTGAAACCCGGCCGCTGGCATAAACACGCGCTCGTTTTGGGCTACAACCATCTCTGGGACACACAATTCAGCTGTTAAGTTGTGGTTGTGATTTATGTGGAAAGCACTTTGAGGCCGCAGCAACATTCTTATTTAGGGCCACCAGAACCCTAGGGCTAGCTCTGCCCGGAGTCGCTCTTTCCTCAGCGGCCCACCGGAGCGGTCTAGTTAAACCACCACGGCCTTACTGCTGATCTCCATCATCCTCCGCACAGCGGTCACGCTCTCAGCCCAAAGCGCATCTCAACCAGTTTAAGGTTTTGATGCGGTCACATTATGTTCTGGAAAAGGCGGTAACGGTCAAGTGCTGGGAAAGGAAAGTGAACCAGTGTTCCAGAAAATTTCACAATGGGCCTTAATTAATACTTGGGATGTACACAAGGGTTGTCAGAAATTGGATGGGAGAAGGTGCGATGCAAACAACAGAACTGAAAGGCAACACAAGTTTTAGGATTTTGGTACGACAAACCATTATAGCTCATAGTTCTTTGTTTTTCTTTGTTTAAAGAGTGAACATGTGCGGATCGCATTGTCAGCCAGACCAGCCGTCACGCAACAAAATTGGTTCCCAGGCCTCGGTGGTGGACCCGCCATTCAAAAGCCAGTCAGCAGGAGGCAGTATGACTGATGGATCGCGCGGTCGGAGCGTGAAGGGGAAGCGGCGGTGGGCCAAAGGCCCCTGGAGCTGCTCGGGTCGGGCCCGGCGGCTCCGGTGGTGCCGCTGAGATGCGACTGAAACCTACATCTGGGGAACAGATCAAAAATGCAGGCTGCGAAAGAGCTGGTGGGGTTCAGCGAACTGGAGAGGAGCAAGACGCGGCGGCCCAGAGGGCTGGACGCCAACCGCAGCTATGCCGATCGAGCCAGACGCGCACCGCAGAGCATGTTTCATTTGTTTAGGTATGGCTAACGGCGCTCGCTAGGCTTACGTTTCCGCCCCTAATCACTGTTTGTTATAGAAGGACTGAAGCTCGACTGAGGAAACAGCGCCGTTATTGTTGTTGGTACGAAGTGGAGTCCTTCCCCACAATGCCGATGACACATCCACTTTCAGTAAAAATAAATCTCCTGACCAAGCTACAAAGCATGGAAATTCTGCCAAGCCAGTGGTAGAATGAAACAATATAAATATGGAATTTTTTTCTTTGGTAAGAAAATGAAATTACTTCTCTGAAAGTCTAGTTCACACTCTAACAGTTAACAAAACTTTAAGGGTAAACTAGCCTTGCAAAAAGACTTTTTGACTAAATAGATGTGTGCATGACAATAATATCTGTCATTTTGAGAAAAACTGCTTTTCTTGTCATTTTCTTTTCTTGTCTGAAAACTAAAACTTATTATAAATATGCAGAAAAAATGTTATAATTTATGTACCACATTGTAAATTTTACCTTTGATATAATTTGAAAGATTTAGAGACATTTTATGAAGTGCTCTAATGCTTGTGATGGTAAGAATTAGTTCTGTTTTTAGCATTTATGAATTTAAGTGTGTACATAGTTAACAATGAGAAGATGAGGTAAAATCCTAACCAGCCATGACCCATCTCCCATTACACAGGACTGTCAGAGAAGTAAATAGCTCAAAATACATGCGTGTCTGTCGCTGTTTAAAGGCATATGTGGATCAATTGGGAGTCTGTAATTTAATGTCAAGAATTAAAAACTCCTGTGTTGCATTGAAAGCACATCATTTACTAGAAAAAGCTTTAAATCAAGAATTTCCTTCACTGACAGGCAGAGATATTTATGTTGTCTTTTCACACAGTCACATGTTTTACTGGTATTTCTGGCTAAATATTGCTAGCGAGGCATTATGGGGACAAACCAGCAAAACTACTGACTTATGACTCTTGTGGGTTTGAATTTAAAATAACTGCTTTTTTGCACTTTTAATTTCCTTTGAGTTATGAAGCTCAGATTAGTATCAGATGCAGAAAGGTCAGGGAAGGTTTAACATTGAACCACCATGAAAATCTTCTGTGAAATGCCCATCAACAGAAGGGGCAGTTTAAATGCAACTGTTCTTTTGGCTCTTGGCTGGGGAAAAAAGAATTTCCTTTAAGGATACTTTTGAGTTTTAAAACAGCCAAACTATCAAATTTAGATGGTTAAAATAAAAATATCACATTTAATTAATCTGTATTTACAAGAGCACTATGACAGTAGATAAAAGAATGAGTGAACATATCGTAAGCTGCATAATTTTTGGGACAAAGACATTTTTTTTTCCATTTGGCTCTATATTCCTCAATTTTAGATTTGTAATCAAACAATTCACACGTGGTTAAAGTGAAATTTCTCAGTTTCTATTAAAGGGTATTTTTATACGTTTTGGTTTCACCATGTAGGAACAGTACTTTTTATACATGGCTGTATGCTGTAGCTGTATGTTTTGGATCATTGTCTTGCTGTAGGATGAAGCGCCATCCAATTCTTGAACTTGAACAGGGAAGACATTTTTGTACACCTCAGAATTCATGCTGCAAACAGCAGCTACATCATCAATGAAGACAAGTAAGCCAGTACCCAAACATAAAACCTCCACCACCATGTGCTTTGGATCTTAGGCAATTCCTTTTGACCTCCAAAACTTCCTCTTGCCATCACCCTGATCCAAGTGAATCTACTGTCCACAAGACCTTTTTTCAGAACTCTACAGGCTCTTTTAGGCAGTTATTAGCAAACTGTAACCTGGCCAAATTGTTTTTGCAGCAAACTAGTGGTTCACATCCTGCAATGTAGCCTCTGAAGTTATGTTTGGGAGGTCTCCTGTGGATGGTAGTTACTGGCGTATCCATGCCTGTCTCCTGAAGATTGTTTCTGATCTATCAGACAGGTTTTTGGGGTTTTTTCTTCATTATGGTGATAATTCTTTGGTCATCCAATATAGAGGTCTTCCTTGGCCTACCAGGGCCTTTGTGATTACTGAGCTCACCAGTGCTCTCTTTCTTCTTAATGGTGTTCCAAACTGTTGATTTTGGTGTGCCTACGGTTTAGCCTATGTCTCTGACTGTTTTTTGTCTTATTTTCCAGCCTCATAATGGCTTCCTTGACTTTCAGTGGCACAATTCCGATGCTCCGTTTGAAAAATGCCAATAACAGACTCCAAAGGCAACAAAAGCCTATAATCTATATGCTGTCTTATACCTGCACTGAGGAAGCAATTGCATGCAGCTGACTAATCAGAAGCATTATTGAAGGCATTTGTGACAAACATTATGGTGCCTTGAAAAGGGGGGACTATGTATAAAAAATTATATAATTTCTACATGAAATCGAAATGTATAATGATAACCTTTAATAAAAGCTGAGAATCTGCACTTTGTGAATTAATGAATTATTACAAATCAAGAATGGTGGATTACAGAGCCAAATCAAGAAAAAAATATGTCCCAAACGTTTTGGAGTTCACTGAATATCAACTGAAGTTGACAACTTTATCATGAGGCCAGGATCAAGTGTTGTTGTACAGGCCACTTTTGCTGCACTATAAATATAACACCCCTGTAAAATATAAAACAATTCCTGGATAAAGCTCAACAGTCTCAAAGACATACAACACATCAATTAGCTATGGAGGGTTTAACATTTTGTCATGATTTGAAAAAGAAAAGAAAAAAAATGAAATGCATTTTTTTAAACAAAAATGTCACCTATATTTTTGACAGAGAGGTAAGAGTGAGATAAGGAGGTAAGAATGCCACTGTTCTTTGCGATACATGACTGTACCCCAAGCAGTGGAGGCATCAATAAAATGACACATTGACACATCCCCCTCTTTCATTGACCTGAAAGGTAACTTCTTTCACCCTGACCCCCGTTGGCCATCGTCCACCACTGTTCTCTATGAGGGAATGCAAAATGGTGAGAACCGTACCCAAGCTGTACTGGGAAAGTAAACAGTGTAATATTTAGTGCACTGGAAACTACAGTGGAAGCAGGACTTGTACCTGCTGACTGTCTCCAGAAAGAATCCCCCTCCAAACAGTGTTAATTTCTTTAACTGGTGACCTACAAAAATCACAGCATATCCTCAGCAAATACAAAAAATTGATAAAACAATTATTTGAATAAAATATTGTCATTATATTCAGTCACTTCAGAGTGCTACCATAAACTATCCTGACATGTTGGTACTTGGAGTTGTTGTATATCCAAATCTCATATTTCTGTTTTTTGGTGTTCCACTTTGTAATTCAAAAATAGGGATATATAGAATGCTCTGAAGGCATAAGGATGTCAATCATAATGTTAATATAGCAATATTTTCCTCTCAAAACAACCACAAGAAAGGCATTTTTGGGGGCCACCATGCTAAAACACCTGTGAACAATTGGACTGCCATTGAGAACCACAATAAAAAAATTCATAAAAACACAAAGGGGCACATGGCATTATAAAACACAGAAATACTGACCAAATGTAAATGCCATTTTCTCCGCTTGCATGTATAAATGTACCATAATGTATGACTAGAGGAGAGGGGAAAAAGTCACTAATCTGCACTCGGTTCAGACAGAGGACTTCCAAACATGCACATCTGTGCACCAGCTGAGCATTAAGCGATTCCGTTTTTATGCCCTCAGATATCAAAGAGTATAGGGTGCTTTGCCATTTCCTGGGCAGTTGTCCTCTTCTTAAAG
Source organism: Anguilla rostrata (assembly GCF_018555375.3). Taxonomy (NCBI): domain Eukaryota; kingdom Metazoa; phylum Chordata; class Actinopteri; order Anguilliformes; family Anguillidae; genus Anguilla; species Anguilla rostrata. The sequence goes on from NC_057937.1 coordinate 32,898,138, forward strand.
ACAAATAAGCGCAAATCCTGGGATGCCGTCCAAGACCAAGTCTTTGACACTATTCTGAAATGAGAACCTGGCTCCGCAACATGTTATCTACATACATTTAAAAGCTGTAACGAGTTAAGATGGCAGTGCTGTCAAGATCCTTGTCTTTGGAGCACTAATGCAGTCACACGTTTTTTATTAATCTGGCTCAGCACCTCAACACAAAGCAGCACTATTTGCAAAACCATTTGAGGGCTTCAAAAGACTTTGCACGACTGTTTTTTTTACAAGAAAGAGGGACTTGTATGGAAAGCATTAACATACTAGATACGTGATTTTTTTATATTGCTGTTGTTCACATTCTAGCTGAGGTTAAGTCCTCTATGTTGATGACTCCTATTATGCTTTGAAAAATATGTAATTTTTTCAAGTTTCGTTGCAGTACAAAGGCATACTCTGATCAAGTAAACAGAAAATGTTTTAATGGCTCCTTTGCACTGTGTCCCACATCACTGTAAGAAAAGTTTTTCTTTGTCCTCATGTTGGACTTACCTGTTCCATGACAGCATTTCTTTGGCAGCTCAAAAAATGGTAAAAAAAAAATGTCATGCATTTTATAAAAATTCATTAAACTGACATTTGTTTCGCCACTGGGTAGTAGCATCAATCACACGCACAAATTGTTCTTCACCATCTTTCAGGGCATGGTGCTACACTAAGAACATTTTAGAGAGTTTAACATTCTGTCACAATTTGGGGAAGAAAAAAACACAAAACAAAAAAATTATGAACAGGGAAATCCATCGTTTTCATGAGCCAGAGGGGGACAGAAACCAATTTGTATTGCCAGTGTTTGGAAGACATTGTGGTTTTTGACACAGCATTGAAACTGATGGGCTGCAGCTGATGCATCCTGGGAAAATAATTTCCCAAAGACCGCTCGGCAGCGCCCTCCTCCCACTCCACGACTCGTGGGACAAGATGTTCTCAGCTGAAAACTCATTCCCGACACTGCTGTGGAAAGAAAGCCAAGCAGAGTTCAGAACTGGAGCACAGCAGTGGAAACCCAAGACCCAAAACCAAAGCTTTTTTTCCCCCTCTTTGTGTGATACTGAATGTTATTGTCGGGGTGGGACGAGCAACTGTGCAATCCCCCGAGAAGGCTTCAAAGCCTGTGTAATGGGATGGTGGGGCCCTTTTGTAACTTGTTTTATGATAGCTTGTGATACCGCACACAGATTTGAAGGTGCCAAAATTGCCAAACTATAGGTCTGAATGGATCACATGATCTAAATGCATGGTACAATCGTCTATGGGTGCCAATGGCCAACCAAGTAATTTCATGTTGACTATGAGAAAATAGTACAGCTGCTTTAGAAGAGAAAACCTTTGTTTATAGTTTGTTGTGTTGTTATATGTTGTATTTTCCTTTAACCATGTCAGGATTCACCTCTGAGTACAAATACAAATGACAGACACCAAATAAAGGAAATCAAACTTACCGTGCATTTAGATTTTCTACATTCAGATAATTTGATATTTCCCTTGTTCCTTGGTCTTTTCTAACATGTAACATGTACAACTATGTTTTTTATACCCCTGACAGAAATGCAGATGTAAGATGTCCAGTGACAAGAACAAGAACATTTTATAGAGTGGAGACACCACTTTGTATTAAACTGTCTGCTCTTGTCCCAGCTTTAAATTTGGGGTCAGCTGATCTCTTGATGCTCAACTGTATTTCCTTCTGCACAGAGTGTGCCCGTTTGCTACAGCCACCCTTTGCTTACGTCTGTCCCTCAGAGTTTCATACTGGCATCACCTTAGACACCGTTGTTTGTGAAGCACAAACAAGTTGAGTCATCAGTGCAGCTCCTTCTAAAACCATCCGCTCACCCTTACTTCAAAGTCAATGAGGTCTTGCAAACATGCTAGCCATAATGATAGGTAGCCAGGTCTGTTTATTTTTTATTTTTATACATGCCTTTTTGCATTCTATGATGTTATATTCTAAATGAATGGATGAGCCAGACCAGTTGGGTATTGTGTGCTTTGGATATGTTTTGGATACTGTCCATCATTTTTCCATGTGTATACATTTTTGTTGACTACCAGTAAATGTCAAAAAATACACTGTATGCGGGTGAAAGGCAAAAAAAAAAAACAAAAAAAAAACAAATGATGTTTAGTCTTCTGGGAACAAACATTATTTTTCAACTAAATGAGATTTTATGTAGAACAGTGAAGAAATCACAGTGAAGTGTTGACATCTGGCCACAACAAGAGGAAAAAGCACCACTTTAATGGAAGCAGGCAGCTCTTGGGTTTTTGCATTGAGGAAATTAAGAGGCTTTGGATAAGCTTCCTGATGCCAAACCAAATCGGTCAATTATGCACATACTATGAGGAGTTTGAAGATGTTTTTCAAGAGGGGACCACAGCCATTTGGACACACATTTAGACTCAGTTGGAAAAACACTTGTTGAATTTCTACCAGACCACACCCTACTCCAAACACCAAATACCAGACCCAAATATGTTTATTTGATGTCTCTTTTCTTGGCTGAAATGAGGTTGGAAACCTTTGATGTACTTTGCTGGAGTTAATGTAAGCTATGTTAAAAAATGACAGCGGATGCCATTTGAGTAGGTGCAAAATGGAACAACCGAACTGGTTTAAATTACAAAAACGTTTGCTTTTAGTTAAAAACATAACACAGACACTATTATTCTTATGTTTTAAAGCACTGACTTCTGGTTTATATAAATATTTGCTCCTTCTGTAATTCCTTAAGATTTCATTCAGTTAAACTCAGTAGAATGACATTGCTGAGAACAGTACTGCATGAATACCCTATATTTAACATGTCAACTGTTGCTTTTCTGTTTCGTTTTGAGAATGATGAATACCATCTCATCTACTGAACTATAATCCAGTAATAATCATGTATGTCAATGTGCAAGTTTTATTTGATTGCAGTTTGCTTAAAATAAAACTGGATAAGGAGAATCACAGAGGAGCCATTATTGCCAGCTCCCATGTTCCCAGGGAAAGGAAACTTGTCACAGCTCTGTCATCAGTTGAAAAAAACTAGAGCTATCTATCTCTACATAATCACTTAACAGATGTTCAGGAGTGACTTACAAAAGTTGAGCACATCAGTGTTAGTTTCAGGAATGCAATAGTGTGACATCACCAAGAAAGCACAGAAGGCCAAATTATTATCGTTGGGCAAAACATTTCTTAAATTATTCTTACTTTTGTTCTTAAAAATGTTCATACGAAAAACCAACATGGGACTCATGAAACATGTGCAGACCTTTGTTTTTGTGCATATCCCAGGTATATGAGATGATGAATGCTGATTGTTTGTAAATCCTATGCACAATCCTGTTCATTCAATTACATTACATTACATTACAGGCATTTGCCAGATGCTCTTATCCAGAGCGACGTACAACAAAGTGTATAACCATAACCAGGAACAAGTATGACGAAACCCCTAGAGAGAAGTACCGGTCCAAGTACAGGGAACAACCGCATAGTTCAACTTGGACCCTGATGGTTAAACTGATTAACACTAACAACGAGAACGGCAACAACGCAATCTATGGAAAAATAAAAATAAATAAAAATACAAGTAGTCGTTAAGACATTTGATGCGCCTAAGTCACCTGCATAAGGACACAGCCATGAACAAATACAGATAAGAAAAAAATGATGAATGCCAAAATTTTCTTGGGAACCTTCTTACACATGGTTGTGGGTGTAAAGTTAACCAAGCCATCGATTAGTATTGAAAACAAAAACAAATCTAGACAGATAACATTCAATCATTACAGCATTATACCTATAACCAGGGGTTAAACTGAGATTTGGGAGGTGGGTGAAAAAAGGTACAAACCAACAAATGTCTCAGTTGCATCTTTAATGTATTGTACACATAATTGTAATTAAGGAAAACAATGTTTTAAAAAGAATGTATACTATTGATGCAAGCTTTTACATAAAACATTTATTGAATGTCATTAACGCTGAGAATTTTTTTTACCCACAAAAATAATCTGTCATCCTCCTCTTTTGTCCCCCCTTTCTTCCTCCTTTATCCATCTTTCTTGAACTGTCGAATTGAAACAAAATAAAACCAGCGGCGACTTGTGAGCTGAAAATTGGTGATGCGCAAAACTTTCCTTTAAACTAATCATTGATCTCAAAACTGTTTTAATTCATTTTCAGTGATTAACAAGCATGCAAACAATCTGACTAAGCAATTGGAAAGGGACACACAGCTTTTTCGCATTATGTTAGGGAGATAAATGCGATTTAGAAAAATCAGTTTTAGTCACTAAGCAGTGGCGGAATCTTCCCCTGATTTTCCTTGAGTAACAATGCAATTAATCCACATAATAGGCTACTCAATAGCAATACTATCATATATTGGCAGCTCTCCCCAAATAGGCAGTTTTAGAGAGTAGCCTAGGCCTTATAGCCTACATTTATTTTCATTTTCAGTATGAAATTGTGCACATTTTTAATCAACATTATTTGTGGATACATGCTTCTTGCCGCAACTCGAATTCATGGCAAATATCTGCAATGCGTAGATTGTAAACAAAATTGAAGTGCAGGTTTTGTTTTTACTGGTTATTCTGAAAGCTAACGTGGTAGATAACAGACTCGTGTTTATCTTGTTTGTTAAGTATAGACTACTTGGTGATTAAAACTGATTTTAACGGATAAATTGAATTTATGATTTAATCCCCCTAACACGGTATGAAGACGCTGTGTTAGGCTACTTGCCATTTGATTATTTGGCACGCTTCATAATGAAGGAAAAATTACTAATGAAAACCGCTTGAGATCAATGATTCGTTCAAAGGAAAGTTTTGCGCCCCATCAATTTTCAGCTCACAAGTCGCCGCTGAATAAAACGTGTGTGGGAAATATTCAATCCTAGTTTAGCTGCTAACCAGCAACCTGCTGATTTTGCTCAAGCAATCAAAGTTGCCGTTAATAATAGCCGGCGTTCGTGGGGGCTATTTATTCATTTCTCTTTAAAATGTTGCATGGATTAAATTACATGTTAATAAAATTACCTATCGCGTCCGCTTCCAAACAATCAAGACAATCAACGATATTTTTCTTTCTGTGACTGTTCCTCTTGAGTTTTTTTTCTTTGGATTTTTGATTGGTTGAACGAGTGACTGGCTAGAGGGAACACATGGACTGGAGCATACGAAAAATGGACTGGATTGTCATAGTTATTTGTAAAAACTGCTGGTCAAAATTATTTATTTATTTACCAAAGGTGGGTGGATGCCGTCCACTCGCATCCACCCCAAATTTAACCCCTGCCTATAACTATCCGAGGGTCAGGGGAGACATGATGCAGTTTGAAGCAGGGGGTCTCTCGTCTCTGTTGGAAGACGGACTGGATTTCAGGAGCCCTGAGGAGTGAGAAGCTCATTCCATCGCTGGGGAACAGCACAAACAGAAGACATGACCGGGAAGTGTAAGCATACAACGGAGAGCCCGGTGCTAAGAGTTCGTTGTGGGGAGTGCTGGAGGGGGTTGCAGAATGGAGTGGTCTAACTGGTGTGTAGGGATTAATAATCTGGGGTCATATATCTGCGGAATTCGGTCTGGCGGTGAACCGGATTGGTCTCTACCCGCTCAATTATGCTTTCTTTAGACATTTTAGTTTGTTGTTTTAGTTTATTGTTTTCCCCAGGAACCCATGAGGGAGAAGGGCGAAGGTGTTAGTTTATTTAATTTTGTGTTGGTGTGGGTGTACTCTTTCTCTCTCCATGCGGCGATTAACAGTGTCTCCTGGAACTGCCGCATCTCCCTCCCAGGGGTGCCATGCTGGCATGTGACATTTTGCTGCCGAAACCCGAGAGGGAACAGCCTCATCGTAAGCCGAATTAGCGTTCGGCTGAATTCTGGGGTTGGAGGTGTGTGGCATTCAGTCCGCGGTGAACCAAACTGGTTGTGGCTGCGTTGGCTGGTGGAGAGCACACACACCTGGGTTGCGTTAACTAATCACCCCAGTCACTTAAAGGTGTGTTGCTCTCCACAGTTTGGGGACGTGACTGGGAGCACACACTGAGAGGGTGAGTTTTTGAGTTTCTTTCGTGTTGTTTCGTTTGTCATAGCACTGCAAGACAGCAAATGTAAACTGTTGCTGAAAAGTTGGAGGAGCTGGTCAGCCGAAAAGCGGGCCAGTTATGAGCGGCATACTGAAAAGTTCATATAGTAGAAATTTTATTTTTTGGTGTGGCTATTGTGACTGTATGTTGACTTCTGCATAAAGCCAATGAGTTATTTCGGGGTGATCAAATAGCCTCTTGTTCAGCCTTATCCAAGTGGTCAAATAATGATGACGGTTCAAAGAGATCGCTGATGATGACGGGAATGGGTTTGAGAACGTACAGATCTCAGCTTCCCTTTAAAGCCTATATCCTGTGAGTCAGCCATAAACATCACTCAGGGCCCCCATGCTCTGCACCATTTGCAGTCATGGGCTGTTTGCCTAACATTTTGACAAAGATCCCCCTTTAAGGGGGAAAATCTGTCATCTGAGAAAACATAAACTACTGTTGTAAAAACAAAGCAAATTCAAAATGAGCTTCAGGAGCTCTGGTTTGGTGAAATCATTCAGCGCAGTCTGCCAATGTGCCTGATCCTCGAGCAAGAATTCAATAACACAAAGCAAAACAGCAGACAGAGGATATATGCTTCAGTGCTTATGGTTTGACATTGTGCATGAGAGTTTTATAGAGGCCTTTTTGTGATTCAGACCTCACTTTTAATGGGTTTCTTATAAAACTCTTCAGTGATCATAACATTTAAGCCATAGCCGGAGCACAATGTTTCCTCCTTTCAGGGTTTGGAAACCATCCCGGGTGCAGAGGTAAACCACATCATACATGAGGGCTTCAAGCATTTTCTGTTCACAAACCATATGTTTTTCTAGTGGTGGTGCACAGGCTTATTCAACATGTAATATATATTATATTACATTTTTGTTTTGTGACTTCACTTTATTTATAGGGCCCAGCTCATTCTTTGGGCCTGTCAGCAGTCCCTTGTAGGAGCTTCACAATGGTGCTAATTAGTCAGTATTACCTGTGCAAACTGGGTGAGACTAAAACCAGATGCCTATAGGAAATACAGGAATCTGTGTTCTTGCTCTTTGCCATTCTTCTCTTTGCTGCTCAACAGGAGAGATGTGCAGAAGGCACAGTCTCTTAGGGCACAGGCCTTAAGAGAGCACAGGCCTGTCTGCAAAGGAACACACAGTGATGCACTCTCGGGTTACAGCCACAACCAGCGGTTTATAACGGTTTGTAAATGTGTTAGTTATACTGCAAGCAAGCTAAATGAACTGTATCAGTTTACTAACTTCACAAGTTGCTATTGTTCTGCAACATAGCAACAAGTTAGCATGCGCAGTGTATGTACCTTCCTGCTATGTATGTTGCTTCCAGCTTCCCAAAAGGAGAGAAGGATCAACAAGAAAACCCAGGATGGTGACCAGCTTCTCTGCAGACAGTGCAACAGTGATCCAGCGACTGTGCCCCAGTTTCCTTGGAGAAGCCAGCACCACACAGAACCGCAGTAAGACTGACAAACCTCCAGGCATTAATTAGCTTAGGAAACTTCTGTTTGTTCTTTGTTTTCAAAGAAGTGCATTATCGATTGTATGTAATGTTGCGTTTACATTTTCATGTCCCATTCAGTTAGCTACAGCCGCCTAGCCCACATAGCTGACGAATGTACTCTGTTACTAACATTCGCTTACAATCAGCTTTCCTTTTCACCGAGATCATGCATTCTCTGCTGCACTAATATATACTCAGTCAATAAATGGTCTTGTATATTTAGAAGGCAAAGGTACACTGAGATTAGCCATATGTACAGTTGAGGCCAAAGGTTTACATACACCTATGCTAAAGACATTCAGACATTTAGATGAAGACAAAGACATTTTTCACAACTCCTTTTTTATTTTATTTTATTTTAATATTTGATATTGGAATTCATAATCATGACGGAGTGTAGCACAGTGGGTAAGGAACTGGGGTTGTAACCAAAAGGTCGTAGGTTCGATTCCCGGGTAGGACACTTCCGTTGTACCCTTAAGCAAGGTACTTAACTGAAATTGCTTCAGTATATATCCAGCTGTATAAATGGATACAATGTAAATGCTATGTGAAAGTTGTGTAAGTCGCTCTGGATAAGAGCGTCTGCTAAATGCCTGTAATGTAATAATAATTTCATAATTTTCTGAGACTGATTAAACTTTTGCGCAATTTGATCACTGCATCAGGTAAAATATTTATATCTCCTGCATTCCTTGGTGCCTACTTGTGAGGATTTAAAAAACGAATACATTATAATTATTTATCCTCACAATACTACAGTTTGTGTTCTGGTGTTTTCCCCTACACCAGAAATATGTGCACATGAAAAGAACCAAGAGTCAATGCCACTGTGATGCAGGTATTGTAGGGGTTTCGTGCAAGATTACAATTTTTTTGATTCCCGTACCAAATTGTCAGCTGTTATGAAATTGTTCAAGTGCCAACGTTTTCTGGCTTTTCTCATCTTTGCATTATGCAGTTTGCAGTTTGGCCCACCAACTCGACTGCATCTGAAGGAGTGGGCAAGTATCTAGTGGTTAGGATTCGGCGCTCTCACCGCCGCGGCCTAGGTTAGATTCCCGGTCAGGGAATGTTTTCGTTATACTCTGTAAATGTTGCCGTGGCTATCTTTACCGTGAGTATTCCAGGCTTGGGGAAATCTCAAATCTTGGCTATAGTCCTACGGCCTGTAGCATTCCAGAAAAGTGCAGAGAAAGCGGAAGGAAAACACGCAATTCGTGGATCCTCCTTTGAACTCCTCCACTTAAGCTCCATTGACCTGTTGGATTCTTTGGCATGTAGTCTGGATCTGCTTCTTGGGGGCTAGCATTTGATGGGTCAGCTGGTAACGGGGATAACTGTAGTAATGATCGTAGTCATCCTTAAGAAAGGGACTGCGGGAAGGATACTACGCTGCAAACGTACATCACGCTTATAGCTCCCCCAGACAGGAGACCGACTCTAAAGGACTGCCTGTTGAGATAACTAGACACAACAGGGCTCTAACATCACTCTTAACACAGCACAAATGTCTAGAGAACTTGCTCATCACTAGTAAAATAGGACAAAAAGGACTTCTAGTAAAAACATTGACTAGACACATTTGTTGATGGACACTGTAGGAGGCATGTCCCCACTACACAGCTAGAAAACCAGTACAGACTCTGTTAAAAAAAAGGACTATAGTTTTATTCCAGTGGTCAAAGGTGGACATTCTCATCTTGAAATTGATAGGAAGATTTCAAATACACACTTAGTAAATGTCAATGTTTGTGTCACATCTGGTAACCCCTCTTCTTTTTTTATATGTTTCTGAAAATTGTACCTTCCCCTCAGAGCCATAATGGTGTGGAGGATTGATCACCTACCAGGATGGTAATTAACCCTTCACAAAGAGGGAATGTCTGAAATGTAATTCACCATTTGGCTGTTCACAGCCATAGGAAGCTTCAAAGCGCTCCGCTAGCATAGCCTGGAAATTATACAAAGCAGGAACTGGAGGGGGAGTTAGCCATCTGAGGTATGGATGTGTGTGTCTGTGTGTCAGAAGGGGTGTCAAGGCCCTCACCCCTCTTTTTCAGTAGATAAAATATGCAGCTGAGTCCTGCATCTAGGCCTGGTGTTCCACATTTCATCTCTGGTCTTTAGAATATCCTGCTGCCTTTTGGTTTTTGAATTTTGACCTTGGATTACTTTGGGACAAAAGCTGTGGTTTGGTATCTCTTTCATTAATTTCTTGTGTGACAGCCCATGTCTGTAACCTTTGTTAATTGTTTTAATGTAGTTGAACCTCGTCTTTACATTAGAAATGAATATTTGTTGTAACTTAATTTCTTAATTTTCATTTGGTTGTGAGTTGTACATTTTGATAAAGGTTGATCCAACAGCTTGCTCTGCCTATCAACAAATTTGACAATTTAACTGATAATTGATATCTTTGATAATAATTACCAAATTAAATCAAATAATTATATTTTACATGTTGGATGTAAAGTGAGGTGTTTTAACTGTTGATGCACTTGTGTTTGGTATTCAGAGCACCGCACATCAAATGAGGGTGTTAATGGTTAAATCTGCTGGGTTCAGAAAATTTGACATATTTCAAATCCAAAAATTTGGAAATTTAATACAATCCTCACCTTGCTGACCGTACAGCTCCACAAGGTGACTCTCTTCCTGATAAGTTTGTAGCTCAGTGACCATGTAATGGAAGCTACATAAAAACCACCATCTTGGGTCACCCTATTAAATCAAACTCCAACATTTCTTTTTTGATGGCATACTCCAAAATAATTTTTCCCACCTATAAAAACAAACCAAAGTTAGGCAGGAAACAAAATATACCCTTTAAATGAATCAAGTGTGAAAGTAACTTAAATACTCATTCAAAACATTAGGAACATTCTCTGTACAATTTGGACAAAGGATGGATTGGGTATGTGTGGATTTCCATTGGTAGCAATGCAAGCTCCTGCTTTTTTGTGAATGGCAAGCAACGTCATGATTCAAACGTGGGAGATGTGACTGTAGGTAAATGAAAATCAGGTGAAAGTGGGCACAGGGTGGAGAGCCATCCCAACTCTGGGTCTGTTCCAGCATGGTGTGGTTAGGAGGGAGTCACCAGGGATTCTGGGCCCCATGAAAAGATCTCACATTGGGGCCCACCACCCCAGAAAATGTTATATGTCATAATATTTTTTGAGGGCCCCTCTCAGTCAGGGCCCTCACAGAGGTGTTTACAGAGGTGTAGCTGTTAACATGTATCTGTGCTCTCCATTCTGCAGCTTCTCAGCTGTTTTGTCCAGCTCCACATTCTGGGCACCTTCCTTCAACCAGCTGTCTGGTTCCCTTTCCTCCCTTAGTCAGACTAGCGTGTTGGCCGCCCTGACCTCTGGCTCCCTGGAGAGAGATGTGTATTCAAATAACAAAAGAAATATATTGAAAAAAAGGTAACACACAAAAACATAATGAAAGAAAACCCTTTTTTCAAGGTCATGCAATTGCTACAAAGACTCCAACATGGGACCTGAATAATGTGTTTCAGGTTTTGATATAACTATTACTGCCTGTGAAGACCCTTTGATGTTAAACGAAACCACCGAACAACAATGTGCTTTACAGCACTGGCAAATAACAGTTTCCTAGGGCTTATCATGTAAGGTTGGTAAACAGACAAAATACATAGCTGTTCCATGTGCTCATTCTCACTCTCTCTCATTCACTGTCTCTATCTTCCTCTTGCTCTCTCATATAAATATACTGTATATATATATATATATATATATATATATATATAGACAGTGACAAAATTTATGTTTCTGGCTCTGTACTCCAGCATATCGGATCTGAAATAAAACAATGAATATGAGGATATAGTACAGACTGGCAGCTTTCATTTTAGTGTATCTAAGTCCATCTTCAGTGATCCATGTAGTAATTGCAGGCCTTTTTATACATAGTCCCCCCATTTTAGGGGGATTAAAAGTAATGGGCAAGTGCTTTCTTGCTTCCTAACAAGTATCAAAAAGTTGTATATGTATATATACTGTATGTATATAAATATGTATATGCATCACTGGTCATAAGAGGCTGAATCGCATAACCCTCCAAAGTCATCGTGGGCAAGGGATTTGGTGGGGAAAATGTATAGATTGCTGTTCTTATTGTACCTTCAGTGAAGGTAATGAAGCGTGCCAATTGTTGAGGACATTCCACTTCTGTATTGCTCGGTTTTTATTTCGCCCTTTGCTGTAGAAACTGATTAGCAATATAAAGTGTAGGTGGCCAAATAAAAATTTCCCTGATGGCCAAAGCTTCCCTTTTCGTGAAGGAATCCAACTTTAAATTTTGATTCCACATAACTTAAAAAGTCAAAGGCTTCAGGAAAGCCGACTGCCAGGATGGGGCTCTGTTTTTAATACGGACCATACACAACCCTTTTGATTTTCCTTTAATGTGTTCCATTGTATTGCTGGCATGGTGCTCCCTCTACCTTTGATTTCTGCCAGGTTTTTATACTCTCATTATATTATAAAGGAGCCCTGTCAAAGGGTTGTCCTGAAGTAATGTGGAATAAAAGAAAACATGCCTAGTCATTGACAGAACCAGAGGAGTTGGGTGGACAAGAGAGAGCGATTTGATGAGCACCAGAATATCAAAGGTTTTTCTCCCCTAACCCCCCTCCCTCCCCCAATAAATGCTACATCTAAAAGGCTTCTCATCCTCCTGTCACATGTTTTCAATGTGCCAGCGATGGAAGTGAGGACACAGTGATTTGTTTAAAAGGTGAGGGGAACAAGATGAATGATATATTTTATTGGCAAAGCCAGACAGCATTGTAAGCTAAAAATTCCAACAGCCCAGCAAAAAAAGAAGAAATAAAAGAACATGCTATCTCATTCAAGTTGGACAACTCACTTTATTGTGTCCAATTTTCCATTGAGAATTTTACAACAGGGAAAATTCCTTTCTTTTGATGTTAGCCTGCGCCGACAAGGAGGGTGTAAGTCCTCCATAGTGCATGCACAATCATACAACCCCCCCCCCCCCCCCAAAAAAAAAAAATTTCTAATGATTCACTGGACTGTCTCAAATACCGAATGCTTTCCAATAAAGGAATAATTTAACTTAAAATGCGTTATGAGAATTAAGGCAAACATACATAACACTGACAGCGAAATACAGAAATATTCTGCTACAAGGTCCCAAAAATAAAAAATACAAGTAATATTGTAGGGCAAACACAAATCTTGAAGTATCTTCTAGCTATTGGCAATCTTGACCAAAAATTATAGGTGTGGGTGCAGGCCATTTCAGGATTTCAAACATAGTTTTTCCTCCAGCTATAACTTTCACGAACAGGGACACATTATACCTGGTCAAATCAAGACAAAGATGAATTCAATCAAGTAGGTTTCATTTTTGCACTTGATGAATAGTTCAACTATTGATGGGAAGGGTTGACCAGCTACAAACGCTACAATATATTGGAAGAACACATTCTGTTTAAATGTTCAAATGATACCTTTAGCAGTATTACCCTACTGATCAGGAAATGTAGCTTTAAAATGGAACATAAGTCATAATAATTAATATGCAATAAGCCTTGGATGGGTTAAGAAAACACAATGGGTATTGGCTAAGCACTCATGATGAGACAGAGGAAAAAACACCAACCTTTATTGTTACCATTTCCTAGAAACCTAAAAAACATTAAGTTTCTTTCCTCTTAGCTTTTAAAAACCTCTAAATGTATATATAGCTACATCTTTCATCTTATACAATAAATTCATATGGATCTACTTGTGGTAAAATGTATACAACATATTATTCAAACAGGCCTTTTCTTCCGAACAGAAAAAGGAAGAGAGGAAATATGTGCTATGAACAGAAATCTAAAGAGCTATTCTCTTTATGGGATTGGGATACCAGTGACACGGAAGTCTGTAAAAATGAGATAAAACTTTAGCTTTTACAAGACAGGTGAAAGGCACACATGTCTCCAGTAACTCTGTGGCCCGTAAGGGTCAGCTCTATTATAAAATAAAAGATTATAGAGGAAGCTAATGAAGACACTGATCAAAGTCTGTGATGGTAATATATTACAGGTGTTTCCAAGCCTCAATCCTAGTTGCTTGACCCCACCAAGGCTTAAGCTTATATCTTTCACATGCATGTAGTCCGCTGTTTCGACAGCTAAAGCCAGCGTGACTCAATCTGAAAAGAATGACAAAACGAACTGTTCTGTCACAGATGTTTAGACCAAGCTGTAAAAATATGCATCTTAATAACCTCGGAAAAGAAGAAGGTATTACATGTGTAATTCACCAACACCTCTCGCCACAAAGGGTGATGAACTGGGTAAAGCCTGTTTAAAACATTGCCTTTGACCTAGGAGTCTCACAAAAGCATATTAGCTGCAAGATGTTTGACAAGTGTTAACAATTAGAGCATATAAAAAGTTTAATTATCATTTTTACGCAAGTAATAATGTGCTGGGTATGATTTACAGACTCTTTGTGGACGTTTTTCCCTTCCTTGATGTTGTACTTTATTAAAAGAGCCCTGAAGTGCCAAAAAACATCTCTTGTTTCAAATGGTAATAGAGGAAATCTGTTGATACACCTGTCAGCAATAACCTAAATGTACTTGAATATATTTTCAAAATCTCCAATGTGGACATTTATCATTACTGTAATCTTAAAACGAACTGATAATTATGGTGCATAACATATGAACTTTATTTAATGGAGGTCTCCAAACTTAGAAGTTCAGACACGCACATAAATCTACAGGTAATGATGTAAGCGCTGTTTGAAGGGGACAAACCTGTGCACAATCACCCCCCCCCCCTTACAAACCTGTACATAGAATATGCTGCTTTCAGCTTATTCTCATTTTTGTTGGAAGCATGCAGCTTCTACTTTATGATGTTCAGGAAAGTGATTTATGCTTAATACAGACCTGACGTAAGCTACATCGTGTCAAAAAATATCTTTCCTTTCTGTGATCTTGGACATAACCGGACAATCACTTTGTTCTACCACATGGAGAAAAAGAAGAAGAAAAAAAACCTTCACGTTACCCTTGAAGTCGGCAACACCTGTTTAACATCTGTAGCACGATGCATCATGTAAAGACACATTTATACTTGAATTACCAAGCGTTGCAAAACATTGGAACACAAAAGCCATGTCTCTTCCACATTAGCCCTCCACCTGCATTATTTTCATTTCTTCATGTTAATAAATCTAAATTTGCTACTGGCTGGAGCACATTGATTTATTGAAAGATGATTAATTTTACAAAGTTACTCATGGTGTGCAAGGTAAAGAATGAGGAGACTATTGATGAGATCAGAAAAGGTACAACAGTTATTACAACACTGTCATATAAGTTTTATATTAACCGTACGTTTGTATGTTCATCTGGACCTGTCTGAATAAATACACAATGCAGCCTGCTAATTTGTTTCTAAAACATTAGCTTTGATATCTAACAACTGACAACAGACAATATCCAATGACAGAAAAAAGTGTTAGTGTCCAGTATTAATTCAAATGTAGTGTTAATTATCTTCTGACAGTTACCATTGGTCCCACATTCCATCGTGGGACAAAATGTTATCTGTTAAGAGTTTAATTAACACTGTGAGTTGAATTAACACCGGACATTTTACTGTGTAGGCAATTAATAATTCGGTGCAGCTAACTTTAGATGGTTGTACTTAATAATTGCCTAACTCTAACGTTACATTAAAATATACCTTTCCGTGTGGTTTGCTGTTTGATTAAAAACCCTCCCCAGCATTCTTCACCTCGCCACGAATTCAAGAGCTTTAAAAAAACAATATCTAGCCAAAGTGAGGTAACTCATCTCATCGTCCACTCAAGTGGTTCTCCGACTCGGTTTTGGGGTGTATGATGGTTTTAATTGAAACCACAAATGCAATCCTAGTATTTTAACAAACTTATTATTTGTTTTGTTAATTAGACGCTTTTCGTGTTTATAACGGTTATTTACCCTCTTAAGCCACATATCTGGCATATTTTATATAAAACATTGCAGCGCGTCTCCGAAATAACGTTAATCAGTTAGCTATCTAGACGGCAAACTTGTAATACACTATTATCTAGACAGACAAGTATTTCAAAATTGGTCATTAATCCGAAACCGGCTAACTGAATGTGTTAAACCAACTTCATGAAATACCGACAAGCGCATACTCGCTTGCAAAAATGTCAATACTGAGCGTGCAGATTATAAACCGGATTAATATTTTTTAGCCCGGTAACTACGCGCGAGCAAAAAGCACAATTTTATTTTCAGTTTTCAACCTAGCCCACTCCGTTGTTTTATTAGCATTAAAAAAACACTCCACTGAGAGTTTTGCTGTTGCTAAGATACAACTCATTTCGCTGCTTGCGTACTGCGTGCTAGTCACGTCTCACACGCTGTATTGACGTTTTGGGAGTTGTAGTTTTTACGCACTTTGTTGGGGATGAAAAGTCTGTCCAAATGTGATCTTTTTTCTCTCATCACCGTAGTTGAATCATAATAAAGAAGCATTTCAAATTGTTTACCATGGAGTGTCTCCCGCTGAAGAAGTAAAATCAGGGTATGCTTGTATATTCCATTGTTAAACTACAATTCCCAGGACAACCTATTGTGAAATCGAGGCAGTGTAAATAAAACTCCAGGAACATGAAACGTTCGGGTGACAGTGAGAGAAAGAAGAAAAGAAAGGTATAAATAGTATTTTTCATATGGCTGTGCTTACTCACTAATGCATTTTTCTTTTTGAATGGGTTTTTTGGTGGCTAGCCGGTTGTAGTCAATGCATATAGTAATTTGCTAGCAAGATAGCCCACGTGCTTCTGTTCCCCTTGTTTCAATTTCCTTTCAGAACGAATAGCAAGTTAAAACAGTTTGCGAAATTACCTTTTAAAGAACTGACATTCATTTCGCAGTACCGCTATTTAATAAAATTAATTCTCTAGGAAGCGACCAAAACAGCTGTTTTGGGCTAATCTGCGTGTAGATGAAGCAGTCTTGCCAAATCAGAGTTGTTGTGTTGACTCGTTGAACTCCCTGTAATAAGGTGGACCGGTGCCTCTCTCCTCAGTAGGGCAGATTTCTTTAGAAAATATAGAGTACGGGGCTTGTAGTTGTATACAACATCTGTATCGAGCACGTACGAATACAATTACTGCAATTAAACAAAGTATAGCATGGCGTAGAGGCCCATAAATTGTTAACACAATTGCCTCTAAATAATCATTGAACAGTAAGCTTCAGCATCCCTCCCTGACTCACTAGAAACAATGTGAGCCGTCGCGGCAGCGAGGTGTTCGCCAGTATGTGATTTGACGTTAAACCTCGTCATTATACTTCATGTGGTGTGCCAGTCGTGACATCAGTGCGAGTTATTTACATCCGTGTGCATTTAGCTGGTAAGGTATGTCTGATTGATCAGTTATGTTGCTCATACACGCTAAACAGGCATCAGATTTGGGTAACCTATGAAGGTCATGGTGGTCACCTTTGCATTCACATTTAGGACAGCCGTCTTGTTATAGTTCTCATTGACTTTCTAATCTGTGCATAACAAACGAAACCTTCAGTATTTCCAACTAAATGTTTCATGCGATACTGGGTATTTCCAAGAAAGCCATACATTTGGTGTTTGTACATTAGACAAGTAAGGTCAATTGTAGAATGCTTAGCTGGAGTTTAAACCTCATATTTAAATCTCTAGACCACAGACATGCTGTACAACTGGGACAGCGTTCCTATTCTGTAAAATAAAGATTAGCTGTTCACATGTAATGCAGTTCTGTGGTCTAGAGTTTTAAACTCGAGGTTTAAACTCATGCTAGCATACTGCAGTTGACTCGTGGATTTCACTTATTTTGACCCGGTCATGGTGCTCATTGTATTGATTAAAGTAACAACAATACCGTTAAACTGGGCTTTTTCCGAGGATGCTAGTGTGAATCGTAATGTTAATGCTTATCCCACCTTTATGCAGACTTGTACTGCTGTACCGAATGAACCTCCCCTTTCACAAACTCGGAAGCCATTATTTCAAGCGGCACACGTCATATGTAGGACAGCACAGAAACTATGTAATACGTGGTTCCTCCCTTTTATTGAAGCAGAGTGGGAGCATATGAGAAAGCACTGAAAGCGTTTCCCAGCTGGTCATCAGATGGGTAAACTCAATGGTCTTGCTCAGCTGATTTCGGGGGAGAAATAACAGGATGAAAGGGCAACATTGTGACTTGAAAAGTATGCTCTTAGTGCGAGAACTACTGGAAAACCACATATCAAACATATCACAGAGTACGCATTTGTCTCTGTAGCTCTGTAGCTCCATATTCTCCATATCCAACACAGTTTTTCATAATGCATCATACAATAATACAAATGGCGTCAATCCCGTAGGTTTTTCATCAGAGTCATTTACTCAAAAGGGTTATTGTATGTTTTTGAGGATATTGCATTTATGGCTGTTAGTAGGTGCGTGCTGGAAAACGTTCAGAGCAGAGCATTAAAACCCATATCCCTACTATAACCCTGTGGGGACAAGTAACTTTTATGGCACATTTTAATAATTGCAGTAACCTGATGGATGTGTTACCAAGCCCATAAATAAATTAGATAACCAGACTCAATCAATAACTTTCAAATTGGTTGATATATCATGACGTCCACGTCCAGCTCATGATAAAAACTCACATTTAACATACAGTGCTGTGAAAAAGTATTTGCCCTCCTGATTTCCTCTGTTATTGCATATTTTTCACACTGAATACTTTAAGATCTTTAGACAAAATGTAGCCTAATATTAGGCTAGACAAAGGGTAACTGAGTAAACACAAAATGTATTTTTAAAATAATTATTTAATTAATCTAATGAAATAAGTTACTTGGTTTCCCTTTGTCGAATTTATCCATCCATCCAGGAATACACCCTGGACAGGCCACCAATCCATCACAGGGCACACACACTCCATTCACTCAAACCTATGGGCAATTTAGTGTCTCCAATTAGCCTAACTGCATGTCTTTGGACTGAGGGGGGAAGCCGGAGTGCCTAGAGGAAGCCCGCACAGATACGGGGAGAGCATGCAAATTCTACACAGAAAGACCTAAGCCGAGATTCGAACCCACGCCCTTCTTGCTGTGAGGCGACAGTGCTACCCACTGCACCACAGTCTCATTCTTTGTTTAATTTATTTCTTGTCTAAAGAAATGAAACCATTCAGTGTGACCAATACGCAACAATAGAGGAAATCTGGTAGGGGGCTAATACCTTTCCACCGCACTGTACACAACAGACCTCGAATGAGCAACACTGCATGTAGAAGGGGTCCTAAATAAAGTACAGTGTAACTAATGACTTAAAAACATAATATTAAAGTGCATCCTCACCATCTAAACCTTTCTTGTCATCTAATGCACACATCAATTTATTCATGAATTATCTTCCATATTTTACTATTCAATTGAGCTGAGTAACATGACAACTCAAGATCAAGTAACCTTTCAAATTCAAATGAAGTAGCTGTTGATACGAGTACACATGCAAAACACCCTTGTTTTCAATAAACATAGTTTTGATAGACATTGGCAGAAATAATGGGGTAGTGATGCAAGCTAATATATGACATTCATTCGTTATTTGTAATTTGCTATGGAATTTCTTTTGTCGCCTTTCTATTTATGTCAGAAACAATTTTGACAAGTATGGAGATAGCAATAAAAACGAGTGAAAACATTTCAGGAATTGCTTTCAGTATATTGACAAGTTACATTTCTTGCTTGCCTGATGAATTATTTTCAGTCTGTCTGGAGTTCAACTGAAACTGAAACCTCATGTTTTAATGTAACTTGTCTTTCAAATTATTGAAGTTTTTGGCCTTAGGATAATTTAAATTGTTTTAGCTTTCTCCCTCTAAACCCATTTCTCCATATTTTGCATTGGAATACTTTCTGGTATTCCAAAAAAAGCTTCCTTGTCAGCAGCAGTGAGCTATGATTTCCTGGAACTTTCTTTGTGCACACGAAAGCCATTGTACGGGATTGGCCTGGTCGTAGTGACGCATAAAACTGAAAATATGAAGGATCGTGACAGTCATCCAAACTTCACACAGGGTCAACAGATGGTATGAGGTACTTTAACTGAAAGTGTTCAATCCAGGATCCCCTTGAAACTGTCATGATGCATCATAAGGGCTTCCACTTCTAAAATTGCTAATAATTATAATAGCATGGCAGCATTTATTTCCAAGTGGATCTGCATCAGCTAAGAATCCATTTTGTTCAAAATGTCCCACAATGAAAGTTATTTTGGGAGTATCAATACAGTGTAATCATTGTATACTCTTGTTTTACTTGGTCTTTGTTCAATAGCTAATTAATGATGGTGCTTAGGTTTTGCAAAGTACTTCCAGTTTTAGTCTTTGGTTTTCATTGGCCCAGACAGTTTTGTGTGTGATGAAGGATATGGGTGGCAGCAAAGTTAACACAAGCAATTTAGTACCGTATTCCTATATACTTCAGTAGTGGGCTTGTGATTCCCTGGGGGATTCTGTTAAATTAACGACTAGCGAGGCCAGAGCTGATTACGTGGCCACAAATCCGGGCGTAGTCAATCACTTACCTGCAGCTAAGCGCTAACCTGGCGAATTAGCATAAAGATAAACAATTTACGGTCGCTAATGCGGTCGTCCTGTCATGTCGGGGCTGTTGCGTCATGTCAGGTGTCAGCATCAACAGAATCAGCGTCTTATTTGCCACCAGCCTTTTTTTTTTTTTGTTTTAGTTACCGAGTAGGTTGGCGAGCGCTATTAATGGACCGATAATTGAGAAATAGCGTTTGCTGCTCCGATGAATCATGGCTAGCCATACGGAGGCGGCACGCGTGCGGGTCACAGTAAGTGAATTTACATTGGGGAACCGTAAAAGATTGAGGGTTCGCCGCTGTTTCGGACTTCATCACGCCCCCCCTCTCCCCCCCCCACCGATTCCAGAAAAGGGGGAGGGAGGGAGGGAGGGAGAAATGCCGCTCTGGCTGATAATGATACCATTACACTAATGGACCCGGCAAATGAAGGGAGAGCCTGCAGCCTCCGCGCTTTATTACCAGAGGGGGTGATTTTCTCAATGCCTCCGTAATGGCCGGAGTGCCAGGTATTGATCAGGCTCCGTCGTGCTGCTAGTCCTCTGTGAAATTACTCACGGCGAGGAAGTGTTGATCCGGCTGGGAGCGGGTGCCGCTGACCTTTACTGCCTTTTGGAAGAGAGGCACTCGCCTCTCTGAGATGTAGGGACGCGACCCCGAGGTGGTGTCTCCTTCAGGTGCCCACATTGCTCCACCTTTCTCTTTTTGTCGCTATTTTTATTCAAGTAAAACACACCAGCTTTCGTTCAGGATTATTTAAAAGAAGACGCATTGAGTGATTTGCCACCACCCCCCTTTTTATGGTCATGTCCAGGTCTTAAGAATACTGCGAGCCAGATGTAGTTTCTTGTAATTTGTACGTAGTCAGAACCCCTCTGTCAGGCATCCCTGGCAGTTTGCCAGAGGTTGTGTAGTGCGGCCTCCATGTCCTGGTTTTTCAGAGTCGTTTTTCAGGGTCTCCTGTCTCATCATCAGGAACAGTGAGGGTGCAACTCTTCGTTTTTCCCAGCACTACAACACGTGATTCAACTAATTATCTAATCGTGGTCTTCAATCAAGACCTCGAGAACTAGAATCAGGTGTCTTAGCGCTGGGCTGAAACGAAGACCTGCACCCACTGCAACGGTCCTTTCCGGAAATTTTTTTTTTTTTTTTACACCCTTGGTTGAGAGGAACCAATTCATCCAATATTGATTCACTGCACTGCAGTGTGTGTTTTGAGTGACTGAATGCAGAGGGTCGGCCTAATCACTGCGTTAGCGTGACCCTCCCAGTACACAAACCGCGTTCCGACCGGAGAGCTCTGATGAATCCTCCGTGGCCGTGTTTTTTTTATTATTATTTATCTGCGCGTCACTCGGAGCACTCAGATTAAAAAGTGAATTATGCATGGGAGGCAATCGATAAACAAATGCGAGATTTTTCTCCCCCCCCAACAAAGTTATAAAATGTGATTTATTGTCATTGCATGATTGAAAACTATGTGGGCAGCCTGGCCATGAATAAAAAGTCAATTAACTCAACTCATGCCTCTTTATGAAAAGGCCTTGCGATCTGTCATTTCCGCAGCCTTTTATGGCCTTCCCGAGCCATTTATTTAGAGGCACCGAGTTTGCTTCATCAGCATAGCTTTTCATCACCTCTGCCCTCAGCTAATCAAATAATTTACCTTAAGGGAAACATCTATCTCTCTCTTTCGCCGCGACTATTTCTCCGGCTGTTAGAGATATATATTTTTCTGTCCTCGGGAAGGCTGTAACACTGAAACTAGGTATTGATCTGTATATTTGGTAATTTCTTTCTGCATTGCCATCAATTTCGTGTCAACATCTGTCCGTGCTGCGGTTGACCTCACGAATGGCGGGCCTTTTTTTTGTTCCCATCGGAGTTCGGTGATATACTATTCTGAAACCTAAATCGATGAATGAATATGAAGTTTTAAGTAATATTTCACGAACGGGAGGCCTGGTGGTGATGCATTGATTGGACGCGTGGACGAGGGTTGATTAGTTGGTCGCGAGGGTTCGCTTTCTCTGTCTCTCTCTCTCGCTCGCAGACGTGCGCGTGTGCACGCGTGCGACCCGGTCGCCAGAGGCGACGAGCCTGTAGCGCGTGAGGTTTTACTTTTCGCCGCCTTTGGCCCGCGCTGACTGTGCCACCGATGTTCCGTAATGTGTGGTCACTTTTGAGGTTGCCAGATTGTCGGTCTGATGTTGCTGCCAGGTGTTTTATATTTAGCGTCGCTGTCGGGAAGGATGCAGGGGAGGTTTTCATTGTACGCTGCATTAGAGTCAGATGAGGCGTCCCTTCTTTTGTGATTTTTTTGTGTCTTTCATTTATTTTCTTTAACAAAAAAACACTATCTTTTATGTTGATGTAACACATGTTATTGGTAATAGGAATGGTATGTAGGCTATGTGATGCTTAAAGATGATTTATTTCACATTAAGCTTCAATAGTTCATTAGAGTTTGATGCAGCTACAGTCCACTTTCTTTTGCTGATGGCCTACATGCTGTTCTTCATACTGAATATCTGTTGTTATTTGCTATATTATTATTTAACCATACATAGTGATTTTGTCTATTTTGATTTGCATTTTGAAGGGCATTAGGCTCTCTTACTAAGTTGTGGTAACAGCATTTTTACCTTTTTTGCCATCGCAGGCTGTTTTTATTTGATGTTGTTGGCATAGGCTAATGCTTGGCTGTGTGTTCAGAAGTCTGATGTTCGTTCAGCGGGTTTGTTCACCGATGCCAGCATATTGAGATGCAGCGACGTTGAGATTCCTTCATTCATGCACTTCCTGTTTGATGCAAATCATTCTGACCAGCCGCGTAGATTAGCCTACCTGTCAGTTCAGAGTCTAAATGACCTATCTGTTAGGCCGGGCTCTATCACAAACAATGTGCATTAAGCAATCAGTCTGATCCATAGTCCATAGTTGGGCAACGGCCAATGAATAAACATGTGATTGACCTAACAGCCTCACAACGAAGGTAAAAAAAAAAAATAACCTCAAGAGATTTCATTAGGTTAACTCCTTTGGTCTGACATATGTAGGAGGCCATTATTTCTTTTAGAATTTTGTTTGGAGGACTACGGCAGAGACAGTGGTGGGAATGTGGACACTAACAAAATTGTGGGTTAGTCCCCACTTCCTGCTTGGGGTTCAACACAGTTAAGCATCATGTGCTACAGCATTTAGGGAAACGAAAGAGCTGTTGATACGCCATATTTAACACCCAGAATCCTCTGCAGTTCCTGTCATTTCTTATGTCCAGTCTGACTCTAGATTTAACTATTTAAACCTGCTGAGATTGGGGGGGGGGCCTTGTTAAATTCCAATCAGTTTACATTTCAGTATGGGCAAAGTAGTTAAATTATACAATGCGATAAAATGTTGATTATGTTATGGGCTTGATGTCTTTTTGAAGTGCTGTTTTTTGTGTATACGGGAAACCGTGCATGCCGCCCCGTAACAACTTTTAAAATAAATAACTTGCCTTTCAGCGTTCATGCTGCTTGCCTCATTTTTAGGGCCTGTTTAATGTCCTTGCTATTTGTTCTCTGGTCATATTTTCTTCTTAATGGCTCACCTTTCCAATAAAATGGAAATCCCTAATGTGAGCGTTGCCTGAAATCTGGTTTCCATTTTAAGTCCAAAGCCCTTATTCATGAAACCTGCGGGAGGACATTTCACAAGCCTCCATTAATATTTACCGTTAATTTGTTGATCGCGATTTTTCCATAAATACTTGTAATAAAGTCTTGAGAGCATTACTCTGGCGCTGGTGGCATTGCTGTTGATAGACCGTACCACCAGGCAGTTATTTCAGCCTTTTGCTTTTATGTGTGCTACCCTGTGCTTCTCTAAATGTTTTACGTCCCGAGTTCATTCATTAAAAAAATAAAAATGTACAACACCCACCTTACACTGTGACTTGAGCCATATGGAATGGCAGTCTGTGATTTCAAATCAAGTCAGTACACTTATCAGCTACTTTTCATTCAGTCACTTGACACGGTATGTTATTTAGAGTTATTGATAGATTGCGGTTAAATGGCTCTTAGTGAATAGGCTAGGCTAAGGCCGTGCTTCCCAACACTGTTCCTGGAGATACCGTCCTGTAGGTTTTCACTCCAACCTCAACGAAGCACACCTCATTCAACAGCTAGAGATCCTGTTGAGCTGCTAATTAGTAGAATCAGGTGTGGCAGGTTAGGGTTGAAATGAAAAAGCTACAGGAGGGTAGATCTCCAGGAACAGGGCTGGGAAGTACTGGGCTGTGATGTCACTGACGTCTCTGGGGTATGCATCTTGTTCTACGGACGGAGCATGCTGTGCATGTCCTTCAGGCGAAAGCTCTAGTCTCTTCTGCCATTCAGCTGGCATTTGTGCGTGGAAGTTACTGCTTATCGCTATCTCCTAGGTGCTTGACATTTGATCTTCAGTCCAAACCCAGTTCTTATGCAGCTCATCAAAATTAAATGGAGGCGGTTCCAACCGACTCCTGTCATCATTCTGGCGAGTTTCAGCGGGGCTGCGGTCAGATTGTCAGTGTCGCGGCACAAAGCTGAACTTTCGTCACCGATGTGGGAATGAGTGAAAAAGAGTGTGCAAAGGTGAGAGGGTGTGTGATTGGATAAGGTTGAGAGTATGAGGGTGAAACAATGTGAGGGTGAGCGACTGTGTGTGTGAGTGAGAGACTGTGAGGGTGAGAGTGTGTGTCAGGGTGAGTATGATATTGCAGATGAGAACGTGAGGGTGAGAGTATGTGTGTGTGAATGTGTAAAGTTGAAAGTGAGAGGGGGAGACAATGAGACAATGTGAGGCTGAGAGACTTTGTGTGGGTGATAGAGTGTGTGTGAGGCTGAGAGTGTGTGTCTGAGTGAGTATATTTGTGTGGGTGAGAGCGTGTGAGGGTGAGAGTGTGTGCGAATGTGTAAGGTTGAAAGTGTGAGGGTGAGAGACTGTGTGTGATGGTGAGAGAGCTTGTGTGAGGGTGAGTGTGTGTGAACTTGTGAGTGTGTGAAAGTTTCAGTGGAAACTGATTCACAAAGTTGACCCTTCCAAAACAATGGATGCACTTTGGGACACACTGACTTAACTAAAGTACAAATCCTGTCTTGTTTCTCTCAGTTTATTTCATGACTCTGCTGTATTGGTGTGGAGTAGGTGAAAAAATAACATTGTTACCATTTATGACTTAACCCATTAGCTCATGCCATGAGTTATCAGTCTCATAAATGCTGAGGCTAGTAGACAGGATTACCGGGGAACAGCAGTGATATGAGTTTTACCTCATCAGAATTCTGTGTAGATGGTTGTGATGACTGGACTGAGGTCCAAGAGGATGTGTCCTCATGCTGGAGGAATAACCTAGCCCTGAACTGCAGCGGATAATTGGTTGGCTCCTTCAGTTGTTCCAAAGTGGACACCGTTATTGTTGCTTGTGGATTGTGTCCCTGTTTGTTTAACAGTTCAGTTCTTTTTCAAATGACCATATGAATCAACTGCACAGACTACAGCCTTATTCTTTACAGTTGAGGTTGAGTCCATCTTACAATGAACAATAAGACTGAGCTTGAACTTTGGTACTCTCGAGAAAATTGAGAAAAAAAACAAACAGGCAAGTCAAGCCTGTTTGCAGGTAGTTGTGATACTTGCTTAGATACAGGCACCGTACTTCAGGGTAGAACAGCTATGGATTTGGTTCCACTTGAAGTGCTGACAGAAAAATACTTTGGATTGCTGTGTAAACAGACGAACAGTTGTCCTAAAGTATTTTGGGGAGCTTTTGTGATTCTCCATCGTCAGTCTAACTCTTAACTCCTCGCGAACAGACAGGCTGTCATGGCAGTATGTCTGTAAGACCTTCTGCTCTGTGTGGATGACAATGGGGATTAGTGCAGGGGTACTTTAAACACTTTTTTGAGGGAATTAATGCTCTCATATCTGTGGGTTCCGGATGCTTCTGCGGCGGTTTTTCAAAGCACCCTGACTGTCAGTCATAAAGGGGATCATTAACTTCAAGAGTGTAAATGTTCTAACACTCGTATTATTGTGTGAAGTTAAGTCGATGACAGATGTACTTAGCTTAATTCCCTGCTTGTTTTTTTGTCTTATAATTAATGAATGTATCGCGGTTTTACTTTTTTCTTTTTACCCGGATAATCTTTGAAGCCGGTAGTGCCAGAAAGGATTGACGGTCGCTGGTTTACGCGGTGTCAGAATGGTGAACGGTAAATATATGAAAGGTTATTTAAATGCGGCAAGTTCTTTTTTTTGCATATTTAATTTGCCTGGGTTGCTGAGTTTGTGAGAGATCAGAGGCACAGGGGGCTGTGTGCTTTGGCACAAAAAAAATGGAGACCCGCGATTGAAGCTGCTCGAACGGCGTGGCACCTAGTTTTCCCTTTTTGAAAGGTAACCCGTAGACGGCCGTCATTCCGGCTCTTCGATTCCGATTTTCTGTTGGGCGACATTCTGGGCGCCACAGCAACGTCGCCCTCGTTATGTAAATGTACGACAGCTTGTGTTTTAGTTTCCAATATTCTGTCCTTCAGTTTGTGAGACATGGCTCAGCGGTGTTCAAGGCTTCACAAAAATTCTGTATCTCTAGGTGCTTTGCGTCAAGGGGTGGAAGCTCACCACAGCTAGCCACCTGACTGCTGTGGTAAGACTGCTGTGGTAAAATGGCTGCCCGGAAAATTAGCGAAGGCTCGTTAGAATGGTGGCAGTGTGTGCAGATTGGGAGGTGAGGGTAGGAGCGGCGAGAAGGAGAGGCTGCTTACCGCTTCTCTGTCCCAGTTTCCTCTCTTCCTCCGACAGCTTCCTCTTCTCCCTCTGACCCACATCGCTCCCTTTGACGCAGCCACCAGCCACCGGCACCTAGAGCTGTGTGGTTAATGTCCTCTGCAGAAGACTCCGCCACCCCAATGGACAGGACACAAGTATTAGCTCCCTAAGCATGGGACCCTGGTCTTTAGCCCAGAGGGCTAATAGTAGCCTATGTCTTGCTGCATTATATGGATAACTCACAGCAATGTAGCCCTCATTATGCAAATGTACAATAGTTTATGTTTTAGTTTGCAATATTCTGTCCTTCAGTTTGTCCTGCATGGCTCAGCGGTGTTCTTGGCTTCACAAAAGGTCTGTATCTCAAGGTGCTTTACATAGCATTGATTTTTACAGCTGGTTATACACTAAAGCAATGTTGGTTGAGTATCTTGCTCAAGGGTACAATGGCAGTGTCCTACCTGGGAATCGAACCTGTGACCTTTAAGTTACAAGACCAGGTCCTTACCCTTTATACTACCCTGCCGCCGCTGCTCTTCACCATAGCTGGCCACCACCAGAACAAAACAAGGTGATATTATTATCTATTATTTGTTTGGTGGGAACTTTCCAGGGTGACTTATAGTCCCATGTAACTGTGCAGGTTTACAAGCAACGAGTCCAGCAAGAATATAGTGAACACAATGCAGGTCCATAGGCTGCTGGTAACGCTAAAATAGCCATATAAAATTAATCTTTTTAATTGCAGCTGCAGTCATCATAACCATCATAAAGAATTGCCCAGTCAACTAATGTAATTGGACAGCATTATTGTTTTTTCAGCATTCATATAGGCTATTTATTGCACTAGTGACAGGGTCAGAGTCCTAACGTAGACTAACTGGCGGCTGGTGTTTGTAAAAATCCACCAAATGCTGCCTTCCGCTTCAGCCTCTTCTTAATTTCTCCATGTCAACGAGAACACATGTTCAAATTTGCGTCTTTGTATCGCAACCAGAAGGCAGTATTGTTTAATGCTCTCCCCCGAATGTCTGCAGATTTATTCTCATGGCGTGTCAATGAACCAAGACCAAAATGGTTTTCTCATATATTTAGGAGAACGATCACCGAGGAACCATAAGGCTTGTTTGACCGAACCAAAATTGCGATGCGAACTTGTTTTTATTTGCTCAGAGTGATAGACAGCCCTTAACAAACAGCTTGCAGGCACAGATAAGAAGTAAAGGGTTTAGGCCACGCATTCCTACTCACAGTATTGATGAAGATGAGGCCAAAAAGCAGGCTAATGGCTGTTGCCTGTACTATGATATGTATCTTCATATGTGTGTGTGTATGTGTGTGTGAGTACATGTGTGTGTGTGTTAGTGAGTGTTTGAGCATATGTGAATGTGCTGTTTGTTTGTAAGTGCATGCTTCATGTAGGCTATGTATGAGTAAATTGTTCATCGGTATGACAGCACACGCATGTGTGAGTGTAAGCGTGCATATATGAAAGTGCACAGCTGACGGTTTGTAATGTGTGTAAACATGTATTTAAGTTTTTAATTTATTATTTTGAGAGAGCATGTGTATGAGCACACTTGCGTGTGTGCAAGCTGGAATGACTGGCAGCATGTGTGTGAGAGTGCGTACGTGCGTGTGTCTCTGTGTATGAGCGTGAGCATGTGTAACTGAGAATGTGTGTGGTGGAAAGTGAGTCAGCATGTGTGCAT
Organism: Anguilla rostrata; assembly: GCF_018555375.3. Classification (NCBI taxonomy): domain Eukaryota; kingdom Metazoa; phylum Chordata; class Actinopteri; order Anguilliformes; family Anguillidae; genus Anguilla; species Anguilla rostrata. The sequence goes on from NC_057937.1 coordinate 32,926,965, forward strand.
CTGTGTTTGTGTATGTGAGTTTGTTTATGTGAGTTTCAGTATGTGCGTATATGTATTTTGCACACACTCATTTGTGTGTGCATGCACTTGCGCGTGTGTGTGTGTGTGTGCGCACGAGCGTGTGCATGTGTGTGTGTGCGTGTGTGTGTGTGTGTGTATGCATGCATTTGTGTGCGCGTGTGTGTGTGTGTTCGCACGTGCGTGTGTGTGTGTGTGTATGTGCATGCGTTTATGTGTGTGTGTGTGTGTGTGTATGTGCATGCGCTTGTGTGTGTGTGTGTGTGTGTGTGTGTGTGTGTGTATGTGCATGCGTTTGTGTGCGTGTGTGTGTGTGTGTGTGTGTGTGTGTGTGTGTGTGTGTGTGTGTATATGTGTGCGTAACTGACTGTCACTGTGACCGGTTTCCCCGGGCTCAGTCAGCTCTGATTATCCCGCTCCAGGGATGCTGCTGACTGATGCGTTTATCAGGAGCGTGCAGTGCTCAGGCTGTGGAGAGCGGCGGGCAGGCTAACACTGCTGTTCACACTGACGGCGGCGGCTCACAGAGCTCTGCTGGCGGAGACAGGAGCCGCTCCATACAGCATTACAACTTCGTCTGCGTTCATTAAGAACCCGCAGTTCGGCTGCAGCTCACTCAAAAAGATTTTGTCGATTTGTTGGACATTTTCTAAACCTTTTCGCGTCACGCACCTTTTTTGCTTTTGCACGCTCACGAAATACGCTCCCTGAAAAAGTTTTCAGACATCAAATTTTATTCCAAAGTTCATGTAGGGAAAGAACAGCACGCGAAAAATTAATTACAGTTTTACATCTTGCTTTTTTCATTAAGAAGACCTAAATTACTTTTTGTAATGGAATCTTTCTGGTGGAATGTCCTCGGAGTGTCTGTCTGATGTCGACAGTTGGCTGTGCTGTTTGTCACACTTTGGCTCTGGGGTGGTCCCGCGCTGTTGCTTTTGTCTGTGTCCATGTTTCTTTGCTGTTCTGCAGAACCAGATTTTGAGGCCTGTCTGCTGCATGTCCAAGAAGATGCAAATGTGCTCTCGGTGGCGTAAGCCTTGTGTGTGCCCGAGGCTGCGTGCCATGTGCTGACAAGCCAGCTGTCCTCACGAAGCACGTTCCCGTGTCTGACACACACTCGTCGATGTGTGTGTCCTTCGCTAAATGCGGCTTGGTCACAAAAGTGGAAAACACCAAAAGGCACGGATTCGGGTGGAACCTGCTTCCTGTCCTGTGTGTTTCTGTCTGTCAGTCTCTCTCTCTCTCTCTCCTTTCCTCCAAGGAAGACAAGTTTCCGAGCTGTCACTAGGTGGCACTTGGACATCACTGTATGCGAGATGGCCTCTTTTTTTCCTCCCTCTCTCCTTCCTTCCATCTATTTATCCCTCCTCTTCTGAATTGAGAAAAGCTCTGACACCTGTGTTGTTTGTCTTGGCACGAAAGGGAGGAGCGTAATGTATTCACCTCCGCGGCCTGAGACGTGTCACTGAATGCCGAGGGGGAGGGGGAGGGGGGTGGGGCATGGCCTTCCCCCGGCTCCGCCCCGTTAACTTTCACTGATTTGGTGTAATAATTAGCGGAATCGAAACGCTAAAAGGGGTACTTAGCGGCACCTGTCGCTTTTTTCGGGCCCGCCTGTACGTGACGAGGTCTGACAGGCGGAAAGGGGCCGGTCAGACCCGCGGTCTTTTACACCGCGGCTGTTTTCGCTGGCTTCATATTAACCTTCACTTCAGCCTGCTGGGGGCTTCTGTGCCAAACAAACCGTTACATTTTCAAATCAGTCTGCTTTCGTGCTGTTAATCATTCGTGATTCGGGCTACTGGGAAAAGTAAAAAAGGAGATTAAGTTATTACATTTCTGGTAGAATATTTCCCTTTTTGTTCGGAATGACTGAGAAGGAGGGAAAGTGAATTTAGCGGATCTGAGGCAGAGCTGGAATCGGCTCGCCGTGTTTTGAATTTCCGCTAATGCAATTTAGGCCGAGTTACCATTTTTCCGGAAGGATCCGGGAACACGAGTCCTGAAACCGTTGAAATTGTTACTGACGGCTTGTCACCGGTCTGCGAGCGAACTCGCCTGTGAATTGTAACACAAACTGCTGAATGCTGAGACTGTGACTATTTGTGTGTTTTTTTGGCTTAATCTGAAATATTATAACGGGTAACATTTTAACTAATTTATCTACTATGGATTAATAAAATCATCTGAATAATCTGAAATATTATAACGGGTAACATTGTAACATTTTAACAAATTTATCTACTATGGATGAATAAAATTATGCATTGAAAAGTAAACATGGTGTAATTGATTTAATGGAATTTTCATGGGCTATATGGCATTCATAATTTGTATTAAGTAGCAAATAAAAAAAATGTGCCTTCAGATATTAGCTTTAGGCTAATTTTAAAAGGTTTCATCTCGTCATTTAAAATGGTTTAATCTCATCAGTATTGTAGGACACACCCGTAAATTAAACTGTATTTCTTAGAAGGAAGAGGACTAAAGGTGTTAAAATATTGCTTTTTTTGAGCACCCACATGCCATTTACATCCCATACAGATTATTCAAACACGGGCATCATTTCAGATTGCATACCAAGCCTAAGACATCACGCAGAGACGATCCAGTGAACTTGTTTGAAGTTTATTGTGTGACTACACGTCAGTCCAAAGTGTGGTTTTCTTGTAGTTTCATATTACATTTGTATATAATAATTGCATCGCACATTTTTGCTAACCTGTTAGTTTAGAAAATCATTTCAAAACATAATTTATCATTTAATTTAAATAATCTTTTTTTTTTTTACATAAAATACATTTCTTTTTGTAAGATGTTTTTTTCCCCCCAATTTCATATCTCAACAAACCATAGTCCCCAGAGCAAACCCACACCCACACTCTGCCCATGGAAAGGCTGTAGCTGGGATTTGAACACAGAACCTTTGTACTGTGAGGCAGCAGTGCTGCCCACTGCACCACCACACTGTTCCTCTTTGCTTGCGCAGGTTAGAGCCCCTGTTGAGGGAGTGTGCAGGAGCAGGTTGGGCTCCAACTCTGTAGTCGGGGTTTCCCCCGCAATAGCCGAGATTTCTTCCCATTGGAGAGATTTTTCTCACCACTGTTTGAGTGTTTTTCTTCTTTTTTTTTTTTTACCTCAGTTGCTTGCTTTTTTGGGATTCAGGCCTGTTTTTTTCTTTTTACCCAGTTTGCCTTTCAGTGTCCTCTGGAACGTGTCTATGTGACAGTGTCTCTGCAAGAAGCGCGATACAAGTGGAACTGAATTGAATGCGGTAAAGCAAAACGTCAGATAGCCTGCGTACAGGAAGTGAAGTGTTATGGAGTTGTTTTGCTGAAAAAGACTCGAAAGCCCCTCACTTCACCAACAAAATGTCAGCTGGCGGCCATTACGGAAGCCGCCGCTGGCTGGCTAAAGAGCATGACAGCCTCCCTTGTTGAAATTTAATGCTCCAGTTGCTTATCGATTTGGCAGGCTTGTGGTGGTGAGGAGGACGGGGGCGGGGAGAGCATGGGAATCTGGGATATCCGGGTTCCGTCTCTGACCGGGCCTGGGGACGACGCCGTCTTTCCCCCCCGCTCTCTCGATGGGGACCTGCGCTTTTCGCCAAGGGGTATCGATTTTAGAAGCTCCTTTTCCCTCCGGAAGCTTCCTGTAGCCCTCGCGGTCTCCTAGAGCCGCACTCCTCCTTTCCCGCCAAAACCGCTAATCCCCGCTCCTTAATCAGCGTTCCTCGGACCGCCGTCAAAAGCAGACGGGCAGAGCCGCGGGATGCTAAATCCACGTTTGACATGGTAAAGGTCAGCAAAATATCACAGGTTTTTTCGGAAGGTGTGGAAGAAAGTCAAATAAGGGTTGAAACCGTGGACGCCCTAAAAAATCACCTAAGGAGGACCGATCTCCCCCGCGCTGACCTGTCGTTGCAGTTTTATTCCAAGTGAATTTTTCTGTACGTTACGGGTGCTGTAGGACTTACACCTGCTGTACAGCGGAAGGATGTCCAACATGTTGTGTGTGTGCGTGCGTGTGTGTGTGTCAGGAAACGAAGGGGGGAGGGTGGGGGGTAGCTGTGAAAATAGCTCCTGGGCTCTTGTGGGCTTGTGGGAAATGAGCTGCACAGGAGTAATTAATGATTCATCATCGTAACGCCGCAGCTCCACAGCGGCGTGATTTAGGAAGCGTTCTAAACAGGGCATGACAGGTCCGCTGTGTAGGGCCACCTGAAAAGCACGGGCCGCACGTTCAGATGGATGGATGGACCTTCGTATTAATGATCCCGCCTCCCAGTTACCCGCTGTTCAACGAAATGAGCGCCGTCCCCTTCCGGACCGAAACAGCAGTTAGCGCACATTTAGCTTCCCGTCGTTTGCCCCTGTGAGCAGCGCTGACCGCCGCTCCATTTCTCAGGCCCAACCGTAGGCTAGTTTTTTTTTTTTTTTTCTTAGATGGACTCCTTAGTAGTCAATGAGTTCTGGGTCCACTGGACGTGCGTGTGTGTGTGTGTGTGTATGGGCTTGTGTGTGTGCATGTGCGTGTGTGCATGCTGCTGCGTGGGCACGCGCAGTCGCATATGCATTCGGGTGCACGTGCGACTGACCGTGTACGCGGGAGGATACTCCGACTCGCGTGAGAGGGTGAGTGCGCGCGTGCGTGCGCGTGGGTGTGCGCGCGCGCATGACAGAGCGCGTACGCGAGAGGGCGCGTGCGTCCGCCCGCCTGAGCTTGCGTGGGAAGGCCGGAGGGAAGGCCGTTGATTTATGGTCGGGGCCGCCTGACGTTCCGGCTCCCGGCGCAGAGCCGAAACCCGCGGCGCTGCCGAGCGGGTTTAAGATTAATGTCAGGTTCGTCAGCGGCGAGTTAATTGTTACCGGTGAGTAATTGCGCGCGGGTAGCGGGAGCCTTGTTTTATTGTTCTGCGCTCGGTGGATTAGCATTCCTAACCCTGGAAAGCTGGCTTTAATTATTGACGCTGGCGTTATTGGTCGCTACCTGTTTCTGGAGCCGAACCGCTTCGCGAGCGACTTGCTAATTTCGAAAACCCGCCGGAGTTTTGCGCCGCGCAGGTGAATGAATATGTATCTTCACGCCCTGAGAGATTTTTACGACTGCGTTGCCACAGAAGCCGTGGGATTAAACATTACGTTTTTCACTTGTTCCAAAGTCACTTCGGCCTTGAAGTGCGCCTAATGGGTGATTCATTTCTGTGAGGATGTTTTTCGAACCGCTTCCCTCCTTGATTTTGGGAAGGCCGACCGGTTGTGCTTCTCCGGGCCGACCGTACCCACGCGAGGAGCAGGGTGGCTGAAGAGCCCCTAGTTCTGCGCTGTGCCGACCTGTGAGTTTGTGGTCTTTTTTTCACCGTTTCAGGCCTCTTAGTGCTACAGGAGAGCTTGCGCCGATCAACTGAGAGGTTCTGTCGCTTTGTGATGACATCAGTCAGCCCGCGGATGCCATCTGGAACTGGAGGAACACCGGCTGACTCATCTCCAGTCATCATACGTTCGCATAAATAATCATAGTTGGAAAAATGGTCTTGCCCGGACTCGGCCCTGCCCTGGCTCCAAGGCCTAGAAGGCCCTCGCGGCAATCGCTGTATACTGACCAAGCTACTCCATTCTGGTAAATGGACTGCATTTATAGGCTATCCAAGCGCTTACAATTGTGCCTCTCATTCGCCAAGCATTAGGGTTAGGTCTTGCTCAGGAACTGACCTGCCCAGGGCGGTTGACCGGCAACCCTCGCTGCCGAAACGCTTACCTCTGACTTGTGCCACATTCTGACTGTGGATTTGGAGCGAGTGCCTGCAGGTGCGCAGTAGCACGTACACGTATGTGTCAGGTTGAACTCGGCGCACCGGCGGTCGGAGCGAGAGACACGCCCACGGCGTGACGCGAGGCACGTCGCTAGGGGAAACGCCTCGCCTCGGCCCTCGCTGTTTGCTCAGGTGCGAGGGCCCGTCCCGTTTTTTTCCCTCCGTCCCGAAGCCCTGGGAAACACGGCATTCCGCACCCTCCCTCACCCCGCCGACACCCGCTCCCCAGTTTTAGCGAGTGCCCGGCAAACGGAGCGGCGCGGAAGCGGTTCTGACGAGCCCGTCGGCAAACGGGGCGAAGGCGTCTGATGTTTTTCGCGGGCCGCTCGTCAAAGTATTTGAACCCCGGGCCGGTTTTTTTTTTTACGCGAACGGGTCGGCTCTGGGGTTGACGTCACGCTAACGCGAAGAGTTTTGCTCTCCAAACAGAGAGCTCTATTATATGTTCGCCAAAGAGCTCCAGCTGGGCCCCGTCTCTCCGTGCACTGCGGGGGGGGGGGGGGGTTCTCCCGACCTGGAGTCCGCTTCTCGGACTGGCCCGGGACGGGGGTGCCCTCCGGTTCGAATTCCTCCACCTCCAACGGGCTCTTCCCGAACTCCGGCTGATAGGCTTAAGCGAGTGTCAACCTTTCTCGACGTCCACCAGAGCCAAAAAAAAAAGCGCGAAAAGCAAACAAAAAATAAATCCATTTTGTGTCTGGCACAGCGCCCCTTGTGGCTAAATTGAATTAGACCCCGCCTGTGCGGCGAGCTCTGGGTGGGGACCTCAGTGGGTGGGCGTTGGCTCTGGAGGTTTGGCCCCTCCTATGACTCCTACCATTTGGCCAAGGCAGGAGAAGGTTCCACACAAATTCAGGTGACAGCGTGGTTTTGAGGCCGGGTTATCTCTAGCTAGAAATCCGAGCTCTCGAATGCTTTTTTTGACATGTCGATAGATCTGAGAGGCCCGGATGAGAAAACACACTTCAACTTTGAGTTCAGTTGCCTGTACCTTCTTTTGAGAATGCCAATACGTGCAAATTGAGATCAAATGAAAAGCACATTCGATAAACGTTTCGGCGCAGAAGTGCCGTCGCTCTTGAAGAACGTTCAGATGTTTTCTTTATTAATCTCGATTTATTTTCGGGTTTATTTCGCCGGGTTTTTAGAAACGGCCCGCTCGGATCGTCCCGCGGAGCCCATCTGTTGCCGAGCGCCGGGGGTGACATTCTTAGCAGCGGAGTTTGCGAGGGCCTCGCGTTGCACGCCCTGCCTTTGACGTGTAAGTGGCAGGCGGCCCGCGCGCGAGCGGAGCGGCGGCGGCGGCGGTGCGCTGGACGGCCCAGCTGCGCGCATTTGTCCGCGCGTCAGACGGAGCCGCTGCGCTGGGGGGGCTGGAGTGACAGCCCCCCTTCACCCTCACTCCCCCCCCCCCCCCCCGCACCTGCTGGTTTCTTGAAATATTTCAAATATGTGTGAGTGTGTATGGGTGTGTGTGTGTGTGTGTGTGTGTGTGTATGTGTGTGTGTGCGTGTGTGTGTGTGCGTGTAAAAATTTTTCTTTAACCAGACCTCAGTTCTCATTTGTTTGCTCCCATTGTGAATCCAAAATTAGTACAGGCACTACATTTCTGAAGTTAGTGATGCTACCCACTAAACAGTTAACATCACTCCAACAGTCTCTGGTATCTGCCTCGTTGGCGCAGTAGGCAGCGCGTCAGTCTCATAATCTGAAGGTCGTGAGTTCGAGCCTCACACGGGGCATAGAGCTTTTAGTCTGTCTGTCTCTCCCTTCAGTTTAGATTGCTTGTCTGGCATTGCAAATGAACGTAATGTAGTTACACAAGAGCACTACATTGTGTGACCATGATTCTTTCCTGCGCATGTGTTCAGAAGAATTGAAAACTGTCTTTGCTTCATTTTTATTTTTTATATCTCTTTTTTTTCTTTTGTGGCTACAATCCAAAAGCATTGCAGGGCCCTGCACTTGATAAAACCTCTATACAAAGATACTTTTTCTAGTTCATTTAAAACTTTTTTTCTGCATTGACCTCTAATGTCATTAACAACGCATTTTATTTCCTGTGAAGTCTCTCACATTCCTAAAGTGTCTTATGTGAAACTCAGCCGTTGTGGGGCTTTCTGACATGTGAGAGTTTACGCTGTGAATGTCTCCTGGTCCTACATGAGCCCTGCTCTCTTCAGACATCAGAGTGCCGGCTGCTCTGATATAAAAATAGGAATCCATTCTCACCGCGGTATAAAAGGGGAAAAAGGGAGCGAAAGGTCTCGCGGTAAGAATGGGTAAGAATGACGGCGCTCTCCGCAGCGAATTGTGCGGTCCGCAGTCTTTATGCACCTGTGTGAAAAGGCCAAAGTGCGGAGGAGGAGGAGGAGGAGGAGGAGGAGGGGGGAGGGGGGAGTGTGACGGTGAAGTGCTCTGCATGTAAAATTTATTTGGGAATCACAGTTTTGCGTAGTTTTTTTTATTCGATTTCCAGGTTTGAGTGGATTGCGCCCTGATAAATGTCTTTCATCCCTGGCCAGGCTGTGTTTTTTATAAAAAGAATGGAATGGACTGGGGAGCCTGTTTTATAACGCAGAGCCTTCCTGCTATCTCAGAAAAATAAAAATAAAAAATCATAAAAATTGAATAAGACCATAAAAAGAACTGTGGAGTAGTCAAATTCTGAAGTGCGGAATATGAAATTCTCCATTGGACCCGGTAATGGTATTATATTTTGATTGACTGTAACCTAATAATGGCTAAACAATCCTCCTGTGTGACTGTTGAAGAAAGCCAGAGATGACAACTGGCTTTAGGAAGCAATTCTGCACTCATGAAAAACACTGCGGAAGATGTCATCTTTGCTAATAATTCTGGAGTGGTGCTTCCATTTATCGAAGTACAGCTTTCACTGAACACTGAAAAAAAAAATGTAGCTCTTACTAATAAAAACATATTTATCATTAAAATGACATAACTGAGTATTGCACATCCGCCCTCTTGAAGTAGCCTAAGTGTTACGGAGCTGAGACGTTCATGTAGTGAATATGCGACCGTTTGCATTTCCCCGTCTTCTCCAGAGACAGAAGCTTCTGCAGGAGCTGGGAGGACAGCGCATTCCCTTCCTCTCTCCCTCGGACCCCGGGTTCCAGGAGCTGGTGAGTGGGGCCTCTCCGGATTTGGGGTCACGGCCCGTTACAGTCTGTGTCATCGCCTGCGACGACCCATGTCATCACCCGCCGCGCTCTTGTGCCATCGCCCGCTATAAACTGTGCCATCGCCCTGCTGCATCCGTGTTGCCCCCTGCTTCAGACCGTGCCGTCACCCGCGACAGACTGTTGTCATCAGCGGCTGTGGACTATTCCATTGCCCGTTACAGTCTGTTGTCGTCATCCGCTACAGACTGTGCCATTACTTCCCATGGACTGTGCCATCACCAGCTACAGACCGTCATCATCCATTACAGAGTGTGCTGTTTCTTGCTACAGACTGTGTCATTGCCTACTACTGACTGTATGACTACCTGCTACAAGCTGTGTCATAACTGCAGGAGTCTTATGTCATCCTGTGCTTCATTGTTGTGTCATTACCCGCTACAAGCTGTGTCATCACCCACTACAGACTGTGCCATTACCCGCTGCATGCTATATCATTAGCAACTGAAGACTGCCTTTACCTGCTACAAGCTATATCGCTACAGACTGTGTCATTACCCGCTGCAGACCGTGTCATGACCTGCTACAGGCTTATCATTACCCATTACAGGCTGTATCATTACCCACTACAGACTGTGTCATTACCCACTACAGGCTGTGTCATTGCCCGCAACATGCTATAGCATTACCAAATGAAGACTGTATCATTACCCACTACAGACTGTGTCATTACCTGCTACAGGCTGTATCATTACCCACTACAGACTGTGTCATTACCCGCTACAGACTGTGTCATTACCTGCTACAGGCTGTATCATTACCCACTACAGGCTGTGTCATTATCCGCTACAGGCTGTGTCATTGCCCGCAATATGCCATGCTATAGCATTACCAAACGAAGACTGTGTCATTACCCACTACAGACTGTGTCATTACCCGCTACACGCTGTGTCATTACCTGCTACAAACTGTGTCATTACCCGCTACAGACTGTGTCATTACCTGTTACAGGCTGTGTCATTACCCACTACAGGCTGTGTCATTACCCTCTACAGGCTGTGTCATTACCCTCTACAGGCTGTGCAATCGTCACTTGTGAGACCCCAAAACCAAGATAGCTCATCATTGTTAGACAAGGCTTTGTAACAAATGTACTATTTCTTGTTTTGCTTGCACAGTGCGTTTTGTACTGAATCCTGGGTAAGACAGGCTGTTCCTGTGGCAGTCTGCACAGGCAGTCTGGGCAGTGGCAGTGAAGTGTGTGTATGTTGGCTTCCCCCGCAGTGGGAGTCCAGTTACACTGGCCTGGCCCTGCGGCCGGCCGACTCCCTGCCCGCCGCCCTGCACGACCGCGTCCGGGCCGCCCTGCACGCCCTGCAGCGACGGGGCTGCCTGTTCCGGGACCTGGTGCGCATCCGGGGCCGCGACGTCTTCACCGCCGTGTCCCGCTCGCTCCTGGGCGGGCCCGGGGACACCTACCGCTACCTGGGGACGCGCCTGTTCGCCCTGCCGTGGCACAACGACGGGCAGGAGGACGGCGAGGCGTGCTGCGACCGCGAGCTGAGGGAGGCCTGCCGGGCCCTCTGGGAGCTCAACGAGTACTTCTGCGAGGACGTGGAGCGCCGGGAGGCGGCGGGCCAGCCGGAGGCCGACGAGGACCCGCCGGGCGGCCAGGGGAGCTCCAAGACGGACGCGTCGGAGGCGACTCCCGCGGAGGCCCCCCGCTTCAACATCACCCTGCTGAACTACATGGACCCGGCGGCCATGAACGACCTGAAGGAGGAGCCCTACTACGGCATGGGCAAGATGGCGGTGAGCTGGCACCACGACGAGAACCTGGTGCCGCTGTCGCCCGTGGCCGTCTACAACTACAGCTGCCCCGACGAGAAAGGTAGGGCAGGCTGCTAACTTGTAAAAAGTTCCGGGCCCGCGCCGCGACCCCCGAAGCTTCGTTTTGAGCTTTCGTGGAGCTTGTCCGACAGGTCTGACCCCGGCGACCTCGTCGAACCTCCCCCTGCGGTGGCTTCGCCGTTGCAAACGCGCGCTTCCGTCTTGTTTCGCGTCACAAGTGTGCGTTTGATGCCGCTGGGCTGTTATCGAATGTCATCACGCCCCCCGCGCCCTGCCGGTCGGCCTCCCTTATCGTTGGCAGAGATGAGAAATCACAGGGTTCTCTGTGTTCAAACAAGGGTCTCAGGTGTATGCGGGGAAAGTCATTACTAAACAAACCAGCGTTTTGATGTCTGTGATATTTATACAGATACACAAGCTTCCCTGGGAAAATAAACTTTTTTTTTCCTATTTAATATTTGCGCTATGTACGTATGCGATTTTAAAGCTGGGGTGTCATTCCTGAACCTTGTCGGTAGTGAAGTTGTTGACTGATTCCGAGGTAGATTGAAGTGAAATTCAATATTCAATAAATTGCTTTCAATAAAAACCGCCAAGTCAAAGTAAAAGGAATGCTGTAAAAGGATTTGCTTCATCAATGTATTTTGAAAGACACCTTGCGAATCCAAAATTGGAAACATTGTTTCTGCAGTTCACAATTGGGCAGACACTGAAATGAGAAAGTTAGTCAATACAACTGTGTGAGGGTTATGCGTCGTCTGCAAAACAGTGATGGGAACTTGCGTTCTTTTTGGTGAGGTGCACTTTTTGCCTTGGTTCGTTCAAAAGATTTGTTTGTTTGGCTCGTTCATTCATTCAGTTGCAAACTTTCTCCTTTTTTGTTCATTTTCATAGTAATTATTAATAAAAAAAAATTTTCATTGCTAGCCAGAATTAAGTGTCTATTATCACAAAACGGGTAACCTCATTGAAGACACCCTGGGCACCTGCCTCGTTGGCGCAGTAGGCAGCGCGTCAGTCTCATAATCTGAAGGTCGTGAGTTCGACCCTCACACGGGGCACGTGGCTTTTAGTCCGTTTGACCCTTCAGTATAGAATGCTTGTATTGCCATTGCAGATGAAAGTAAACTGTTACGTAGCGCACTATCACATGTTTCTGCAGTTCACAGTTGGGCAGACGCTGAAATGAAAAAGTTAGTGAATACAATTGTGTGAGCTTATGCGTGTCTGCAAAACAGTGATGGGAACTGGGTTCTTTTGGTGAGGTGCACTTTTTGCCTTGGTTCGTTCAAAAGATTTGTTTGTTTGGCTCGTTATTCGTTCAGTTGCAAATTTCTCCTCTTTTGTTAATTTTCTTATCTCAGTAGTGGCTTTTGATACCTACGAACCTTCAGACTCATAGCATTGAGTGTCTTCTCACAGTGGAAGGATTGGCCGGAAACAATGTGGATTTCTGCCATCTGAAGCAAGATGAGCTTGCATTTCCTATCTGTCTAGATAAATCTTATACGTGGAGCTTTTGCTTTCATTTTCTGTTCTCTGATCATTTTAAATGTCATTCCTGCTTATTGCATATACTGTAACCATCAGAATTCCTTGATTTACAGAAATTGCAGGATTGTAGTGTAGTCCTGACTTCTCACTGTACATTGTTGGAAACAGCTAATTTTTGAGGAAGAAGAAAGATTTGATGTTGCAGTAGGATGCACAAAAGAAAGAGTGGACAAACACTGATCTGATATTATATGTAGTGGTGGAGGCTTTGCTACATTTTCGGATAATATATAGCTATGTCCTGCATTATTGTCTAACACTGATAACAAATTGCACTGAATTGTTGATTTGACTGGAAATTGAATAAATGAATGGGTGTCTCTGACTTTTGCACCGTACTGTTTAAGAGCCCAAGCACTTTGGGGATCAGGTAACCTTATTTAAATTTCTATTCTATAGTATTATTAATTAAAAAAAACTGTCATTGCTGCCAGAATTAAGTGTCTATTATCACAAAACGGTACCTCATTGAAGCACCTGGGCACCTGCCTCGTTGGCGCAGTAGGCAGCGCGTCAGTCTCATAATCTGAAGGTCGTGAGTTCGACCCTCACACGGGGCACGTGGCTTTTAGTCCGTTTGACCCTTCAGTATAGAATGCTTGTATTGCCATTGCAGATGAAAGTAAACTTGTTACAGGAGCGCACTATCACATTGTTTCTGCAGTTCACAGTTGGGCAGACGCTGAAATGAAAAGTTAGTGAATAAATTGTGTGAGCCTTATGCGTTGTCTGCAAAACAGTGATGGGAACTTGGGTTCTTTTTGGTGAGGTGCACTTTTTGCCTTGGTTCGTTCAAAAGATTTGTTTGTTTGGCTCGTTCATTCGTTCAGTTGCAAATTTTCTCCTCTTTTGTTAATTTTCTTTTCTCAATAGTGGCTTTTTGATACCTACAAACCCTTTCAGACTCATAGCATTGAGTGTCTTCTCACAGTGGAAGGATTGGCCGAAACAACTGTGGATTTCTGTCCATCTGAAGCAAGAGTGGAGCTTGATATTTTCCTATCTGTCATAGATAAAAATCTTTAAGTACTGTCTTGTTGACGGTCATAGTTTCGGTGGTCTACCTGTTCTTTCACGGTTGTTAGGAGTTTCCATTTCTCTGTATCTTGTAAAAATCTTTTGAACTCCAGTTTTAGAAACTGCCGTTTTTTCCACTTATTTTCCTTTGACTTTCACCTTCCTCATGCAGTTGAATTATCTTGAATGTAATCTCATCAGAAATATTTCCTTTAGCAATTTTATTTGCACGTAAGAAAGAAATTTGCAAGGCTGCTGAGGTTTGTTTGGGCAGTTGTTTGTTTGAATGGTAGTCACTTTTGAAGGCAGAAGGTTCTATTGACACTTTTTGTAACAAATTTTGTTGGGAGGACACAGCTATAAATTGTTTGTTGATTGGAAAGAAGAACGACTTGATGTTGCAGTAGGATGCACAAAAGAAAGAGTGGACAAACACTGATCTGATTATGTAGTGGTGGAGGCTTTGCTACAGTTTTCGGGATAATATATATGTCCTGCATTATTGTCTAACACTGATAACAAAATTGCACTGAATTGTTGATTTGACTGGAAATTGAATAAATGAATGGGTGGTCTCTGACTTTTGCACCGTACTGTTTAAGAGCCCAAGCACTTTGGGGATCAGGTAACCTTTATTTAAATTTCTATTCTTATAGTAATTATTAATTTAAAAAAACTTGTCATTGCTGGCCAGAATTAAGTGTCTATTATCACAAAACGGGTAACCTCATTGAAGACACCCTGGGCACCTGCCTCGTTGGCGCAGTAGGCAGCGCGTCAGTCTCATAATCTGAAGGTCGTGAGTTCGACCCTCACACGGGGCACGTGGCTTTTAGTCCGTTTGACCCTTCAGTATAGAATGCTTGTATTGCCATTGCAGATGAAAGTAAACTTGTTACAGGAGCGCACTATCACATTGTTTCTGCAGTTCACAGTTGGGCAGACGCTGAAATGAAAAAGTTAGTGAATACAATTGTGTGAGGCTTATGCGTCGTCTGCAAAACAGTGATGGGAACTTGGGTTCTTTTTGGTGAGGTGCACTTTTTGCCTTGGTTCGTTCAAAAGATTTGTTTGTTTGGCTCGTTCATTCGTTCAGTTGCAGATTTTCTCCTCTTTTGTTCATTTTCTTTTCTCAGTAGTGGCTTTTTGATACCTACGAACCCTTTCAGACTCATAGCATTGAGTGTCTTCTCACAGTGGAAGGATTGGCCGAAACAACTGTGGATTTCTGTCCATCTGAAGCAAGAGTGGAGCTTGATATTTTCCTATCTGTCATAGATAAAAATCTTTAAGTACTGTCTTGTTGACGGTCATAGTTTCGGTGGTCTACCTGTTCTTTCACGGTTGTTAGGAGTTCCCATTTCTCTGTATCTTGTAAAAATCTTTTGAACTCCAGTTTTAGAAACTGCCGTTTTTTCCACTTATTTTCCTTTGACTTTCACCTTCCTCATGCAGTTGAATTATCTTGAATGTAATCTCATCAGAAAAATTTCCTTTAGCAATTTTATTTGCACGTAAGAAAGAAATTTGCAAGGCTGCTGAGGTTTGTTTGGGCAGTTGTTTGTTTGAATGGTAGTCACTTTTGAAGGCAGAAGGTTCTATTGACACTTTTTGTAACAAATTTTGTTGGGAGGACACAGCTATAAATTGTTT
The DNA here is from genome assembly GCF_018555375.3 of Anguilla rostrata. Taxonomy (NCBI): domain Eukaryota; kingdom Metazoa; phylum Chordata; class Actinopteri; order Anguilliformes; family Anguillidae; genus Anguilla; species Anguilla rostrata. Next base: position 32,942,013 of record NC_057937.1, read on the forward strand.
GTTGATTGGAAAGAAGAACGACTTGATGTTGCAGTAGGATGCACAAAAGAAAGAGTGGACAAACACTGATCTGATTATGTAGTGGTGGAGGCTTTGCTACAATTTTCGGGAAAATATATATGTCCTGCATTATTGTCTAACACTGATAACAAAATTGCACTGAATTGTTGATTTGACTGGAAATTGAATAAATGAATGGGTGGTCTCTGACTTTTGCACCGTACTGTTTAAGAGCCCAAGCACTTTGGGGATCAGGTAACCTTTATTTAAATTTCTATTCTTATAGTAATTATTAATTAAAAAAAACTTGTCATTGCTGGCCAGAATTAAGTGTCTATTATCACAAAACGGGTAACCTCATTGAAGACACCCTGGGCACCTGCCTCGTTGGCGCAGTAGGCAGCGCGTCAGTCTCATAATCTGAAGGTCGTGAGTTCGACCCTCACACGGGGCACGTGGCTTTTAGTCCGTTTGACCCTTCAGTATAGAATGCTTGTATTGCCATTGCAGATGAAAGTAAACTTGTTACAGGAGCGCACTATCACATTGTTTCTGCAGTTCACAGTTGGGCAGACGCTGAAATGAAAAAGTTAGTGAATACAATTGTGTGAGGCTTATGCGTCGTCTGCAAAACAGTGATGGGAACTTGGGTTCTTTTTGGTGAGGTGCACTTTTTGCCTTGGTTCGTTCAAAAGATTTGTTTGTTTGGCTCGTTCATTCGTTCAGTTGCAAATTTTCTCCTCTTTTGTTCATTTTCTTTTCTCAGTAGTGGCTTTTTGATACCTACGAACCCTTTCAGACTCATAGCACTGAGTGTCTTCTCACAGTGGAAGGATTGGCCGAAACAACTGTGGATTTCTGTCCATCTGAAGCAAGAGTGGAGCTTGACATTATCCTATCTCTCAAAGATAAAAATCTTTAAGTACTGTCTTGTTGATGGTCATAGTTTTGGTAGTCTACCTGTTCTTTCACGGTTGTTAGGAGTTTCCATTTCTCTGTATCTTGTAAAAATCTTTTGAACTCCAGTTTTAGAAACTGCCGTTTTTTCCACTTATTTTCCTTTGACTTTCACCTTCCTCATGCAGTTGAATTATCTTGAATGTAATCTCATCAGAAATATTTCCTTTAGCAATTTTATTTGCACGTAAGAAAGAAATTTGCAAGGCTGCTGAGGTTTGTTTGGGCAGTTGTTTGTTTGAATGGTAGTCACTTTTGAAGGCAGAAGGTTCTATTGACACTTTTTGTAACAAATTTCGTTGGGAGGACACAGCTGTAAATTGATTGTTGATTGGAAAGAAGAAAGATTTGATGTTGCAGTAGGATGCACAAAAGAAAGAGTGGACAAACACTGATCTGATATTATATGTAGTGGTGGAGGCTTTGCTACAATTTTCGGGATAATATATATGTCCTGCAGTATTGTCTAACACTGATAACAAAATCGCGCTGAATTGTTGATTTGACTGGAAATTGAATAAATGAATGGGTGTTCTCTGACTTTTGCACTGTACTGTTTAAGAGCCCAAGCACTTTGGGGATCAGGTAACCTTTATTTAAATTTCTATTCTTACAGTAATCATTAATTTAAAAAAACTTGTCATTGCTGGCCAGAATTAAGTGTCTATTATCACAAAACGGGTAACCTCATTGACAACACCCTGGGCACCCGCCTTGTTGGCGCAGTAGGCAGCGCGTCAGTCTCATAATCTGAAGGTCGTGAGTTCGACCCTCACACGGGGCACGTGGCTTTTAGTCCGTTTGACCCTTCAGTATAGAATGCTTGTATTGCCATTGCAGATGAAAGTAAACTTGTTACAGTTGCGCACTATCACATTGTTTCTGCAGTTCACAGTTGGGCAGACACTGAAATGAAAAAGTTAGTGAATACAATTGTGTGAGGGTTAGCCTATGCGTCGTCTGCAAAACAGTGATGGGACCTTTGGGTTCTTTTTGGTGAGGTGCACTTTTTGCCTTGGTTCGTTCAAAAGATTTGTTTGTTTGGCTCGCTCATTCGTTCAGTTGCAGATTTTATCCTCTTTTGTTAATTTTCTTTTCTCAGTAGTGGCTTTTTGATACCTACAAACCCTTGCAGACTCATAGCATTGAGTGTCTTCTCACAGTGGAAGGATTGGCCGAAACAACTGTGGATTTCTGTCCATCTGAAGCAAGAGTGGAGCTTGATATTTTCCTATCTGTCATAGATAAAAATCTTTAAGTACTGTCTTGTTGACGGTCATAGTTTTGGTGGTCTACCTGTTCTTTCACGGTTGTTAGGAGTTCCCATTTCTCTGTATCTTGTAAAAATCTTTTGAACTCCAGTTTTGGAAACTGTTGTTTTTTCCACTTATTTTCCTTTGACTTTCACCTTCCTCATGCAGTTGAATTATCTTGAATGTAATCTCATCAGAAAAATTTCCTTTAGCAATTTTATTTGCACGTAAGAAAGAAATTTGCAAGGCTGCTGAGGTTTGTTTGGGCAGTTGTTTGTTTGAATGGTAGTCACTTTCGAAGGCAGAAGGTTCTATGACACTTTTTGTAACAAATTTTGTTGGGAGGACACAGCTATAAATTGTTTGTTGATTGGAAAGAAGAAAGATTTGATGTTGCAGTAGGATGCACAAAAGAAAGAGTGGACAAACACTGATCTGATTATGTAGTGGTGGAGGCTTTGCTACAATTTTCGGGAAAATATATAGGCTATGTCCTGCATTATTGTCTAACACTGATAACAAAATCGCACTGAATTGTTGATTTGACTGGAAATTGAATAAATGAATGGGTGGTCTCTGACTTTTGCACCGTACTGTTTAAGAGCCCAAGCACTTTGGGGATCAGGTAACCTTTATTTAAATTTCTATTCTTATAGTAATTATTAATTTAAAAAAACTTGTCATTGCTGGCCAGAATTAAGTGTCTATTATCACAAAACGGGTAACCTCATTGAAGGCACCCTGGGCACCTGCCTCGTTGGCGCAGTAGGCAGCGCGTCAGTCTCATAATCTGAAGGTCGTGAGTTCGACCCTCACACGGGGCACGTGGCTTTTAGTCCGTTTGACCCTTCAGTATAGAATGCTTGTATTGCCATTGCAAATGAAAGTGAACTTGTTACAGGAGCGCACTATCACATTGTTTCTGCAGTTCACAGTTGGGCAGACGCTGAAATGAAAGAGTTAGTGAATACAATTGTGTGAGGTTTATGCGTCGTCTGCAAAACAGTGATGGGAACTTGGCTTCTTTTTGGTGAGGTGCACTTTTTGCCTTGGTTCGTTCAAAAGATTTGTTTGGCTTGTTCATTCGCTCAGTTGCAAATTTTCTCCTCTTTTGTTCATTTTCTTTTCTCAGTAGTGGCTTTTTGATACCTACGAACCCTTTCAGACTCATAGCATTGAGTGTCTTCTCACAGTGGAAGGATTGGCCGAAACAACTGTGCATTTCTGTCCATCTGAAGCAAGAGTGGAGCTTGATATTTTCCTATCTCTCAAAGATAAAAATCTTTAAGTACTGTCTTGTTGATGGTCATAGTTTCGGTGGTCTACCTGTTCTTTCACGTGTGTTAGGAGTTCCCATTTCTCTGTATCTTGTAAAAATCTTTTGAACTCCAGTTTTAGAAACTGCCATTTTTTCCACTTATTTTCCTTTGACTTTCACCTGCCTCATGCAGTTGAATTATCTTGAATGTAATCTCATCAGAAATATTTCCTTTAGCAATTTTATTTGCACGTAAGAAAGAAATTTGCAAGGCTGCTGAGGTTTGTTTGGGCAGTTGTTTGTTTGAATGGTAGTCACTTTTGAAGGCAGAAGGTTCTATTGACACTTTTTGTAACAAATTTTGTTGGGAGGACACAGCTATAAATTGTTTGTTGATTGGAAAGAAGAACAACTTGATGTTGCAGTAGAATGCACAAAAGAAAGTGTGGACAAACACTGATCTGATATTATATGTAGTTGTGGAGGCTTTGCTACAATTTTCGGGATAATATAGGCCTAGCCTATAGCCTATGTCCTGCATTATTGTCTAACACTGATAACATAGGCTAAGTGCACTGAATTGTTGATTTGACTGGAAATTGAATAAATGAATGGGTGGTCTCTGACTTTTGCACCATACTGTTTAAGAGCCCAAGCACTTTGGGGATCAGGTAACCTTTATTTAAATTTCTATTCTTATAGTAATTATTAATTTAAAAAAACTTGTCATTGCTGGCCAGAATTAAGTGTCTATTATCACAAAATGGGTGACCTCATTGAAGGCACCCTGGGCACCTGCCTCGTTGGCGCAGTAGGCAGCGCGTCAGTCTCATAATCTGAAGGTCGTGAGTTCGACCCTCACACGGGGCACGTGGCTTTTAGTCCGTTTGACCCTTCAGTATAGAATGCTTGTATTGCCATTGCAGATGAAAGTAAACTTGTTACAGGAGCGCACTATCACATTGTTTCTGCAGTTCACAGTTAGGCAGGCACTCCAATGAAAAAGTTAGTGATTACTATTGTGTGAGCATTATATGTATTCCTGCCAGAGCTGGTTCAAATACGTATTTGTTTCTGATTTAAATACTTTTATACGCATGATTTATCTTGTTTGGTGTATTGGAACCAATTAAATACTCTAAAAAATGGCAAACTCTGCCTACTTGTCATATTGGCAGGCTCAATTACCCCATGCAAGATCAATAGAGCACAGAAAAGTATTTGAAATACAAATACGTATTTGACCCTGGGTACTTGTGTTCTTTTTGAAGACCCACAATTTTTGTTATTTTTTATCAGCTGTTTTGTACCACAACACATTATAATAGGAGTGAAAATAATTTCATCCTTTTTATTAGTATTACATTCATTTTATATCTGACCTGCGTGAACTAGTTTGATTGTATCTAGGGACCACAGTTTTCTAAACCAGTTCTGGATGAATCTAGGAAGTTTTGTCTTGTTTGAACTAGGCTATACTTTCCTTTTCGGACACTTTGCTGGTGAATGTCAGCCTCTATGCTGTTCACTGTATTTTTTGGGATGTGCCCTTTTAAAATTGTGTGTTTAGATGGGTACATCTTGAGGTGTGTTTTTTTTTTTTTTCGTTCACTGACATTCCCCCCCCCCCTTCCCCCAGGTGCATACAAAATTACTAAGGCTATTAATGCAAGTCAGCTGGGGGTCAGAGAATTACATAAATAAAAAATACCTTCTCCCAGTTGCTACTATATATGGGAGAATGAGGTGATTCATTTTTTAAAAATTTAAGTATTCATTTTGTTTGGCTCAGTTTTTCTCCGGCTTCGTTTTGCTTTGGTTCACAATTTTAGCTTTCAGTTCTCTCACTGCGTCATCTCTTCCTTCGCTCTTTTTTTATTTTCTCTCCCCGGCCAGCCTCGCCCGTCAATGCCACGGCTCGAATTCCACGGAAGCCCGCTCGGACGAGGCTCCTTCCGCCCGGAATGAAAGTCCTGCCTGGAATTTCCGTGCCCCCATTACGCGGAGGCGTCTGGCGGCAGCGCCATTTCGCGGCTTTCGGAAAAAAAGCGTCAGCGGGAAATTAGGTTACAATTTATCTTAGCCAAGAGCAAAGAGAAAGGAGGAGGAAGGAGGAGAGGGCCGTGGAAAGATTTTAGCATCGATCCCGCTGGAGGTTGTCGGGCGGATCTCGTTTTCACGTCCGCGCGGCGCGTGATGGAGGAGCTCGGAGGAGAGTTTGGTCGGGGGAACGTAGAAAAGGGAGGATAAAGCCTTTTAATTACCTGGCCTTGTCTCCTCCTCAACAGTAGCTTTCTGATGCTGTGCTCTTAATTAGCGCCAACATGTCCAAAATACACCACCGCACTGACGGCTCTTTATTTAACACGTAGAAACAAAGAATGTCGTAGAGTTGAGCAGGGGACCCGCTTCTGTGGAATGAGTATAAATTGACCAAAAAAATTTTCCTTGAATAATATGTTTTTTGTCAGACATTTTAGAAGGTATACATATCTTTGTGATGGGCTTTTGCTTAAATATGTTATAAATAAATAAAAAAAAGTTAAAATCCCTGTAACTGTAACACGAACAACATGGTTTATTGATACTGGAATGCTAAAAATGGCAGCTTTAAGGTTTCTCTGAGTGTGTTTTAATCACTTAAAATAACGTTGATTTGAGTAGGCTTGAGGAGAGATGGAGGCCTGAAAATCGACGGTGGTTGTGTCGACAGGTGGAGGTTCGGGGGACGGAGAGGTGGACGGGGCCAGCTGGCGCGTGGGGCTGAAGGTGGCCTGGGACATCCACACCCCGGGCCTGGCGCTCCCCCTACAGTCGGGAGACTGTTACTACATGCGAGGTACTGTCCTTAAAGACCCATCTCACATACACACAGGAGAAGTCAGTGGCGGGATTGCCTGGGAAGCCCAAGCTCTGGAGAGTTAAAGGCAGCGTTGTCTGGAATGTTCTAAGTGAGCTCTTCCAGTCATTTTTGCTTTACGTTAATATTATGTTACTAATTTTCTGGGCAGGCACCCCTATTCTAGCAGCGATGTTGTATTATACATATGTCACCCATTTATACAGAGAAATCATTTCTGATGCAATTCATACACATGCATAGAAACAGATTTTTCATCATCTAAAAATACTTTTGACTCCATCGCCTGAATATGAAAGGTGTTGCGTTGTCACAGGGCATTTGGTTCCAGAATATTCCATACCCAAGGCAAGGTGTACACCCACGCACAGCCCTGAGCCGGACGAGCATCTTGATTTACAAGCTTTTCACCCTTCCCTTTCATCCTTCACTATAGATTTCTTCTTTTGCCGTTGCAGATGAATGTCAACTGTTGTTGTAGAAGAGCACGACTACATTGTTTCTGCAGGGCAGTCACATTGTGAATCCAATGTTAGTGAAAACAATTGGGGGGGTCATGCTTATACCTACAAAATGGGTGTACTGAGCAGATTGTTATTTTGTGCCTGCCTCGTTGGCGCAGTAGGCAGCGCGTCAGTCTCATAATCTGAAGGTCGTGAGTTCGACCCTCACACGGGGCACAGAGCTTTTAGTCCATTTCACCCTTCACTGGAGAGTGCTAGTATTGGCGTTGTAGATGACTGTATGTTGTAGCTATAGAAGGGCACAACCACGTTGTTTCTGCAGTGCAAATCTATGGAAAGAAGAATGGCTGGGAGTTCTCCCTTCATTGGTTTGAGTCTTCATTCTGGAGTCCTGCCATCCTTCCTGGGCCCTACGAAATTGGCTGCATCGGGGAGGTTAAGAGAACCAAATGTTATTTTATTAAGTGCCGTGGCCCGTCTGAGTCGTGGTGGTGGGAGCGCTGTAAATCCGGGCCTTTACATTGGTGCGTTCTGCTGATTGCTCAGGGGACCTCCCACTGGAAGAACTTGCCTGTTGCTGACGGCCCTCCTCCTCAGCCCTTATCACACGCCCGAGACCGCCCCTTCCAGGGTTTGCACGGCACTGTTGGCATCAAGGGCCTACTCCCTGACCTCGCTTCCCCCTTTGCGCGTTTCCAGGCCTCCGCACCTTGGCGTTCGTCTAACCGCACGTTGGATCGAACTGCTGCGCCTGTGCCCTGGTTTTTTCTCGTGAATGTTTTTGCCGTTGTGCTCCGCGGGTTCGAACACACGCAGCCGGGTGGGAACAGGAGATTTTGGCCGTTCCTCCGCGTAGTCGGGAAGAACGGCCTCAATCAGGCTGTGGTCAGTTTCCATTAGACGGGACTGATTTGAAGGGCTATACTAACAATTTGAGCTGAGGAACTGGAATCAAATTCTGCACGTGCACTGTGACTGCTACAGCAGAAGCACCGCAGCATCAAGTATATTATTTTTTATACATTAATTAAAGCTGCCACATCTAGGCTATTTGGTTTAGCCTGGCCTATTGGTCAGTGCCCTTTCTGACTAATCCACTCCAGATCACCTTAGTAAATATGAAGCTTGTGGCCTTTTCTTGTAGATCAGGGGTCCTCAATCTTATCTAGAAAGGGCCGGTGTGGGTGCAGGCTTTTGTTCCAACTGAGCAGCTGCACACCTGATTCTACTAATCACCACTAGTTCTGCAGGACCTTGATTAGTAGAATCAGATGTGTAATTGCTCGGTTGGAACAAAAGCCTGCACCCACACAGGCCCTTTCTGAATGAGATTGAGGACCCCTGGGTTAGAGTCTCCATCCTGAAGTCCTGCCGTCTTTCCTGGGCCCTATGAAATTGCCTGCATGTGGTTAAGAGAACCAAGTGTTATTTCATGAAGTGCCGTGGCCCGTCTGAATCGTGGCGGTGGGAACACTGTAAATCCATTCTGCTGGTTGCACCAATGTAAAGGCTTGCTTGGTGTTACTGGAACAAAAGCCTGCACCCACACCGGCCCTTTCTGGATAAGATCGAGGACCTCTGTTGTAGATAATCTCTTTGTGGATGATTTTAGTAGCTTGGAAATGCGTACTTGAAAAGATATTAACACATAATGCATAGTGCATAGCGTGTGACTCAAGGACACGTGTACGTTTAGAATTTCCATTGGCTCCAACATCTGCCTTCATTTTGGTTTTGGCACCATTGGTCAAAGTCACACCCTGCGAACGGAAAATGCCGAAGAGCTTATGGCCAAATCGAATCACCATATTGGGACTGAACGGAATTCCAGTGGTTAAAAAGCTGCTAAGCCTGTTTAATAATAAGATTTCCGGGGCAAACCACGCCGGGGACATAGGAAAGAGGAAGAGGGGACCCGACGTGTTTAAAAAGCCTGCTTTCCCCACTCCGTGCAAGATGAAGTGGGGAATAAAGAGAAATATTTATTACAGGAGTTTATTTCATTGCATAATTCATAGCGCAATGTGGAGCGGGAGAGATTTATGGAGACTGTGCAGTATATTATCGGATATAAAATATTTAGAAGGCGTAATGATCGCGTCGCAAAACATAATGCCAGTCAGTCGTAGTAACAACTGTTTGAACGCATTGGCTTTTTTGGTTTTCTGCTTCTCTGTTGCATCATAATAAAATCAGTCTTCCTTTGTGACATTCAAAACTGCACAACTGTCTAGCTACCGGTATTGTCGAGCAGCGTAACAGGACAACTAACGGTGAAACGGTATCTCATTTATGCGGAAACAACGGAAACAAAATGGCACCTTAAATGAGAGCGATAGTCCTCATTCTCATTTAGTAAACTGTACCTCAGGGGGATAAGCATTTTTTAAAATCTTTTTTTCTTTTTCCCTTGTTGGATTAAAGTTAATGGTGGGGATGTCTCTTAATCTACCTGTAGATGACCTGAACAGGACCCACCAGCACTGTGTCTTGGCAGGGGGGACGGCTCGATTCAGCTCCACGCACAGAGTGGCGGAGGTAAGTGCACACATGTGTGCATGTGTGTATATATGTGTGTATGTGTGCGTGTGTATATAAATGTGTGTGTGTGTGTGTGTGTGTGTGTGTATATGTGTGTGTGTGGGTGTGTGTGTATACGTGCGTGCAACTGTGTATATGTGTGTGTGTGTGTGTGTGTGTGTGTGTATGAGTATGTGTGTGTGTGTGTGTGTATGTGTGTATATGTATGTGTGTGTGGGTGTCTGTGTACATGTGTGTGCATGTTTATATGTATTTGTGTCTTGATATGGGTGTGTGTGTGTGTGCGCATGTGTATATGTACGTGTGTGTGGGTGTGTATGTATGTGTGTGGTGCGTGTGTGTGTGTGTGCGTGTATATGTACGTGTGTATGTATGTGTGTGTGTGTGTGTGTGTGTGTATACGTGTGTGTGGGTGTGTGTGTGCGTGTGTATGTATGTGTGTGTGTATATATACATGTGTGGGTGTGTGTGTGCGTGTATATGCATGTGTGTGTGGGCGGTGGGAGGCAGGTTGCTCAGTCCCTGTTTGCGCCTGCTGAACTCTCCCCTTTATTAAAACTGCAGGATTATTGAGCGTAGGTGCCTCTCCTTTTCAGCACGGTGCAATCGATCTCTCTACATTCGTTCATTCATTCCTTCAGATGACACTTGCTTTATGAAGCCAGACGTGACTCCTGTGGTTCTGGATTGGTTTCAGTGTTGCACTCTGTTGTGATCTCACTTTACTCTCTTAATATATCTCTTAATATGTCTTAAGTCACTCCTTTTCATTCCACCTCATTATTTTAATTATTTTATTATTCTCATTACTGTATGTATTATAACTTTTTTTTCATACTCTCACCTCTACACTCAGTATCCTTGAAAATTAACAAGAAATTCTAACCCCTCCTTCCCTCAATCAGAAAGACATTGAAAAAAGGCACCAGACAGAATGCAGTGTTATTGAACATATTCAAGGCACACACTGTATCTTCAAAATATGCCAGCAGTTAAGATTATTGACCTGTAAGTTTGGATATAGTTCAGTCCTCCTCCTCTTGAAGACGCCAGACTTTTCTAACGGAGATCGCTGTGGTGTCTCTGCAGTGCTCGACCGGTACTCTGGACTACATCCAAAGACGTTGCCAGGAGGCTTTAGAAAACCTGCACACGGACCCGGACACCGGCACCAAGACCCTGCAATCCCTGCAGCCCTCAACGCTCCAGCTCTCCGAGGAGATACACAACGAGGTAGGGCATCTGGAGACCGTGCGTCTCTAACTTGAGCATCTGGAGTGGGAAGTCTCAGCTTGCGGGATTGGTTTCTGCTAAAAAGCCCACAATCTGATTGGCTCTACCAAGTTTTAGGGTAGTGTTTCTTTAACGGCCAGTGGTTGGTTGAATAGGCTCCTCTATTTGTAGCATTTGTGACTAAACAATGGCGTGTTAGCAAAGCACATCCCTTGAAGTGGACTTACCTCACAAATAAGGTACTATGACCCTGAAAAGTCTGACTACCTCAGGCGTGTTAAAGACTAGTATAGACGTTGACATTCATATAGAGAAAGACCTCTGCCTGGTTTGAGGATACAGAAATGCATGGTATTGCTCAGAGTCAGGCTTTGACGCCTGACGAGAAGCAGAAGGATATTAAGCTGTGTTGTTCACTCAAACCAGGAACATTAAAGAGGGAACTCCACCCCTCTGTCCCCCTCCAAAAAAAGAATTCCCTTCATGATCACATAGCACATCAGCCCAGAAGCATGGTCACTCCTCATAATCACCAAGCAAGTCATTGAAGGACCATGTTCACTCTTCGTGGTC